>NC_059175.1:28878221-30261501 GCF_019923935.1 Bubalus bubalis | reverse complement strand
GTCGGGAAGATTCCCCTGGACACTGGGGCTTGCCAAGTGGAGCTAGTGTTAAAGAACCCAACTGTCAGTGCAAGAGACATAAGAGATGTGGGTTCAATCCCTGGTTTGGGAAGATCCCCTGGGGAGGGCATGGTAACCCACTTCAGTAATCTTGCCTGGAGAATCCCATGGATTCTTGGAGCCTGGTGGGCTACAACCCAAAGGGTTGCAAAGAGTTGGACACAACTGAAGTGGCTTAGCATGCACACATATGAAGATAGTGCAGCTCCCCTGGAGAAGGAAATGGCTACACTCCAGTATTCTTGCCAAGAGAATCCCATGGACAGAGAGCCTGGCGGGCGACAGTCGGTGCTGTGGCAAAGAGTCGGATACAACTGGCTGACTAACAGTTTTCACTTTGTGAGGATAAGTTAGATAGGTAAGAACATAGCTATGTAGCACAGGTCCATGTTGGCTACTTGAAATTCTACATGGGTTCAAATCCTGCTGTCATTCCTTACTAGCTGTATAATTAGGAAAATTACACAAGCTCTCTTTGTATTCATTTTCTCATTGGTAAAATGGTAAAACTGAAAGCAACTACCTTACAGGTTTATTATGAGAATTAAATGTGTGTGTGTGTGTGTGTGTGTGTGTGTGTGTGTGTGCTATGCTTAGAAGGCCTGACACCTAGTAAATGCTCAAAATAATTAGTTGTGATGATCGTAAACTCTACTAGAGATGTCTTCAAGAAAATTAGAGATATCAAGGGAACATTTCATGCAAAGATGGGCTCAATAAAGGATACAAATTGTATGGACCTAACAGAAGCAGAAGATATTAAGAAGAAGTGGCAAGAATACATAGAAGAACTATACAAAAAAGATCTTTATTATTCAGATCTAGATGGTGTGATCACTCACCTAGAGTCAGATATTCTGGAATTAGAAGTCAAGTGGGCCTTAGGAAGCATCACTATGAACAAAGCTAGTGGAAGTGATGGAATTCCAGTTAAGCTATTTGAAATCCTGAAAGATGATGCTGTGAAAGTACTGCACTCAACATGTCAGCAAATCTGGAAAACTCAGCAGCAGTCACAGGACTGGAAAAGGTCAGTTTTCATTCCAATCCCAAAGAAAGGCAATGCCAAAGAATGCTCAAACTACCGCACAATTGCACTCATCTCACATGCTAGTAAAGTAATGTTCAAAATTCTCCAAGCCAGGCTTCAACAGTATGTGAACTGTGAACTTCTAGATGTTCAAGCTCAATTTAGATGGGCAGAGGAACCAGAGATCAAATTGCCAACATCCTTGGATCATTGAAAAAGCAAGAGAGTTCCAGAAAAACATCTCTATTTCTGCTTTATTGACTATGCTAAAGTCTTTGACTGTGTGGATCACAACAAACTGTGGAAAATGCTTAAAGAAATGGGAATACCAGACCACTTAACCTGCCTCCTGAGAAATCTGTATGTAGGTCAAGAAGCAACAGTTAGAACTGGACATGGAAAAACAGACTGGTTCCAAATTGGGAAAGGAGTATGTTGAGGCTGTATATTGTCATGCTGATTATTTAACTCATATGCAGAGTACATCATGAGAAATCCTGGGCTGGAAAAACACAAGCTGGAATCAAGATTTCTGGGAGAAATATCAACACCCTCAGATATGCAGATGACACCACCCTTATGGCCTAAAGCTAAGAGTTAAAGAACCTCTTGATGAAAGTGAAAGAGGAGAGTGAAAAAGTTGGCTTAAAACTCAGCATTCAGAAAACTAAGATCATAGCATCCAGTCCCATCACTTCATGGCAAATAGATGGGGAAACAGTGGAAACAGTGACGGACTATTTTTTTGGGGCTCCAAAATCACTTCAGATGCTGACTGCAGCCATGAAATTAAAAGACGCTTGCTCCTTGGAAGGAAAGTTATGACCAACCTAGACAGCATATTAAAAAGCAGAGACACTACTTTACCAACAAAGGTCCATCTAGTCAAAGGTGTGGTTCTTCCAGTAGTCATGTATGGATGTAAGAGTTGGACTAAAGAAAGCTGAGCACCGAAGAATTGATGCTTTTGAACTGTGGTGTTGGAGAAGACTTTTGAGAGTCCCTCGGATAGCAAGGAGATCCAACCAGTGCATCCTAAAGGAAATCAGTCTGAATATTCATTGAAAGGACTGATGCTGAAGCTGAAACTCCAATATTTTGGCCACCTGATGAGAAGAACTGACTCATTTGAAAAGACCCTGATGCTGGGAAAGATTGAATGTGGGAGCAGAAGTGGACAACAGAGGATGAGATGGTTGGATGGCATCACCAACATGATGGATATGAGTTTGAGTAGGCCCTAAGAGGTGATGATAGACAGGGAAGTCTGGCATGCTGCAGTCCATGGGGTCTCAAAGAGTCAGACACGACAGAGCAACTGAGCTGAACTGAACTGAATTGAATCATAATATAATTGGGTAAAGTCAACTCTTTTATTTCTACCATTGTATAAGTTATTTAACATCGCTGAACCTTAGTTTTCTTATTCGTAAGTGAGATAATACCTCATGAACCAATTAAATGTTATAATACAGATAAAACATTAATAGTGCTTGGGTTAATAAATGTTAGCAAATAAACCTCAAAACTTATATGCTTATCATAATATTAATCATAATATAATTGGGTTTTCGGTAATCAAAAACCATACTTAAATCATTTAAATGTGTATTGCTTCCCAGACTAAATCCTGAGTTTCAAGAATTACCTTAGAAGGACTAGATTATAAATCAGGAACTCTAACTTCTAATTTTGATTTATTTATTCTTCTTGCAAAATTGAACTTTTTTTTTACTTTCTGGACCTTGGCATCATTTGTAAAGTTAAGGAGTGGATAGTAGTAGTTCAGTCGTTCAGTCATGTCCGACTCTTTGCGACCCCATGAACCGCAGCACTCCAGGCCTCCCTGTCCATCACCAACTCCCGGAGTTCACTGAGACTCATGTCCATCGAGTCGGTGATGCCATCCAGCCATCTCATCCTCTGCCGTCCCCTTCTTCTCCTGCCCCCAATCCCTCCCAGCATCAGAGTCTTTTCCAATGAGTCAACTCTTTGCATGAGGTGGCCAAAGTACTGGAGTTTCAGCTTTAGCATCATTCCTTCCAAATAAATCCCAGGGCTGATCTCCTTCAGAATGGACTGGTTGGATGTCCTTGCAGTCCAAGGGACTCTCAAGAGTCTTCTCCAACACCACAGTTCAAAAGCATCAATTCTTCAGCACTCAGCTTTCTTCACAGTCCAACTCTCACATCCATACATGACCACTGGAAAAACCATAGCCTTGACTAGACGGACCTTTGTTGGCAAAGTAATGTCTCTGCTTTTGAATATGCTATCTAGGTTGGTCATAACTTTTCTTCCAAGGAGTAAGCATCTTTTAATTTCATGACTGCAATCACCATCTGCAGTGATTTTGGAGCCCCCCAAAATAAAGTCTGACACTGTTTCCACTGTTTCCCTATCTATTTCCCATGAAGTGATGGGGTACCTACTTCCATTTTACTTTATAATGAGAAAGTAATGGACTGTGGTAGATGATGTAACCTTATTGTCTTGAGTTAGTTTTCAGAATGTATTGCTATCTTTGGTAGGATGTACTATTAATACAGTATTAAGGGCATTATGAGAGTGTTTTTTAGCCTAAAATTTCATCTTTGGGAAAGAGGTGAAATATTCAAATGAAATTTTGGAATCTTGCCTTCCTACCTCAGCCACAAGGATTATATGCTCCTGAAAGTCTTCATGGCAAGAATAAATATTATGGCTGATTCAAGCCAAGAAACCTAGTTTTTTGGAAAATAGGTTTCAGGGGACTTTTTTAAATATTATTTTATGTTCACAAAAATAAGATATGCAAGGAAATTAAATAAACTATCAATAGCATTTTAAGTTTTAAAATAATAATCATGGATGCTGCAATTCCATTTTTATAGTCTTTATTTGTCTATTGAGATACCTTATCTGTTGAATCATCGTAATTACTTCTTTCTTACATTCTCTTAATATCCCTTCAACTCAGTCACTTGGGTATGTCTGACTCTCTATGACCCCATGGACTGCAGCATGCCAGGCTTCCCTGTCCATCACCAACTCCCAGAGCCTACTCAAACTCATGTCCATTGAGTTGCGGATGCCATCCGACCATCTCATCCTCTGTTGTCCTCTATTCCTCTTGCCTTCAATCTTTCTCAGCATCAGGGTCTTTTCCAATGAGTCAGTTCTTAGGTGGGAAAAATATTGGAGATTTAGTTTCAGCATCAGTCCTTCCAATGAATATTCAGAATTGATTTCCTTTAGGATTGACTGGTTTGATCTCCTTGTGGTCCAGAGGACTCTCAAGAGTCTTCTCCAAAATCACAGTTCAAATGCATCAGTTCTTTGGTGCTCAGCTTTCTTTGAAGTCCAACTCTCGCATCCATACATGACTCCTGGAAAAATCATATCTTTGACTGTATGAACATTTGTTGGCAAAATGATATCTCTGCTTTTTAATATACTGTTTAGGTTGATCATAGCTATTCTTCCAAAGAGCATGCGTCTTTTAATTTACTGGCTGCTCATCATCTGCAGTGATTTTGGAGCCCACAAAAATAAAGTTTGTCACTGTTTCCATTGTTTGTCCATCTATTTACCATGAAGTGATGGGACTGGAAGTCATGATCTTAGGTTTTTGAATGTTGAGTTTTAAGCCAACTTTTTCACTCTCCTCTTTCACTTTCATCAAGAGGCTCTTTAGTTCCTCTTAGCTTTTTGTCATAAGGGTGGTGTCATTTACATAATTTGAGTATATTTTCCTTTAATTATTTGAACACAGAGATATAACCTGTCTAGTGGCTCAGATGGTACAGAATCTGTCTTCAATGCAGGAAACCTGAGTTCGATCCCTGGGTCAGGAAGATCCCTTGAAGAAGAGAATGACTACCCTCTCCTTTATTCTTGCCTATAGTATTTCATGGACAGAGAAGCCTGGTTGGGTACAGTTCATGGGGTCACAAAGAGTCAGACACGATTGAGCAAATAACACACAAACATAATAACTGGATTGAAGTCTTTGCTAAATTCAATATCTGGGCCTACTAAGTATGTCTATCGACAGCTTTTATTTCTGAGTCACTTTCCTGATACTTTATATCTTTTAGTATTTTTGTTGAAAACTGAACATTTTACATAATATAGTCACTATTGATCCTGACATTTTCTCGGAATTTTTGTTGCTGCAGAATCTGTGTTCCCTGTGGTTTGGGCTATTGATGTGTCTTCTTGGTTTTTCATTCTTACTGTTATTTTTAGCTTGGTTTTCTAAAGCTCATCTTTGGGTCTGCATAGCCTAGTGTTTGGGGTTAAAACTGTGCTCAAATGCTTCAGTTTCATAAGTTCTACCCTCTACTAATGTAACTGTGTGTGGTTGAAGAGCATATTCAATGTTCAGCAAGCTCTGAAGTCTGCTTTGACTTTTTTTCTGTGGTGCTATTCTGGGTCTCTCTGTACATAGCTTTCTGGTCAACCAAGCCTTAACTAGTACATCTATGGCTCTCTCGCTTACACGATCTGATCTCTGATTAAACCTCAAGCTGGTCCAGTATTGATCCCTAATTAGGTTGCAAATTTGGGCTGGCAAAGTTACAGGTTTTTCCTGCAACTTTATTTTCTGTGGGATTCACCTTCCTGCCCCTCACCTATACTCCCATTCCAATCCTCTGCCTATCTCCTCTTGAATCTTTCTGCTGATATTCATAGACAAACTTACTCTGGTAAAACTACCAGTTTTGCAGACTGAGCTGAGCTGAATTTGGGGTGGGGAAGAATGGTTAGGTGATGGGGAGAATAGGGGTGGGATGGGAGGTTAGGGGAGGTAGGGGTGATGGCAGTATCTCAGCCAAGAAGGATGCTTTCTTACCCAAAGCTCTAGCACGTTTTTGTGGACAAAATTTGTCAGCCTCTTCATGCCATAGCCTGAAGGCCCTGTTCTAAGCCTTACCAAAGCTGGAATCTTTTGATAATAATAAAAAATATTATTATCAGTAAAAATTAGAAAGCATAGGATGGTCATCTATTTTTCAACCTCAGAGTATATCCTGAATTCTGATTTCTAACTATATTCTAAATCTTCAGGGCTTTTTCTTCTGAGTTTTTAGCATTTCTCTCAATCTTATGTCAGAAAATGTGGTTCCCAGATTTTCTTATTCTACAAAGTGAAGATAATATTGCGTTTGTGTGCTAAGTTGCTTCAGTCATGTTTGACTCTTTGCGATGCTATGGACTGTAGCCTGCCAAACTCCTCTATCCATGGGATTCACTAGGCCAGAATACTGGAGTAGTTTGCCATGCCTTTCGCCAGGGGATTTTCCCTACCCAGGGATCAAACCCACATCTCTTACATCTCCTGCATTGGCAGGCAGGTTCTTTACCACTAGCATCACCTGGGAAGCCCAGATAATGTTGAGTTGGCCAAAAAGTTTGTGTGGGTTTTCCCACAAGATGTTAGGGAAAAACCTGAATGAAATTTTTGGCCAACCCAAGAGCATCCACCTCAGAGACTACACAGATTCAGCAGATTTTTTTTTTTTTTTTTTTTTTTTTTAGAAATTTCTAAAATCACTGCTAGGATCTAAAGGGAAGCACTTCATTCTTAAGAAGATGACAAAAGAGTACAACCAATTTTGGGAGTGTGAAGTCCCTTGTGAAAGACATGAAAAACACTCAAAATTGTACCAAACAGTGGTCAGAGATCCCTGAGAAATGTCAAGGTTTTGAAAGACTTCTAATTTTTTAGATTTAAATGACCTATATTTTATTTTAATTGCTCTCCTCTAGAGTGAAAGAGGGGAGTGAAAAAGTTGACTTATAGCTCAACATTCAGAAAACAAAGATCATGGCATCTGGTCCCATCACTTCATGGGAAATAGATGGGGAAACAGTGGAAACAGGGTCAGACTTTATTTTCTTGTGTTCCAAAATCACTGCAGATGGTGACTGCAGCCATGAAATTAAAAGACGCTTACTCCTTGGAAGAAAAGTTATGACCAACCTAGATAGCATGTTCAAAAGCAGAGACATTACTTTGCCAACAAAGGTCCATCTAGTCAAGGCTATGGTTTTTCCAGTGGTCATGTATGGATGTGAGAGTTGGACTGTGAAGAAAGTTGAGCGCCGAAGAATTGATGCTTTTGAACTGTGGTGTTGGAGAAGACTCTTGAGAGTCCCTTGGACTGCAAGGACATCCAACCAGTCCATTCTAAAGGAGATCAGCCCTGGGTGTTCTTTGGAAGGAATGATGCTAAAGCTGAAACTCCAAAACTTTGACCATCTCATGAGAAGAGTTGACTCATTGGAAAAGACTTTGATGCTGGGAGGGATTGGGGGCAGGAGGAGAAGGGGACAGCAGAGAATGAGATGGCTGGATGGCATCACCGACTCGATGGACATGAGTCTCAGTGAACTCCGGGAGTTGGTGATGGACAGGGAGGCCTGGAGTGCTGCGATTCATGGGGTCGCAAAGAGTCAGACACGACTGAGCGACTGAACTGAACCGAACTGAAGAGCAAAAGAGTAGCATATAGGTAGGTCAGTTCAGTTCAGTTCAGTTCAGTCACTCAGTCATGTCCGACTCTTTGCGACCCCATGAATCGTAGCACGCCAGGCCTCCCTGTCCATCACCAACTCCCAGAGTTGGTAGTTGCTTTCTATATTGAGATAGTAAGGTAAGCCAGCCACCCCTTTTAGAAAAATATCCTGGTTTTGGTTTTCAGTTGCTCCAGGGAGTGGGCAAAGCTCCAGTGGGTAAATTTGTTTCTGAAGCTCATTTAATTTGGAAGTTCATTCTCTTGCTTTTGAAAATATATATACATACCCATGTTTTCTTTCCCTAATCATGGTGCTCAGGGAAGGGAGAGAGCAAACAGATTGTAAACCTCTCTCAATATACATAGCCACATCAAGCTGATAGATTTAAATACTAGCATTTTTTGGCTCCAAGAAGGAGAAATAGTTAGCCCTCATGTAGTGCAGGCCTGACAGGTGGGAATAGTCCAACCATCACTAAGTGATTTTTTTGAAGAGAGACAAATGTCTGTTGAGTAGCTGCACCATCAGGATGGTTTGATTCTTTTGAACTATCTTAATCAGTTCAATTTAGGGAGAAGGCATCTGGATTTGTAAAGTGTCTGAGAAGTCTTCATAAAGCTCTCTAGTTCTTGTTTATTTTATTTTTATGTTCTCTGGGTAGGACCTACTAGCTAACCTACTATTGTTTGGTTGCTAAGTAGTGTCCAACTCTTTTGTGACCCCATGAACTATAGCCTGCCAGTCTCCTCTGTCCATGGGATGTCCCAGGCAAGAATACTGTACAGGGAAGCCTGGCATGCTGCTGTCCATGGAGTCGCAGAGTCAGACATGACTGAGCAACAGAAATCATTTCCTTCTCCAGGGGATCTTCCAGACCCAGGGTTCTAACTCACATTTCCTGCTTTGGCAGGCAGATTCTTTACCACTGAGCCACCAGGGAAATGCTTTAGAAATAGATAAGATGAACTTGTAAGCAGTTGCTTTTGTTGTTGTAGTTGTTTGGCCGTATGGCTTGCAGGATCTTGATTCCCTAACCAGGGATTGAACCCAGGTCCTGCACAGTGAAAGTGCAGGTGCTAACACTGAACTGGGAATTCCATGTATATTTTCTTACAATTACTGTGTTTATGATTCTAAAAAGAGTTGGTCTTCTAAAAGCTGAGGAATCTTTTGCAATTTTGTTTATGGTGTTAATTTAATTTTGGTTCTTTCAATCAGAGTTTGTATGTAACCCAAGTTGAATGGATTTTCAGAACATTTTAGAGTTGCCAGGGATCATCCTTTCAGGACATCCCAACCTATTTATTCCTTAAACTATTCCTGGTAGGTTATGGTCTAGTCTTTTTTTTTTTTTTTTAAACCTGAAACACTGTATTAGTTTTGCCAAACATCAAAACGAATCCACCACAGGTATACATGTGCTCCCCATCCTGAACCCTCCTCCCTCCTCCCTCCCCACACCATCCCTCTGGGTCGTCCCAGTGCACCAGCCCCAAGCATCCAGTATCATGCATTGAACCTGGACTGGCAACTCGTTTCATACATGATATTATATATGTTTCAATGCCATTCTCCCAAATCTTCCCACCCTCTCCCTCTCCAACAGAGTCATAAGACTGTTCTATGGTCTAGTCTTTGTATAATGTTTCTTGTCAAAAGGAGGTTCATCCCACTTGGAGGTTATCAGTACTTTTAGCACATCTGTACTCAGGGTATGTCATCAGCATCCTATAATAATTGGAGCAAAGAAATTGAACCAAATGTAGAGGATTTGGTCAGATCCACAATCGTATCTGTCAAATACTAACCAGGAATAAAGTATGCACTTTGCTTGTATCAAGCTCTGGGTTGACTCCTTTGATCTCTCCAGTTTCTGGGAAGCTGAACTGTGTAAGGATTAGGAACACAGGATCCAAAATTACTACCTTTGCTTTCTGGCAACTCTCTTTTTTTCACCTTTTATCTAAAAATGGTAATAGTAGTATTGCTTCCTTTGAGGTGGAAGATCTATAAAATAGTAATATTAATATACTGCTTATTTTTTATGAGGCATTGCGAATCTTTATTTAAATACTTTTAAGCTTTAAAATAGTTCAATCACTTTGTTAACTCTCACATCTGTCTTAACAGTTGGATATTGTTATTACCTATTTTAGGGATGAGGAAAGTCAAGTATGGAGAGGTCTTCTCATTTGTCAACATCATACAGCCAGGAAAAGTCAGTTTCAGGACATGGAACTAGAGCATCTCTTCCAGGACTCTTGCTTTCAAACACTTCTGGAATCACCTGCACAAAGCTTCTTTTCTTTTCTTTTTTTTTTTTTGCTTATTTTATACTTAACGATTATATTTTTACTTTCATGCTTTTAGTTTTTCATTTTTTTAAGTAAATAATGCTTGAGGTGATGTGAAAGTCACTCAGTTGGGTCCAGCTCTTTGTGATCCCATGGACTGTATAGAATTCTCCAGGTCAAAATACTGGAGTGGGTAGCCATTCCCTTCTTCAGGCAATCTTCCCAACCCAAGGATTGAACCCAGGTCTCCCGTGTTGCAGGTGGATTCTTTACTGGCTGAGCCACAAGGGAAGCCCAAGCTAGGGAAATATTCCTGTCACTGAATAAAAATAAGATGCAGTAGTATACTGGAACAAAAGCAAACAAAAAACAGAAACAAAAGTAAAATAAAATAGCACAGCATTATTTTCCAACCCTGCTGTGGTATGTAGAATGCCAAATGTCAACAGAGATTTTCAGTATATCTAAAATTTGAAAAGCTTTTCATAATAATTGCTTAAATTATTGCTTATATTATTTAATATATTTATCATAGTGTTTCATTGTTTTGTTTTCATTGCAGAAGATGTACAGTGTAATGAACTTCCAAGATAATTTTCTAAATAAGCTGTATAAAGTTTTTTAAGTAGCTTCAAATGAAAATATTTCTAAAATATACTACAAAGTTTCCTCTATTTTAAAAGATACTGACAAGTTGGATCTTTTCCTGGTGATTCAAATTCTTCAATATTAACAACAAATATGCAGTGAGGTTTTCAAGATTTATTGGTAAGTTTTCACGAAAAGGCCCAATGCTTCTGTATTAATTTTTAAATTTTTCTTTATATTTTCACTGTGTTTAGTCATGTTCAACTCTTTGACCCCATGGAGTATAGCCCACCAGGCTCCTCTGTCCATGGAATTTTCCAGGTAAGAATATTGAAGTGGGCTCCATTTCCTGCTTCAGGGGATCTTCCTGACTCAGGGATTGAACCCATGTCTATATGTCTCCTTCATTGGCAGGCAGGGATAGACTCAGGGGATCGAATCCATGTCTATATGTCTCTTTCATGTGCCACCTGGGAAGGCCCTGTTTACTAACTGCTTGCTGCATGGCAATTACTATCCTAAGCACAATTGAGATGTAAGGGATACAAGCTAATGAAGGAATGTTTGTGTGAATATTTTTTAAGTCTTTCAATAGAACATTGCAAGATTTCCACTTTTTTCATAGTTACACAAAGTCTGTGAGTGAAAGATTATTCTGCATGACTTTTCTATTGTTTTGAGAAAGTCACATGACCGCTTTGGATCTTAGTTTCTTCATCTATAAAGGGTACGCTGCTGCTGCTGCTAAGTCACTTCAGTCGTGTCCGACTCTGTGTGACCCCATGGACGGCAGCCCACCAGGCTCCCCCATCCCTGGGATTCTCCAGGCAAGAACACTGGAGTGGGTTGCCATTTCCTTCTGCAATGCATGAAAGTGAAAAGTGAAAGTGAAATCGCTCAGTCATGTCCGACTCAGCGACCCCATGGACTGCAACCCACCAGGCTCCTCTATCCATGGGATTTTCCAGGCAAGAGTACTGGAGTGGGGTGCCATTGCCCTCTCCAATAAAGGGTATATGTTGGACCTAATCAGTGTCTCTCCAAAGTGCCTTTGGAGAAAAATAAACAGGTTTCCATTTTCTTTCGTTTCTTCATTAGCAAATGGTTTGGGCTTAACTTATTTATTTCCATCATACACAATGAAAAACACATGATAAAGAAATAGAAACATTATGTCTTTATATATTTTTGTGATATGGGAATATTGTATAAAAAATAACTTTTTTGAAATTGAAGAACTAAAGTGCACACATGCATACATACAGGAGAATTTCTAAATGTAGCAAAATTGTTGAGAGAAACCAGTACATGTATATGAGAAAATACGTATAAAAATCTAACAATTAAAAAAAATTACATTGGTAACAGTAGAGAGAATTTATTATTTCCCTTTAGATATGTATTCAAAACATCACTATTAAGCTTATGAAATTATTATTGCTCTTGCTATTCTGCTTCTCATATATTGTTTTCATGAATGCATTTATTTCAAGAATTTATTCTTTTTTTTTATTTTCTTTCTGAAATGGATAGGTCTGTTTTTCTTATTAAACGTATTACATATCTTTGTATTTATGTTAACACTTCCTCTGGGAACACCTAAAATGCTTTTGAAACTTTCTTTATATCTTCACAATCTCCCTGAAAGGCATTATCATGGTACATTCTATCTCAGGAAAATAAACCAAATAGAATTTAAGTGATAATTATGATTGCTGGTGACCCTGATGAGAAACATGATCATTTTTCTCCTTTAGGACTCAATGCAGGATAAGATTTTGTGAAGCTGTGATTATCCTATCTTATTTAGCTACTCCTATCTGAGGTACTTGAATTTTTCTTATCTAAAGAACTAATACACTATGAACAAAACTTTGGAAGATGTTCCAAATATTGGTGATTGCCAAGAAATTTTTGAGATAAGCCATAAGTGGAAAATTTGTTGATATCAATAATTTTGATATTTGCTAGCAGTCTTGGAGTAGGATGAAGTGGTGAATTTAAAGATAAAACTCTTATTTTCAGAAAAAAAAATTTCTAATTTTGTTTGTAATGTAAGTTGAGGACTATGAAAAATATCAGAATGGATCAAATAACTTTGTTTGAGCTGTTAGCTCACATCTGATTTTGAAGTCTAGTGTTTCAGAGTATCCTTATGCCTCCATTTTTAGAGTTAAAGATGGATACCAGATGGACACCATCTGTATCTATCATTAATGGACTAATGTTTCTCTACAATGGGCCAAGAATATGGGAAATAAGAAAGATAGAACAGAAGTAATCATAATAATATATACTAAATAGACTATTTTTCACTATTTAGAAGCAAAGTAAAATATTGATATGCAGCTTAAAAGTTGAATTAGATGCTAGACTGTTTAATACTTCAAAACATAACTAGCAAACATTTCAAAAAATAAAATAGAATTCAACAGAATATAAACTGATGCTATCTTTAATGACTACAGAGCTCAAAATCAATCTTTTGAAACAACATAATGAAAGTTTTAAGTAAAATATGTATAATTTTATTCTGAAATGTATGGTGAAAACCATTTTTGGTAGTAAGACTATGTCTGTAAGAGTATCCAACAATGGGAAAGGAGAGCCACAAATCTTCCTTAGAAATCTTTTCCTGAAATAATTTGTATGTGACTTCTTTGCTTCTAAAAAAGACAGAGGTAACTAAAATTGCTTTATCCAAACTAAAATCTATTTATACAATAGAAAGCATATGTTATACAAATACATTTAAATTGTATTTTCAAAACACTATGATTGATGAAAAGTAAAATGTTTTCAAAATTTGTAGATACCCACCTGGTGCCTGGACTTCCCTGGTGGCTCAGTGGGAAAGAATCTGCCTGTGCAGGAGATGCAGGTTCAACCACTGGACAGGAAGATCCACTGGAAGAGGAAGTGGCAACCCACCCCAGTATTCTTGCTTAAGAAACCCATGGGCAGAGGAACTGGCAGGCTATATTCCATGAGGTCACAGAAGAGTTCGACATGACTTAGTGACTAAACAACAACAGTTCAAAATACTTTCATATATTTTCCTTTGATATCATTTGATCCACATCAAGAAGTATCAAGGTTAGTAACTCAAATGCTAAACAGATCTGAATTTAAAGTTTCAACGCATAACTCTGTGACCTTCAGCAGATTACTTTATGTGCTAGACCTCATTTCTTCATCTATAAAATAGAGGTAAAAATAAAACAAATCTCTAAATTAGAATTATATAATTTTGATGCACTAGACTGCCTAATATATAAGTAATATCCAATTCGAGTCAATGATTTTATTTTATTATATTATTATCATCATAATTATCTATCCTTAGGATCCCATCCAGTTTTACTTTTGTAAACTAGACATGCTCAATTCTTCATATGATATAATATTAATTCTTATAATCTTGGTTGTACTTCTCTGATTTGACTTTATCTGTATTATTCTTCATGTGAGGCTCATGAAATAACTCAAAAATTTTGACATTATATATTTTTACTGTAAGCCATTAAAAGTTATTAAGAAATTATATCACATTTTGTATTTGCTCTCAAGACTTCAAGCTTCTTGAGCATGGGACATAACTTACTCTATGTTTTACTTCAAAATCTAGTTATAGGCATGCTGATACTTGATAAGTGTTTGACATAAAAGTTAACTGTTAAGTAAAACAACTAAACTTTATTCACCTGTGCACTGTTAGCTCTTCCCACACACTATATTTGTAAATTTGTTTTTTTAATCTATAAAATTTTATATTCATTACTCTTAGACTCCCCTGGTGGCTCAGATGGTAAAGCGTCTGCCTACAATGCAGAGACCCTGGTCTACAATGGGAGACTTGAGTTCAATCCCTGGGTTGGAAAGATCTCCTGGAGAAGGAAATGGCAACCCACTCAAGTATTCTTGCCTGGAAGATCCCATGGATGGAGGAACCTGGTAGGCTACAGTCCATGGGGTCACAAAGAGTTGGACATGACTGAGCGACTTCACTCGCTCACTCACTCACTCTTAGATTATATCTTTTTAAAAAAGTTGACATTTATCTTTTAATTACTCATTATGATCACTAAAATTTTCCTGTTTTATATTATAACATCATTTTTCAAATAACTTGAAACAGAGTTGGCAATGAAATCTTACTTTCACTAGAAATTCCCTCTAAGCTGATGTGTTGTTCAGTCACGTCTGACTCTTTGTGACCCTATGGACTGTAGTCCTCCAGGTTCCTCCATCCATGGGATTTTCCAGGCAGGAATACTGGAGTGGGTTGCCATTTCCTCCTCCAGGAGATCTTCCTGACCCAAAGATAGAACCTGCATCTCCTGCATAGGCAGAGGCACCAGGGAAGCCCCAACCTAATGTATCTCATTTAATTAACGACATATTGAGTTGGCCAAAAATTTCATTTGTGTTTTTCTGTACCATCTTATGGAATATTATAAGATATTCAGCTACTGCCCTCAAGCCTGTTTTGCTCCTTTTTGAAATTTTCCCAACAGTCATTTGAATACTTCACTGAGGGACTAGTGAAAAAGTATGAAACTGGAAAGTTAAGTGGAATGAAATAAAATTTTTCTTTTTAATTAAAAAGTCAAACATTACAACTTTATTCCTTAGAGAAGCGGGGAAGAGTTTTTAAATTTAAGCCTGAAAATGACTTAAAAATAACATTGTTGCTTAGAAATTTTCTTTTATAAATACAGTTCTATTGGTAATGTGGAGCATTTATCAGAAAATTGTGAGACTTCAGGCTCACAAAATATTTAGTAGGTTTAAAATAGGAGTCCAGAAAAGAGTATATGTGAACTGGAACCAAGAAGTAATATTTGTTTTCTTTCTAATTATTCATAAAATATCCTATAAGAAATATCTCTAGAATTCAATGATTTAATAAATAATATAAAAAGATGAATATCTATTCAAAACATGAATAAATTAAAAATATGGAATACAAAGTATCTAGCACAAATAGCAAGTTTACAGTGAAAATTTATTGAATAAAGTTTAGCAAATCGTAAGGATTATAATTTTTTAAAAAACTTATGAGATAGTGAAATTATGTCTCTTAAGGCTTGTATCATATAAAACTGAATTATCAATAAATCATCAGTTTTCCTTAAGAATCACTCTGGTTCCTTGTTTGATTTAAGTTTCTTAATTTTCCTTAAAAATTTAGTGTTTGGATGAATTTCTTATCTGATATTACCTTTTTTATATAAATCAAAATGTTATATATTACTCCAATGACATAATTCTAAAATTGAGTTAATTAATTAAAAACCTGTAATAGATATCTTCCTTTAGCTCAGATGGCAAAAAATCTGCCTGCAATACAGGAGACCCAGGTTTGATCCCTGGGTGAGGAAGATCCTCTGGAGAAGGGAATGGCAACCCACTCCAAGTTTCTTGCCTGGAGAATCCCATGGATGGAGGACCCTGGCAGGCTTCATCAGTGGGGTTGCAAAGAGTCAGACTTGACTGAGTGACTAACACTACTAATAGATAACTTAGTGATATTATTTATGAATGTGTAATGTTCATTGATGAGAGCATTACATAAAAAGACAACCATATCAAACTAGAAAAGTATATAATGTATACTTCTCATCAATATTGATACAGAAAATGATTATAGCATAATTTTAAACATTGTCTAATTTATCTGAGCAATATTTTTTTTTAGTGGGAGAAACTGCAAAGTTGCATGTCAAAGTGTGTCTGGGAGGGAGGAAATAACTCATTTACCATCAAATGTTAATTGGAAGTCTGCTTATAAAGCTTAGGGAAGAAAGAGTCATGAACAAGCAAGTTCAGATTCAGCTAACTCTTCCTTAATCCTAGACAAATAGCTAACCCTTAATCCTAGAGAAATTTCTTAAAAAGTAACTGAGAATTATGTAAACCGTATGAATTACTGGGACAGTCACCTAAGCCATGTAGCTCTGTTTCACTGCTGTTCTCTGAAACCTAATGCCTCTGCAGACCTCCAGAATTGCTAAAAGAGATTCAGAATCATTAAGAAATCAGTCAAAACGGTTTTAAAACTTGAGTTAACACCAATTGTCACTTTATTCCATCTTGACTCTTGATAGTAGGAAAGTGACCAAGTCATATTTGATTATGTAGATAACATGGTAGGCTTACACCCTTGAGTTTTCTTGCTGTTAGATGAAAGGTGTCTAAACTTTCCAAAATTTTATTCAAACAGGGGACTCGCCTGGAAATGAATGTCTTATCATCAGGGGAGTCGGAAGAGGGAGACTAAGACTAAAAGGCAAGTGGAACTTTATGAAGCTAAATACATCAGTTTTCAAGGATATCACTTCCAACTGAAAGTGCTTACCCTCATGCCTGTCCTATAAGAGCCCAGAAAAACAAAACAAAACAAACAAAAAAAAACCCCTCATATTTCAAATGACTGCCAGTTATTAAGGTGAAATGCATTCTCTTGTTGTTTCTGTTCCATTATGGAGCTACCATTGCAGAAGGACAGCACTGGGATCATGGAGGCCTCTCATACTCTTGAATAAATGCTGGTGGGGCCTCTTCCTTCCATTCTCAGGGCCCCAAGACTTGGGGTGGTTACTCATTCAGTCTGAATTTGGAGACCAGAAAAAAAAGTCACCCATAGTCTCCAAAATTCCTTATTTTGGCCACTGAAAATCAGACTCGTGGATATGTGTAACAACCAGAATTACCCTGGCTTGTAAATAAAGTGTTTTTATTAATATTTCATTGGAATAGGAAATGGCAACCCACTCCAGTAATCTTGCCTGGACAATCCCATGGACAGAGGAATCGGGTGGGCTATAGTCCATGGTGTTGCAAAGAGTCAGATACAACTGAGCACACACACACACACATATATTAATATTTCATATGCTTGAACATCTGGAAGAGAAAACAAAGGCAACCAAAGAGGCAAAAGAAGGAAGTTAACTCCTACACTATCATCCAAGGAAGAATTATTTTGCCTTTTATGGTGCGTGAGTGCTTATTTTCACTTGGAAGTTGAGAATTGAAAACTTCTTTATATAATGTCATCAAACTTCTTTCCAATTATCCGTAATTTGTATTTTGAATAAAGATAAAAAGAAAGAAGAGTGATAGTTGTAGTAACAGAGGTAGTTCTTACTTGAGACTAACTTAAGCTTGGATTGTGCATCTGAGGTGCATTTCATTTTTATAACATCAGAACCTTTATTTCAGGGAAAATTAAAATTAGTGACAAACATTATTCATGGCATCTAATGTTTTCTTGTGTTAAATTGGAATCTGTAGTTTGGAGGAGCAATTAAATAAATAGATTCAGTTCAGTTCAGTCACTCAGTTGTGTCCAGCTCTTTGCCACCCAATGAATCGCAGCGCACCAGGCCTCCCTGTCCATCACCAACTCCCGGAGTTCACTCAAACTCATGTCCATCGAGTCAGTGATGCCATCCTGCCATCTCATCCTCTGTCATCCCCTTCTCCTCCTGCCCCCAATCCCTCCCAGCATCATTTTCCAATGAGTCAACTCTTCACATGAGGTGGCCAATATCCTGGAGTTTCAGCTTTAGCATCATTCCTTCCAAAGAAATCCCAGGGCTGATCTCCTTCAGAATGGACTGGTTGGATCTCCTTGCAGTCCAAGGGACTCTCAAGAGTCTCCTCCAACACCACAGTTCAAAAGCATCAATTCTTCAGCACTCAGCTTTCTTCACAGTCCAACTCTCACATCCATACATGACCACTGGAAAAACGAAAGCCTTGACTAGATGGACCTTCGTTGGCAAATAAATAGATTAACCACATTTAAATCTGTTAGTAGGTAAGAATATTACATAAAAATAAGTTAGAATACTGTCACTTTATCCATCAATGACAAATATTGCAGTATTTATTGTATCAGTGCTTGCTTATTCAGTTTCATTATGTCAGGAAGTATTTGTTTATATATCAGGGGTGAGTTACTGACTTCCCTAGTTGTGTTTAAATGGAGCTGAAATGCTGCACCTAGAGACCCAGAACCATTCAGTTCTTGAGATAAATCTAACCAGAGAAGAAAGGAGCAGTAATAAAACAATAGTAATAACACATTTTGTTTAGAATGTGACAAGAAACATGCTGAGTGATTTTCATGCATTTCATATTCATCATCATCCTAGGTTAGTCCTGGACATTATACCCATCATCCACTTTACAGATGAGAAAACTGGATCTCAGACAAATGGTCTAATTTGCCCAATATCATATAACTAACAAGTGTTGAGGCACTGAGCCTCCAGAATCATGTTTCTAACCATCATGCTATCCTGTCTCCTAGAAGATGAGATTCTAAGATTACTTTTGCTAGAGTACGCGTTGTCTTCAGATATAGTGTTTATTGCTCAGTGCATTTAACTGGATTCACAGTTTAGTTTCATGGTAGGTATTTACAGTTTCTTTTTAAATCTAAACCTCAAAATAAGAGATCTGCAAAGCTACCTATTCCAGACTATCTGTCCATTTGCCTCCGGAGTCCCACTCAATAGATGTCGAATTCCTGGGCACTGGCCTGAAACGTGCGCAAGTTAGCCTCCAGTTCTTATACGCCACTCCCATGGGAGCAAGCTCTAAAGTCTGACCCGTGTCCCAATTAAGTTTATAGCATCTCACATCTGAGTCCACCTGAATTGTGAAAGAAATGTACCTGCCATTAGTCATCTACTTTCTTCCTCCAGTTTTTCACCAGTAAGAAGCATCTTAACAGAGATGATTGGAATAACTGGTCCCAGTTCCGTCCTGGATTGAAATTGTGAACATCCGTCTTAACATGATATTATATCCCAAAGTTCTAAATTTATTACCCAAAACACTAGCAGTTCCTGAATCATCTGTTACGTGACACAAGTTGTTACCCGTAATAAGATACTGAAGGTTATGAATGAATTGCTTTCTATTTTGTAAATTAGGACGTAGTCAGTATTTCAGTGCACTAACATTATTTCTATTCATTTAAATTCCAATGTGTTTTCTTAAATTGTAGGAAAAAAATTATGGTGTGATAGCTAGTAAGCCAGACATCATATCTCACCTTCTCAACTGTATCTTCTAAGGAATGCTATCATTTGTATTATACGATGTATTATCTCTAGGTTTGGTGTGTATTTCTACTAAGTGATCACGCCTACTTATTTACCCTTGGAAAATGGATCAAGGAGATAATTTATTAACTGATTTACTAAATTTCCCAATGTTTTGCAAAGTATTAGCAGTTGAACAACTTTTTATTTGTGAGACTAGATGCCACTGCCAGTTAAGACTTTGCTTTGTTTAAGAAAGCTGACTTTCTTCTTCTAAACTTGTAAATAGGCATATAAAATAAGCTTAAGTCCTGAAATTTGATGAGTCATTATTATGATAAAATTTCAGAGTAAAATTGCCGTGAAAAGTCAAAAATCTTGCAAATAAAGGAAATTATAAAGTTGCATGTTAAAGAAAATAAGAGGGAAAAAGCAATAGATGAAATTTGTTTTCATAATTCAGTTTAAAAACTAAGGTGCATTTATTTGACTGTAGGTTGGCAAAAAAAGCCTCAATGTCCAGTATGCAGTTATTAGTCTGTAGAACTCCAATGCTCTTAGACACAATGCTATTATTTTAACAACACTGAATTATTTCTTAAAAGAATGTTGTCAAGTATCCTTTCTCGTGAACCCTTTAGTTGGTATTAAAAGCTACAATTTTCTCCTATTTATTGAGGTTTTCCTATATGAAAGCATTACCACATTTTCAGGTAACTTGTATCATTAGATATTTCTAACGATAAATGAGTGTGATTTTTGGAAAATGGCACTAGGTTTACAACCAAGGACAATGAAAAATCTGTGCTTAAGAAATGTAGGACCTTGAAGTTCTTCCTGTGCCGCTTAAAGATTTGTGTTGTCTTGAACACATTCATCCAGTATTACTGTCTGTTCCTTCTCTATGTTTAGTTAGTATCAAATGCCCGTCTTTTGTTTATTGTATAGTAAGCTTACAAAGAAAAGGCAAATTCTCAGCCATTTATGCAGACATTTGAATACCATGTCTGAAGGTTTGGATCATCCAAACGGAACCTTCGGCATTCTGACCATTAGCTGGGTCACTAGCTAGGGGCTGAGGGCCTCACCTGAGTAACTCGAGAATCCCTTCAATCTGGTTCTTTGATTTGGCTTTCACAGGCCAGTACTTTTTATTTCTTCTCATCTGTCTGCTATCATGTTAACAAGACAAGACGAATCTCTGCAACTCATTGACAATGTAATAAAATGAGATTAGAATTTCACCAGCAAAAGAATGGCTTGTTTTAGGGCTTTAGGCTTGAGCCTAATGTTTGTATGTGCATTGATGATCAAAAAAGAGGAAAAAAAAAAAAAACAACCAAACAAATAAAACCATAATGGCTGCCTACAAGGATTTCTTACTCAAATCTGCTGAGCCTGACTGAAAACTCAGAAAAGTTCCAAACCAAAACAACACAGCATCTTTCATGTTACTGACATAATATTACCAGGAAGCTCACCCCAATGTTGCTTTTGTACCATTAATAACTGTTATCCAATTTACATTTTGTTACTATAAACCCTGGTTCAAAAAAAGCCAAGTGATGCGGGAAGCTACTGGAAAACTGCTGCTTCATTTGAGTTATTTAGAACAAATAGGTGGAATATGTAATATTGTGTTAAATGTCTCATGGCTACTGAAGATTTTGGCAACTCCTAAAGACATTTTGAACTAACATAAATAAAACTTTCAAAAAAATTGGAAGAAAGACATTGTTTATTGTGCAAGAACAATCAAGAACACTTAATGGAATATTGTGACAAAGAGTCACAAATTAATATCTAATCTCAAATACATGCAAGGCTTTTATCCTCCTAAGCTGACCAAAGAGACTAAAACAAATTGTCTTAATTGTGTTTATATTTTCAAGCCACATTTTCCATATACAATTAAGTTATTTAAAATTCTGCAATTGAAGTACTTGTCTTTAATAATAAGGTCTGGGTTTATTTGATTAAAATGCTATTTGGCATGGTTACATGTCTAACATTTTAATTAGGGAAATTGCATTTGCTTTCTTGATATTTGCCTATACTCTAACCAGTTACTTTATCAGTTACACATGACATAAACACATTTTGCAAATTACTTTACTGGTTATTTCTTATCCTGTAAAATTTAGATAGCAGAAAGATATATAGGATGTAAATAATATATGTGTGTACTAGTTTGCATGCAATAGAAACTTAGGTAAATAAAACTACTTTAATGTGCTCTATTCATTATTAATCAGTGCAACTCAAGAACTTAAATAGCCCGGGCCATTTTAGCAGGAATAAGGATGTTTTTAAAGGAGCAGCAATCCTGTAACAAATCCTATTTCTCAGCTCTACTAATTGCTTTCTTTGCAGTTAAATCCTTGCTAGTGCTGAAAGGTAAAAGCAAGCTAGGAAGCTACATGACTGAGAAACCCAAACAACTCTTAAAATTTTTTTCTTTTCCAGTCCTGTGCCTTGAGAATTTGGCCATCTGGATTGCATACCGTATTCAGTGCTTTAGCTCTTGACGTTTTTAAACAATAGCACTGTAGCATTTCAGCATGTTGCCTCATGACAAAATAAATGTCCTGTGCATTAAATTATGCTGGTATATATTTAAAACTCCTCATGTGACCAACAGACACAGTGAGGACAGGTACTTGCCAATTTGCTTTTGCCATGGCAAAATTTTAATAATGTATAATGCATTTTTATCAGATCTGCATTCATCGATATTTAGGAGAAAATATTTCAGAGAGAAATATGTCAAATTTTGTATTGCCTTGAGCTTTCTCAAGGTTAACTAGTATCCAAGTGACTAAGATGTTTTATTCCTCTTTAATACTTTCATCCCAGGGTGATATTTGCCTGAGGTTGCACTGTTTTTGATTAACTCTATGTGATAATGAAAACCATGAGAATGGCTTCATGTAGGAGTTCCTTTTTTTTCTGATGTTACGTATGAAACTGCGGAAGTCTTCCAATATTTAACACTAAACTTTTTTTCCCTTTCTGCACCTAGACCTCAAAGTAATTACGGAAGTGTGAGGAATGATTTTATCTAAGGTCATTACTGTTTTCTAAGGTGCCTAAGTGAAGAGTTCAACTATTTTTATTGGGGTGAAAAAAAAACACATGTATTGAGGGTTCAAGGCAATTTTGTGCTCTTCAAACACAGACAGGGAGTTAGATCAGCAATTATACATAGACGTTTGAGACAAATGGACTGATGCCTCCTCTATTGTGATAAAGTCAGTCTATATTTTGAACTAATCAAGTAGTGACTATTGGTATTTCCTCTATGAACTGAATTGAAGTCAGAAAAACAACCAATTGGGTCAAGTTGTCAAAGTTGTTTGAGGAGAGACCTAAAGATGCAATAATAATTTTTTTCTTCCAGAAACTACACAAGATTGTGAACAAAGGAAATTCCCTTCTCTTTTATTTTACTTCTGTATTAATGAGCACATTTTGGTGCTGCTTTTTATTAGATAAAATATGTAATGGGCTTAGTGTGCATATTAATCTATGGACATAATTACAATTAGAAATGGACTTATGTAGAGACAACTATAATCTCTTCACCTTTCATTTTACTCTTCGCTGAATTATATCTGAATCCAATGAGAAAGCAATTTGCATCATTACATTCTGTATCATAAACCAACTTGTATCATTTTTATATTTTCAAGAAGTTAACACTTCACACCTTTGCTTCTACTTCAATTTTCTTCACCATTAACTGAAGCAATTAAAATTTTAATTGCAATACAATTGACTTAACATTATAATATTAGTTTCAAGTATAGAGTAAAACATAATGATTAGATACCTGTATGTATGAATTATGAAATGATCACCATAATGTCCTGTTAATATCTGTCACCACACATAGTTATAAGAAGGCAATTTTAATTGATGAAAATACTTATATACAACGGGCTTGGGTTTAACCCATGTGTTGTCTTCAGAGTGTAAGAATAAATTCAGTTTGCCTCAGTAAATACAGGGTTTGTTGGAAAGATAGCAAGGGAAGAAGGAGACGTAGGTACATGTGGATCAGAGTCTCCCTCCCAGCCTTGTTGAAGGATGATTGCTTTATTTCCCATGTCCATTCCAATTAGCTGTAGTCCAGGCAGGCCACACATGGTAAATTAAAAAAAAAAAAAAAAACAATCAGGCAAAAACAAACACATCAGACTGGGGTTATGAGCATGGCAGTGAGTCTGAGACTTCTCATGAGACTGCTATATAACTAGCAGATAATTTGTGTGGCCTGGCCACACATCGGGATTCATAGAAAATAAATACTTGATTTATATTATTAAAAATTTATTGTCTGGCTGGCTCAAAAATACATGTTTATTAATTGATGACTTAAAAATAGCTATTTGAAAGAGAAATGATATCTAATACATGGGAGTATATTTTATAAAAAATGCTAAAACTGTTTTCATACTAAAAGGCAGTTGAAGTAGAACCCTCTTCTCTTCTCAACAGCTGAGTGCTATTAACTATTTATTAATTAATTGCTAAGAGATTCTAATGAAAATTGACATAGGGCCTGCAGGTTAGATCTTTTAATTTCCTTAAAGAAATACATTTGAAAGAAATTGACTCGTGATTGAAGGAGCTAATTCTAGCAATTAAGTGGTTATTTAATGGACTATTTCCTATATAGCACAACAAATGGAACATTTTTCAAAAGGAAGAAGTCATGAAAATGCTTGCAGGCACAAAAGAATAATAAATTTTTAAACTACAAAGCTAATAAACTAGATAAACTGGTGTCATGCTAAGGAAACCCATCCTGGTTCATTAAAGTGTAACATCTGAAACCACTAAGCGGTCTGTCCCTTTTCACTACCGCAGTACAAAGGTGCTAAATTACAGGCATCAGATTAACTCCTCATACATTTAGGCTGAGATTTGCTTGAAATGCTACCATACATGTTCAAAGAAACAGCATTTTCTTTGAACAGTGTTTGTGAAAACTCTGATTTTATGTATAGGTATATATGTACACATACAATCTTATGTACAGATTTTTTTAAGTGAAGTACAATTAATTTATACAATACTGTGTTAGTTTTAAGTATACAGCAAAGTGATTCACATGTATATATTTTCAGATACTTTTCCATTATAGATTATTAAAAGATATTGGCTGTAGTTCCACAGAATTTCTTCTAATCAGACCTACTAACCTTTAACAAATAAAAATTTCACTTACTGAAATCATTCATGAGACCAGGATTCAGTAGATGTATTACTGTTAATACTATTGTCAGTGATACTGAAAACTCTTAATTCTTAGAGATCAAATTGACTAGTTTATCTTTGGCTTCTTCTGTATAAAAACACATTGGAAGAATTAGTTTTTTGAGACATCTGCTACCAATTTAGCACTGTTATTTAAAAAAAATGAAATACTCCAGCAATAATTTAGTACATATTTGATTTTTCCATATCAATCATGTGATTAATAAATAGCTCCTTCTATTTTATGCACATGGTATAGGTAATTTAATATTATTATTATAAAAACACAACACTTTAGAATAATCTGGCTGAAGAGTCTGAGCTTTTGCTACATCGTTGAACTGAAATGTTTCTTTAAAGCTGTAGTGGATGGGTCATTTTACACAAATTGATTACTTTAAGTTTTATCTTTGGACCATAAGTATATAAAACAGAGAAGCTACACAGTTAATATGGGGAATATACTCTTTAAAGAATACTTATTGTATAAAAACATCTTTGAAAGTAATGACTAGAAGCAGGCTTTTCTATTTTTTGGAATTATTTCTTTTCTACAGATGTAGTTCTGTGAACTGTTTTGACTTGCTATAGAGCACTGTCCAATAGAATTTTTTGCAGCCATGGAAATGCTTCATATCTATGTACCCCTAAACACTGCTAGCCACACATAGCTTTGGGGGACCTAAAATATGGCTAGTTCAACTGAGGAACTGAATTTTTCATTTATTTATTTTAATGAAATTTGAATGATATGTGACTAGCAGCTGCCCTATTAGACAATATAATATAAAGTGTTGGCTCAATAAAATGCATAATGGCCTTAGTATTTACTTTGTCACCAGAAAAAGTGAGACTGTATGCTATTTTCCAAATCAAAGAAACCTTGGAAAACCAAAACAATTAAGTATGAGGAAGCAGTTGTGTCTAGGTAATGTTGAGAGACTCCTCAACTGACTATTTGGGCCATTTTGCATCGTTTTGTGTCAGAGACAAAATTAGTAAGTCCTGAAGAAGAAAATGGTATCTGTAATTCCCATAGTGATTCTCTAAGGTATAGCCAGGTGCACTTTAACTTGCTATTTGAATATGGCAATGCCTTTGGAATCAAATAAATATGCAAAATAGGTACTATGAGCTGATTATACAACTTGAAACCTGATACCCTGAGGAAGATTGTTCAGTGACTCATGCAGTTCTAGACAACAAGCTACATTTTGAAGAAGAAAAAAAAATAAAACAGAAATCTACTTATATCTGTATGAAATCATGTGAAACTAAAATAGGTGTTTCTAAATGTTAGGTCTTTATTCTAGTGTGTTCATTCCAACTTCAGAATAATAATTTAGTGTCACGACTTTGCAGCCAGTTTTCAAATCACTGTATCTATACTAACTCCTACACTTGATTGCCTCTCTTTTTTTTCCTCTTTTCTTTCCAGAATGCTTATTTTGTGTGCTGCTGCTGCTGCTAAGTCGCTTCAGTCGTGTCCGACTCTGTGCGACCCCACAGACGGCAGCCCACTGGGCTCCCCCGTCCCTGGGATTCTCCAGGCAAGAACACTGGAGTGGGTGGCCATTTCCTTCTCCAATACATGAAAGTGAAAAGTGAAAGCGAAGTCGCTCAGTCGTGTCCGACTCTTAGCAACCCCATGGACTGCAGTCTACCAGGCTCCTCCGTCCATGGGATTTTCCAGGCAAGAGTACTGGAGTGGGGTGCCATTGCCTTCTCCCATTTTGTGTGCAAGACCATATTAACCTTTCTTTCTGAATACATTATTGCTCCCTGGTTTCCAGTTAAGGCTCCTAGCTTCTGTGTTTCTAATCAGGGCCTTCATTAAGCAGTCACAGAGGTTATTGTTTGGTTGAGTTTGCAGTTAGTAGCTTTTAGCTTTATCTGCTCCGTGGTGGTTTACAAATTCCTGCTAATGCTAAATTAAAACGGTAATTTCGGGTGGCTTCTACTCTTATTTTTCCTTTCTCCTCTCCCTGTTACAAATCAGAGATGGAGGAGGAGGAGAAGATACTATGAGGTGAAAAGCTTCACCATATTCACTCTGTAGGATCGTGGATGAGGAAGATCACAGCGTTTGGCCTGGATCTGGATGTCACCAGGCTTCCCCAATTCTCAGTGGCAGAAAACCGGATTCTCCCTGCTGTTAACAGGCCTTAACATGAACTGAAGTTCTCTAAACTGCCTGTAACTAAACAAAGTCAGGGTTGCTGAAGCTTTCCTCCTGCCTTTAATAGTCCAATGAATAGGATAGTGTTGGTATCACAACACTGTGCAGTTGTTACCTGATGTCCTGAAACTGACATATGCTAAAGCGTGTCATTGAAGCTGCCACTTGTTTCAGCCGTAACCTGCTTTCCTGAATTTGGAGTCTAAAACGTACAGCCTGGAGAGCACTGGAAGAGAATGTGCAGTAATACTTTTTTTTTTTTTTTTTTTTTTTGCATTGTGCTCTCTCTTGCAGTCTGAAATCGAACACCTTTCTGTTTTTGCAATATAGCTGATACTCCATATATTCCAAGGACAAATAACACATCAGAAGAAAAAGGTAGAAGGAGTATTACATATTACATATGAGGAATGAACTTTTAGTTATTCTTTCATAAAAGAGGGTATTAATAAAAATACAACTGACCCTTGAATATCCTGGTTGGTTAGGGTTCTGACCCACTGGGCAGTGGAAATCTGTATAATTTATAATCTGCCCTCAGTCTCCATTATTTCTCTGTATTCAAGGTTCCCCATCCTTGGATTCAACCACTGAGAATTGTGTAGTATTTACTATTATATTTATGCATTTTATGTATATTTATGTTACTTTTACAGCCCAGAGCTGTGTACACACACACACACGCAGTGGAATGCAATACATTATAATGATCTCAAGCAGTACTTATGTGAAATGAGTGATTTGAATCAATCCATTTAAATGAGAAACTAGAACAAAATGTAGGCAGAAAAAAATTATTAAATGCTCTGTTGGTTACTGAAATTCCACCACCATAGCAGATTTTGGGCCTTAGAGAATTATTGTTCTTACTGTTTTAGTGTGTTACTGCAACTGATAACAATTACTTAAAGAAAACAAATCTGCCTTGCTCTTTGCCAGTTTGGCCCTAACCCAGTCTTGTGAGAATATTGGCTCTACAAAAACAAAGGTTTAGGAAGTAGGGTCAATCTATCTTTTTTTCTTTTTAAAAAATGATCTTGCATAAAAGGAGTTGGCTCCCTAAATCCACACAAATGTGAACGAGGATAAAGTATCTCATATTCCTAGAGCAAAGAACAGGGCTAGGCTTGAACCGATCAGAAGTTCACTCACTCAGTGTTCTCTCCAGACCCTTCGATTCCTGTGGCAGTGTAAGTACCTGGTGTCTACTAGTAGTATGCTCATTTGAAAGCCCTAATTCCGTGGTATGAGGAGGCGGGGCTATATTCTGCCTGCTGGAGGTAGATACATGTAAATAAGAGTAAATACTATATTTACCAAGAGACTCTAGAGATGAGAACCTGGTGTGGTCCATAGGCCTTCCTTGGCACATATGAGGCACTGTAGGAATTGCCAGAGGAAGTGAAAGATTGTGCAAGATTCTGCAGTATTCTGTGAGAATGTTTTTCTTATTCCACAAATTCCTTATGAGTTCCCAGTCATTACTCAGTACTTTTCAGTGTATTCATTATATATACTTTATCATTTACTTCCCTCAGGGATCACAGAGAGTGGACATTTACTCCTTGCTCAGGGGAGGGAAAGTAAAAATGTGGGAATGTAGTTTTTCAGGAGTATGTTGCAAGTTGAGAGCCTGGAAAAGTCTCCCCTTCTCTTTAGTCTTTCATGCAGCCCAGCAAATACACTTTCTGGTTATCTAATGAGCAGTTGGTGAACAAGCAAGTACATCCACCTGAAGAGATGGCTTAATGGTAGTTTTATTCAACTCTGTATTTCCTCCCAACTGGCTTATTCTTTCCCAAACTCTGGCTTAGTTCAATGCTATCTAGTCATACTCACTTATTAAAGAAAACACTTAGGAAACTCCTTGAATTCTTCTTCCCTCTGTGTCCTTGTTCTCTTCTCAGTTGATTACTAAGTCCTGAGGATTTTACCATGCAAATACCAAATATTTCTCAAGTATATTCTTACTTCTCCATCCTTGCCTATTTGTCATCTTTTACATGGTCTTCTGTCCCAGTATCTTAAATTTTTTATACTCTTTTGATCACAACACATTAACCATATTTTTGTCTTGAATCCCCACATACACATACACATGTACCTGTGGCCCAGGAACACTAAGTACCTTGCATCATGATGTTTCTCACTCTTGTGTCATTGATCAAGTCTCCTTTTTGACCTAGAATTTTCCAGCTTGCACACTTCCTACCCTCTGATCCGAGTAACCATGTTTCTTTTTTGAAGATCCATCACAGATGCGGGTTCCTCTGAGAAATTTTCCTGCTCATCTCAGGTTGAGTTAAGGTCCCTCTCCGTGCTCACACAGTGCTCATGCAGTGCTCACTGTATCTACTGCACATTCCGTATCATGGTAGTTGTTTCCATGCCAGTTAATAGCAGTATTAACATGTGAAATTTTTGAGGGCAGTACCAATAAGTTATTCTAACATCTAGCAGAATATGTGGCAGATAATAGAAGCTTAACACATTTGAGTCAATAAAAGATTTCAAAGATATCTCTCTGAAGTGAGATTTTTGTTTTCAAGATCAGGTTGGAAGTATACCAAAATCCCAGCTTCCTGAGAAATCATTTTTATACATTTTAAAGGATATATAATTCCTAGGTATCCCTACATTAAAACCTCCTAAAACAGCAAGCAGAAGTGCCTTTAATCCCTTTCCTGACTCACTCCTTTGCTCACAGACTTGCTACTCTTTCAGAGTCCCTCTACTTTTGTGCAGGATTCATTCCCTTATTTCTTCTGGCCTCTTCCAATGCCATAACCTTACTTGGAGTCTCTTTTCTCCACTAGAGTCAAGTCCTACAGTTTTTCGGTCAGGTCTGTCAAGAGTCAGTTCCTTCCTGAGCAAAAGATAATTGCTTTGGAAATCTGAGCGCTCAAACCCAGAACTAGGTAGTGGTATCAAGGTATGCTTGTGGACTACTCTGCTGGCAGAAAAGTTCCTTGATAGTGTTACTAATATATTTAAATCATGAGAAGCAGTGCTGCTTCTATAGCTCTTGCTTATAGATACATCCTGTGCATGCTTCTATTTGTCCTTCTGTAAGTGTGAACCATGAACTTCCTGATGTTCAAGCTGGTTTTAGAAAAGGCAGAGGAACCAGAGATCAAATTGCCAACATCTGCTGGATCAGCAAAAAAGCAAGAGCGTTCCAGAAAAACATCTATTTCTGCTTTCTTGACTATGCCAAAGCCTTTGGCTGTGTGGATCACAATAAAGTGTGGAAAATTTTGAAAGAGATGGAATACCAGACCACCTGACCTGCCTCTTGAGAAATTTGTATGCAGATCAGGAAGCAACCGTTAGAACTGGACATGGAACAACAGACTGGTTCCAGAAGGAAAAGAAGTACGTCAAGGCTGTATATTGTCACCCTACTTATTTAACTTATATGCAGAGTACATCATGAGAAACGCTGGGCTGGAAGAAACACAAGCTGGAATCAAGATTGCCGGGAGAAATATCAATAACCTCAGATATGCAGATGACACCACCCTTATGGCAGAAAGTGAAGAGGAACTAAAAAGCCTTTTGATGAAAGTGAAAGAGGAGAGTGAAAAAGTTGGCTTAAAGCTCAACATTCAGAAAACAATCATGGCATCCGGTCCCATCACTTCATGGGAAATAGATGGGGAAACAGTGAAAACAGTGTCAGACTTTATTTTTCTGGGCTCCAAAATCACTGCAGATGGTGACTGCAGCCATGAAATTAAAAGATGCTTACTCCTTGGAAGGAAAGTTATGACCAACCTATTAAAAAACAGAGACATTACTTTGCCAACAAAGGTCCATCTAGTCAAGGCTATGGTTTTTCCAGTGGTCATGTATGGATGTGAGAGTTGGACTGTGAAGAAAGCTGAGCACCGAAGAATTGATGCTTTTGAACTGTGGTGTTGGAGAAGACTCTTTGGAGTCCCTTGGACTGCAAGGAGATCCAACCAGTCCATTCTGAAGGAGATCAGCCCTGGGATTTCTTTGGAAGGAATGATGCTAAAGGTGAAACTCCAGTACTTTGGCTACCTCATGCGAAGAGTTGAGTCATTGGAAAAGACTCTGATGCTGGGAGGGATTGGGGGCAGGAGGAGAAGGGGACGACAGAGGATGAGATGGCTGGATGGCATCACCGACTCGATGGACGTGAGTGTGAGTGAACTCCGGGAGTTGGTGATGGACAGGGAGGCCTGGTGTGCTGCGATTCATGGGGTCGCAAAGAGTTGGACACGAATGAGCGACTGATTTGATCTGATCTGATGCCTAATCTGAAATGGTAAATATGAATATAGACCTACTCCCTTCACCCTTTTCTTTTTCTATAAAAGCAAGAAAATGAGTCTTTTATTCTGACTGTATATTCTATCACTTTCAATCAACACACTAACTGAAGCAGTTTTTGTATTGAAAATCTAACTTTTTATTCTCAATGGACAATTTTCATCCCCTGTGGGAGAGATTTGGAGCTATATAAAATCAGAAAGGAACCTTAGAACTATTCTGGTTTAACAGTTTTATTTCTAAATAAAAAAACTGAAATCCAGGAAGGTTTGATACATTCCCAAATTATGAAATGGATTCAATCTAGCCTAGATTCTGTATCCTCCAACTTTTAGCCATTATTGCTTTCAGTGGGCTTCCCTGGTGGCTCAGATGGTAAAGAATCTGCCTGCAATGTGGAAGACCCAGATTCGATCCCTAGGTCAGAAAGATCTCCTGGAGAAGGAAAAGGCAACCCACTCCAGTATTCTTGCCTGGACAATCCCATGGACAGAAGAGCCTTGTGGACTATAGTCCATGAGATCATAAAGAGTTGGATATGACTGAGACTAGCACACACAATGCTTTCATTATAATATATTGTCCTTCTAGTTTGGGGATGTATTAGAGAAACAGTGAAGGATACAGGTTCTCCAAATCATGAATAAAGCCTGCTCCTAAAACTGACATAAAGACAATTTAGAGATGACTGTCTGGATTCAAGCCTCCTTTCTTGGCAGAGGTCCCATGGAAATTCCCTGTCATTACAACTCTTCTTCCTTTCCCTGACTGTTCTTTGCTCGAACTCCTTACTTCACTTAATCTAACTTAAATCCAGCTTTCAATACCTTTCTTTTTTTTTTTTAACACTCATTGCCAAGATGAAACTTTTATATTTTCTAACACATTGATGTTACTTTAGGGCTTTTTTTGTTTGTTTGTTTTTCTTTTTCTCTTCATTTGCAATGTCTAACCAGTTCGTCGAAAAGTAAGCTCTTTACTTAATGGCAAGAATCAGTTTCTTTTATCAAAGCAAAATAATCCTGATTTCTTTCACTTTTCTCCTACAAATGCTACCTTCTATAGCTTCAATTACTTTATTGTGGTAAAAAGTTCATTAGATAAAATGATTTTAATATTTTTAAGAGTACAGCTCAGTGGATTTAAATACATTCACTTTTTTCTGTAATTATCACCACCACCCATCCCCAGAACTTTTCTTATCTTCCCAAACTGGAAAACTGTACCTATTAAATACTAACTCCCCGTGCCGCTCTCTCTCCAGCCCCTGCCAACCATCATTCTTCTTTCTGTTTCTGTGAATTTGACTTATCTAGATACCTGTGGCACCCCACTCCAGTACTCTTGCCTGGGAAATCCCATGGACGGAGGAGCCTGGTGGGCTGCAGTCCATGGGGTCACTAAGAGTCGGACACGACTGAGCGAGTTCACTTTCACTTTTCACTTTCATGCATTGGAGAAGGAAATGGCAACCCACTCCGGTGTTCTTGCCTGGAGAATCCCAGGGACGGGGGAGCCTGGTGGCCTGCCGTCTGTGTGGTCACATAGAGTTGGAAACGACTGAAGCGACTTAGCAGCAGTAGCAGCAGATACCTGATATAAAGGGAATCATACAGTATTTGTCTTTTTGTGACTGGATATTTCACTTAGCAGAGTTTCTAAGGTTCATCCATATAGTGGCATATGTCAGAATTTCCTTCCCTTTTAAATGGTGGATATTACTCCATTGGAGATCTATACCATATTTCTTTATTCATTAGTTGATGGACACTTGTGTTGCTTGCACCTTTAACTAATATAAATAATGCTGCTATGACATGGATATCCACACATCTGTTCATGTCCTTGTTTTCAGTTCTTTTAAATAAACACCCATGTGGAATTGTTGGATATTATGATAATTGTGTCTTAAATCTTTTCAAGAACTGCCATCCTGCTTTCTGAGCAGCTACACATTTTGAATTGCACTAGTAATTCACAAATTTTCCAATTTCTTCACAGCTTCACTAATATGTGTTGATTTTATAGTAGCCGTCCTAGTGAAAGTGGTGTTTTCTTATGGTTTTGATTTGTATTTTCAAAAGTATTAGTGATGTTGAGTATCTCTTTGCAAGTTTACTGGCAATTTGTATATCTTTTTATGAAGAAATGTGTATTCAAGACCTTTGTCCAGTTTTAAATTGGATTACTTATTTTTTCTTGTTGAGTTGTAGGAGTTTATATATTCTGAACACTGGCTTTTTAGCAAGTGTATGATTTGCAAATATATCCTCCCATTACATGGGTTGCCTTTTCACTCTGTCAGTAGTCTTCTTTATTTTTATTTTTTAATATAAATTTATTTATTTTAATTGGAGGCTAATTACTTTACAATATTGTATTGGTTTTGCCATACATCAACATGAATCCGCCTTGGGTGTACATGTGCTCCCCATCCTGACCCCCCCCCCCTCCTCCCTGCCCATAACATCCCTCTGGGTCATCCCAGTGCACCAGCCCCAAGCATCCTGTATCCTGCATTGAACCTGGACTGGCGATTCATTTTATATATGATATTATACATGTTTCAATGCCATTCTCCCAAATCATCTCACCCTTTCCCTCTCCCACAGAGTCCAAAGACTGTTCTATACATCTGTGTCTCTTTTGCTGTCTTGCATACAGGGTTATCATTATCATCTTTCTAAATTCCATATAGATGTGTCAAGGCTGTATATTGTCACCCTGCTTATTTAACTTATATGCAGAGTACATCATGAGAAATGCTGGACTGGAAGAAACACAAGCTGGAATCAAGATTGCTGGGAGAAATATCAATAACCTCAGATATGCAGATGACACCACCCTTATGGCAGAAAGTGAAGAGGAACTAAAAAGCCTCTTGATGAAAGTGAAAGTGGAAAGTGAAAAAGTTGGCTTAAAGCTCAACATTCAGAAAACGAAGATCATGACATCCGGTCCCATCACTTCATGGGAAATAGATGGGGAAACAGTGTCAGACTTTATTGTTTGGGGCTCCAAAATCACTGTAGATGGTGACTGCAGCCATGGAATTAAAAGACGCTTACTCCTTGGAAGGAAAGTTATGACCAACCTAGATAGCATATTCAAAAGCAGAGACATTACTTTGCCAACAAAGGTTCGTCTAGTCAAGGCTATGGTTTTTCCTGTGGTCATGTATGGATGTGAGAGTTGGACTGTGAAGAAAGCTGAGTGCCGAATAATTGATGCTTTTGAACTGTAGTGTTGTGAGAAGACTCTTGAGAGTCCCTTGGGCTGCAAGGAGATTCAACCAGTCCTTTCTGAAGGAGATCAGCCCTGGGTGTTCTTTGGAAGGAATGATGCTAAAGCTGAAACTCCAGTACTTTGGCCACCTCATGTGAAGAGTTGAGTCATTGGAAAAGACTCTGATGCTGGGAGGGATTGGGGGCAGGATGAGAAGGGAACGACAGAGGATGAGATGGCTGGGTGGCATCACTGACTTGATGGACGTGAATCTGGGTGAACTCCAGGAGTTGGTGATAGACAGGGAGGCCTGGCATGCTGCTATTCATGGGGTCAAGAGTCGGACACAACTGAGTGACTGAACTGACTGACTGACTGACTGTATTGGTGTTTTTCTTTCTGGCTTACTTCACTCTGTATAATAGGCTCCAGTTTCATCCACCTCATTAGAACTGATTCAAATGTGTATATGTACCACAGCTTTCTTATCCATTCCTCTGCTGATGGACATCTAGGTTGCTTCCATGTCCTGGCTGTTATAAACAGTGTTGCGATGAACATTAGGGTACACGTGTCTCTTTCAATTCTGGTTTCCTTGGTGTGTATACCCAGTAGTGGGATTGCTGGGTCATAAGGCAGTTCTATTTCCAGTTTTTTAAGGAATCTCCACACTGTTCTCCATAGTGGCTGCACTAGTTTGCATTCCCACCAACAGTGTAAGAGGGTTCCCTTTTCTCCACACCTTCTCCAGTGTTCTTTAATACAAAAGTTTTTTTTTTTTTTTTTAATTTTTATTCCGGTCTAATTTATCTGTTTTTTTCTTTTGTTGTCCATGCTTTTGGTGTTATATCCAAGAAATCACTGCCAAATATGATGCCATTATGCTTTCTACCTTGCTTTCTTCTAAAAGATCAAATTGCCAACATCTGCTGGATCATTGAAAAAGCAAGAGAGTTCCAGAAAAACATCTATTTCTGCTTTATTGACTATGCCAAAGCCTTTGACTGTGTGGATCATGATAAACTGTAGAAAATTCTGAAAGAGATGGGAATACCACACCACCTGACCTGCCTCTTGAGAAACCTCTATGCAGGTCAGGAAGCAACACTTAGAACTGGACATGCAACAACAGACTGGTTCCAAATTGGAAAAGGAGTACATCAAGGCTGTATATTGTCACCCTGCTTATTTAACTTATATGACAAACGCTGGGCTGGATGAAGCACAGGCTGGAATCAAGATTGCTGGGAGAAATATCAATAACCTCAGATATGCAGATGACACCACCCTTGTGGCAGAAAGTGAAGAAGAACTAAAGAGCCTCTTGATGAAAGTGAAAGAAGAGAGTGAAAAAGGTGGCTTAAAGCTCAACATTCAGAAAACGAAGATCATGGCATCTGGTCCCATCCCTTCATGGCAAATAGATGGGGAAACAGTGGAAACAGTGGCTGACTTTATTTTTTGGGCTTCAAAATCACTGCAGATGGTGATTGCAGCCATGAAATTAAAAGACACTTACTCCTTGGAAGGAAAGTTATGATAAAACCTAGACAGCATATTAAAAAGCAGAGACATTACTTTGCCAACAAAAGTCTGTCTAGTCAAGGCTGTGGTTTTTCCAGTGGTCATGTATGAATGTGAGAGTTGGACTGTGAAGAAAGCTGAGCACCGAAGAACTGATGCTTTTGAACTGTGGTGTTGGAGAAGACTCTTGAGAATCCCTTGGACTGCAAGGAGATCCAACCAGTCCATCCTAAAGGACATCAGTCCTGGTGTTCATTGGAGGGACTGATGTTGAAGCTGAAGCTCCAATACTTTGGCCACCTCATGTGAAGAGCTGACTCATTGGAAAAGACCCTGATGCTGGGAAAGATTGAGGGCAGAAGGAGAAGGGGACAAGAGAGGATGAGATGGTTGGATGGCATCACTGACTCAATGGACATGGGTTTGGGTAAACTCCAAGAGTTGATGATGGACAGGGAGGCCTGGCATGCTGCGGTTCATGTGGTTGCAAAGAGTCGGACACGACTGATCGACTGAACTGAACTGAAAAGCTTTTATAGTTTTAGTTCTCAATTTAGGTGTTGATCCATTTTGAGTAAATTTTGTATATGGTATAAGGTAAGTGTTCAGCTATTTTCTTTCACCTTTGGATATCCAGTTTTCCCAAAATCATTTGTTGGAAAGATTGTCCTTTACCCGCTGTTTTGTAGTTTGAAGTGTACAAACTGCACTTGAGGTGTACAAAGCGCACGTATTTGGTTCAGGTTATTCCTAAGGACTTTATTCTTTTTGATGCTATTGTAAATTGAATTGTTTTCTTAATTTTTATGTTTTTTTTTAGTGTATTGAAATGCAGATGATTTCTGTGTGTGGATTTTGTATGCTGCAAATTTTTGAATTCATTGACTAATTCTAATGGATTTTTTGCATGTGGAATTTTGAGAGCTTTCTACACATCACTGAGACCAGAGAAAATTCTGCTTCTTCCTTTTTAATTTGGATGCCTTTTACTTGTTTTCCTTGAGAAATTGCTGGAATTTCTAATACTGTGTTGAGTGGAAATGACAAAAGTGGGCATACTTGCCTTGATCGTGATCTTAGAAGAGAAAGATTTTATTTTTTCACCACTGAGTATAATGTTAGCTGTAGTCTTTGGCTATTTTTAAATGTTATTATTTCACGGCTCAATTTCCTTCAAATATGAGATCACACTGTGGTATTTTCATTTCCATTAAGACATTTTTCTGTTCAAGAAGTAACTTATTAGAATGTATTCCTCTCCCCCGGTCTTATCAGTTCATGACAAATAGATGGGAAAAAATGGAAACAGTATCAGATTTTATTTTCCTGGGCTCCAAAATAGCCATGGGCAGTGACTGTAGCCACAAAATTAAAAGATGCTTACTCCTTGGAATAAAAGCTATGACAAACCTAAACAGCATATTAGAAAGCAGAAACATCAATTTGCTGGCAAAGTATAGTCAAAGCTAAGGTTTTTCCAATAGTCATGTTGGATGTGAGAGTTGGACCATAAAGAAGGCTGAGTGCAGAAGAATTGATGCTTTTGAACTGTGGCATTGGAGAATACTCTTCAGAGTTGCTTGGAGAGCAAGGAGATCAAACCTGTCAATCCTAAAGGAAATCAACCCGGAATATTTATTGGAAGGACTGATGTCGAAGCTGAAATTCCAATACTTTGGCCACCTGATGTGAAAGAGCTACTCATTGGAAAAGAACCTGATTCTGGGAAAGATTGAGGGCAGGAGGGATGACAGAGGATGAGATGGATGAATGGTATCATTGACTAAATGAACATGAGTTTGAGCAAACTCCAGGAGATAGTGAAGGCCAGGGAATCCTGGCAAGCTATACTCTATAGGGGCAAATAGTTGGACACAAATTAGTGACCAAACAACAAGAAGATACCGTATGAGTGCATCTGAGTGTGTATACTTCATCTCTATTCCTCAGTCTTGTTGATATTTCCTGCACTACCTGATTAATCTCCAGATGCCCTTAGTTCACAGCCATTACCTCCTCTTGGGCTCAAGTGGGAGTCTCATTTTCCTCCTTTGGATTATTTCACTCTATTATTTAGCCACACTTCAGACCTAAATATGCAGTTTTTAACCCTAACAAATAGGCATTAATTTGTTCCTATTGGTAGCAGTAAAAGTAACTTAGCACCTAGGTTCTCTCTCTTCAGTTAGATTGTTTAGTTAGGGTGTTGAATCTGGTACTTTGAAAGCAGTAGGTCCCAGGAAATGTTAACTGAAGACTGGCTGAAGTCTGTGAAGTAATTTCATTATCACAGCAATCACATCTCAACAGTCACCAACAAATGGCGCTACTTAGGACAGTAGCATTTCACAACTGCTAATAAGTTCTGTGAGAAAATACAGCTGCTGACTGTCATTGAGGATAACAAAAACATTCTGGTAGGAGCAGGAGGCAGGAACAAAGAACAAGTGCGTGGAAGAGAAAATATAGATCTGCTTCAAATTTTAGATGTATTTTAAAGAAGATATAACTGTACTTTCAAAGTAAAAAGTACCAATTTCAACCAAATTAAATTAAAATATAAAAGCTGAATTTTACTTATTTTAATATCTGAAATGACCTCTCATATATTTATTGTTTAATACAAATTATAAAAATGTCATAAAATATTTTAAGCAAGAACTGAAAAAAGGAATTTAAGGGGAATTGAAGTTATATATTATCTAGAGCTCTCAGTCCAGAACATCATAACCTCAACACATTTTCTAAAAAATAATCAAAGCTTTTTCAGGTCACCACTGAAAATTAACTCACAGTGGTATATAAAAACTACAATCTGAATTTCCTTTCAGTAATATAGTAACTGACTTAATGAATACCTAATTTATTTAAAAAATAAACTGGCACCTACTTTGACCCAATTCATTCTAATTTTAAAAAATTCAAGAATCAGTAGCTGTAAAATAATGACAATCATGCTCTGATATTATTATTGCATTCAGTAAAGGCTCCAGCCCACATGTTTCTAAGGAAAATAAAAGGAAAAACAGTCTGGAAATAATAAACAGGGAGAAATCCAGGTGACCTGAATATTTTATTTTCTTCTAGTTTTATTGAGAGGTAATTAACATATAGTACTGAATAAGCTTAAGGTATACAGCATAATAATTTTATTTACATACATCTTTAAATAATTATCACATTTAGTGAATATTCATCATCTTATAAAAATACAAAATTAAAGAAATAGAAAAAATCTTTTCCTTGTGATGAAAACTTATTTTTTATGAGGACTCTTCAGATTTACTCTATTAACAACTTTCTTGTAAAATATATAGAAATGTTAATGCTATTTATCATCTTGTACATTATATTCCTGCAGCTGCTGCTGCTGCTGCTGCTAAGTTGTTTCAGTCGTGTCTGAATCTGTGCAACCCCATAGAAGGCAGCCCACCAGGCTCCTCTCTCCCTGGGATTCTCCAGGCAAGAATGCTGGAATGGGTTGCCATTTCCTTCTCTAATGCATGCATGCATACTAAGTCACTTCAGTCATGTCCGGCTCTGTGCTATCCTATGGACAGCAGCCCACCAGGCTTCTCTGTCCACAGGATTCGCCATTTCCTTCTCTCATTATATTCCTAGTACTTATTTATCTTAAAACTGGAAGCTTGTACCTTTTAGATGCCTTCTTCCAATTTACCCTCCCCTCATCCCCGTCTCTGGTAAAGATTAATCTCATCTCTTTTTCTATGGGTTTGTTTTTGAAGTATGATTGACCTACATCACTGTGCTAGTTTCTGTTATATAGCATACTGATTCTGCATTTCTATATATTTCAAAATGCTTACCACAAAAATTCTAGTTATAATATATTACCATAGAAAGTTGACTATAAAAAAAAAGTTGACTATATTTCTTATATTGTACATTCATGCTTATGATTCATTTATTTTGCAACTAGAAATTTGTTTCTTCTAATTTTCATTCACCTATTTCTCCCACTCCCCCACATCCCTCTCCTCTGGCAATTACTAGTTTGTTTTATATACCTATGAGTCTGTTATATTTTGTTATGTTTGTGTGTTCCTTTGTATATATATGTGAAATCATATAGTACTTGTGTTTCTCTGTCTGATTTATTTCACTTAGCATAATACCTTCTAGGTCTATCCATGTTAATGCAAGATTTCATTATTTTCAATGGCTGAATAATATTCGATTGTATGTGTAGGTCATATACTGTTGTTGTTTAGTCATTAAGTAGTGTCCAACTCTTTTGTGACCCTATGGACTGTAGCTGCCAGGCTCCTCTGTCCGTGGGATTTCCCAGGCAAGAATACTGAAGTGGGTTGCCATTTTCTTCTCCAGGGGATCTGCCCAATCCAGTGACTGAATGCACGTCTCCTGCACTGGCAGGCCGATTTTACCACTGAGCCACCAGGGAAGCCTGTGTTCTATTTACATATGTGTGTGTGTGTGTGTACACAGCATTTTCATTCATTCATTCATTTATTAATGTGCACTGAGGTTGTTTCCATATCTTATTATTATAAATACTGCTGCAATTAACATAAATCTTTTTGAATTAGTGTTTTTATTCTCTTGGGATAAATATTCAGAAGTAAAATGCTGGATCATATAGTAATTACATTTTTAATTTATTGAGGAAGCTCTATACTGTTTTACATAGTGGCTTCACCAATTTCCATTTTCACCAGTAGTATGATCGGTTCCCTTTTCTCTATGTTCTTGCCAATACTGTTTTTTCTTATCATTTGATAATTGCCATTTTGATAGATATGAGGTTATATTTCATGGTGGTTTTGATTTTTCATTTCCATAATAGTCAGTTGAGCATATTTTCATGTACCAGTTGGCCATCTGTGTCTTCTTTGGAAAATGTCTATTCAGATGCTCTGCCCATTTTTTTTGTAGAGGGTTGTTTGCCTTTTTGATGTTGTGTTGTATGAGTTCCTTGTATATTGTGCATATTAACCTCTCCTTAGATTTATTGTTTGCAAATATATTCTCCTAGTCAGTAGATGGCCTGTTGTTTTGTTGATTTCCTTCCCTGTGCAAAACTTTTTAGTTTGATGTAGTCCCATTTGTACTTTTTGCTTTTGTTTCCCTTGCCTGAAGAGACATACCCCCCCCCCCCCAAATAATAAGACCAATGTCAAAGAGCTTACTGCATAGCTTACTAAACATTTTTATTTATTTATTTGACAGCGTCTGACTTTAGTTGCAGTATACTGGCTCCAGAGTGCTTGAGCTCAGTAGTTGCGGCTCAAGGATTTAGTTGCTTCATGCATGTGAGATCTTGGTCCCGGACCAGGGATGGAATTTGCGACCCCTGCATTGGAAGGTGAATTCTTAACCACCGGACAACCAGAGAAGTCCCTGAACATTTTAACTTACAATACATTATTCTAAAGGAATGGTTTTTAACGTATTTAAAGAAATATTTGAGACTATTTTTAATCATATGTTAAATTATAGGAGATTTTAAGAGTGTTTTATGTAGCTAAAAAGAGAAATTTGGAAATGTAAGCCCCCTTTTATATTAATATGTCATGGATTTCAACACTTTTAGTATTTTTTTTCAATGGAGCCGAGTCCTTAGCTTTGCCTAGATTTAGAAAGGATTTGCTCCATGTCAAACAGGTTGGAGAAAGAGGAAGGTAATATGATACCTATTAATAGGGGGCCTTAATGAGGGAATATTCCTTAGAGAAGGGGAAGTACTTTTATTCAGCCACATTTCACAGAAAATTCCAAATGACCCCAAATTTTTCTCATTATGTTCGGAAAGAAACTTGAAGTTGAACTTCACGGTTGTCACAACAGTGGAGGACACTGCTGACATCTCAGTGACTGTGCTGCCTGGAATGAGGACATTTATGAAGCCTGATTCAATCATTCACAGCCTACAGTTGGTCACTTACATAGTGATCCTCAGAGCACGCTGTACACTAGCAAGTAAATGATGCTGTATTAAGATTTAGAAATTTTATAGTGAGGATTTCAGTCACTTAGCGGAGAAGGCAATGGCACCCCACTCCTGTACTCTTGCCTGGAAAATCCCATGGATGGAGGAGCCTGGTAGGCTGCAGTCCATGAGATTGCTAGGAGTCGGACAGGACTGAGCGACTTTCCTTTCACTTTTCACTTTCATGCACTGAAGAAGGAAATGGCAACCCACTCCAGTGTTCTTGCCTGGAGAATCCCAGGGATGGGGGAGCCTTGTGAGCTGCCGTCTATGGGGTCACGCAGAGTCAGACACGACTGAAGCGACTTAGCAGCAGCAGCAGCAGCAGTCACTTAGAGGTAATTTTTCTGTTTTCTGTTCATGTTCTTAGAACAAAGTGAAAGCGTGAAAGTATTATTCACATCTGTGACCCCATGGACTGTAACCCACCAGGCTTCACTCTCCATGGAATTCTTCAGGCAAGAATACTGGAGTGGTTTGCCATTCTCTTCTCCAGGGGCTCTTTCCGACCCAGGGATCGAACCTGGGTATTCTGGATTGCAGGAATGTTCTTTACCATCTGAGCCATCAGGAAAGCAAAAGTGGTGTGTAAATTACCACTGAGAGTTTTATTTCTCTGTAGTAGTTTCTTGGGATCCTTTCTTTTTGGTTCTTATATTTTAAAAGGGAGAAAGGCAAGCGATCATCAGATTGTGAGAGGAACACTGGGCTTTGGTTTGTACTCCACCATGTTCCTGCGGGGGTTTCCTTGGTCAAGTCAGTTAAACATTCTTAACTCAGATTTCCTACATAAAAAACAAAGATTATCCTATTTTATTTTATTTTTGAAAGCAAAAAAATGAGATGACTCTGTAATATCATAAATTAGTATGTAAATATAAAGCTTCTTTTTTTAAATTTCAGAGGCAATGTTTTGGGGTAGAATGGTATATCAGTTCAGTTCACTCACTCAGTCATGTCTGACTCTTTGTGAGCCCATGGACTGCAGCATGCCAGGCTTCCTTTTCCATCACCAACTCCTGAAGCTTGCTCAATTCGTGTCCATTGAGTGGGTGATTCCATCCAACCATCTCATCCTCTGTTGTCCTTTTCTCCTCCCACCTTCAATCTTTCCCAGCATCAGGGTCTTTTCAGTTGAGTCAGTTCTTCACATCAAGTGGCCAAAGTATTGGAGTTACAGCTTTAGCATCAGTCCTTCCAATGAATATTCAGGACTGATTTCCTTTAGGGTGGACTGGTTGGATCTCCTTGCAGTCCAAGGGACTCTCAAGACTCTTCTCCAACACCACAAAAGCATAAATTCTTCAGCGCTCAGCTTTCTTTTTGGTCCACCTCTCCTATCCATGTATGACCACTGGAAACACCATAGCTTTTACTAGATGGACCTTTGTTGGCAAAGTAATGTCTCTACTTTTTAATATGCTGTATAGGTTGCTCATAACTTTTCTTCCAAGGAGAAAGAATGTTTTGATTTCATGGCTGCAGTCACCATCTGCAGTGATTTTAGAGTCCCCCAAAATAAAGTCTCTCACTGTTTCATTGTTTCCCCATCTCTTTGCCAAGAATGATGGGACCAGATGTCATGATCTTGGTTTTCTGAATGTTGAGTATGAAGCCAACTTTTTCACTCTCCTCTTTCACTTTCATCAAGAGGCTCTATAGTTCTTCTTCTCTATTTGCCATAAGGGTAGTGTCATCTTCATATCTAAGGTTATTGATATTTCTCCCAGCAATCTTGATCCCAGCTTGTGCTTCATCCGGTCCAGCATTTCTTATGATGTACTCTGCATGTAAGTTAAATAAGTAGGGTTACAATATACAGCCTTGACATACTCCTTTCCTGATTTAGAATCAGTCTGTTGTTCCATGTCCAGTTATAACTGTTGCTTCCTGACCTGTGTACAGATTTCTCAGGAGGCAGGTCAGGTGGTCTGGTATTCCCATCTCTTTCAGAATTTTCCACAGTTTACTGTGCTCCACACAGTCAAAAGCTTTGGCATAGTCAACAAAGCAGAAGTAGATGTTTTTCTGGAACTTTCTTGCTTTTTCAATGATCCAATGGATGTTGGCAATTTGACCTCTGGCTCCTCTGCCATTTCTAAATCCAGCTTGAACATCTGAAGTTCACAATTCACATACTGTTGAAGCCTGGCTTGGAGAATTTTGAGCATTACTTTACTAGCGTGTGAGATGAGTACCATTGTGCAGTAGTTTGAGCATTCTTTGGCATTGCCTTTCTTTGGGATTGGAATGAAAACTGACCTTTTCCAGTCCTGTGGCCACTGCTGAGTTTCCTAAATTTGCTGGCATATTGAGTACAGCACTTTCACAGCCTCAACTTTTAGGACTTGAAATAGCTCAACTGGAATTCTATCACCTCCACTAGCTTTGTTCATAGTGATGCGTCCTAAGGCCCACTTGACTTCACATTCCAGGATGTCTGGCTTAGGTGAGTGATCATACCATCATGCTTATCTGAGTCATGAAGATCTTTTTTTGTATTGTTCTTCTGTGTATTCTTGCCACCTCTTTTTAAAATCTTCTGGTTCTGTTAGGTCCATACCATTTGTGTCCTTTATTGAGCCCATCTTTGCATTAAATGTTCTCTTGGTATCTCTAAATTTCTTGAAGAGATCTCTAGTCTTTCCCATTCTATTGTTTTCCCCTATTTCTTTCCAATGATCACTGAGGAAGGCATTCTTATCTCCCTTAATATTAGATTAATATTAGACTTAATATTAGATCTAAACATTTCATTCTGCAGCTAGTGTTCTTTTTCATTGTTCATCATGGTTCTCTTCTCCTTTTGAACCTTCTGCAGAACAGTTCTGGACTGCTGTTTTAAAAGTTCCATGAAACACTCTAGATATTTGGGGAAAATGTGTAAATTTCCCTACAGTGCACCTGAAGTATATCTTCTAGAAGAGAGAATGGGAACTGCTGTCTTGATCCTGGCTTTGTAGCCTGTTCAGCTGCTTATTACTCCAATCTGAATTAAAGAGAACCTGAGTACATTCCCTCTAAATATCCGCTACTTTGTCTCACTAGGACATCTGCCCTAAATTGCTGACTGCTTTTAGTGAGTTAGACTAAATGGCAATAGAAAGGCAACATTTTCCCTCAAAACCTAGATGAAGACCAGCTAATCTTTTCATTAGTGCATACAGTTCCTCCATCAAAACTTCAAGTACTTAGGAAATTTCTGAGGAATCTCCACTACTTGGAGAAGGGATTCTCTAGAGGAGAGGGGATAAGAGAAGTAAGCTGTCTTTTACTATTTTTTTTTCTCCCTTCAGAGCTTGCCCTAATCAGTCTCCTCCCAGCGTGACCTAGGTTTTCTCTTGATGGGTCCTCCCCTGTGGCCCCTTTCATCCTCCAGGAGACTGAAGCAAATGAAGGTTTTCCCCAGGGTTTTTGGCTGTCAATGACAAACTCTTCAAGATGGTAACATGCATGCATGGGCATAAGTACATTGGAAAGTACTGACTGAGTTGATGGAGACCTTAGTGATTGAGGTCAAGTTTAAAGGAAGTAGCAGCAACTATTGGAGAAGGCAATGGCACCCCACTCTAGTACTCTTGCCTGGAAAATCCCATGGATGGAGGAGCCTGGTGGGCTACAGTCCATGGGGTCGCGAAGAGTCAGACATGACTGAGCGACTTCACTTTCCCTTTTCACTTTCCTGCATTGGAGAAGGAAATGGCAACCCACTCCAGTGTTCTTGCCTGGAGAATCCCAGGGACGGCGGAGCCTGGTGGGCTGCCGTCTCTGGGGTCGCCCAGAGTCGGACACAACTGACGCGACTTAGCAGCAGCAGCAGCAGCAGCAACTATACAGCCCTAGTAGATTTGTGTTAAGGAAATACAGACTCAGTTATAAAAATTCCTCAGGATTTTTTAAGAGAAACCAGACACTCAGATTTTTTTTTTTTCAATTTTGAAATAATCAGTTTTTAAAAACCTAACTCTTACGTTATGTAAAGAAAAAGATGTGGCTAAAGAAAATATGTCTGTGGCCTTAATTTGCCCAATGGACTCCAAACTTGTGGCCTTGCAATAAGAAGTAACAATTATGATGTTTGACTATAGGTCAGGCACAGAGCTCAGTGGTTAACATAATTTATCTTAAAGTTTCTTTTCTGTTTATATGTATGTGTGCATCCATGCATGTAGGATGCTGCTGTATGTTTCCCTGAAAACTCTTCCCTTGGTTTAGGCAACAATTCTCTCTCATTTTTCAATTTGAGCGATTTGTAATGACCTAGTTTAATGTCATTTGTTCCACACAGACTTCTCTAACAGTGATCTCTAATTGATTTCCATGTTTCCATATAAATTTTCATATATTTCATAGTGATACAATTATATCACAAATTCATTATTTAATGATTACTAATTTAATGGGAGTTGGTGATGGACAGGGAGGCCTGGCGTGCTGCGATTCATGGGGTCACAAAGAGTCGGACATGACTGAACGACTGAACTGAACTGAATTTAATGGGATCTCTTATAACAACTACTTTATTATTATTCAACTTTTGTTGAATCTTATGTCATATTTCCCAAAATAGATTATAAGGTTTTTTAGGGAAAGGTATAGACTTCTTTCTTTGTCTCTTCTAATGATTAATAATTAATTGTAATATGTACAAGATAGACAATAAATATTTGGATGAGTATGTTTAAAATCAATAACTCTATGATAAGACATAACAGGATAATGGATTTCATAGTTAAAATGTAAAAGCTATGTTAGGTGCTTGTTAGGCACTGTGATAAGAGCTTAAAAATTTTATCAGTTAAGTATTATTGGCTCTATTTTATAGAGGCAAACAAAAAATTAGAAACTTATAAGGTACATGGTTTGTCCATGTCACATACATGATAAGTTGCAGAGCTGGTATGTACTTTAATATTAAGAACACTCATAATAGGCATCAACATGGTATGAAATATATAAACAAAAAGATAAAAGTGCTCCAAATCAGGAGGCTAATCACAAAAAACTCAGCAAATAGTAGGATGAAGAGATTTTTAACACATGTGTTGTTAGTTTCCATTCTCAGAGAAATGTAGATACTACAAAGATTTCTTATTCAGAGAACTGATACCAACACTGTGGCTATCCTCAACTTTTAAAATAAAAAGTGCTGTATCTTTTCCAACTTTCTGTCCTGAAAGGATTAATTCATTCCATCAAAAGTTAATAGCTTGAATCATAAAAACAGAATGTTGAAATTAGAAGGGTATTTAGAAACTGACAACCTATTTATTATCAAATGAAGAATATAGACACAGGAAGAGATTTACACAAGTGCATCCTACATAGAAAATAGTATTCATAAAACCAGTACTGTTTTTTCATAGAAAGTAAATAACAAAATCAAACATTTTCCAATAGCTATGTAAGACTGCTGGAACCTCATCTCCTGATTGACAGAGAACAAATGCAAATGAATTGACAGCAGCTAATCCCCCAACCAGTAACGCTGAAGCTGAAGTTGAACGGTTCTATGAAGACCTACAAGACCTTTTGGAACTAACACTCAAAAAAAAATGTCCTTTTCATTGTAGGGGACTGGAATGCAAAAGTAGAAAGTCAAGAAACACCTGGAGTAACAGGCAAATTTGGACTTGGGGTATGGAATGAAGCAGGGCAAAGGCTAAGAGAGTTTTGCCAAGAGAACACACTGTCATAGCAAACACCTTCTTCCAACAACAAAGAGAAGACTCTACACATGGACATCACCAGATGGTCAACACTGAAATCAGATTGATTATATTCTTTGCAGCCAAAGATGGAGAAGCTCTATACAGTCAGCAAAAACAAGACCAGGAGCTGACTCTGGCTCAGATCATGAACTCCTTATTGCAAAATTCAGACTGAAATTGAAGAAATTGGGAAAACCACTAGACCATTCAGGTATGACCTAAATCAAACACCTTATGATTATACAGTGGAAGTGAGAAATAGATTTAAGGGCCTAGATCTGATAGACAGAGTGCCTAATGAACTATGGATGGATATTTGTGACATTGTATAGGAGACAGGGATCAAGACCATTCCCAAGAAAAAGAAATGCAAAAAAGCAAAATGGGTGTCTGAGGAGGCCTTACAAATAGCTGTGAAAAGAAGAGAAATGAAAAGCAAAGGAGAAAAGGAAAAATATCAGCATCTGAGTGCAGAGTTCCAAAGAATAGCAAGGAGAGATAAGAAAGCCTTCCTCAGGGATCAATGCAAAGATGGAGGAAAACAATAGAATGGGAAAGACTAAAGATCTCTTCAAGAAAATTAGAGATATCAAGGGAACATTTCATGCAAAGATGGGCTTGATAAAGGACAGAAATGGTATGGACCTAACAGAAGCAGAAGATATTAAGAAGAGGTGGCAAGAACAAACAGGAGAACTGTACAAAAAAGAGCTTCACAACCCAGATAATCGTGATGGTATTATCACTCACCTAGAGGCAGACATCCTGGAATGTGAAGTCAAATGGGCCTTAGAAAGCATCACTACGAACAAAGCTAGTGGAGGTGATGGAATTCCAGTTGAGCTATTTCAAATCCTGAAAGATGATGCTGTGAAAGTGCTGCACTCAAAATGCCAGCAAATTTGGAAAACTCAGCAGTGGCCACAGGACTGGAAAAGTTCAGTTTTCACTCCAATCCCAAACAAAGCCAATGCCAAAGAATGCTCAAACTACCACACAATTGCACTCATCTCACACACTAGTAAAGTAATGCTCAAAATTCTCCAAGCCAGGCTTCAGCAATACATGAACCGTGAACTTCCTGATGTTCAAGCTGGTTTTAGAAAAGGCAGAGGAACCAGAGATCAAATTGCCAACATCTGCTGGATCATTGAAAAAGTAAGAGAGTTCCAGAAAAACATCTATTTCTGTTTTATTGACTATGCCAAAGCCTTTGACTGTGTGGATCACAATAAACTGTTGAAAATTCTGAAAGAGATGGGAATACCAGACCAGCTGACCTGCCTCTTGAGAAATCTATATGCAGGTCAGGAAGCAACAGTTAGAAATGGACATGGAACAAGAGACTGATTAAATAGGAAAAGGAGTGCGTCGAGTCTGTATATTGTCACCCTGCTTATTTAACTTATATGCAGAGTACATCATGAGAAACACTGGGCTGGAAGAAGCACAAGCTGGAATCAAGATTGCTGGCAGAAATATCAATAACCTCAGATATGCAGATGACACCACCCTTATGGCAGAAAATGAAGAGGAACTCAAAAGCCTCTTGATGAAAGTGAAAGTGGAAAGTGAAAAAGTTGGCTTAAAACTCAACATTCAGAAAATGAAGATCATGGCATCTGGTCCCATCACTTCATGGGAAATAGATGGGGAAACAGTGGAAACAGTGTCAGGCTTTATTTTTCCGGGCTCCAAAATCACTGCAGATGGTGATTGTAGCCATGAACTTAAAAGACACTTACTCCTTAGAAGGAAAGATATGAGCAACCTTGATAGCATATTCAAAAGCAGAGACATTACTTTGCCAACAAAGGTCCATCTAGTCAAGGCTATGGTTTTTCCAGTGGTCATGTATGGATGTGAGAGTTGAACTGTGAAGAAAGCTGAGTGTTGAAGAATTGATGCTTTTGAACTGTGATGTTGGAGAAGACTCCTGAGAGTCCCTTGGACTGCAAGGAGATCCAACCAGTCCATTCTAAAGGAGATCAGTCCTGGGTGTTCATTGGAAGGACTGATGCTAAAGCTGAAACTCCAATACTTTGGTCATCTCCTGCAAAGAGTTGACTCATTGGAAAAGACTCTGATGCTGGGAGGGATTGGGGGCAGGAGGAGAAGGGGACAACAGAGGATGAGATGGCTGGATGGCATCACCAACTTGATGGACATGAGTCTGAGTGAACTCCGGGAGTTGGTGATGGACAGGGAGGCCTGATGTGCTGCGATTCATGGGGTCATGAAAGGTTGTACACGACTGAGTGAACTTAACTGAACTGAATTCTTTATCATGATTGACAGTAGTTGTCCTCTAAATTGCTCTGGGCCAGCTGGATGGAGGAAGCTGGGTAGATGAAGCTTGTAGCAGATATAAAATGATGCAGAAATGAATTTCTTGTTGTTGCTATTCAGTTGTGTCTGACTCTTTGAGACCACAGGGACTGCAGCATGCCCAGCTCCCCCTTCACCTTCTCCTTGAGCTTTCTCAAACTCATGTACTTTGAACCGGTGATGCCATCCAAAAGATATCATCCTCTATTGCCCCTTCTCTTCCTGCCTTCAATCTTTCCCAGCATCAGGGTCTTTTCTAATGAATGGCTCCTTGCATCAGATGGCCAAAACATTGAAGCTTCAACATCAGTCATTCCAATGAATATTCAGGGTTGATTTCCTTTAGGACTGACTGGTTTAAGCTCCTTGCAGTCCAAGGGATTCTCAAGAGTCTTCTTCAACACCACAGTTTAAAAACATCAATTCTTCAGTGCTCAGCTTTCTTTAAGGTCCAACTCTCACATTCATAAATGACTACTGGAAAAATCATAGCTTTGACTAGATGGACCTTTGTTGGCAAAGTATGTCACTGCTTTTTAATATGCTGTCTAGGTTGATCATAGTTTTTCCTCAAAGGAGCAAGTGTCTTATAATTTCATGGTTGCAGTCACAATCTGTAGTGGTTTTGGAGCCCCACAAAATAAAATCTCTCACTATTTCCCTTGTTTCCCCATCTATTTACCATGAAATGATGGGACTGGATACCATAATCTTTGAATTTTTTGAATGTTGAGTTTCAAGCCAGCTTTTTCACTCTCCTCTTTCACCCTCATCAAGAGGGTCCTTAGTTACTCTTGGCGTTCTGCCATAAAGGTGGTGTCATCTGCATATCTGAGATTATTGATATTTCTCCTGGCAATCTTGATTCCAGCTTGTAAATCATCCAGCCAGGCATTTTGCATAATTTAGTCTGCATAAAAGTTAAATAAGCAGGGTGACAATATACAGCCTTGATGTACTCCTTTCCTGATTTTAAACCAGCCTGTTGTCCCATGTCTGGTTCTAACTGTTGCTTCTTGACCTGCATACAGGTTTCTCAGGAGGCAGGTAATGTGGTTTGGTATTTCCATCCATCTCTAAGAATTTTCTACAGTTTGTTGTGATCCACATGGTCAAAGGCTTTAGCATAGTCAATAAAGCAGAAGTAGATGTTTTTCTAAAATTCTCTTGCTTTTACTATGATGCAATGGATGTTGGGAACTTGACCTCTGGTTCCTCTGCCTTTTCTAAATCCAGCTTGTACATTTGGAAGTTCTCAGTTCATGTACTATTGAAGCCTAGCTTGGAGGATTTTGAGCATGACCTCCATAGCATGTTAAATGAGTGCACTTGTGCGGTGACTTGAACATTCTTTGATATTGTCCTTTTTGGGATTGGAATGAAGACTGATCTTTTCCAGTCCTATGGCCACTGCTGAGTTTTCCAAATTTGCTGGCAAAATGAGTGCAGTACTTTCATAGCATCATCTTTCAGGATTTGAAATAGCTCAACTGGAATTCCATCACCTCCACTAGCTTTGTTCATAGTGATGCTTCCTAAGGCCCATTTGACTTCACATTCCAGGATGTCTGACTTAGGTGAGTGATCATACCATCATGATTATCTGGGTCATGAAGATCTTTTTTGTATAGTTTTTCTGTGTGTTCTTCTCACCTCTTTTTAATATCTTCTGCTTCTGTTAGGTTCATACCATTTCTGTCTTTTATTGAGCCCATCTTTGCATGAAATGTCCCCTTGGTATTTCTAATTTTTTGAAGAGATATCTAGTCTTTCCCATTCTATCGTTTTCCTCTATTGCTTTGCATTGCTCACTTAGGAAGGCTTTCTTAACTCTCCTTGTTATTCTTTAGAACTTTGCATTCAGATGGGTAGATCTTTCCTTTTCTCCTTTGCCTTTTGCTTCTTCTTTTCTCTTTTATTGGTAAGGCCTCCTCAGGCAACCATTTTGCCTTTTTGCAGTTCTTTCTCTTGGGGACGGTTTTGATCACTGCCTGCTCTACAATGTTATGAATCTCTGTCCATAGTTCTTCAGGCACTCTCTCTATCAGATCTAATCCTTTGAATCTATTTGTCACTTCCACTGTATAATCATAAGGGACTTTTAGGTTATACCTGAATGGCCCAGTGGTTTTCTCTGCTTTCTCCAATTAAGTCTGAATTTTGCAATAAGGGGTTCATAATCTGAGCCACAGTCAACTCCCAGTCTTGTTTTTATGACTGTATAGAGCTTCTCCATCTTTGGCTGCAAAGAATATAATCAGTCTGATTGACCATCTGGTGACGTCCATGTGTAGAGTCTTCTCTTGTGTTGTTGGAAGAGGGTGTTTGCTATGACCAGTGCATTCTCTTGGAAAACCTCTGTTAGGTTTTTCTCTGCTTCATTTTGTACTCTAAGGCCAAATTTTCCTATTACTCCAGGTATCTCTTGGCTTCCTACTTTTGCATTTCAGATTACATTTTATCTTTCCTGTTTTGATCTTCCAGGAAACAGCTGACTGTATGATGCTTGTAGCTGAAGGGAATGGTAGATGCTTTCCATTGGCTTCTGCTCCAGTTAATGTTTAATGATTGCTTTCTGTGCGATAGACATTGTGCCTTGAGCTTTCAACTATTTAATCTTACTTAATCTTCATGATAAACAAACATAGAGAAAGGGAGAGGGGCAAGATAGGAATATGGGATTAAGAGACACAAGCTATTATGTATAAAATAAATAAACAGCAAGGATATATCATATAGCCCAGAGAAAGATAGCCATTATTTTGTACTAGCTTTAAATGAAGCAGAATCTACAAAAATATTGTTAACCTGAAACTTATATAATACTGTAAGTCAACTGTAGTTCAATTGTTTTAAAAAAACCTTGTAGATAAGTGTCATCACCATTTTACAGACAAGGGCATAAGTTTAGGGATGGTAATTTTCCCATTTACAATTAGTAAAACTAACACTATATAACACATGATTCCAAGTCCAGAACACTTTAAGCCACACTTCTCTCTCTCTCTCACTATGTAAAAAACATTTGTATCTGAAGCTGTCTAAGCAAATATTATACCACTTATCAGAGCATTCATTACAACATAAGCAGTTTACAGAACATCTCAGCTGGAAGTGACTTGCTAATTAGTAGCTAATTTTTGAATAGATACCCTAGATGTAAGCATCTGAAGAAGCATTTCCCCTCATTATGAAGTGGTACTGTTCAGTCAGAGAAGAGCCATAGAGTTTTTAAGATAGTAACAAGATAAAACATTGCTTTTCTCTCCACAGAAAGCCATAGATATTCATAAAGCCCTGCCCTAGGAGGATGAAGCTAATAATATAACAAAAAGCACTCAGGTCAATGTCTAAGGAATTTTATAATGCTGAAAGGATTAAATGATATTCTTGTCTTGACCCCGAACTCCTGGACATCAGGGACAGTTTCCTTTGTTACTATAAAACCACATACATGACAGATGTTCACTATATTGGTCAACAAATTTGGAGCTACTTGTAAAAGTTGTAAAGATAATATAATTTTTTATGTCCTTTCTTCCTGTTCTATAGGCTAAATAGTAAAGGTATATCAGATGTGTTTGTGCATGCTAAGTCACTTCAGTCATGTCTGACTCTTTGCAGCCCTATGGATGCAGCCCTCCAGGTTCCTCTGTCCATGGGGTTCTCTAGGCAAGAATACTGGAGTGGGTTGCCATGCCCTTCTCCAGGAGATCTTCCCCACCCAGAGATTGAATGTATGTTTGTCTCTTACACTGGTAATGGGTTCTTTACCATAGCACTAACTGGGAAGCCCATATGTCAAATGGACAAGAATTTTTTTTTTTTAATTTAGTCTTGGCTTGTAATGATCAGATTTAATGATTATTATGAATTTATTCTTGGTAAAAACAAACTTAATTATAGTTTTATTTAAGAATATCAGAATGATGCATAGAAAAAAATGCCTTCAACAAAAACATCTTCAACAACCAATATTTCTAAGACTTTGCAGAAAGCAGTTGGATATTCTATAAAGTAAGTGGCTAATCTAGCATCTGTCATTTACATTTCTGTGTTTGGAGTGATTATTCCTGTGTTTGCAGTTAGTGTGATCTTTAAATACCTATTTATTTACATAAAAAATTTTTTTAAGTGACAAGTTAGCTGTAGAGATGTATATAACGTATTGTGCAGGCTTGACTTTTGAGAGCAGATATAAAAAACAGCACAAATTGGGTTAAACTCAAACAAAAGGTCAGCTGGCAAAAAGTAAAGACCTCTCTGACCTCTTGTTCAAATCCTGGAAGCTATAAATCCTGCTAAACTACTTAGGGCTTTATTAAGCAAGCCCAACAAAAGATAATCAACATTGTAATTATTGTTCAATTATAGTCAGAATAATAAACCTGGGTTTTATTTGTCAAAGCTACAGGCCTCAAGTCATTTGTAAAACCATTTTAATGAATAGTAGAGAGCTGTAGGTTACATAGTAATTAAAGAAAAATCATAAAACCAAACAATTAAAATTGGTTGAAACCTTAACAGTATCCATCAAGCTTCTTGAAAGTCAAGGTTACAAGGGTAACTAAAATGCAAAATTCAAGGGCAAAATCTATTCAGGTTTCACAATCTCTAATGTCTCATTTTTATCAAAAAGTTCAGCCAAAGAAGGAAGGAAAATTAAAAAATTAGTAGGACTCCAAACCACAAGTTAAGTGACCCTGGTTTTTCCTTGTCGAGTGTCTCCAAAACAAGAAGCAGGATGTTCTGTAAACCAAAAGTTGAAAACCTGGGTAACACTTTATGGTGTATTTTATAAGTACTTAAAAAAAAACAATTAATAAATGACTGGAAGAAAAATTTTCCTTAATTATTTTAATATCTATTTGTGCTTCATTACTCATGCAGCATGTAATGTGTTTTACAAGCACTTAAAACTTATTATTAAATAATTTTAATACACTAATTTTCTTGAAAGCCTGCAAAGTTCTTACATTGAAATCATTGAGTGGAAATAGTATTGAAAATAAATTTTTTTGAATTCTTACATATAACATTTTGCAAGTATGGACAGTACGTGTTTCACTTGTAAAGAAAAATTATAGAGAAGTTTGTAGTTAATGATCTCCTTTTCTAAATATATTTCTGTTATTGATTAAGAAGTTAAAAACGGAAAGATAGAATGACACCTTTTGAAAACAATTGAGTCTTTCTTGAATATAAACTGCTTATTTTTCTGTCTGAATATGTTTTAAATTTCAAAAGTCTATGCTTTGGGATTTGCATTATAACTGAACAGCTTTAAGTGAGCAATCCCCAAGGTTACAGAAGCCTTGTATAATCAACCTATTGGAGAAACTTCGTAAACACAAAGCAAAGCTTCAAACCCTCCAGTGCATTCCTACAAACTAAATTGAAGAGAAAAAGCGTGTCATGATAAAGCGAGAATAGTGTCAGCTGGCCTCTGGTTTGGTTTTGTTTTGTGTTGGTTGAAAGAAAGAGGAAGCTTTCTGTAGAACCCATTGAAACCTGATTTTGGCATTTCAACCAGGACTCAAACCTCTGGCAAAACACAATACCCTGTTTCTAAGAAAAGAGGTTTACAAAGCTCAGAAAATCTTGGACATCAAATGGTTCTTACAAAACAACATTTTGATGATTTAAAGTGAATCAGAAACATATGGATTACATTTCTCTTAAAATACACATGGGTTTAAAAATTAAGAATGAAAGTGCTCGGCAAGATGCGTTTTTAGTTTTACTAACTCCAAAAGGTTTGAAAAGAGTTCAAGTTGACAGACCCAAAACACAGCAGTATTCTTCACTGTTTTATTGATTGTTCAGTCATGTCTGAGTCTTTGCAATCAGATGGACTGCAGCATACCAGGCTGCCCATCGTTCACCATCAACCACTTTACTCAGATTCAAGTCCATTGAGTTTCACTGGTAGTACCAACCAACTCTAATCTCAGAAAAAATGGATGTCTACCCCATTCAAAAGGTGTCAGATACTGCCTTAGTCTGTTCTGCTATATATATTCATTATAGCATATATGCTATAATGAAATACCATATGCTATAATGAAATACCTTATGCTATAATGAAACACCATAGACTGGGTGGCTTATAAACAACAAATGTTTATTTCTCACTGTTCCGAAGGCTAGAACATCCAAGATCAAAAGGTCAGCAGATTCGGTGTCTGGTGTGGGCCTGCTTCCTGGTTTATAGACAGCAGTTTTCTTGCTGTGTCCTCACATGGCAGAAGGAGCAAGGAAAGCCCTTTGGGGTCTCTTACACAAGAGCACTAATACCATTTATGAGAGTTCTACCCTCATGACTTAATCACTCCCAAAGGCCCCACAGCCAAATGTCATCACATTGGGCATTAGGATTTAACATATGAATGGTACACAAAACAAGCTGGGTGTACCAACAACTCAGATATAATAGTTTAAATTAGATGTTAAGTTATAGAATATTCTACTTATTTCTAAATCTTACAATCATTGTATAATCATTGCAGGAAAATGGAGCTTCCAGGAATTCAAAACCAGGTCTAATTTCTTCCTACTTTTGCAAAACCCATAAATGCTGGTTACAACAAATGCAAATGCTTTCTAAACTGTAGAGCATAGATCAGCTATATCAGAAATATCTAGGTTTTTATTTAAAATATAAACTCCTGGTTCCTTTTTCAGATTTATGATATCAAAATCATTGGAGGCAAGGCTGGACATTTACATATTTTATAAGCTCTTATTCAGATGCCCTTTAAACATTGAGAATAATAACAGTAGTATGTGAGGCAGGTACTTTCAGATCTCCCAAGAGAAGGGTACCATCATTTTCTGCGTGGCTAAACTAAGTGTCACATTGGATTGATTTATAAGCTGAAAAGGTCCGCATGGGCGCAAACTGTTCACTCTCACTCACTATTGTATCCTCAACTCAGTTGCCTGTCATAAAGTAAAAGCAAAGATTTTCTAATAAATTCAATGAACTAAAAGATACAATTTTTATTTAACACTTTTGCATTCAAGAATATATTTTGAGATATTTTTGAAAGGTCATGATGGCTATTTAATACTGCTTTATTCAATGTTTTATTTTCTAGTTTATTATTGGGTCTTAAAATGTAAATAAGAGAATATGTAGGTAGCTTTGTTTATATACCAGAATTACAGAGAAATAGCTTAAATCTCATGAATAATTCTGTCAAGGGAGTAAATGTTAAATCCAGGATACACTATCTTCATAGAGTTACTTGCTTAATGTCCTTCTGTCTATATCTGGTATCACAGGAACAAGCAGAAAGTTTATCCCTGTAAGGTGATACTATGAAAGAAAAATAAGTGATGAATCATTACCAGTTAAAATATTTATGCCAAAAGATACAAAGAAATGTAATGACAGGCAAGAAAATACTTTAATACCTGTGATTATTAAAAGCTTTACTTTTGTGTGCAATAATTGCACATTTGGTTCCCTCAGTTTATAAAATGAATATCTCATGTTTATTAATGTTTTTGGGGAACAACAAGGTATGAACAAGAAATCCTCTAATAATCCAAAATTAATACAAAGCTAACAGCATGACAACTACTCCTCCCCATCACACTTATCTTAGGTTTTCCAGTGTATTTGTATGTCAGTACACACATACACATTTTAATTTAATTTTTATTTTATATTAGAATATACTTGATTTTGGAAAACTCAGCAGTGGCCACAGGACTGGAAAACATCAGTTTTCATTCCAATCCCAAAGAAAGGCAATGCCAAAGAGTGCTCAAACTACTGCACAATTGCACTCATCTCACATGCTAGTAAAGTAATGCTCAAAATTCTCCAAGCCAGGCTTCAGGAATACATGAAAAGTGAACTTCCAGATGTTCAAGCTGGATTTAGAAAAGGCAGAGGAACCAGAGATCAAATTGCCAACATTTCCTGCATCATCAAAAAAGCGAGAGAATTTCAGAAAAACATCTATTTCTGCTTTACTGACTATGCCAAAGCCTTTGACTGTGCGGATCACAACAAACTGTGGAAAATTCTTAAAGAGATGGGCGTACCAGACCACCTGACCTGCCTCTTGAGAAATCTGTATGCAGGTCAGGAAACAACAGTTGGAACTGGACATGGAACAACAGACTGGTTCCAAATTGGAAAAGGAGTACATCGAGGCTGTATATTGTCACCCTGCTTATTTAACTTATATGCAGAGTACATCATGAGAAACGCTTGGCTGGATGAAGCACAAGCTGGAATTAAGATTGCCAGGAGAAATATCAATAACTTCAGATATGCAGATGACATCACCCTTATGGCAGAAAGTGAAGAGGAACTAAAGAGTCTCTTGATGAAAGTGAAAGTGGAGAGTGAAAAAGTTGGCTTAAAGCTCAACATTCAGAAAACTAAGTTCATGGCATCCGGTCCCATCACTTCATGGCAAATAGATGGGGAAACAGTGGCTGACTTTATTTTTGGGGGCTCCAAAATCACTCCAGATGCTGATTGCACCCATGAAATCAAAAGACGCTTACTCCTTGGAAGGAAAGTTATGACCAACCTAGACATTATATTAAAGCAGAGACACTACTTTGTCAACAAAGGTCTATCTAATCAAGGCTATGGTTTTTCCAGTAGTCATGGATGGATGTGAGAGTTGGACTATAAAGAAAGCTGAGTGCAGAAGAATTGATGCTTTTGAACTGTGATGTTGGAGAAGACTCTTGAGAGTCCCTTGGACTGCAAGGAGATCTAACCAGTCCATCCTAAAGGAGATCAGTCCTGAGTGTTCAATGGAAGGACTGATGTTGAAGGTGAAACTCCAATATCTCCAATAACTCGCACGACTGAGCGACTTCACTCACTAGTGTGTATATGTCAGTCCCAAACTCCAAAGTTATCTCTCCTCCCCAATTTCCCCTTTGGTATCCATAAATTTGTCTTCTATGTCTGCAAGTCTATTTCTGAATTGCAGCTGATGCAAAGAGCTGACTCATTTGAAAAGATCCTGATGCTGGGAAAGACTGAAGGCAGGAGGAAATGGGGATGACAGAGGATGAGATGGTTAGATGGCATTACTGACTCAATGGACATGAGTTTGGGTAAACTCCAGGAGTTGGTGATGGACAGGGAGGCCTTGTGTGCTGCGGTTCATGGGGTCGCAAAGAGTCGGACACGACTGAGCGACTGAACTGACTGACTGGTACTTGATTTACAATGTTGCATTAGTTTCACTTGTACAGCAAGGTAACTCAGTTAAACATATAGTTATTCTTTTTTCAAATTCTTTTCCTATTTAGGTTATTATAGCATGTTGAGTAAAGTTCCCTCTGCTATATAGTAGGTCCTTGTTGGCTATTTATTTCATACGTGATAGTGTGTATTCCCTGGTGGCTCAGACGGTAAAGAGTCTGCTAGCAATGCGGGAGATGCGGGTCCGATTCCTGGGTTGGGAAGATCCCCTGGAGAAGGAAATGGCAACCCACTCCAGTACTCTTGCCTAGAAAATTCCATGGATGCAGGAGCCTGAAGGGCTACAGTCCATGGGGTCGCAAAGACTCAGACACGACTGAGCGACTTCACTTACTAGTGTGTATATGTCAGTCCCAAACTCCAAAGTTATCTCTCCTCCCCAATTTCCCCTTTGGTATCCATAAATTTGTCTTCTATGTCTGCAAGTCTGTTTCTGAATTGCAGCTAGAAAAAAAATTATCTGCTAGATATCTCCATTAAATTTTTTTGAAACTTTCTTTAATATCCATTGTGAAAAAAGTTTTATAACTAGTGTATGTATGCTGGAGAATGCTATATATTTTACAACTGTTCAATGTAAAATTTTTGGTGTAACTAACAGATCAACATTTTAAAATTTATTATTCAAATATTCTATATCTTTGCTGACTTAACCCATTTAATACATCAACAATTAAAACAAGTTTTTTGAGATACCACTATGAAAAGGAATGTCTTTGTTTCTTATTATAATTCTATCAAATTTATTTTATATTTGGAAGATATTCTGTGGATATATATTTAAAATCAGTATCTGGTGCCTGCTTTATGTATATGGCAAGAGTTTCTGCTCTACTCCTAAAAATGCTTTTTAATACTTGATTTGATAATAAGAGTGTATAGTGAAGAATTTGGCCCTGCTCGAAGAAAAGTCTGGCCTCTGTTACCAGCTCCTGTGAGGTCACCTCTAAAACCTTGGGAATTTCCCTAATAATAGGAGTATCTTTGTTACTAATGGGGTCCTTTGAGCATCACTTCATAGTTTATAGTTTACACTTATGAAGTGAGCTGTGGTGGGGCCCTTGGACTATGTGGTATTAGCTGGATCTGAGGAATGGGGCAGAGATGATGAGATTTGGTTCAGGCACTTGTGACATCAATCAACTAAACATGCCTAAATAATGAAGCCCCAGTGAAAAATCTGGATACTGAAGATGGAATGAACTTCATTGTCATCAGGACATGTTGTTCAGTTGCTCGACCATGTTCAACTCTTTGGGACCGCGTGGACTGCAATATGCAGTAGGCAACACATGGAGTATTGTGTGTTGGCACACAGGATTTCTGTAGGCTCACACGTCCTAAAGACAATGAAAGCTTTACATTTGGAATTTGCCCAGATTCTGTCCTACGACTGGTTATAACACATCCTTTTCCTGTAATAAGCCATATACATGAGTATGAAAGCTCTTGGTGAGTTATATGAGTACTTCTAGCAAATTATGGACACTGAGCGTGGTTTTGGGAACCCCCAAACTTGCAGGTTTTAGAAATCTTGGGCAGACTTTATACTTTGGAGGACTGTATCCTCTTATCTTATTTGGCTAACTCTGGGTAAATAGCTGTGTGTAAATAGTATGTGTGTGTGTGTGTGTGTGTGTGTGCGCGTGTGTGTATGTGCGTGCACGCTCAGGGTTTGTGACCACACAGACTGTAGCCCGCCAAGCCCCTCTGTCAATGGAATTTTTCAGGCAAGAATACTGGAGGGAGTTGCTGTTTCCTACTCCAGGGATCTTTCCAACCCAGGGATTGAACCTGAGTCTCTTGTGTCTCCTACATTGGCAGGTGGATTCTTTACTACTGTGCCACCTGGGAAGCTCTAAAGAGCTATGAAAGTGAAAGTGAAGTCGCTCAGTTGTGTCCGACTCTTTGTGACCCCATGGACTGTAGCCTACCAGGCTTCTCAATCCATGAGATTCTCCAGGCAAGAGTACTGGAGTGGGGTGCCATTTCCTTCTCCAGGGGATCTTCCCGACCCAGGGATCAAACCCAGGTCTCCCGCATTGTAGGCAGACGCTTTATCCTCTGAGCCACCAGCCCTAAATAGATATACCAAGTTACTTATTTTCAGTAATAAAAATATTCTGTGCTTTGCATATTCATCCCCTGCCCTCTACAATCCCTGCCAACCACTGGTATTTTTACTGCCTCTATAGTTTTGCCTTTTACAGAATATCGTATGCTTGGAATCATACAGTGCATAATCTTTTCAAATTAATATTTTTGCTTAGTGTTGTGCATTTTAGGTTCCTCCATGTCTTTTCATAGCTTGATAGCCCATTTCCTTTTAGTGCTGAATAATATTTCATTGATTTATGCTACCACAGTTTATTTATCCATTCACTTTGGAAAGACAACTAGGTTGCTCCCAAGTTTTGGCAGTTACAAATAAAGCTGCTAAAAAAATGTGCAAGTTTTTCTGTGGCCATAAGTTTTCCCAACTACTTTGGGTAAATGAGTGTGACAGCTGGATAATATGATAAGAGTGTCGTTAGTTTTGTAAGAAACCACCGAACTCTCTTTTAGAGTGGCTGTACTGTTTTGTATTTACACCAGCAATGAATGAGAATTCCTGTCTTCCACATCCTTATTAGCACTTGGTGTTGCCAATGTTTTGACTTTTGGCCATTTGAATAGGTGTGAAGAGGTGTATCTTCTTTGACGAGGTATATGTTGAAGTTGTGAGTCCACTTTTCAGTCAGGTTGTTTGTTTTCTTATTGTTGCATGTCAAGAGTTCTTGACACATTTTGGACAATAGGGTCTTGCAAATATTTTCTCAAAGTCTATACTTGTCTTCTAATTCTTTTGACATTGTCTTTCACAAAGCAATTTTTAGATCATAAATCCAGCTTTCAGTTTTTCTTTTATGGATTGTGCCTTGGTGTTACATTTAAAAGAGCGTCATCATTCCCATGGTCATCTAGGTTTCCTCCTAAGTTATCTTTTAGAAGGTTTACAGTTTTGTGTTCCACATTTAGGTCCATGATTTGTTTTGAGCAAATTTTTATGAAGATTATAAGCTTTAGATTCCTGTTTTTCAGGTGACTATCCAGTTGTTCCAGCACCATTTGTTTAAAAAACTGTCTTTAGCCCATTGTATTGCTTTTGCTCCTTTATCAGTGATCAGTTGATTATATTTGTGGGGTCTATTTGTGAGCTCTTTTTTGTTCCATTTATCTATTTATTCTTTATACTATCCTGATTACTGTAGCTGTATATTACATTTTGAAGTTGGTCAGTGTCTGTCCTCTGACTTTTGTTTTTCTCCTTCAATGTTGTGTTGACTCTTCTGCATCTTTTGCCTCTCAATATAAACTTCAGAATCAGTTTGCTGATGTCCATAAAATAGCTTGCTTGAATTTTGACTGGGACTGTGGTGAATATATAGATCAGACTGAGAACTGATATCTTGACAATCTTGAGTCTTTGTATCCATGAACATGGAATATTGCTTCATTTATTTGGTTCTTCTTTGCTTTTTCTCATCAGTTTTGTAGTTTTTCCTCACCTATAAATGACATCATGTTTTCAATTTCAAATTCTACTTGCTCATCACTGGTATATAAGCAACTGATTGACTTTTTTATATTAATCTATATCCTGGAAACTTGTCATAATTGCTTATTAGTTCTAGGATGAATTTTTGCTAATTCTTTCAGACTTTTACATAGATAATCATGTCATCTACCAAGAAAGGCATTTTATGTCTTCCATTTTAATATGTATATCTGTTTTTCTTTTCCTTGTATGATTGCAATAGCTAGGATTCTACACTTTCTAAGGATAATCCAGGATGCTGAATGTCAAATTCTAAATTTTTTTGCCCAGCAGTTTTACTGTTTCACTCCATTCTGTTCTTGCTTGTTTGTATGATTTCTGACCAGCAGTCTGCAATGATTACTTGTAGAGGCATGGATGGACCTACAGCTTGTAATATAGAAAGAATGTCAAAAGAAAACCCAAATACTATATATTAACACACTTATGTGGAATCTAGAAAAATGGTATAGATGATCACATTTGCAAAGCAGAAATAGAGACTTAGAGACTAAATGTATGGACACCAAGTGGGGATAGGTGGAGGGTGGGGTGAATTGGGAGATTGGGATTGACATATATACACTATTGATACTATATATAAAAGAGATAATTCACGAGTTATACAGTTCCCTGTATACGTCAGGGAACTCTTCTCAGTGCTCAATGGTGACCTAAATGAGAAGGAAATCCAAAAATATGGGGGTATACATATAGCTGATTCACTTTGCTGTATAGTAGAAACTAACACAAAACTATAAAGTAACTATACTGTAATAAAAATTAATCAAAAGAAAAGAAGCTCTCCCACCCTGGCTTCTTTCAAGATTTTCATTTGTCTCAGGGTTTTTGCAGTTTAAATATGAGGCACCTAGGTGTAGATTTTTGGTATTTATCCTGCTTATCATTCTCTGAGCATCTTAAGTTTATGATTTGATGTTTGTCATAAATTTGGAAGTTTCTAAGAATAATATTCTAAATATTATTATTTTAAATATTTATTTCCTACATTTTCTCTTTCTTCTCTTTCTGGTATTCTAGTTAGGTATATGATGACGTGTATACATGCTCAGTTGGAGAAGGCAATGACAACCCACTCCAGTACTCTTGCCTGGAAAATCCCATGGATGGAGGAGCCGGGTAGGCTGCAGTCCATGGGATCACTAAGAGTTGGACACAACTGAGCGACTTCACTTTCACTTTTCACTTTCATGCATTGGAGAAGGAAATGGCAACCCACTCCAGTGTTCTTGCCTGGAGAATCCCAGGGACGGGGGAGCCTGGTGGGCTGCCGTCTCTGGGGTCGCACAGAGTCGGACACGACTGAAGCGACTTAGCAGCAGCAGCATACATGCTCAGTAGTGTCCAACTCTTTTGTGAACCCATGGACTGTAGCCTGCCAGGCTCCTTTGTGTACAGAATTTTCCAGGCAAGAATACTGGAGTGGGTTGCCATTTCCTTCTCCAGGGGATCTTCCTGACTCAGGAATTGAACCTGCATCTCCTGTGTCTCCTTCTTTGACAACTGAATTCTTTACTGCTGCACAGTTCTTAGATGTCTTGTTGTGGACTTTTTTCCCCTATTTTTTTTTCTCTTTGCATGTGTGTTAGTTTCCTAGGGCTGCTATGACAAATTATCACAAACTTGGTGGGTTAAGTCAACAGAACTTTGTTTACAGCTATGAGGTCCAAAATTATGGTGTCAGCATGGCTGCATTCTTTCTGAAGGCTCTAGGGAAGAACCTTTGCTTGCCTCTTTTAGCTTTTAGGAGCTGCTTGCAACTTTTGCTGTGTTTTAGCATATAGGTACATTATTCTAATCCCTGCTTCCATTCTCATATCCCTTTTCCCTCATCCCTGTGTCTTAAATCTCTTGCCTTTTTCTTATAAGTAAAAGATTTAGAGCCCACTCTAAATCCAGGGTGATCTCATCTTATCCTTAATTACATCTGCAGAGACCTTTTTACCACATAAGGTCACATTCACAAGTTCTAGGAGTTAGAATTTAAATCTCTCTTTTGGGTCAATGACATTCAACCCACTCCTGAACTTCAGTTAGGGAGTTTTCTATTGGCCCATTTCCAAGCTCACTGACTCTTTCTTTGGCTGTGCTTTTTTTTTGTTTTTTTTTTTTAATGCAGTTTAAAGTTCCTGTTGTTTGTATATATTAATTTTTAACTGCCTCCTTAATTTTCTAAAATATGTAATGTGTGTGTGTGTGTGTGTGTATGTGTGTGTGTGTGCTCTCAGTAATATCCTCCTCTACTAAGTCTCCAGGACTATAGCCTGCCAGACTTCTCTGTCCACAGGATTATCCCAGCAAGCATACTGGAGTGGGTTGCCATTTCCTCCTTCAGGGGATCTTCTCAATCCAAGGATCAAACCCTGTCTCCTGTGGCCCTTGCATTGGCAAGTAGATATATTATAGACATATTCAGTAATTGTCACTTTGAATGTCTGTGTAACTTGGGTGTTTTATTAGTCTTTTGGGGCTGTCAATACAAAATACCATAGACTAGGTGGCTTAAACAACAAACATTAATTTTCTTACAATTCTAGAGTTTAGAAGTCTGAGATCAGGATGCCAGCTCTGAGTTCTTACTGAGTTCTGGTAAGAACTCTCTTCCTGGCTTGTATAAAGCTACTTTCTTACTTTTTCTGTACAGGCCAGAGAACGTGCTCTGATATCTCTTCCTTTTTTTATAAGGACTAATTCCATCTTGTGGGCCCTACCCTCATGACTTCATCTGAATCTAATTACTTTTAAGTCTCACCTTCAAATACTATCACACGGTGGGGGTAGGGATTCAATACACTAGTTTTTTTTTTTTTTTTTTTTTTTTAACTTTACAATATTGTATTGGTTTTGCCATATATTGAAATGAATCCACCACAGGTATACATGTGTTCCCCATCCTGAACCCTCCTCCCTCCCCATACCATCCCTCTGGGTCATCCCAGTGCACCAGCCCTGAGCACCCTGTATCATGCATCGAACCTGGACTGGCAACTCGTTTCATATATGATATTATACATATTTCAATGCCATTCTCCCAAATCATCCCACCCTCTCCCTCTCCCACAGAGTCCAAAAGACTGTTCTATACATCTGTGTCTCTTTTGCTGTCTCACATACAGGGTTACATTACCATCTTTCTAAATTCCATATATATGCATTAGTATACCGTATTGGTGTTTTTCTTTCTGGCTTACTTCACTCTGTATAATAGGCTCCAGTTTCATCCACCTCATTAGAACTGATTCAAATGTATTCTTTTTAATGGCTGAGTAATACTCCATTGTGTATATGTACCACAGCTTTCTTATCCATTCATCTGCTGATGGACTTCTAGGTTGCTTCCATGTCCTGGCTGTTATAAACAGTGCTGCGATGAACATTGGGGTACATGTGTCTCTTTCCCTTCTGGTTTCCTTAGTGTGTATGCCCAGCAGTGGGATTGCTGGATCATAAGGCATCTATTTCCAGTTTTTTAAGGAATCTCCACACTGTTCTCCATAGTGGCTGTACTAGTTTGCATTCCCACCAACAGTGTAAGAGGGTTCCCTTTTCTCCACACCCTCTCTCTCCAGCATTTATTGCTTGTAGACTTTTGGATCGCAGCCATTCTGACTGGCGTGAAATGGTACCTCATAGTGGTTTTGATTTGCATTTCTCTAATAATGAGTGATGTTGAGCATCTTTTCATGTGTTTGTTAGCCATCTGTATACTACCCAGGGCAATTTATAGATTCAATGCAATCCCTATCAAGCTACCAACGGTATTCTTCACAGAGCTAGAACAAATAATTTCACAATTTGTATGGAAATACAAAAAACCTCGAATAGCCAAAGCTATCTTGAGAAAGAAGAATGGAACTGGAGGAATCAACCTGCCTGACTTCAGGCTCTACTACAAAGCCACAGTCATCAAGACAGTATGGTACTGGCACAAAGACAGCAATATAGATCAATGGAACAAAATAGAAAGCCCAGAGATAAATCCATGCACATATGGACACCTTATCTTTGACAAAGGAGGCAAGAATATACAATGGATTAAAGACAATCTCTTTAACAAGTGGTGCTGGGAAAACTGGTCAACCACTTGTAAAAGAATGAAATTAGAGCACTTTCTAACACCATACACAAAAATAAACTCAAAATGGATTAAAGATATAAACGTAAGACCAGAAACTATAAAACTCCTAGAGGAGAACATAGGCAAAACACTCTCCGACATACATCACAGCAGGATCCTCTATGACCCACCTCCCAGAATATTGGAAATAAAAGCAAAAATAAACAAATGGGACTAATTAAAAGCTTCTGCACAACAAAGGAAACTATAAGCAAGGTGAAAAGACAGCCTTCAGAATGGGAGAAAATAATAGCAAATGAAGAAACTGACAGACAACTACTCTCAAAAATATACAAACAACCCCTACAGCTCAATTCCAGAAAAATAAATGACCCAATCAAAAAATGGGCCAAAGAACTAAATAGACATTTCTCCAAAGAATACACAAGTTTTAAGAGAAGACAATTCAATTCTCAGCAGGTGTCTAAATAACTTTCTTTTATTTCTGTCCTTTCTTAAAAGTATCTGTTTGGCAATATGCAGATAGTCAGGAACACTCCTTATCAGGATCATTTCAGCCCTTCTCAAGGCAGGATCAGCTTTTCCACCTTCCTGTCATTCTTAACTTCACTCCCCACAGCAGGGGAGAGTCTGGCCCTAAGGCACATCAAACTCCTGGCTGCCAACTGCTTCAGATAGTCTTCCTGCTGCTCTGATTCCTTGGACTTCTGATTCTGATTCCTTGGACTTGGGTGTTTTACACCCAGAATTACAAAGCTGTTTTTGGAGGGGGCAATGAATAAACTATAAGGTAATTCTGACCATGTGTTCAGTTAAAAATTAATATATATTTAACACAGGAATTTTAAACCACTTGCTCATGTCCAGACTGCCAGCCTCTGAAGCCAGGGATTGAGCTCCTCCAGCCTATTTTGGTGATGGTATCATTCCAAAAAATTATGGAGTTACTTAAAATCTATATGCTAAATTATCATTTGTGTGTACATTATATTTATAAAAGTAGTCTGGATGATCTAGACTCTGGATCATTACATTAATTCTAGGTCACTCATTTCTTATATAATGGTAAATTAAAATAGAAGAGTTTAAAATAGTCAATTGTTCTTTCAGAATTGCAAAGCTGTTATTAGAGGGGACAATGAATAAACTATAAGATAATTCTGACCATGTGTGCTCAGTAACTTTTGTTGGATCCAATTCTTTTGTGACCCCATGGATTATAGCCCCCCAGACTCCACTGTTCATGGGGATTCTCCTGTCAAGAATACTGGAGTGGGTTGCCATGCCCTCTGCCAGGGGATCTTCCCAGCTCAGGGATTGAACCTGTGTCTTCTGCATTGCAGGCAGTTTCTTTACCCACTGAACCACCTAGGAAGCCCAATTCTAACTTTTATAATAGAGGAAATTAGTTTTCAGAAGAGAAGATAGTTTTTGTACTGCCTTTCAGGACTAGAGTGCAGCCAGGGAATTACATGTCTCTGTTTTTTTTTTTTTTTTTAACTAAACAACATTTTCCCTCTCTGAAATATAAGCATATCATGTTTAGTCTGAAATGTGCTTAGAAAATTGTTCATGATTTGGCACACATGGTTAAAGGGAGAGAATCCAAAGTTATACAGAAAATACAGACATGATACACTGGTTAATTTACAGCTTACTTTTAGCACCTTTACTCTTTAATGACCTGAAATTAAACAGGAAATTTTGGTATTTTTGTATCACTTTATTTACCTGTATGGGCTTTCCTAGTGGCTCAGTGATAATGAATCCATCTGCCAATGCAGGAGAGTTCCATCTCTGGAAGTTCCCCTGGAGGAGGAGAGGGCATCCCATTCCAGTATTCTTGCCTGAAGAATCTCATTTAACCTGGTGGGTTACAGTCCATGGGGTTGCAAAGAGTTGGGCAAAACTTAGAAACTAAACAACAATAACATATAGATGTTGATTTTTAAAAAACCTGTACCTTTTTTCCCTTACATTGGATTTTTTATTGAAGTATAGTTGTTTTAAAATGTTGTGATAGTTTCAGGTGTACAGTAAAGTGATTAGGTTATATACATTCCTTTTCAAATTTGTTTCCATTATAGGCTATTATAATATATTAAGTATAATTTCTTGTACTATACAATAGGTCCTTATCTGGACATTCTTTATACTTATAACAGGACTTTTAAAACAAGCGGGAAATGCTTATGGCATAATAGTAACTAAATAAAAAGGTATATAAAATTATAAGACTAAGATTCTCAGGTTTTTCATTTAATTTTCCTCTATACATTCTTTTGAAAAAATTGAAAACATAGAAGAATTGAAAGAATAATATAATAGATACTAGTATGCACTCAGGAGAAGGAAATGGCAACCCACTCCAGTGTTCTCGCCTGGAGAATCCCAGGGACGGGGAGCCTGGTGGGCTGCCGTCTCTAGGGTCACACAGAGTCAGACACGACTGAAGCGACGCAGCAGCAGCAGCAGTATGCACTCATCTAAATTCAAATTGTTAGTATTCTGTCACATTGGCTTCATCTCTCTCTCCTGCCCCTACACACATTTATTAATATGGAATCACTTGAAAGAAGTAGCTGAAATAATGACATTTCACTCCTAAACAATTTTTTAAAATTGGAATATAATTGCTTTACAGCATTGTGTTAGTTTCTTCCATACAATAAAGTGAATCAGCTGTAAGTATACATGTATCTGTTCCCTCTTGGACCTTCCTTCCACCCACTCCCTAAACAGTTTAATCTATGCCTCCTAAAAATAAGAACATTCTCCTAAGAAAATCAGTTCAGTTCAGTTCAGGCGCTCAGTCGTGTCTGACTCTGCGACCCCATGAATTACAGCATGCCAGGCCTCCCTGTCCATCACCAACTCCTGGACTTCACCCAAACGCATGTCCATCGAGTCAGTGATGCCATCCAGCCATCTCATCCTCTGTTGTCCCCTTCTCCTCCTGCCCCCAATCCCTCCCAGCATCAGAGCCTTTTCCAATGAGTCAACTCTTCACATGAGGTGGCCAAAGTACTGGAGTTTCAGCCTCAGCATCATTCCTTCCAAAGAACACCCAGGACTGATCTCCTTTAGAATGGACTGGTTGGATCTCCTTGCAGTCCAAGGGACTCTCAAGAGTCTTCTGCAACATCACAGTTCAAAAGCATCGATTCTTCGGTGCTCAGCTTTCTTCACATTCCAACTCTCACATCCATACATGACCACAGGAAAAACCATAGCCTTGACTAGATGGACCTTTGCTGGCAAAGTAATGTCTCTGTTTTTAAATATGCTATCTAGGTTGGTCATAACTTTCCTTCCAAGGAGTAAGCGTCTTTTAATTTCATGGCTGCAGTCACCATCTGCAGTGATTTTGGAGCCCCAAAAAATAAAGTCTGACACTGTTTCCCCATCTATTTCCCATGAAGTGATGGGACCTAAGAAAATAATTCCTTAATAAAATAAAATACTCAGTTTATATTGGATATTTAAATATCCAGAGAAGAGGAGAAGGGGAGGGGACTGGAGAGGGAGGAGAAAACAGGAGAGGAGGAAGAGGAGGAACAGAAAGGAAACAGAGAGAAGTCAATGGCCTATGAGAAAGGATTCTTGGACCACAGTAATTTATCCTCTGAAGTATTTGTATACCTCCTGTTATTTTTGGCCATAACAAGGCCACTTTTTCACTGGTGAATTCAAGTTCTAGATGCAGAAAGAACAGATATGCTAAACTTGTGGAAAGCAGCTAACTGGGCAAGGAGATTTAGTCAAAAGGGGAATTTGAGCGTGACTCTCAGACTTCTGCCTTTGTAAACTGGAATTAACTCATATTGAAATGATTAGTTCTTTTAATAAGTGTCATGACTATGAAAAATGAGATTTTTTTATTTTAATAAATCCAATAAAAATGATTTACATAAATGAGTTTTGATTTCTCTACTGTTTTGAATCTCTTTGGTATGGAAAGATTTTCCTTTTCTGAAGTTGAACTTGAGTTTTGAAAACAGTTGGAATTTGTGAACTAAGCCTGGTAACTAGGAACTGTGAAATAAACAAAGTAACACCAATTTGGTAATACCAAAAATATTTTCACTGAAAGTGCACAGAATAACAGGATGGGTAAGAAACCAATTACTGTGCCACGGTTCACACCTATTTATGAGTATCATATGCTGATGATATATGAAGCTTATTGGTTTACTGGTAGTTTAATAACCATATAAACACAAACATTCTATTTCATTATAATTATTGAAAATTGAAAATTGGCTTTTTTAGTTCTCTTGTAATTGAGAGCTAAATAGATTACTTTTCTTTCTTCAGTCTCTCTGCTACCTCTTCTCTTTATGCCTACTTATTTCTCCTTATTTCATTCATTATCCCATTCTTGGTTAAAAACTTTTTATGCTTTGATCCAGCCATTGGTTTAAGACCAAGATCCAGCACTCCGAGCACCATGGAATCTAGTCCCATTGTACCAATTTTATTTTATCTTCCATTAATCTAGCCAGTATCCTCACTTTTCCATTCTGGACATAATGCTGCTGCTGCTGCTAAGTCGCTTCAGTTGTGTCCGACTCTGTGCAACCCCAGAGACGGCAGCCCACCAGGCTCCTCCGTCCCTGGGATTTTCCAGGCAAGAACACTGGAGTGGGTTGCCATTTCCTTCTCCAGTGCATGGAAGTGAAAAGTGAAAGTGAAGTCGCTCAGTTGTGTCCGACTCTTAGCAACCCCATGGACTGCAGCCTACCAGGCTCCTCCATCCATGGGATTTTCCAGGCAAGAGTACTGGAGTAGGGTGCCATTGCCTTCTCCACCGAACATAATAGTTATTAGTTAATTGATTATGCATTTATTAAATGCCTATTATATATTTTGTATGCTCATTTGCTCAGTCGTATCTGACTTTTTGCAGTCCCATGGACTGTAGCCCACCAGGCTCCTCTGCCCATGGAATTTTCCAAGCAAGATTAATGTAGTGGGGTGTCATTTCCTACTCCAGAGGATCTTCCTGACCCAGCTGTCTCTTGCATCTTACGCACTGGCAGGAAGATTCTTTACCACTACCACCACATGGGAAGACCTGTTGTATAATATGTTAGGCACTGGTTAAGATGTGGGAATTTGAAGATGAATAAAACATTTTTCTCAGCCTCAAGGAGCTCACATCATAGTGGATTGCAAGATAATAATAACTTAACATAATGTGAGAAGTGCAAGTATAGTCTGGTGGTCAGACAGGTTTATGACAGAGTACGCTTCCATCCATTATTGTTTGCTGGTGTTTTTTTTTTTTTTCCCCAGTGTAAAATAACAAAAGATAAAAGGGTAAAACTCAATGGCACTTTATAGCATACATAATCCAATCCTCTCATTTATCAAACAACAAAACTAAGTCTCAGAGTGGACACCCATTTAGTGAACAAGATTAGAATTCAGATTCTCACCTCCTAGCCCTGTGCCTGTTTAAGGCATTAAACTAGATTAATTGGCAACTAATGAGAAGGTAACACAAGGAGTATTGGACACATACCTGAAATAGCATAGCTTGGTTTCCCCTTAAAATTAGATCCTGTGACAAGAACTTGAATGCACGTAACTTTTGAGGAGAGTCTCACAAGAAGTGTAAGAATGGGCAGGATGAGGAGCCCATAAAGGGTATGATTACAAATGAGTTAATACCTGGTGTTCAATCCCACTGAGAACCCTCAAGATCACTGTGTAGAATATAACTGAGAATTACACTACAGAAGGACAGGGAAGTGGGATCTTTACCAGTGACCTGTGCCCCTCATTATTGGGACCATTGACTGCCCAGAACTCCCTAGCTGTGGGCAGTCTACACAAGTTCTTAGGGAGCTGGAGAGAAGTCTCAGACAGTGAAACAGAGACATTCCCCATCAGCGATTACAGAACACTTAGCTTCAAGTGAGCACAGAGGTAAGCCAGGCATCTAGAGCAGGGCATGAGTGGCATATGCTACATGGATGGATAAAGAGTTTTTAAAGGCTGAGATGGAAATTAATGTAACTTCTTAATAATTCTGCCAGTGCCACATCAATCATGATTACCCATATCATCGCATAGGTCAGTACTGCCTGTTACTCTAATTCTGGATAATATCAGCAGTGTAAGGGTTTTTCTGCGTCCATAAAAGAGAGATATTCAGTGCACACTATAGAACAAGATGGGAAGGAGTTACAGTAATTTTCCTTATTTAACACTTATTCACATTCACAAAAGTTTTCCTTATATCTCTATATATTTTCCATAATTTGTTTTTAAAAAAGCATGTATGACCTTGGAGGCTGACAAGTATAGAAACAGTAATGTTTTTCAAATTAAGTTGTAATTTCCATTTTACTCTAATATCTTTGAAAGGACAAACTGAGGATGTTGTTTACAGGATTAAGTAATCTGAGTGTTCAGTTTCTAACTGTTCAGGTAACTGTTCAAGTATTCAGAAATAAATCCAAATTTCTTTGGTCTGGAAGTTGTCCCTGACTAGTTTATTTACTGGGGGATACAATTGAAGTTAGAAATCCTGGGAGAACTGTTTCTGTTTGTTTGTTTGCCTAGATTTCCTTTTTTTTTTTTTCCTTTATGTGTTTGTTTTGTTTTTTTTTTTGCTATTAGAGTATATTTTGATACTTTTAACTTATAGTTTGGGTGGATTCCATGACATAAGAAGGCATGTGCACTTTTTCTTTTTTTCTTTTTGGTAAAAAGTTAGAGTATCTGAAATGTCAAGAACATGATTTGTGTTTAAGATGTTTAAAAATTTGGGTCGATTCTTATATTGTGTTAATATGTAATGGTCTCTGATCTAGGGCCTTTCATTTTCTTTGCTATGCGTCAGAAGAATACAAAGGATATTGGAGATGAGTGTGTTTTCCAAACCTATCTGATTATTCAAGTAGAGCAAAAAGCCAATGCTTCATCAGGCTCTTGCTGTCCTGTGCAAGACTGTGTATAAACACTAAGAAGTGAGCCTTTCGAGAACTCAGTTCCCTCATCTATTAAATATACCAATTTAGCAATAGATGATTTCATAGATGGCTTTATTCTTCACAATTTTGTGACTTTTTATAGGTGTTGGAGATGTTTCCCATTTCATATGCTTCCAGCAATGCTTATCAGCTAGTTTCCTCAAACTGATTAGGGCAGATCCAGTTCAACATAATGAGCAAGATATCTTAAGACACTCTAATACTCTCCTCATTTCTGTTGTAGAGAGTCAATGTTAGCCATTTAACTTTACGACCAATTAATCTCATGATAACACAAAGGGATTGAGGATTGGTTCCTGTCTCTAGCCAACACCCCATAACCTCTGGTCTTCTGTGGGAGGGGAAAGGAGAGAAAAGAACAGTGAAAGGAAGATAGGGCAGGAATTAAAAAAAAAAACCACTGTGGTCCCTGTATTCTCCTGGCCCAGGAAATTGAGTCAAGGAAGCAGAGGCCATTCAGTTCAGTTCAGTTCAGTCGCTCAGTCGTGTCCGACTCTTTGCGACCCCATGAATCGCAGCACGCCAGGCCTCCCTGTCCATCACCTACTCCCGGAGTTCACTGAGACTCACGTCCATCGAGTCAGTGATGCCATCCAGCCATCTCATCCTCTGTTGTCCCCTTCTCCTCCTGCCCCCAATCCCTCCCAGCATCAGAGTCTTTTCCAGTGAGTCAACTCTTCGCATGAGGTGGCCAAAGAACTGGAGTTAAGCCATTATCATACTGGAATTACAGACCATGCCCTAGAAGTTTCAGCCACCGCAAGAATCAGGATCTTCCCAGTGTGTATGTATACCCAATTAGAAACTGACCACCAGGTGGCACCAAACTGCAGCTATGATACAAGTGAATTTGAATTATTTAGTATCAAACAATCCTCCTGGTCATTTTGTAAGACTCTCAATAGTTGGATAGTCGAATACTAAGGGACCTTACTTTTCTATATTTCCAATCCCATATTTATAGCTCCTCTTACCATAGCCTATAGGTAAGGTTGAAAATCTTTAGCTTTGTAGAAAAGAAAAGCTGACTTATTTTTCATTATCACTTCTTCCTCTTTCCCTAAAGTCTTACATAGTATAGCTGAGTCACATAGCAACAGCAACCATTTACTACATGTCATTTCCTCTTGCAAATGCCACTCTTCTCTTTGCTATGCCTTTCCCACCTCAGTCCTTGTGCTCTAGATCTAATTAGAAGATTTTGCTCTAGAAAAGGTCGAGCCTCTAAGATATCCTCTTCCATGAAGTCTCTTAGATTACTTCCATCCTTACAAAAGGCAGGGTTATTAACACCTACTTCCCTGGCCTTCCAAAGTTCCTGTTTGTTACTATCATTTCTCACATTTAAGGATCCTCGTTGATATTTGTCAGTTTGCCACTTAGAATGAGAACGATTCAAGCACAGGAACAAACCAAACATTTTAACTTTAGTGACCAGCATTTAGTATACAGTTATCACATACTATACCTTTAGCATTGTATCTTTAGTGACTAAAACATGATTTGGATAAAATATAGATAAATTTCGAAGTTGGATAAAGTTTAAAAACATATGGGCAGCTAAGTATATAAAAGACACAAGTGATGATCTTCCTAATAAAGCAAATAATCCTTTGCTAATGTGGATGAGCACTGGATCCTTTTGCTGTTGTCTTAGAACAAATATTCATGAGTATTTTATCCTGTTATACTGTTAATGGCCTGATAATATTTTTATATATTGTACTTCCCAGAGTTAGTTGGTTTATAGGAAAGAATAAATTTAGTTGATGGGCAAAATTTCTTTCCTTGTGGTCATCTCATAAGAGAGACTGACATACCATCTATTCCTTAATTCTGACTTACCTACTCTAACTCTTAGCTATAGTGATGGTCACTGAAGGGTCATTGACCTGTCTTTTCACTGATGCCTAAAATGTTCCAGTTGATTTCAAAATCAGAAGGTAGTTTATCTCAAAAATTGGAAAGGATCTTAATCCATATGTCTTATTTTTATAGTTGAAGAAACTATGGCATAGGAAAGTTAGATGCATTCCCACACAGTTTATTAAAGAGACAATTGCAGCAAGAAACCCACTTACTCCCACTCTATCATGTTGATTTCCTTTGACCCACAGAGTTAATAGGTCATCATGATTGACTTAGTTTATGACTTGGGTAAACAAACAAGTCTGAAACAGTGATAGAAGAAAAGCCTACAAATGGCAGCTTAGTTAAAGTCCTTCGTAGCACATCCTTCTCCAGAATCTAATCTCATTCCTCCAGTCTACTCCAGTGTTTTGGTTTTTAATCACCTCTCTGGTTCTGAGAAGCACTTATAGACACTCTAGAATTCTTTAAACTTTTAATCCAGTCTGGGGTCTTATTTTGGCAGTTAAAGGACTTGGAGTGTCCCACAAAGGACTGTTTGCCTTCTTATCTAATCTTTAGTGCATCTAGCAGCAAAACAGACCATTTCATGGTATCATTCTGCCAGCAGAAGGTTGTTTAAGGATACACAACTCCTGTCACTTTTATTGCATGGTCGAGTAAATAATTTGAGGCCTTTCCAGCTCCTGACTACATCATGTATTTGTAATTTTCCTTCACCAGTCCCAGTTTGCTTCCCTTCTTTGAGGCTAGCTTCCATCCCAGAAGATCCGGCAAATGTTTTCTGAATAGGCGTGGCATTCCTCCATTTACGCAACACAGAATAAGAAGCCCAGAGAAAGCAGCTTGATGTTGTTTTCCGAATTCTCTGCTACCTCCTGAGTTGTGAAATACTTGGAACAGCAGTTCACTTGGCCCAAATGTTTCACCTGTTTCCTCTTTTTTCATCTCCTTGGTGAATTGTAAAACCAATCTTCAAGAACAGGATTCCATTGCCATGCTGTATCCTCTTTCAATCACACATGAAGTGTTTGGATGAAGCACATACCCTATGGGCCTGTGGCCCTGTATGAATGCTAAAGTACCCATGAGGCTCTGTAATATGTATCAGGGCTGATACCAGCTTTGGAACTTGGGTAAAGCCTGGGGGTAATCCAAAACTATGAGTTTGCTTTTTGGCAGGCCAGGCCACCTGCTAACAAACCAGAAACATGCGCAGGGTTTGCAATCACTAGTCAGAAAGAAAATAAAGTTGATGCCAGAAGCTTCACAAATTATAGCACAATCTCAGGAAAGAAGGAATTAAAGGGGGTAGAAAGCAGACAACCACAGGAGCACCTGAATCTAATAACAAACTGGAGTGTTTTCAATTGGCAGAAAACCTGGACATGGAAAAAGAAAAATTCTGTTTGCCTCTGGCTAATAAATAAATGATACTCTCCGATGCCACTCATTAGTCAGATCCTGACCTCACCTCAGTGCAAGTTATGCCCTGTGATGAGTGCAGTGGTATCTTTTTAGCCCCCTTTTCCCACTTCCAGGGTGGTTCCTGATTACAGATCCATGGCAGATGACAGCTCAGTGTCAGGGCTTTATCAGCCAGTGGTAAAATGAGAAATCCAATAGGCTATTCCTAACATTAAATTCATTTAATTTAGATTTTCCATTATTTTGAGAAATTTATTTTTCTGCTTTCACTTACTATTAAAATGTCCACTTCTTATGAAATGATGGAGGAAGTAGAGAATAGAAGATACATTTATTATTTAAATGTCTCTGTTGGTAAAATTACAAGTTGGCAAAAATGAATCATTTTTCACAGTTCAATGGTTCTTTAAAAAAAAAAAAGCCAAGAAATTGTTGAAACTCATTTTGAGCAGTTTCAGTTCAATACAGCAGATTTCTTCAGTGAGCAAAGATTGGATATTGTGGTCTCTTCTGCAGCAGACTTGATTTAATCTAATGGCCTCCAAGGAAGGGAAGGTTAGTATCAGAAGGAAGGGAACACCAGGTTATCTCTCACCTAGATGATTAACAAGATCTTCACCATAATTGTGGGACTATTTCTCTTTGATGTCTGCACACCTAAAATTAACTGTATTACAACTATGCTCACAGACCCCCAGGGTCCAGGCTTAATGCCTGCTTTCCTCTCACATCTGTGAGTATCACAACCAACAGTAGCCTGACCTTTTTCTCCTAGGTGACAGAGATGAAGATGTTACAATAAGCTGAGGGCCACTACCAAAGTACCACTCCTCTTTTTTCACCTTCAGCTCCTCACTACTTCTTTTCACCCCTGATATCCTTCCTGCTGGCTCCCCATAGCCATTTTCTCTATTTTCAGAGTGCTAATTTTGTGTCTTGTTGCTCAAAATCCTATACTGTGAAAGTCTCAAACAGATCTGTCTTGGGCATTCTACCATGGGCCAATCCACTCCTGAATCCACACCTGATTAGATTCTGTCTTGTGTTTTATCCTTAAAAGCCTGAAAACAAGTTTCCCTGTGACAGCTAATAAAATGATACTAATTTGTGGCTGATTATGACCTTGTATCTTGCCTGAAGAATTCCATGGACAGAGGAGCCTGGCTATAGTCCGTGGAGTTGCAAAGAGTCAGACCCGACTGCATGACTAACACTAACTGTTGGGGTCTTCACTTCCAAGTAAATACAGTGCCTTAACCTGAATGACTAATGATAAGAGTTCAATATTGCTGTGATGGCATTAAATGTACTTTGCTTGCCTGCCTACTTTGTAAAAATGTGAGCATATGTGCTATCCTTATGGTGTGTGAGGTTAGTAATATTAGACATTAAAAAAAAAGACTCTTCTTTTCTCTTTCAATAATAATCCCTCCATCAATAATCCCTGCTAATTATTTTCTATTGCCATCTTTCTCTATATTGTTCATGTTAATTCTCAGCTAAACCACTCTGAGGGGTTTCTAACTGGTTCCTTGTTTCCAGCTTAGCATCTACCCTTTCCTTACGCTTCATTCTCCTGGTCCACAATTAACTATCCCTCAGTACAGCTATCAGAACAAATTTTCTGAAGAGTGTGTGTTAGTCACTCAGTCGTGGAAGACTCTTTGCAATCCCATGGACTGCATGTCCACCAGGACTCTCTGACCATGAGATTTTCCAGACAAGGATACTGGGGCGGGTTGCCATTTCCTTCTCCAGGGAATCTTCTCAACCCAGGGATCGAACCTGGGTCTCCTGCACTGCAGGCAGATTCTTTACCAACTGAGCTACAAGGGAAATCTGGTTTGAAAGCCTCCAGCAATTCTCTTTGGCCGATCGTTTTATCTCCACTAGCCTCCTAGCCAAAGGTTTCAAGCCAATCAATATTATCCTACTCTCCCAAATGTTCCTCCTTTTCCCTGGAGCAATTATCTTCAACACATACTCAGCTTGGAAGACAGTTCAAGCACCATTGTCTACTGCTTTATATGTACACCTTTTACATTCTACTGAATACAGCACTTTGCATTATAATTATCAATTAATCTGCCTTCCTCACTAGATAGTGATGCCCTTGAGGCTTGGATATAATGCTTATTTCCCTTGATATACCCAATGCCAAACTCAGTCTCTAGTGTTGAGAAGTTGCTAGAAAAGTATGTGTCCAAAGTATACAAAGGGCTTCCCTGGTGGCTCAGAGGATAAAGAATCTCCCTGCAATGAAACAGACTCAGGTTCAATGCCTGTGTTGGGAAAAAGGAAATGTCAACCCATTCCAGTATTCTTGCCTGGATAATCCCAATCCATGGGGTCACAAAAGAGTTGGACACAACTGAGTGACTAAACAATAACGACAACAAAAGTATGCAGGGCTACTCTCCTAGTAATAGAGCTTTCCCAACATGGTTTTCCTTTAAGTAAAGGCTTTTTCTGTTCTGCTGCTTGCTCAGTCACTCTGTCGTGTTCAACTTTTGCGATTCCATGGATTGTAGCCCACCAGCTTCCTCTATCCATGGGATTATCCAGGTAACAGTATTGGAATAGGTTACCATTTCCTTCTCCATAGCTGTTGATGTTATAATCAAATTCAACCAGATACCTACATCACAAAGAAAATACTTTCACCTGTCTTGCCAAGACACCTATGAGACAAGTTTGTCAGAAACTCACAACATACAGTTCTCTTACTCATCAAAAACATGGCACTCTCTGGCATCTTTTCCAATCAAACAACTTCAGTAATGTCCTTGAGACGAGTGAGGAACAGACCAGGGAAGCCATAAAGATGTAGGCAGTCTGCAAGGAGAGCTAGACTATAGTCATAGCCGCAGCATCCCAAAGCAGGACATGATGGAGGTCATGGCAGGCAGAATGGGGCCCTGGGAATGTGGGAATGGAGGGCATGGGAAGAGCCAGAGTTTCTACAGGGGCACCAAGTGCGAATGCCTGGCAGACAGGTTTGTTTACTGTGACAGGAAACACTGGCAACAGAGATGCTACAGAGAAACGTTACAGAGAGAGATGAATCCACCGGTAAGGAGTGTTAGAAGACATTTAAAGAGGAAGGGACCTTAAGGTCAAGTACTGAACTACTGACATACTAACATTACTGAACCATCGGGGAAGCCCATACTAACATTAAAGATGGGGAGTTCTGAACACGCCCCAAAAATTATTGGGCAAAAATCTAAATGTCCTTATTCAAAGTCCAATGACCTTTAATATTCTGTTATGCTATGGTTGATAAACCAATAATATACAAGCAAGGTATAAGATGCAATTCACAAGATGTACAAAACTATGTAAGAGCATTAAGTGGGCGAAGGTGGGAAAAGCACTGTCTTTTATCAAATGACAAGAAAAGTACTTAAAAAATGACAGTGACAGGAAGGCACTTTTTATTTCATTTTTCCCTCACAAATGTCAACTATTGTCTAATCATGTGAGCAGGCAAAGATATGATGGGAGGCAGAGAGCCTTACCAAAGCAGGAACAGATAAAAATGACTGACTCAGACTGGATGAGTTAAATCCATAGATCTTGATAGCTTCCACACTAAAGAACTTAAGAAATTGGCCACAGCCATTGCTGAGTCACAAGCAATTATCTTCAAGAAGTCTCAGTGGGCTTAAAGTGGCCCCACACTGGAATATATCATATCAGTTCTTTCAGAAGAGGATTATGGACCACCCTGGACATAGCTGATTTACCAGAGAGGGGAAAGAGATTAACTCAAAATATTGGTTTTTCAATGGCTAGAAGATAATAGGGTTGGAATCAATTGAACTTGTGGGAATACAATCATAAAATTTGGGGCTGGGCTTGATTTTAGGGATCATGTAATATATTGTCTTTATAGAGAAATAAAATGAGCTTAATAAAAGTTAAATCAGAAATCCTTAAGAGTTCAGGTCCTAATTTAAGGACAGTGTCGCAAGTCTGGAAAACGAGGTGTTGGATAAATGAAATATTTATTGGCTTTTTTATCTCCTCTAAATGGTATTCTTCCTTTGGGCTCATGATTTCTTTCATAAAATAGGAAATGAAATTCCAGCACCACATAAATATGAGAAATAACCTCTTAGTTACAATTTGCAAAATAATCAACATCTTGATACCTAGAGGTTATACTGCTTCACAAATTTTTCTCTGAGTGAGAAAAATGCTTCCTTAGTTCCATAAATTACTGCTACTTTTCACTTTCCCTTTGTGACGCAAACTTTTAAACTCTAAGTGAGATGAGTCACTGAGCAAGAGCGCTAGTCCTATAAAATCAGAGAACTTACTTCAAGCTAACATTGAGTATAAAAATATGACTTTACAAAGTACTGTTTCCAAACTCAGGATAGTTCTTATCGAACTAAAGGAATTTTAAGGAAGTAAAAGAATGGCCCTGGAATCCCTTCCTTTGACTTCTGGGCTGTTTATTTGAACTCCTATCGGGTTTGGGAGCCCTTTCTCCCCAGTTTTCCTGAGGTATTTGTTGAAAATCTTTGGTAGGGTCATGCTTCACAGAGGGAGGGAAACACACGAGATAAAGTCCGTTGTCACAGGTGCCTGTTGCCACTCTTATGATATAGTCATCTTTCAGTATTCGAGGGTGTTGGTGGAGGGAATTCGTTCCATGATACCAAAGTCTAGGGATGCTCAAGTCCCTTAGATAAAATGACAGAGTATATAGTTCATGCTCCATATCTGCGGCTTCTACATCTGGGGATTTAACTAATCTGTGTACTAGAATGATTAACCAAGTCTTTCCTCTATGGGCTGAACTTCTTCGTGCATTTTTTTCCTCTCTCCAAGCTTCCTTTCCTGATCATAATCTTATTATCCTGTATTTTACTTCCTTAGGGCCTTTTGCATGACAGTTCTTTTGTATAACAGGTGAATTCTGGAAAATAGGTTGATTTATATTCAATTATGTTTAATATGTTGGTGGTAAGTTCTCTATTTAAACACATTTATCTGGGGGAGAATACTTTAAACTGAAGATGTTCCTCCATTTCTGGTGAAATTCACTTTCTGTTACCAGCTGAGGGAGGGGAATGCTATGAATTTCTATGGGAGGAAAAGAAGTTGGGTGATCCAACCTTATGGAAGGTGAACATGAGGTAGCATAAGTCATGAGAGAGACTGCTTAAAAAAAAAAAAAGAATATCTACTAAGGCCCTATTAACATTTAAGACAGTCAAGTTTGTAGGAAACAGCTATTTAAATTGTATTGTGTCCAAAATACATCTAATCATATTTTTTATTAACCTATGGCTCCTACTTCTATCTTCCAGGTCGGTGTAGAACAATTCTCACATCTTTTGCATGCAACATCTATTTGAATAGATTTGAATACAGCTTTTATACTCCCTTAGACATGCTTGCTAGAGGTTTTGATACTTTTGATAGTTTTGAGCCTGGAAAGTTTTCTTGTATTCTAAAACACTTACTTGCTGATATTCTGTTAGCAGCTATATTCTGATAAAAGGAAATATTGTACAACATTGCAAAGAGCTTAAATTTTCTGTTAATGCCATATGAGTGTAAGAAGCTAACTTCAGAAATTTTCTGGTTAGGAGTATTGGTTCTCTGACTCCATATGTGGAAGTCTTCACTTATATACACCTGCTTGGGTAGATTGTGGAAGACCACAGACAAGTGATCTAACTCAAGATGTTACAGGCAAAGCATTCTATTTCTTCTTACTGTAAAAAATAAGGAACATTTCTCAGTCATTGCAGTCTTGGAATGTAATGCCAAATAAATGAGAACCAGACCACAAACAGTGGGGCCAAGTACATCATTACTGAGTGACTAATGTGAACGACTTACATAAACTGTGGCTGAAACTGAGTTTTTAGCAGATGACCATAACCTTTGATTGCATCAAGAATAGTTAAAAGCTCTTTAATCTGCATATTGTCTTCAGGAAAGAAAAACTCATCAATTCTATTCATAATCTCTGAGACCTGCAATTTTTCATTAAGATTTAACTCTACCTTTCTCAGATTCTTCTCCTCCTAGAGAGCGACAGATGTGACTAAAAGGAATTAGCTGGGGTCCAAATGTCTTGCATATATTGATAACGGGGGAAGGATGCTACAGATTAATACAATCTTCTTCCTTCCTTTGAAGCACCATGGAATGACTTCCTTTCAAAACTTTGGCTGATGGAATAATTCATGTATTTCTTTTGAATACCTGTGTCATATACTGAGTTCCCAATCCTTTAGAAAGTAGATTTTCCTTTGTAGCAGGATCATTTCTTCTTACTCATTATGAACCACATCTGCCCATGATCCCATCTCATTGAGGTTTATTTTCTTTAAACACACAAACGAAAGGCAACACAGATTTTCACTAGGAACTCTTTTTAAAATGGAAGCAAAGAACATTAGTAACTCCTTCTGGGAAGGAAAAAGTTCGCTTCTGGTTTTACTCCCTAAATAAAAGCACTGCTGCTGCTGCTGCTAAGTCGCTTCAGTCGTGTCCGACTCGGTGCGACCCCATAGACGGCAGCCCCCCAGGCTCCCCCGTCCCTGGGATTCTCCAGGCAAGAACACTGGAGTGGGTTGCCATTTCCTTCTCCAGTGCATGAAAGTGAAAAGTGAAAGTGAAGTTGCTCAGTCGTGTCCGACCCTCAGCGACCCCATGGACTGCAGCCTACTAGGCTCCTCTGTCCATGGGAATAAAAGCACTAGAATCTCACTAATAACTATCTCATAGTTGAATAAATGTTAATATTTTGTATACTTTCTCTCTGTTCACATTTGAATGAGAGTCTAATTGATTCCTGTGTACTTGGGAAAGATATAAGGGAAAAAGGAATAAAAAAAGAGTTAAGAATTTTCCTGAAGGGTATTGATATTCTTTAAACTTATTAATAAATGTTGATCCAAATTCTCTTTTTTTCCACTTTTTTTACTCTATTTGGAAAATCTTAGCCCTTACCACAGGCCAACTAAATTAAAAGCTTCATTTTAGTAAAAGCCATAGGTGATCTATATGGACATTAAAATTTGTCAAAAATTGTTCAACTCACTGATTCTCTAAACTTATGATTAACTTCAAATATTCTCACCTAAAACTCCTGTTGTCCTATTCCATCTACCTCTGACTTGTTTCCCCCCCACCTAAAAAATCTTCACAGTATTAATTTTCTTCCATGCTCAACTCTTGGGGAAAACTCTATGCAATTTCAGTATCCATGAATAGAATCCTTTTAATATCCTAGCTCTTCAACAACTTGACCTTATCTCTTTCAAACATTTTCTCTTCCTGGAAAACAGCATTTGGTCCCATTGTCTTATAACCTGCAACCCTACCATTAATGAAAAATTTTAATTTACCATAATTTTAGGTTTGATCATCCTACTCATAGGTTATCGTCTATTACCTTTCAATTTCACTTCCTCTGGTACTCAAACTTTAATGAATTTCTGAATCCACTGGTATCTACATGGTATTTGACTTTCCCACTTTTTCATTACTGTCACATCTTGGTGTCCCTTCTTTCCTGCCTTAAATCCCATGGCCAATCTATAATTATTCCTTTGAATCTATTTTCTATACCCTTGCACATTGTCTAGCTTTCTTACACTCATCTTCCAAAAACTCATCACTGGCCATATTAAACCTTAATCCTTTTAAGTTTTAGCTCAGCTAAATTGGCTGAAGAAAACCACAAAATCATGCTAATATTTTACCGTAACTAAGGACCATTAATTTCAAGTAGGACCTTAGGAGCTGCCTAACAATTCTGTGTTTTCCTCTCCTTTTAGAAAATCACCCCTCTTTCTTTTGTCTACTCAATATCTCCAATGTCATCCTCCCTTCAATAATCACGTCTTCCTGTCTCCTCAATCTGAGTTGATGACCTGACTTTCTATTTCACAGATATAGTATAGAGGTAATAAGAAAAGATCACTCCTCAACACACATAAATCCAGGTACCTACATCTGGGTGCCTTTTTGCTTGTCAGCAATACCAGCTGCACTTACTCCTAGAAGTCCAACTTCTTTATTTCAGAACTAGATGGTATTTTTATGATAAAGTCTTAGCTGTGGAAATTCTCCTCTCTCACACGATCAAATTTTCTCTCTGTATTGTATTCATCAACATATCTTATAATTTCTCCCAATGAGAAATTTCACTCTTGAGGTTCATACCTTGAAATCTGTTTTCCTATTTTTCTTCTTCCTTGTAAAATAAAGCCTCTTGAAGGAGCTTTCTCTAGATTTGTCTCTGATTTCTTTTCTTTTCTTTATTAAATCCGCTCCAATAAGACTTTTGCCGATAGTTCTTCACTAAAAACTTTTTTCCCCAAAGTTATCAATTACCTTGGTGTTTCTAACTGCAGTAGTCAATAGTTCCTATTTTGTTTGATCCACCAGTAGCATTTGACATAATTGACAATCTGTCTTTCTTGAAACATTTTCTTTGCTTTGTTTACTGAATATCACATGTTCCTAGTTTTCTCGCTTAATTGACTATTCTTTCTCAACCTGCTTTACTGATGTCTCATTGTTTCTCTGAATTCTAAACACTGGTGTTTCCCAGGGCTCAGTGCTTGATCCATTCTTTATCTATGCTTTCTTTGTGATATCATTCATTCCTAATTTTCTTTCTCCAGCCTTGGACCCTTTCCTGATCTCTAAATTCATATGAGCTGCCTACTTGATATCTCTTGATGGATGCTGAATAAGCATTTAGTACATAAGACGCCCCAAACTGAATTCCCAATCTTTATCCGCAAACCTACTTCCACCTACAGTCTTCCTCATCTGTTTAAATGACAATTGCATTTGTCCAGTTGCTCAAGCCAGAGACTAAGTCATTCTTGGCTTCTCTACCAGAAAATCCTGTCAGCAATACCATCAATACATATCTTAAATCTGACCACTTTTCCATTATTACCTCCTACATCCAAGCCTCCATTATTCCTCACTTGTAATGCTGCAAAGAAGACTCTTGAGAGTCCCTTCTACTGCAAGGAGATCAAACCAGTCAATCCTAAAAGAAATTAACCCTAAATATTCATTGGAAGGACTGATGCTGAAGCTGAAGCTCCAAATACTTTGGCCACCTGATGCAAAGAGCCAACTCATTGGAAAATACCATAATGTTGGGAAAGATTGAAGACAGGAGGAGAAGGAGGAGACAGAGGATGACATAGTTGGATGGCATCACTGACTCAATGGATATGAGTTTGAACAAACTCCAAGAGACAATGAAGAACAGGGAAGCCTGGCATGCTGCAGAGCATGGGGTCTGAACAAGAATAACAATGCTGCAAAGCCTCCTGACTGGTTTATCTACTTCTGCCCTAGTCAACCTACCCTCTAGGCTCTTTCTAATGTGGCAGTCACAGGGATTCCTTAAAGTCATGTCAGAGATTACCTTCTCTCTCTTCAAAACCCTCCAACATTATTATACTCAAAAAGGTCAAACTCATTTGAATGACCCAAATGATCCACATCTTGCCATTTTCCACTTCATTTCTATGCCTCCTTCTTTCTTTCATCCTAATCTAGTCATACATGCTTCTGCCTCAGAGCCTTTGCCCTTGCTGTTTCTTCTACCTGAGATATTTTTCTATCAAGTTCCTCCAATGTTTTAGAAGCTCATATTTCTCTACTCTGCCTAATTTCTCACCATTGCATCTATCACACTTACATGTACGTCTGTATCTATATCTCTGTCTACATCCATATCAGTATCTATTCATATTTCATTTGTTTTTTATCTCTCTTCATTGATAGGATTCAACCTCCATGAGGGAAAGAGGGACGGAATATATATATATATATATATATATATATATATATATATATAGTTATGACTGATTTACATTGTTGTATGGTAGAAATCAACATAACATTGTAAAGCAATTATACTCCAATTAAATTTTTTTTCTAGAAAAGGGCAATGATCTGAGCCAATTTTTTCACTTCTGTACGCTCAGTGCCTTGTTCAATGCCAGACATGTATTTGTGCTTAATGTATGTTTTTCAACTGACTGAGTGAATATATGAATTATCTATTAGCCCAGTTATGAGGTGTTAAATTTGCCTGTGGCCAGGATTCCAATGGCCAGAGAAGCCTGGTGGGCTAGGATGCACAGGGTCACAAAGAATCAGATACAACTGAAGTGACTTAGCACCCATGCAGGCAGACTTTCTGAGTTATCCCAAGTTTTCCACCTAATTATAGACGTATATAATTTGAAACTTTGTAAATTGTTTAAATCAATACCCTCTCCACTGATGGAATTTAAAGGCCTATTTTCTTTGTCTGGATTCTGAACACAGTTGTTTAATGGGTGCTCGCCGGAGGCTATCTTCCTCTGCATACACCATCCTTGATGAGTCTCGGGGAGCCCTGTTTTGACCCAAAATCCAATGCCAATTACATATTATTGTCATGGAAAAAGTCACTGTTATTAATATCTTTATGGATTTTTTACAAGAACCTAGTAAAATGCTGTGCACCCTGTGGGTACTTAATAAATAGTTGGACTGTGACTGACTATAGTAATTGAATCCATCTGAAATTAATTATTTTATCTTGATCATTGTTTCTCTGGGTTGACAACAAGGCAAGCCTGTTGCAATTTGTTTTTGATTGTTGTATACATGCGTAGCGCCCCTTGGAGATCCCAAATATGTTAATTAATGACAAAGTGAATAGTGCTCTTGCTGGCATGTGTTATAGATTTTCAAAGAAATCTCCCTGGTATATTATCACAGAATTTATTAAACCTAGAGACATTTCCAAAACATATGTTTATAGTTTTCTATTTTGAACCGTTCCAAGAATGAATTCTCACTGGCGTTCCAGCCTCCTGCCTGTCTCCCCTCCAGTCCTTCTTCATATCCTTGTTGGGTTACCTTCTGAGTCACAGTTCCAATCAAGCCATTTTTCTGGTACATTGTTGATGCCTCCCTCCAGAAAGCCAAGTCCAAGTTTATCAACATATATGCAAAGTGACAAGCCCAGTAGCTATTCTATTGTTAAGTCCAATACTGCCCAAATTTTGTTTCGTGAAACATTGGAGTCACATGGGATGTTAACAGTTGTTCTGTTAAAAAAAAAAAAAAATTCTAGAAGCCAAATTAGTTTCGAGAATGTTGGGTTAACATGAAGCCAGACTCTTGACTTCAGGACTTCTCATAGCTTTTAAGATTTTCAACATGAATCTCTAAAAGATAAATTATTTTGACCATAGAACTGTATTTTTTCCAAGAGAAACTGCTGTATTATGCAAGATTCTAGTCTTCCCCTGCAACACAGTCTGAGAGATGCTAACTGTAACTTAATTCTCAGCTTATTATCATGCAATGCAAGGTTCTACTCATCACCTAACTGAATGGACCCAATTCCTGGTACTCCCCACAGCCTTTTAGTATTTCTAAAAGGCTCACCATATAATGGTACTTTATCTTCTTGTCTGAAATGCCTTCCTGACAGACATCTGGCTTTTACTCACCTTCAAGCATTTGGGCAGGGGTGAGTTTGTCATAGAAGGCTTTCCTGAAACCAGTGTATATCATCATAACTCTTATCTGAGACCTTACCACATTTCTCTTTAGATGTTTACTACTTTCACTTTCTCCAGTACACTGGGAACACGGATTGTGTTTTGTTCATCTTCACATGCTTATATATATAGAATCAGGAAAATAGCAGGTGCTTGATAATTATTTGTTGAACTAAACTAAAGAGAGCAGATGATTTACATATTTGGAAAAGTGGATTATGCAACTATTTGCAAGCTATATTTTACACCCACAAATATATTTTGCAGTTTAGATGGTAATAAATGTTTTTGTGAAATGAGACAGAATAGGATAAATAAAATCATGGCTGGCACATGTCATCTTGTGTAAGATAGGCACACTGTATTTAAATAGTCTACTACACTTGTTCCCTTTTCTGACAAGCTTTGTGATGAAAGAGCATTAAATGTTACTGGAAACTCTTTTGAAATGTTTTAGAAACCATGTCCATGGATCAACATTGCTAATAAGTTTAGAACATAGTGATTTCATTAGCTCTTTTTCAGTGTGCCCAAAGATGACTTGGCAAAAGGCAATAGTGGTAGCTAAAGAACTTACTTTTTGTTGTTTCTAGGATTTTGGCTGAAGCTGTGAATTCAGAGCATGGGTGAAGGAGACCCACAAGTTGCAACTTTTTTCTCACTATCAACCCATGGTAGATTGATTCCCAATACGTATACCCAAAGCAAGGGTACAGCTGTGCGCTAAGAATATATCTCCTACCCTAAGACAGTATCATGATCTCATATCAGAAAACTAAAAATGTTAATTGCTTTACTCTATGACAATTGATTTTGACTGTTATATTCCTGAGAATTATTCGTTTCTATGATGTTTTCTAAATAATCCTGTGTTTAGTGATGTTGTAGATTCAACGGTGGGTTAAATAATTTCTGCCCTCAACTAACTTACAATGCAACTGAGGACATAGGATAAATCCTCAAATAACTACAAAGCAATGCAGTATAAGATACCTGCATTTTGAATGATACAAAATGCTCAAGAATTCAGTGCCTGGGAATTGCTTCCATATGGGCTTCTCAGGGAGGTCTTTATGGAAGAAGGGACTTTGTACCAGACTGTGGTTCAAGTGGATTACAGAAATTTGAAGACTGAGGAGGGAATTCAAGGCTGAAGTAGACAATAGACACAGGCATAGAGAGGGTGAATGATGAAACATGTCTAGAAAATGTCCTATAGTCTGATTCCATTGAAGTATATATTTTCAATAAGCATAGTGGAAAATCAGACCAGAAAATGTGTTGAATTAACATGGATTAAATGTTAGACTAAGTTCCTAATTTTTAAAAAGAAGCTATGAAGCCATTAAATAAGGGGAGAAATTTTTATTATCTAAATAGCAGGTACTAAAATTTATTTTAAACAAGCACTGTCATTGGAAAAAATATCATGGCTTCTGAAAAAGAATGACAGAATGAACACATACTAAAAATCTTATCTCCCACAGCAAATATAAGAATGCTGAATGTGGGTGTTGGCAGAAGTGAAACAGTAGTTAGAATATGTTAATTAAGTAGTAAAATAATGAAAATTCTCCACACTTTTGTTTCAGGAAAAAAATAGGAACATGGATTCTTTTTAAAGAAATCTATTAAGATAATCTTTTATATAAGTGACAATAGTTAATTTTAGAAGTGGATTGGTAGAGGAAAATATGGTGAATTCAATAAATGCTAGGAAAAGTAAAACTAATGTGTATTAATATCTTTAAAAATAATAGTAATCAACCCATTGTTTGTTGATAGAAATAATGTTTTTGAAAAATGATGACATTTTCCAAAAACACAGTGTGATGAGTTGCATTAACGTTCATTTTTTGCAATCTTTAATACCTTGGTTAATAGAGGACAACTGAATTTTCAAACCTGTGTCTACATTCAGTTTGTTGCCACATTTTTTGTCAGGTAACCACTGTTAGCTATGAGACACTGAGGATGAAATACATCTTCGTATTATTAAGAAAACACTTTTGTTCTTGCAGAACTTCTGAAAAAGTCTCAGTGACTCTCAGGGATTCCAGGACCACACTTTGAGGTGTTAATTTTGAGAAGCTAAAAAGGAATATTAATATCAGGCAAAATCAAATTTAAAGGAAAAACATTACGAAGGACAAAGTGGGAGAATTTTTGTGCTTTAATAAAGTAATCCACCAAGAAGATGTAATCATTACACACCTTCATGGACCTACAGGACCTGGAAATACATCAAACAAAATTTAATGATTTCAGAGAATTAATTAGAACTTCACAATCATTCAGGGAGATTACAGTCTCACAGAATCAGCAGATAGGAAATAATTAATGACATAAACAGTTTAGTAATATAACTGGTAGCTCTGAGCTAATAGATACATATATATTTTCAGGGCCAAAGCAGAGTAGACATTGTTTAAAAACAGACATGAAAACATTTTATGCTTACACATTTGCAAACCTAGATGAAATTGACAATTTTCTAGAAATATGTATTTTAATAAATTGATCAACATGCTTAAAACATACAAAACAACATATAGTAGGCAATACAGGGAATATCAATTAAATGCAAAATATTAACATTTTATAGATGACATTTTCTGAACCTGATGTTTTAAAATTGAACACCAATAAAAACATCGTGACACCATTTCCCATATATTTGAAATTCTGCAAACAGACTTAATAATGTATGGTTTAAATGAAAAATCATTAGAATAATTATGTGAATTTTTATACGTCACTTCAGAATTATCACCTTAAGTTTATTTCTTAGAAGACAAGTGAAGTTGCTCAGTCGTGTCCAACTCTTTGCAACCCCATGGACTGTAGTCTACCAGGCTTCTCTGTCCATGGGATTTTCCAGGCAAGAATACTGGAGTGGGGTGCCATTTCCTTCTCCAGGAGATCTTCCCAACCCAGGGATTGAACTCAGGTCTCCTGCATTGTAGGCATATGCTTTACCCTCTGAGCCACCAGGGAAGTCCCATGATGTCAATAAGTAAGATCAACCCAAGAAGTTGGTGGGACAGTAAAAACATGATTAAATAGAAAAAAGAAAATAAGAAGGAAAAATATTAGAATTTAATACATTTGAAAACAAACTAATAAAAAAGCAAGTTTGAAAATTAAATTCCCCTGCCACTTTTTTTCCTTTTAGACAATAAGAAAGTTAAAATCTGGCAAGATTGAAAAGAAAGAGAAAGAGAAATAAATAACATTAAGAATAAAATGGATTGCATGGGCAAGATAATGTAGGAATTAAAAAAATAATATGAACAAAACTGTGTTTATACATGTGAAAAGCCAGATGAAGTCATTAATATTTTGAAACATCTAAATTACCAAAATGGATAAACATACTTTAAAAAAAAATCCTGAATGAAGAAAACAACAGATAAGAAATGAAACAGTAGCCAAAAATCTTTCTGTTTTTTTTTTGTTTGTTTTTTGGCTTTCCAAGAGCAAACAATGTTACATCTAAGCTTTGGTAAAATTTCAGTAACAGAATTTCTGTATTATATGCAAATTGTTTTCTGTTTGTGAAAAGATAGCTACAAAAGTTAACTAAGCAGGATAATATAACCTTGATATTCAAATCAGACAATAAACTTATTAGCCAATTTCATTTAACATAAACCCTAAGTAAAATATGAAATTAAATCCAACTGTATGTTAACACATACACAGACTCACTCACACACATGCATACATCCAGCATTATCTAATCAACTATCCCCTAGGAGTTCATGGATGATTGTTGTTATTCAGTCTGTTCCATGATACATGGATGATACACTATTATTAAAAAATTGACATCCCTTATATGCAGAATCTAAAAAGAAATGATACATATCAACTTATTTCAAAACAGAAGCAGACTCACAGACAGAGAATGAACTTATTTTTGCCAGGGGGAAGGATGGGAGACGGGATGTTTAGGGAGTTTGGAATCAACAAGTACTCACTACTGTATTTAAAATGGATAACCAACAAGAACCTATTGTACAGCACAGGAAACTCTGCTCAATGTTCTGTGGTAGCCTGGATGGGAGGGGAATCTGGGGAAGAATAGATACATGTATATGATTGGCTAAGTTCCTTTGCTGAGTACCTGAAACTATCACAATATTGTTAATTGACTATATTCCAATATAAAATAAAAAGTTTAAAAAAAAAGTTTTAAAAATCAATCATGCTCAAAGTTGGTCAGAGAAAAACAGATGATCATAATAGACCAAGACATTGAAAATTCAATAGTTACTTGTAACACTCTTAACAAACAAGAGCTATAAGGGAACTGCTTCTGCTGCTGCTGCTAAGTCGTTTCAGTCGTGTCCGACCCTGCGCGACCCCATAGACAGCAGCCTACCAGGCTCTTCTGTCCCTGGGATTATCCAGGCAATAATCCTGGAGTGGGTTGCCATTTCCTTCTCCAATGCATGAGAGTGAAAAGTTAAAGTGAAGTCGCTTAGTCATGTCCGACTCTTGGCGACCCCATGGACTGTAGCCCACCAGGCTCCTCCATCCATAGGATTTTCCAGGCGAGAGTACTGGAGCGGGGTGTCATTTCCTTCTCCAATAAGGGAACTAGTTTGCTATTATAAAAGGTAGAAAATGTGTGTACTTAGTCTCTCAGTAGTGTCCAACTCTTTGCAACCCTCTGGACTGTAGCCCGCCAGGCTTCTTTGTCCATGGGATTTTCCAGGCAAGAATATTGGAGTGGGTTTCCATTTCCTCCTCCAGGGTATCCTCCTGATTCAGGGGTTGAACTTGCATCTCCTATGTCTCCTGCAGTGCAGGAAGATTCTTCAACCCTTGAGCCGTTAAGGAAGCCCTACAATTAAAGTCATACTTTCTGTTCAAATTCTAGAAGCATTTCTATTAAAGGCAGGAATAAGATAAACTTACACCTTTATTGGAGTCAGATCAATACAAATATAAGGTAGGAAAAAAAGGTAAAAATATGAAAGATATGTAAAATTGATACCATTTTAGATAAATTTATCTACACAGAAAATCCAAGATCGTGAATGATTGAAATCAGAAATTATGAATTTCAAAAAGTGACCAACTGCAGAATCACCATAAAAATAAAAATAATAGCACATCTATGTAGGCATAACTAGCGCCCACTGCTTTTCCTTTCCTTCTGGATAACACAGAGAACTGTTTCCCCACTATTTAAAGAGAGGCATGTGACTAGATCTTTTAGGTGCTATTTTCCCAGAAATGCTTCTCAGAAGTAGAACTAGTTTTATTTTTGAAAGACAAGTGCCACGCTATACTCAATATCCCTACTCTGCCTAGAAAATAAAGGCAATCTCACTTATCTGCTTTATCCCTTTAGGAACAATTCTCTTTGTGAAGGTTCTTTAGGTCAAAGCAAAAGGAATTTTGTAGGAGTTTTCAAGTCTTACCAATCAATGTTTGTCCTTCCCAGGTGGTGCTAGTGGTATAGAATCTGCCTGTCATTGCAGAAACAAGAAACGCGGGTTCAATCCCTGGGTTAGGAATATCCCCGGGAGGAGGGCATGGTGACCCACTCCAGTATTCTTGGCTGGAGGAGCCTATGGACAGAGGAAACTGGCAGACTGACAGACTAGAGTCCATAGGGTCGCAAGGAGTTGGACAGGACTGAAGCAACTTAGTATAAACAATCACTGAATAGATCAATGTATGTATTTATGTATAATCAATGTACATATTTAATCTAGGAATATGATTTAAGTTTCAACTGGTAAACCTAGTACTGACCCATTTGGATAGCTTCACCTAAAAAGAGTTAAAGATTCTAAATTCAAGCAAGACAGCAATAAACTTGATGTTCCCCTTAAGAACCTTTCCAGTAAAAGCACTTGCAAATTTGAATGCAAAAATCTATTGTGAGGTCCAGCATTCTGTACATATCCTTAAATGACAAACACATGTTTCCCTTTAATGGATATAAATGACCACAGCACAATGTAAACCACAACCAAAAGTTTATTTTAAAATCTCAGCATTATTAAAGTTCAAAATACTTATAATATCTGGTGTGTTGATATGTTTTCTTTCTCTCCTAATTCTACTTCTAATTTTAGTTTGCTTTCTTTCTATATCCTGTAGCTTTTCAAAATGTTTGGTTGTACAAGTTAATTAAGATTCCTTATAGGAGTAAAGGCAGAGTCAAAGTTTATTTTCTTAATCACTGTAGAAATGATGACTACTGGTTTATAAAGATGCCTGAAAAAGAGTGAAAGTATAGTCGCTCAGTCGTGTCTGACTCTTTGCAACCCTATGGATTGTAGTCTACCAGGCTCCTCTATCCATGGAATTCTCCAGGCGAGAATACTGGACTTGGTAGCCATTTCCTTCTCCAGGGGATCTTTCCGATCCAGAGATCAAACCTGGCAGATTCTTTACCATCTGAGCCACCAGGGAAGCCCCAAAGATACTTACTATGGCTATATTTGAGCTGTTTGTGATGAAACTGGGCTTCCCTGACAGCTCAGTTGGTAAAGAATCTGCCTGCAATGCAGGAATTCCTGGGTCAGGAAATCCGCTGGATAAGGGATAGGCTACCCACTGCAGTATTCTTGGGCTTCCCTTGTGGCTTAGTTGGTGAAGAATCCGCCTGCAGTGCGGGAGACCTGGGTTTGATCCCTGGGTTGGGAAGATATCCTGGAGAAGGAAACAGCTACCAACTCCAGTATTCTGGCCTGGAGAATTCCATGGACTGTATAGTCCATGGGGTTGTAGTCAGTGCGTAGGCAGAATGCCATAGATATCCCTCCAAGATTTCTGTCCCCTTGTGAGTCCACTAAAATCTATGTACTGCTGTGGAAAAGACTTTGAGGATGTGATTAAAATTACCAATGAACTGGTAATTAATTTAAATTTAAATTTAAATTTAAAATAGAGAGGTTATCTCTAATTATCTGGGTGGGCCCAATGTCTCACAGAAGCCCTTAAAAGTAGAAGAGGAAGGAGCTCAACAAGATGGGCAAAAGTGGAATTCAAAGAGATTCCAAGCATGAAAAAGACTTGATGCACTGTTGCTGGTTCTGAGATGGAAGGACCAGGTGCAAGAATTGATGAAAAATGGGGGCTTGCTGGCCCCCAGATGACAGCCAGCAGAGAAATGGGACCTTAGTCCTACAATTGCAAGGAACTGGATTCTACCAGTGACCTAAAGGAGCCTGAAAGCAGATTCTTCTCGGAGCCTCTTTGTAAGAGGTAATGAGTTGACAACTTGTTGATGTTGTCATGGGATCCAGAGCAGAGAAATTAGTGAGGCCAACCCAGACTTCTGACCTACTGAACCATGAGATAATTGATGAATGTTGTCTTAAACTCCTACTTTTGTGGTAATTTGTTACCACAGCAACAAGAAACTAATACAATCATCATGATATCACTTTGAGGCAGAGTGTGAGGAAAGTTCATAAGTTAATGTGATATCACTTCAGGAGAGGTTATATTAAACTTTTGCTGAATAAAACTACAAGTAAGAATGTGGTTAACTTAACAAATATCATTTGACTAAATACAAAAGTATAGTTCAGTTTTGCATATCAATTTGATAAATGAAACCCCAGATACAAAAATGAAACTTGGGAGTATTTTTGTAAGTTTATTTATGTAAAATATTTTGCACTTTATCTAAGAGTCACCTTGGAGTGACTGAATACTCTTAAAACATTAAGTTGCTTTTTCAAAATTTAAATCTTTTCACAGATTTTTGAAACATATCTATTGAATATGATGTACCATGTTATAGAGTATCTAGTTCTAATATTTCACCATTTGTTAAAGTACTTGACTATTGAAAATTAGTTGCTTATATATGAATGTGTTATTCTCTCAGTTTTGTCTGACTCTTTGCAACCCTCTGGTCTGCAGCCCACCAGGCTCCTGTGTCCATGGGATTCTCCAGGAGAGAATACTGGAGTGGGTAGTCATTCTCTTCACCAGGGATCTTCCCTACCTAGGGATCGAACCCAGGTCTTCTGCAGTGCAGGCAGATTCTTTACCATCTGAGCTACCAGGGAAGCCAAATTATAAAGGAAGAGAAAGCAAACATACTAATTTTACTGATTGCTGACTGTTGTAACAATATATCTTAAATTATTGGTTGAAATAAAATTCAGATATCTATGCCTTTATTTTATCTAAAGGAAAAAGTATTTATGTACATTTTTGAAAAAAGTATAAACTATTTGTGAATTGATTATATAAACAGATTAAAGACCCAACATGAATCTATTCTGATAAAAATACAAATAAGGGGAGGTCATTGCCCAGCTAGCTTAGTGACTATTTCAGTTAGGTAAAGTCAACATGACCAAAGCAAAGGCTTGTGTCACTAATAATTATATGGCGGACTCTTTCAATTGTGCTGGGCTCCCCTGGAGAGTAATTGGCATCATTGTTTGTTGGCCTGTGGGATAATCTGTACTTTCTGACTTCTCTCCATTTCCTGTACCTCTAAAGGAAATATGACCCCACGTGGTTGGAAACTCTGTCTACTGACTATGACCTTGTATAATGTGAATGTGCTAGGCCTGCTTTGAAGAGCTGGCCTGACTCTGAGCAGATCCCCCTGACTTAAAAAAGAAAACTAATTAGGCACTAAGAAAAGTCTCATTCTTTTGAGACTGAAAGCATTCCATCAGGTTTGTTCACATTCAAATGGTCTGAAAGACTTAATACTTAAAAAAAAAAAAATGTGTCCTTGAAAGCTAATAAAGGATTTGCATTTACTTAGATTATTATTCAGTTCAGTTCAGTCACTCAGTCGTGTCCGATTCTTTGCGACCCCATGAATCACAGCACGCCAGGTATTAGGAGACAAAAAATCAAATTCTCTTTTTTTAGTACTTGCTCAAATGTTGGGGTAATCTACTCTATGTATGACCGTTATCTTGATGTCAATTACTTTGTTAATAAATGCATCAGTGTTTTTTTTAATTTGAACTAAAATGTGAATGAATCATTGATTAAATCAAAATGTATAGCTTTCTTTTACTTTGCAAACTTAAAGATTAAGTTGAAAATAGGTAAAATTCTCTGCCTGAAGTCATGGAGGTAGAGGAGAATTTTAGAAATTATGTGATAAAGCAGATCAACAATAAATAGTCTTTTAATGTTAATAATATCTTCTATTTCCTTCTCTTTTTCTTCAAAGGAACTTAACACATTTCACAGGAAGTATCTTTTTAAAATGTCCCTGTAAGAATTTTAAAGGAGAAAGATCATTTACTTCATTTTAAAGCTAGAGAGACTTAAATATTGAAACATTTCTGTTATACAGAATGTACATTTTGGCTCACTTTCAGGACAGAAACTCTTTGTCCAGTTGTAAATTTTAGCCTGTTTCTTGGTGAGATGACCTAATGAAATCTGATCAAAGCTTCCCATTTGACAAGTCAGCCTGCCCTTCCTCTACAGCTCTCTGTTTACTTCCAATTAAAACTGGTGTCAAGCTCTCCCTGGCTGATGACATAGATATTTCTGCACTTAATCTTCTGCCTGAAATGGATGAGGATGAAGTTTCTATTTTGCCCTTCTTGGCCAGTTTCCTTAATCAGCAATTGACCTTGTTTCTAATAACCTAGAGAACCTCCATATTTATCCACATCAGAGATTTGGTACCTGGAAAGATAAATAAAAGAAGGCTTCTTTCTTTTTTATTTGATTCATTTTTTTTTTTTTGCCTTTCTATAGAAGTTTTATTTTATCATTTTCCTGCCAGTGTTACTGAAAAATAATTGACATATGTCACTGTATAAGTTGAAGGCATACAGCATGACAGCTTGATTTATACCTATTGTGAAATGATTACCATGACTGTTTAGCTAACATCCAACTTCTCATATAAATACAATAAAAAAGAAAAGAAAGTAGAGAACAAAAAAGGGAGAAAATTCTCCTTGTGATAGAACTCAGGATTTACTCTCTTAACAATTTTCCTTAACAATGTTCCTAATACAACGGTGTTGGCTATACCCATCATGTTGTATTAAATTCCAGGTACTTAATTTATATTATGCATTTATCTATGGACTGAGGCCAAAATAAGAGTCATTTTGAAAAGTGACTTCATGAAGTTTGGGGGACAGAAATTCGGCTGTGTATAGTTATTAAGAGGCACAGCCAGAATACAGACTGATGATGGATTAGATCACGGTAGCAAGTATTGATATCTTGCTGCTGCTGCAGCTGCTAAGTCGCTTCAGTCGTGTCTGACTCTGTGTGACCCCATAGACAGCAGCCCACCAGGGTCCCCCGTCCCTGGGATTCTCCAGGCAAGAACACTGGAGTGGGTTGCCAGTTCCTTCTCCAATGCATGAAAGTGAAAAGTGAAAGTGAAGTTGCTCAGTCATGTCCGACCCTCAGCAACCCCATGGAGTGCAGCCTACCAGGCTCCTCCATCCATGGGGTTTTCCAGGCAAGAGTACTGGAGTGGGGTGCTATTACCTTCTCTGATTGATATCTTAGACTATGGAAATTTGCTGTAGAACATTAAGGCCCCATATAAGTTATCAAAGAAAGTAGGGGCTACCACCGCCAGTTACAAGTTACCAAAGGGCCATACTGTTAGCTGCTGAAGCACACACATGTAATCATGAAGAAGGATTAGTTCTTCCTTCTCTTCACGTTCCAGTGACATAGTCCAACTGATATGGAGACTCCAACTTAGTACAAGTTAGTTAGGATTTCTTTGTACTATACACCTTGCTCTAAAACCACATCAGGGCAGGAGGCTTAGTCTTACTTTCTCCACAGGCAGCACATCAGCACGTTTGTGTGGCAAAAGTACTGCTTCTTCTGGACCTTCTCCCCTCAACTTCCCTACAGTCGCCATGGTTCAGCATTTTTTCATTCATCCTCCAGTGCATGCATTCTCAGCTCTGTTAAAGGCAACTGATGAAATAGGGAAGTGGGAAATGGGATAAAGTGAGTCTAAAAGGGAAGGATTCAGATTCTGAACAGTGAAAAGGGGAAGAAGAACCCTTTGAAAGTGAAAGTGAAAGTGGCGATAGTCTAACCTCTGAGCTCCTCAACATAATCTGACCTTCCAGCATTAGAAAATTAACATCAGGTTCAACTCGATCACAAAAAGACCATCTGTGCAGGATCTTTTCTTGATTCACTTTAAATAACAAAAGTAGTTGGGATTGTATACAGAGAAATAGTCTTACAGGCAGCAAGAGCTAAAAGGACAATAGTGTTACCACCTTTGCAGGTGGTTTGAATATCATATTGCTTATATTACATACTAATATCAATATTTTGAAATAGGCTGTATTCATAGCATACTCTACTCTCTGAATCATGAAGAGCCACTTGATATATCTGTTTAATTAGAAAACATAAAGTAAAAGAAGAACTGAGATCTCTATATTAATCTGCTAGGATTGGTCACAACAAAATACAACAGACGGGGTGGCTTAAACAACAGATATTTATTTTATCACACTTCTGGGCACTTGAAGTGCAAGGTCAAGGTGTCTGCAGGTCTAGTTTCTCCTGAGCCTTCTCTCCTTGACTTGCAGATGGCTGTGTCCTCACATGGCCATTCCTCTTTGTGCCTGTATCCCTGTGTCTCTCTCTTTTTAAGGACACCAGCCCCATTGGATTGAGGTTCCACATGAGCCCGCATTTAACCTTGGTGGTAGTGGTTTAGTTGCTAAGTCATGTCCAACTCTTGTGATCCCATGGACTGTAGCCTACTAGGCTCCTCTGTCCATGGGATTTTCCAGGCAAAAATACTGGAGTGGTTTGCCATTTCCTTCTCCAAGGGATCTTCCCAACCCAGGGATCAAACCCGGGTCTCCTGCACTGCAAGCAGATTCTTTACCAACTGAGCTACTAGGGAAGTCCCATTTAACCTTAATTACCTCCTTAAAATCTTATATCTAAATATGATCACATTGGGGCTTATCACTTCAATATATGAATTTTGGGGGACACAATTAAATCCACAGGAATCCCTTACTCTCTCATGCTATACTGCCAGATTACCTGTTTCTGTGAAACTCAGACACTGGATCTTGATGTCTAATATCTGAAAAGGAATCCTCTGATTTCTCCTATTGACAATAGCAACCACAACTAGAAACAAATTCTACATGATCACTGATTAACTTTGAAGAGTGTTTTGTAGCTTTTCATAGGAGCTAGCTTGGGCCGCACTGTGACAATGCAAAGTTTCCATTCATGAAATTTGTAAGCCTCCCAAAGAAACAGTTCAGTCCAGTCACTCAGTCATGTCCAACTCTTTGCAATCCCATGGACTGCAACATGCCAGGCTTCCCTGTCCGTCACCAACTCCCAGAGCTTACTCAAACTCATGTCCATCAAGTCAGTGATGCCATCCAACCACCTCATCTTCTGTTGTCCCCTTCTCCTCCTGCCTTCAATCTTTCCCAACATCAGGGTCTTTTCCAATGAGTCAGTTCTTTGCATCAGGTGGCCCAAGTATGGAGTTTCAGCTTCAGTGTCAGTCCTTTCAATGAATATTCAGGACTAATTTCCTTTAGGATGGACTGATTGGATCTCCATGCAGTCCAAGGGACTCTCAAGAGTCTTCTCCAACACCACAGTTCAAATGCATCAATTCTTTGGCACTAGCTTTCTTTATAGTTCAACTCTCACATCCATGCAAGACTACTGGAAAAATCATAGCTTTGCCTAGATGGGCCTTTGTTGGCAAAGTAATGTGTCTGTTTTTTAATATGCTATCTAGATGGTCACAGCTTTTCTTCCAACAAGCAACCATCTTTTAATTTCACGGCTGCAGCCACCATCTGAAGTGATTTTGGAGCCCAGAAAATAAAGTCTGACACTGTTTCCACTGTTTCCCCATCTATTTGCCATGAAGTGATGGGACCAGATGCCATGATCTTAGTTTTCTGAATGTTGAGTTTTAAGCCAACTTTTTCACTCTCCCCTTTCACCTTCATCAAGAGGCTTTTTAGTTCCTCTTCACTTTCTGCCATAAGGGTGGTGTCATCTGGGTATCTGAGATTATTGATATTTCTCCCGGCAATGGCATTTTGCGTGATGTATTCTGCATATAAGTTGAATAAGCAGGATGACAATATACAGCCTTGATGTAATCCTTTCCTGGTTTGGAACCATTCTGCTGTTCCATGTCCAGTTCTAAGTGTTGCTTCTTGACCTGTATATAGATTTCTCAGGAGGCAGGTAAGGTGGTCTGGTGTACCCATCTCTTTATTTTCCACAGTTTGTTGTGATTCATACAGTCAAAGGCTTTGGCATAGTCAATAAAGCAGAAGTAGATGCTCTTCTGGAATTCTTTTGCTTTGTCGATGATCCAGCAGATGTTGGCAATTTGATCTGGTTTGGTTAGTATCTGAACCAGATACTCAGAAACAGTATCTGAATTCATTCATTGTGCATTGGATCTTTTTATAGGAAATGTTCTCTCTTTCTGTGGAAAGATATCACAGAGGAGAAGCTCTTTTGGGCAGATATGACTATTGTCATGTCTCACTTACAAGGACATCACTTTTAGAGATTAAAAAAAAAATCTGTCTGGATGTAATCAGAATAATTTAAGATGGAAATCAATAGAAAGCCATATTTTACGATTCAGAAGTTGCTAAAATCTAAGATTTATGCCAGACCACCATATTTAACATTAAGTGGATTGGTTGAAATTATAACTTCATTTTATTAGTGTTGTTTCATATAGATAAAGCCTAAACAATCATATGGTTAGAAAGTACTCAATGGCATTATCTATTTGTAAATAGTAAAATGAATAATGGTTATGTGAATAGAGGTAAGACCCAGAGAGGGTTAAAGATGTGTCATAAGATGGGGTGTTTAAGTTGAGATATGTAATGAATTGAAGGAATAGAAGAGATGGACTTCAGAATAATCTCATTCTTAAACTATGCTGTATGAATAGTGGAAGAAATATATTTAACGAACTACAGAAAATGTTTTCTATGGGTTCTTGTGAAAGATCTCGTCATGGTGTTGATTCCTTAACTTTCTTAAGGCTTGGATGTGATCAATCGGGACTGCCCTATATATCACTCAAGTTGTATTAACCTATTCCTAAGTCATAGTAACTGTTGCTATAATTTTATTAACAATACTAATAACCTTTCTGTGACCTATGCCAGCTTTGTTGTTGTTGTTCAGTCACTAAGTTGTATCTAGCTCTTTACATCCCCATGGACAGCAGCATGCCAGATTTCCCTGTCCTTCACTATCATCCTGGAGTTTGCTCAAAATTCAAGCCCATTGAGTCAGTGATGCCATCCAACCATCTCTTCCTCTGTCATCCCCTTCTCCTGCCTTCAATCTTTCCCAGCATTAGAGTCTTTTCCAATGAGTTGGCTCTTCACATCAGGTGGCCAAAGTATTAGAGTTTCAGCTTCAGCATCAGTCCTTCCAATGAGTATTTAGGGTTGATTTCCTTTAGGACTGACTGGTTTGATCTCCTTGGTGTCTGAGGGACTCTCAACAATCTTCTTTGCTACAGTCTTGCCAACTTTATTGCCCTCATTTTAGAAGAGGGAAGAGGGAAATATTTATTAAAGATAGGTCAAGTTCTGTAGTGCCTGTGTCTTTTTTGGAAATTTCCCTATATCTTTCCTGAAATTCTGAGGTAGCATTTCAGAACAAATAGAATAAAAGCCAATCAAAACATTTATTTCTCTGGAAGGCAGAAGAACATTCAGCCAGATAGGGCACTGAATAGCTAGGTTGGATACCAACCATCAGCAACCAGCATGGCTAAGCTAAAGCTTGCTGGCTCAATGCCAGGTTGGTAAATGGCACTTATTTTCTTTTACTGTTTTACATTCTTCCAAGCAAATGAAATAGAAATTAATATGAGATTCTGCCCTTAGATGTCTTTTGACAGAAGCTAAGTTTAGGGGATGGAGGAGGCAACGGCACCCCACTCCAGTACTCTTGCCTGGAAAATCCCATGGACGGAGGAGCCTGGTAGGCTGCAGTCCATGGGGTCGCTAGGAGTCGGACACGACTGAGTGACTTCAGTTTCACTTTTTCACTTTCATGCATTGGAGAAGGAAATGGCAACCCACTCCAGTGTTCTTGCCTGGAGAATCCCAGAGACTGGGGAGCCTGGTGGGCTGCCGTCTATGGGGTCGCACAGAGTCGGACACGACTGAAGTGACTTAGCAGGTTTAGGGGAAAGCTTTTGTTAAATTCAGTAAAAATTGCCTCTGTCTTCTCATAGCAGAGTGTAGAACTTGGCGTCAAGAGGTCTGACTCCCTATTTATGCCTTACAAGCAGCTGTCTGCTATCAATCTTAATGAATATTTGAAGTAGCAATATTCATAAACAAGACATTCTTCCAACGTGCAAAATGCTTTTGCTTCACAAATTTCAAAAGCAAGTTAAATAAGAAATGTAAAAGAAATTAAAGTAATGGATAAAGCAGTTTATATTTGAAGCAGAGGATATTATAAGATGCTGTGCCAGCTCTTAATAATAGAAACACATGCATACAAAAGCAAAAGGATGTATTCCCATTAAAGTTCTGCTCATCAAATATATTCTCATGTTTGATTGAGCAAGATATTGATATCCTTCCAAATATTCAATAAGCAAATGAAAGAAAATCTTTTTGAAAGACTTCTATAATTATATTATTTTGCAATTGCAAATACATTGTTATTAAATATATCCATATTCACATCCACATTCACAAATACAACTAAATCTATACCTACATCAACTACATCTATCTACATATTAACAGGTAAAGTTTATTGAGTCAAGTCTTGTTGACATGGAGGCGTGTTTGTGAAATCTTATCCCTATTTTACGTTATGGGCTTCCCAGGTGTCGCTGTTATTTAGTTGCTAAATCATGTCTGACTCTTTGAGACCCCCTGAACTGCAGCATGCCAGGCTTCCTTGTTCTTCAGTATCTCCCTGAGTTTGCTCAAATTCATGCCCATTGAATCAGTGATGCCATCCAACCATGTCATTCTCTGTGACCCCCTTCTCCTCCTGGCCTCAATCTTTCCCAGTATCAGGGTCTTTTCCAATGAGTCAATTCTTTGCATCAAGTAGCCAAAGTATTGGAGCTTCAGCTTCAGCATCAGTCCTTCCAATGAATATTCAGGGTTAGTTTCCTTTAGGATTGACTGGTTTGATCACCTTGCAAACCACAGGACTCTCAAGAGTCTTCTCCAACACCACAGTTTAAAAACATCAATTCTTCAGTGCTCAGCCTTCTTTATGGTCCAACTCTCACATTCATGACTACTGGAAAAACTTTGACTATATGACCTTTGTTGGCAAAGGGATGTCTCTGCTTTTTAATACACTTTGTAGGTTTGTCATAGCTTTTTTCCCAAGGAATAAGTGTCTTTTAATTTTGTGGCTGAGGCCACCATCTGCATTGATTTTGGAGCCCAAGAATAGGAAATCTGACACTGTTTCTACTTTTTCCCCATCTATTTGCTATGAAGTGATAGGACCAAATGCCATGATCTTTGTTTTTTTAATGCTGAGTTTTAAGCCAACTTTTTTACTCTGCTTTTTCACCTTCATCAAAAGGCTCTTCAATTCCTCTTCACTTTCTGAAATTAGAGTTGTATCATCTGCATACCCAAGGTTTTTGATATTTCTCCCAGCCATCTTGATTCCAACTTATAAGTCATCTAGCCTAGCATTTTGTGTGATGTATTCTGCATATAAGTTAAATAAGCAGGATGAAAATATACAGCCTTGATGTACTCCTTTCCCAAATTTGAACTAGTCCATTTTCCATGTTCAGTTCAAACTGTTGCTTCTTGTCCTGCATACAGGTTTCTCAGGAGGCAGGTGAGGTGGTCTGGTATTCCCATCTCTTTAAGAATATTCCAGAGTTTGTTGTGATCCACAGAGTCACAGTGTACCCTGGCAGGCTGCAGTCAATGGGACTGCAAAGGGTTGGACACCTTTTAGCAACTAAACAACAGCAACAAACTCTGTGAGGCTAAGCCAACAGAAGACTCAATTCATTTTCCTTTCCTTTTCAACCGAGGAATAAAACATCTAGAGACAGATAAAAACATAATAGGTGCTCACTCCTTTTATTTGCATAGTGGGATCTTTTCTGCTGGCTCAGTGGGTTAAGAATCTGCCTGCAATGCAGGAGACATAGGAAATATGGGTTCGATCTTTGGATTGGAGAGATCCCCTGGAGAAGGAAATGGCAACCCATTCCAGTATTCTTGCCTGGAAAATCTCATGGACAGAAGAGCCTTGTGGGTTACAGTTCATGAGTTGCAAAGAATAGGATACAACTGAGCAACTAACACTTTATTTGCATGGTACATATTAGAAAGTAAGTCAGCTCATGCACTTTCATTGATCAGTTCCTCTAAGGACTTCTCCTCTCACTCAGAGTAAAAGATACATCCTATGTCCACATCTCTAAGGCCATGAGTGATCTGTCCTCTCACCCTGTTGAGTTTTATCTCAGTTCCTACTCTTCCCCATCGGCTTCTTGCCAGCTCTAGCCGTGTTGGCCTTCTTGCTGTTCATAGAACAGGGCCTGCATGGCCCTGCCTTAGGCCTTGCTTGCTGCTATTTCTTTGGCCTGAAAAGCTTTTGCTTTGCATGACTGCTCTCTCTGCTTTCTTGAGTCTTTACTCCAAAGCCAACTCTCACAGAAGTCCCTGGACTAACTTTTCAAAATTTACATAATTCTTCTTATGCTATTTTCCTGCTTTGTTTTTCTTTCCTTAAAGCTTGTCACTAATATCCAGAACATTTTACTTACTGGATTATTTTCTGTTTCCCCTGCCATAACGTAAAAGACATTCAGAGGACTTCATGAGAAGAGTACTGCAGTGTTTTCTTCTCTGCTGATTTCTTTGTACCTAGAAGAGTACCTATGTCATGTAAGTGATCAATAGTGAATCAAAGATTCTGTATTTCCTATAAGTCATCCCCTCCTGTACGACCAGGGTAAGAAAATATCCATGATGTCTTTATTTCAAATTCAATAATTTATTTATCATCTATTTTTGCATTAATTTTTATTCTAAATCATGTTGTATCAAAATATTATTCATATTGATTACTGAGTATTTTGATCTGCCTTCAGTTTTGTGTCTGAAGCACAAGCCTTATTTGTCTCTTTCCTTTATTATAATCCTGACCTTTGAAGAAAAGTCTCCTTCATTTGGTACTGGGTTTGGCAGAGAACCAGGCTTCTTTAATGAGGATCATCTTTGGGGAAAAAAAAAAAAGTGAAAATGTTAGTCTCTCAGTTCAGTTCAGATCAGCGCCTCAGTCATGTCTGACTCTTTTGTGACCCAATGAACTGCAGCACGCCAGGCTTCCCTGTCCATCACCAACTCCTGGAGCTTGCTTAAACTCATGTCCATTGAGTCAGTGATGCCATCCAACCGTCTTACCCTCTGTCATCCCCTTCTCCTCCTGCCTTCAATCTTTCCCAGTATCAGGGTCTTTTCTAATGAGTCAGTTCTTCGTATCAGATGGCCAAAGTATTGGAGCATCAGCTTCAGCATCAGTTCTTCAAATGAATATTCAGAACTGATATTGTTCAGGATTGACTGATTTGATCTCCTTACAGTCCAAGGGACTCTCAAGAGTCGTCTCCAATGCCACAGTTCAAAAGCACCAATTCTTTGGCACATAGCTTTCTTTATGGTTCAACTCTCACATCCATATGTGACAATGGGAAGAAACATAGCTTTGACTGGAAGGATTTTGTCTGCAAAGTAATGTCTCTGCTTTTTAGTCCCCTAAGTTTGTCATAGATTTTCTTCCAAGGACCAAGCATCTTTTAATTTCATGGCTGCAGTCATGATCTGCAGTGATTTTGGAGCCCAGGAAGATAAAACTCTCACTGTTTCCATTGTTTCCCCATCTCTTTGCCATGAAGTGATGGGACCAGAAGCCATAATCTTCATGTTTTGAATGTTGAGTTTTAAGCCAGCTTTTTCATTCTCCTCTTTCAGTTTCATCAAGAGGCTTTTAGTTCTTCTTTGCTTTCTGCCATAAAGGTGGTGTCATCTGCATATCTGAGGTTGTTAATATTTCTCCTGGCAATTTTGATTGCAGCTTGTGCTTTGCCCAGTTTGGCATTTTGCATGATGTACTCTGTGTGTAATTTCAATAAGCAGGGTGACAATATGCAGCCTTGATGTACTCCTTTCCCAATTTGAAACCAGTCCATTGTTCCATATCTGCTTCTAACTGTTGCTTCTTGACCTGCATACAGATTTCTCAAGAGGGAGGTAAGGGTGTCTGGTATTCCTGTATCTTTAAGACTTTTCCATAGTTTGTTGTGATCCACACAGCCAAAGGCTTTATCAGAGTCAATGAAGCAGAAGTAGATGTTATTCTGAAATTTTTTTTGCCTTTTCAATGATCTAATGGATGTTGACAATTTGATCTCTGGTTCCTCTGCCTTTTCTAAATCCAGCTTGAACATCTGAAAGTTCTTGGTTCACATACTGTTGAAGCTTAGCTTGAATGATTTTGAGCATTATTTTGCTAGTGTGTGAGATGACTGCAATTGTACTGTAGTTTGAACAATCTTTGGCATTGCCTTTCTTTGGGATTGAGATGAAAACTGACCCTTTCCTGTCCTGTGGCCACAGCTGAGGTTTCCAAATTTGCTGGCACATTGGTGGAGCACTTTCACAGCATCTTCTTTTAGGATTTGAAATAGCTCAGCTAGAATTCCATCACCTCCACTAGCCTTTTTCAGAATGATGCTTCCCAAGGTCTACTTGACTTCGTACTCCAGGATGTCTGGCTCTAGATGAGTTATCACACCATCGTGGTTATCTGGGTCATTAAGATCATTTTTGTATAGTTCTTCTGTATATTCTTGCCACCTCTTAATATCTTTTGCGTCTGGTAGGTCCATACTGTTTCTGTCCTTTATTGTGCCCATCTTTGTATGAAATGTTCCCTTGATATCTCTAATTTTCTTGAAGAGATCTCTAGTCCTTCCCATTCTATTGTTTTGCTCTATTTCTTTGTATTGCTCACTTAGGAAGATGTTCTTATCTCTCCTTGTTATTCTTTGGAACTTTGCTTTCAAATGGATATATCTTACCTTTTCTCCTTTGCCTTTCACTTCCCTTTTTTCTCAGCTATTTATAAGGCCACCTCAAACAAGCATTTTGCTTTTTTGCATTTCTTTTTCTTATGGTTGGTCTTGATTACCACTCCTGTACAATGTTATGAACCTCCATCCATAGTTCTTCAGGGACTCTATCAGATCTAATCCCTTGAATCTATTTGTCACTTCCACTATAGAATCCTAAGGGATTTGATTTAGGTCATACCTGAATGGTTAGTGGTTCTCCCTACTTTCTTCAATTTAAGTCTGAATTTGGCAATAAGGAGTTCGTGATCTGAGCCACAGTCAGCTTCTTGTCTTGTTTGCTAACTGTTTAGAGCTTCTCCATTTTTTCTGCAAACAATATAATCAATCCGATTTCAGTATTGACCATCTGCTGATGTCCATGTGTAGAGTCGTCTCTTGTGTTGTTGGAAGGGGGTATTTGCTATGACAAGTGCATTCTCTTGGCAAAACTCCGTTAGCCTTTTCCCTGCTTCATTTTGTACTCCAAGGTCAAACTTGCCTGTTACACCATGTATCTCTTGACTTTAGCATACCAGTGCCCTATGATGAAAAGGACATTTTTCTTTTTTTTTTTTGGTGTTAGTTTTAGAAAGTCTTGGTCATCAAAAAACCATTCAACTTCATATTCTTTGGCATTAGTGGTTGGGGCATAGAGTTGGATTACTGTGATATTGAATGCTTTGCCTTGAAATGAACAGAGATCCTTCTGTAATTTTTGAGATTGCGCCTGAGCTCTATATTTCATACTCTTTTGTTGACTATGAGGGCTATTCCATTTCTTCTAATAGATTCTTGCCCACAGTAGTAGATATAATGGTCATCTTAATTAAATTCACCCATTCCAGTCCATTTTAGTTCACTGATTCATAAAATGTTGATGTTCACTCTTGTCATCCACTGTTTGGCCACTTCCAATTTTCCTTGATTAGTGGATTTCACATTCCAGGTTCCAATGCAAATATTGTTCTTTACAGCATGGGACTTCTATCTCCAGTCACATCCATGACTGGGCATTGTTTTTGCTTTGATTCTGTCTCTTCATTCTTTCTAGAGTTATTTCTCCACTCTTCTCCAGTAGCATATTGGGCACCTACAGACCTGGGGAGTTTATCTTTCAGTGTCAAATCTTTTTTCCTCTTCATACTCTTAATGGGGTTCTCAAGGCAAGAATACTGAAGTAGTTTGACATTCCTTTCTCCAGTGGACCACATTTTGTCAGAACTTTCTCTAGGTCCCAGGAAATATTTCCCAACCTGGGGATCTGGAAAAGGGACTGAGAACCCCCAGGCAATTTGCCTTTGAAAGCCAGTGGGATTTGATTACAGAATTTCCACAGGATTGGGGAAATGGACTCTTTGAGGGCACAAACAAAATCTTGTGTATATCAGGACCCAGGAGGAAGGAGCAGTGACCCAACAAGAAACTGAGCCAGACTTGCCTGTGAGTGTCCAAGAGTCTCCAGTGGAGGCGTGGGTTGACAGTGGCCTGCTGCAGGTTCAGGGGTATTGAATACAAGAGTCTGGGGAGCTGCCTGAGTTCTGTCTGAGTTGACAGGACTTCCTTTTGAAGGAGGTTGCCATTACCACCAGTCTGTCAGTTGTGTCCAATTCTTTGCAACCCCGTTGACTGTAGCCTGCCAGATTCCTCTGGAATTCTCTAGGCAAGAATACTGGAGTGTAGCCATTTCCTTTTCTGGGAGATCTTCCTGACCCAGGGATCAAACCTGGATCTCTCGCATTGACAGGTGGATTCTTTAGCACTTGAGTCACCAGGGAAGCCTGAGGGCCACCTTAGTTAGCTCTTTTAAGATACTAATCTGAACTGACATGGGTAGCAGGGGAGAAAATATACATTTCCCAAGCTTGCTTTAATTTGGAACCCTCTCAGTTCAGTTCAGTCACTCAGTCGTATTCTGTACCATGGAGCAATTTCTGAAGCTGGGATGCCTTGATCTTTCATAACAATTGTCTCTTCTTTTTGTCAAATTCTAGGTCTTTTGTAGCCTTTGTAAGAAAATTAAAAACTAATGTTGAAAAAAGAGTTGAAGAAAAAAAGCTAAAGAATAATAGATATAGTAAAATGTACAAATGACACATTTATTAATGAGAGTTGTGAAACATAATTTGTATTATTTCTTCAATGTATATACAGGAAACAACTGACGTGAGCCTCTGCAAATTGGAGAGGATTCACTTCAATTCTTTACAAATCAGGAGCATAGCTCCAAATTCTTTCAACCCCCTTTCAACCTGCTCTGACCCAGAAATTACTTTGATACCCACAGGGAGAGGAGTCCTTTGTACTCAAATGTAAACAAACTTACAGTATACATTTGCAAAACAATTCACGTTTACAAGAGAATAATAGTAAACAGAGGTAAAATATAGATTTGAAAGGAGATTAGATATACATTGGAAACCAAGAGGGGTCGAAGTAAACATGGTAATGTATATATTTATAAGGATATTCAGATACACATATGAAACAAAAGAGAATTACAGCATGTGTTCAGTCTGAGGGAGCAAATCATTGGTTGAGGTTTTAGCTTTTGACATACGTGACTTAAATTTCTTTTGATTAGGGAGTGGCTGGTTTTGATTTTCCCCCTCATTGCTCCCTTAGTGGAGAGACGAACACTCAGATTATTGTCACACTGTAAAAAACCCTGAGACTGGGATCAAGATAATAGACTGGGAAGGGGGACCTTCCACCAAGGCAGCAGAAAACTACAATTGTAAGCAAGGTGAAGACTTATGAACTCTACAGTCTGTATTATTCCTGATCTCCCTGACCATACCAGTAATCTTAAGATTAATTGTCCTGTATCTTCCCAGTTCTTGCAGAAATGAGTGAAAACCAAAAGTCTGCAAGAACTGGGAAGATGCAGAGCAAATAATTTCCTTTAATTCTCTGGTCAGTGACAGCACCTGCCTTCTTGTAGGTGAGGCCTTGGGACATGGAGAGAATATCCATAGTGCAACTAAGCATGGGATGGCCGTTGCCTAGGAAGAGTTGATAAAGTCAGTTTGCAGCAGGTTGAAGGCCCCCAACCTCTCCACTGTACTTGGACTTGTTTATCTGTGTTACAAGAAGCAGAAATAGGTAGGGCACAACCATGGAAGCAGCTCTATTGGAAAATGTAGGAACAAATCCAGTATTTTTAAGTGCTAGGTTAACTTTTTTTGCTGAATGCAATGTCTAGCTTAGGATATGGAGAGTAAATGTGAGGCCATGGGATCTTAGTCTGAATATAAGTGAAGTTCATTAAACTTTAATTTGGTGAGAGTAGGGCAGATTCTTACAAATCTGTTATTGAAGAGTCTGGCAGGGTTTAGTGAGGCATTTGAAACAGGCAGTTTAAGAAGAGAGGGATCTTCTTTTGTTAACGGTAAGTAGAGTTAAATAGAAAATGTTTGCTATTTAATTATCTTAGTAACACACAGCATTTGTATTAGTTTTCTATTTCTGCCATAATAGATCACCATAAATAAATGACTTAAAATAGCATCCATTTATTATAATGCTATAGATTAGATGGTTTCTCTGCTTCAGCCCTCACATGGCAAAAATCAAAGTTATATTCATTCCATTTTGGTGACTCTAGGTCCCTGTTTCCTTGCTGACTGTCATCTGAGGGTCATTCTCAGCTTCTAAAGTCCACCCATCTTCCTTGGCTTGTGGCCTCCTTCATCTTCAAAGGCAGCAACAGCAGGGCAATCCCTCCTGTCTCATTCCTACTGCCTCTTTCTGTTATATTTCTTTGACTTCAGATGGGGAAGGCCCATTGACTTGACATTCAAAAGTAAAAGAAAACAGCTGCATAAAAATTGATTGATTGAACTTGTTTGGAAAATCTCAGCATTTGTATAGTAATCATCAGACATGCATCCCATGGAGTTAAAAATAATTAAATTCTAACTAATGAGCAGAATAGAATTCTGGAAGTGATTTTAAATATTCTAGAAAAACCTGGAAGGTTTTAGAGTGTTGGCAATGAAAACAAAGTATAGCTCCTCAAATTAGAAAATTTACATCCTAAATAGTCTCTGTCTTTGAAGTCCCCCCTAAGCTTACAGTCATGACCTAGAAACTTTCTAACTATAGTCTCTGTTTCTCAAATAACATTTTGTGCCATCATCAAAATAATTAAAAAAAAAAACCTCACTCCTTTCACTTCCCTGGTTGTAATTCTTCAATAGATATATTTTGGATATAAGAACAAACTCCTAAGCAATATATGTAGATTTTTCATGATCTCTATATTATGACTTATATCCCAAGGCTCTTTTTTTAAATTAATTAATTAATTAAATTTGTGGAGGTTAATTACTTTACAATATTGTATTGGTTTTGCCATACATTGACATGAATCTGCCATGGGTGTACATGTGTTCCCCATCCTGAACCCCCCCTCCCACCTCCTTCCCCATCCCATCCCTCAGTTCAGTTCAGTTCAGTCGCTCAGTTGTGTCCAACTCTTTGTGATCCCATGAATCACAGCATGCCAGGCCTCCCTGTCTATCACCAACTCTCAAGGCTCTTTAATATACAACCTAAACCCTCACTTCACCAAGCTTCTTGTCATTTATGAAATATGTCATGCTTATTCAAAACTCATAACTCATGCCTTTACAGATGTAACTTCTTCTTTGAATAGACATGAAAAAGAAAATCTATCATTTCATATATTTTCCCAATATTCAATAAACCTATTGTATATCTACTTGCTACTAGACACTGAGAATACAAATCAAAAACACATTTGTTCTTAAAAAAAAGCCTAAAGACAAGTTAACAGACATTAGACTATGAATAGGGTTGTGGCAGGAAGAATAATAGTCCCCCTAAAAATGTTTGTTTGTCTCCTTGCATGGAAAAAGGGACTTTGCAGATATGATTAAATTAACAGTCTTGAGATGGGAAGATTATACTCAAATATCCAGGTGGGTTCAGTCTAGTCATATGGGTCTTAAAAGTGAAGAACCTTTCCTGACAGTGGTCAGAGAAAGAGATGTGCTGATGGAAGCAGGATCAGAGAGATGTTATGCTGCTAACTTTGAAGACAGATCAAATCAGATCAGTCGCTCAAGACAGAGGAAAGGGACAAAACTAAAGACAAGATGCATGGGTGGCTCCTAGAAGTTGGAAAAGGCAAGGAAATGTATCATCCTTCAGAGATTATAGAAAAGAATGCATCCTGCTGACACCTTGATTTTAGTCCAGTAAGGCCATTGCTGAACTTCAGATTTACACAATTATAAGGTAATAAATTTGTGCTGTTTTAAGCTATTAAAGGGGCTTCCCAGATGGTGCAGTGGTAAAGAATCCTCCTGCCAATGCAGGAGATGCAGTTTGATCCCTGGGTCAGGAAGATACCCTTGAGTTGAAAATGGTAACTCACTCCAGTGTTCTTGCCTGGAAAATTCCATGAACAGAAGAATCTGTGAAAGAGGAGAGTGAAAAAGTTGGCTTAAAACTCAACATTCAGAAAACTAAGATCATGGCATCTGGTCCCATCATTTCATGGCAAGTAGATGGGGAAACAGTGAGAGACTTTATTTTGGGGGCTCCAAAATCACTGCAGATGGTGACTGCAGCCATGAAATTAAGAGATGCTTGCTCCTTGGAAGAAAGGCTATGACCAACCTAGACAGCATATTAAAAAGAAGAGACATTACTTTACCAACAAAGGTTTGTCTATTCAAAGCTATAGTTTTTCTAGTAGTCATATATGGATGTGAGAGTTGGACTATAAAGAAAGCTGAACACCAAAGAACTGATGCTTTTGAACTGTGGTGTTGGAGAAGATTCTTGAGAGTCCCTTGGACTGCAAGGAGATCCAACCAGTCCATCCTAAAGGAAATCAGTTCTGAATATTCATTGGAAGGACTGATACTGAAGCTGAAATTCTAATACTTTGACAACCTAATGTGAAGAACCGACTCATTGGAAAAGACCCTGATGCTGGGAAAGATTGAAAGTGGGAGGAGAAGGGGACAGCAGAGGATGAGATGGTTGGATGGCATCACTGACATGATGGACATAAGTTTGAGTAGGCTCTGGCAGTCAATGATGGACAGGGAAGCCTGGCGTGCTGCAGTCCATGGGGTCACAAAGAGTCAGACATAACTGAGTGACTGAACTTGAGCTTGAAATTGGGTACTGTCTTCTAATTGCTGTAATCTGGGGTGCATTTATGATATGGTTGAAATGAATATTGCCTACCTATCAAAACTGCAGAATGGGTGTCAGTAGCTTGCATGAGAGTCCTGAAAACAACACTGGACTATATATTTTTAAATGCTTTATTATTAACGCTCTTGATGGAAAAAGGGCACTACTGTGTGAAAAAATATAGTTGTTGATGACTCTGAGTCGAAAAGTGATTCTGAAAATTAAACTAGAAATATGAAAAAGGTGTAGGAAAAAAACAGCTTATTTTACTTATTTTTCCAAGTATATGCACTTGAATTATATATTACAAAACATATACCTAAATAGTTCTAAATGAGCTCTTTCACCAGTATTAAATTAAAATCCTAAGTGATAATCATTGCATACTATTTTAATTTTCCATGTTAGTTCTTATAGTTGATAATATTTGATAATTGGTGATATCTATAAAAGTAATTCTTTTGTGATGAGTTGACTGTATACCCCTTTTAAATGTTGAAGTTCTTACCCTTAGTACCTAGGAAAAAAGTGACTTTATTTGGAAATAGGTTCACTGCAGATGTAATTAGTTAAGATGAGATCAGACTGCAGTGAAAGTCGCTCAGTTGTGTTCGACTCTTTGTGACCCCATGGACTATATACAGTCTATGGAATTCTCCAGGCCAGAATATTGGAGTGAGTAGCCTTTCCCTTCTCCATGGAATCTTCCCAACCCAGGGATCGAACCCAGGTCTCCCGCATTGCAGGTGGATTCTTTACCAGGTGAGCCACCAGGTAATCCAATATGACTGGTGTCCTTTTAAAAAGAAGAAATTTGGGCACACAGATAGACAGACAAGCAGGGAGAATGTCTTCTCACTGCCTCTGTCCCTCCCAGAGGAGGGAGGGATTACTTGACTGATGGATTTAGGAGAAGGAACTAGCAGAGGGTCTCAGGCCCTTTCTCTCATTTCTGCCTAGTTGCAGAGAACAGGGTTCCCATTTGCTCCTGGCCAAGTGGTGGGCTTCTCGACAGGTTCTCTCCCCTGTGTCAGTTCAGGAATGCCTGACTTGTGTAGTAAGTACATCCAGTTGAGAGGTGAAATATTAAAAAGCCTATCTGAATCATATTCTCTTGTATTTATAATATATTATATTTCTGTTAACTGAAGAGGTGATATTTTGACCTCTGTCTTCTTGACATCTGTCTTTGTCAATTGGTTTTGACAGGCAAGGAAAAGGAAGTGAAATTTTATGACCTTATTGATCATCAACATGGTCTCTTAAACACAGTATACAAAAGAGAGATGTAAATGCACTGATAGAATATCATGAAAACAGAAATACATAAAGAGGCGATGTTTAAAGGAGAGTGGAGGTAACTCATTGAGGCAAAGTAAGGAAAAGTTTTGCAGAGGATGTGAAATTTGACAGTAGAATGATGACTGGGAATTCTTCAGATAGAGAAAATGGCAAGGGCAATCTAGGATGAAGGAAGAAAACCTGAAAAGTCAGAGCATGCAGGACACACACACAAAGGCAGGTATATCCAGAGAACATAGGAAAACATATTGTAACTGAACTGAAGCTCAGATAAAATAAGATTGGTTTAGGGTAGGATGAAGCAAGAAAGGGCACAAAGAACTATGAAGCATATTAAAATAAGAAACAATAAGATCAAGTTTATACTGTCTCAATATATAGAAAATTCTGGCAGTAACAGGGCTGTAGTACAGGAGACAGGTCAAGAGGCTAGTCTGGGAGATGCTGTAGGGTATTTGCTGAGGACAATTTGCTTTAAAGTAGTGATTGTGGGTGATACCAGGAGTAGGGACTCATCTGGTAACAGGATTATTTGTTTAGTGTTATTGCTTTTGAAAAAAATAAATAGCGAGAACAGAATGAGGTAATCTTTTAATAGAATGACCTTTTAAAATTTTTACTTATGAAAAAATTTACCTATAAATGTCCATCAGTTCAAGATTACTAGTGTTTGGCAAGAGGTAGGATATATATGACCAGGTAGCAGAACGGGAATAGTACTCTTTTTTTTCCATCTCAAAATAATTGTTTAATGTTTGTATTTATCTTCATATTATATAATTTACTTAATTGCATTACTATTGATAATGCCCAGGTTATATGTGGAATTTTCTTTTTCTTAAATCATGGTTAGACATCACTGGCCTATAATTTAACAGTCATAGTATTCTTGTTCTTGTAGCTACGGTGAAACAAAATTTTAAAAAATATATATATCTGGGATGAAACTGATCTTTGTAGTTGGAGAGACTTTTCCTCAAGAAAAAATCTGTGTCATCCTAAATATGCTGCGTGAGGATGCTGGATGGTGGTGGGAGGGCAGAGAGCTAGATGGACGGACAGCTCTTCAGATGACTAAGGAAGTTATCACACTTTGCAATGTGCTTGGGGATAGCAATCCCTGCACATCAAAATATATCAGAGAAAAAAAAGAAAAAGAAAAACTTCTCAAGTAACGTGAAGTGTATAGAGAATCACAAAGTATGCCTGGCTGTCCAGTGGTTAAGACAGCACTTCCACTGCAGGGAGTACAGGTTCAGTCCCTGGTTGGGGAACTAAGATCCCATATGTTGACAGCGAAACAAACAAACAAAAATCCAAAGACTCAGTAGAGGCTGCTATCAGCAGGTCAGGCTCAGAATCCAGAACAAATGGAAGACAAGTTACCTCTTTACCTCTCTGCTAGAAGAGGGTAGGCATTTCTGAAGTGGGAGGCTGGGACTGTTGCTGGTAATTGGAGAGAAAAGGAAATTAAAACGTAGAAAGGAAAGTAGAGAAAGAGGAAATTCAAATTCCCACCATGCTTGGCTGTATTTTACTGGGTAATACTTTAAAGCTGGAAAACTGGAAAAAAAAAATCATTTAGTGCCTTTGACTATGACTCCAGGTCCAAATAAAAGTGAATCTTTTTTACCTTCTTTCTGGAACCATCGGCCACTTGGACATGTTGGTTTTGTAATCACCTTGTAACTGGTGTTACTATTTTAAAAAAGGCAGTGCGGTTTGTGGGATGGCAATATTAATATTATTTTTAGAAAAATGATGTGGCGTTCATTCAGTGGTCCTGATGGTTGGGAGCTTTTGTTGACCATGTTCTTTGCCTTTTCAGGTAACTTTTTTCTTTCTTTTACATGCAATTTCTCCAGGGTAGTAATTTGATAAATATGAATCTTTCCTATTCACAGGAATTACTTAACCATGTAAAGACTATTCCCCAAAATGAACATTTTAGTTATTTTTCAATGTCTATGACTGTCTTCTCATTAAATCAATTGTGAGTCAGTAAATATTTCAGGAAAAAAAAAATCTCAGTTTTACTTGCATATGATTTCAATTGTTTCAATTAATATATCTGGGGAAAATAAACATGGAGGACTTTATACTAATTTTATAATTTATAATGGAAATTACTTTAGTGTGTATGCTGTTAACTACTTTCAAGTATTCATTATATGAATATCACAATATTATGCCATATCTCAGTATTTTAGAGGAATGATAACTGCCCTTGGATATGATGCTATTATAATTTAATCATTAGAAGGGTCTCTAAAAGATTCAGAGTTAATTTTAGCAAATCATTTTTAATGATAATAAATTCTAGAATATAAATTTTAGCATATAAGATAAATTCTAGCACAGTCATGTCTGACTCTCTGTGACCCCATGGACTATACAGTCCATGGAATTCTCTAGGCCAGAATACTAGAGTGGGTATCCTTTCCCTTTCCCAGGGGATCCTCCAAACCCAGGAGTAGAACTGGGGTCTTCTGCATTGTAGGAGCATATAATATGTACATTAAAATTTTCTACATTTTTTATAAAAGAATCTGTTCCTTGAATACAATACACTGAATTAAAAACAAGTCTAGAGCCTTCAGAATTAGAAAAAACTGGCTTTTAGATTATGCTTTTGCATTTCTCAAGATGAGATTCTATAATACATTATTCCTGAGAAATATTCCTTTAAAAACATTTCTTGGTTAAATAAGTTTGGGAATCACTGAATATGACCAGACTTGGAGAATTGCAAAGTTCATTTGTATATTAAAGGCTCTAAGAAGTTCTTTTATAAAGTGGTATTTAACCTCTTTGAATCCAATTTTTCTCAAGTGTACTGGAGCCCTGAAAATATTTCTTAAGGTTCCAGAACTAATATCTTCTAACATGAATTGGGAGAAAGTCAGCCCAGTCCCGTAATAATATTATTAAGGAATGCTACCATGACCCTTTGGGCTTCCCTGGTGGCTCAGATGGTAAAGTGTCTGCCTGCAATGCAGGAGACCCGGGTTCGATTCCTGGGTCGGGAAGATCCCCTGGAGAAGGAAATGGCAATCCACTCCAGCACTCTTGCCTGGAAAATCCCATGGACAGAGGAGCCTGATAGGCTACAGTCCATGGGGTCGCAAAGAGTCGGACACAACTGAACGACTTCACTTTCACCATGACCCTTAGGCTTCCAAGTTGGCTCTGCCTGCCGATGTAGGAGATGTAAAAGACACAGATTGGATCCCTGAGTTGGGAAGATCCCCTGGAGGAGGGCATAGCAACCCACTCCAGTATTCTTGCCTGGAGAATCCCCATGGACAGAAGAGCCGAGAGGGCTACAGTCCATTAGGTTGCAAAGAGCTGGACATGAGTAAAGCAAGTCAGCATGGCAGGGCACCGTACCATGATCCTCAGGACAATCAAGCAACAAACTCAAGGTGGCACCATAAGTTAATACTAGGATTTAGAATAATTTACACATTTTCAAGTTACCAATGACTAACAGTGAATGTTACTCTTGGTATAGGGACATTATGATTCTTCCCTTTCCTACAAAGTGCTTTAGGATTTTTTTCTAAAACTCTACTATCTAATGAAATAGATGATATATCACACATTCCTCCTTTCACTTTTCCCATATCATGAGTGATATAACAACATAACTAAGTGACAAAGGAAGAATTTACCTCATTCTAACCAAATTGAAGATGCTCCCTGTCATCCACATGCCACACTTACTCCAGTTCAAAAGACACAGACTTCCTTAACTCCTACCCTCATCCCTTCATCCATCTCCTCTCAACAATTTTTTGGCTAACTCAAAGTCCTAATTGAAACATATCACTTGCTGTACCATTGCATATCTTTATGTCTTTATGTCTTACTCTACCATTGCTTATCTTTCTGGTCTTCAGCTGCTCTTAGATTCAATCATCTTCAAAATAAAGGAACTATATCACTGCCTAGATGATCTCTAATTTCCCCACAGTTGTACTTTTCCATGGATTCTCGGTGGCTAGTAGCAGAATTAATGAATTTTGTCTTTCAAGCCTGGGCTTACACATTGTTACCAATGACCCCAATTTGGGCACCAACAAGGGTCCTCCTGCGTGTGTCATGAGAGCTGAAATGCATTATTCTTTGATCAAGAATGGAGATGTGGGAGCTTGTGGTCCAGAGCACACAGGCCATGGTTGGGCTGCTTTTTACAGCTCTCAGCGGTCCTGATTGCATTGCACCTGCTGCGGCATCTCGGAACACTGCCTACTGCCACCGCTGCTGCAATCTTAAATTGTGGCTTCAGGCACAGGACTCCTGTACACCATCCTGGTCCTGAATCGGAAGTGTTCAATGTAGCCATTTCACACTAGAAATTCCACTCTGGTCCAAAGTGCTGGGGGCAAGGCCTTTGCCCACCACACCCTATGAACAAGAGAAACTAGACTAAGCACAAAGGTTTTTTGTTTTGTTTTGTTTTTTTTAAAGTTAGACTTTATCTTATTACCCAGATTCTATTTTTATTTTCTATTTGTTAATGGGCTTTGCCAGTGACCAAATATATTCCTTAAAAATCCTTTTCATTGTCTGAAGAGGTATGGAGGACTTTTACTTGATAAAGTTTCCATAGTTCTATTCATTGACCCTCAGGTCAAAGAACTAGGATTAATAAATTTTAATTTCTGTATCATAAAACAATTGTGTTTTTTATAAATACATGATTTTAGGATTGTTTAGCCAGATCTCAGTCCTGTATTAAACTTGAGAAAATAAGATGCCAAGAAACTGAGTTTCTTGTAATAATGTTTGATATATATTCTGATTTTCAGAAACCATTTGATTCACTTGAAGTAAACATACTCATGTTTTAATATTTATCCTTACAGCAGAAACAAAACAAAATAAAGCAAAACAATAAATTCCTGGCAAGTTGAAATGATTCCCTCCCTCCCTCCAGCCTTCCTTCCTTCCTTCTCTCCCTCACTCTTTCCTTCCTTCCATTTCATTTAGGGTGGTAAGCATCCTGCATGTTACCAAAGACACAGTGCAGAACAATCAAAGATCCTTAAGTGGAAACATGCCATCTGGTGAGTGATATAGACGTAAATAACCTAATGCATGATTATTACACATGTTTTCTTTGAAGGAAATGTGCAGGGTGCTATGCAAGTGTGAAACGGGTGGTGGTGGAGGGGGGCGGTGGTGAACATGGTGGAGCAGAATGATTGTCCTAAAAGAGTGCTATTTGAGCTAAAATCCACAACAAAATTTGCAAATAAATGGTGAAGGAGACACAAGTGCTGATGTAGTAGGCAGAGCCTAGAGCATGTGTGGCTCTGAGATAGGTAGGACAGTATGTTAAAAGGATTAAAACGGAACAGTCCAATGTGGTTGGAGTATAGAGAAGAAGAGAAAGAGGCCAAAGCTGAGGCTAACGATACACAGGGGCCATGGGTCAAGCAGGACTGTGCAGGCTAGATATGAAAGTTGAAAACTGGCAGAAGCACTATCAAAGTGGCATTGTAAATGACCACTGTGTAGTGTGGAGAATGACTTCGGAGGATATACTGAGATATAGGGAGTTTGAGTATAGGGCGTATTGAGATCAACAAGATCCTTCCAGGAGTAGTTCAGGCTAGAGTTAATGGGGGTTTGTATCTGGGGAGTGTGGGATGGGTGGGAAAGGAATTAATCAAGCTATGCTGAGGAGGTAAATCAAGAGCATTTCTTGAAACCTTATACCTCATTTACTTTCCAACCCTAAGAATCTAACCCAATGCCTAAGTTCAAACAATGAAAATAAATGATTATTGAATTTAAATTTACCAATGATGCATGCACTATTTAAGGACAGATGACTCAAGTGATAGTTATTTAAACAAATATTGACATATTCAACCCAATCATTTTCTCCCCTTTAGAAAATGTTAGTATAGGCCCAGTAAAACATAGAATTGAGTCATCATTATGTGTAAACAGCCAATGTGGCTCATTTAGACCCAAATTCCCTACAGTCAGACTGTGTAGACAGTCACTGACTGTGGTTTTCAGTTTAAGTACTCAGAGTTCCTTGCTTAGATGATGACTCTTCTGGAAACTATTCTAAATTCATTTATTTTAAACATAAGGAAACATTTCCAGGAAATAACAGTCTTTTTGGCAGGAATTTTTATCACTAGAAACTCAGACATTTTACAGAATGTAGCAAATAAGTAGTATAAATATTGCATGCTGCTGCTGCTGCTGCTAAGTCACTTCAGTCGTGTCCGACTCTGTGCGACCCCATAGATGGCAGCCCTCTAGGTTCCTGTGTCCCTGGGATTCTCCAGGCAAGAATACTGGAGTGGGTTGCCATTGCATACTCAGAGGGAATTTCAATTTTAATTAAAGTCCACCCCCCACCATTTTAAAACAAATCTTGTTAAAAATATTTCCTTCTCTTAAGATGGTTGTAATTTTAGGGTATTATCCTCTAACAAAAGGCAGTGTTATCCGTGATCCAGCATAAATGTAACATCCTAAATGCAAAAGTATGACACAATTCAGTGAGCTGAAAATGATATGAAACAACTCAGTAAATAAATTTATTATATTTTTTTCTCTGGTATATGTTGCAGAAGAGTCTCTCTTTTCTGATATTCATAGGGTTTGTCTATAATAATGGGCACATATTTAGAAGGAAGTTGTATTAAGGTGTTAAATTTATTCCAAAGTGAAATATCAAGCCATACTTGCATATCTTCAGGAAGACTAAGAATTCCAGGTCACCATTATTTCATAAACTCTTTCTTCTCACTACAGTCATTGGTACATCCTGGTGCATCCAGGATGTTATGTAAAACTTAGTCATAAAATATACTGATTTTCACTGATTCCAAAATACATACTGAATGTGCCTTTATTAGGTTAAAAATCTTTCCCAAGGCTATCTTTTTGCAGACTGGATATCCAAGAAAACTCTCTGGATCCTTCCTCAAAGACCTAATATTTTAGCTGTTCTAGGCTCTGTTTTCTAGCTGGAAGGCATGTTACTGCTTCCCATTTCACTTCTCAAGGATCTACATTCCACAGCGCATGCTGGAATTCTTAATTTTTGAGTCAGTGTGACTGTCATGAGAGATTTTCAGTAGCTGGTAAAACATTATTTCTGGGTGTGTCTCTGAGGGTGTTTCTGGAAGAGATTAGCATTTGACTAAGTTGACTGAGTAGGGCTTCCCAGGTGGCTCAGTGGTAAAGAATCTGCCTGCCAATGCAGGAGATGTGGGTTTGATCTCTGGGTTGGGAAGATCCCCTGGAAAAGCAAATGGCAACCCACTCCAGTATTCCTGCCTGGAGAGTCTCATGGACAGTCCGTGGTGGGCTGCAGTCCAAGGGGTCACAAAGAGACAAGACTGATGACTGAGCACACACACAAACAAGTGGACTGTGTAAAGGAAACTAGAATCATCCAACATATTCAGGGCCCTAAAGAAATGAAAAGGGAGAGGAAGCGTGAGTTCTCTTTCTCTTTCCTTGAGCTGTGCCATCCATTTTCTCCTGCCTTCAGACATTAAAGCTCCTGTTTTCTCAGCCTTTGGCCTTCAGGACTTAGAGCAGCAGCCCTACCTTTTCAGGCCTTCAGCTTCCCTCTGGGCCCACCTGCGTTTTCATGCCTTTGGACTCAGATGAAACTATACCACCAGCTTTCCTGGTTCTCCAACTTGCAGAAGGCAACTGTGGGACTTTTCAGCCTCCATAATCATGTGAGCCAATTCTCATAATAAATCTCCTCTTACATATCTGTATATATCCTATTGGTTCTATTTCTCTGTAGATCCTGACTAATACCACTTAGCCTCAACTGTGAATGACTGAAGGTAATGCCATCGAGGCAACCCATTTGGATGTCATTATATGCAGTTTAAGATCCAATGCCAATTCCTACCAAGCCCTCTCCTGTTTCCTTTCATCCTCTTTGATGCCTCATAATTCTCCATATTTGACAACAGCCAAGGTTGCCAATTGGCATTCTCCGTATTTGGCATTCTCCATATTTGCCAACAGGCATTCTCTTCTCTCAACCATTTATCCCAATATATCTACAAGATTTATCAATGTCAGAAATGCCCGCAATACATGGCATTTTTTCTTTTGATATAGTTTATTTCTAAAACTTGATACACATTCTAATTCAATCTCCTCATTTGTTAAAATTTTCTTTCAATCTCCTCATATTTTTTTTTAAATGAAGAAATTTAGACATAAAAGATGTAGATGACTCACTCAAGGTCACAAAATAAACTAATGACAGGGTCAGACTGCAACACACATTTTATGTTCTATAAAAGTTTATCCCCTGCATAAATAAGCAAGGAAGGATTTTTAAAGTCATGGTGCTAAGGAAAAGAGCTAAAAAACATTGATACACATAACACTTACATAAAGTAAAAGTTCAGGCATTAGTGTGGCAATGAACATTAAATAAGTTAGGGTATTTGCCTTCAAGGTGAAGGCAAGGGAGTGGGAAAAGAATATGGGGAGAAGTGTAATAAATCACTAAAACCATGAGAGAGATTTTATGATAAAGAACCATGAGCTGAGTATAATTTTTTATTGATTCCTTTCTTGGATTGGTCTTTTATTGCCAAGAATAGAATTATCTTTCTGTCACTTGTAACCCATGCATTCCTACCAAATATAACTTGTTTCTAAAACTTTTACACAAGTTTATAAAATCCGTTGGTCATCGGAACCAAATGAAGCATGCAGACCTCAATTTGGCAGCGTGGGAAAAGGAAAGAAGGGTGCCAAAGAATATGGAGAGAAGGGGAAATACTACCGTCATTTATAGCAGAGAATCATATTATTTTTACCAGTTGACGTAGTCATGACACATGAACACAACATCTAATCATGGATTAGAATGGTATCTCACTTAAAATGACGTATCACAAACCATTGTAGTCAAAAATAAGTTGTGTGCATTTTAGTCAAATGAAAAAATATTATTAATTTAATCAAGGGTAAAAAGATTAATTATATTTGAAGATATGCTTCCAAAGAGCCTTTAAACTATCTTTTATCTTGTTCAGCACAGAACAAAGTTCTTTACTTCTTCCTATTTGGAAAACCAAGAAATAAATACGAGAAATATATGTTTAAATAACTGACAAAAATAAATAGATTAAAAGACTTTAGCATTTTTTTTTACCAGAAGGACTTACATTCATTTCCCACACTCAGTGTTTAAAAGTATGAAAATATACTTTATAGTAGAAACTAATATAACATTGTAAAGCAACTATAGTCCAATAAAATTTTTTTAAAAATAAACTATTCTTTATTCATTATATACTTCAATAATACTATTTCTACTTTACAGTTGATCAAATCAACAGAGAGGACTATTGACATATCTGAAGTTACATAGAGAATGTTCTAAATATCACCTTGATGTCATCTATGATATGATAGGAAATTAGTTCCCTGTTGAAAAGCAATTTCTAGTTCCTTTTAGCTATTTTGTGGCCAGTTGGTGCTTTCTGCATGCTTTAAGATAATTTAAATCACATGATTGAAATTATACATGCCATACCAAAAGACCCACTCTTACAGAGCTTTAAAATTTAAAGTCTCTCTCTTGCCTTTCAAACACATTTCCACCTCTGAGTGCATTATCTCTACTCAAAATGACACATTTCCCTGGAAAATGCTGCCTCTAAATTTTAAACTATTCATGTTTGCTTTAAAATTGACCAGATAAGCTAACATTTTAAATCTGCTTCCAGAAAGATAAAACACTCTAATCTCCCGAGACATCTCCTCAAATATGTGTATTTTATGACGTTTAGTAAAGTTCTGGCACCAGTAATGTTGTCCTTTGGACAAAGAAACATCTGAGGCAAAAATTTTATTTATTACTGTTGGTTGAAATACAGGAAGGAAAAAAAAAAGGAGTTTCAATAGCAACAGAGCCAAAAATACTGGAGGCTCAATTTTGCCATTGAAAGCAGCCTAATACTATAGCTATATTGCATTAAGAGCCCTTTATGTCATCATGTATGCATGCTGTTTCTTTTACTTATAGTCATTCCCTTGAGGCTCTTGAGAACTTTTCGGTTCCCTTGGGCCTAACATGCTTTATTTATTTATTTATTTTTGAAGTATTTTTAAAGTAAGATTGTACCAAATCCTCTAGCAGACTCACGTATCCCCTAATCAACCTGCTAAGCATTAAATGTTAAAATCTTCATATATTATATGATATTATAATATGAAACAGGAAAAAAGCCAAAGGATATTTTTGCTAGAGAATGTAGAGACTTAGGCATGTTTTTTATATTTCCAAATGCTATTTATTTGTTTAGAGATTATTATCTTTAAAGGTTTGTTGGGCAAGTCTTTGAAATTCCATTGGATTTTCTATTAAATCCACTAGCTTGAATTTGAAAAATGATACCATAAGGACATTCTCCTAGTCTTTTATTTTATATTTAGTAACTAAGGCAAATGACTTAGCACTGCTAAACCTCAGTTGTTCAGTCACTAAGTTGTGTCTGACTTTTTGTGACCCCATGGATTGCAGCATGCCAGCCTTTGCTGTCCTTCACTGTCTCCTAGAGTTGCACAAACTCATGCCCATTGAGTCGGTGATGTCATCCAACCATCTCATCTTCTGTTGCTTGCTTCTAACCCTGCCTTCAATCTTTTCCAGCATCAGGGCCTTTTCCAGTGAGTCAATTTTTTGCATCAGGTGGCGAAAATGTTGGAGTTCCGCTAAGTTACCTCATTCCAACTGAGGCAAGTCTCCCAAATGAGCATGTTAATTTTTAAAATCTTTCCTGTAGTTTGTATGTAGACCCCAAATAGTAAAATTTTGATCCAGAAGTACCTTTCAAGATAATCTAATTTTAAAACGTTTATCTCACATGACAAAAATTGTGATGCTGATGTGCAAATAATAAATGTATTTTACACACAAAAAAGGAACAAATGATTTCAAGAATATTTGATTCAAGAAGAAACTTTCTTGCTAAGCTATGAGGGAATGATTACCTCACCTTTGTGGGGAATTATTCTATAGTACCTAATGAAAGCATGTTTTCAGTTGTTTCTGACATAATAAATCAAAACCTCTCACTAAAATGTGAAGTAAATAATTGTCACCTTGAGCCCTGTATAACTCTGATGCGAAACCCATAAACTAGTTAGAATCTATTAATACTGTACTTTTGTCCTGTATTAGATTTCCATTCCTGAATAAAATGTAATCATAGAGTAATTAAAAATTGTATAGATTTATGCTGTTTCTACTTTTATGGTGGAGAAACAAAGTTCTGTTTGGAAACATGTTCTAGTTCACATAGTTTATTATAAATTAAGCTCTGATTTTATTTTTTTAAGTACCTGGACAAATTCCAAATAGTTTACTCTTCACCTTGTTGAGTTATCAAAACGATTAACTTGGGAAACAGAATGAGCTGTTCAGAACAATTCTGGAAGTACCTCTTTGCATTAAGCTGACCCACAAAAAGTCCAGAAAAACCTAGGTAATGGCTCATGAGTAAACCTAATCATAGGAATTCTTGGTGACAACCAAGTTGGAGGGGATCAAAAGTGAATCGTAAAAAAGTGGCTGTTGTCTTTATGTGATGTGTTATGCTCTTCTCTAGCCTGCTGCTGCTGCTGTTGCTTCAGTCGTGTCCGACTCTGTGCAACCCCACAGACAGCAGCCCACCAGGCTCCCCCGTCCCTGGGATTCTCCAGGCAAGAACACTGGAGTGGGTTGCCATTTCCTTCTCCAATGCATGAAAGTGAAGAGTGAAAGAAGTCACTCAGTCATGTCCGACTCTTAGTGATCCCATGGACTGCAGCCTACCAGGCTCCTCCGCCCATAGCCTAGACATGTTTTTTAATGAATTGTGATAGGCTATTGAAGCACACACACTTTTACTGAAGCTATTTTGTCACTCCACACATTGAAAGAAAAGGGAGGATACAACTGACACCATGTCTGCTTTTCAGAATGTAAAAGAGGTGCCATCTTTGCTGCAAGGCCTTTACATTCCCTCACTGGTCTATTCCAATATACCTGTGCCTATACTTTTAATCTTGGTGAACAGTCCACATAATAAAAAATTAAGTGTTTAGTTTGAATGTCACATCTTCAGGTAAGTTTTCCCTTACTCCACAGTAAAAACTACACTTTTCTGGTCAGACAGTCTCTGTGTGCCCATCTCTATTGTTTCAGAGCAATTGTGTTTTTGTTTAATATCTTGACTGTACTTTGAAATGTGCAAGGACACAGGTTCTTCTCCTTTTGTCATTGTTTTATACTCTGTCACACAGCACCTAGATTATAAATATTGCTTATCAATATTTGTTGAATAAATAAAATAAATAAGAATATATTATTATTATGTATATATTATGATATGTATATATTATGATAATATAGTATGATATTATATAGTAAAATGTAGATAATGACCGAAGAGGCTAAAACTGCCTTAAGGATCAAGGAAGGAGTGTTCTAAAGAGTAATATTAAGAGGTTAGGATTTTTTTTATCATTTGAGATTAGAGTAGCTATTTATTCTATATTTCACATATAGTGATGTTAGCTCATAGAGCTAAATTTGTTTTCTTCTCATTTGTTTTTATCTCATTTTTAATATCTTGAAAATGTCCATAGAAATGTACTTTCTTTTGTCCCAAATATGTCTAACAGCAAACTAAGTCCAAATTATCTTTTTTCTTTGGGCTTGTTAACAGTAGCTACTATTTGATAGGATTGGAAAATCCATGGATGGAGGAGCCTGGTAGGCTGTAGTCCATGGGGTCGCTAAGAGTCGGACACAATGGAGCGACTTCACTTTCCCTTTCACTTTCATGCATTGGAGAAGGAAATGGCAACCCACTCCAGTGTTCTTGCCTGAAGAATCCCAGGGACAGAGGAGCCTAATGGGCTGCCATCTATTGGGTCGTACAGAGTCAGACATGACTGAAGTGACTTAGCAGCAGCAGCAGCAGACCTGCCTCTTGAGAAACCTATATGCAAGTCAGGAAGCAACAGTTAGAACTGAACATGGAACAACAGACTGGTTCCAAACAGGAAAAGGAGTACATCAAGGCTGTATATTGTCACGCTGCTTATTTAACTTATATGCAGAGTACATCATGAGAAACGCTGGGCTGGATGAAGCACAAGCTGGAATTAAGATTGCCAGGAGAAATATCAATAACCTCAGATAGGCAGATGACACCACCCTTATGGCAGAAAGTGAAGAGGAACTCAAAAGCCTCTTGATGAAAGTGAAAGAAGAGAGTGAAAAAGTTGGCTTAAAGCTCAACTTTCAAAAAACGAAGATCGTGGCATCCGGTCCCATCACTTCAGGGCAAATAGATGGGGAAAGAGTGGAAACAGTGTCAGACTTTATTTTTCTGGGCTCCAAAAACACTGCAGATGGTGATTGCAGCCATGAAATAAAAGACGCTTACTCCTTGGAAGGCAAGTTATGACCAACCTAGATAGCATATTCAAAAGCAGAGACATTACTTTGCCAACAAAGGTCCATCTAGTCAAGGCTATGGTTTTTCCAGTGGTCATGTATGGATGTGAGAGTTGGACTGTGAAGAACGCTGAACGCCAAAAAATTGATGCCTTTGAACTGTGGTGTTGGAGAAGACTCTTGAGAGTCCCCTGGACTGCAAGGAGATCTAACCAGTCCATTCTAAAGGAGATCAGTCCTGGTGTTCTTTGGAAGGAATGATGCTGAAGCTGAAACTCCAGTACTTTGGCCACCTCATGCAAAGAGTTGACTCATTGGAAAAACTCTGATGCTGGGAGGGACTGGGGGCAGGAGGAAAAGGGGATGACAGAGGATGAGATGGCTGGATGGCATCACTGACTCGATGGACGTGAGTTTGAGTGAACTCCGGGAGTTGGTGTTGGACAGGGAGGCCTGGCGTGCTGCGGTTCATGGGGTCACAAAGAGTCGGACGTGACTGAGTGACTGAACTGAACTGAACAACAACAACAACAAATGATAATCATAAAATTATATAATTTGAGATGTTTCAAAAGCAAAATAAATTAATTAGAATTAAAGATATACATAGATTTTTTAAAAAGCCTCCACTGGGCTTAACCATTGGTAACATTGGGGCTTCCCAGGTGGTACTAATAGTAAAGAACCTGCCTGCCAATGCAGGAGGCATAAGAAATGCAGGTTCAATCCCTGGGTCAGGAAGATCCCCTAGAGAAGGGCAGGGCTACCCACTCCAGTATTATTGCCTGGGAAATTCCAAGGACAGAGGAGCCTGGCAGGCTACATTCCATAGGGTTGCAGAGTCAGACATGACTGAAGTGACTTAGCACACAACTGTTAACATTAATAACAGCAATTTTAGTGGCATAGTAGAGGTGGAATTCAATTACAAGTGAGTTGAAGAAAGAATAGGCAATAGCTAAATACAGGTGAATGTCAAGACTTTCTGATAAAACCTTGACTGTGTATAGAAGAATGATTGAAGGAGGTGCCTTAAGAGGGAGGGAGGCTATATGAAGTGAGATAAATTCAGGAAAAGAGGAATCGAAGTATAATGATAGCCTTAGACAGCAGGGGCACCTGTCTCTTAGATCAGAGGAAAAAAGGTAAAAATTCTAAGGTGAAGTGTGTATGTTGTGGTGAAATTACGAGGAGGGGGAAGCTGTGTTAATGTCTGCAGATTGCTCTTTTTCTAAGCAGAAAATGCTAAAAGTGAAGATGATCTGAGTGGAACATGTGCTTAGGGGAGATGCTGTATTTCTGCCCCTTCCATTTCATGACCCAAGACTGCCCTGGTGGCTCAGATGGTAAAAGCGTCTGATTACAATGCGGGAGACCTGGGGTTCGATCCCTGGGTCAGGAAGATCCCCTGGAGAAGGAGATGGCAACCCACTCCAGTATTCTTGCCTGGAAAATCCCATGGACAGAGGAGCCTGGTAGGCTACAGTCCATGGGGTTGCAAAGAGTCAAACACGACTGAGTGACTTCACTTTCACTTTTCACTTTCAGACTCCATATATTTCTTTATTTCTACTTATCTGTTGTTATTCTGCATGTGTGTGTGTGACAGCTGTTGGTATGGTATACTTTTTTCTGTTTCATATCCCCAAATGGTTTTATTTATTTTTTATTTTTTTGCTGGATCTATAAAGAAATAAGAAGGAAGTAAAATAAAAATATAATGTGAGTTATTTTTAGTTTATCTGAGATCAAGACTACCTCTCTATATGAATGAATGGAAAGACAGCATATTTCCATATAACTGAAATATAACCCAAATGCGGGGAGCCAGCTCCACCCCTGGCAAAGGTCTTGAGGAAGGAGGCTTGGCATACCGCAAAGGCGGGATCGAGCCTCAGGAGTCTCCCTGGAAATTCTCGAGCATCTACCCCCAAAACCAGAGTCTGCCTACTTTCTGCTTTGTGCTTTCACCTACACCTCTGACTTTACGGGGGGCTGTCCCCCACTACCTCTCTCTGAAAAGAGAGTTAGCTTACAGCTCCAGTTAATAATTCCTGGGTGTGACAGTGTTTCAACCTACAAACTCCTTTGGAAGTCCTCTAGCCTGCCTGAATAGGTTTTTTCTGGCAACATGTGATTGTTCAGAGCCTCCCAACTGAGAGGCAGGAGATGTTCTAAACTGTCTAAACACAGATTCCTTTGAGTAGTTAAAAGATTGATTAGAAATTGTATTGGTGAAGGGTTTTTCACCTGTTGGGCCAATGTTTGCTGCTAAGTCTCCATATCCCTTACCTACTGTGTCCTTGGCGGTGTATTGATTGATATAATGGGTGTATAGAAATGTAAGTAGTAGCCTCAATGTTTGTAACCTTGGACCCTTGAGTTAATTCTTTTCTTGACTGAGCCCACCTCACCTTTGCCCTATAGGAATGCAACTTTATCCAATGCTTTTTGGAGGCTGGCACCTGACTTTAGAATAATCACCTTTAGAGAAAAATAAGTTTCTAAAAATGTTAACTGGCCTCCTGGCCAGAAGATGATGTAAATCACCTAAACTTTTGCATATGATCAGTTTGAAAGCCTGGCTTCGATAAGGATCAGGAACTGCTGTCTTTGCATGACTCTACCCCTTCCCCCATTATCCTCTATGCACAACTTAAGGTATAAAACTACTTTGGAAAATAAAGTATGCCCTTTTTTTGTTCACCGAAATTTGGTCTCCCCATGTCGGTCTTTCTTTCACCTTCTAGCTGAACTTTTCCTCTGAGGCCGGGAAGCTCATCAAGCCTACTAATTTTGCCTGGGCTTCTAAGATCTGACCGGGGAGGCCTTAGTGTCTCCTCTCCTTCGGGAGAACGGTAGGACGCCTGCGGCCTTCGTAGGTGACGTAAATTCCCTGCTTTGGAATTTTATTCAGCCTGTTTTCTTCCCTGAATTTCTTCGCTGAGCTATCCTTATTTCACCACTCTTTATATCCTTAATAAACGTTTAATTAAGCAGTTGTTTCCTGATTTTCGCCGACGCCGTCCCTGCTTCAAATTCCCTGGATCCACCGGGGCTGGACCCCGGCACCCAAACTAAAAAACTAGAACTAGAAAACAATCATTTTTGATGGGAACCTTTTTAAAGTGTTTGATAACATTGGCCTCTGCTGCTGCTAAGTCGCTTCAGTCGTGTCCGACTCTGTGCGACCCCACAGACGGCAGCCCACCAGGCTCCGCTGTCCCTGGGATTCTCCAGGCAAGAACACTGGAGTGGGTTGCCATTTCCTCCTCCAATGCATGAAAGTGAAAAGTGAAAGTGAAGTCGCTCAGTCGTGTCCGACTCTTAGCGACCCCATGGACTGCAGCCTACCAGGCTCCTCTGTCCATGGGATTTTCCAAGCAAGTGTCAGTAATTTGGGGAATGTATTTCCCTGAGTTCTTTCACTTTTTCCCTAGTTTCCTAATAAAAGTTGCTACCAAGTGCCAGGTGTGTAGTCATGTTAGGACATGTATGAAGCTAACATATGAAAGTAACAAGATAGAAACACAATATCTGGTTTGTAGATACAATTCAACCATCTATTTATAGTAAAAGTCAATATATAGTTATTAAGTGGCTGTAGTATGAAATATACATATGTCAAAAATGTATGCCCCCCAAAGCTTACAAAACACTGTTATTCACATTACAGTATCTTTGTATAGCATAAGAGAATAAATGGTTTTCAATGTCTGCTCACTGACTACCTGCCAAAACTGTCATCATCTTTCCAAAAAAGATTCCTGATAAAACTTAGAATAGTGGTTTTTAAATGTGCTTAAGAATCATTTGAAAATTGTGTTAACAATTAGGATGGATGGGCTTTGCTCCCAGAAGTACAATATCAGAAAACTGCTCTTGTTAGCAAATTCTCCTAGTGATTTGGCCACATGTAGTCCTTGGAACACACATCTAGATGGCTAATATCTTCTATTTATCTCTATCAACTTAGCTGGAAGCAGGCTATAATCCTTGTAATTATCATTCATCAGTAGCCAAAGGTTTTTTAAGATAATTGGCAATCTTCCACACAGACAACTTTGAAATTGCTTTCTCCTAAGACCAAGTCCCCTTCCTCATGTCTGTTCTGTTATATAACATTAAGCATTCTATACTTATTTGTCTTATTTATTCATATACACACTATAATATTTTATGCATAGCATTTGTGCAATTGTCTTCATATGATACAAAATTCACACTAATTCATATTGATTAAAATATGTTCTATATATCCTTATCTTTTTAAACAAAATAAACTCACTATGAATTAAATGATTCTAATAGCACCCCTTGTTACACTGTTAGGCAATATAATTTTTGTCTTCTTTTACATTATTCCGTGCTATCCCCCATGGATGTCTTGCCCATAGTGGGTGCTCAGTAAATATCTATGGGATAATCAAGTTAATTGTATGGTGAATAAGAGTGCAAAGGCTAAGTATTCAGTTCAGTTCAGTCATTCAGTCGTGTCCGACTCTTTGTGACCTCATGAATTGCAGCACACCAGGCCTCCCTGTCCATCACCAACTCACACTAGAATTAAAGTATACATCTTAAGTACATATTGATGACATTCCTTTAGTATGATGAGAATATGTTTAGTTACTTAGTTTTAGAAAGTAGAGGCTGGTTGATTCATTATATTAAAAAAAGAAAAAATATAGAATTAAAAAAAAGAAAAAAAAAAGAAAGTAAAGGCTGATGGAAAACTACTTACTTAAAGTGTTGTAGTTCTATTTTTTGTTATTAAAATACATATATTCTCCATGTTCCTACATTTTTACATAAGCACTTTATGAATCAAATTACCTTTTAGTTATTTGTTTGATAATAAATATTACTTATTTCTAATCTATTATTTGAGTACATCGGGCTTCCCTGGTGGCTCAGCGGTTAAGAGCCCACCTGCCAAAGCAGGAGACATGGATTCCATCCCTGGGTTGGGAAGGTCCCCTGGCAGAAGAAATGGCAACCCACTCCAGTATTCTTGCCTGGGAAATCCCATGGACAGAGGAGCCTAGCAGGCTATAGTCCATGGGGTCACAAAACAGTCAGATATAACTTAGTGACTAAACAACAATAAACAAAGCATATTTTTTAAATGTAATCTTTTTGTATAAAAATGTGCAAAAATAGATCTTTATACCTCCTTAGTAATTTCTTATGTTGCAGAAAATAGATTATCATTACTTCATAATATAATAATATTCCTTGTGAAAAGCACTTTCTAATCTTCCAACTTGTATGGTAAAGTGTCATTTATATTTACTAACATAATGTTCATGAATACATCTTACATTTATATATTACTTGTCACAAAAAGTCACATATAGTTTGCACTTTAGATGTTATCTTTAACACACTATCTTAATTGGTTCATCAACATTCCTACATGATTTGCTCAATTTTACAATGTGAGTTTTTATGCTATAACTTGAAATTCTTTGAGCCAACAATTCATAGGAATCTGTTTATTTCCATTAATGTGAGATCTGTATCTCTCCCTGGCTGTTTGTTTACTGAAAGAGAAGGAAGATGGCAGATAAAAAAACTTTTTTCTTTCACATTTGTTTCCTCACAAAGATTTAGCTATAATTCAACTGTAAAGCAATTCAGGAAGTTCCCCTAAATAAGGAATGAATGGTTGCTTTGGGGTTAAAGTTATATTCAGATAATTTAATGACTTGCTCATATTCAATGCCCATTTCTTGTGTAAGAATAAAACCAAATTGGAAAAAGGAAATCAAATTTCACAATATTTACTATAGTATGTGTTGCTTCTTTTTGAACATAGTCTTCTTTAGCATATTTTAATTAATTTTAGAGGTAGAAATAATTGATAAACTTTTTATTCAATTCAAACACATAGTCATTGAGATTAATATTGAAGCCTCTGCATCTCTTGATATTCTTTGAGAGTGTGCTCAGTTGCTTCAGTTGTGTCCAGCTCTTTATGACCCCATGGACTGCAGCCTGCCAGGCTCCTCAGTCCGTGGGATTCTCCAGGCAAGAATACTGGAGTGGGTTGCCATGCCCTTCCGGAGAAGGCAATGGCAACCCACTCCAGTACACGACTCCACTACACGACTGAAGCGACTTAGCAGCAGCAGCCACACCCTTCACTGGGATCTTCCCGTCCCAGGGGTCAAACTCGGGTTTCCTGTATTGCAGGCAGATTCTTTACCACTGAGCCACTGGGGATATTCTCTAGGTAAGCCTAAACCTTATTATTTCTCTCTCTTTTTTTTATTGAGTGGATACATAGAAGCTGCTGCAATTATGTAGAACCACACCCTTTGTATAAAACACACATTGTACAGTCCTTAAGCAGGGGTTGTTTAAAGCACATAGCACAAATTTGCTTTAGACAAGGTAAGGCATTCTCAAGTTAGCCAATAGTTTGGGACAACCATGATAAAAACCTGAGTTAGATTTAGGCACCTAAAATCTGCGTCTGCCTGTCCTTTGCTATTACCACAGGAGATTAGGGATGGGTGAACCCAGTCATGTTTTGGGTTCGTCAAACATCTTGAACTAGTTTTCCAATGTTCTGGGTTAGGCAAAACCCAAAATGTGTTTTGCCAAGCACATTTTCTCTTAATTCTTAAACCCAGGAGTATTTTAAGGTAAATTTAATCCATATGTTTCTGATTCATTTACACTAAACTCATCAAAATGTTCTGTCTTGAGAGCTATTTGATGTGCAAGAAGCTTTTTGAATATTTTACAAGCCCTTTAAAATAAAATTCATTGGACTTTTACATTCAACTGGGCCAAGAGCAAGTGAACACAGACCCCAGAGCAATCAAGTTTGGTTGCAAAGTCTAAAACATCAAGGTTTGTGTAGTTTCTAAACTTGGTTATGCACATCTCAATCCTTGGCGAGAATATATATTAACATTATTTTTGCAGAATGTAGATTGTGTAACACAATGAGTAGTGAACAAATGCAAAATAAAGCATGGAAATATAAAGAAGCCAAATGACAAATAATTCAAAGCAGATTGAATGTCTGTTCTTTAGCAAGAACCATGCACGAGCTAACATAATGGAGGATGACACTGCATCTGTTTTCATTTTTCTTTCTTTTGGGAGGACTTTCTTCTTTTTGGACTGTATTTGGACTTTTCTACAAATTCTCTTCCATTTCTATCTCTTGGACAGTCACAGAACTGTAGCTAACTACAGCTAGCACTGTAGTACTAACATTAAATAAAAGAAAATTATGTTTAATATTATATAAAAGGGTTTGTTTTGTTAAGAAAAAGCTAAAATGAATTACCAGCTTTATTTCTTAAGATATCATTATAACTTTTAGGTTTGAAAAATAATGAACAGGTTGAGATTCATTATGAAGTTCACAAATCAAATTCACTATCAAAGTCCCAACTCTTGTAAATTTAGGCTGGATAATAATTAGTAAAATTTGTAATATATAATAATACTATTTGATTATATATCAGTAAATGCATTTTGATCTCTCTCTTGATTATTTTTATATGATTTAGAAGACCAGACTACATTTAAGGGTTATACATAATGGTAGTTAGGGTCTTAGCTATGTAAATAAGAACACTAAGTAGTAAGGCAGAAAAAGAGAAAGCAGAATAAAACACTATTATGGAGAAATAATTTATTACATGCTAAAGACCTGAAATCTTGTTCTTACTTTTCAGTTATGAACATTTCTAAAAACCAGTCCCAGACATTGAATAAAGTTAAATAAGAAATCAATAATAATTTTAGCATAAGCTTTGACAGTTGCAGATGAAAAAAGTTTGTTTTTCCTACTGCTGTTGGCTAATAAAGCATTTTAGTGGCTTTCAAAATAGTCTGTTGTAATAAGACACAAATGATAATATCTTTGTAATCAGTATCTCAAGTATCCTATATTCTCTTTCAACACTTTCTCAGAAATGTTGAGGAGTAACAGACGAACACAGCAATGGAGGGGAGGAAGAAGGAACAATTACATTGCAGTAAAACTGAAATTCTTTAGTAAAGAATTCCCTTTCTCTATATGCCATATTTTTGTTTAATAATGCCATGCTAGGATTATAGTTTTTAAAAGTTAGGACTTTGGTAGTAGTATATTTTAGCTTTCAACTCTCACTAGATAGTTAACTTAGAAAAATTTAAAACTTTAACCTCAAGTTTCTTCTCTGGAGAATGAGGACAAAATTAAGGATTCTAAAATTATTGAAAGTTATAATATGCATGAAAATCTTAGTATCAAATAAACTTAAGGCCATATAATAAGTGCCACATAAATGGTACCTGTTAGAAGGACAATCTACCCCCTTTTTAGTTATCAGGGATGGGTTAGCTACTAACAACAAAAGGTAATACCTATTTGGTTTATATATGTTTTCTTGATGTGTCAACTTGGCTAAATTACAGTCTCTAGTTATTCAACCAAAAACTAATCTAGATGTTTCTATGGAGGCATTTTCTAGATGTGATTAAGATCTATAAACAGTTGCCTTTAGATAAGAAAAAGTATCCTAGATAATCTGAGTGAGTCTATTCAGTCAGTTAAAATGCCTAAAGCGCAGATCTGAGGTTTCCCTGGTGAACAAGAAATTCTATCTGTGGACAGCAGTATCAGACCCTGACCAAGAGTTCCAGACTGCTTTCCTGACAGCCTGCCCCAGTGGATTCTGGAGGTGCCTAGCCAGTCTCCACAACTGCATAAGCCAGTTCCTTGCAACAATTCTCTTAAAGCAGATCTCCTACTGCTTCTGCTTCTCTAGTTAAACACTGATGCATGAATTCATTCATTCAGCAAATACTTACCAAGGATTTTCTATGTCTCAATTCAAGTATTATTCTAAATATCAAGGAATCTGCAGAGAACAAATTAGATGTTTCTCCTGTCATCACTGAACAGACGATATTTTCCTGAGAAAAGTTACAATATTAAAAATACTTAAATTAAAATAATAAAGAGTGCTTTGAAGTAGAAAAGATAGCACATTATTTTCATATTAGCCCTTTTAGTTTTCATTTGGAAACATTTAAACATTTTTATTGTGAATTTATATCAGACCTATATCTTAGTTGGGAGACTGTTTGTTTGTTTCTGTGAATCTTGAGTGTCTATTATGTAGATTCAAATGTAGGTTTTCCCCTATGTGGAAAAAAATGTAAAAATTTAAACTTTCCGAGTTAAATGTAGCCAGTGAAGACACACTGAGTGCCTCTAGGTACATGAAGTTGAGGTGAACAAATCAGGGAAGGGCCGTTTTACCTGCATTGGGATCTAATGTTTTAAGCAAATCATGGTCATTGTCAATTTTTTTTTAATTGAATTGTCATGTAGCTAATATGGTGTGTTCATTCATGTGACTACATTAAACACATTACATTCAGTGCAAAATACTTAACTGTCAAATGTTTCTATCAGAACAATAAGAAGAGCCTTTATAAAATAAAAAGAGTTCTCATCAGTAAATATTGAAAATAAGGATTAAATTTTTTTGAGATTTGAAATCTCTTTTTAATATGTGTTTTTATTTAAATTATGAAGGGATAAACAAACGCATTCTCAGTAAGCAAATTTGAAGGGAACCAACCCTTGAAATAGAAAGTGTTACAGATAATTTTTCTATTAAAAACATTGTGCTCAATTTCTTCTACACTGTTCCAATATCACAGGCCAGTTAGCCTTTAAATCATATGTACTTCAACTCACAAAAATTTGTTTGTTTCCCATTTACAATTTCACAGAATTTTCCAGAAATTAGAATTGGAAAACAATAAAATGTTTTCCTTTTTCTTTGATTGTCCATGAACATACACCTCCTGCCCCATTACCAGTTATATGTCTGCTTAAATTTAAATTGCCAGGCCCCTTAGTGGCCAAGTCCTAGCCTAGAACTCTTATAGATATTAATCAGACTTAAAAAAATAAGAACTTTCTTCAATTATAAATGTAAATACTTTCTTACTGATTTGGATCAGGATAAGACAATATACTTAATGTGTTTTCATTTTAAAAATAATAATTTTGGTAACTGGGAAAGCAAGATGTTTGCAAAAGCATTTTAAACATGGATATTCAATTTGCAAATGCTGTTTTAAATATTATAACTTACAAACATGTTATTAAATTATCCTGAACAGAAAGGACATATATTATGGAAATGGCACCCCACTCCAGTACTCTTGCCTGGAAAATCCCATGGACGGAGGAGCCTGGAAGGCTGCAGTCCATGGGGTCACTGAGGGTTGGGCACGACTGAGCGAATTCACTTTCACTTTTCACTTTCATGCATTGGAGAAGGAAATGGCAACCCACTCCAGTGTTCTTGCCTGGAGAATCCCAGGGACGGGGCAGCCTGGTGGGCTGCTGTCTATGGGGTCGCACAGAGTTGGACACGACTGAAGTGACTTAGCAGCCAATTTCTCAGACTTCATAATTCTGAGTTCAGTTCAAGATGGCAGAGTAGAAGGATGTGAGCTCATCTTCTCTTGTGAGAGCACAAAAATTGCAACTAGCTATTGAGCAACCATCCACAGGAGGACACTGGAACCCACCAAAAAAAGATACCCCACATCCACAGACAAAGAAGAAGCCACAACAAGATGGCAGGAGGTGTGCAAACATGATAAAATCAAATCCCATACCCACCACAATCTGGAGAAAAATAATACCAAAGACGTTTTCCCACCATAGTGAAGCTTCTGAGCCTCATATCAGGCTTCCCAGCCTGGGGATCCAGCAAAGGTACTGGTAATCCCCAGGGAATCTGACTTTGAAGACCAGTGGAATTTGATTATAGGACTTCCACTGGGCAAGAGGAAACAGAGACCCCACTACTGGAGGGCACAAACAAAATCTTGTTCATGCCAAGACCCGGGGGAAAGGAGTAGCAACCCCTCAGCAGACTGAACCAGACCTACCTGTAAGTGTTGGAGGATCCTGTGGAGGTGTGGGTCAGCGTGTCTCTCTGTGGGAATGGGGGCATTGGCAACAGCAGTCCTAGAGGAGGCCCCGTGGTGTAAGTCCTCTTGGAGGTCACCATTAACCCTACCATAGAGCCCAAAGACCCCAGGGCTGGGTCACCTCAAGCCAAACAACTTACAGGAAGGGAGCACAACCCCATCCATCAGCAGATAATTGGATTAAAATTTTAGTGAGCGTGGCCTTGCCCACCAGAGCAAAACCCAGTTTTTCTAATCACCAGTCCTTCCCATCAAGAAGATTGCACAAGACTCAGCCTCACCTACCAAAGGGCAGACAGAAGAAGCAAGATGAATCACAATCCTGCAGCTGCTAGAACCAAAACCACATCACAGAAAGTTAAAAAGGATGAAAAAGCAGAGGGTTTTGTCCCAGATGAAGGGACAAGATAAAATCCCATAAATATAGCCAAATGAAGTGGAGATAAGCAAAATTCCAGAAAAAGAATTTAGAATATTGATAGTGAAGATGATCCAGAATCTCGAAAAAAAGAATGGAGGTAAAGATTGAGAAGGTGCAAGAAATATTTACCAAAGATCTAGAAGAACCAAAGCACAGGTAAACAGAGATGAACAGTACTCTATTGCTGTTGTTTAGTCTTTAAGTTGCATCTGACTCTTTGCTATCCTATCGGCTATAGCCTTCTAGGCTCCTTTGTCCATAGATATTCCAGGCAAGAATACTGGAGTGGGTTGCCATTTCCTTCTCCTGGGTATCTTCTCAACCTAGGGATCTAATTCATCTCTCCTTCCTGGCAGACCAGTTCTTTACCACTGAGCCACCTGGCAGGCATATTCTTTACCACTGAACCACTTGGGAACCCCAACAATACGTTAGAAAGAATCAATACCAGAATAACTGACCTGGAGGACAGAATGGTGGAAATCACTGCCACAGAACAAAATATACAAAAATGAATAAAAAATAAATGAAGACAGCCTAAGAGACCTCTGGGACAACATTAAACATACCAGCATTCATACTAGAGGGGTCACAAAAAGGAGAAGTGAAGAGAGAAAGGATTTGAGAAAATATTTGAAGAAATAATAGCTGAAAACCTCCCTATTATGGGAAAGGAAATAGTCAACAAAGTCTAGGAAACACAGAGAGTCCCAGGCAGAATAAACCCAAGGAAGAACACAGCAAGACACATGGTAATGAAAATGACAAAAAAAAAAAGATAAAGACAAAGATAAAATATTAAAAAGAAAAAGGGAAAAACGACAAATAAAATACAAGAGAACTCACATAAAGTTTCTCAACAGAAACTGTACAATCTAGAAGGGAATGCCATGATATTTTTAAAGTGATGAAAAGGAAGAACCTTCAACAAAGAATACTCTACCAAGCAAGACTCACATTCATTTTTGATGGAGAAGTCAAAAGCTTTCCAGAGAAGCAAAAGTGAAGAGAATTTAGCACCACAAAACTAGCTTTGCAACAAATACTCAAGGAACTTCTCTAGGCAGGAAACACAAGAGAAGGAAAAGACCAACACAAAATAAACCTAAAACAATTAAGATAATGGTAATAGGAATACATATACCTTAACTATAAATGAATTAAATGCACCAACCAAAAGACATAGACTGTCTGGGCAGTAGATAACAAGTGCGTGTATGCACTTCCACTTACCACATCACTCTACTGAACCCCTCAAATTATATATAATTATTTTATATTGTTAGGTTAATCATGTTTCCATTATGGCTTGAAATTATAATGATCTTTTATATTTTGTCTGGCTATTGATTTTGAAAATTGATAAACTTCTCTTAGTATTGTGATTATGTAACTATTATTCACTTGATAAGATTATCAAGTGAATCATTACTGGTCAATAGAAAATAATAGAATTCTATATTGCTAAAACTACCATTTAATAGAAAAATTTATAATCACTTTTTAAAATCCAGATGCATAACAGAATTATCTTGGATTCCTTTTGAAAAATGCAAATGCCCAGGTATTGCTGTTCTCCAAAGCTCCAGATGTGTTTCTAATGAGCAGCAATGTTTAAAAACAACTGGACTATATGATGATCTTTTATTTTATCCAGTTTATTTCACTTTTTCTATTTCATATTCAGTGCTCACATTTCATTTAGTTTATGTTTTTTAATTTCTCTGTCTCTTTTTTGCTGTTATTGTTTTTCTCAAGCCTTTATCAAGCATAGTAGAAAAGCTTTTGTATGTATAGTATGTATGTGCTAAGTCACTTCAATCGTGTCTGACTCATTGCATCCGCATGGACTGTAGCTGGCCAGGCTCCTCTGTCCATAGGATTCTCCAGTCAAAAACACTGGAGTGGGTTGCCATTTCCTTCTCCAGGGGATCTTCCTAACCCAGGGGTCAAACCCGTGTCTCTTACATCTACCTGCATTGGAAGGCAGGTTCTTTACTACTAGCACCATCTGGGAAGTCCTAAAATGTGTATAATATAATATATATATATCAGAAAATTTATGAATTTTTCTCTAGTTAAAAAAATTCATGACACTTGGATTACACTTGTTTGACTTAGTATGAATAGAATGCTAGATTTCTAATTTATATTTGCACAAAACTTCAATATAGTTCCATGTATTTTGGCATCTAGTATTACCAAAAGTCTAGAAAATTTATTATCTTTTGAATTAAAAATAATTTGAATGACGTTTGAAACTTTTAATTCAATTCTGAGACTATAAAGAAATACTATGTTTAAAAAAAAAACACAGGAATTTAACATGTGATACAGTATTATTAACTGAAGTACAGATTTTGTTCCAATTTCACAAAATTTTATACTAGTGTCCATTATTTGTTTCCATACCTTACTCAAGACTCCACATTGTATTTAATTGCATTGAGCAGATTCAGCTGCCTGCAAAAAGTTCTGGTAAATTCTCTTTTCATTTTTATTCTATTACAAATATTTTCTAATTTTTTCCTTGTTACAGCTTAGATACACTCATCATTTAAAAGTAGACATTTAATTTTGAAATACATGGGATTTTGAGTAAAGTGTCTTTAATATTAATTTCTCATTTTTGATGTTAATTTCTCATTTAAATGCCTTCTTCTCTGCAATCACCCTCTGTGCTTTTCTCAGTCTAACTTTACTGAGGCTTTTAATACCTAAGTCAAAGATCTCTCTTGGTAAATGTCACACTGCACTTGAAAATATGTGATAAGAGAATAAATTGTATGATTTCAATAATTTTAAACCATTATTTTTTGCACCTTGTTTTATGTCCCTGGATATGTTCCAGTGTCTCCTAGTTTACAATCTATGGGAACGTGAATAGAATTTATATCCTCCTGTTGTGTGAAAAGTGTATAAATCTTAGTTATTTGGAATGGGTTCATAGTGTTTTCAGGTCTACCAGATCCTACTTCTACTTCTCTGTATATTCATATACAGAATATACAGAATGTATCCATATTCTACTTCTCTGCATATTCATTCTATTAATATTTGATATTGAAACTCCAACTAAAAATCTTAATTTATCTACTTTAAAAAATAATTGTAATATATAGTGGAACTATATGTATCCTTGTTCTATATTTTCCAAGTCTTCTCTGTAAATGTGTTATCATACTTTCATAATTTAAAAATTAAAAATTAAAATATAAAAATAATTCTGAAGTTGAAAAGTAGTTTTGAAGTTTTAAAGCAGTGATATTTTTTAAGACAAAGACATTTGCTATAAAGTCAGCAAATGTCAACAGATTTTCTAATTGTCAACCATCAGTAAATGTCAACAAGTATTTGATATACAATCAGCAAATGTCAACAGAACATTAAAGGAATAAACTTTTCTACACTTTAGAATTATTCATGTATAATGAAGCATTTTAACTATCACAGAAACTGGAGCCAATACAATTAGTAATTGATACCATTAAAACTATTGCTTATTGCAAATTTTACCAATAATTGTTGAGTGAGCTGTTGGTACACTAAGGAAATCTTAGAGGTTATAAATTTTTTATTTTTACAACTAGTTTTATATTACAGTCATTCAAATATTTATAAAAATTCAGATAATTATAATTATATATTATACATAAATGTTACAAATTAATTTTATCCCTCAAGTAGACATTCTTAGATCCTCTTTAACTTACTCCACTCTACCCTACAATTAGCTCATTTTCTATTTGAGTCATGATGAAATCTATTGCTTTATTACATGAACCCTCTGAGCCAAAAACACTTCTCTAATTAGCCTAGTTTCATAGTCCTTTGAAAATGTAAGTACCCACAAATTAATAATGCTGAACTCCTTAGTAATTCTCATGAAAAAGATTTTATGTAAACTTAAGGGAATATAAAAAAAAAGACCAAGATCCCAAAGCTCTTCATTTAAGTGTTATATAATTTGCAAAGATCAATTACAATGATTCTACAAGTTACTCTCCTTCAGTTTTTCTTCTTTATAAACATGCCCAAATAAAGCAAAGGTTTACACACAACCAAGCATTAGTTCAATATAGAGTGAAGGAATGAATAAACTTTTGAAGGGCAATCTGTAAGCAGTTAGAAGACAAGGGAATTTCGAACCTTACACACCATGGTCTATAATGAACAAATCATGCCTGACCGTGATGATAGACTTGTTTGAGAGAGTTACAAAACTAACTGGAGAAGAGGATGGAGTCTACGTCATGTATTTGGGCTTCAGTGAAGCATTTGAAACAGTGGATCATGAACGTTTAGTTGCAAATTAATTATAATTGTTTTGGATGAGAACAGAGTCACATGGATTGAGAACTGGCTAAAAGATCATAAACACAAATAATAGATGGCAATGAATCCAGTTGGAGGATAACTGCAGCAGGTTTTTATAATGGTGAAGTTTTATAAATCTCTATTTATTGGTTGGTAAAGACTAGTTTTCTCAATAATATTCAAGTAGAAGTGTTTCCAGAGGTACCAGATGTAGAACCCAAAGAAAACAGATCAAAATATGAGTTCATATGAATCAATATCTAATTTAGAATTTATGTTTACTTCAGTTGAATTTTGAAAATGTTATGTAAAAAAGTATTAGTGCATAATATTTAGGGAATAACTAGTGCCAATAAAATAGAATATTTTAAATATTTTAGACATTATTAATGATACATCTTATTTCTTATTAAAGTAAGTTTGGTAGTACCTCTATTAGAAATGTATCAAAGAAATAAAACTAATCTTTTAATTTTTATAAATAATGCTTGTGATTTCTCTATATTTGTTTAAGTTAAATTAATTTTTTTGTTTGTTTAAGTTAAATTAATTTTATAGTAATAAGAGAACAGCATACACCATACAGACTTTTAATTTCAAGGAGACTATCAGAAAATAACTCTTTTATGTCTTTTATGAAAGAAGAAGGCAATTATCTATAGATGTTTTTAAACCCAAATCTCTTTTATTAGAGGGGATTAGTGGGGCACAGCTGAGGCAGGGAAGGGCTGGGGAGACCATCTTCCTACACGGCTTGTTCATTGGCTTTGCTTCTTGAGTTCTACTGCTTCCTCACATAGGGCAGCTCAGGTGCGCTGGAGAAGGGCTCAAAGCACAGAGCCTCCAATGTCTCATCTGCCAAGAAGGCTAGCCCCACAGTGGCTGGGGCCTGAGGCTGTGCTGTCTGGCGGGTGAAGTCACACTCATGCAATGTCTTGCTCTGTCATGAAGTTGATTGTCCTCATACAACCACTGCACTTTCGGTCCTCGGCATCTGTGAAGATGGTGGTCTGGTGGCAATGGTTGATGAGGAACATGTCCATCTCAGAATCTGCCTCTCCGCAAGATTTATCATGAAATAACATAGAAGAGCTTTTCCAAATTGTAGCTACAAGATAATTTTAGAAGTTATGCAATAATGTTTTAAAATGCATTCATTTGCATATATTAGGGGATGAAGTGATTAAATGACATAAATACTACTTAAATACGTTTGAATGCAAACAAGTACCATTATCTCAAGAAACATATTGTATAGTAGTATAAAATATGCACACATTCAGGTAATTGGTACACTGAAGACTAATGTTTGGGAAATGTTGCAGAAGAAAAAGCCGTATTGCCTTATCCATTGAACCAAAGATTGATTTAATCAGATGTAAGGATAATGTCTTGAGAAGATACTGGCAAGGTTCTCAAGGAAAATAAGATTAAAATGTTGAGCAAATAGACAAAAATAAATTTCATAACATTTTATATAATCCCCAGATTTTCCAGATCCAGCAGAAACCTTGTTTAATTAAACAATATTTCATTAAAATTCTTTGCATTACAGCAAATGAACCTAAAGAGTCTCTTGAAGTTTCAGTTCAGTTCAGTTGCTCAGTCGTGTCCAACTATTTGCAACCCCATGGACTGCAGCACGTCAGGCTTCCCAGTCCATCACCAAGTCCCAGATCTTGCTCAAACTCATGTCCATTGAGTCAGTGATGCCATCCAACCATCTCATCCTCTGTTGTCCCCTTCTCCTCCCGCCTTCAATTGTTCCCAGCATCAAGGTCTTTTCCAATGAGTCAGTTCTTCGCATCAGGTGGCCTAAGTATTGGAGTTTCAGCTTCAGCATCAGTCCTTCTAAAGAATATTCAAGACTGATTTTCTTTAGAATTGACTGGTTGGATCTCCTTGCAGTCCAAGAGACTGTCAAGAATCTTCTCCAACACCATAGTACAAAAGCATCAATTCTTCAGTGTTCAGCTTTCTTTATAGTTCATCTCTCACATCTATATATGACTATTGGAAAAACCATAGCTTTGACTAGATGGACCTTTGTCGGCAGAGTAATGTCTCTGCTTTTTAATATGCTGTCTAGGTTGGTCATAGTTTTTCTTCCAAAGAGCAAGTGTCTTTTAATTTCATGCCTGTAGCCACCATCTGAAGTGATTTTGGAGCAAAAAAAATAATAATAAAGTCTGTCACTGTTTCCATTGTTTCCCCATCTATTTGTCATGAAGTGATGGGACCATATGCCATGATTTTAGTTTTCTGAATATGAGGTGGGTTTTTTTTCTTTGGTAAATTAATTAATTTATTTTAATTGGAGGATAATTACTTTATAATATTGTAGTGGTTTTTGCCATACATTCACATGAATCAGCCATGGGTGTACATGTGTCCCCCATCCTGAACCCCTCTCCCACCTCCCTCCTCATCCCATCCCTCAGGGTTGTACCAGTGCACTGGCCCTGAGTGCCCCATATGACCCAGCAATCCAACTACTGGGCATACACACCAAGGAAACCAGAAATGAAAGGGACACATGTATCCCAATGTTCATCGCAGCACTGTTTATAATAGCCAGGACATGGAAGCAACCTAGATGTCCATCAGTAGATGAATGGATAAGAAAGCTATGGTACATATACACGATGGAATAGTACTCAGCTATTAAAAAGAATGCATTTGAATCAGTTCTAATGAGGTGGATGAAACTGGAGCCTATTTTACAGAGTGAGGTAAGTCAGAAAGAAAAACACCAATACAGTATAATAACACATATATGTGGAACTAAGAAAGATGGCAATGATGATTCTATATGTGAGACAAAAAAGAGACACAGATGTAAAGAACAGACTTTTGGATTCTGTGGGAGAAGGTGACGGTGGGATGATTTGAGAGAATAACATTGAAACATGTATGTTACCATATATGAAATAGATCACCAGTCTAGGTTCGATGAATGAATATTGAGTTTTAAGCCAACTTTTTTTCACTCTCCTCTTTCACTTTCATCAAGAGGCTCTTTAGTTCTTCTTCACTTTCTGTCATAAGGGTGGTGTCATCTGCATATCTGAGGTTATTGATATTTTTCCTGGCAATCTTGATTCTAGCTTGTGCTTCATCCAGCCTGACATTTTGCATGATGTACTGTGCTTATAAGTTAAATAAGCAGGGTGACAATATACAGCCTTGACGTACTCCTTTCCCTATTTGGAACCATTCTGTTGTTCCATGTACAGTTCTAAGTGTTGCTTCTTGACCTGCATACAAATTTCTCAGGAGGCAGGTCAGGTGGTCTGGCATTCCCATCTCTTTAAGAATTTTCCAGAGTTTGTTGTGATCCACACAGTCAAAGGCTTTGTCATAGTCAATAAAGCAGAGGTAGATGTTTTTCTGGAACTCTCTTGCTTTTTTGACGATCCAACAGATGTTGGCAATTCGGTTCCATTGCCTTTTCAAAATCCAGCTTGAACATCTGGAAGTTCATGGTTCATGTACTGTTGAAGTCTGGTTTGGAGAATTTTAAGCATTACTTTGTTGGCGTGTGAGATGAGTACAATTGTGTCATAGTTTGAGCATTCTTTGGCATTGCCTTTCTTTTGGATTGGAATGAAAACTGACCTTTTCCAGTCCTTTGACCACTGCTGAGTTTTGCAAATTTGCTGGCATATTGAGTGTAGCACTTTCACAGCATCATCTTTTAGGATTTGAAATAGCTCAACTGAAATTCCATCACCTTCACTAGCTTTGTTCTTAGTGATGCTTCCTAAGGCCTGCTTGACTTCGCATTCCAGGATGCCTGCCTCTAGGTGAGTGATCACATCATCGTGGTTATCTGGGTCATGAAGATATTTTTTGCACAGTTCTTCTGTGTATTCTGTATTAATGTCACCTCTTCCTAATATCTTCTGCTTCTGTTAGGTTCATACCATTTCTGTTCTTTATTTAAGGTTTAACCTACTGGAGTGATAAATTCTGACTTATTCACCCCTTTCAACTTTTAAACATCAATAGAATGAAATAAAAACATACTAAACCTAGAATAGAAAAAAAATATTGTCACCATTAGGTATACCTTTAAATGGAAAGGGTGCTTTTGCTGCTTGCAACTGGTTTGTTAGTTGAATGAAAACTATTGCTCTAAGATTGTCTCATCACGTATTTTTATTTATGAAACCTAAAAAGATAGAGGCACCAGAGAGCTAGACTAAAATGAACACACCAAGAAAAAGACAAATTATAAAATATTTCATCCAAGTAGAAGCAATGAAAACTTTTGGTTTGCACAACAGCCTCCCGAGGGTAAAGGTAGGATTTACATTACTGGTTGTACTTAAAATTCACCCTGAAGATCATTGAGGCCAACATCTGAGAGTATTCTCACAGGAGAGATTAGATGACCTGTCATGGCTTTCCATTTTTTATTTACATGATTTCGCTGCAGTAGTAATTATTCTTTTGGAAAACAATTTGCTGACAACTTAAGATTTTAGCCTTGAGAGTTGTCTGGCTGTGTTCAGTTAAAGTTGAGCTGTCATGTCCAAAATGGCCATAACACACACCATGGATCATGGATCCCAGTCTTTCCTTAAGCCTTTTTACTTACAGAGGCAGTGTTAATAATTCAGCTTTTCAAAATAAAGAATAAGCACTACATTTTACCTTACAGGTGGAACAAGAATAATGACATTAACTCTACAAATATCTCCTACTTAAACATAATTCTTGATTTGAATAGTCATGACCCTTGTATTATCATATTTTTGCATGAAATATTAGCATATATTTATTGATTCATTAATTCTTGCCTTTAGGAAATATTTCTTCTGCCTACTCTGGTAGTTGGAATATTGGTAGTGCTAGATATTGGAGCCATAGTAATAAAAAAAAAAATACACATCTTTGATGCAGCTGGAGGGCGTAATCAGGCAAATGAGTAACTATAATAAAAGTAATATATTTTCCGATTAGAAAGTAACAGATGTTTTGGGATTGTATCAGTGGAAAACTCAACTCAACCGTGATGGTGATAAGAGAGGTGATGATAAAAAGTAGTGTCTCAGAGAAAATTATGTGTATTCCCTGGTGGCTCATACGGTAAAGAATCTACCTGCAGTGCCAGAGACCCAGGTCCGGTCTCTGGATTGGGAACACCCTCTGGAGAAGGGAATGGCTATTCACTCCAGTGTTCTTGCCTGGAGAATTCCATGGACAGAGGAGCCTGGTGGGCTACAGTCCATGGGGTTACAAAAAGTCGGAAACAACTGAGCAGCAAACACTTTTACTTTCATGGCATGTATATATATATATATATGTGTGTGTGTGTGTGTGTATTCATGTATAGCATAAGTAATGATTTATGCTGTAATGTATATATATGCTACATATATTATTTATCTGTGCTCTGTACACTAGGCAAAGAGTACAGATAGTCTGGTGACTCCAAGATAAGAGACTATGAAATGTTAAGGAGCTAAAAGATGTTTAATATGCTAGCGAGTAGAGTTTGAGAGGAAGATGATACAAGCTGAGGCTAGAAGGCCTCCAAATGTTGCCTAAGCTATAACCCAGTAGCCCATTCACGTGGACTGTGTCACCCAGGTGAAAGAAGTAGTGATCTTAGGGGAGAAACAGAGAGGATGGACAAAAGTGTAATGAAACAAAAAAATATTTAGGAGGCAAATTAAATAAGACAGTGATTGTATATTAAGAGTGAAAGAAATGGAAAGAAGGTAATTGGCTTGATCAATTGGATACATAGATGGTATCACCCTTAACTACAATGAGAAATATTGAAGGAAAGAAATGTTTTCGGGTGAAATAGCTTTCTTATGGTGGTTTCAACTTGCTGACTTTGAGGTGTACTTGAGAAATCTAAACAGATATTTCTAGCAGACAGTTGGATAGGCAGATCTACAATCCAGAAGAGGAATCTATATCAGATATATGTTTTGAATAGATGATAATTGAAGCCATGGGAATTAGAAAAGGCTGAAAGGAAGATTAGTCTTTTTTTTCTGATTTTGGATGGGAGTATAGTTATATAATTCTATATTTATAATTATTAGAGGGCATTTACAGGAGTATATTTTATAACTTAATTTGGTAATCCACATTTTAGCTTAATATCCATGTGATTTATTCAGAGTGTATTTTTCAAAATAGTACAGAAATATAGACACTACAAATAAGCAGAAAACATCCAGGTTTTGTTGTATATATTTATATTTTCCACAGTGAATGTGTAAAGATTTTTATAAGCAGAGACAAGTAGATGCTATTGAATATCTTTCTAATTTATATAGGGACATATTTAATAATTGGCTCATTTTTGATAGCTGAAAAAGCATTTGTTTTTAAGAAATTAAATTAGATTAAACTAAATTAAAATCTGACTAAAACACATGGAAATCCCTAATTTATGTAGTAGAAATATTGGTATTGCCCTTAAACATTTAGTTGGGCAGAAAATATTGATATAGGTTTCTATTCCTCTTTTTCAGCTTACTCTATTGGGGAGATAAGAACAAACAATAAAGTACCACACTATAGATTGAAGGAAGAAAAGCAAAGAAGCCACAATTATGAATGAAGCTATTTGTGTTCTGGATAAGTGATGATTATTTGCCTATAATTAATGTTCTTTTTGGTACCTTGCAAAATGTGAAGAATACCTTTAGTAGATACATTATTCTTTATAACATTGATTGCTATGAACAATAGAATACAGTCTTGTCTATTGTTCTGAGTTTGAAGATGATGTTTTATTTTTCATCACTGGTATGTAGTTGTGTATATATAAATCCAAAACAAGTGAAGCAATCAGTCCATCAGTTTGTTATTTTGTTTACGTGAAATCAAAAGAGTTAGTTTGATTGATTCCCTCCTCCTTGGATGTTTGGGCATTAAATATGTAACCCAGATGTCAGGTGGGGCCACCTTGTCTTCCATGAGATCTAGATAAGATTGCCTTGAATCTTGATACCCACCTTGTGGAAGGAGGAAACACTTTTCAAATGTCAGTAAAATCCAGGTAGCTTAAGTTCTTAATGGTTACTCTTCCTCCACCCTCTGTCTGAGTTTCTATGTTTCCTGTCTTTTATATCCACCATATCATTTTAAATTTATACTCTGAGCTATTCTTTATCCACAAAACAAAAATGCAGCCCTTGCAAATGAAACACTCATGAATGTAGAGAACTTTTTGGCATATTGGGATGGGGAAGATTAAGAGGGCAAAGCATTTACACTGCTGCAAGAATAATGACTCTACATTTAGTATAAGGCCACCCTGATCCCTTCAGTCATCTTTCTTGATAGGAATTTCCACCAGTCCTTCAGTCCCTGTAGAAGTGTGCTTTGGAATAAATTCATTAGTTTATATATACATTCCAAGATTTAAATAACAGTATTGTTTGTAATGGGCTTCTCAAGTGGTTCAGTGGTAAATAATCTGCCTGTCAATACAGGAGTGCAGGAGACATGGGTTCCATCCCTGGGTCAGGAAAATCCCCTGTAGGAACAAATGGCAACCCATTCCGGTATTCTTGCTTGGAGAATCAGATGGACAGAGGAGCCTGGTGGGATCAGTCCATGGGGTTTCAAAGAGTCAGACACAACTGAGAATGCACACACAAACATTGTAACAGCAAAAATTAAAAATAAAGCTTCCTATATTACAACCCAATTAAATTGACTAAGATAATCCATCCAGTGTGACTTAAATGATTTAAACATTCATACAGCAGTCATTTAAAAATAATGAAAACAAGTACATCCTTGAAAGGAAAAATTTCTAAGAGATATTACGAAGTATAAAAAATCAGGATGCAAAATGATGTCTATGATATGTTTCTATTTTTGGAGGTAAATAACTATATTTTGAACTGGAAGAATACACCAAATGATAATACTGGTTCCTTTCAGGAAGAGGTACTGGGTTAGTGGGAATGACTATTCTTTCATTTTAGTATTGCAGTACTGTTTAATTTAATTCAATTTAAATAAATTATTTAAAATTTAGCACATCAGTCAGTTCACTCACTCAGTCATGTCCAACTCTTTGTGACCCCCTAGACTGCAGCACGGAGAAGGCAATGGCACCCCACTCCAGTACTCTTGCCTGGAAAATCCCATGGACCGAGGAGCCTGGTGGGCCACAGTCCATGGGGTTGCTAAGGGTCAGACACGACTGAGCGACTTCACTTTCACTTCTCACTTTTATGCACTGGAGAAAGAAATGGCAAGCCACTCTAGTGTTGTTGCCTGGAGAATCCCAGGGACGGGGGAGCCTGGTGGGCTGCCGTCTATGGGGTCGCACAGAGTTGGACACGACTGAAGCGATTTAGCAGCAGTAGCAGCAGACTGCAGCACACCAGGCTTCCCAGTCCATCACCAACTCCCAGAGCTTGCTAAAACTCATGTCCATTGAGTCAGTGATGCCATCCAACCATCTCATCCTCTGTTGTCCCCTTTTCCTCCTGCCTTTAGTCTTTCCTGGCATCAGGGTCTTTTCCAGTGAGTCAGTTCTTCTCATCAGGTGGCCAAAGTATTGGAGCTTCAGCTTCAGCATCAGTCCTTCTGATGAATATTCTATGGATTCATTTAAAGAAATCATTTTGTTATCTCTTTCAAAATAACTGAGTCACTCCTATATGGTTATGAGAAAAAGAGCTGCTCTTAGAATAAAGTCCAAAGTTCTTTACACCCTAAGTTCTGGCCACCCTGGCCTTCCTGGTGCCTCAACAACTTGCTACATCCATTCTCAAATCAGATCCTTTGAATTTGTTCTTTGCTCTGCTTCCAATTCTATTTACCTGTCATGTCACCTCATTTGGATCTTGATTCAATTGTTACCTCTTCAAAGATGCCTTTTGTGACCATCCTACCCATCCTAAGCCCTGTCCCCTATTTAGTTATTTTCTGTCTTATTGCACTATTTGCTTCATGGCACAAATGACTCCTTGACGTTAGGCGCGCGCGTGTGTGTCTCTTCCCCTAGTAGAACGTTAACTTTGTGAGAACAATGGCTTTATCTGTTTTGTCTGTTGCTATAACTTCAATGCCTAATACTAAGCACTCAATGATGCAACAATGAATAAGGTAAGGGGGCCACATGAGTTCCTGGGTCTTATCTTCTATAATCCAGGAGTTTATCAAGAACAGTTTCTTTTGTAAGAGGAATTCGTGTATCAACTCTTAGATATTATACTTATTTTGTTGTGAGTATTTATTAATTTATACTATATAATTTAAACAGGATTGAAGACTTGAAGCAAGTTTTAATGAACTTGCTAGAATAAAAATAAGCATAATTCTAAAAAATTAAACCATCACTGATGCACTACATACGTCTTATTTTAGGGAATCCTCCCAGTAATCTTATGAGATGGCTTGATATTTATCACATTATATTATAGCTGAATTCAGATTCTCAAAGGACTCATATTCTCATTAATTGCTATAGATTTTCTTGATTGAACAGGGCATGTTTATGAATTTTTCCCACAACAGGAAAGAAAATGACAAGATATACTAAATTTTTGATCAGAAACAGTAAGATGTGGTCAATTGAATTATAGATGTACACTCAGAGGTAATAGTTTTGTTTTTCTCAACACATCTACATTCATTTCATAGAATTATCAAAATAGAAATTATCAGTGTTCTGTTGATGGTGATTGCCAGAGTTTGAGCATAGCTTATTATGGAACAAAATGGCAAAAAACCTTTTTAAGGAACAGTTATGGAGCTGAATGCTCCAGGTAAGACTAGCAGACTTTCCCCAACCAATGACGCTGCCAGTCTCACCAATTTAACTGCAGTCAAGAACAAAATTTAATAAATAATCCATAAGCAGAAGCAAATAACCACCTTGCCCTCAGAATAAGTTGCATTGCTTTTCATTTCTTTTCTCCCTCAGATAATACTAAGGAGAATACAAGCGTTCAAGGCCTTCCACCATCACACAGAGTCTTAGCTTTCTGTAATCTCTAATCTGACCGAATCAGATCATCCCAGGCAGTGGAGTCTCTATTTGTATTGACCTAGTAATCCTTCCAAGAGCATGAATGTCTTTTGCCTCAGTCATGTTAGAAACTTCTCTTGGACTTGAGTTCCACTCTATTTTCATCCAACTAATGCTGAGAATAATCAAGGCAGAATGTCCCAAGCAAAGAGTGGGGAAGATGAGTCCATTACAAGAGGTCTGCTAAGAGGAGAAGAGTTTATTGCAGAGGATAGTAGAAATATAGAATTAGATACAGTAGTTCTGCAATTTCCTTTAAGTAGTTTAGACTTTATTTTCAAGCCAAATTTTTAAGCAGGGGTGTCTGGTTTACAGTCAACCTGGTGACAGTATGAAGGATAGGTGAGACCCTAGGTTATAAAACTGTTCAGTGAAACCAAAGAATTCATTGGAGATTCTAAGCACACTCTCCAAACATTAATATAAATGCAATCAAAAATAATAATTCAACATTTAAAAACTGTAATTAATATGCAAATCAGTGGAATAAATAGTTACCTTCATCACTACAAGCTAGAAACAAGGTTAAGAGCAGAAAGTTCAAAGCATCTTGCTGTAATAAGATCAGGTTGATATTCCTGTCTCTGTCATGAATTTTCAGCACCTGGGGTAAACTGGACAATTGCTGAGATGAGCCATCACTGAGTGCGGAAGCACCAAACTGTCTCATCACAAAGACTACTGTACCTTACTCTACATGTCAGAGTGCTGCCTGGCTTCTCGGGAGGCCTCTGCTGGTCATACTAAGCCACTGCCTTACCTTGACAGTGCTGTGAAAAACCAAGATAGCATATTAAAGAGTAGAGACATCAGTTTGCTGACAAAGGTCCATATAGTCAAAGCTATGGTTTTTCCAGTAGTCATGTATGGATGTGAGAGTTGGACCATGAAGAAGGCTAAGTGCCAAAGAATTGATGCTTTCAAATTGTGGTATTGGAAAAGACCCTTCAGAGTCCCTTGGACTTCAAGGAGATCCAACCAGTCAATCCTAAATAAAATCAGTCCTCAATATTCCTTGGAAGGACTGATGTTAAAGCTGAAGCTCCAATACTTTAGGCACCTGATGCATAGAACTGACTCATTAGGTAAGACCCTGACGCTGGGAAAGATTGAAGGTAGGAGGAGAAGGGAGTGACAGAGGACAAGATGGTTGGATGACATCACTGACTCAATGGACATAAGTTTGAGCAAGCTCTGGGAGTTGGTGAAGGACAGGGAAGACTGGTGTGCTGCACGGCATGGGGTTGCAAAGAGTCGGACGTGACTGAGAGGCTGAACAACAACAAAGAACCTTGACAGGTACCAGGGCAAGATGTGAGCACATGCGTGCTTCATGGAATACAGTCAGTGCTCCTGGGCCTGTCTACTCTGATAGTAAAATGGGAAATGTTTTTTGTTATCAAAAAATGCATGTAATAAGAAATTTTGGATATTGGAGACTAAGTGGTATCAAGAGGTGCTGCTGGGTTAAGTCATCTGTTGTATGTTAAGCTGAGAACAAAGCTCCTGTGATTGTTGTTGAACATTTAAGTACTTATAAAAATATATTTGATCAGAGGTTTCTTGCTCTATATCAATTTTGATTTTGCATTGTCTTTGTTTTTATTGTGGATGTTTATTCATGTGTTTGACCGATGCAGCCCTGTGAGATATTTGAGTCAGACTGTTGTTTTTAGTCCCAGGCTAGGTGCAGACACAGCAGCTGGGTGCAGGCCCTCAGCCTCTTTAATCATAGTTGCACTGTAACAAGTGAATTCATAACGCCTAGAGCAGATGCAATACTACAGTTTCTTTTGCATTTAGGTAAAGTTTAGATGCTCCCTTTTCTTTTTTGTTCTTCTTTTTTTATTTTCTAACATTTGACTATTTTATATTTGACAGTGTTACTGGGCATTTTCAGTGGTTTCTTTTTTTGGTATAACTTTTATCAGTGATTTTTGTAGGAGATAGAATGATTATCTTTGAAACCCAAAGTAGACTTCTGGTTATAAGAAAAAAATTAAAAATAGCATTTAATGATGAGAATGATTAGACTGAATAAAGTATAGTAGGATATAACATAAACTAATTTCACAATTTGTGGTAGATACCTTGAAAACAGAAAAGAGCATAATATTGAAAACAGAAAAGAATGTAATAGAGCTCTTTTCTTTTCTTTTTTTTTTAATGTCCTATGCTGCCTTTAGATCTGGGCAAGAGGGGCCTCAGCTGTGGGTCCTGGGCATTTGTTTTTTTTTTTTTTTTTTTTGCCTTCTATGGCTGCATCCCTCTCCATAGAGCAAATGAGTCCACAGCTGAGCGGAAGCCCACAACGCTCTTTCAGACTGACCTTTAGGTATCCTGCTTCCCAGAACTCCCTGCCCGCAAGCACATCCCAGCCTGCGTGGTGATCTTCCCTGGATCCATCCTTCTGAAGAGGTTCTACACTTTGGTGTAGTGCAGAGCTGGTGTAGTATAGTGCTGATGAGTGGCCCAGGGGTGACTACTGGGTGTTACTGGAGCTTTGGCATGCAGTCCAGGTGACCACACACAACCATAAGAAGCCCTCAGGGTGTGGAATGAGCCAATGATGCAAGGGGGAGGAGGTCAGACTGCAGACCTGGGGCTAGTTCTCATGCCACCATGTGCCAGAGCAGGACTTTGAGGAGTGCAGAATTCTAAGCCCAGACATGTCACCCACATCCTTATGAAGGTACATTTGCAAGATAAGAGATAGCATATTTTATTTAATAGTTTATTATCATTTCAATAACTTTTAAATATTTAGATTTATGATACTTGAGCCTTCCTTTGTATTCTTGTTCTAGATCCTATAAATATCAAGGGTGTTCCTGTATATGATTAAATTTAAGCAATTCTTAAAAGAATTCTACAAGCAGATACTATCATTTTCTCTACTTTACAGGAAAGGATACTGAGGCACAAAAAGGTTAAACAACCACATAAGGCCACACAGATAGTGAACCAGGTTTGGAATGAGAAGGGTGGATTTGACTGCCTGAAGTACTTTCTCTTAACTACAATACTATGCTGTTTCCTGAAGAAAATGTGTCAACAAATTCTTACAGAAAATTTCTGGATGACAAGAAAGTAAATACCAGTAATTCATTGGGATTCACCTTTTAGTAATGCTACTGCAGCTGCTAAGTCGCTTCAGTCATGTCTGACTCTGTGTGACCCCATAGACGGCAGCCCATCAGGCTCCTCCATCCCTGGGATTCTCCAGGCAAGAACACTGGAGTGGGTTGCCATTTCCTTCTCCAATGCAGGAAAGTGAAAAGTGAAAGTGAAGTCGCTCAGTCGTGTCTGATTCTTAGCGACCCCATGGACTGCAGCCTACCAGGCTCCTCCGTCCATGGGATTTTCCAGGCAAGAGTACTGGAGTGGGGTGCCATTGCCTTCTCCACCTTTTAGTAATAAAAATTGCCTAAATCCATAGTGTATTTTCTGTTGTGAAATTGGTAAATATTATTACAGCCAGGAGAAATATCAATAACCTCAGATATGCAGATGACACCACCCTTATGGCAGAAAGTGAAGAGGAACTCAAAAGCCTCTTGATGAAAGTGAAAGTGGAGAGGGAAAAAGTTGGCTTAAAGCTCAACATTCAGAAAACGAAGATCATGGCATCCGGTCCCACCACTTCATGGGAAATAGATGGGGAAACAGTGGAAACAGTGTCAGACTTTATTTTAGGGGGCTCCAAAATCACTGCAGATGGTGACTGCAGCCATGAAATTAAAAGACGCTTACTCCTTGGAAGGAAAGTTATGACCAACCTAGATAGCATATTCAAAAGCAGAGACATTACTTTGCTAACAAAGGTTCGTCTAGTCAAGGCTATGGTTTTTCCTGTGGTCATGTATGGATGTGAGAGTTGGACTGTGAAGAAGGCTGAGCACTGAAGAATTGATGCTTTTGAACTGTGGTGTTGGAGAAGACTCTTGAGAGTCCCTTGGACTGCAAGGAGATCCAACCAGTCCATTCTGAAGGAGATCAGCCCTGGGATTTCTTTGGAGGGAATGATGCTAAAGCTGAAACTCCAGTACTTTGGCCACCTCATGGGAAGAGTTGACCGATTGGAAAAGACTCTGATGCTGGGAGGGATTGGGGGCAGGAGGAGAAGGGGACAACAGAGGATGAGATGGCTGGATGGCATCACTGACTCGATGGACATGAGTCTGGGTGAACTCCGGGAGTTGGTGATGGACAGGGAGGCCTGGGGTGCTGGGGTTCATGGGGTCGCAAAGAGTCGGACACGACTGAGTGACTGATCTGATCTGATCTGATTACAGCCCCTGCAGTTACAATGCCATTTTGAAATAAAATATTCAGAGCATAAAATTAAGTTTCTTACCTTCTTTTCATCATTCACTGAACAGTTTAATAAAGCAGACTGTTTAATAAAACATCTTTATATATATATATATATATATACACACACACACACATAGACGATGCCTGTCTTTAAAACAGTATTGGATAATTCTATATAAATTATTGATTTATTAGGTACAATCTTAAATTGTAGATTTTTCACTTTCTTGTTATTATATTGTCAATAAATTCCAGAAATTTCCCTTTCTGTGCTAATTTGATAAAAGCTTTCGGGCAAGGTACTGACTCAAGTATCTCAAATGAGACAGGAGAGTAGTGTCTTTTGTTTGTTTCTGATAAAGTAATTCTTTCAGTAATTGCTCCTTAAGCAAGGTTACATCATCTTGCATATCTTACCAGTACCTTTAAAGAGCTGAACTGACTTCATCTGGCAAAACTTTGCTTACAGCTGCAGATGAAGAGTCAGAAATGAAATAGAAATATTTGAACCTAACATTAGAACAAACTAAAACAACTATTTCAAGACATTGAATGAATATTTGACAGATAAATACTTAAATATCTTAAATTTAAAAATATACTATTGACTATTTCATCATTTACATATACACATAAAATTTATTTAGTGCCTAATTGTGAATATTTACCCAACCAAAGAATCTATTCGTCTACTCTCTCCAAACTGGGTACTCAGTAGAGATTATGTGAATTTACAAACCTTATAAGATGACTTATAAATACACTTTACTTTTCGATATTCTTTTAAGCTTTGAGTCTATTTAATTGAACAGTATGTTTCTGTGATTCAGAATTTTCTTGATACTGTGTATCCAAGGTAAAACCTAAAAATATATTCTATATTGAGGCTATAAGTGTCACCAATAACTGTTCTCATTAATTGATATGATAATGTGTAAGTTATAAACTTGAAATTTTCATGATAATAAATTTATAAAATATCACTTTTCATTTATGGACCCTCATTGGAATTCATTAAAAATATGGCTCTACTGTTCAAATACTACAGGAGAAAATAGAGATTGAGATGAGGATATGCAGGAGTTTAGGCAAGAGCTGTTGAGGGCCAGAATAAGGGTTGTGGGGGTGGGGATGGAAATGAAGGGAGCTGAAGCATAGGAATTTAGTGAGATCCCCACATAAATCTCTGCCTAGGAAATGTGCCTCATATAATTCTCTTCCAGGAGCTACCTGACAATTTGTCGTGAATTACCCAGAGAAGACTCAACAGTCATGAAAGAGAGGCACCACTTTCATTCTAAGACGCATTATTGTATGTAGTACATAAAAACCTCTCCTCCTAGGCTGGACAACCATTTGAACATGTAAAATTATAGAAAGAGAAAATTATCAGAGCCACTGTTGCTAGGTGACCGAACACTACCTGATTATGGTAGCACTATCATATTTTCTTTTCTCTTTATTCATAATTAAGCACATTGCCTTTTTGTTAACAAGTGTCTCACAAAACTGTATCAGTTCATGTAAAGGAAAATTTTAGTGCCTTCCTCCACTGATTCATTACAAACATCAGTTTCAAACTTTACAGATGAATGTGATAAGCAAAAATAGACAAGCAAAAACAGCAACAATAACAAAACACTGCGGTATTTATTTCCCTAATTTTCCTCACTTGTTTCTTCAAAAGCAAGGTCTTGATATTCAAAAACTGGGGCATGGAAGAAAATCAGACTCACTGCTGCTGCTGCGGCTGCTGCTAAGTCACTTCAGTCGTGTCCGACTCTGTGCGACCCCATCCTGGAAAATGTGTGGTGCAGATATTAAGTAGTAGCTCTCTCCTCCCTCCCCATGCATGGCCTGAGGGTGAGCCCTCCTCCCCACCTTAGCATGGCTACTGGCTTTGTTTACTAATGAAATATTTCTGCCCAAATTGTATTTTTGGAACAATACCATTTAAAAAAACTTTAGATTAGCATACATAGCTTTCAGTATTTGCACATCAAATTATGTTTCTATTTTTTCCCTTGAAGTCAGAAAAATAATTTGTGATATATTGAATAAAGGGACTGTTCTGGAGTTTTGTTGTTTTTTTTAAAGAAAGAAATATTGTTACTATAGCCTCATCAGAGAAGGCAATGGCAAGCCACTCCAGTACTCTTGCCTAGAAAATCCCATGGATAGAGGAGCCTGGTAGGCTGCAGTCCATGGGGTCGCTACAAGTCAGACGTGACTGAGCGACTTCACTTTCACTTTTCACTTTCACACAATGGAGAAGGCAATGGCAACCCATTCCAGTGTTCTTGCCTGGAGAATCCCAGGGACGGCAGAGCCTGGTGGGCTGCCATCTATGGGGTCGCACAGAATCGGACACGACTGAAGCGACTTAGCAGCAGCATAACCTCATACTTCCAAATTAGATGACCATTGATGTATACAAATATTTCCCATTTTGGCAGGCCCCTAGTGCTGAATCAGTAAAGAAAGCTGAGCACTAAAGAAGTGATGCTTTTGAACTGTGGTGTTGGAGAAGACTCTTGAGAGTCCCTTGGACTGCAAGGACATCCAACCAGTCCATCCCAAAGGAGATCAGTCCTGGGTGTTCATTGGAAGGGCTGATGCTGAAGCTGAAACTCCAACACTTTGGCCACCTGATACGAAGAGCTGACTCATTTGAAAAGACCCTAATGCTGGGAAAGATTGAGGGCAGGAGGAGAAGGGGATGACAGAGGACGAGATGGTTGGATGGCATCGCTGACTCAATGGATATGAGTTTGGGTAAGCTCTGGGAGTTGGTGATGGACAGGGAAGCCTGGCGTGCTGCTGTTCATGGGGTCGCAAAGAGTCAGGCACGACTGAGCGACTGAACTGAACTGAGTCCTGAATCAAATGACAAATCTTGATTACTCCTCTTTCTTTTTCTTTCTTTTTCTTCTCCCAGCTTTACTGAGGAATAATTGTAAATTAAAATATTATATAGAAGATGTACAATTGATCATTTGATGTACATTGTGAATAAACACAATCAACATTAAATTAACACATCTGTCACCTCACATAAATTTGCTTTTGTTTTACTTTTGATAAGACACATCCAAACCTACTCTCTTAGCAAATTTTGAGTACATATTAATATATTATTAACTATAATTACCACTCTGTATATTAATCTTGTGTCTTATTCATCTTATTACTGCAATTTTATAATCTTTGAACAACATCTTCCCATTTATTCCACCCTTCAGCCCTGGAATACTTTCTGCTTCCATTGTTTGACTTTTTAAGATTATACATGTGAGATAAAATAGTATTTGTCTTTCTGTATTTGGTATATTTCTTTTACTGTCCTCCAGGTTCACCCATACCTCCAAAGACCAATTTCTTGCTTTTTTTCATGAGTGAACAATATTCTATTATTTACATACACTCCATTTCCTTGTCCTTTCACTTAGGGTGTTTTCTATTTTGGTTTTGTGAATAATGTGTCAAATAACATGGGAGTGCAGATACCTCTTTCTTTTTGATAGGAAAGAAATAAAATCATTTGTAGGTTAACTGAGGGGACTACCTTTTATTTTTCATCTTGGCTATGTCTATATACAGGTCGTGAAGTTGAAAATTGAAATAGTGTCTTGATAATATAACCACTCTATTGGCAGAAATTGGAGAGGAAATAAAGAGCCTCTTAACGAAGGTAAAAGAGAAGAGTGAAAAAGCTGGTTTGAAACTCAGCATGAAACAAACTAAGATCATGGCATCTGATCCCATCTCTGTATGGCAAATAGAAGGGAGAAAAGTGGAATCAGTGACAGATTTTATTTTCTTGGGCTCCAGTATCACTGCAGATGGTGATGGCTGCCATGAAATTGAAAGATGCATACTCCTTGGAAGGAAAGCTGTAACAAACACATTATATTAAAAAGCAGAGACATCACTTTGCCAGCAAAGGTCTATATAGTCAAAGCTATGATTTTTCCATTAGTCATGTATGGATGCAAAAATTGGACTATAAAGAAGGCTGAGCTCCAAAGAATTGATGCTTTTGAATTGTGGTACTGGAGAAGACTTTTGAGAGTCCCTTGAACAGCAAGGAGATCAAACCAGTCAATCCTATAGGAAATCAACCCTGAATATTCATTGGAAGGACTGCTGCTGAAGCTGAAGCTCCAGTACTTTGACCACCTGATGGGGAGAGCTGACTTATTGGAAAAGACCCTGATCCTGGGAAAGGTTGAAGGCAAAGGAGAAGAATGCAGCAGAGGATGAGATGGTTAGATAACATGACTGATACAATGGACATGAACTTGAGCTAACTCTGGGAGATAGTAGAGGACAGAGGAGCCTGGTATGGTGCAGTCCATGAGGCTGCAAAGAGTCAGACACGATTTAGTGAGTGAACAACAACAATATGACTTTAAAACCCACTTTGCCTGACTCTGTCAGATAATTAAACAGAGGTGGCTTAAGAGAAATTTGAGCAACCCAAATAATCGGTTTTTCTCAATGTTTAGGTAGCTTCTGTGAGTTCAAATATAGACCATATATATTTTTATTCTTATAAAAGGGGTTATTAACCTCCTTAGTAAATGAGTGTAGTTTTCCTTATCTGGTAAGCAAGGTATTATCTGAAGCAAACCAGCTTGGAGAGTGTTTACTTACCAGATGGGAGAATAAGGCAGCTGGGATTCCATCCCTGACTTGACATGAATGGTGTGTGCTGTGCCCTTTCCTTTGGTGCCTTAGCTGCTACTAAATCCTGCTTTGCTTCCTCTTGCTGGCTGAAAAGAAACAGAAGCCTCTTTCCACAAGTGACTGGTGGCAGATGGATCAAGCCAGTGAAATGCTATGCCCCAGACTTTCATCTGTCCAGCTGAACTGGGTCATTACAAAGTGCACTTTCACGCGTTGTTCCTCTTGTGGCTGAAATTTATGTGTACTATGGGCAATAGTTAGTTTAGTTTAGCAAGATTATTTTAAACATTTACTACTTGCTTAGCAACATGCTGCCTACTTTCCAAAGGTTAAAAAAGACATGGCCACACCATATTAGCTTGGTGTGTTTCATTTTTTAAAGGGAATAATAAATGTAAATCTAGGAAGGCATATCATTGAAATAAATCAAAATCACTTGGTTCTCAATTTTCCTGTAGATTAACAAACTCTCTTAGGGGTAATTAGTGAGCAGAGCAATTAGAAAGAGTAAGGAATAGGAGACACATAAACAGGTATTTGGGGAAAGGGAGTAATACATTTTAAAGTCTAAAAAATTTTGAGTCCATATGTTGAAATTTAAGTAGTGTATACAATTATTTACATTTTGGTTTCAGATGTAGAATTATAAAGGGGAACTCTTATTTAGTTCTGAACTTATATCTATCTGCCTCTTTCACCATCCAGTCAGGATTCATCCATCCATCTGGTCACCTATTTTGTCTTCAAAATTTTCGTTGGTGAAAACTGAGTTTATGAACCATTTATCATATTACAATTAAACTTTTTTTTTTAATTTTTAAAAATTTTTTTTACAATTAAACTTTTTACATTTAAACCTGTGACTGAGGAAAACAGCTTTGAATCAAGCATATTGTTTTGGATTTCTATTCTAAGAAAATCCAGCTAGTGGGCAGTACTCTCAATGGGAGGCTGGCAAAAAAAGAAAGAAAGAAAAAAAAAATACAGAAAAACCAAAGGAAAATCTTATTCTGCAGCTTTTATGAGCCTACAAAAAAAGCTTGCTCACTTTTGTGTGTATGTCATCATTTTTTTTTCTTAAGCAGTTTGGGAGACATAAACTGGAAAAGATTATCTGGTCTCAGACATGCACCATAGCCCATGGCAGGAAGAAAAAGTGAGAGCAGCTTTGCAGACTTGTCCTCCAGATGCAAGTGTCCAGGAATGTCTTGCTGCACCAAACCGGGAATCACCTAAGAATATTTATTTGAGAAAACCCAAAAAGTAGACACATTTGGTGAGCTAATTCATTTAGTGGGCAAACTGAATAAAACCCAACTTACATGTGCTGGTTTACAGACCATTAGCTATTCAAGTTCCCAGCGATAAAACAAATCACCTGTCCTCAGTTTTGATGATCCGGAGTCTAAAGACCCATAAGAGTACTTTATCTGAAATTTAATACAAAATATATGTCAAGTACATTAGTTTGAAGATAGACACTCACTTTAATTGGGCTTCCCAGGTGGTGCTAGTGGTAAAGAACCCTCCTGCCAATGCGGGAGACTATTAGAGAGGAGGGTTGGATCCCTAAATCAGGAAGATCCCCTGGAGGAGGGCATGGCAATCCACTCCAGTATTCTTGCCTGGAGAATCCCATGAACAGAGGAGCCTGGCAGGCTACAGTCCATGGGGTCACAAAGAGTCATACTTGACTGAAGCGACTCAGCCCACATGCACATTCACTTTAATTAACATGTAAAGTATGCTTCTTTAAAACCCAACGTATGACACTTTTTTTTTTCAAGCCGTAATAAAAATAAGTAGGCACAGTTTGATGTAACTGTACATATTCTTTCCAAGTTAGTACTATGAAAAAGAGATGAAATGCTTCCTTATTGAAGATTCACGTAGAAAGTGACACCAATCTGAATATGACATATGAAAGGTGACCTAAGCAAGCATTATTCTTTTATCAAATAATTCACAGCTTTAAAATATATGAACAGTCATATACAAGTTCTCACAATTTGTGTTTCAAGTAACGTGAACCTGATGAATTTTATTGCCATTGGAAACACCTGACTCCAATTTCTTGACGTGGGAAGGTTATTTGAGTTTTTTGAATCTACACGTTTTACCTAGGAACTTGAATTCAGTAGGTTCGCCAGAGTCTGGAAATCTATAGTTTCACAAGGGCCATAAACATGTCTGGGAATACTTCCAATCAAACCTTTGTCCAGATGTGTATATGATCTGTGACTATTTTGTGACTGAAACATGATTGATTTAATGTACAGTCCCAGTTTCGTAATGGTTTTGGCTCCACTGAATTCAACTTTTAGGGTCTGTTTAAAAATGCCATCTGAAAATAATCCCCATATTTTCTATCTCTAGAAACTTTTTTATCCTTTTGAGCTGATGCAAATGTCTCCACCTCCAGATGGCCTTCAACATCGTCATTGCCGAAAACAACCCCTTCCTACGCTGGTAAGAATTGGCCTTTGATAGAACTGATTCCTCTAATAAGCTTTTTGGTTTAATATGTGTGTCTATTTGGAGAACACGTCTTTTAAATTATTGTGGACTCTACTATAGGATTTTCTCAAAGACATTACGACATAGTGTCACAATGAGGATCAGGACACATTTTTTTCCCATAAGAATACTTGGATTTTTCTGCAGGCAGTGTGGCAGAGAAATTAGGATCAGGGATTTTGAAACTAGACTGCATACATTAATATCCCAACATAATTACTTACAAGCCATATGACCTGGGAAAGTTGCTTAATCTCTTTTGCCTCAATTTCTTCATCTGTAAAAAATAAGGATAAGTATAATGCCTATTGAATAGGGCTTTTATGAGGATTAAATGAGTTGATATATATATATATAATGGTGGCTCAGATGGTAAAGCGTCTGTCTACAATGTGGGAGACACAGGTTTGATCCCTGGGTTGGGAAGATCCCCTGGAGAAGGAAATGGCAGTCCACTCCAGTACTGTTGCCTGGAGAATCCCATGGAAAGAGAGGCCTGGTAGGCTACAGTCCATGGGGTCACAAAGAGTCGGACATAGCTGAGCGACTTCACTCTCACTCTTTTAAAATAACTATATTAGATATTTGCTATTATTATTGGCTATAAGTGGTTTGTTTTTATATTATGAATTCTGAGAATTTGTTCATCACTTTTCTCTCTTCACATCAACTGAATATAGATTTAAAGTCAAGTTTGTATCCTCAACATAATATGGAAGGGAACATTTTAACCTTGTCCTTTGTCTCTTCGTCTCTTCTGTTGTTGTTGTTTAGGCCCTAAGTCATGTCTGACTCCTTTGTGACCCCGTGGACTATAGTCCACTAGGCTTCTCTGTCTGTGGGAGTTCCCAAGCAAGGAGACTGGAGTGGGTTGCCATTTCCTTCTCCAGGGGATCCTCCTGGCCCAGATATCGAACCCATGTCTCCTGCACTGGCAGGCGGATTCTTTACCACTGAGCCACGGGGGTAGCCCCTTTACTTCTTCTAGTGTGTTCTTATCTCCCATTTAGTTTATGAAATCTTATATAATTTTATGAATTCGTGGACATTGCTTGAAATTTTTTCTGGCAAAGGATAAATTATATATAAATTAAAAGGTACACATTTTTTCTTTATCCTGCTAATTGAGCTGCACAAAAATGTAAAAGAATTAGGGAATATCCTTATTATAGGGTAAAGCAAAATATAGAAATTTAGCATTAAATGTAGGAGTTTGAAGGAAGTAACATATGCATTTAAAAAACAAGGAAGGTTACTGGTGGTAGTGGACAATTTTCTTCCCAGTTTGCTTTGCTCTCATTTGAGGAAAGGCAGAAGGCAATGGCACCCCACTCCAGTACTGTTGCCCGGAAAATCCCATGGATGGAGGAGTCTGGTAGGCTGCAGTCCATGGGGTCGCTAAGAGTCGGACACAACTGAGCGACTTCACTTTCACTTTCCACTTTCATGCATTGGAGAAGGAAATGGCAACCCACTCCAGTGTTCTTGCCTGGAGAATCCCATGGACGGAGAAGCCTGGTAGGCTGCAGTCCATGGGGTCGCACAGAGTCAGACACGACTAAGAGACTTAGCAGCAGCAGCAGCAGCAGCATTTGAAGAAATATGTACAGTTTAGTGTAGCTATCCAGTGTGCACTTTCATATCATTTTCAGTGGGCAGATTCTCCTTTTGTGACAGGGGGTGAAATTTCAGAGTCACTGAAGGAAATTATAGTGAAACTAACCTGACAACCTATAAGCCCAATGCCATAAAATTCAAATAGCCTCCAGACATGTACAACACAGCAAAAGTATTATTATAAAATTCCTTAAGTGAGTTTTTCAAGCTGCTGTCCTATGTTGAGAATTTTAAACATTAGAACAACAAAAACAACCATCTCTACCCCCTTTATAAGTAGCACTGGATGACTAGGGATGAATTTCTATCCTTGAAATTTCTCAGAGGCTCAGAACGGTTTTGCAAACCACAAGAGCATCACTCCTCCATAAGAGCATTATGTCTGTGGTTTACAATGTCTTCTGGACTTCTTGATTGATGTATAGCATAGTTATCCAGCCATCTCAATTCATTAAGTGTTTTTCCCAGCTTAAGTCATGTGTCCTGTCAAATCAAGACTTCTCTTTAGTTCTCAGTAATGCCCTGCTGCTAGAATACTGCAAATTCCAGATTAGGAAAAAGCCTTTCAATTCTGTGACTCATGTCTCCAACTTTCACTGGACACAACTATTCACCCAAAGACTTATACTAAATGAGATGAGACTTGCTGACAGCATGCTTCGGGTTGAGAGGATAAGACTATCAGAGACATCAAAGATCTACTCATCGAGCACTAGGATGCTTCCAAATTGAAGGGGAATTCTGTGCCTGGATTCCAGGCAATGCAATGTATCATATATGAATTTAATTGCCAACTATTTAACTCTACTGAAAATTTTTTCCTCATATGCCAATCCCAAATTTTCTGGCCATTAGTAAGTATAAAAAAAACAAATATATCTATCATCTTGAAAAGTGTTAATATTAAATAGTGATTCCAGGTAGTAGAAGTAATTTCAGAAGTTATATTTTGGTACATAAAAAGTGGGGTTAGAAAATGATACATAAGGTACAAATTAAAACAAAACATAGCTAACCAGTAAAATTACTATGCTTGAGTAAAATTGGGCTTTCCTTTTGGCACAGCTGGCAAGGAATCTGCCTGCGATGCGCGAGACCTGGGTTAGATCCCTGGGTTGGGAAGATCCCCTGGAGAAAGGAAAGGCTTCCCACTCCAGTGTTCTGACCTGGAGAATTTCATGGACTGTATAGTCCATGGGGTGACAACTAGTCAGACATGACTGAGCCACGTTCAGGGTAAAATTGACTACTGGAAAAAAATTCTAACAGTATTCTTGGATATTCATGGTAGTGAAGTGAAGTGAAGCGAAAGTCGCTCAGGCGTGTCCAACTCTTTATGACCTCATGGACTATATAGTCCATGGAATTCTCCAGGCCAGAATACTGGAGTGGGTAGCCTTTTCCTTCTCCAGAGGATCTTCCCAACCCAGGGATTGAACCCAGATCTCCCGCATCTCAGGCATATTCTTTACCAGCTGAGCCACAAAGGAAGCATTCATGTTAGGCATTTAGATAGACGTCTACATGTAAGTCAAGACATTTCATGAGACCATTAATGTTTGAAAATCAAGAATTTGATTTGATACTTACTGTGCAGAACAAAAAATAATCTGGGAATATTCTAAGAAAGTCACTAAATATCAAAGTCCTGGTTGCTAAGACAGTTATTTCATCTTATTTTTCATATTCTTACAAATGCTTTGATTTTAGGTCAGAACTTCCTTATGGTCCATTTGGAATTTCAAAGAGATTTCTTGATTTCCAAACATTAATAGTCTCATGAAATATCTTGCTTTATATGTAGACATCTATCCTCAGCCCTGTCTTTTGCTGAGTAAGAATGATACATGTTTGGATACGGAATCTTGGTTTTGGAGTTTACCCTCCAAGAATAATTTTGATAAAGAGTGAAATTTAGAAAATAATATTGAAAATAATTTTGAGCTTTCTTACTTTTATTTAACTTCCACAACCTTTTTCCCAACCAGATGACTGAAATAAAAACTTAAACTTTATTTCTGATTATAGCAATTGTCTGTACTTTTGATAACTTCTCTTTATGACCTTTATATTAAGAAAATAAAATGTTTTGCATTTTTTAGGAAGAAGTATGAGGAGGGTGACATGGCATATAAAATATGGATTTCAAATGACATGTGTATCTTTTAAAAAGTAATGTATATCTTTAAATACAAATAATCTTTCTGATCTAAAATCTTAAGTTAATAGTAAAAATACTCAAATATCTTTGTTCATGAAATCTGAAATGTTAATATCTCACTGAGGCATAGATTTAATGAAATAAATATATGTGTATCCGTGTTGATTGAAATTTTATATACTCATTGATACATATGGAAATACATTTAGAAAAGGAATCAAGCATACTGTGCAATTTCAAAAGGCAAAATTATTTGTGGCCCAATAAAAGCCACTTATATAAATTACATTGACAAACAGGCACCAGCTTTATAGATAGACTTTCTTTCTTAGAGGAATGCTATGTGAAAAATTAAAATTATATTACAGAAGAAAAAGAGAGCACATTTTGGTCAGAAACCCAATGGCTGTCCTTAGAGAATTCTATTTTTGGTTACAACTTCTGAGCATTCTCCAATCTGAACAATTAATATTCAGGGGATAAATTCATGGTTTTTATGGTGCTAACTCTGTTTACAGCATACCTGCTGACTGTTAAACATCCTATGATGAGAGTAAGATCTTATTATTCTTCCTACTGGCCTTTCCATCTCAATTGTATCTTGTATCTTGTATCTTTTCTTAAATTTTAGGTCATAAGGACCCTGTTAAAACACAATTCTGTAAGTGTCTCTGGCTAATTATATCTGTCATTTAGCATTTCTTTCCTTAAATGGTGAGAAAACACACAAGGAAGCAGAATCAGCAAATAAAGTCTTTTATTTGCCTAATGTCTGAACAACCTCAGTACCAATAAATATTCATTGAAATCTAGACCTGGATTGAAACTAGCATTGTAAATTCTAGACATGTGCCTTGGATAAGCATCTTAACCTCTCTAAGGTTCAGTTTCCTCATGCTGCAAGTGGGCATATATACTGACTTCATATATTGCTGGTAGTATTAAGAAAGATAAAAATCCCTAATGGTAAGACCTGGTGAGTAGAAATAGATTTTCTCTTCTAGTTATACTTTCTGTCTTCCTCTTTCACAGGCAGACAGATACATAAACTTTACAGCTATTGTTACTTTTGTGCTTGATATTATGCTATAGTTTACTGTTATGCTTTATGTGTATATATTTTCTTTATTTCTGAGAAACAAAATCTGAAGGCAGAGGCTATATTTCTTTGTGTTTTGCCATCTGGTAGTAGCGGAGAGTTGGATGTATGACAAAATGTTGACACACCTGCTTACCAATTTGTTGACATAGGCCAAGATTTATTCAAAATTAGTTACTTGTGACACATAAATGTTCTTGATGTATACTCAGTTTTTTGAGTAATTAAGAGCTACTCATGAGAATGATCTCTAATAGTAACTATTTATGGCATAGAAGATGAAATCTGTAGATGAAGAGGAAGAAAGAAATAATTATTTGTTGAAATGAAACATGTTCTTAGTTGTAATAGTAAATATCTTCTAATGACAGATTAATACTACCATTTCTAGTAACATGTCCCTATCTGAGTAGCTAATTCTCTAATACACAATTTGAGAAAGTGCCGGGGATGGTTGAATGAAATTCTCACTAGAGAGTTATCTAATAGGAAATATTTAGAGAAGATTTAAATTTCTGTAATTCACTAAAACAGTTATATTAGTTGTACCAAAGTTCTCTAAGTTTTATTGCATAGGGTTTCAAAAAAATGGTACTTCTAATCCATATTCTACAGTATGAAGCTTATAGTTGGAAGACTGTACATGAGTGGAAAATTATGATTTCCACCTGCAGTAGGAGGAATCATCCATTTCATAATAGTATTTACCACATTCTTGGCAAGCTAGCTCTCTAATAATCAAAGGTCTATTGTAAATAGCCTGTAAGTTATTTTCAAATAGAAGCTAATTTAAATGTTTTTCACTTACTTACCAAATTTACCCTAATGTTAATTTTCTTCTCTCCACAACATAGAAATATAGTGTATATATGAATATACTTTTCATTAACAAAGACAGAAAAGGCAAATTTACAACACAATTGAGAAAATTACAAAATTACAATACAAAAAATCATAGATGACAAACTTCTTTGTAAATTGACTTTATGTCTGCCAATAATACTATGAAAAGTTAATGTAAACTCTCGGGTGGGATGTTAGACTTGTCTATGACAGATTGGAAAGAGAATTCTGGAACATTTCAAAGGTAAAAGAAAATAGGACTTGACAGATTAAAGAGTCCTGAGCTGTGCTCACCTTCCTCAAACTACCCTTTATCAGATGGATTAATGCAGTTTTAACATCAGAAAAGACAGGCTGCTACCTATGACAGTAACCAAAGAGCTTACTGAATGTGGCCCAGCATTAGTAGAGGAAGAAGGGAAATGTTTATTTCCCCTGTCACTATACTGAGAGAAATAGACAGCTGTTGGCCAGTGGCTTATCTTAAAATAGCTTCATTAACACAAAGAAGTCTGGTGTGCTGCAGTCCGTGGGATCACTAGGAGTCACACAACTGAGCAACCGAACTGAACTGAACTGATCACAAAGAAGCAAGTTGGAAAACAGCGACATAGGAAGTGGAAAGTCTAAGTGCCGAAACTGAGACATCTGGCCAAAGAGCATATATACTGGATAAATGTGAGTGAATTTTCAATTTTGCCTTATGTTTAAGAAGGGGCATATTAGGGAAGATTCATTTCCAATTAAGTAAAACTTTAAACTGTTTCTAGATTTTTACTTTTTAAACATATTGATTAAAACATTTTTAAAAATTTACCTTAACTTTAATAAAGCATAAACTTTTGAATGAAGCACAAGTCAGAATCAAGATACTGGGAGAAATACCAATAACCTCAGATATGCAGATGACACCACCATTATGGCAGAAAGTGAAGAGGAACTAAAGAACCTCTTGATGAAGGTGAAAGAAGACAGTGAAAAAGCTGGCTTAAAACTCAACATTCAAAAAGCAAAGATCATGGCATCCGATCCCATCACTTCATGGCAAATAGATGGGGAAACAATGGAAACAGTGACAGACTTTTTTTTCTGGGCGCCAAAATCACTGCAGATGGTGAGTGCAGCCATGAAATTAAAAGACGCTTTCTCCTTGGAAGATGATAAACCTAGACAGTGTATTAAAAAAAAAAAAAGGAGAGACATTACTTCTCTGACAAAGGTCTGTCTAGTCAAAGCTATGGTTTTTCCAGTAGTCATGTGTGGTTCTGAGAGTCATGTATGGACCATAAAGAAGGCTGAGCCTTGAAGAATTTATGCTTTTGAACTGTGGTGTTGGAGAAGACTCTTGAGAGTCTCTTAGACTGCGAGGAGATCAAACTAGTCCATCCTAAAGGAAATCAGTCCAGAATATTCATTGGAAGGACTGATACTGAAGCTGAAGCTCCAATATTTTGGCCACCTTATGCAAAGAACCGACTCGTTAGAGATGACCCTGATGCTGGGAAAGATTGATGGCAGGAGGAGAAGGGGACGACAGAGAAAGAGATGACTGGATGGCATCATTGACTCAATGGACAAGAGTTTGAGCAAGCTCTGGGAGAAGATGAAGGATAGGGAAGCCTGGCATGCTGCAGTCCATGGGGTCACAAAGAATTGGACACAACAGAGTGATTGAACAACAAATGTTAGAAAACAAAAAATGCATCTATTTTAAGCATGCAGCTCCATGAGTTATGAAAATTATATGCCTATATAAACACCAGCCTGGTAAACATGTAGCACACGTCTGTCACCTCCCAAAGTTTCCATATTTCTCTTTGCACTTAATCCTATTCCCTTATCCCACACCCCGGGTAAGCACGGACCTGCTTTATTATGCCATAGGTTAAATTTACATCTTCTAGATTTCATGTAAATGAAATAATCCAGTGTGTTCTCTTTTGTGTCTGACTTCTTTTACTCAATTTTTGAGCTTTGTACATGTTGTGTTCCATTTGTATCAATTAAAAGTTGATGTAAGTTAAGTATCAATTCAAGTATTAATTTCATTGTATGACAGTTGAAAACTTGCTTACAGATTTACTTGTTGGTACATTTGTGTTTCTTCTAGTTATGCGCTATGAAAAATAAAGCTGCTAGGCATGTACCCATCTTTTTATAAACATACGCTTTCATTTCTCAGGGTAAATGCCTAGGAGAGTAATTGCAGAGTCACAAAATAAATACATTTTTGACTACACAGAAACTGCTATGTTGTTTTCCAGAGTGGTTATACCATTTTACATTACATTTACACGAGCCATGTATAAAAGCTTCAATTTCCCCACCTCTTCATTAACACTTTGGTATTTCTAGTCTTTATAATTTTAGTCATTTTAGTAGCTATGCAACAGTAACTCATTGTGGTTTAATTCATATTGGGTATTTTTTCATGTTCTTTATTTGTATATCTTCTTTGATGCAGTGTTTATTCAAATATTTTGCCCTTTTATTGGGTTATTTGTACTATCATGTGGTTGAAAATTCTTTACACATTGTAAGACATACATATTGTGAAGAATTTATTTCAACTCATAACTTATCTTTTCATATTATCACAGTATTTCTCAATGAGCAGATTTTTAAATTGTACTAAAGTTTAATTTATCCATTTTTTATTAGTCAGTATATTTAGTGTCCTATTCAATATTTGCCTACTCCAAAGTCACAAAGATTCTTCTGTTTGCTTTTAGAAGTTCTATAGTTTTAGGTCCTACTTTTAAATATTTTCTAGATTTCAAGTTTATTTTTGTCTATGCTGTGCTGTAGGGTTGAAAATCATTTTTGGCCTAATTTCATTATTTTCGGTCTAATTTCATTATTTTCAATCATTTCAGTATCATTTGTTGAAAAAACTACATTTAAAACTTAGAATTACCAAGGAACTGATGTCAAAATTTACTGACATCAGTTATATATGATGTATGCTATACATATGTATGCTTATTCGACTTCTAGCATAAGCTTATGCTTATGCTACTTCTACACTGTCTTGATTACTACAACATTATGATATATCTTTTAAAAAGATAATAAAATTTCTCTAAATTTGTCCTGTTAAAAACAAATTGTTTTGGCTATTTTGGGTCTTTTGTGTTTACATATAAATCTTAAAATTATCTTTCACTTCTACCAAAACAACCTGTGCTAGTTTAATGGTATTACACTGAATTTTCCAACACATGACTATGGTATTCCATTTATTGCTTAGTTTAAGATATTAATTATAGCAGGATACTAACACATAGGATGTTCTACATATATGATTGTATTTTCTATGAATAAAGGCCATTTTCTATTTAATTCTAATCAATTTCCCTATTTTCTCTTTATATCTATCTATTTATCAATCTATTGACTTATATATCATCTATCCTCCCATCTATATTGTAATGTTTTTCTCACCTTATTGCACTGGTAAGAACCTCTACCATAAGTGTTGAATAGTGATGATGAAGATAGACAGTTTTGTCTTGTTCTTAATCTTCAGAGAGAATTGTTAATTCTTTCATCAATTGCACATTGGATGCATGTTGAAAAGAATATGCTATTATTCCTAGTTTGCTGGGAGCTTCTATTATGAATAGATGTTAAATTTTGCATATTTTAAAATGATTATATGCTCTTTGGTTATTTTGCTAATATAGTAAATTACCTTCATTTTTTTTTATAACACACCATCTTTACATTTCTGGGATAAACTCAATTCAGCTCCATTTTTATATAATGTTGGAGTCAGTTTGCTAATATTTTGTTAAGAACTTTCATGATTATGTTCATAAATTGTTGTTGAATCGCTCAGCTGTGTCTGACTCTTTGCGACCCCATGGACTGCAGCATGCCAGGCTTCCCTGTCCTTCACCATCTCCTGGAATTTGCTCAAACTCATGTCCAGTGAACTGGTGTTGCCATCCAACCATCTTGTCCTCTGTCATTCCCTTCTCCTCCTGCCTTCAATCTTTCCCAGCAGCAAGGTCTTTTCCAATGAGTCAGTTTTTCACATCAGGTGGCCAAAGTATTGGAGTTCAGTTTCAGCATCAGTCCTTCCAATGAATATTCAGGACTGATTTCCTTTAGGAGTGACTGGCTGGATCTCCTTGCAGTCCAAGGGACTCTCAAGAGTCTTCTCCAACACCACAGCTCGAAAGTATCAATTATTTGGCACACAGCCTTCTTTATGGTCCAACTCTCACATCCATACATGACTACTGGGAAAACCATAGCTTTGCCTAGATGGACTTTTGTCGGCAAAGTAATGTTTCTGCTTTTTAATATGCTGTCTAGTTTTGTCATAGTTTTTCTTCCAAGGAGCAAGTGTCTTTCAATTTCATGGCTGCAGTCATCATCTTCAGTGATTTTGGAGCCCAAGAAATAAAGTCTGACACTGTTTCTCCATCTATTGCCATGAAGTGATGGGGCTGGATGCCATGATCTTAGTTTATTTGAATGTTGAGGTTTAAGCCAGTTTTTTTTATTCTTGTCTTTCTCCTTCATCAAGAGATGCTTTAATTTCTGTTTGCTTTCTGCATAAGAGTGGTGTCATCTGCCTATACAAGATTATTAATATTTCTCCCAGCAATCTTGATCTCTGTTTATGCCATCCAGCCCAACATTTCACATGATGCACTCTGCATATAAGTTAAATAAGCAGGGTGACAATGTTCATAAGGGATCTCTGTAATTTTCTTTCATTGTTATGTCTCTGCTGGATTTGATTTTAAGACAATACTGTCTTCATAAAATGAATTTTGAAGCATTTCAGCTTCCTTTTTTTCAAAGGATTTGAGTAAAATTGATATTTTTATATTAGATTTTTGGTAGAATTGTCTACAAATCCATCAGATTCTGAAATTTTCTTTGAAGAGAGGCTCTTTACTAGAAAATTTTATTCTTTTTTATGTGTTATATTCTATTGTCAGTTTATAAATTAGTGTCTCAGGGAATTTGTTTTTGTCAACTTGAATTTATTGGCACAAAGTTGTTTATTATGTCTCCTTGTGTGTATGTGTGTGCTAAGCCGTGTACAACTTTTTTGCGACCCTATGGATTGTGGCCTCAGGATTTTCCAGCGATTCTCCAGGCAAGAATAAAGGATGTGTGCCATTTCCTCCTCCAGAGGATCTTCCTGACCCAGGGATCTTACTTCCATCTCCTGCATCTCCTGCATTGCAGGCAGATTATTTACCACTGAGTGACAAAGGAAGCCCATTTTAGTTCATTATCTTTTAAATACCTCTAGGTTCTGTGGTGATAAGCTTTTTCATATCTAATATTGATAATTAGAGTTTATATCTAATTTTTCATTTTTTTAGCCAAAGATTTAAAGTTCTAATTGATTTTTCAAAGAATCAGTTTCTGATGTTGTTGATTTTCTTTTCTATTTGTTGATTTTAAAGTTTTCTTAACTTCCATTCTTTGATAATTTTCTTCTTTTTTTTAATTACTGTTTTTTTCTTTACCTGTTTAAGTTTAAAGCTTAGATAACTGATTTTACTTATCTTTCTTTTCTAATAGATATATTTAAATCTGTAAAATTTACTACAAGTAGCAGTTTAGCTACACACCCTGAATTTTGATGTTTATCTTTTCCCATTACAATTTAATTAAAAATATTTTCTAATTCCTTTGTGATATTTTTGGCTTATAGGTTATTCTGAATTGCACTGCTTAGTTTCAAAATAGTTTAGGGTTTTCTGATTTTTTAAATTGATTTCTGAACAGATTCATATAGTCAAAGCACATATTCTATATTATTTCTATTATTAAATTTATTGATAAATGTTTTATATTTTACTGTTTAGTCTATATTGGTGAATATTCTATGTGCTCTTGAAAGGAGTGCATCTTGATACATTCTTAAAAAGAATGTGTTTTTCAACATCAATATATAAATCTCATTTGTAAATCTCAGTTTGACCAATTAGTAGAGATGTTCAATTTTCTTACCAACTTTTCTGTTTCCTTGTTTTCTTACTTTCTGAAAGACAACTGTTGAAGTTCAGTTCAGTCGCTCAGTCATGTCCGACTCTTTGCGACCCTATGAACCACAACACGCCAGGCCTCCCTGTCCATCACCAACTCCCGGAGTTCACTCAAACCCATGTCCATTGAGTCAGTGATGCCATCCAGCCATCTCATCCTCTGTCTTCCCCTTCTCCTCCTGCCCTCAATCTTTCCCAGCATCAGGGTCTTTTCAAATGAGTCAGCTCTTGGCATCAGGTGGCCAAAGTATTGGTGTTTCAGCTTCAACGTCCTTCCAATGAACACCCAAGACTGATCTCCTTTAGGATGGACTGGTTGGATCTTCTTGATCAAAGAGGGACTCTCAAGAGTCTTCTCCAACACCACAGTTCAAAAGCATCAATTCTTCTGTGCTCAGCTTTCTTTATAGTCCAACTCTCACATCCATACATGACCAGTAACGCTGAAGAAGCTCAAGTTGAGCAGTTCTATGAAGACCTACAAGACCTTCTAGAATTAACAACCAAAAAAGATGTGCTTTTCATTATAGGGGATTGGAATGCAAAAGTAGGAAGGTAAGGAACACCTGGAGTAACAGGCAAATTTGGCCATGCAGTACAGAATGAAGCAGGGCAAAGGCTAATAGAGTTCTGCCAAGAGAATGCACTGGTCATAGCAAACACCTTCTTCCAACAACACAGAGAAGACTCTACACATGGACATCACCAGATGGTCGACACTGAAATCAGATTGATTATATTCTTTGCAGCCAAAGATGGAGAAGCTGTATACAGTCAGCAAAAACAAGACCAGCAGCTGACTGTGATGGATCAGAGCATGAATTCCTTATTGCTAAATTCAGACTGAAATTGAAGAAAGTGGAGAAAACCACTAGACCATTCAGGTATGACCTAAATCATATCCCTTATGACTGTTGAAGTATTCAATCATAATTGTGGATATGTCTATTTCTCCTTTCAATTTTTTTTTTAGAAATTCCATTGTGGTTTTAAGAAACATCTTTAATTTCTCTCTTCTTTATGTTCATTTTCCTTCAAATACTTAGCATATGTAACATAGCTTTTTGAAAGTCCTTGTCTGCTAATTTCATTATCTCTAATATTTCTGGGTCTGTTTCTATTGACTGAGATTTCCACTACCTGTGGGAAATATTTTCCTATTTTTATACACATGTAGTCAAGTTTTATGAGATCCTAACATTATGACTGCTACATTGTTGAGTTTCTGGATTTTATTGTTTTCCTTTAAAGAGTGTTGAAGCTTAGTTTTATGGGTGATCAAGTTAATTATAGATACTGCTGCTACTGCTGCTAAGTCACTTCAGTCGTGTCCGACTCTGTGCGACCCCATAGACGGCAGCCCACCAGGCTCCCCCGTCCCTGGGATTCTCCAGGCAAGAATACTGGAGTGGGTTGCCATTTCCTTCTCCAATGCATGAAAGTGAAAGGTGAAAGTGAAGTCACTCAGTCGTGTCCGACCCTTAGCATGGACTGCAGCCTACCAGGCTCCTCCGTCCATGGGATTTTCCAGGCAATAGTACTGGAGTGGGGTGCCATTGCCTTCTCCAATTATAGATAAGCTTGAATCTTTTGAAGCTTTTTTTAAACTTTGTTAGGGGCAGGGCATCTAGATAGCCTTTACACTAAAGCTAGTTTAGCTTTACCACTACAGTGAGACCCTTCTGCTGCTGCTGCTGCTAAGTTGCTTCAGTCGTGTCCGACCCTGTGCGACTCCATAGACGGCAGCCCACCAGGCTCCCCCGTCCCTGGGATTCTCCAAGGAAGAACACTGGAGTGGGTTGCCATTTCCTTCTTCAATGCATGAAAGTGAAAAGTGAAAGTGAAGTCACTCAGTCGTGCCTGACTCTTAGCGACCCCATGGATTGCAGCTTACCAGGCTCCTCTGCCCATGGGATTTTCCAGGCAAGAGTACTGGAGTGGGGTGCCATTGCCTTCTACAAGACCCTTCTAGGGTTACTATTATATACCCTGCATGTTTAGCAAGTTTTTCTTTTAATTGGAGAATAATTACTTTATAATGTTGTGTTAGTTTCTGCTGTACAACAAGCATATGTCCCCTCCCTCCTGAGCCTTCCTCTACCCCCACCCACATCCTACCCCTCTAGGTTATCAGAGAGTACCAAGCTGAGAACCCTGTATTATATAGCAGCTTCCCACTAGGTGTCTATTTTATGTAAGTCAATGTTACTCTCAATTCGTCCCACCTTCTCCATTCCCTGCTATGTCCACAAATCCATTCTCTACTTCTGCTCCTCTATTCCTGCCCTGAAAATATGTTCATCAGTACCATTTTTTTTTTCTATATTTCATTCAGGCTAGTCAGAACTCAAACATCTCCTATCCCAGTGTTAATTACTGAAATTGTTGAGCCTACAGCTCCCAGGTGGATAGTATTTGGCTAGTAGTTATATTTGGCCTGGTCTTATAGAGTTTCACCCTACACAAACACAGTTTAATACTCAGCCAAAAACTCAAAGGAGCTATGAAGATTTCTGGAGTGCTCTTTCTGCACAGTACTCTCCTATTTGCTTTTCTGCACTATAAATCCTTACTTCCTTAGTCTTCCTTAACTCTGATCTTTGTCTCTTTAATCAGGGAAACTAGCTTGTGGTCTCCCTACATTCTCACAGTCCAGAAAGCATCCACAGGCAGAGAAATCTGAACCAGTTACTGGGCTCGCTGGTTTCCACCACTTTTCTCAGGGATTACAGTTCTGTATGGCCTGTTGTAGATGCCTGAAAACATTGTTTCACGTATTTTTTATAGTTTCTGAGAAAGTCTAATACCAGTTACTCCATTATATACCCAAATGGAAGTCTACAGGTAAACATTTAGCAGTAAGTTACAAAGGATGGAAAAATATTAATATATAGTTTGATTTTATTTTTTAAAAGTTCCAAACCTAAATCAAAGCTAAATTATAGTGTTAAGATTTAATAATAAGATGAAAATAAGGATTCCTTGATGGGAGAGAATGAAATTATGGTCAGACAAGGGCACACCATGGAGCTGGGGACTGGAATATTCTATATTTTAGTGTGAGTAGTGCTTACATGAGTGTTCACTTTATATGTATTCTTTGAACTATACATACAGGCTTTATATATATGGCATATCTCGTGACTTAAAAATATTTTATGCACATATACGTATACGTCTATAATTTTGGAACTACTGGAAAAGTATCCTTTATTTGACTTTGTTTCCTGCTTGTGAGTGGTGACACCAGGAAGAGAATAGCTGATCCTTGCAGTCCTGAAAACTCATGTGATGCCAATTTTGATGTGTAGGTCACACAGAATTTAATAAAATCCCTGGAATTCAGAGACATTTGCTTCCTCCTGCCCCTCCATAGCATTGCAATCAGTATTAATGATCTCCCTTAGAACAAAGAAATGTTATGTAAGAGAAGTAATAGAAAAGTCTGGGTGAACACTGTGGCACCCTTAATTTGCAGCATTTCAGAATTTTCCAGCAGAATATCAGAACACATGCCTTCTTTTAGCCCTGAAGAGCCTACAGCCTTCATGTCTATACTCACCAATGGATATCATTTTGTTTTACCTTTTATGTATAATTTTGTCTTATTTGGTATCCAACCTGTCCAATTATGAGGCAAATCTGAGAGCCCAGTACACTGAATAAAAAAATGTGAAATATTATAATTACCTAAGAAAGGGCCTCTTACAATGTATGAAATGCCCTTTAATTAGTATTCAAGGATTTCACGGTTAATTAACATCCATATATAAAAAGATCCTTTGGCTTTCTCAAAAGTGTTTATCTTTTATTTTTTTCCCCCAGAATATTTAGTCCATTTCAGTTATCAGGTAAAGAATTCTGATTTCTTTAACCATGAAAAAGAATATTCTGTTTCTCACTCCAATAACCCTGACGTCGTTTTTGCAGTTATTTGTGTCAATATGCAGTCCCATATGCTCAACGGGACAATTGCTCGGTTTTGGGCTCTGGATATGGTGAAGCCAAATGCTTTAACTGACCCACAGAGTAGCTACAGAACAACAACAACATGAGTTCCATTAATTAGAGGGAAGCACTAGGCAGGAGAGACTGATTTTGGATTTATTTGTTTTGAAGTTTTACATCAATCAACTCAATATAACATGGCCTCTCCAGCATTAAGTTCACAGACAAGGGAGAAGAATGTAAGGGGAAATTCTGCATTTAACCCATAATCTTTGCTTCACTGCGTCTCCACCCATGTTTTGTCTCATCAGAATGGAAAGGAAAGAATACAGCCCCTCTTAAGGTGAGACGGTGTATCTTGTCTCCACGGTGCAATGCTTAATGCTTAAGCATATTACTGATTTACTGGAGTGTCCAAATTTTTGTTAAGAAATAACCAACAATTGTAGGCAGTCAAGATATTTCAGACGAGTGACTGAACACCAAAACCCTGTGATGTTTCTTGTGAAATTGCTCAGTGTGAATTTGTATGGCTTTGTTTTAGACATCTCTGAATTAAATCCCACTGTTAAGTTCAAGCAGTCAAATCACATACTTCATCTCTGTTCCTAATATGATTCCGGGTGGGGAAGATCCCCTGGAGAAGGGCATGGAAACCCAATCCAGTACTCTTTCCTAGAGAATCCCCATGAACAGAGGAGCCTGGTGGGTTACAGTCCATGGGGTCACAAAGTGTCAGATGCAATTGAGAGACTGAGCAAACACATTGAGCATGTTAATTTTTCTGGCTCTTTCAGGCTTGAATTTTACAGAGTGAATAGCATTTGCCTGAAGGCACCTCTATGACCTTTGTGATGTCAGTTTCTGAGAACTGCTTTTAATAGGGTTTTGATTCCTGGGTCAGGAAGATCTCCTGGAGAAGGTAATGTCTATCCACTCCAGTATTCCTGTCAGGAGAATTCCATGGACAGAGGAGCCTTGCAGGGTACAGTCTGTGGGGTCACAGTCAGAGACAACTGAGCAATTAATGCTTTCACTTTTTTTTTCATATTTTAAGAACTGTGGTAAGCAGTGTACAACTCTATGAAGTTTGATGCTATTGAAAGGGGAATGGTTGAGATTCAACTGTAAGCAAAAGATACAGAAAAATATAAAAGGTTATATCTAGACCAAAAACAAAATACTAGAAATAAAATTTGAATTAGAAAATGTAAGAACTATAATAGGCAAATGAAGATTTGAATCATGTTGGGTCTGAATGTAGAGAAAAAGAGTAGGATGTGTGTGTGTGCGTGTGTGTGTGTGTGTATTCAGTCATGGCTGACTCTTTGCAACTCCATGGACTGTAGCCCGCCATGTTCCTCTGTACATGGTAAGAACAGGCAAGAATACTGGAGTAGGTTGTCATTTCCTTCTTCAGGGGATCTTCAGGATCCAGGGATCAAACCCACCTCTTAATTATTAGCAGGCAAATTCTTTACCACTGTGCCACTTGGGAAGCCTAAGAATAGGATTAAAAACCATGGAAATAAAGATGATAGAACATGGCAAGCAGAAAAAGAAGAACTTCTAAAGAAGAATCACCAAAATTGAAAGAGGTTTAGTGATCGAAGTGCGCCTTAGTACTAACATTGTCCTAACTTTAAAAAATAATTTAAGTATGAAGACTGAAAAGACTTGTTTCACTCAGAAAAGAGATAGTAAAGATAAAACTACATATAAACAGATATTTGAAACTTCTTTTCATTTCAAGAACAAGTAAATATTCTATAATCATTCAGAAACAAAAACAGTTATATACAAACAGGAAAAATTCAGGTTAAGATTCAGACTTCTTTGTGATATTAAAAGCCAGAAATTAATTATTAATTAACAAAAATCTATGAAATTTTGAATAAAAATTTGTAACTCAGTTTTTCTATTGCTGTTGCTGTTCAGCTGCCCAGTAATGTCTGACTCTTTGCGATTCCATGGACTGCAGCACTCTAGGCTTCCCTGTACCTCACCATCTTCGGGAGTTTGTCCAAGTTCATGTTCATTGCAACAATGATGCCACTCAGCCATCTCACCCTCTGATGCCCTCTTCTCTTTCAACCCTCAATCTTTCCCAACATCAAGGACTTTTCCAATGAGTCATCTGTTCTCATCAGATGACCAAAATACTGGAGCTTCAGCTTCAGCATCAGTCCTTCCAGTCAATATTCAGGGTTGCTCTCCAAAGGATTTTCAGGCGCCTTCGCCAGCACCACATTTCAAAAGTGTGTTTTTTGCACTCTGCCTTCTTTATGGTCCAGCTCTCACAACTGTATGTGACCACTGGGAAGACCATAGCCTTGACTATATGGACCTTTGTTGACAGAATAATGTCTGTGATTTTCTACACCCTGTTTAAGTTTGTCATCATTTTCATGCCAAAAAAACTGGTAAAACCAAGTTTTACCCTTTGGCAAATTATCATTTGTGAGGAAAAATTTTCTTGGTTGTGTAAGGACTCCAAAAATACACTATTCATAGTATGGGTAGAAAGTTATTATTCCTTAAGCTAACACTACTTGGCCTACTGAATAGGCCAAAACTGATGAAACTGTATAGAATATAGCATTTGCTACAAAGAACAAAATAAGGCCTTGATTAAATGTTAAATATTATTCTATAAACTCTTTGCTAAAAATTTAACTATGTGCAAAATGACCCTTCAACAGAGCTATTCATTCAACAAGTATTTATCCACCTCTTATTACAGATATGCACTGGGACGACCCAGAGGGATGGTACGGGGAGGGAGGAGGGAGGAGGGTTCGGGATGGGGAACACATGTATACCTGTGGTGGATTCATGTTGATATATGGCAAAACCAATACAATATTGTAAAGTTAAAAAAAAAAGAATAAAAAAAAATAAAGTCTAGGAGGAAAAGTAAACCAGTAAGCAGAAAATTGCATTCTAATAATTGGTGCCATGAGAAGAGAAACAAGTGTTACAAAAACTCAGAGAAGTAATTCCTAACTACCCCCAGAGGTAGAAGGCATCACAAAAGAAATAATACTGATGCTTAAATTTAAAGTTTATGGAGGAAAAAATGAACCAAAGTATTGCTGATCAAGGCTGCTGCTGCTGCTGCTAAGTCACCTCAGTCGTGTCCGACTCTGTGTGATCCCATAGAAGGCAGCCCACCAGGCTGCCCCGTCCCTGGGATTCTCCAGGCAAGAACACTGGAGTGGGTTGCCATTTCCTTCTCCAATGCATGAAAGTGAAAAGTGAAAGTGAAGTCGCTCAGTCGTGTCTGACTCTTAGCGACCCCATGGACTGCAGCCCACCAGGCTCCTCCGCCCATGGGATTTTCCAGGCAAGAGTATTGGAGTGGGGTGCCATTGCCTTCTCCGGATCAAGGCTAGTCATCACAAAAGCCAATAGGAGGGAGTTTGTGTTGCTAGAACATACGGTGTGAATGGAGGAGTGGTAACATTTACTGAAGGAAAGTGGTTTCTGGCTACCATCTTAAAAAGGCTTAATTAATTAATTAATTATATCTCTGAGTTTGTGTTTTATAATTAAATTCTGATGAGATCATAGAATGTGCATCAATATCCCAGAGCTGTGGCCTACAGTGATCTCAGCTCCTGCTGTGACCTTGATTCCCCTGAACTGGTTTTTGACCACAAGCTTTCTTATCCCACGTGATTGCTACCCACCTTCACAACTGGTAGGGATCTACACTCCAGGCTACTATTGCCATGTTGTACTGAGCACAGACCACTGAGAACAAGTCTCTCACTCAGCTCCTATTTCTCACATCCTGCTTTGGGATTGCAATACTTTTGGGTGCCATACAACCACTGTGGGTTGGGACTTCCAGCCATGGGAAGAGAAAATACCTGGCTTCACTACCCTTCCCCTGACTAGGGCACAGCACTTTTGTCTGGTAGTTGGAATGAGTGGATCATCTAGAATGTTGGACTGAAACTCTCAGAGCAGGGTCCTCAGGCACTTGAGATGGTCCGCACTTGTGATGTGAGTATCCTTGTGCCCGAGGAAGCAAGCAAGCCACTGAGGACCAAACTACCACCCCCAAAACAAAAAGTGCACAAATAAAGAGATGAAACAAAAACCATCATGACAGTGCAAAAGAGAGACGATTCAATAGAGAGTCTATTGCTATTTCAGAGGTTACCTTGAATCATGCCACCCATCTATTCCTGTCCAAAGTTTCACCATTTTTCTTATGGTGAGAGAAGCCACACAGCAAGGGCCTTCCACCTCAGGCTGAATTTTGAGCTTCTGGGCTCTTCACAGTGCCTCCATGCTGACAATTTTTCAGGTTATGATGTTGTATTTCCAATTTGATCACCAAACACTAGCAGCAACATCATGACCCTTGAAACTCATCTATGTCATGTTTTCAGATTTCTGGACCATTTGTGATCTGACAGCTGTGTACCTTCTATTGCAAAAGTCACTCAGCAAAGAACTGATTGTCAAGATATTTGCTGTGCCTTACATGCGTCCAACTATTAACAATATCACCTGTTATTGAGCATTGAAAAGGCTTCTTCACTGTGGTTTTGATTTGCATTTTCCTGGTGGTTAGTGGTGTTGAGCACCTTTATCATGTGCCTGTGTTGGCCAGCTGCATGCTTTTGTGTGTGTGTGTGTGTGTGAGGAAAAAAAGTCTGTTCAGATCTTTTGTTCAGTTTTTAATTAGGCTGTTTTTTTAAGTTGAGTTATATGAATCCTATGTATATTTTGGATATTAACCCCCTCAGTTCAGTTTAGTTCAGTTCAGTCACTCAATATGTCCAACCCTTTGCGACCCCATAGACTGCAGCCCACCAGGCTTCCCTGTCCATCACCAACTCCCAGAGCTTACTCAAAGTCATGTCCATTGAGTCAGTGTTGCCATCCAACCATATCATCCTTTGTTGTCCCCTTATCCTCCTGCCTCCAATATTTCAATCTATTATTTGCAAATATCTTCTCCTACTCAGTGGATGGCTTTTTCATTTTGTTGATAGTTTCTTTTCCCATGCAAAAGCATCTTAGTTTGATGTAGTTTGTTTATTTTTGCTTTTGTTTCCTTTGCCTGAGAAGATGGATCCAAAACAATACTGCTAAAACTCATGTCAGATGGTATATTGCCTATGCTTTCCATTAAACTTTTGGTGGATTCTGGTCTTATATTTGTCTTTAATCCATTTTGAGCTTATTTTTGTATATGGTGTGAGCAACTAGTCCAATTTTACTCTTTTGCATGTAGCTGTCCAGTTTCTCAGCAGTATTTATTGAAAAGGTGATCTTTTCCCATTTTGCCTCTCTTGTCATAAATTAATTGGCCATACAATTTTGGGTTTATTTCTTGGTTCTCTATTCTATTATATCGATCTATGTGACTGGTTTTGTGCCAGTAACACACTCTTCTGATTATAGCTTTGTAATATAGTTTGAAATGAAGGAGCATGCTACCTCCAGCTTTGTTTTTTTTTAAGATTGTTTCACTTATTTGGGGTCTTTAGTGTTTCTATACTAATTTTAGTTTATTCTAGCTCTTTTTCCCTTTTCATACTGTTTATTGGGTTCTCAAGGCAAGAATACTGAAATGGTTTGCCAGTCCCTTCTCCAGTCAATCAGGAAATCAAACAAGTCAATCATAAAGGAAATTAACCCTGAATATTCATTGGAAGGACTGATACTGAAGCTGAAGCTCCGATACTTTGGCCATGTGATGCAAAAGAACTGACTCATTGGAAAAGACCCTAATGCTGGAAAAAATTGAAGGCAGGAGGAGAAGGGGATGACAGAAGATGAGATGGTTGGATGGCATCACTAACTGGATAGACATGAGTTTGAGCAAGATCTGGGAGCTGGTGATGGACAGGGAAGCCTGGAGTGCTGCAGTCCATGGGGTTGCAAAGAGTCGGACACTACTGAGCAACTGAATTGAACTGATTTTAGTTCTATGAAAAATACCATTGGTATTTTGATAGAGATTGCATTGAATCTGTTGATTGTCTTGGTAATATGACCATTTCAAAAATATTAGTTTTTCCAATCCATGTGCATAGTATATATTTTTTCTAATTTTATTTTTTAACTTTACAATATTGTATTGGTTTTGCCATACATCAAAATGAATCCGCCACAGGTATACATGTGTTCCCCATCCTGAACCCTCCTCCCTCCTCCCTCCCCATACCATCCCCCCGGGTTGTCCCAGTGCACCAGCCCCAAGCATCCAGTATCCTACATTGAACCTGGACTGGCGACTCGTTTCATATATGATATTATACATGTTTTAATGCCATTCTCCCAAATCATCCCACCCTCTCCCTCTCCCACAGAGTCCAAAAGACTGTTCTATATATCCATGTCTCTTTTGCTGTCTCATATACAGGGTTATTGTTACCATCTTTCTAAATTCCATATATATGCGTTAGTATACTGTATTGGTGTTTTTCTTTCTGGCTTACTTCACTCTGTATAATAGGCTCCAGTTTCATCCACCTCATTAGAACTGATTCAAATGTATTATTTTTAATAATGCACAGTATACTTTTTCTGTTTGTTAATGTTGTCTTCAATCTCTTCCATCTGTGTCTTAGAGTTTTCCAAGTACAGGCATTTTTCCTTTTTAGTTAAATTTTATTTTTTGATGCAATTGTAAATGGGATTGTTTTCTTAATCTCCCTTTTGATAGTTCATTGTTAATGTATAAAAACACATTTCTGTAAATTAGTTTTTTATCTTGCAACTTTACTGAATTTATTGGTGAATTTTAATTGCTTTTTGGTGGTATCTTTGGATTTTCTATATATAGTACTATGTCATCTGCAAACAGTGGTATTTTTCTTCTTTTCCAATTTGGATTACTATTATTTATTGTTCCTATATGACTGCTGTGGCTAGGACTTCCAATATCCCACATTGAATAAAGGTGGAGAAAGTAGGCATCCTTCTTTTGCTCTTGATCTTAGAGCCTATCCTTCCAGCTTTTCACCACTGAGCTATGGGCTGTCACGTATGTTTCTTCTATACCCACTTTATGGATATTCTTAATCATTAAGAGATGTTGAATTTTGTCAAAAACTACAATAAGATATCATCTCACACCTGTCAGAATGGCTATTATCAAAAAGACAACAAATAAGAAGTGTTGGCAAGGGTGTGGAAAAAGGGGAAACCTCATGCACCATTGGTGGGAACAAAAATTTTTGCAGCCAGTAAGGAATATAATATGGAGATTCCTCAAAAATTAAAAATATAGCTTCCATACAACCCAGCAATTTCACTCCTGGATATTTATCTGAAGCAAATAAAAAGACCAATTCAAAAAGATACATGCACCTATATGTTCATTGTAGCATTATTTATAGCAGCCAGGTTTTAGAAACAACCTAAGTTTTCATCAACAGAAGGGTGAGTAAAGAAGATGTGGCGTTTGCATATACAATGGACTATTACTCAGCCCTTAAAAAGTGAAATGTAGACATTTTTGGCATGAATAGACCGACAGGGTATTCTGCTAAGTGAAATAAGTGAGAAAGAGAAAGAAAAATGTCATATGATTTTACTTATTTGTAAAATCTAAAACAAAACAAATGAACAAACATGACAAAATACAACTAGTCATAGAGTCAGAGAATAAACAGAGGGGAGGGGAGTGGAGGATAAGAGAAATAGGTGAATGAGGATTAACAGATACAAACATCCAGTTATAAAATAAATAAGTCACAGGAATGCAATGTACAACATAGGGAATATGGTCAATAATATTTTAATAAATTTATACGGTTGTCGTTCAGTCGCTCAGTTATGTCCAATTCTCATGACCCCATGCACTGCAGCATACTAGGCTTCCCTGTCCTTCACTTCCCTCCTTCAATGGAGTTTGCTCAGACTCATGTCCATTGAGTCAATGATGCCATCTAACCATCTCTTCCTCTGTTGCTGTCTTCTCTTCCCACCCTCAATCTTTCCTAACATCAGGGTCTTTTCCGATGAATTGGCCCTTTGCATCAGATGTCCAAAGTATTGGAGCTTCAACGTCAGCATTAGTCCTTCCAATGAATATTCAGGACTGATTCCTTTAGGATTGACTGATATGATCTCCTTGCTGTCCAAGGGATTCTCAAGAGTCTTCAACACCACAGTACAAAAGCATCAGTTCTTTGACACTCAGCCTTCTTTATGGTCCAACTCTCACATCCATACATGAATACTGGAAAAAAATCATTTATATGGTGACAGATGGTAATTTGGGTTGCCCTGGTGGCTCAGACAGTAAAGAATCTGTCTGCAGTTTGGGAGACCCAGGTTCTATCCCTGGGTCAGGAAGATCCCTGGGAGAACGAAATGGCTATCCACTGGAGTATTCTTGCCTGGGAAATCCCATGGACAAAGAAGCCTGGTGGGCTACAGTCCATGGGGTCTCAAAGGTTCAGACACAACTAAGCAACTAGCATTTTCTTTCTTTTAGATTTTAACTAGACTCATAGCAATGATCATTTGGTAATGTATAAAACTATAAAATCACTATGTTTTACACCTGAAATTCAAATAAATAAATAGGAACACTGGATACATATATACCCTTTCACACCTTACCCCTATCCACACTAGTTCCATAAACCACTTCCCAGCCATTAGCAGACTAAACAGTTGTCTCTTTCTCTTATGTCACCTTTTTATCCAAATATTACAGTATTATTAAAGGCATAAATATCCGAATTATTACCAGTTGCCCCCCCCCCCGCCCACTCCACCATTCCCACTAAAGGAAGCATCTTTGAGCAATGTTTGCTTTGGTTAGATGTATATTTTTCTGTCTCACCCACTAAATGTGAATGGTTTGAGAACAAACAACTACAAATAAACACAAAAGCAAATATTTTCTGGACACTCACAAAGTGCTGATATACTCTTTGCTTCTGTGAAGATAAAACACACAAATATACAACTGCATATATTCCAGATACCCTTAATCTAGCCGTGACTGATTTTCTTACTTACTTACGTAACACTGTTCTCGACAACCTTTACCAAATGCTTACGTAAATTGACTTGAGCTCAAGGGTCAATCCTCTTTGTAGACCGATTGTTCTCACATGGAGTGACTTTGCCCCCAGGAGATATTTGGAAACATCTGGAGATAGCTCTGATTGTAACAACTCAGGGGATGCTACTGGCAGCTGGTGGGTAGAGGCCAGAGATGTTAAGATCCTGCAATGCCCAGCCTCTCACAGCCAATAATTATCTGTGCAAAATTTTAATTATATTGAGATTGAGAAAGTTTAGAAGAGACCAAAGATCCTTAATCCAGGGTTAGTAGACCTCTAGGAGGTTTTAAAAAGACTGCAAGAAGTAATCTAGTAATTTTCATAGATTGTACACAAGATGCTGTGTGTTTTCATGTTTACTTGTATTTGAGGGAAAGAATGTCCTTAGCTTTCCATAATCTCTCATAGAGGTTAAGAACCAATGATATGAATAATCTGTAGGCACTCTCTATCTCTTAGCCTTTGCATGGAGCCTCAATATCTTTTGGTAAAGATTAGCAGTTTTCTATTTACTTGTTTGATGAAACAGTGAATACATGCATGCACACACGCACACACACACGCACACACTTTTTAACTTACTGGTATAACCTATGACCCCAGGAGAAGGGAGCCTGGGCATTAGAAAATGGAAAGAAGCAGGGCAAGAAACAAATTATAATAAGGACTATATGAGCTGATGGAACCATTGAGGAAGAGTGCTTTAAAGGGAGGTCTTATACATTTATTTGCATCTCCCCAAAATTCATGTGATGAAGTTTTAACAACCTCATCCTTCAGAATGTGACTGTATTTGGAAATAGTCTTTGAAAATATAATTAAATATATAGTTAAACTGAAGTCATAGTGGAGTAAGATGGACCCTTAACTAATACCAAGGGAATTTTTACAAAAAGGAGAAATTTGAACTCAGACACACACACAAGGAGTGCACATTGAAGATAAAAGCAGAGATTAGGGTGATACACGAGACAAAACAAGCAACCAGAAGCATTGCCAGTGAACCACCAGAGGCTTGGGAGAAGCATGAAGCAGATTCATCTTCAGAGTCCTCAGAAGGAAACGACTATGTTGACACCTTGATCTCAGAGTTCTAGTCTTCTGAATTATGAGAAAATAAGTTTCTGTTGTTTAAACCATCTGATTTGCAATACTTTGATAACACAGCTGTAATGAATGCTGCTTCTGCCGCTGCTAAGTCTCTTCAGTCGTGTCCAACTCTGTGCGACTCCATAGACAGCAGCCCACCAGGCTCCGCCGTCCCTGGGATTCTCCAGGCAAGAACACTGGAGTGGGTTGCCGTTTCCTTCTCCAATGCATGAAAGTGAAAAGCGAAAGTGAAGTTGCTCAGTTGTGTTTGACTCATGGCGACCCCATGGACTGCCTCCTTCCAGGCTCCTCCATCCATGGGATTTTCCAGGCAAGAGTACTGGAGTGGGGTGCCATTGCCTTCTCCTAATGAATGCTAGAGGAGTTATTTTTCCTTATTTATATAGGAATAGACTTACCCCTCTTCTTACTTTGATGCTGCCCACCTAGATTATGTGGTAAAAATAATAAAAATAGTACAGTATAGCTCTCATATATATTGAGAATATCTATGTCGTGTATCCTGTGGTGACTTTACTGTACAATATTATTTACATTTTACTGAAAAGTTATGTTTTGTTATTTTCTCACTGTAACACATAAGATAGAAGAGCTTCTAGGGTAAGTAACCACCCCCAGCCACAAAGCCAGCCAGTGGTAATGTAAGGACTGGAAACCAAGTGGGGAGCTTCGCAGCGGGTACACAGCCCTGCTCTCTTGTGGCTTTTTGGTGAGCAGGATGCTGGGAAGGAATGAGCACAGGCTTACGTCACATTCTGTCTTTGCCTCACATCCTAAACTTTGGTCAATTTGGCTATTCTTGTTGGCATGAAGCCCCAGGTTTTTGCTTTCACCTGTCACAAACCTACTCACAACCATAACCTTCACAAGCAGCTTGTGCTTCTCTCTCATTTGCCGTCACTTCTTACACCTCCTGCTACTGCCTTCTCAACTACGCTAAACCTGTTTAGAACAGGGGTCCTCAACCTCTAGGATCTAATGCCTGATGATATGAGGTGGAGCTGATGTAATAATAATAGGAAAAAAGGGCACAATAAATGTAATGCACTTGAATTCTCATGAAACCATCCCTTCCCTTTTCGGTCTGTGGAAAAATTATTTTCCATGAAACCAGTCTCTGGTGCCAAAAGGATTGGATCTTCCGATTTAGAAAACCAAAATCGCCTAAAGTTATTTTTTCAGACCATGTTAGTGTGAAAGAGAAAGTTTAACATTCCTGATACAGTATTTTAGATATTCACATTTTGAGAAGAAAAGCTACCATTAAAATATATCTACTCAATTCTAAATAAATTACTTACTATTTAATAATTAAATTTAGAGTATACATATTTTAAAAAGGTTAGAATCACTAGTTTTTCATAGGAAAGCAAATATGAAGGTGTTTGGTGGCTCTTCAGTGACACCTTAAATGCCTATCTGAGACTTGGGATTTTAACTTCTAAAGTAAAGAATCAATGCAGAAATTATACAAAACTTCTGAAAATCAAAGATGCAAAGTATTTGAGATTTCCTTTGTGAAATATGTTCTAATATCATTACCCATTCTCTCTCTCTCTGTCTCTCTTTATCAGATCAGATCAGTCACTCAGTCGTGTTCGACTCTTTGCGACCCCATGAATCACAGCACGCCAGGCCTCCCTGTCCATCACCAACTCCTGGAGTTCACTCAGACTCACGTCCATTGAGTCAGTGATGCCATCCAGCCATCTCATCCTCTGTCGTCCCCTTCTCCTCCTGCCCCCAATCCCTCCCAGCATCAGAGGCTTTTCCAATGAGTCAACTCTTCGCATGAGATGGCCAAAGTACTGGAGTTTCAGCTTTAGCGTCATTCCTTCCAAAGAAATCCCAGGGCTGATCTCCTTCAGAATGGACTGGTTGGATCTCCTTGCAGTCCAAGGGACTCTCAAGAGTCTTCTCCAACACCACAGTTCAAAAGCATCAATTCTTTGGTGCTCAGCCTTCTTCACAGTCCAACTCTCACATCCATACATGACCACAGGAAAAACCATAGCCTTGACTAGACGGACCTTTGTTGGCAAAGTAATGTCTCTGCTTTTGAATATGCTATCTAGGTTAGTCATAACTTTCCTTCAAAGGAGTAAGTGTCTTTTAATTTCATGGCTACAGTCACCATCTGTAGTGATTTGGGAGCCCAGAAAAATAAAGTTTGACACTGTTTCCACTGTTTCCCCATCTATTTCCCATGAAGTGGTGGGACCAGATGCCATGATCTTCGTTTTCTGAATGTTGAGTTTTAAGCCAACTTTTTCACTCTCCTCTATCACTTTCATCAAGAGGCTTTTTAGTTCCTCTTCACTTTCTGCCATAAGGGTGGTGTCATCTGCATACCTGAGGTTATTGATATTTCTCCCGGCAATCTTGATTCCAGCTTGTGTTTCTTCCAGTCCAGTGTTTTTCATCATGTACTCTGCATATAAGTTAAATAAACAGGGTGACAATATACAGCCTTGACGAACTCCTTTTCCTATTTGGAACCAGTCTGTTGTTCCATGTCCAGTTCTAACTGTTGCTTCCTGACCTGCACACAAATTTCTCAAGAGGCAGATCAAGTGGTCTGGTATTCCCATCTCTTGAAGAATTTTCCAAAGTTTATTGTGATCCACACAGTCGAAGGCTTTGGCATAGTCAATAAAGCAGAAATAGATGTTTTTCTGGAACTAGCTTGCTTTTTCCATGATCCAGTGGATGTTGGCAATTTGATTTCTGGTTCCTCTGCCTTTTCTAAAACCAGCTTGAACATCAGGAAGTTCACGGTTCACATATTGCTGAAGCCTGGCTTGGAGAATTTTGAGCATTACTTTACTAGCGTGTGAGATGAGTGCAATTGTGCAGTTGTTTGAGAATTCTTTGGCATTGCCTTTCTTTGGGATTGGAATGAAAATTGACCTTTTCCAGTCCTGTGGCCACTGCTGAGTTTTCCAAATTTGCTGGCATATTGAGCGCAGCACTTTCACAGCATCATCTTTCAGGATTTGGAATAGCTCAACTGGAATGCCATCACCTCCACTAGCTTTGTTTGTAGTGATGCTTTCTAAGGCCCACTTGACTTCACATTCCAGGATGTCTGGCTCTAGGTCAGTGATCACACCATCGTGATTATCTGGGTCGTGAAAATCTCTTTTGTACAGTTCTTCTGTGTATTCTTGCCATCTCTTCTTAATATCTTCTGCTTCTTTTAGGTCCATACCATTTCTGTCCTTTATCGAGCTCATCTTTGCATGAAATGTTCCTTTGGTATCTCTGATTTTCTTGAAGAGATCCCTAGTCTTTCCCATTCTGTTGTTTTCCTCTATTTCTTTGCATTGATTGCTGAAGAAGGCTTTCTTATCTCTTCTTGCTATTCTTTGGAACTCTGCATTCAGATGTTTATATCTTTCCTTTTCTCCTTTGCTTTTCACTTCTCTTCTTTTCATAGCTATTTGTAAGACCTCCCCAGACAGCCATTTTGCTTTTTTGCATTTCTTTTCTATGGGGATGGTCTTGATGCCTGTCTCCTGTACAATGTCACGAACCTCATTCCATAGTTCATCAGGCACTCTATCTATCAGATCTAGGCCCTTAAATCTATTTCTCAGTAACACTGTATAATCATAAGGGATTTGATTTAGGTCATACCTGAATGGTCTAGTGGTTTTCCCTACTTTCTTCAATTTAAGTCTGAATTTGGCAATAAGGAGTTCATGGTCTGAGCCACAGTCAGCTCCTGGTCTTGTTTTTGCTGACTGTATAGAGCTTCTCCATCTTCGGCTGCAAAGAATATAATCTATCTGATTTCGGTGTTGACCATCTGGTGATGTCCATGTATAGAGTCTTCTCTTGTGTTGTTGGAAGAGGGTGTTTGTTATGACCAGTGCATTTTCTTGGCAAAACTCTATTAGCCTTTGCCCTGCTTCATTCTGTATTCCAAGGCCAAATTTGCCTGTTACTCCAGGTGTTTCTTGACTTCCTACTTTTGCATTCCAGTCCCCTATAATGAAAAGGACATCTTTTTTGGGTGTTAGTTCTAAAAGGTCTTGTAGGTCTTCATAGAACCGTTCAACTTCAGCTTCTTCAGCGTTACTGGTTGTGGCATAGACTTGGATTACTGTGATATTGAATGGTTTGTCTTGGAAACGAACAGGGATCATTCTGTCATTTCTGAGATTGCATCCAAGTACTGCATTTCGGACTCTTTTGTTGACCATGATGGCCACTCCATTTCTTCTGAGGGATTCCTGCCCGCAGTAGTAGATATAATGGTCATCTGAGTTAAATTCACCCATTCCAGTCCATACACACACACACACACATATATATTCAATTGACAGAATTTTACTAAAATAAGAGGCTAAATAACTGACTTGAATACTAATATACCTGTAATTAAAAATGTATGAGTGTGTGTGTATACTGACTACCCAATTCAGTGTAGACTGCAAAATAGGTAAAAAGGGGCAGAAAGTGCTGTTTCCTTTTTATTTTCCAGAAAGAGGTTAATAACAAGATATGAGTTAGTGTAACTCTGTTTATGACTTTGTTCTCAACTAGTTTTAAAATTAGATTCACTCAACCTATCAATATAATCAAATGATGAACTAGTCAAAATCAAACCAGTTGACTTGATAGAATTGAGGTATAAGAATTTACTTTGTTTTTTAAATTTTTTTTATTTTATTTTTTTAAATTTTATTTTATTTTTAACTTTACAAAATTGTATTAGTTTTGCCAAATATCGAAATGAATCTGACACAGGTATACATGTGTTCCCCATCCTGAACCCTCCTCCCTCCTCCCTCCCCATACCATCCCTCTGGGTCATCCCAGTGCACCAGCCCTAAGCATCCAGTATCGTGCATTGAACCTGGACTGGCAACTCATTTCATACATGATATTATACATGTTTCAATGCCATTCTCCCAAATCTTCCCACCCTCTCCCTCTCCCACAGAGTCCATAAGACTGTTCTATACATCCGTGTCTCTTTTGCTGTCTTGTACACAGGGTTATTGTTGCCATCTTTCTAAATTCCATATATATGCATTAGTATACTGTATTGGTGTTTTTCTTTCTGGCTTACTTCACTCTGTATAATAGGCTCCAGTTTCATCCACCTCATTAGAACTGATTCAAATGTATTCTTTTTAATGGCTGCGTAATACTCCATTGTGTATATGTACCACAGCTTTCTTATCCATTCATCTGCTGATGGACATCTAGTTGCTTCCATGTCCTGGCTATTATAAACAGTGCTGCGATGAACATTGGGGTACACGTGTCTCTTTCCCTTCTGGTTTCCTCAGTGTGTATGCCCAGCAGTGGGATTGCTGGATCATAAGGCAGTTCTATTTCCAGTTTTTTAAGGAATCTCCACACTGTTCTCCATAGTGGCTGTACTAGTTTGCATTCCCACCAACAGTGTAAGAGGGTTCCCTTTTCTCCACACCCTCTCCAGCATTTATTGCTTGTAGACTTTTGGATCGCAGCCATTCTGACTGGTGTGAAATGGTACCTCATAGTGGTTTTGATTTGCATTTCTCTGATAATGAAAATGCAAATCAAAACCACTATGAGGCTAACAAGCACATGAAAAGAATTTACTTTTTGATGTGGTATCTCCTGTCTCCAGCTATCTTTTTTCTTTCCCAACACACATACATTTGCACACATATGCACACACAGCATTTGCTATGGCCACACTAAACTCTACAGTACCTTTTAAAATACTTAAATATATCATCTTTTCTTCAGGCATCCAAAAGTTTACAAACACCATCAGCCATTTCTTATATTTCCAGAACTCCTTCTCATCTTTTAAGACCCAGTTCCAACGCCACTGCCTATATGTTTTGATGTCAGTTTCTGTTGGCTGCTGATTCAAATGAAGAGACATTGTCACACTCTATTGAAATAAACAAAAGACAGATTTCTGGTCAGAGAAATGTAATTTTCCTGAGAGTTCACTTGAATCAACCATTTGTCATAAAATCCTTTGCTGCCTTCAAGATACAGCCTCAATGAAATTAGTTTCTACCTATATGCCTCGCCACAAATGGGGAGATCTACAGTTCATTGAGATAGAATGTCTGATTTCATATCAGATGAGTAAAAAGATATCTGCATTAAAGTGAAAAGTGAGCCTATGCCCTGAGTAGAACATTTGATGAACACATGGGTTACTGACTGTGCAGTTCTTCCAGAACCATCAGTTGCTATGCAAAGATTTAAATTTCCTGAGAGGAATCAATAGTCTCGGGAGGGCATCACTGATAAAACCATAGAGATACCCAGTTCCAAACCTACATAACTAACATGGTATCAGTGTATTAAATCACCTCTCAGGGTGACTTAAAAAGAGAATGATGAAAATATCATTTCTCAATTAAAAATTTTGAGCAGAAAATTGCATGATAGGTGGTTTAATTAGGAAAATGGAAACAAATAAAGATAAAAATATCAACCAGGGTCTCAATGCTAAGTTAAAAAAATCTCCTCTATCCTGCGAAATAAAGGGAGGGATTTAGTATTTTTCCTAAAGGGTGACAAGTAGAAGAAAATATTTTTTAAAATGCCAATTTGCTTTCACCTGGAGTACTTGACTCACTATTATATAATTATGAAATATGTAATATAGAATGGATGAAGCCTAAGATCTTAGGATATCCAGAGCTGCAGGAGGTAACAATAACCAGTCTTCGTGGTGTCATGGGCTCCCTTTGGTAGATTTCTCTCCATCTTCTAGGCATTTTTCAGAATTAACAGCATCGTAACTCACCTCTTGGTTTTCCCTGTGGCAGCACAAGAAACTCAAGCCCTGCAGAGTGTACTTTAGTTTAATGATGCCATCGTCATCCTCTGACCTGAAACATCCTCCAGCCTTCTCACTCCCAGACCCTTTCCCCATGCCCCCTGAAATACCTCATCTGCGACTAACCTAGCCTCCTATATTGTCATTCCTTTCTAAACACTTATTTCTTCTTTTTACCTTGACTAAATCCAGATCAAACTACTTCCACTGAGGATCTCTCCAGTGGAGATTATTGGTTCTGTTTCCTGCTCACCTGCCCCAGGACTTGGTAATATGTTGGGTGACCCCCTGCTACCCATTGCTGCTTGAAACCATTCCATTTCCTTTGCTTTTCATTCCAAACCCCAGGTCTTTCAACCTTCAATGCATCCAATTTTCTCCCTCATATTACTGTTCTCTAGACTTACAGTCACTCTCTGTCATTCACTGAAGGCTTAAGTAGAGTACTTCTCTCTACCTCCAGCCTTGTTATATTCCTGATGACTTTAGTATCCAGGGAAGTGGTAGGTACAGCACTAGACAGTCATTTCCTTACCTGCCTTGAATGTTACTATCTTTAATCCTTGTAGCCATAGATACTCACTCTTGAAAACATGACCTGGATCATGGTTATCACCAATAACTGTACCAAGTTCAAAATTCTGATTTAAAAATATTTCCTAATCTGATCACTACTTTCAACTCACTGCATATATTCTCCCACCACCATACTGACTTCTAGTCCAGCTGAATCACTTCATCACATTTCTCATTGGCCATCACTCCTTTCCCTTGTCACTTTTATCCTGTCCTATAACCTATATTTGGAGAAGGAAATGGCAACCCACTCCAGTGTTCTTGCCTGGAGAATCCCAGGGACAGAGGAGCCTGGTAGGAGGCCGTCTATGGGGTCGCACAGAGTCGGACACGACTGAAGCAACTTAACAGCATAACCTATATTACAATACTCACTTTTGAACACACTGGGCTTCCCTGATGGCTCAGCTGGTAAATAATCTGCCTGTAATTTGGGAGACCTGGGTTAGATCCCTGGGTTGGGAAGATCCCCTGGAGAAGGGAAAGGCTACCCATTCCAATATTCTTCCCTGGAGAATTCCATGGACAGAGAATCCTGGCAAGCTACAGTCCATGGGATTGCAAAAAGTCGGACGTGACTGAACGACTTTCACTTTTTTTTTTTTTTTGAGCCCACATATTTTCTTTACCCAGTACACTCTAACTAACCCTCTTTGAATCAAATTTTCTGCCTTTATCCTTGTGAATTTTGTGGAATAAAATGATATAAATGAGTTGACTGGTTTTATTTTAAATTACCACTTGGAAAGTTAAAATGGTACTTTAAAATACTACTTGCCCTAGTAAATCTCGTCCTTTCAAAGTAAAGAACTTTATTACTTTCTCCTTTCTCTTTCAAACCCCTTCTAGCTCTCCCCACCACACAAATATGTGTACATACACCAGCTAATAATCTCTGTAGTCCTTCACAGCATTGTAAAGCCAGAAATCATCATTTATTTTAAATTAGTTCTCTAAATGTTATCAGAGGGAATCTATCTTATTTTCACCATACCTAATTTATGTGCTTGATGGTAAATTCTTCTCCTAGTCAATGGAAGAAATATCCCTGCTTTTGTCAAATGAAATCCCCTTCATTGGTGCTAAGGATCTCATCCCCTCAAAATTTCAAGGATTTTGCCTCTGTAATCATCTCTTATATTTTCTCCATCATCAGTACTGCTTTTGTTTCTACTGTATCATTCCCATAAGTATTTAAAACATATGCTCTATTCCCTCCAAAGTTAGCTTTCCTTTAATGCCATTTCCCCTTCTTACTACTGCCCATTCCTCTGCTTAGCTTCAAAGTAAAGTCTCTTACATAAATAACACACAATTGCAACAGCACACTCTCACCTCTCATTCAGATTCTGACCCATTTTAATTTCACTTTCATCTCCAACATCCCTGAAATTTTCCTTCTTGGAGTTACCAAAATCATCCTAATACCAATTCCTATAAATATATCTCAGTCTTCAGCTCCCTTAATTTTTCAATATTGTTATACAATTAAGTACTTAAAATCAATTCCTTAAAGCATTCTCCTTTCTTGTCATCATCCTTGACCCTATAGACTTCTGGATTTTTGTTTGTTTGTTTTCCTTTTGTATCCCAGGCTTCTCTTTTTCATCTCCTGTGCAATTTTTCTTACTCTGTCTATATTTACTTCAACTTTACCTTTCCAAGTTGGAGTTCCTCCCACTTTCTTTCCTGAGTTCCATTCTTTTTTCATCTGTACTTTCTCCCTAGGTGATATCATCCAGCCTCTTCACTTTAAACACAATCAAATACTGATGAATTTCCTGTTTTGTGCTGATATTGCTAGGCCAGATCATTCACTGAACTCCCTGTTTGTAAATATGTCTGTCTGTTTGATGGATGACTCAAAAGTTATCATGTCCAAAAATGTACTAACGAACAAAATCTGTTTCTCATCCAATTGCCCTCATCTTAGTTAAAGGCATCACCGTCTATTCAAGCAAGTAAGCCAGAAAGTTGAGTCCTCCTCTGCTCTCACCATCTTTCATCAAATTCATTAATTTTTCAGTAAGTTCTTTTGTATCTACCTGAGCAATATATCTCAAATACTAGAATTTTTCTCCACTTATTTCTATGGTTACAATTCTAGTCCAAGTCGCTATTATCTCTCATATGGGCAAAAACTGGTATGTATATCTTCATGCTTATGTACATGGGGTTTTCCCTTCCAATTTGTTTTCTACACAGGAAACGATGTTCTATTAAAATTGAAAGCCAGACCATGTTTAAAATTGTGATCATTTGGCTTCTGTCAACAGTTTTGTGTGTGTTATTTCATAGATTTCACTCCCTCTGCTGTTGCCACAGTCCTTTTCTTAATATCCTTAGTTGTGTAGACACAGCGCTGCTATACAATTTAACTTCTGCTCTCAGTTTCCTGAATTGATGTTCCTGTTTTAGATTTGGATTTGGCCTAGGTATTCCTGTGGCTTCCCTGGAGGTTCAGATGGTAAAGAATCTGCCTGCAGTGCAGGTGACCTGGGTTAAATCCCTGGGCCAGGAAGATTCCTTGAAGAAGGGAATGACTACCCACTCCAGTATTCTTAAGGCTTCCCTGGTGGCTCAGACAGTAAAGAATCTGCCTGCAATGTGGAAGACCTGGGTTCTATCCTTGGGTCAGGAGGATCCCCTGGAGAAGGGAGTGGCTACCCACTTCAGTATTCTTACCTGGAGAATTCCATGGACAGAGGAGCCTGGCAAGCTATGTCCATGGGGCCACAAAGAGTCAGACACAGCTGAGAGACTAACACATTCCTGTAGGACATAATTTACTTCAGCATGATTTGCCATAAAAGTTCACTTTCCCTTCAATAATTATGAGCTAGCTATCATTTCAGTGTCTCCTAAACACAGATATCAGAGCTATATAATCTATATTGATCTGTGAACTCCCTGGCTGGGCCTCCTTCTGTAGCCTACTTTTTCTAGGAATTGGATTTAATCAGTTCAGATTAATTGCTCAGTCACATTCAGCTCTTTGCAACCGCATGGACTGCAAGATGCCAGGCCTTCCTGTCCATCACCAACTCCCAGAGCTTACCCAAACTCATGTCCATCAAGTCGGTGATGCCATCCAACCATCTCATCCTCTGTCGTCCCCTTCTCCTCCTGCCTTCAACCTTTCCAAGCATTAGGGTCTTTTCAAATGAGTCAGTTCTTCTCATCAGGTGGCCAAAGTATCGGAGTTTCAGCTTCAACATCAGCCCTTCCAATGAACACTCAGGACTGATCTCCTTTAGGATGGACTGGTTGGATCTCCTTGCAGTCCAAGGGACTCCCAAGAGTCTTCTCCAACACCACAGTTCAAAAGCATCAATTCTTTTGTGCTCAGATTTCTTTATAGTCCAACTCTCACTTCCATACGTGACTACTGGGAAAACCATAGCCTTGGTTAGATGGACCTTTGGATTTAATATTTAAAGACAAATGTCAACTCTCATTAATTAGCAATAATAGTGAGCATACATGCTTGTGTGCGTGCTAAGTTGCTTCAGTCATGTCTAACTTGCTCCTCTGTCCATGATATAAGTTAGTTTAACTCAAATGATTTGCTTAGGTAAAGGTACATGACACTTTTAATTTAGAGTTAGTCTTTGTTACAAATAAGGTATAACAAATCTACAAAGCCTTGTTAATAAGTTTTTGCAGGATGACTGAAATTGAAGCTTTGGAGAAAGGTGAAAATATTGTTTTATCCTAACTTTAAATACTCTATGGACTTTAGTCTCAAGACTTATAAGACTTTGAAAATATATTAGAAAAAGTGTTTAGAAATTCACTATTGATAGTTTTCATGTATTAATACATTTAACGGTTATATCATTTTATCTATAGAAACTCAACTTGCATACTATATCAAATTGCTTTTGGGGATAATCTAAATCCTGCAATCACCTGAAAAAGCTGAGTTTGACTTTTTCCATTGAGAGGCACCATATATTTTAAGCAGGTTCTCATGTAGAGAGATATAGAGGATCAGATAATGTGACAATTTAATGAAAATCATAAACCTGGCTCTATGAGATATGGTAAGTCAGGCATTTCTTCTTCTGAGACAATAATAATAACCTTTGGAAGATATTTCACTAAGCCATGGAAAACAGCAGTGTCTATTGAAAAAGCTACGATTTGCTAACCCAACAAGAACTTCTAAGCTTCCTTTTTGGTAGAACCTAGGAAACCTGGGAGGAGAAGGCAATGGCATCCCACTCCAGTACTCTTTCCTGGAAAATCCCATGGGCAGAGGAGCCTGGTGGGCTGCAGTCCATGGGGTCGCTAAGAGTCGGACACAACTGAGCGACTTCACTTCCACTTTTCACTTTCGTGCATTGGAGAAGGAAATGGCAACCCACTCCAGTATTCTTGCCTGGAGAATCCCAGGGATGGGGGAGCCTGGTGGGCTGCCATCTATGGGGTCGCACACAGTCGGACACAACTGAAGCGACTTAGTAGTAGCAGTAGGAAACCTGGGAAGGTCTCTGCTAGTTAACAGAGAAGCGCAATCAGTGGACAACACATGGTCCCTTCGGTAGGAATTATCAGTGTCTGAAAATCAAATTTGGAAAGCTCAGCAGTGGCCACAGGACTGGAAAAGGTCAGTTTTCATTCCAATCCCAAAGAAAGACAATGCCAAAGAATGCTCAAACTGCCACACAATAGCACTCATCTCTCACACTAGCAAAGTAATGCTCAAAATTCTCCAAGCCAGGCTTCAACAGTATGTGAACCATGAACTTCCAGACATTCAAGCTGGATTTAGAAAAGGCAGAGGAACCAGAGATCAAATTGTCAACATTTGTTGGAGCATCAAAAAAGCAAGAGAGTTCCAGAAAAACATCTAATTCTGCTTTATTGACTATGCTAAAGCTTTTGACTGTGTGGATCAGAAAAAACTGTGGATAATTCTTAAAGAGATGGGAATACCAGACCACCTGACCTGCCTCTTGAGAAATCTGTATGCAAGTCAGGAAGCAACAGTTAGAACAGGACATGGAAGAATAGACTGGTTCCAAATTGGGAGAGGAGTACATCAGGACTGTATATTGTCACCCTGCTTATTAAACTTATATGCAGAGTACATCATGAGAAAAGCAGGACTGGATGAAACACAAGCTGGAATCAAGATTTCTGGGAGAAATATCAATAATCTCAGATATGCAGATGACACCACACTTATGGCAGAAAGTGAAGAAGAACTAAAGAGTCTCTTGATGAAAGTGAAAGAGGAGAGTGAAAAAGTTGGCTAAAAACTCAACATTCAGAAAACTAAGATCATGGCATCTGATCCCATCACTTCATGGCAAACAGATGGAGAAACAATGGAAACAGTGACAGACTTTATTTTTGGGGGCTCCAAAATCACTGCAGATGGTAACTGCAGCCATGAAATTAAAAGACGCTTGCTCCTTGGAAGAAAAGTTATGACCAACCTAGACAGCATATTAAAAAGCAGAGACATTACTTTGCCAACAAAGGTCCATCTAATCAAAGCTATGGTTTTCCCAGTAGTCATGTATGGATGTGAGAGTTGGACTATAGAGAAAGCTGAGCGCTGAAGAATTGATGCTCTTGATCTGTGATGTTGGAGAAGACTCTTGAGAGTCCCTTGGACAGCAAGGAGATCCAACCAAGCCATCCTAAAAGAAATCAGTCCCAAATATTCATTGGAAGGACTAATGTTGAAGCTGAAGCTCCAATACTTCAGCCACCTGATGAGAACCGACTCATTTGGAAAGACCCTGATGCTGGGAAAGATTGAAGGCAGGAGGAGAAGGGGACAACAGAGGGTGAGATGATTGGATGGCATCACTGACTCAATGGACATGAGTTTGAGTAAGTTCCAGGAGTTGCTGATAGACAGGGAAGCCTGGCGTGCTGCAGTCCATGGGGTCCCAAAGAGTCGGATGCGACTGAACTGAACTGAACTGAAAATCATGTGCAACATGGGCAGACAGCCCATTAAATAGTATGTGAGCTCATTGGGGAAGATAGGGGGTAAGTGGCAGCATCATCATTATGAGAAATCATCATTTGCCAGAGAATTTGCTAACAGGAGGAAGGTGGTATAGTTAGCAACATGTTTTTGACTGATAGTCACATAGATTTGGAAACTTAAAAATTAAGTCATAGGTCCTTTGTCGACATTAGATACCCTTTTCTGTTCATTGTTCTAACAATGATTCTTGTTAATGCGGAAGCAGCAGACAATTGGTTGATGGACGTTTTCATCAGCTTTTGAGATGGGGCTCAAACTAACTCTCTATTTCAGGAGTTCCTCTCCTAGATGAGGTTTACTGAAATGTATGAATGATTTCCAAATTAGCCCAGGTTGGGAATGGAAGTAAGTTGAATTAGTGAAGTTCAACCTTTCAAACTGTTTTTAGGATGTTACATTGCAATTCATTATCATTCAGAAAAAGGAAAAAAATCCTTAAAATGTCTGTTTGAAATGAAAGACTATCGGAAGTTGTTAAAAATAAAATAAGCTACATACAGGGTCAGTTTATATTAAATTTAGAGTATTTCAAGTTTCCATGGAAACAGAACATACAGAAATTAAAAGCAGATGTTCTTAAATTGATGCTTTGGAAAAGCCCCACAAGGCTTAATCCTCTGCTGGGTAATCCTCTGTTGCTTGCCCCAAAACTTCATTTGCCCATTTTTTTTGCAGTGTGAATTTTGACAACTACAACGTTCCCAGAGCAAACATATATATTATTACAAAGTCCTAATACCTTAGTTATTACTCTTGCAGTGTTGAACAGACTGCAAATCATTATCTCACTGCCAAGTCAAAGCAGCGTAACTGCGCTTTCTTACACACACACACACACACACACACACCCTGCTAAATCTAATACCCCGAAACTTAACATGTAAACCTGTACCACAATTTACTACTAGATTCACATTGGCTAAGGTAAATAGAAAAATAAAATCTAATATTCTTGCCCCTAGTTATGTTCCTTTATTTTAAAATTATTTTAGCAAAAAGGATGGAAAAGAGTCGAGTCAATAAATTCCTTGGATTTTTAACTCTATAGTAAATTTTGAAAGATAATTTGTTGTTGTTTATCACTAAGTCATGTCTGACTCTTTGAGACCCCATAAACTGCAGCATGCCAGGCCTCCCTGCCCTTCACTATCTCCTGGAGTTTGCTCTGATTCATGTCCATTGAGTCAGTGATGCTATCTAACCTCCTCATCCTCTGCCACCCCCTTCTCTTTTAGCCTTCAGTCTTTCCCAGCATCAGGGTTTTTCCAATGACTAGGCTCTTCACATCAAGTGGTCAAAGTTGGAGCTTCAGCTCTAGCAATAGTCCTTCTAATGAATGAAAGTGAAAGTGAAAGTCGCTCAATTGAGTCCCACTGTTCCAATTCTCTAGGCCAGAATACTGGAGTGGGTAGCCTTTCCCTTCTCCAGGGGATCTTACCAACCCAGGGATCAAACCCAGGTCTCCCACATTGCAGATGGATTCTTTACCAGCTGAGCCACAAGGGAAGCTCTTTTAATGAATAATCAGGGTTGATTTCTTTTAGGATTAACTGATTGGATCTCTTTGAACGATCAGATCAGATCAGTCGCTCAGTCGTGTCCGACTCTTTGTGACCCCATGAATCGCAGCACGCCAGGCCTCCCTGTCCATCACCAACTCCCGGAGTTCACCCAGACTCACGTCTATCGAGTCAGTGATGCCATCCAGCCATCTAACCCTAACCCTAACCCTAACCCTAATTTGAATGATAGAGCTGCTAACTAATCAATTCTAATGCTTTCTTGAGACCATCAAGCTTCGTTTTCTATAATGCCTGAGTTGCTCCCTGGTTGATACAGTCATGGAGACCTATCAGTTCCTTCTCGCCACAGTGGTACTATTTCACATATGGCAAACATTTTGAAACTCTTAATTTTAGTGTTTAAAAATACATGACTCCCCTAAGCCTCATTGGTCTGCAAAGTCAAGATCAGCAGTTTTCTCAGTGCTTGCCTCTGTGAAATCTGCGCTTTCCATCCTATGTGACGCCAGCGCCCATTTATGACACTTCCCTCCTAGACCCCAGGAGATTATTCTGAAGTCTGAGGCCAGAGGCCAACAGCTCTGTTTTTCACAGCCTAGATGGGTAGCTGGCCAGGTGTTGTGAGTTTTAGTTACCATATTTTTCACATTACTTGAGGAATGTTTCATAGACATGCAAACTGACAGTTTCCCAGCCTTGATGCTCTTGGCAATTTGGACTTGATGATTCTATATTGTGAGGAGGTGTCCTCTGCATTGTAGAAGATTCACCAGCACCCCTGATTTCAATCTACTAGATTCCAGTAGCATTGGGGATGGCTAAAACCATCCCCATTGCAGAAGCGTGGCTGTAAACAAAGAGCAAATGAAAGGGACTTTGCAGAAGAGTTATGTTTAGAAGAAGTATCTGATGGCACTAGAAGAGGCTTGAAAAGAGAAGAGGTCGTGTTACAGAGACACATAGTTGCCAGTTGGGAAATTGTGAGTTGTCTTTGACTTTCAGGAAATGTTTATTAAGTTGGTGCTATGTGCTAAACACAGTGTTTATTGCTGTAGATATTTAGACCAGTGATGCATTTAAATTGTTTGCAGTCTGGTAGTGGAATTAGAAAAGGAAACAATTATAGCCATGTATGAACTGCAGAAGGGGAACTTAAACCAGTTGATTCAAAGAGGAAGAGAGAGAAGCCAACAAGAAAGGCTTTCTAAAAGATTGACCTCTGTGTGTGTTGAAGGTCAAATAGAGTTATCACATTGGAAGGGTGTGAGAAGGTTATTGTTCTTATAAACAGCAAGTACAGTGTACTTATAGGAAACAGAAAGTATAGAAATGTGCAGTGAGTGTTCGTGTGTTCGTGCACTCATGTGGGCACAAGTGAGAGAGAAAGCAAGAGACTGACAGATAAAGACAGGTGGAGAGGGCAAGAATGTGAGAAAGGTACATTTAGGAAAATGTAAGTAATTCTGCCTTTCTTGAGCAAAGATATTTAATGCAAGAGTAATAAAGAGAATTATCTGGAGAAGCAGTCAGGGGAAAAATACAATGGACCTTGGAAAATATTATAGTTTAGGTTTTATCTGCAAGGATATAGGAAGGATTGTGAGCTGAAGGGTGATGTTTCAGAAATGTAATTCTGGAAGCAATGAAGAAAAGGTATTGGAGTCGAGGAGAGCAAAGAGCTGTGCTGAGGAATGAAGAAAATCTACTGGTGTGATCGCAGGTCTCCTGCTTACGTGATTAGTACCACGGTAGACTCATATATCAAGGGAGAAAAAGAAGGAAAAGAAATGAAAAATAATTCTGTGTATTGGGAATGATGAGAAATTCAATATGGGCTATACTAACCTTAAACTGCCTGCTGCTGCTGCTGCTGCTAAGTCGCTTCAGTCGTGTGCAACCCCATAGACGGCAGCCCACCAGGCTCCCCCGTCCCTGGGATTCTCCAGGCAAGAACACTGGAGTGGGTTGCCATTTCCTTCTGCCTAAGGGATATTTAAGTGGAAATGTATAGTAAGTGGTAGGATACATGGTTGGAGAATTCAGCAAAGAGATCTTAGAGATTTATAAATCTTTTGGGAATAAATGATCATGGAAACCAGGGTTATAAAGAGTATTACTTTGGACAAAAGTGAGAGCAGAACAAAGATGGAAAGACATCACCCAACTAGGAAGTACAGCAGAGCCAAGAATTGTGTATCCCAGTCTGGAGTCTGAATCACTGTACAGTTGACTGACTCTAACTCTCAACACCTACCTGCAACTCATTCTTGGAAATTACAGCTAAAGTATCATGCTGGTGGGGCCTTTCCTCGATTCTCCAACAGGACTGATGGCACTTCTGGGGCTCCACTGTCCCCTCTGTATACCTTTATCATAGAATTCAACATGCTCACTTGCATTTTGTTTTATACTGGATATTGTTATATGTGGAAGGAAAAACCCTTATCATGATTATCTTGTATTTCCTGCACACAACAGAATGACTTCAGGTACTATGCACTCAATAACATTTTGCTGAAAGAAATGTAAACAATAAAAGTGGCTCAATTACAGATTACCCATTGAACCAAGAGGACTACATATTTTAAAAGCTCATTCTATTTCCAGTTTTTTAAGGAATCTCCACACTGTTCTCCATAGTGGCTGTACTAGTTTGCATTTCCACCAACAGTGTAAGAGGGTTCCCTTTTCTCCACACCCTCTCCAGCATTTATTGCTTCTAGACTTTTGGATTGCAGCCATTCTGACTGGTGTGAAATGGTACCTCATAGTGGTTTTGATTTGCATTTCTCTGATAATGAGTGATGTTGAGCATCTTTTCATGTGTTTGTTAGCCATCTGTATGTCTTCTTTGGAGAAATGTCTATTTAGTTCTTTGGCCCATTTTTTGATTGGGTCATTTATTTTTCTGGAATTGAGCTATAGGAGTTGATTGTATATTTTTGAGATTAGTTGTTTGTCAGTTGCTTCATTTGCTATTATTTTCTCCCATTCTGAAGGCTGTCTTTTCACCTTGCTTATAGTTTCCTTTGTTGTGCAGAAGCTTTTAAGTTTAATTAGGTCCCATTTGTTTATTTTTGCTTTTATTTCCAATATTCTAGAAGGTGGGTCATGGAGGATCCTACTGTGATTTATGTCAGAGAGTGTTTTGCCTATGTTCTCCTCTAGGAGTTCTATAGTTTCTGGTCTTACGTTTAGATCTTTAATCCATTTTGAGTTTATTTTTGTGTATGGTGTTAGAAAGTGCTCTAGTTTCATTCTTTTACAAGTGGTTGACCAGTTTTCCAAGCACCACTTTTTAAAGAGATTGTTTTTAATCTATTGTATATTCTTGCCTCCTTTGTCAAAGATAAGATGTCCATATGTGCGTGGATTTATCTCTGGGCTTTCTATTTTGTTCCATTGATCAATATTTCTGTCTTTGTGCCAGTACCATACTGTCTTGATGACTGTGGCTTTGTAGTAGAGCCTGAAGTCAGGCAGGTTGATTCCTCCAGTTCCATTCTTCTTTCTCAAGATAGCTTTGGCTATTCGAGGTTTTTTGTTTTTCCATACAAATTGTGAAATTATTTGTTCTAGCTCTGTGAAGAATACTGTTGGTAGCTTGATAGGGATTGCATTGAATCTATAAATTGCTTTGGGTAGTATACTCATTTTCACTATATTGATTCTTCCAATCCATGAACATGGTATATTTCTCCATCTATTCGTGTCCTCTTTGATTTCTTTCACCAGTGTTTTATAGTTTTCTATATATAGGTCTTTAGTTTCTTTAGGTAGATATATTCCTAAGTATTTTATTCTTTTCGTTGCAATGGTGAATGGAATTGTTTCCTTAATTTCTCTTTCTATTTTCTCATTATTAGTGTATAGGAATGCAAGGGATTTCTGGGTGTTGATTTTATATCCTGCAACTTTACTATAGTCATTGATTAGTTCTAGTAATTTTCTGGTGGAGTCTTTAGGGTTTTCTATGTAGAGGATCATGTCATCTGCAAACAGTGAGAGTTTTACTTCTTCTTTTCCAATTTGGATTCCTCTTATTTCTTTTTCTGCTCTGATTGCTGTAGCCAAAACTTCCAAAACTATGTTGAATAGTAATGGTGAAATGATCCAGCAATCCCACTGCTGGGCATACACACTGAGGAAACCAGAAGGGAAAGAGACACGTGTACCCCAATGTTCATCGCAGCACTGTTTATAATAGCCAGGACATGGAAGCAACCTAGCTGTCCATCAGCAGATGAATGGATAAGAAAGCTGTGGTATATATACACAATGGAGTATTACTCAGCCATTAAAAAGAATACATTTGAATCAGTTCTAATGAGGTGGATGAAACTGGAGCCTATTATACAGAGTGAAGTAAGCCAGAAAGAAAAACACCAATACAGTATACTAACACATATATATGGAATTTAGAAAGATGGTAACAATAACCCTGTATATGAGACAGCAAAAGAGACACTGGTGTATAGAACAGTCTTATGGACTCTGTGGGAGAGGGAGAGGGTGGGAAGATTTGGGAGAATGGCATTGAAACATGTATAATATCATGTATGAAATGAGTTGCCAGTCCAGGTTCGATGCACGATACTGGATGCTTGGGGCTGGTGCAATGAGACGACCCAGAGGGATGGTATGGGGAGGGAGGAGGGAGGAGGGTTCAGGATGGGGAACACATGTATACCTGTGGTGGATTCATTTCGATATTTGGCAAAACCAATACAATATTGTAAAGTTAAAAAATAAAAAAATAATAAAATTAAATTAAATTAAAAAAAAGAAAAAAAAAACCAGAAAAGCTCATTCTATTTGCCATGACTTAAAATTTTTACTAGTCTTAAAATAGTTTATACTCATGATATTTTAAAATTATATACCAAGCCACCAACTTTTTCACCCCATATTCTCCTCTTTCAGTTTAATGTTACTAGCACTTTTCCCATTAAAACCAAACTAAAAATTTCAGTAGAGAGACAATTTTGAAAGATTCATATAAAAGCAAATAAGCTACCTAATTGGATTTCTCCATCTTTTACAAGTGAAATTCTAAAAGAAGGCAAAACAAATAACATCCAATTTCTCTTACAGTTAATGTCTGTAATAAGGTAATTATCTTTTAATTTAGAATTCTGTGTCATACTAATTCAATCTACTGTTTGTTGGTGATATGTGTTTTATTGTGAAAAATTTAAAAGGTGGGCCAATGTGCTCCATAACAGAAAATACAAAAGCATAGACTTTTAATTCATTTTAGGAGTATTATCCAAATCACTATAGATCTTATTTCTTAAATTATATTAGAAATGGATATATATGCGTGTGTGTGTGTGTGTGTGTGTGTGTGTATGTGTGTGCATCTGCTTGTGTGTTTGTTGAATATGGATTGTGGTTGGGAATAATGTCTTAAATACAGCCTACTTATTATTCCTTTCTCTGGACATAACCAGACTCTCTCACTCCGGAGCACTCATCTTGTAATTTGTAGGATATGAAATGTTAATGTAAGTGGTCTTTAATACCAGGAAACCCATATAGGTAAGAACTCTGAGTTCTAGCAAATTCCTTACCAGTATGTCATTTGCTTTGTAAGATTTCCTCCTACTATATAAGAGCTGAGTTGTGCCAGAAGATGATTAAACTTAATATAATGCTGAGTTACCTAGATGAGGGAAGTCTTATTAAAAAAAAAGATAAAGGAAGAAGGCACACGTACTAATCATGGTTTGAGGAGATGAAATTTCTGAGCTTAGCAGTGGTAGATGATTCAAGACTCGTTTGTAGAATGTGGTCTTGAAGCCATTTAACCTCCATATCTAAATAAAGGGAGAAGGGGAAAAAAATCAAATAAGATGAAATGTCTGGCACACCTCTGCTGTCATAAGATGTGTTTTCAGTGAGATTTACTGCATAATTGTAACTACCACTCATAATCATATTCTAAAAGCAGACACCTGAGTACATACAGTATATAAACTGTGTACAGACTACAGACTACTGGTGTAGAAAGCAGTATCATATTCTCTCAATGAACTGAAATGGCAGCAAACAAAATCATAACTAGATGGAGCGTGATGGCTGTGTACTGTGCATGAAGATAATGCTGGGCATGTGCTTCCAGTTTTGGGTTTTTTTTCTCCCCTAGTTGTGGTGAAAGATTTGAATTGACTCATCTGTATTTTCTCACCCAGTCTGCTTTGTGAGCAAGACTGCATATTTTGGGGACAGCTGGCTGAGACTGGCTGGTGGTAAAGTCTGTGGCCATGGAACAGAGGAATTCAAACCACCCAAACCCACAATCTTGGCCTCATAGTACTGTGCTCCAACCAACCAATCTAACCGGCAGCAGCTGTAGGACTCTGTGCTGCACACTTTTTGAGAGCATTCCAAAGTGGCCTATTAGATACCAACGGGGCACAGACAAATTCTTGTTTATTTGCATTGAGGCCAAAGAAAGCTGCACATAGTGGTTTGGCTTTTCCTAAACATCCATCAGAATTGTCCGTCATTTCCCATGTTTATGGCTAAATGAGGCTCAAGTCATCAGGCCTCACTTCTGACATGAGGTTTTTATCAGTGGGAAAATGGAAGCAGATGATTCCATCATCTTTTAAAGTAGTGACATGGGGTGATGCTGACATCACGTGAAACCTGTGTTGAAATCACCTAACTACCCACCAACCATTTGTTGTTTAAAAATTAATGCTTTAGAACTTTACATAAGCTTTTCTTTTTTTTAAATATAAATTTATTTATTTTAATTGGAGGCTAATTCCTTTACAATATTGTAGTCATTCGATACATAAGCTTTTCTTAAAAGCACTGATTCTAAAATACCGATGAGAACCTTTCCTCTTATAAAGTGCTTTACCTTGGTTTCTCAAAAATCTTATCCTCATGTGCTTCCCATAAAACAGGTTGAAGGTGAAAACAAGGACTAAACTTCCTTAAAACAGAGATTCTCAGCCTTGCACACACACTGGAATCTTCTGGGAACTTTAAAAATTATTGATGTCTGCTCCAAGCAGTTTTGGGTCTGGGTCCAAGGAGTTCAAAAACTCACCAGGTGATTCTAAAGCTCCATCCTGTTGTAGACTGCTGCTTTAAAATTTAGGGGCAAAAGGAATAAACAGAGGAGTATTTTGCATAGTATTTTGTATTTGGCAGAGCGTGTTATGAATGCCAATGAATTAACTCATTAACATCATTTCTGTATGTATATACTATATGAAATTGTATCAGTCCTATAATCTAAGCTGGATTTTTAAAAAAAAAATTTTCCCTTAGAGAAAAAGCTCCAGTGTTCACTAAATAAATGCAAATGCTTATGAATGGCCATACATTTTAGACCTGTGACTCAACTGCGATCCAAATATCATAGCATGATTCTAAATATTGTCTTTTGGTTCAGTTCAGTTGCTCAGTTGTGTCTGACTCTTTGTGACCCCACAGACTGCAGCATATCAGGCTTCCCTGTTTATTACCAACTCCTGGAACTTGCTCAAACTCATGCTCACCGAGTTGGTGATGCCATCCAATCATCTCATCCTCTGTTGCTCCCTTCTCCTCCTGCCTTCAATCTTCCCCAGCATTAGGGTGTTTTCCAATGAGTCAGTTCTATGCATCAGGTGCCCAAAGTATTGGAGCTTCAACATAAGTCCTTCCAAGGAATATTTAGGACTGATTTTATTTAGGATTGACTGGTTTGATCTCCTTGCAGTCTAAGGCACTCTCGAGAGTCTTCTCCAACACCACAGCTCAAAAACATCAATTCTTTGGTGCTCAGCTTTCTTTATGGTCCAACTCTTACATCCATACATGACTACTGAAAAAAACACAGCTTTGACTATATGGACCTTTGTCTCTAGAATAGTAGATTGTCAGTGTCTTCCTGCTACTTGTTTATTAAAGAGGATAAGTGAACTGAGTTTTCTGGGTATAACTTGATATTCATCAGCATTGTTCAGTAGGCAGGTTGGTAGTTATGGCTTTTTAGAAATGTAGGAAAGTTTATCCAACATTTTTAAAAGATTTGATAATTTTCATAAGAAAGAGTCATCAAAATGATCAGTTCAGTTCAGTTCAGTCACTCAGTCGTGTCCAACTCTTTGTGACCCCCTGAATCGCAGCACACCAGGCCTCCCTGTCCATCACCAACTCCCGGAGTTCACTCAAACTCACGTCCATCGAGTCAGTGATGCCATCCAGCCATCTCATCCTCTGTTGTCCCCTTCTCCGCCTGCCCCCAATCCCTCCCAGCATCAGAGCCTTTTCCAATGAGTTAACTCTTCGCATGAGGTGGCCAAAGTACTGGAGTTTCAGCTTTAGCATCATTCCTTCCAAAGAAATCCCAGGGCTGATCTCCTTCAGAATGGACTGGTTGGATCTCCTTGCAGTCCAAGGGACTCTCAAGAGTCTTCTCCAACACCACAGTTCAAAAGCATCAATTCTTTGGCCCTCAGCTTTCTTCACAGTCCAGCTCTCACATCCATACATGACCACTGGAAAAACGGTAGCCTTGACTAGATGGACATTCGTTGGCAAAGTAATGTCTCTGCTCTTGAATATGCTATCTAGGTTGGTCATAACTTTCCTTCCCAGGAGTAAGCGTCTTTTAATTTCATGGTTGCAATCACCATCTGCAGTGATTTTGGAGCCCAGAAAAATAAAGTCTGCCACTGTTTCCACTGTTTCCCCATCTATTTCCCATGAAGTGATGGGACCGGATGCCATGATCTTAGTTATCTGAATGTTGAGCTTTAAGTCAACCTTTTCACTCTCCTCTTTCCCTTTCATCAAGAGGCTTTTTAATTCTTCTTCACTTTTTGCCATAAAGTTGGTGTCATCTGCATATGTGAGGTTATGGATATTTCTCCCAGCAATCTTGATTCCAGCTTGTGCTTCTTCCAGCCCAGCGTTTCTCATTGCCATATGTGAAATAAGTATCTAGTGGGAAGTTTCTGTGTAACACAGGGAGCTCAATCCAGTGCTCTGTAACAACCTAGAGGGGTGGTGTAGGGTAGTAGGTGGGAGGGAGGCTTGAGAGGGAGGGAATATATGTATAGTGATGGTTGATTTATGTTGTTGTATGGCAGAAACAAACACAGCATTGTAAAGCAAATATCAGCCAATTAATCTTTTTTTTTAAAAAAATGCCATGTTGATATTTTAAGGTTGGCATTCTTGAGTAATGGTAATGTCATTGAGTAATGATGATGCCCCAGAATGCATGAGAATTCAGGGTTCTTGCTCTTACCTTTTATTTTAATTAATTGAGGCTTGGAAAAATTGAAAAATTTGTGTGGATTACACAGATAATATATAGCCAAAGTAGGTTTAAATTCCATGTCTGCTTAGCTCCAAAACTAAATTCTGAAATCAAATCCCTGAGATATGATTGGTGTAGAATAGTAATTTGTGTCCTAGTGATAGAGTAGATTATTAATAATATAAATTTTAAGGAGGCTTTGATTCAATTTCCTAGTTTTCTCTTTAATGGGGAAAATGTATTTGATTGCTCAAATGCATTTCTACTCAAATGCATTTGAGTAGAAATATTCAGTTAAAAAGTAATACTTGGCAATGCTTTCTATATTTTAGTTCTTATATAACTTATCAAAATCTGAAATTGAGGCTATACTAGTAAATGTTTACTCAAGTAGCAAAAGATTAAAATATTTGACCGTGTCTTATTGGCATAAATCCCTAAACAGAAAGCACAGCAGTAGTAAGAAGAGCTACCATCTGCAAGGTGATTTCCAATTTAGAGTACTTTTGCACAGGTACTTTTGTAATTCACTGAGAACTTTTTTAAAAAGCACAGAAACATAGGAAAAGACACTTGAAATTCAATTGTGTCATTTTTTTCCTTTCATAGTATTTACCTTAAGAAGTACGAAATTTTGCTTAGAAATTTCAAGAGGTGTTTGCAAATTCAAGTGGTGCAAGAAAGTAAGCAGGTAGAAGCCTCCCTCTAACCCAGATCGTCCATATCCCAGTTCCAAGAACTTGCCTATTATGTCATAAGTAGCAGGTGAAAGAGCAAGGAATTAAAACACAATTTTCTCACCAGCAATCCTATACTCTTTTTACTATGTTATATCTGCATCCATGCACACTCAGTCATGTCTGACTCTCTGAGACTCCATGGACTGTAGTCTGCCAGGCTCCTCTGGATTTCCCAGGCAAGAATACTGGAGTGGATTGCCATTTCCTTCTCCAGGGCATCTGCCTGACCCAGGGATTGAAGCAGAATCTCCTGCTTCTACTGCATTGGCAGGCAGATTCTGTGCCTCCTGGACTCTGTCATTTTATAACAGGGTTAACTTTAGCTAGCTATTGAAATTCTGTATGTTTTGGTATTCATATTTATAAAAATGGGGAATTTAATAGCACTTGATGCATAGGAATGTTATTAGAATCAAATGGGATCAATACACATTAATGCTCAGAACAGTGCCTGACTAGTCAGAGATGAACAAGCCTGAAGTCAATGTTGGTTCCATTATTGCATCATATATCTCCAGTGATTTCAGCACTTCAGAGAATGCAAATACTGTTCCATGATTAGAAACAGCTGAATCTATAGATCATATGTTCTATGAACTTGTATGGCATCTTCAAATATTTAGGCATTTCAAATTTGGCCACAGACTGTCAATATATGCATGTCATTGGTGATTTTATGGTCCAGTGAAGTTATTGGATTCTAAAGTTAAAGGATTCTAAAGACTCCTTTAGACTATATACATGTTTGTGGTGGGATATAAGAGTGTATATAATTACATCTCCCACAAACAAATCACTTTTAGATAAACCAGGCAAAAATCTGACGATGTATGAGTTCTTATTCTGCTTTATCTTGGTTGATCTTTTCTAAACAAAATCAATAGATCACAAATTAAGTAAGCACTTATAGATCTCAGGTTATTAGTAGTAGACTTACTTTGTATCACAACATAGCCACATCATTTGACACAATTAGCAGCTTCTGCACAATAGAATCACATGGATTGACTCTTATGTTATACATTCAAATGTTCAAGTGTGGACATGTTTAGTTACTCCAGGAAATCAGAGTCCATCAAATTTTCATTGTTCTCACTCATCATGAGAAAACGTTCTGAAAAGTCTTATTTGGCAAGTTCAGTGGATATCACTGAAAACATCAAACTATAAAAATATTTATTTCCAATTAAAAGAAGCTATAATATCGTGTGTGTGTGTGTGTGTGTGTTAGCCATGTCCGACTCTTTGCGACCCCAAGGCCTGTAGCCCTCCAGGCTCCTCTGTTCATAACCTTTGACATTTCCAGTTTTACATGATCTCTCTACAAGTTTTCCACTTAACAGTTATTTAGCAATCTGTTTTGCAATTCTCTAAGTACCTTGAGAGCTTGACCTCACTTAAAGGCTAGATGATTATCTACAGAAATACTAAAATTGTAATGCTCTCTTCCCAATGTTTGTTTTATGTTTCTCAGCATGTAGAAAATTGTACTTAAAAGGGAACTGAAGCAATCAAAAACAGAACCAATATACCTTCTTTCTCCCCTTCCTGGATCACAGCCTTATCATGGTGAAGGGGCTTGTATAACTCAATGGAGCTGTGAGCCATGCTGTGCAGAGCTACCCAAGATGGATGGGTCATAGTGAAGAGTTCTGACAAGACATGGTCCATTGGAGAAGGGAATAGCAAACCACTCCAGTATTCTTGCCCATGAACCCCATGAACAGTATGAAAAGGCAGAAAGATATGACACTGGAAGATGAGCCCACCAAGTCAGAATGTATCCAATATCCTACTGGACAAGAGCAGAGATGGCTCCAGAAAGAATGAAGTGGCTGGGCCAAAGTGGAAATAACTCTCAGTTGTGGATATGTCTGGTGGTGAAAATAAATGTCCGATGCTGTAAAGAACAACACTGTATAAGAAACTGGAATGTTAGTCCATGAATCAAGGTAAACTGGATGTGGTCAAACAGGAGATGGCAAGAGTGAGCATCAACATCTTAGGAATCAGATGAATGAAATAGACAGTAAACTAAATAAATCAGTGAACTGAAATAGACAGGAACACAAGAACTTAATTCAGACGACCACTATACCTACTACTGTGGGAAAGAGTCCCTCAGAAAAAATGGAGCAGCCTTCACAGTCACCAAGAGTCTGAAATGCAGTACTTACGTACAACCTCAAAAAGGACAGGATGATCTCGGTTCATTTCCAGGGCAAACCATTCAATATTACAGTAATCCAAGTATATACCCCAACCACTGATGATGAAGAAGTTGAAGTTAACCAGTTGAACAAAGACCTACAAGATCTTCTAGGACTAATAACAAAAAATAGATGGAAAATTATTAGAGATGGGAATGTCAGACCACCTTACCTCTCTCCTGAGAAACCTATATGTGGCTCAAGAAGCAACATTTAGAACTGGACATAGGGCAACAGACTTGTTCAAAATTGGGAAAGGAGCACAACAGGACTGTATATTGTCACCCTGCTTATTTAATTCGTATGCAGAGTACATCATGTGAAATGCTGAGCTGAATGACTCACAATCTAGAATTAAGATTGACAGGAAAAATATCAACAACATCAGATAGGCAGTTGATATCCCTCTAATGACAGAAAATGAAGAGGAACTAAAGATCCTCTTGATAAGGGTGAAAGAAGAGACGGAAAAAACTGGCTTGAAACTCAACATTCAAAAAACTAAGATTATGGGATCTGATCCCATCACTTCATGGCAAATAGAAAGGGGAAAAGTGGAAGCAGTGACAGATTTTATTTTCTTGGGCTCCAGAATTACTGTGGATAGTGACTGCAGCCATGAAATTAAAAGACACTTGCTTCTTGCAAGAAAAGCCTTGAGAAACTTAGCATATTAAAAAACAGAGCTATCACTTTGCCGACAAAGATCCGCATAATCAAAGCTATAGTTTTTCCATTAATCATGTACAAATGTGAGAGCTGGTCCATAAAGAAGGCTAAGCACCAAAGAAGAGTTGCTTTTGACCTGTGGTGCTGGAGAAGACTCTTGAGAGACCCTTGGACAGCAAGGTCAATCATAAAGGAAATAAACCCTGAACATTCATTGGAAGGGCTGATATTGAAGCTGAAGTTCCAATACTTTGACCACCTGATGCGAAGACCCAACTCATTGGAAAAGACCCTGATGCTGGGAAAAATTGAGGGTAGGAGGAGAAGGGGGCATCAAAGAATGAGATGGTAAGACAGCATCACTGACACAATGAATATGAATTTGAGGAAACTCCAGGAGATAGTGAAGCACAGAGGAGCCTGGCATGCTGCAGTCCATGGGGCCACAAATAGTTGGACACAACTTAGTGACTGAACAACAAATACTTTCTTTCTACTATTCTTTAATGCTAAGCTATCTAAATAGATCCAGGCACCATGGGAGTAGTTATATGTTTTGTGTCCATAATCACTGTCCTAGGGATTTACCCTACAAATAGTTCACACAAGAAAAATGCTTGAGGGAGAATGATGCAATCCACATTATACACAATAAAATTTAAGAAAATACAAAAAAAAGAAATAAATGTAATTGCCTATTAATAAAGGGATGTTTAAATAAATTGTGGAACATTAACTGGATGCAGTTCTAGTCCTGGTTATACCATAACCACTTAAACTACTATGAATGCATTTTAAAATTCCACCAAAATATATGTATCATGAAATAAGTACACAAAGATTAACTTTCTAGATGTAAGGCTATTTCTGCCAGTATTGTCGAGGTCAGTTGTTTCTGCAAAAGTGCTCCATGGTCTAAAGGAACACTTTTGCAGGCCTATTGTCTTATTCTTTATATGTCCTCATTGTATGGCAGTACAGAACTAAACAAACTGAATGGAAATGGGACATCCCTGTGGATTTGGGGAAGCGCGTCCTGTGCATCTCATAGTGTTTCGCCCTTGGGGAAGTGGGGAGAAGGGATTGCTGCTGTCATAGTAATTGCTTTCATGGTTGGAGGGCAACTCTTACTGATCTCCCTACCTCTCCCAGTCCCTCCCTCCACATGGAGGGCATTCCCCCTCACAGCTGTCGGCAAGGTTAGAAATCATGACTTTTTTAGTAAATAATATGTGGCTTCCGTGTGAATGCTTTATAATGAGTATGGAGAAAACCTGAGGCTGTAAACAATGTTTTTTGTCTTATTTATCCACTGTCTTGCCTGGACTGCATACTTAGTTGTCTGAATCAAACCCTTGATATTTAACACGAAAGCAGCTGGACGTCAAATGAGCTCTTACTTCTCACTACAGTCCTGTAAAACCATCCTGACTTTTCTCCAGCTCCCTGCTCTTGTATGAGACTCAAAGCCATTCCTAGGTCAGATTCTCCTAAACACACCTTCGAGTCCACAAAGGAATTTTGTTTGAATCCAGGCTACAGGACATGAAATAAGTGTTCCTGAAAGAACGTTCTCTTCCTTCTTGTTTTGGTTCAATGCATCCTGCACTTTAACTCATGTCTTTGGTTCCAGAATTTGGCACCGCCTCTCACAGTGTTAAGCATCTGGGCTTTTAGGCTTTTCAGAATGCTGTATACTTTAGGAAGGTCAGCACTTTGTAACAATTTTCCAAAGAAAACAGTCTTTGTTGCCATAACCTTCTTGTATAACCAAGTTCACAGAGCCTGGAAGCATTTTGTAATGGTATTGAAACAGCGAAAACTGCCCTGGGGGACCACCCAAGGGACAGGGATAAATTGGTTGCCTCCATTAAGTGATCTTTAAGCATCAAATTTTAGTAGAAATGTTGGGGAGTAAGCAATCACTTAAAAAAGAGGTTGCCTGTGGTCTGAGAGTGCAAGTTGGCCTATATTTAATAACTGCAAGGTCATTGCATGAAATCAGTAAGAGGAAGCAGAGAAAAGTGGGTATCTTATTTCCATACCGACTGTGCTCTGATGGCTTGTGATGTCAGCAGACCTTCAAAATGAAATGATTGCCTTTAAAATATCATATCATCTCGTTAACGAGAAAAGAGATCAAAGAATTTACTCCAATATCCAGTCATGACACTATAATTTAAAAGTGCTTTGCAATGATTCCCATTCCAAGACCTCAAATTCTTTTTCTTAATTAATTTCATTCATAGAAACTTCTCTAAGGGCCAAAAAGTTTTATGGCTCTTTTGCAAAGAAGTCAGGTTACATGCAAGGAATTCTCAATTAGGCACGCCAATACTGGAGGAGATCAAGAGTACAGATTATCCCAAATAGTGGATAATCCAAAAATCCTCTCTGTTAGCCTTCTGGAGGTATGGCATTATTTGTTGCTGTTGTTTTACTGCTGTTGTTGGAATTTTTTTTGTTTACTTTCTGATGCATATATATATTATATATATATGTATATGTATATATATATATTTTTTTTTTTTCGCAATGAGAAAGAGTAGTGCACTAATAGAAGGGACCACAATGCCAAACTGACCAAATGCCAGTTGAGAAGGTGACTCAGCAACATCCTGAATGGCAACAGAAGGGGGCCCTGATATAAGGCATGCAGTAGATTGAAGAGAAAAAAATGCACATAAACCTCAAGTTTTTGTTGTCAGAGAGAAAAAGAATTCTTCTAATTGCTTCTCCACTACGGTAATAACCTGGCTATTAATTTATCTTAGGTAAAATGAAAAGGAAATCGAGTTGAAATTAATATGAACTTGAATCGCAAATTTGAAATGCTGAATTTAAAAACTACTCTTCTAATTAAAAGATATATAGACATGTTTTGGCCAGGAAAAACCTGATTGAACTTATTTTTCAGGGAATTGTTTTTGCAGATGTTAAGCGGTATCAGCAGCTAACTGGAGCTTCCCAGGTGGCACTAATGGTAAAGAATCCACCTGCCAATGCAGGAGACACAAGAGACATGGGTTCAATCCCTGGGTTGGAAGATCTCCTGGAGGAGGACATGGCAACTCACTCCACTCTTCTTCTCTGGAGAATCCCATGGACAGAGAGCCTGGCAGGCTACAGTCCATAGGGTTACAAAGTGTTGAACGTGACTTTACACAACTGAGCACATACATACACAGCAGCTAATTAGTTGGGAATGGGGCATGAAGTGAGAGAGTTAAAACATATACTTGGTGTTTGGTTCAAAATATTTCAAAGCTTCCCAGATATTCATTGCACCCTGTCATTCCTGAGAGGAATCATTATTATCTTGGCCAAGTAGATCCTAAACACTGTTCATCTCTATATTACTCTTTCTGAAATGGAGGCACCGTCAAATGTGCACTGTTTCTTTCATGTTGAAGTAACTGTGAGAATGGGTGTCAAGAGCAAGAACATTCATCATTCTGTATACAAAACACTGTTAGATAAGTGAAGGATACTGATTGCGTATGCAACACAGATTAACTTTGAGCATACAATCTACCTGGTAATATAGGGTATTTACTAAACCTTTTGGCAAGTAAAGTTCAAATCATGTGTAAATTATGCACATCAGTGCAAGGAATAACTTTTTTCTTGTCAAATACTCTACATGCTACCTGTGAGGTATCTACTTATGTCAGCTTCTTTCATCCTCACAACAACAACCTTCTGACGTAGGGATATGAGCCACATCCCCCAAGTGTAAAATCTGGTGCTCAATCAAGAGTTGGTAGATTGCAATTACAGCCCAGGACTCCAGGATTTCAGTAAGACACTCCAGATCTGAACTCCAGGAAACAAAAGTAGGGAGAGGAAGAAAGGAGACATGAATGGAAATGAAAAAAAGAATTTGCCCTGATTGGGGTGGAAGGTAAGGTATAGTTTTTATACAGAACTCAATACTAAGAAGGATAAATCCTTGATCACAACATTATGAGAGAAATAAGCTAAAACTTTGTAGAAGTGAAGTTGCACAGGAAGACTGAATGCTACCATATCTATTTTCTATTCTCATAAACTTGCAACTCACTAAGTTTCTTCATCCAGTGGTTAGGCTACCTCATAGATGATGAAAAAATTTATATTATATACTCTATACTAAAAAGTTTTAGAACTGGCAAAGTAAATTGAATGTCAAATAAATCAGCAATTACTTTTTTTAAACATAATCTTTTATCCATAATTAAATTCACTAAACCAGATAGCTCCAAATTAGGATCAGTCATGGATATTTTATGATATCATTATGGAGCTGACACTAAGAAATGTCAGCTCCTCAATCACAGGATGGAAATAGCCTTTGCTAAATCCACTGGCTCATATTATATGATGCAGTTGGTAAAGAGATATAGCCCCATATTCATGTGATATATCATAAGCCTAGGTCCAAAAACCTCTACTATTGCATGAACAATAAATTTGTACCTCTTGAATTCAATTGTTTAGTAAAAGAGGACAGAAGAGATAAGATACCTATTGCTCTGTCGTCATTAGTTAAAGAAATAGGAAATTTTATTTTAAAAATACCAACCAGAGTAAAATTATTCCATTGCTTTTCTAGGCTTAGTGATCTTGGTACAAAATTTTGCATCAAATTGCAATTCCAGTTGTAAAAATGTTAAGGATTTTCTTCATGTGTTTAACCTTTGCTTGCCACCCTGTATATGATACAACATCAAAGGAATTCCTTCGGGAAAAAGGAGATAATCAGGTTTGTGAGGGAAGAACTTTCATATATCACCACCATTACTTACCAAACTATGGTGAAGTATAATTTTGTAAGCAAGGAAGGATCAAGAAACATATGACAGAAATCCTGTTTAGCCAGGTTCTTAAAACTGATCCAAACAATGTTCAAGTTTTATCTTCCATGACAAATCAGGTGTCAAGGTGAGTTTAGGCACCACTTCCATTGAATGAACTTCTCAATTAGATGACAACCAAACAATATGTTCAAGGTGCTGTAATTTAACAATATAGAAATAAAGACTTTTAATCTCTTGTGTTTTCCTCTAACAATCCTCCATTTATTTCAGTATTGGAGAAAGGAGGAACTTTGCCACAAACACTTTTGAGAACAAAGCATCAACTTTTTATTAGAGACTGGGAGTTTAGCTTAGTTATACATGCCTCAGTGTCAGGTAAACCAGGGTCGGGTTGTTTGTTTTTTTGTCTCTCTTTCATTCCTGTAAAACTTTGATGCTTACAATAGAATGTCATCATCAAACACAAAGATTTCCACAGGTGCCAAACTGGTTGAAATAAAACTCGATCTCTGCTAGGTGAGGATGCTTATTGTAGAAGGTGGTATCTTTTGTCTTTTCAGACTGGATGATGATGATCTTACAAATGTTACATATATAGCATCTACAAATACACACACTTTATCTTGGTTAAACTTTAAATATACAGATAATTTCCACTTCTGTATAAGAATAACCTGTGTTTTTTGTAGTTTTCGAAGCACTATGACTGGTTTTATCTCTTTCAATTACCAAAACAGTTCTGTGCTGTAGTTAAGATATATGTTTCAGAACAAAGCAAAAACAAGATATAGATCTGTAAGTTTTAGAGATTTTCCTTAAATCTTATGTGCAGTAAATGTGGCAACAAAATTAACAGATTTCATAATGTCTGGAAATTTGTCTAGAAAACTTGGTGTCACCTGTAGTCTACCATTTTTTTAAATTTTTTTTAAATTTTTTTTTTTGGTGGAATTTTTATTTATTTTTTATTTTTTTAAATTTTATTTTATTTTTAAACTTTACATAACTGTATTAGTTTTGCCAAATATCAAAATGAATCCACCACAGGTATACATGTGTTAACGAAACTATTTACCATAAGGATCAACATATATAGAAATCATTGGAATTGGAACAGAAAGGATTGGAATATGATTTAGTTTTACTGATTAAGCGTGTCCTATATTTTAGTAGCTATTTTAATGTACATTTTACTTTTTGGTGGTTGTTACTATTGAGATATAGATCACAGACAGGATTTAATGTTGATATATCTTGCTTGAAATTTTTAATATTAGGAGGTGACTAGGATTCCTGTTTACTGTTAGATCTTCAGGCAGACATAAAGAAATAGAATCTCAACAAATGCATGAATGCTAGCCAGGTCCCAGAGACATTGGGGATACATTTCATGAACATAAATAAAGTATGAGCTATGAAAGCTATTTTAAAAAAGGACAGGGATAAGGTACATTTGAGAGTGGGGAGAATATAATGTTGTCCAGGGATAGAAAGAAACTTGTGCTGTGTGCTCAGTCACTTCAGGTGTGTCTGACTCTTTGTGACCCTATGGACTGCTGCCCGCCAGGCTCCTCCGTCCATGGGATTCTCCAGGCAAGAATACTGGAGTGAGTTGCCATGCCCTCCTCCAGGGAATCTTCTCGACCCAGAGATAGAACCCACATCTCCTGCATAAGCAGGAGGATTCTTTACCCACTTAGCGACCTGGGAAGCCCAGAAAGGAACTTACCAGTAGGTAAAAGATGGTTAGAAATACTGAGTCCTTCCTACTTAACAAGAAAAACAAACAAACAAAAACATTTTGTGTATGTTAATGAGTGGTTTCCATCAGATTCTCATTTCTCTGTTCCTGGAGGGACTACTTGTATTTATTCAAAACTAGAGATGAGGTCCATCCATGTCACGGACATTGTTTTGTTCTTTTTATTATTCAATAATCCATTGTATATGTGTACCACATCTTCTGTATCCATTCCTCTGTCCATGGACATTTAGGTTGCTTCTGTGTCCTGGCTACTGTAAATAGCATTGCAATGAACACTGAGGTACATATGTCTTTTCATATTATGGTTTTCACCAGATATATGCCCAGGAGTGGGATTGCTGGATCATATGTCAGCTCTATTTTCAGTTTTTTTTACCTAGAGATTGTCATACTGAGTGAAGCAAGTCAGAGAAAGACAACTACCATATGATATTGCTTATATGTGGAGTTTAAATAAAAATTGGCACAAATGAACCTATTTACAAAACAGAAATAGTCACAGATGTAGAAAGCATTATAGGCATCATAAGCATCCCCTTATGATAACTTACGGGAAAAGGTGGGGGAGTAATTGGAATATTGGGATTGACATACACACTTTGTTGTTGTTTTAGTCGATAAGTTATATTCAACTGTTTTGTGACCCCATGGACTGTAGCCAGCCAGGCTCCTCTGTCCTTGGGATTTCCCAGGCAAGAATACTGGAGTGGGTTGCCATTTCCTTTTCTAGAGGATCTTCCCAACCTAGAAGTCAAACCCACATCTCCTGCATTAGCAGGCAGGTTCTTTACCCACTGATCCCCCAGCCCCTATACACACGCTACTATATATAAAATAGATAACTAATGAGAGCATACTGTATAGCGTACAGAACTCTACTCAGTACTCTGTAATGACCCATATAGGAACAGAATCTTCAAAAAAGAGTGGATATACTATAACTGACTTTCTTTGCTGCATAGCAGAAACTAACACAGCAGGGTAAATCAATTATAGTTCAATAAATGTTAATATTGAAAAAAAACTGGGAATGAGTCATTGTCTGAATCCAGATCTAGCTACTTAAATGCATGACCAACTGAGAGGTAACACCACTGAATTGGGAGGGAAAAGGTAAGGAAAGGTCCTACAGGTAGTAGGACAACTCAGAGAACAATAAAAGGTGTAAAGTGGGTGAGAAAAAGTGACCAAAGATGTGTTATTGGAAGTAACAGCTCCTTGAAAGCAATACTTGTGCTATTCAAGATAGAGAAAAAAAGAAATTTCTGGGAAGCTTGTAGACACAGCAATTATAAAAAACAGGTTTTCTCAATGTCTGTTCTATTGACTGAAGAAATAAATGCAAACAAATTGTTGTTATGTGTCATTTGGTTGAAGCCAAGATGTCATTTAAAAAAATCTAGGATTCCTTGCTAAAGCAATATGTAACTCTTCAGTTCAGTTCAGTTCAGTTCAGTCTCTCAGTCGTGTCCCACTCTTTGCGACCCCATGAATCGTAGCACGCCAGGCCTTCCTGTCCATCGCCAACTCCCAGAGTTCACTCAAACTCATGTCCATCGAGTCAGTGATGCCATCCAGCCATCTCATCCTCTGTCGTCCCCTTTTCCTCCTGCCCCCAATCCCTCCCAGCATCAGAGTCTTTTCCAATGAGTCAACTCTTCGCATGAGGTGGCCAAAGTACTGGAGTTTCAGCTTTAGCATTATTCCTTCCAAAGAACACCCAGGGCTGATCTCCTTTAGAATGGACTGGTTGGAACTCTTACCTATGCTTAATGCACTTAGAAGTTCATATACAGCATTTAAAAACATGAAATGAAGAAATGTATGTCTGAGTTTGGATCTGAGTTCTACCATTTATTATTTGAGTGATAACAGGTAAATTGTTTAAATTTTTTGATCTCAGACTTCTAATTCATTAATTGAGTTGGCAATATGTATGTTCCTCACAGGGCTTCCCTGGTGGCTCAGATGGCAAAGAATCCACCTGCAGTGTGGGAGACCCCAGTTCAATCCCAGGGTTGGGAAGATCCCCTGGAGGAGGGCATGGCAATCCACTCCAGTATTCTTGCCTGGAGAATCCTCATGAGCAAAGGAGCCCTGTGGGATATAGTCCATGGGGCCTCAAAGAGTTGGACAAGACTGAGTGACTAAGCACGCATGTTCCTCACAGGGTAGTTACACAGGTTCTCTTAAATGGTGTAGGTACACCTGTTAGCACAGTGTTCAATCCTAGACTGAACTCAGTGTATGGTGGAACCAGATAATTCAAAGGAAAAGGTAAAAATGTTAATGTCACAAAACGACTGACTTTTAGCAGCATTTCACACTAGTGACCAATGTGCTCTTTTTCCTTTGACATGATTTCTTTTCTTGACATAATGCTGTGGCTCTCTTCCTGTTGTCTATTCTCCAGGAAGTATCCAAAGTGACCTTATTAAAATGCAAAACACATCTTGCTATTCTCCAGTATAAGCCTCTCCCTTATCTTCCCATTGCATTCATAATATATTCAAACCCCTTCCTGCGAACCTTTCTAACCTACTTCCTTTCTACCTTTCCTTCTACTTTTTCAGGATAGGTTTCTTCCCATTTCTAAAGCACCTTAAGAATTTTCTTATTTAAGGATATTTGCTATTGCCTTTTTCCTCTGCCTAGAATGCTTTTCCAACAAGCAATTTAAGGTTGGTTAAATTTTGCCCTATTGATTTTAGCTTCATGCAGGATCTCTCAGTCCCTGCAACAGTTTGGTCTGGGTAATTTTTTGTTGTGGGAGGTGGGGATCCTGTGATTTACAAGATATTCAAGAGTATCCCTGGACTCTGTTAGATGCCAATAGGTCAGCTCTCCACTCCTTCAAGTTGTAATGAGAAAAATGTTTCCAGATTATCGGATAGCCCCTAGAGGGCAAAATCACTACACCACCCACCGCAAACACACTACTGAAATCACTGGTTCATGTCACTTTCTCAGAGAAGCCTTTCCTCATTCCTCAACCAAAGGTAGCCCCCAAGTCACTATCTATTTCCCATTATCTATCGTAAAACAATAATCATGTAATCTTTTTTTGATAAAAGATTTACTTGATTATTGTCTATCCCCATCCCCCTCACCCCCGACATAACACAGTGTAATTGCTGTGAGAGCAAAAGTTTTGTTTATTTATAATAAGGGTGTGATAAATACATATATACAAAAATATGTACATATTAGTTGAACAAATGAATAGACGAGAAATGTGTTGTGTTCAAACTGCAGTTTAGTTTTATAAACCCTGCCACTAAACATGATTTTATGTTAGTAAAGATTAAATTTTATATTACACTCATTTAGTAAGTATTAATTATTTCCTATGTATCAGGCATTATCCTGGTTGCTGGGCAATATAGTGGTCAACAGGACAGAAAAGACTTATATTAATTCTAAAGTCATTTGAAAGGTGTTTTAAGGTTGCAGAGTGGAGAGACACAAAGAATATTACTAGTAAATTAGATCCATTATAAACATCATGTAGGAAGAATGAACATTCTCTCTTTACTTCTTAACTGTAGATATCTTCTGAAACTGAACCTTCCAAGACTGGGAATTTTTTCCAGACTTTTCATAATTAATCCAAAAGAAGAATTGATTTGCCTTTCCTAATCTATTTGGAATAGCTTTATCTGTACCTGTAGATATGCATGTCTGTACATATGTGTATCTAAAAATGGAAATGATTGGAATGTCTTGGAACATAGATACATAATACAAATATGTAATTTTATGTATGTATTTATATAAGTAGGATTTATTCTAAACATTGTCTATAATTTGCTTTTGTTGAATCCCAATATATGTTGGAGAGTTTCTTTAAATATTGGTTTATATATTGATAAATCTGCATTGCTCTTTTAAAATATTTAATAGAATTTGATGTTATGGATATGTTAACTATGTTTAATTGTTGTGTATTGATTTAGTTTATTTAAAAGTTTTCATTATCACAAGCCTGTAACTTTCACATGTAAGTATTTTTGAATAATGTGTATCTTGGAAGTAGAGTTATGAAAATTGAAGGATAAGCACTTACATTTTAATGTAACTTCAAACACCTCTAAAAAGTTTATGAATTTATATATGTACTGATTAAATGGATATGTGTATATTGATATATTACCTATAGATCTGTGTATGTTATAAATGTGTTCTAAATAATTTCTCCCTGTTATTATTTTTTAAAACTCTGATTATGATTATTTTCCCATACAAAAGATTTCTTTTCTTTTAAAATGTAGACAAACCTATTACTCTTTTTCTTTGAGATATTTGTGTTCTGTTTTGCAAATTAATTAAGTGAAAACTGAAAGTCGTGTCCGACTCTTTGTGGTCCCATGAACCATACAGTCCATGGAATTCTCTAGGCCAGGATATTAGAGTGGGTAGCCTTTCCCTTCTACAGGGGATCTTCCCAACTCAGGGATCAAACCCAGGTCTCCTGCATTGTAGGCAGATTCTTTACCAGCTAAGCTACCAGGAAAGCCTTCATTAATCCTAGTTAATTTTTCCTTATTGTCTCTGCAGTTAATGTCTAACTACTTAATTCTCTAAAATTTGTTTCTTGTAAATGATGTGAAGTAAGGATTTAACTCTTTTTTTCAGTCAATTATTAAAATACCATTCGTAGGATTATATTAAATCATATATTTAATATATAGAAATTATAAAAATTATGTATATCTTTCAGAAGTCTTGTGTTTAATTGATGTTATTAATTCTGTTTCAAGTTCACACCATTTTTTAAATATAGTTTTATAGCAGGTTTTGACATTTGGTACTTCCTCCTTGGAAGAAAAACTATGACCAACCTAGACAGCATACTGAAAAGCAGGGACATTACTTTGCCAACAAAGGTCCATCTAGTCAAAGCTATGGTTTTTCCAGTAGTCATGTATGGTTCTGAGAGTTGGACTATAAAGAAAGCTGAGCACCGAAGAACTGATGCTTTTGAACTGTGGTGTTGGATAAGACTCTTGAGAGTGCCTTGGACTGCAAGATCAAATCAGTCAATCCTAAAGGAAAATAACCCTGAATATTCATTGTAAGGACTGATGCTGAAGTTGAAACTCCAATACTTTGGCCATCTGATGTGAGACCAACTCCTTGGAAAAGACCCTGATGCTGGAAAAGATTGAAGGCAGGAGAAAAGGGGATGACAGAGGATGAGATGGTTGGATGTCATCACTGACTTGATGCACATGAGCTTGAACAAGCTCCTGGAGTTGGTGATGGACAGGAAAGCCCAGCATGCTGCAATCCATGGGGTCACAAAGAGTTGAACACGACTGAGTGACTGAACTGAAAATCTTCCTCTCACCCAGTTCCCAGTCATATTTTTTAGTTAACTGATCTGGTATTTCTTCTATTCTAGATGAATTTTAGAATCAGTTTATCAAGTTTTATTTAAAACATTTTGTCAGTATTGTATTTCCTTTATAATCAAAAATACAATTTTTGAAAATGATGATAAAACTATTAAAAATTAAAATATATAATAAATATATAAAATACATAAATATATAAAAATATTGGCAAAATTCTATTAAATTTCATACTTGGAGACAATACTTGTGGCCATGTGTTGAAAACTTTTTGAAATTAATTTTATAATAAAAATATGTTTTAACCCAATAACCTTCAATATATTTATTTAGGAGTAAAAATTTTTAAAAGAAAGTGGTTACAGGATTTTTATTATAAAATGGAAAAAGATTTGGGAAAAACTTTAATGTCCAATGGCAGAAAAAGCTACATTAGCAAAGTCGTCCTTAAAGAGAACGTTGGGCTGCAGGCTACTTGGTCTGTGTAGTGAATACTCAGCTGTTCCATTGTGTCCCAAAAGGAGCTATAGACAATGTAGAAACAAATGAATATGGCTGTGTTCCAATAAAACTTTATTTACAAAAATGGCTAATTGGCCTACAGGCTGCAGTTTTTCTGTTATAGAACCATAATAGTGCATGTAAGTATAATAACAGTAGCCTGGAGAGTATTTTGTGCTAGAGGATAAATAAGAAAAAGCAGAGTAAAAATTACTGTGATTGTAATTATAAGTAAATTGTAGTGTGCAGAAGAACTACTAAGGAACTAATAAAAATATAAAGCTTTTCATTTATAAAGCACTTAGATTTGTGGATTGTTTTGTTTGGGGATTCCCAGGTGGCGCTAGAAGTAAAGACTCCACCTGCCAGTTCAGGAGACTCCTGAGATGCAAGAGACACAGATTCAGTTCCTGGGTTGAGAAGATCCCCTGTAGTAGGAAATGACAACCTGCTTCAGTATTCTTTCCTGAAAAATTCTTTGGACAGAGGAGCTTGGCAGTTATTTTGTTTTAGTTATTTACTGCTGTCTGTGCAAACACTGCGGAGAAGGCAATGGCACCCCACTCCAGTACTCTTGCCTGGAAAATCTCATGGACGGAGGAGCCTGGTAGGCTGCAGTCCATGGGGTCGCTAAGAGTTGGACACGACTGAGCGACTTCACTTTCACTTTTCACTTTCATGCATTGGAGAAGGAAATGGCAACCCACTCCAGTGTTCTGGCCTGGAGAATCCTAGGGACAGGGGAGCCTGGTGGGCTGCCGTCTGTGGGGTCGCACAGAGTCGGACATGACTGAATTTTAATAAATCAATATTTAGTTCTGAAACATTTCTTTCTTTCAGTGTCCTTAATCTTTTCCTACTTATATTTTGTCTGCATTCTGCATTAAGCCATTCTGTATGTGACCTGATTTTCAATTATTTAAGCCCTGAACTTTATGGCATATCTCACACCATATCTCTTACTCTCTTTTCCCTCCCATCTGCTTATACAATTAATCAGTTAACAATTCTGGCCCTTTGCTTCTGAAAAGATTGATAGAAGTAAGAAAAATCTCAAACAATTTCATATTTGCTAGAAATTTTCAAATGTTAAGATACTTTCAAGTAATTTTTCTGATATCCCTGAAAGCATTAAAATATATTTAGTTTTAAATCAATATGGAACTCTCTGCAGATAATCAAATAAAGTACAAAACATGTGCATTTGGGAAAGAGAAAAACTCATATCATGATAGGAATTCTCATTATCAGATCAGATCAGATCAGTTGCTCAGTCGTGTCCGACTCTTTGCCACCCCATGAATAACATCACGCCAGGCCTCCCTGTCCATCACCAAAACCCGGAGTTCACTGAGACTCACATCCATTGAGAGAGTGATGCCATCCAGCAATCTCATCATCTGTTGTCCCCTTCTCCTCTTGCCCCCAATCCCTCCCAGCATCAGAGTCTTTTCCAATGAGCCAACTCTTCACATGAGGTGGCCAAAGTACTGGAGTTTCAGCTTTAGCATCATTCCTTCCAAAGAAATCCCAGGGCTCATCTCCTTCAGAATGGACTGGTTGGATCTCCTTGCAGTCCAAGGGACTCTCAAGAGTCTTCTCCAACACCACAGTTCAAAAGCATCAATTCTTCGGTGCTCAGCCTTCTTCACAATCCAACTCTCACATCCATACATGACCACAGGAAAAACCATAGCCTTGACTAGACGAACCTTTGTTGGCAAAGTAATGTCTCTGCTTTTGAATATGCTATCTAGGTTGGTCATAACTTTCCTTCCAAGGAGTAAGCTTCTTTTAATTTCATGGCTGCAGTCACCATCTGCAGTGATTTTGGAGCCCAAAAAATAAAGTCTGACACTGTTTCCACTGTTTCCCCATCTATTTCCCATGAAGTGATGGGACCGGATGCCATGGTCCTTGTTTTCTGAATGTAGAGCTTTAAGCCAACTTTTTCACTCTCCACTTTCACTTTCATCAAGAGGCTTTTTAGTTCCTCTTCACTTTCTGCCATAAGGGTGGTGTCATCTGCATATCTGAGGTTATTGATATTTCTCCCGGCAATCTTGATTCCAGCTTGTGTTTCTTCCAGTCCAGCGTTTCTCATAATGTACTCTGCATATAAGTTAAATAAACAGGGTGACAATATGCAGCCTTGATGTACTCCTTTTCCTATTTGGAGCCAGTCTGTTGTTCCATGTCCAGTTCTAACTGTTGCTTCCTGACCTGCATACAGATTTCTCAAGAGGCAGGTCAGGTGGTCTAGTATTCCCATCTCTTTCAGAATTTTCCACCGTTTATTGTGATCCACACAGTCAAAGGCTTTGGCATAGTCAATAAAGCAGAAATAGATGTTTTTCTGGAACTATCTTGCTTTTTCCATGATCCAGTGGATGTTGGCAATTTGATCTCTGGTTCCTCTGCCTTTTCTAAAACCAGCTTGAACATCAGGAAGTTCACGGTTCACATATTGTTGAAGCCTGGCTTGGAGAATTTTGAGCATTACTTTACTAGTGTGTGAGATGAGAGCAATTGTGCAGTTGTTTGAGAATTCTTTGGCATTGCCTTTCTTTGGGATTGGAATGAAAACTGACCTTTTCCAGTCCTGTGGCTACTGCTGAGTTTTCCAAATTGGCTGGCATATGGAGTGCAGCACTTTCACAGCATCATCTTTCAGGATTTGGAATAGCTCAACTGGAATTCTATCACCTCCACTAGCTTTGTTCGTAGTGATGCTTTCTAAGGCCCACTTGACTTCACATTCCAGGATGTCTGGCTCTAGGTGAGTGATCACACCATCGTGATTATCTGGGTCGTGAAGATCTTTTTTGTATAGTTCTTCTGTGTATTCTTGCCATCTCTTCTTAATATCTTCTGCTTCTGTTAGGTCCATACCATTTCTGTCCTTTATCAAGCCCATCTTTGCATGAAATATTCCTTTGGTATCTCCGATTTTCTTGAAGAGATCTCTAGTCTTTCCCATTCTGTTGTTTTCCTCTATTTCTTTGCATTGATGTCATTATAAACATACACAATTCAGGAAACTAGAAACCTGTGTATAATTATACATACCCTACATTCGCAAAAACTTAACAAACTTGAAGAATAGATTGATTACTCTGTTTTTAGTGGCCTGAGCTATTACATACAGGAAATGCTAAAAGTGCTAATGTTACACTTTAAAATGAACTACTGGCAACCTCTCTGCATCAAATAAATCTAAGTCAAACATTATATTGATAGACTGTAACCACCAGCAGATAGTAACACTACCAGTCAGTGTTAGTTGCTCAGTTGTATCTGACTTTTTGCAGCCCCCTGGATTATAGCCTGCTAGACTCCTCTGTCCATGGAATTCCCCAGGAAAGAATACTGGAGTGGGTTGCCATTTCCTTCTCCAGGGGAATCTTCCCAACCCAGGGATCAAACCCGGGTCTTCTGCATTGCAGACAGATTCTTTACCATCAGAGTCACCAGGGAAGCCCTAATAGTATCAACTGGCTGAAAATGGTTAAAACTCCAGTGGGATGGACAGTAAAATCTTTAATCAAGCTACTGTCTTGGAATCAGTTCAGTTCAGTTGCTCAGTCGTGTCCGATTCTTTGCGACCCCATGAACTGCAGCACGCCAGGCCTCCCTGTTCATCACCAACTCCCGGAGTCCACCCAAACCCATGTCCATTGAGTCAGTGATGCCATCCAACCATCTTATCGCCTGCCGTCCCCTTCTCCTCCTGCCCTCAATCTTTCCCAGCATCAGGGTCTTTTCCAATGAGTCAGCTCTTCACATCAGGTGGCCAAAGTATTGGAGTTTCAGCTTCAACTTCAGTCCTTCCAATGAACACCCAGGACTGATTTGCTTTAGGATCGCCTGGTTTGATCTCCTTGCAGTCCAAGGGACTCTCAAGAGTCTTCTCCAGCACCACAGTTCAAAAGCATCAATTCTTTGGGGCTTAGCTTTCTTTATAGTCCACTCACACATCCATACATGACCACTGGAAAAACCATAGCCTTGACTAGATGGACCTTTGTTGGCAAAGTAATGTCTCTGCTTTTCAATATGCTATCTAGGTTGGTCATAACTTTCCCTCCAAGGAGTAAGCATCTTTTAATTTCATGGCTGCAGTCACCATCTGCAGTGACTTTGGAGCCCAAAAAGGTATAACTGACACTTTTGCAATGTGCATTTGCATAATGCTTCATCATGGAAGTGATCTAACGTAAGTACATAAACCTATCGTGAGTATCAGCACAGTTTTTATAAATAAAATAGTTCACATCTCTGGTGCTTTGTGTCAGTCTGTATTTCATTACATTTTGTGCAAGGATGTGACTAGAACAACTGAAAAGGCCTGGATGCCTTGACTGTTGTGCCATGAAGCCCTTGGAAGGAATTGCCAAAGATCAGAAACACTTCAAGTGCTAGCAGCATCTGAAATAGGAATAAAATTGTGAGGGCCATGTGTTGGATAAATCAAAACATCTGGATAAATGTAGGTCCTATGGCTCCTCAGATTGGCAAAAACTGTTCTATTATGAATACGTCTTGGCTTTAGAGGAGATGATTTCATTTGATTAGGTTAAGGAACTAATATGGGACATATGTTAGCCATACTTCATGTCAGTGCTTCACATCTCAGGTGCAGAACACTTGGGGTTACAGTCTCCGATCTCCATAGTAGGTCTGCACATTGCGATACTAGCAATTCATAGACTTACTTCCCTGGGGGAAATCCTGGACATTTTCATATGGCAAATAGTTATCTTTTGTAAGGGGACATAAAAGTTTTATATAAATAATTGTTTTTGATTTCTTCTTTCTCTTAAACTTGCTTTCTCCTCTTTGAAAATCATAATCCAGGCTCTGACAGTCAAAGAAGTATTCACTCATTTAAGGTTAAATATCTCAACTGTCATGCATTACTTAAAAATGTCTGTCCTTGGAGGTATTATAATAGAGAAAAAAAGGAAAGTATACCATTTAAATTTGAAGATAAAAAGCATTCCACTAATTTAAGAATATCAATTTCTAGGGAACTAAACATTCTTTTCAAAATGTTTTATGTACCTTAAAATTATGTATATCCTTTACTTTCTATTCATATTAATTGCTTTCTTTGGAAACATATCCTTATATTTATTTTTTTCTAAAAAAAGTTTGCTTGTCTGTTTCCAGGTGGTCATAGAGGAGTACTTGCCTCTATTGAAAGTGGATTCCAAAAGAGTTGCTAAAGAGGAATTTCTGAATAGCAAAGCTTGTTTATAACAAACACTCTCTTTTTAGGATGTTAGACCGAGATCACATCTGAATTATCTCTCTTGTCATCCTAAGTAAATTCTCAGCATTCAAGGACACTTGGCCTCTTTTTTTACTGCATTGGGTCATTGCTACTTGCCTCTAGCATCTCCTGCTGTGCCCAACACAAACAGGCCTCTCACTAAGCAAAGCCACTTTTTCCATGCTTTAATCTCAGAAACATAGATGACAAGTAGTTATAAAGAAATCAGAAAGCCTTAGCTTGTTATTAAGAACTGCTTGACCTGAAGTCAAAATAACACAGATGGAGAGCTGAGGAGAAAATAGGAAGCTGGTGGAATGCTCAGTGGCAGCCTTGGGCACATCCTCACTGAGTCTTTCAAAGAATGGTCACTCGCTTAGCTGACCTAGAACAGTCTGTCCCCAGGCTGCAGGTGTCATGGAAAACCATGGATCCACTGGAAGGTTCCAGGCTGGTATTTGAAATAATTTTTAAAAAGTGATATGGATCACTTTCAAGGATCATTCCCCAGTCTCTCATCCATCAAAATTGCCTCAAAACACAATTTTAATCACAAAAAATCAGAAGAAATACATACCATACACCTTAACCCTTAACTGGTTTTTGTCTCCTTCCCTGTAATATCCTGTATTGCAAAAGATAAAGAACAAGAAAAAATACACTTTATAAGTGCTAACTTATGAGTGGAATAATAAAATCCATAAATACTAAAACCTTAATGAATCATCATAATTTGAAGAGAACTAATCTAAATGACATGAATTTAAATTATGACATTTAGAAAAAGCTATATTTTTATAATAGTTTCAGGATGTTTCTTTTAAAGTAAATGTTATTATGTAGTAAAAATCTTCAAGTTTCTTGATTAATTTTCCAAAGCTTGACAGATAAATGGGTATTTTTAAAGTGAATTAAAGTCTTTAAATTTATAATTATAATTTGAAACTTATAATGTGGTGATTCATACCAACATTATTGAAAGCTTTAATGACCTTTTATTATGTTTACTTGTATTTTGAAAATACATTAGGACTTCCCTGATGGCTCAGATGGTAGTCTGCCTGCAATGCAGGAGACCTGGGTTCAAACCTTGGGTCTGGAAGATCCCTCCAGAGAAGGAAATGGCTACCCACTCCAGTATTCTTGCCTGGAGAATCCCATGGACAGAGGATCTTGGCCGGCTACAGTTCATGGGGTCACAAAGAGACAGACATTCCTGAGTGACTAACAAACACTTTCTTACTTAATGTCTTCTTAAGAATGTTTAAGTTTTGTCCTACACATCATTGAATTTTACCTCTAAGATGCATTTGACGGTATTAAACTTTATCTCAACAAAATAACTAAAGGCATGACTTTTAAGAGTGAGTCCTATGATGTCTGAAAGTAACATGTGTTAAAAAGATGTATACATTATTGATCAAAATGGAATCGAGAATGGGTAAATTTATGAGTGACTGAGCACGAATACACACAAGAGATGTCTCAGATCTGAGATCCTCTGAAACCAGAACAAATGTCATGAAACCAGAGCAACATCAGAGAAGCAATCCTATTATCTTACATGATGATGAATATGGCAAATGGACACATAACCACCGCCATTCTCAGCATTTCTGCAATCTACATACAGTATTTGATATATATGATGAGAGTATTTTGTTATAATTAAACCTATTACTACAACCATACCATAGTGCTTGTCAGGAAAGCAGGTGGTGAACAGTTCAGTCCAGGTGTAATGCATACAAAGTAGAAGGTTTATAAGAAACATGCTCTAGAATTTCAGTTCAGTTCAGTTCAGTTCAGTCGCTCAGTCATGTCCGACTCTTTGCGACCCCATGAATCACAGCACGCCAGGCCTCCCTGTCCATCCCCATCTCCTGGAGTTCACTCAGACTCATGTCCACCGAGTCAGCCATCTCATCCTCTGTCGTCCCCTTCTCCTCCTGCCCCCAATCCCTCCCAGCATCAGAGTCTTTTCCAGTGAGTCAACTCTTCACATGAGGTGGCCAAAGTACTGGCGTTTCAGCTTTAGCATCATTCCTTCCAAAGAAATCCCAGGGCTCATCTCCTTCAGAATGGACTGGTTGGATCTCCTTGCAGTCCAAGGGACTCTCAAGAGTTTTCTCCAACACCACAGTTCAAAAGCATCAATTCTTCGGTGCTCAGCCTTCTTCACAGTCCAACTCTCACATCCATACATGACCACAGGAAAAACCATAGCCTTGACTAGACGAACCTTTGTTGGCAAAGTAATGTCTCTGCTTTTGAATATGCTATCTAGGTTGGTCATAACTTTCCTTCCAAGGAGTAAGCTTCTTTTAATTTCATGGCTGCAGTCACCATCTGCAGTGAATTTGGAGCCCCCCAAAATAAAGTCTGACACTGTTTCCACTGTTTCCCCATCTATTTCCCATGAAGTGATGGGACCAGATGCCATGAGCTTCGTTTTTTGAATGTTGAGCTTTAAGCCAACATTTTCTCTCTCCATTTTCACTTTCATCAAGAGGCTTTTTAGTTCCTCCTCACTTTCTGCCATTGGGTGGTGTTATCTGCATATCTGAGGTTATTGATATTTCTCCCAGCAATCTTGATTCCAGCTTGTGCTTCTTCCAGTCCAGCGTTTCTCATGATGTGCATACAAATCATCTGGTGTGTGTGTATAGTCTCCCAATCGTGTCTGACTCTTTGTGGCCCCATAGACTATAGCCCACCAGGCTCCTCTGTCCATGGAATTTTCCAAGCAAGAATACTGGAGGGAGTTGTCATTCTCTGCTCTGAGGGATCTTCCCAACCCAGGGATCAAACCCTCATCTCTTGTGTCTCCTACACTGGCAGGCAGATTCTTTACCACTAATGACACCTGCTGCTGCTTCTGCTGCTAAGGTGCTTCAGTCATATCCAACCCTGTGCAACCCCAGAGATGGCAGCCCACCAGGCTCCACCATCCCTGGGATTCTCCAGGCAAGAATGCTGCAGTACGTTGCCATTTCCTTCTCCAATGCATGAAAGTGAAAAGTCAAAGTGAAGTCGCTCAGTCTTGTCCGACTCCTAGTGACCCCATGGATTGCAGCCCACCAGGGTCCTCCATCCATGGGATTTGCCAGGCAAGAGTACTGGAGTGGGTTGCCATTGCCTTCTCCAGTGACACCTGGGGAGCCCTAAATCATCTGGAGAGCTTACTAAAATGTAAACTTTGATTTAGAAATACTGGGGTGCCTAAGAATATGCCTCTCCATAAATTTCTGTGTTTGATGTTGCTGCTTTAGAGTAGCAAGAGTTGACGTTTAGGGTGGCTGATGCAGCACAAAGTTACCACATTTGATGACTAGGGATAAAGAAAAATAAAAATGAGAAGGCTTTAAATTGGTATCCTTTGATGTTGAGTAACATTATAACCCTATTTTGTACAAGATACTATTTATGCATTCTATGTATTATCTCATTTAATATTCCCATAATCTATGGATGAGGTACTAACATTAAATGAATTTTATTGGAAAACTGAGCTTTAGAGCTATAGAATTACCAGTATAAACTAGCATTCAAACACAGGTTTTTCCAATTCTAAGCCATACTTGTATACTTGCTGCTGCTGCTAAGTCGCTTCAGTCGTGTCTGACTCTGTGAGACCCCACAGACAGCGGCCCACCAGGCTCCCCCATCCCTGGGATTCTCCAGGCAAGAACACTGGAGTGGGTTGCCATTTCCTTCTCCAATGCATGAAAGGGAAAAGTGAAAGTGAAGTCGCTCAGTCGTGTCCGACTCTTTGCGACCCCATGGTCTGCAGCCTACCAGGCTCCTCTGTCCATGGGATTTTCCAGGCAAGAGTACTTATTTAACCATATTATTTCATACAGAAACCTGAAGATATAATGGAAAGGATAGAGTGGGAATAAACTTAGAATTTATAATGGTGTCATTTTTGTCATCCAAATATAATAAAGCCAAGTAATTAACAGAGTTCATTAAGGAAGAAATCACTGTTTTATAGGATTTAATTTGTCATAGATATTGTTCATTCCTTCTTGATTTAGTATAACACATATATCTATTTTGAAAGTTATATCATTTTGGATATTTGCAGATGGCATAAGGAAATAGTATTTCAGGTAAAGATGATTTCATGTGCAAAGCAGTGGGACTGAAACAGCATGTTGTAGTCAGGAAAATATATTTTGGCATGATGGAACATTCAGTCTGAGGAAATAGCATCTGGAAAGAGGCTAGAGAGCAGGACCTGGGCCAGATCACGAATCATCATTCAGTACAGTTTGGGTTTTATGAGACAGGTAGAAGAATGCCACTGAAAGACACAACAAATGCATTTTGCTATTTTTAAAAGAGAAGTCTGTTGGAAAAGAGGAGCAAGGATTAAAAGGGGAACAGGCACTAAGCAAGCATACCAGTTCGGGAATGTTTTCATAGTCAAAGCAAGAGAAAAAGCTTAGTTTTAAGGTGATCCCCATGGATGGAATGATTCACAAATTATATAAGAGGTGATATTGTCATTAGGACTTTGTCAACAAATGGGTGCAGAGAAATTATAGAATTGACTTGGTTAGTAATTTGAAAAATTGCTTAAAAATTAGTTCCATTACTAGAATTGAAGTATGTTTTTTTTTGGACATGTTGACATCAAAATGCCAGTAAAATGTACAGGTCTTTTTTTTTTTTTATTGCCTACAGACAGAACATAGAAACAAAGGGCAAATGGTTTACCTTGCAAGCCAACTCCGGTGCCCTGTTAGTTGCTGAAAATTCTGTGCTGCCATGCTGCAGATTTCTGTAGCTTTTTTTGTTATTTAAAGACTTGATATTGGACTATACCTTTTTTTGTTATTTAAAGACTTGATATTGGACTATTTTTAACCTTCCACAGAATTAAAAAAAAAAAAAGATAGTGATGTAGGGTCAAAATTGAAGTAAATGCAAGATCCTCAACTCAAATGGATGAAAAAGTAGCAAATGAAAGAAGTAAAGGAAAAACCATTGGAAGGCATCAGAACATAAAAATAAACTATATTCAGTTAGTTTCAGGAACTTATCTTTTTGTGTGAGATAATTTTAGATATTTAATAATTATTTCTCTGTGATGTAGTTCTTGATTAGATTTTCATATATACTACAAAAATATTTACTTCTAGTTTATTGTAGTCACTTGATCATAACTACAAAAACTTTATGAACAATAGTTGAAGGAGAATGATGTAAAACAAAATCATGGAAAAAATATTTAAACTCCTTTGAGGACACTTTGGTAATAATGTGAAAATAATCTTATATATGCCCTGCACATAAAAACTCAATTCTTAGAGTTGTAACTGGGAAAATAATGATAGATAGAGTATACACACTGCTCTACAATGAATTTATTATAGGAAAGTTTAATTTTTAAAACTTTTTGATTGAAGTAATGGTTATCTGATTTAAATTCACCCATTCTTGTCCATTTTAGCTCACTGATTCCTAAAATGTCGATGTTCACACTTTCCATCTCCTGTCTGACCACTTCCAATTTATCTTGATTCACGGACCTAACATTCTAGGTTCTTATACAATATCGTTCCTTACAGCATCGGACTTTACTTTCACCACCAGACATATCCACCACTGGGCGTTGTTTCTGCTTTGGCTCAACCTCTTCATTCCTTCAGGAGCTATTTCTCCACTCTTCTCCAGTACAATATTGGACACCTACTGACCTGGGGGATTCATCTTTCAGTGTCATATTTTTTTGCCTTTTCATACTGTTCATGGAGTTCTCAAGGCAAGAATGCTAAAGTGGTTTGCCATTCCCTTCTCCAGTGGACCACGTTTTGTCAGAACTCTCCACCATGACCTGTCTGTTTTCCATGGCCCTACACAGGATGGCTCATAGTTTCATTGAGTTAGGCAAGACTGTGATCCATGTGATCTTTTTGGCTAGTTTTCTGTGATTTTGAATTTCATTCTCTCTACCTCTGATGGATGAGGATAAGAGGCTTGTGCAAACTTCCTGATAGGACAGACTGACTGTTGGGGAATCTTGATTCTTGTTCTGGCAGACAAGGCCATGCTCAGAAGTAATATATGCATGCATATGATTTTTTAACCAAATGGCTCTTAGAAGATTTTTTTTTTCAGACCTTTGCTTTTCTTTCTTTTCTTGTAAGGATGACTGCTGCTTTTTATTTCAATAGTTATCTTTCTTCCCCTAAATAAATTATTTATCTTATTATTTATGAGGGTTCTCTGATGACTCAGACAGTAAAGAAGCTGCCTGCAATGCAGGAGACCTGGGTTCAATCCCTGGGTTGGAAAGATGCCCTGGAGAAGGGAATGGCTACTCATTCCAGTATTCTCACCTAAAGATTTCATGGACAGAGGAGCAGGGGGCTTCAGACTTTAGGGTCACAAACAATATCCAAGATTATTATTTATAATGGATATATATCAATGTGTTCTTTGTTATGAATGATTAAGATTTAGCTTGATTAAACAAAAATACCTCTCTTTCCTTTTTCCTCCCCATAAAGTTAAATAGCTAGTTTTGGTTCTTCAGTTGATTACAGTTGTATTTTTTATAAACTTAAAGGCTGAAATTTAACACATATACCTTTTTATAGAGTGATAAGCAGAAATTCTTTATGGTTTCTAAGTTTACAATATGCATCTTATGATTGAGTCTATTTAATATTTTATTGAAATACTTAACAAATTCAACAAGATAAATAGAAAATAATTATAAATATTTTAAGCTGCATCATTTGCATATAATTGTCAATGTGAACCCAAGTGAACATAACAAAGACAATAATTAAAAGAGAGATAAAAAAGAAAAGTATGATAAACTAAAGCAAGAGAAACATTGTAGCAATAATGGTTAAAAACTTCCAAGCTTAGAGTCAGACACCAAAGCACAGATCCAGCAAAATTCAGAGAATAGAAAGCAATTTAAATATCAAGAAATCGACACCTTTTAAGTGCCAGAAAGCTAAAGCCAAAGACTTCTTGAGAGAAGTCAGAGAAAACTTTACCTGTAAAGGGAAAAAGATAAAGATTATAATGGGCTTCTCATTAGAAATTGTTGCAAGCAAGAAAAGAATGAAGTGAATTATTTTAAATGCTAGAAAGACAAAACAAAACAAGACAAACATCCACTTAAAATTCTGGATAGATATACATCAGAAGTGAGGGAGAAATACTTTCTTGGACACATAAAAACTGAAATAATTCATCACCATAAGAAATAATCTGAAAGAAATCTTAAAATTCTTCAGAGATAATATAGGTCAGAAACTCAGATCTTGTAAAGAAAAGAAGAACAACAGATGCTTGTTTTTCTCTGACTTACTTCACTTAGTGTGATAATCTCCAGGTCCATCTGTGGTGCTGCAAATGGCATTAGTTCAATCTTTTTAATGGCTGTGTAATATTCCATTGTATACATGTACCACATGTTCTTTATCTCTTCTTCTGTCGAAGGACATTTAGGTTGCTTCCATGTCTTGGCTATTGTAAATGATACTGCAATGAACATTGGGATGTATGTTTCCTCTTAAGTGTGTTTTTTTCTGAACATACGCTCAGGAGTGGGATTGCTGGATTACATGGTAGTTTTAGGGCTTCCCCGGTGGCTCAGTGGGAAAGAATCCACCTGCAATGCAGGAGCCGGAGGAGATGTGAGTTTGATCCCTGGGTTGGGAAGATCCCCCAGAGGAGGGCATGGCAATCCACTACAGTATTCTTGCCTGGAGAATCCCATGGAGCCTGGTGGGCTACAGTCCATAGGGTCACAAAGAGTGGGACATGACTGAAGTTACTTTAGCACACTTGGTAGCTCTATTTTTCAGTTTCTTAAGGAAATTGCATACTGTTCTCCATGGTAGATGTACCAATTTACATTCCCATCAACAGTCTAGGAAGGTTCCCATTTCTCCACACCCTCTCCAGCATTTATTGTTTGTAGATTTTTTGATGATGGCCATTCTGACTAGTGTGAGGTAATATCTCATTGTAGTTTTAATTTGCATTGCTCTACTAATTAGTAAGGTTGAGCATCTTTTCATATGCCTTTTGGACATCTGTATGTCTTCTGTTTAGGTCTTCTGCCCATTTATTTTGTTGTTCTTTGGTATGTTTGTTTGTTTCTGGGTTGTTTGCTTTTTGATATGTAGCCTCATGAGTGATTTGTAAATTTTGGAGACTAATCCCTTGTCAGTCAAATCATTTGCAAATATTTTTTTTGCATTCTGTGAGTTGTCTTTTTGTTTTGTTATTATGCTATTGCTTACAAGTGGAACCTTTAAAAAGATGATACAAATGAGCTTATTTACAAAACAAAAACAGACTCACAATCTTAGAGAACAAACTTATGATAAGTATAGGGGAATGATCAGGGGAAGGATAGATTGGGAGTTTGGGACTGACATGTACTCACTGCTATATTTAAAATATATAACCCACAAGGACCTATACTATACAGCATAGGGAATGCTGCTCAATATTCTGCAATAACCTAAATAGGAAAGTAGTTTGAGAAAGAATGTTGTTATTGTTCAGTCGCTCAGTGCTGTCCAACTCTTTGCAACCCCTTGGATTGTAGCATGCCAGGCTCCTCTTTCCTCCACTATTTTCTGGGGCTTGCTCAAATTCATGTCCATTGAATACATACCACTATCTAACCATCTCATCTTCTGCCACTCCTTCTCCTTTTGCCTTCAGTCTTTCTCAGCATCAGGGTCTTTTTCAATTAATCAACTCTTCACATGAGGTGGCCAAACTATTGGAGTTTCAACTTTAGTATTAGTCCTTTCAAGGAATGAAAAGTAAAATTTTCTCAGTCGTGTCTAAGTCTTTGCTACCCCACGGACTGTAAACCACCAGACTCTTCTGTCCCTGGAATTTTCCAGGCAAGAATATTGGAGTGGGTTGCATTTCCTTCTCCAGGGGATCTTCTTGACCCAGGGATTAAACCCAGGTCTCCTGCATCACAGGAAGACTCTTAAACATTTGAGCCACCAAGGAAGACTTGATAGTCAGGGTTTATTTCCTTTAGGATTGACTGGTTTGATTTCCTTGCTGTCCAAGGAACTCCCAAGGGTCTTCTGCAGCACCACTATTCAAAAACTTCATTCTTTGGCACTCAGTCTTCTTTATGGTCTAACTCTCACTTTCATACATGACTACTGGAAAAACCATAGCTTTTACTATACAGACACTTGTTGGCAAAGTGATGTCTCTGCTTTTTAGTATGCTGTCTAGGTTTGTCATAGCTTTTCTTTTAAGATGCAAGTGTGTTTTAATTTTGACTGCAGTTACCATCTGCAGTGATTTTGGAGCCCAAGAAAACAAAATCTGTCCCTGCTTCCATTTTTCCCCTATTTGTTATGAAGTGATGGGGCCAGATGTCATGATCTTTGTTTTGTGAATGTTGAATTTCCAGATGGCTTTTTTATTCTTCTCTTTTACTCTCAACAGGCTCTTTAGTTCTTCTTCACTTTTTGCCATTAGGGTGGTATCATCTGCATATATGAGGTTGCTGACATTTCTCCCAGCAATCTTGATTCAATGTGTGATTCATTCAGCCCAGCATTTCACATAATGTACTCTGCATATAAGTTAAATAAGTAGGGTTACAATATACTGCCTTATAGTACAGGTAAGGTAGTCTGTTACTCCCATCTCTTTAAGAATTTTCCACAGTTTGTTGTGATCCACACAGTCAAAGGCATAATCAATGAAGCAGAAATAGATGATTTTCTGGAGCTCCCTTGCTTCTCCTATGATCCAACAAATTTTTGCAATTTGATCTCTGGTCCCTCTGCTTCTTTGAAACTCAAATTATGTACATGTATGTGTATAAAATGTATATGTATAGATACATGTATGTCTGAATTACTTTGCTGTACACTTGAAATGAACAAAATATTGTTAATCAACTATCATCTGATATATAATTTTAAAAATTAAGAGAATTTTAAAAAATGTCAGAAAAGGAATGAATAGAAGTAAAATAATACATATTATTTTTCTTCTTCTTAATTAATCTAAAAGACAAATGATAGTTTAAAGTTTAACTGGTAAAAATGTATTGGATGGTTATACCATATGGATCAGAGAAGGCAATGGCACCCCACTCCAGTACTCTTGCCTGGAAAATCCCATGGGTGGAGGAGCCTGGTGGGCTGCAGTCCATGGGGTCGCTAAGAGTCTGATACCACTGAGTGACTTCACTTTCACTTTTCACTTTCATACATTGGAGAAGGAAATGGCAACCCACTCCAGTATTCTTGCCTGGAGAATCCCAGGGACGGGGGAGCCTGGTGGGCTGCCGTCTCTGGGGTCGCACAGAGTTGAACACGACTGAAGTGACTTAGCAGCAGCATATGGATAAATGAAATAAATGATAGCAATTGTATAAAAAATGGGAAGCATTAAGAATATTTTGTTATAAGTACCCATACTATGTGTGAAATGGAACAGTATTATTTGAAGATGGATTTAGGTCTTAGTTAAATACATAACTTAGTTAAATACATAAATTTCAAAATCTAGTGCAACCACTCAATTTTTTAAGAGGTATAATTGATTGGTTTAAGAAAGAACAAAAAATGAAACCACATAAAATATACAATTAAAACCACAAAAGGAAAAAAGAGAGGAAATATAAAATTAGGGAACAAATGCAGCAGATCAAAAAAGTCATATTCACCAAGTTACCAAATTCTGAGCTATAAAACATATTATAAAATATAAAAGATGGGATCATATGGGATTTCCTGGTGGCTCAGATGATAAAGAATCTGCCTCCAATACGGGAGACTCTGGTTCAGTTCCTGGATTGGGAAGATCCTCTGGAGAAGGGCATGGCAACTCACTCTAGTAGTCTTGCAATAATGGGAATCCTCATATGAGTAAAGGAGAATCCTCAAATGCTTCTGGAGAATCCCCATGGACAGAGGAACCTGGAGGGCTGCAATCCATGGTGTTGCAGAGTCGGACGTGAATGAGAGACTAAGCACACACAGCACAGCCTTCTTTAAGGTCCAACTCTCACATCCATGCATGACTATGTGCTTGTGCTTAGCTGCTCAGTTGTGTGCTTAGATGTATAGTCATACATGACTATAGATGATATTAATTATGTTTTATTAATTATTATTATAGTATCATTAGAATTCTAAAACAATATGAAATTCCTCACTTAATAGAAAAGGGACATTTACAGCCATCAGAAACAGGGAAAAGGACATACTTATTGTCTTGAACTTACCCCCTACAGGCCTGAATTCTTTTGGACATCTCCCATAAGCAGAGGCTTCCTCAGCTAATCTGTCACCCAGTACTGACAAGGGCAGAGCTGTTAACAATTTGCCTAAGTCAAGTTCCCCTGAGAAGCAGACACCAAGAAAGGAGTAGACATGCAAGGGAATTACTGGAAGGGAACACATAGGTTGGATAAAATGGAAGAATCAGGAGTAACCAGGGAAGGTCTTTGTATAGCTGTGCAGGTCTATGAAAGGAAAGGTGAAAGGAAGTATTGGGTGGGTAGAGTTCAGACTGCGGCAAATTTCTAATACATTTTCTAGTGAATTTTCAGACAAGGCAAGGCCTTTGAGCCAAATTTACTCATTTGAGGATTCTCATTACTTATGGAAATAAGCTTGTGTTGGCATCACTGCTGTGCTTACTCACTGATAGGGATCTACTGGGAGTTGCCCAGAGGAATGTGGTAGATCCCAAAGTTTAGCAGCTGGGACTGTCAATTAACTATGGTCTCTGCAGCAGATGTAGTGCTATTTTCCCATGGCTGTGAATATATATATATATATATGTATATCTATATATACATGCATGTGTGTCTTTTTAAAATGCTATAAACATGACTTTTCAAATTTGTGGAGAAAGAATGACCTATTCAGTAAATGGCACTGAAAAAAATTGATAAGCACATGTACTTTCTGATAGGAGCTACTTGATCATAGTTTTGACTGGATTCCCATTATATATTTTATAGAGCTATGCCTAATATTTCATAGTTGCTTGAAACAATTTTCTTAGTTATAATGAATAGTCTATTAAAAAAATAGATCTCTACTTCATACCTTTTAGTAAAGTTAATCTCAGATATTCAAAGAATTCATCATGAAAGTTTTAATAGTATTGGAGACAAATCATTCTCTAGCTGGTGAGAATTTGCTGTGTATTACAGGAAGCCAAGTCTAGTGTTCTGTTTTGACTAAGAGAAATGGGATAAGGGAGGGAAGGGAACCTAGGGAGGCAGAGGATGTACAATTTGCATTGTTGTACGGAAGAAACCAACACAAAAATGTAAAAACTAAATACATATATTTATATATTTATATATGTTTTATATTTTGCATATAATATACATTATATACAAAATATAATATTTTATATATTGTTTATATTCATATTTTAACACATTTATATATTTATATTATATTATATTTATATATTTTATATATTTATTTGTATTATATATTATTATTATCTATATTAATTAATATTATGAATTTATTGTTTATATTATACATAATTTATATTTATATTTATATGTTTATATTATATATAACATATAATCATTGTGTAATATATAATTTTATTATATATTTATATTATAATTTATATTTTATTATTTTTAAATATTTATATATTAAATACATATGTATATATTTAGTATGACATTAAAAAGTAATAGACATTGCAATAAAAAAGTATTGGAGAAAGTATAAGAAAATGTATTTATAAATTTAGAGTAGGAATAATAATCTTAATTAGACAAAAAAGGAAAAAAATAAAAAAGAGAAAGTTGATACATTTAATTATATATAAATTTAAAGTTTATTTCTAAAATTTCTAAATTAAAAAATAGTCAACAGACTAATATGCAAATGTATCTGAATATATATCAATAAGAAATAGAAAAAACTGACAGTGAATATAATTAAACAAATGTTCAATAAACATGAAAGTTTGAGAGCTGGTCATCTGTGAAATACTTTAAGATAACATATATCTTAATCCATAGATTTACAAAAATATAAATAGCTTAATAAGGTTATAGATGGGTGTAAGCACAGTTAACAGGTGCCAATAAGGCTGTATTTTGAACAGCCACTTTTGACAGTATATTCTGACCATTTTGGCATATAAAATAAAGAAAATATTTTGCCTATTCTATGTACCAGCAATTCAACTTCTAGTTTTCCATCCTTGGAAATACTTTCACATGTACAAGAAAAGCTTTTACAAGGATGTTCATTGTACAGGTATTATCATTTTTAACAGTGAAATATTTTAAACAAATTGAAAGTCTGTGGAAAGAGGAAGAACTAAAAAAATTATTGCATATACATAATATGGAGAAACGCAGTTATTAAGCAGATGAGGTATATATTTAGATCTTGCAGATATTATTGAGTTAATAAAGGAAAACTGTAAAACAAAAAAATGTGTTTTAAAATTACAATTATGATAATAACAAGCATTGATGAGGATGCACAGAAATTGGAACATTCATTCACCAATGGTGGGAATATAAGATGGAACATCTACTTTGGAAAACAGTTTGACAATTCCTCAAAAGATTAAACAGAGTTACCATTATGACCCAGCAATTCTACTCCTAGGTGTTTAGGCAAGAGAAAATGAAACATATGTCTACACAAAAACTTGTATACAAATGCCAAAAAACAAATGTCCATCAACTGATGAATGGATAAATAAAATGTATATTCATACAAAAGAATAGTATTCAATTATAAAATGAAATAAAGTGCTGATTAATGCTACAACATGAGTTAACCTTGAAGATTATGCTAAATGAAAGAAGCCAGTAACAAAGGATCTCATATTGCAGGGTTTGGTTTACATGGGATAGTTAAAGTAGGGAAATCTATAAAGACAGAGTAGCAGTTACCTAGTGCTGAGGGGATGTTTGTGGCTTGGGGATTGGGAAAGTAACAGCTTATGGGAGCAGTGTTTCTTTTTGGAGTAACGTTCTAGTATTGGTTGTGGTGATATACACACAACTCTGTGAATATACTAAAAGTCACTAAATTTTGCACTTCAAATGAGTGAACTGTACATGTGAATTATATCTCAATAAGTGAGTGAAAGTGAAAGTCACTCAGTCATGTCCAGTCCTGCAATCCATTGACTGCACAGTCCATGGAATTCTCCAGGCCAGAATACTGGAATGGGTAGCCTTTCCCTTCTCCAGGGGATCCTCCCAACCTAGGGATCAAGCCCAGGTCTCCTACATTGTGGGTGGATTCTTTACCAGCTGAGCCACAAGGGAAGCCTATGTCTCAATAAAGTTATTGGAATTATAATTATAAAACAATGTTACACATTTTTGGTGTACCTAAAATAACTGAAAAACTCACACACCAAGTGGATAACTATTTCTGAGAAAGAAAAGAGAGGACTATGACTGAAAATTATGCTCTGAAAATGGATTTTGGCTTTATATTTAATGTTTTCCATTTTTCAGGTAGCATCTATTTGTGTACTATTAATATAAATGATAACTCTCAAATTTTATTTTCCTAATCAAGGATTTCTCTACATCAGTTATCAAAGCCTTCTTTTGAGGGAGGATCAGATTTCACCACCATCTCTTCTCACTCAGTGCTCACCACCAAATCGTGCAAAAAATAAATAAATAAATAAATTTTTAAAACTGGGTATGTCTAGAGTGTATTCTTGCCAAATGTAAAATGGAAATCCTGAGAAAGGCACTAAAGTGCCACCAAAAAATGTCACCCTTTCACCAAGCAGCAACTTGGTCTTCCAGTCATGTGAGGTCATGGCCCACAGACAATGTGAAACACTCACTCTTACCCAGCTGTGGGTTCTATTAGGAACGTTGTTCTACTTTGTGAGAGCTGAAAGTCACTTCCATAACACACCCGCCCAAATCCCTACAACATTTGGCTGATGGAATCTCTACTCTTATATTGAATGTGTAAAAATTAAACAAAAACATCTATTGAACTTATTTTGATGTATAAAAGATATGCTACTTAAAGTGAGGTATGCTGAAAAAAATCCGAATCATTAAAAAAAAACAACAACTTTGTGAGCAATCTGGAAGAACATAAACTACTTAGCTGTAGCTCCAAAGTAAAAATTTACTTCTGTAAAGCCACAAAAGAAGTTTCAGTTTAATGAATAAAATAAGCTTATAATTAAGGGGGGCCACTCTTTGGAAATCATTGATTTAAATTAGGACAGGTGTGGCTCAGATGGTAGCAAGTCTGTCTGCAATGTGGGAGACCTCGGTTAAATCCCTGAGTTGGGAAGATACCCTGGAGAAGGACATGGCAACCCACTCCAGTATTCTTGCCTGGAGGATCCCATGGACAGAGGAGCCTGGCAGGCTACAGTCCATGGGGTCACAAAGAGTCAGACACGACTGAGCAACTTCACTTCACTTTTCACTAAGCGTATACTGAGCATTTTTTTCCATAGATTGTAGAATACCCAGAGCGGTACTTCAAATATTTTCCTTCTCCTTTAAGTGCAGTAGAATTTCATTCATAACATCTTGAATTTCCAAATTAAAATCACCTTTGATTAAAGAATTTCAGTAAGCCACAGGAAAAAAAGAAAAAAGAGTGCTATAGTTTCTATCCATTAGTGATTGTGGTATTTAGCAAAGCTATATGTGTATTTAAATGGAAAAGTCTTAAAAAAAATAAAGCCGTATTCTGTAGGCCAGAAGCAATTAGTCTCAGGTGTTTCCTGTTAGTAAATTAGAGTAAACTTGGGGCCAGATTTGTGAAATAATTTCCATCAATTAAAAAAATAATGAGTTTAATGCTTATTCTCTTTTCCTAAAGGTGAACTTGAAAGCTATGTTCTTAATGAAACAAGAGAACATAGTTACATCTACTAAGCTTTGAGGTACCGCTTTATTTTTCAAAATAGCCAGGTGTGATATTGAAATAGCATGAGTGATTGGGAAATCTGAGAAAGCAGTTTTAAATCAGCAATTAATAGCTGACCACCTATTTTGTATACATTAATCTAGAAGCCAGGGTCTGACACACCATTTATTAACCATGTATCCTGCCTCCAGGGATTCCCAATCTAAACTATATGAAACAACAGCATTCATTGGTATCTGTAGGATGTATCCTCTACCTAATATTAAAATTTGAGCAATGTCCAAGAAAATCATATTTATAGAGGATTACTGTAATTAGGAAGTTGGACTTGGGCTGGAACTTGGAAGATAGATGGCAGATGCAGAGGTGAAGAAGATGAAGCAAGATACCAGGCAAGTCAACCTTCAAAACAATGGCATACAGTTAAGAATGACAGTTGTCTGCTCACTGGGGGGAACAAAAGGAGTCTTTCCTGATTGAAGAGAAAGATGTATATAAGAGAACAAAGAGAAGTAGATAGGACAGGTGGGCTTCAAAGATGGCACTAGTGGTAAAGAACCCACCTGCCAATACAGGAGACATAAGAGACATGGGTTCAGTGCCTGGGTCGGAAGATCCCATGGAGGAAGGTATGGCAGCCCACTGCAGTATTCTTGCCTGGAGAATCCCACGGACAAAGGGGCCTAGCAGGCTACAGTCCATAGTGTCACAAAGAACTGCACACAACTGAAGTAACTTACAGAGAAGGCAATGGCACCCCACGCCAGTACTCTTGCCTGGAAAATCCCATGGATGGAGGAGCCTGGAAGGCTGCAGTCCATGGGGTCGCTGAGGGCCGGACATGACTGAGCGACTTCACTTTCACTTTTCCCTTTCATGCATTGGAGAAGGAAATGGCAACCCACTCCAGTGTTCTTGCCTGGAGAATCCCAGGGACGGGGCATCCTGGTGGGCTGCCATCTATGGGGTCGCACAGAGTTGGACACGACTGAAGTGACTCAGCAGCAGCAGAAGTAACTCAGCACACACACTCAGGACAGGTAGGACGCCATCAGGTAAGGAAGCATTAAGCTCAGGTCAAACTTACTTTGACAAGAAATAGAGATCTCTTTCAGGTTTCTGAGCAGAAGAGAAACTTTATCAAAATGATAGGTCAAAATCAAGCTGGCACTGATTTTTCAAGAGAGAATTCCTCTAAAAACTTCAGTTGTAGAAATGTATCTAGATGAAAGTAAAATTGGATTAAAAATTCCAATAAAATGTGGATTTGCTCCAATCATTTAGTAGTTACACATGTCAAAGAAAAGTATGACTTAGACAACTCATCTTCAGTCCTGGGTAAGAACCAACTGAGAGACCTAAGGTGAATATTGTGAGTTCACTTTTGAACATGTTGAGTTTGCAGTTGCAGCAGGAAACCCATCTTAAAATATCAAAGGTATAAATACCAGAGGAGAACATTTTGAAAGTCATCAACATAGCTGAAAAACAAATACACATAAGAGGACCAAGTTCCCAAAACTGAAACTTGGACGTCTCAGTGTTTAAAGAGGAGCCAGAAAGGGAGACAAAGAGGGATTAATCAAGGAACCGGGAAGCAAAGTAGGACATTATTTCACAGAAGCAAGTGAAGTAAAGCAGTTCAAGAAGGGTGGAGTGGCCAGTTTCAGAGGATACAGAATCATCAAAGAAATTGAGGACAAAATAAAAGGCCTCTGGGACTTGCAATTACATACCCACACATCATTGGTGACCTAGAAAGAATACACATGGTGAAGTTTTTAAAACTATGTACTAAAAAACCCCAAACTTAATTTACGCTAACACTTAAAATTCTGTCTCCATTATACAGAAAAAAGCTTGTTTATCTAAATGTGTATTATTATTCAATGCCTTGACACATCTGCAGTACTGTAAAACTGCATTTGTAATAACAGTACTGTGATATTTAAGGGTATTTTATATCATCCAAAAAGGTCAATGGAATATAGCACTGTGTACAATGACCCCTTTACCAAATTATCTATGCAGATGATACAAAGTTATATCTGATGAAATTACAAACTCCATATCATATATCTTTAAGGTCACTCCTAGTCAGAAGTATCAAAAATCTGCAAATGTCAAGATCAGCTATACTATTTCCATTTCAGGGTTTTTCCCTGTGTTGTCATTCATTTTGTCAAATAAGAACTCTACATTAAAGAGGCTATTTGTTTCATCAAAGCTCAGTACCCTGAAGAGTTAACTGTGCTTGGAAAGATGTGGTGAGTAAGTCAGAAACCTATGACTGTTAATTACAGAATGACTTTCACTGCCTGTAATTTTTTTTTTTGAGTATTCCTGACAAAGTTAAATTGCTTTATCGCCAATATCACAGCAATATTATTATAGTCACAAATGAAATTTCCTGGGAAATGGCTTTCTCTTGACCGTAATAACAATGGTTTATATTTTTTTAAGCAAGAAAATGTAGCACTGTGACCAAAAATGTATTATCTTGGGAGCAAATCTAGCCTCTTTCACTAGATTTTCCAGACTCTCTCAGTTGTTTCTTAACCATTTCAGTCTAATTTTCCTGTGTTTCAGATAAAAATAATGATTCTAGTCCTATTTACCTCATAAGAAAAAAAAGAGAGAAATTACTATAAAAATCTTTAACTCATCAGAAGGAATTAGCCCTTAGAGATTCAATCAACTCTTTCCATGCTAAAAATAATTATTGCTTAAAAATATTAACACGCGATTCAAATGTAGCTTTTGTGAAAACAATCCTGCTGCCAATTTTTACACAATGGATGCCTTAGACTGATTAATAAAAGTATAATAATATAAAAAGTATACAGATTTTATTTTTTTTTAGCAGAAAATACATAGTCATAACATTCTCTCTCTTTTCAAAAGGATTGTTCATCTAGAAGGCTGAAAGAAAATGTACCTTACCCCCTGTTCTTACTTCTGTTTTTCCCTTTTTGGGCTTGATCGCCTTTGTGGCATGCCTCTCCTCTGAATTCTCTTTCTTCCCATAGCTGCATTAGCATGTTTATATGAACTATCAGAATAGAGTTAAGGCCCAAAGCCCCAGGCTCCCTGGCCAGCTCAAGGGGGCCATGGCAGAGTCCCATTAGGTTTTCATTGTTGGTGGGAGCAACTGCTCACAATCACACTCCCAGCTCGCTGAAACCAAAAGGTTTGTTTATGTTTGTATGTATGCCAGGCAGCCTCCTTATTATAGGAAGCATTATTCATCAATGTACACGGACAATTAACATTTGATTGCTGTGCATAGAACAAAGCTGCGTACCTGCAAGGACCAGGCAAGAGGTTACACAAAGCTGTAGGGAAATCCAGGGTCAACAGATCCTCCCAACTGACTTAATTAGATACTTATTAACCATTATGAATAAAAGTCTCATTTTGATCAACGTTTACTCAACAATTGTGCTCGGTTAGTTTGCCTTCTGCATCAAGCAAATGGTGCTGTATTTCTTGACACCATATTATTTTCCCCCTAACCCTGCCTTTAAAAAAATAATTCGGGGATATTTCAGAGAACTACTTCCTAATTATCTTCATTCTTCCTGGTTATTATCCCCATAGAAATCCTTTAAAATATTCATATTTTTTGTCACCAACTATGCTTGTTCATGCATCTAAAAAAATATATTTTATACAGTTTATGCTTTGCTTAAACTTAAATGAAACCAGGTTTTTAAATGAAAACCTTTAATGAAATCAGGTCAACAGATTTCTTAAAAGTTTAGTTGACCTCTAATAACTCCTCATTGTTTTTCATCTATCTCTCACTCTCCAAGAAGTTATTAGAGACAGCAATTGCTAAAATCTACAGTGTCTAAACAGAAACCTCAGATGGTCCCTCTGCTGTGTTGTTTTAATTTTCAAAGTTTTTGTTATTGTTCAGTCACTCAGTCATGTCCAACCCTTTGTGACCCCATGGACTGCAACACATCAGTCTTCCCTATTCTTCACCATCTCCTGAAGTTGGCTCAAACATGTCCATTAACTCTGTGACACCATCCAACCATCTCATTTTCTGTTGCCTGCTTCTCCTCCTGCCTTCAATCCCTCCCAGTATCAGAGTCTTTTCCAAAGAGTCAGCTCTTCGCATCAGGTGGCCAAAGTATTGGAGCTTCAGCATCAGTCTTTCCAATGAATATTCAGTGCTGGCTTGGTCTCCTTGATGTCCAAGGGACTCTAAAGAGTCTTCTCCAACATCACACATTCAAAAGCATCAATTCTTCAGTGTTCAGTCTTCTTTATGGTTCAACTCTCACATCTGTATGTGACTAATGGAAAAACCAGAGCTTTGACTATATGGACTTTTGTCAGTAAAGTGATATCTCTGCTTCTTAATACACTATCTAGGTTATAGCTTTTCTTCCAAGGAGCAAGTATCATTTAATTTCATGGCTGCAGTAACTGTCCACAGTGATTTTAGAGCCCAATAAAATTAAGTCTGTTAGTGTTTCCATTATTTCTCCATCTATTTGCCATAAAGTGATAGGACCAGAAGCCATGATCTTCATTTTTTGAATGTTGAGTTTTCAGCCAGCTTTTTCACTCTGCTCTTTCACTTTCATCAAGAGGCTCTTTAGTTCCTCTTCACTTTCTGCCATAAGAATGGTGTCATCTGCATATTTGAGATTATTGATATTTTTCCTAGTCATCTTGATTCCAGCTTCAGCTTCATCCAGCATGGCATTTTGTATGATGTACTCCGCATATGTTAAATAAGCAGGATGACAGTATACAGCCTTGACGTATTGCTTTCCCAATTTTGAACCAGTCTGTTGTTCTATGTAAGGTTCTAACTGTTGCTTCTTGACCTGCACAAAGGTTTCTCAGGAGGCAGGTCAGGTGGTCTAGTATTCCCATCTCTTTAAGAATTTTCTATAATTTGTTGTGATCCACACAGTAAAAGACTTTAGCATAATCAATGAAGCAGAAGTGGATGTTTTTCTGGAACTCTTTGCTTCCTCTGTGATCCAACAGATATTGGCAATTTTATCTCTGGTTCCTCTGCCTTGTACATCTGGAAGTTTTTGGTTCACATACTGTTGAAGCCTAACTTGAAGGATTTTGAGCACTACTTTGCTAGCATGTGAAATGAATGCAATTCATTTCAATTGTGCTGTAGTTTGAGCATTCTTTGGCATTGCCTTTCTTTGGGATTGGAATGAAAACTGACCTTTTCCAGTCCTGTGGCCACTGCTGAGTTTTCCAAATTTGCTGGCATATTGAGTGCAGTACTTTCACAGCATCATCTTTTAGGATTTGAAATAGCTCCACTGTAATGCCATCAGCTCTACTAGCTTTGTTCGTAGTGATGCCTCCTAAGGTGCACTTGATCTCACATTCCAGGATGTCTGATTCTAGGTAAGTGATCATGCCATTGTGATTATCTGGGTCATTAAGATCTTTTTTGTACAGTTCTTCTCTGTGTTCTTGCCACCTCTTCTTAATATCTTCTGCTTCTGTTAGGTTCATACCATTTCTGTCCTTTATTGTGCTTTTCTTTGCATGAAATGTTCTTGTGATATCTCTAAATCTCCAATTTTCTTGAAGAGATCTCTAGTCTTTCCCATTCTATTGTTTTCCTCTGTTTTTTACATTGTTCACTGAGGAAGGCTTTCTAATCTCTCCTTGCTATTCTTTGGAACTCTGCATTCAGATGGGTATATCTTTCCTTTTCTCCTTTGCCTTCTGCTTCTCTTCTCTTTTTAGCTATTTGTAAGGCCTCCTCAGACAACAATTTTGCCTTTTTCAAAGCTTGGAAGCATCTGAAATATTTTATTATTGCCACATCTCTGAACTTTATATAAATTTAATTGAAGGAAATAATACTTACAATTTTAAAAACACAACTGCTTAACAATCATTGAATCTTCTGTTGCCCTATTGTTTATAAATCATATCACATTGTGATTAGTAATGTAGTTAAATTTGGAGCCAAATTTTTTTTCTCTTGTGTAAGACAGGGTACAGAGTTTTTGTTTAATTATTATTTTTGTTTAAATACCTTTGTATTTGTGCTTTATTATGTAATGAATTACCACAAACTGTACCAATTTATCATCTCAGTTCTATAAGATGAAAGTATAGTCATTCAGTTATTATGTTCTCTGCTTGAGAGATCTTAAAAATCTGAAATCAATTCATGGGCTGTATTCTTACTTGGAGTCTTGACTAGGGAAGAAACATCTTTCCAAGTTCACTCAAGTTTTTGACAGAATTCAGCTTCTTGTGGTTGGAGGACTGTGGTTCCTATTTTTTTTTTTTTTTTCTTGCTGTTAGCCAGGGATTGTTCTCATCTCCTATAGGCCACCTTCTTGTACAGGATACATGGCCCTCTTCACAACAGGGCAATTTGCTTCTTAACGGCCAAGGAAAGTAGTTCCTTTATCTGCAAAGGCTACATTAAGTTGTTCAAAAAGAGCTTGTTTGATAGGCAAGACCTGGCCAGAATTATCTTCCTTTTGATTAGATTAAAGCACCTGTCTGCAGACTTATGTCTGCAAGTCTTTTCACCTTTGCCTGCTAAGTTATATAACTGAATCATGAGAATGATATCCATCATATTCATTCCCTCAGATTTTTGTAGAAGGATTAACTAAATGTCTTAAGGAAAGTTCTTTGTTATTTTATAGATGTTGATGCATTTAACTTATCAAGATTCCAGTTTCATCTTAGCTACTATAAGACATAAAGTCAAATGAATGACATACCTCTAGGAAACATACAGAACATTTTGGGTACAATCTTTACCCTAATTTTAATTTAAGTTTCTGCCTGTGTTATCTTTTTCATATACAATTTCTTCATTTAATTTTTAAAATCTTGTGGCTCCACAGGTTATCTCCATAAATCACCTTAAACCTTTTCTGAAATAAATCAGTTTCTGTATATTGAGCATTCTCAAGGGAGCACTTTAAGGTACTCTAGCAGGAACCTAAAACAAACTCTTATTTTTCTTCCCTTTCAAAAAGGAGACTAGCTAATGGGTTTACAAAATAGTTAAGAATGCACACGAAAAGGATTAGAAATGTATTAAAGGGAATATAGAAATGAGCACATATAGTAATTATAGCATACAACAGTTTAACACTTTGTAGTATAAATGTCCCTTCTTTTATTTAAACCAATTAATATCATAGATGGTTTTATATAAACCACCTTCTTGTGGTACAAATTAAATCATAGTAATATTAAGTCATGTTAATCCCTAAACTGTAAGTTTCTCATCTTGTGCCCATTTGCTCATGTAATGTCTTAATTTCATTGAAAATATGTACTCCAAATATTTTCAAGAGTTCACCTAAAAGAGCTCACTCTGAATCCAGACTATCAGCAGGGTAACTGTGTGACATGTGTCCTTAGGTCCTTCCACTTCCAATCCGGCTCCTATTCCTCAACACCTCCTGCTCCTTTTGATAGGGCCACACAAGAGGATTATACTTATCCATGTTCCTCCATCCTTATACGTGTGCCCCCATCTTTCTCAAAATCACTGACCCAACAAAAATACTCATCTCTCTTCTCTAAGCAAAAGTCATCATCATCATTTTTATTATTGAGTGCATACAAAGTACTATGCACAGAGTGCAGTGATTTATAGGGCTGATTTCACTGCTGCTAAGTCACTTCAGTCATGTCCGACTCTGTGTGACCCCATAGACGGCAGCCCACCAGGCTCCCCCGTCCCTGAGATTTTGATTTCACTAAACCCTCATAAATACTACTATCTTCATTATCTTTAGGGGATAATGAATGCACAGGGAGATGAAGACAACTGCCACATTCATTCAACTAGTATGTGGAGAAATTGAAACTCAAGTCTAGGTAGTTAAACCCTCTTTCTTTAACTGATAGATAAATCCCTGATGTAAGTTAATAGGTGCAAGCAGAGGAGATTTAGTCAACTCTGAATCTCACTTCAGTTTGTTGTTATGTCCATTTAGATCCACAACTCTGGGCAGGAAACTAGAACAGTGATAACCCCATAAACTCTCCCCATTTTCATAGGAAAATAAAATGAGATTGAGAAAAAAAAAAAGACTTTTCTAAGATTTCACAATTAATACCTGGTAAAGATAGGACTCATAATTCGATTGGAGCAGCATCTTGAAATCAGGTACTCACCTATACACCTCTAGCACCTGGGGAAATGCTTAGTATTCAGAATGCCCTCAACAAATGTTGGTTGGATGAATGAATGAATGAATGAACACATAATGAATAAAATCAAGAAATCTTAATTAATTGATTTCATACTTTTTTCTTCATATACCACAGATGATTCTATGATAACAGTAGTCCTGAAGGAAAGAGGCACCCCTGGTAAGTACTATTTATCCAGAAAGTGATTTCTTGATTAGTGTTTAAAAATCAAAGATCATATTTTAAAGAGTGGAAAACAAAGGAATTTTATTTGGGTTCAGTGGCATGTGATAGGGTAATAAGAGAGACATATATATCTACATAAGTTATGCTAAACATAGTTGATTGGTTAAAGTCTAATCTAGTTGAGTAAGAGTTAAGTATTTGAGTGATGAAGGACTAAGTTATAGAAGAACAGCGTTTTTTTCTATTTTTGTTTTCAAGCTTAAAAAATGTTGGGAAATTTTGAAACAATATTATTTTTGTTGAGTGCTTCTAGACAATGTGTGCAGAAAATGAATGTTATGAAACCACACAAAAAACAATGAGGTGCTAAAAGTTGTAATAAATTGCAAATCTTTTATTATGGAGTCATTATACATTTCTAAGCGGGAAAGACCCATGATTTACCTGTGGTGGATTCATGTTGATATATGGCAAAACCAATACAATATTGTAAAGTTAAAAAATAAAATAAAATTAAATTAAAAAAATGTAAAAAATAAAAGCTGAGTCTCTGCTTTATGTGCCTAGAAAATGGGTCAGATTTTATTCAGGGAGATTAGTAATTTGCTATTATAGATTTTATATTATAAAACTAAATATTCATAATTTTATGAAAAATCCTTAATTTAGAGTTGTTTAAACTGTCTAGTTTGAAAGCTATTGGCCCATTAATGTTTTCAACAGTCCCAGTTTTTTCAGTTATTTTTCCACCTAATGGACACAATAGTAGGGTATTATAAGTCAACATTTTCCCAGCATTTTCTGAATAAGTATTTTTAATTGACTTTTATTGATTTTGTTATTTATATTTGGCTGCACTGAGTCTGTGTGCTGAGTGTGAATTTTTCTCTAGTTGCAGCAAGCAGGGGCTACTCTAGTTGGGGTATGCAGGCTTCTCATTGTGGTGGTATTTTAATAATATATTAAGTGATCAGTGGATATTCTAAGTTATAAGCAAAAGAAACCAACTCTGGACATATTAAGCAGCAGATGATTTACAGTAAAAGTATTGGAGACTTCACGGACTCTCCAGGTTGACCAAAGAGAGCCCATGGAGCCAGGAAAAACTCCAAGATAATGTTGCAGTGCATATCGACCTTGGGGGACAGAGGAGGCAGGTATCCTCTGCTGTTGCTCCCAACATAGATAGAAGTCAGCTGTACCCCAAAAGAGTGACATCACACACTTGCCCCTGAATAATGATGATTACTTTGCCTATGGAGACAAAGCAGAATTTCTATCGTGCCTATCCTCATCGTCAGAATGAATTCTGTTCTATTCCTGTTTTGGAGTGTCTTTACCTTCAGATTCAAATCTATGGCATCTTTGGTAGTGGCTAGAACACATCTCTATTAGGGGTCTCCACTACAGGTCTTATCAACGCTTGCTGATGGCTCCATATAGCATCCCACAAACGTGTTATCAACATGGTTTCGCTGGATCCTAAGAACTACATGGCAGTGGTCTTCTTTGGCCCCCATTCAAAAGCAGTTAGTCTTTTGGGTCTTACTGTAAAAATTTGTTTGCTGCCTTTAGATCCAGGAAGGCCCATCAAATACTACATTCCTAATTAGTGGAAGAGAATGCAGAGTTCAGCTATTGCTCTGCCATTTTGTAGGGAGTACTTATCTCCATGTGTTACAATCCATGGGTCCCTGGAAACGTCACCAAGATGGTAGGATTACATATTGCCGTGAATTTATCTATTGTCTCTTAGTGAAGTACTAATAAACTTCTATTGCCCTGTACACTATCAGTTTGATTTTGTTCAAATAGTGAGCCAGCATGATATTCTGCAGGATAGTCAGAAAATTAAATTCCCTTCAAATTAAATTGTGGTCTATAATCGGAGACAGCACATGTATTTTGCAAGATATTGAGGATGTACATCTGTCCATGACAGGTAAAAGTTATATGTATATAACTTTTAGACCATACTAGTTGCTGGGCTTGTATTGGTAGGACCCAAGAAGGAAATCACATTTGGAACTGCAACTGCAATCAGACTTACTGCTTCAGTTAAGTTCAGTTGCTCAGTCGTGTCTGACTCTTTGTGACCCCATAAACCGCAGCACACCAGCCCTCCCTGTCCATCACCAACTCCTGGAGTCCACCCAAACCCATGTTCATTGAGTTGGTGATGCCATCCAACAATCTCATCCTCTGTCGTCCCCTTCTCCTCCTGGCCTCAATCTTTCCCAGCATCAGGGTCTTTTCAAATGAGTCAGCTCTTCGCACCACTTGGCTAGAATATTGGTTTCAGCATCAACATCAGTCCTACGAATGAACACCCAGGACTGATCTCCTTTAAGATGGACTGGTTGGATCTCTTTGCAGTCTAAGGACTCTCAAGAGTCTTCAACACCACAGTTCAAAAACATCAATTCTTTGCAACTCAGCTTACTTTATAGTCCAACTCTTGCACCCATACATGACCACTGGAAAAACGATAGCCTTGACTAGATGGATCTTTGTTGAAAAAGTAATGTCTCTGTTTTTTAATATGGCTAGGTTGGTCATAACTTTCCTTCCAAGGAGTAAGCGTCTTTTACTTTCATGGCTGCAGTCACCATCTGCAGTGATTTGGGAGCCCCAAAAAATAAAGTCTGACACTGTTTCCATTGTTTCCACATCTATTTCCCATGAAGTGATGGGATCAGATGCGATGATCTTAGTTTTCTGAATGTTGAGCTTTAAGCCAACTTTTTCACTCTCCTTTTTCCCTTTCATCAAGAGGCTCTTTAGTTCTTCTTCATTTTCTGCCATAAGGGTGGTGTCATCTGCATATCTGAGGTTATTGATATTTCTCCCAGCAATCTTAATTCCAGCTTGTGCTTCTTTCAGCCCAGTGTTTCTCATGATGGACTCTGCATAGAAGTTAAATAAGCAGGGTGACAATATACAGCCTTGATGTACCCCTTTTCTTATATGGAACCAGCCTGTTGTTCCATGTCCAGTTCTAACTGTTGCTTGCTGACCTGCCTACAGGTTTCTCAAGAGGCAGGTCAGCTGATCTGGTATTCCCATCTCTTGAAGAATTTTCCACAGTTAATTTTGATCCACACAGTCAAAGGCTTTGGCATAGTCAATAAAGCAGAAATAGATGTTTTTCTGGAACTCTCTTGCTTTTTTGATGATCCAGCAGATGTTGGCAATTTGATCTCTGGTTCCTCTGCCTTTTCTAAAACCAGCTTGAACATCTGGAAGTTCACAGTTCACGTATTGCTGAAGCCTGGCTTGGAGAATTTTGAGCATTACTTTACTAGCGTGTGAGATGAGTGCAATTGTGTGGTAGTTTGAGCATTCTTTGGCATTGCCTTTCTTTTGGATTGCAATGAAAACTGACCATTCCAGTCCTGTGGCCACTGCTGAGTTTTCCAAATTTGCTGGCATATGGAGTGCAGCACTTTCACAGCATCATCTTTCAGGTTTTGGAATAGTTCAACTGGAATTCTATCACCTCCACTAGCTTTGTTCGTAGTGATGCTTCCTTAGGCCCACTTGACTTCACATTCCAGGATATCTGGCTCTAGGTGAGTGATCACACCATTCTGATTATCTGGGTCGTGAAGATCTTTTTTGTACAGTTCTTCTGTGTTTTCTTGCCACCTCTTCTTAATATCGTCTGCTTCTGTTAGGTCCCTACCATTTCTGTCCTTTATTGAGCCCATCTGTGCATGAAATGTTCCCTTGGTATCTCCAATTTTCTTGAAGAGATCTCTAGTCTTTCCCATTCTATTGTTTTCCTCTATTTCTTTGCATTGATCGCTGAGGAAGGCTTTCTTATCTCTCCTTGTTGTTCTTTGGAATTCTGCATTCAAATGGGTATATATTTCCTTTTCTCCTTTGCTTTTCACTTCCCTTCTTTTCACAGCTATTTGTAAGGCCTCTTCAGACAGCCATTTTGCTTTTTTGAATTTCTTTTTCTTGGAACTAATGATTTTGGTACTATCAAATGGGAAAGTTGAATGTGGACATGACAGAAATCATCACCTCAATCTTTTCAGTCTTTGACAGCAGGATCAGTCTCCATTATTCTCTCTGAGCTTCAGTATCATTTTTGTTTTACTACTTTGATATAGGGTGGGGAAGTTCTGGGGTTTCCCTTCAGCATTTTCCATCATGATAGTCCTTACTCTATTAGTAAAGGTGGGAATTATGTCAGTTGTTTAGAATATTAATTCCATTTGGAAACTAGGGAATAAAATATAGATTAAGTTTAGGACTTAACTAAGCCTAACATAAAATGGACATGGGCTTGACTTTTATCAGTCCCTTTACAATAGGTTCAGTGATATTCTTGCTTTCCAGGAACTTGAACCAAGTGTCCAAAAACTCCTGAAAGTTATGGATCATTGCCTTTCCCAAAGATGCAGTCATTTTGATAAATAGACATAATTCCCTTTGGGAGAACATCAAGAGGTAGATTTAAAATATATACTTATGATGTAACATATTCCAAACAAATTTATCTGCCTTTCTGTTGTTTGAAGGACCAAGAGATATTTAAACTGACCCAGCTCTAAAAATTGGCTGAGGAAACATTAAAAATTATGTTGGCTTAAGTAAGACCTCCAGGGCTTCCCAGGTGGCTCAGTGGATAAAGAATCCACCTGCAATGCAGGAGACACAGGTTCAATCCCATGGGTTGGGAATACCTTGGAGGAGGTCATGGCAACCCACTCCAGTATTCTTGCCTGGGGAATCCTATGGACAGTGGAGCCTGACAAACTACAGTTCATAGGGTTGCAAAGAGTTGGATTTAACTGAAATGACAGCACACACACACGTATGCAAGTAAAACTTGCACTCATGAGGTCTAGGGATTAGGGATTACGCAGTTTGTTCATACCAGGAACCGATGATCAATATGCCACCATGAAATTCCTTATGCATGATATCATTCTGATCCTTTTGCTGATACTACTGGTGTTTTTAGTCAGTTCAGTTCAGTTCAGTTCCGTCGCTCCTTCATGTCCGACTCTTTGCGACCCCATGAATCACAGTACGCCAGGCCTCCCTGTCCATCACCAGTTCCTGGAGTTCACTCAGACTCATGTCCATCAAATCGGTGATGCCATCCAGCCATCTCATCCTCTGTCGTCCCCTTCTCCTCCTGCCCCCAACCCCTCCCAGCATCAGAGTCTTTTCCAATGAGTCAACTCTTTGCACGAGGTGGCCAAAGTATTAGAGTTTCAGCTTCAGCATCAGTCCTTCCAAAGAATACCCAGGACTGATCTCCTTTAGAATGGACTGGTTGGATCTTCTTGCAGTCCAAGGGACTCTCAAGAGTCTTCTCCAACACCACACTTCAAAAGCATCAATTCTTCGGCACTCAGCTTTCTTCACAGTCCAACTTTCACATCAATACATGACCACTGGAAAAACCATTGCCTTGACTAAATGGACCTTTGTTGGCAAAGTAATGTCTCTGCTTTTGAATATGCTATCTAGGTTGGTCATAACTTTCCTTCCAAGGAGTAAGCTTCTTTTAATTTCATGGCTGCAATCACCATCTGCAGTGATTTTGGAGCCCAGAAAAATAAAGTCTGACAGTGTTTCCACTGTTTCCCCATCTATTTCCCATGAAGTGATGGGACTGGATGCTATGATCTTCGTTTTCTGAATGTTGAGCTTTAAGCCAACCTTTTCACTCTCCTCTTTCACTTTCATCAAGAGGCTTTTTAGTTCCTCCTCACTTTCTGCCATAAGGGTGGTGTCATCTGCATATCTGAGGTTATTGATATTTCTCCCAGCAATCTTGATTCCAGCTTATGTTTCTTCCAGTCCAGCATTTCTCATGATGTACTCTGCATGGAAGTTAAATAAGCAGGGTGGCAATATACAGCCTTGATGTACTCCTTTTCCTATTTGGAACCAGTCTGTTGTTCCATGTCCAGTTCTAACTGTTGCTTCCTGACCTGCATATAGGTTTTTAGTCACTATGATCTAATTAGTCTAACAGTGATGTGCCATTTCTTACTTTCTGACATCCTGGGATCCAGTATCATTCTAAAGTCAAGGAGCCCTATGACTGAAGTATCTTGCTTGCACAAGCATGACTTTTCTCCAGAGTGCAACCCTGTGCAATAACTTTTAGAGATGTTGGGACTCCACTCTCTAGAATATTTCTCAAAGTCTTGGAGTAGTGAATGTATGCTGTGCTGTGCTTAGACACTCAGTCATGTCCAACTCTGCAACCACAGGGACTGTAACCCACCAGGCTCCTCTCCCCACGGGATTCTCCAGGCAAGAATACTGGAGTGGGATGCCATGCCCTCCTCCAGGGGATCTTCCTAATCCAGAGATTGAACCCAGCTCTCCCACATTGCAGGCAGATTCTTTACTATCTGAACCATGAAGGAAGATCAAGAATACTGGAGTGGGTAGCCTATCCCTTCTCCAGGGGAACTTCCCAACCCAGTAATCACACCAGGGTCTCCTGCATTGCTGGCAGATTCTCTACCAGCTGAGCTACCAGGGAAGCCCAGGGAATGTATACTGGGCCCTTTAGAGAGCAGGGTTAGGGAGTAGTTGAATGTGTTCACCCCTCTTTAACATTTGCTAGTTTGTGAGCCTTTAGATTATTTCCTCTACATTATTCCAAAAAATGACTTAAGAATAAAGTTAACTAAACTGGGAAAAAAAAAAGAACCCCACTCAACTGCTCAAGCTGGCACAGTGAACCAAGGATCAGCTTGGTAATTGAACATATATTGATTGATTTATCCCATTCTAAAATTATTCCCCTCCCTCTTAGGCCTAGAATTTTCCATTCTTGAACATTTTTTCCACATCTATATCCATATAAATTATATAAATTGTTAGTATCTTATAAGCTTTCTCTGCCAAGAGTTTTTTGTGTGTGTAGTTTCCCTGTGCAAATATTCCTGACTCTGATTCTGGTTATAGGTCTGAGGACAATGTAAGGCATCATGAGAAACTGGCATGATCCTTCCATCAGGGGAGTCAGTGCCCTCCAGTAAGACCTACCTACTAGGAGGAGGGCCCAATTCCACTGTTTTCCACAAATAAATTCTCATTCCAGTTTTCAGAATCCTAATTTTTCCCCAGGTCAAAGGCTATTCTTTTATGGTCAGTTAATTATCTCACTCAGAAAAATCTTATGTGTGTGTGTGTGTGTATGTGTGTGTATGAAAACTCACTTGTTTATGAGAATCCATTAAGATGTCAAAATTCCATCTCAATTGAAATAGTAATTTTGTATAATATTACATGCCTTCTAGTTTACTATTAGTACATGATACAAGCATAAAGGAAGGAAGATAGTAAAAGAAATGTCCAATACAAGGTGCTCAGAGAAGTGTGTAAGAGGATATTAGCTGGAGTTATACACATGAAGTTAATTGAGAATCATATTAAAATATAGTAAGTAACTAGTGTCAAAAAGCATAGCACAGACAGAGAAATTAGTCCAAAGTTAAATGACACTTCTTTGGGACATCAAGAGTTGAGAGTTAAAGGAAGGAGTGACTGAACTTTTTCATTTATTAAGAACGTCACATTAACAAAAAAAAATTTATAAGAGAAATCCAGGTATATCTAATACCACTTTCCTAATAAGGATTAAAAGGAAAAAAATTGTTTTTGTCAGTGCTGATGTTTAGACTTTCAATTAACCTTCTCCAAAATACATTATGATGAACTTAAGGACAGGGAGGCCTGGCATGCTGCAGTTCATGGGGTTGCAGAGTCGGACATGACTGAGCAACTGAACTGAAGTGGTCTTAAGACTTGTGGCTAATTCTTAGCTACAACTGAATAGAAGCTGAGTTTCTGATATACATAAATAGAACAAGCCCAGGGAGAATTTGGCAAACATTCTCTTTGCATCAATAAATAGTTGATTGATTAAAATAAAAATGACAAACAGCTATAAAGCAATTTTAATTAGAAAATGTTTAGTTTGAAAATTCTCTTAAATACTGAATTATTTGGAATATGAAAGGCAATTATTATCCCATCCCTGGAGAACTTTTTATTTAATTTTAAGCTGAAAATGCATAAGAAAAATAAAACATTTGATTCACTAGCTGTGGGATCTAGAGTTAGATATTATATGAGGGGTGTGTCTATACCAATTTTGATATCCACTGTGACATCATGACTTACATTTTTTGTACATAATATTAAGTTCAGTTCAGTTCAGTTCAGTCACTTAGTCGACTATGTCTGACTGTTTGCAACCCCATGGACTGCAGCACACCAGGCCACCCCATCCATCACCAACTCCCGTAGTTTACTCAAACTCATTTCCATTGAGTTGGTGATGTCATCATACCATCTTATTCTCTGTTGTCCCCTTCTCCTCCTGCCTTCAATCTTTCCCAGCATCAGGGTCTTTTCAAATGAGTCTGTTCTTTGTATCAGGTGGCCAAAGTATTGGAGTTTCAGCTTCAGCATCAGTCCTTCCAATGAATATTCAGGACTGATTTCCTTTAGGATGGACTGGTTGGATCTCCTTGCAGTCCAAGGGACTCTCAAGAGTCTTCTCCAACACCACAGTTCAAAAGCATCAATTCTTTGGCACTCAGCTTTCTTTATAGTCCAACTCTCACATCCTCATTTCAAAATGCCTTCAAGCAAAGAAACAGAATTATAATGCCTAGCCAATCCAACCTGGTTCAGACATGCCTTTTGAACTCTAAAGGAAGAATACATTTTAAGACTGTGATGAACAGCTCAACTGGGTTGTGATAAACATTTCATGGCCTGACTCTGAAAGTATAAACTCTTGAAGTGAGTCTCAAAACTCTTTCTATTGTGGTTTGCATAAGCAGTCCACATCCACATTACTGAAAATCTTTTCTTCAAAAATGCTGATTAAAGATTAACACATGAAATTAGGCTCTATGGAAAATTATTTAATGCATGCCCTTACAGTAAATTTTAAAATAATAAAATAATATTCTATGGTAGTACAGTCATAACTCAATGAAATGCCTCACTATATTACACATTATTTCACTATAGTCTGATACTCGAGCATGTTTAAAAATCTTTCTCTCTGAAGAAGAAGTTTCTGTATTCTTTTACTTTTGCAACTTTTGCCATCTATAGTACTAAGGTTTTATTTCTACTTCAATATGAGATAAAAGAGTCAGTCAGTCCAGTAACAGGATTTTTAAAAGTCACATATTTCTCTGGCCTTCATCTCAAGAAGAAAACAAAATAGCCCAAAATATGATAACATATCTTACAGGGTTATTAATGAAATTTTGTCTGGAAGTCAACGGATGTGATAGAGAATAATCAGGTGGACAAAAAACAAACAAACAAACGTAGTAGTTCTTTTAAGCAAGGAAGACTAGGGAACCACAGTTAGGAACAGATGGAAAGATTACTTCATTGAGCAATTTAATAGACACCAATATCCAAAAATATCAACTCTACTTATAGTTTCTTTTCTCTAGAGGTACAGTAGGATCATTTGAAATTTTGTACTTTCTTCTATGTTAAATTAAGTTTTTTTTTTTTTTCATGTCAAGACTGACTCTATACCATAACATAAGTAATCATTTCCATGGATTCCTAGGGGATGAACATCTGGCCCATATTTGCTAATGATGATCATGTTTATATGTTACCGCCAAATGGACCTGGCATGCCTGCACAGTAATTTTGGCTATTTTGATGACTGCTACTACCAAATGGAATATAAGATGTTCAAGATCAATTGTTAAGACATGTGAAAACATCAGATGAGTAATAAACTGGTCCAATCTATGATGCTTAGAAATATTTATTAATAACATTTGTTTGAATCTATATTTAGACACATTATACATGGTATTTTCCATGAATACTAGTCCATAAATATATAAGGTGGTTTAACCTAAAAGAATGATTGAAAGGATTTTTTTTTCTTTTGCATTTGATAGTAAATGTATATTTGACTGTATCGAAGGGAGTTATGAATTCCTCTGAATACTCTGAAACTGATTATTAACCTAAAAGATATATTACTGGCCCTCACGAAGGGGGAGAAGAGACCCCTTATTTCCCTGGCATTTTATCCAAATGTAATGTTCTCCCTTATTATGTAAAATGATTTCCTAGGACCTAAAGCATACCAGATAACAGACAGTAATTTTGACTTATAGAATGTGTACTAAGTACCAGATGTAATATAAAACAAGAGAATTATTGGTGTAATGAAAACTATTTCTCAACTAATGAAATATTGACTTTAAAAATTGTTTTAGGGTTAAGTAGGATTTTCAAAATTATTGTGCATTCATTATATGGAAAGTAATGGAATATCCTAATGCCATACATTTTTTCAACTTTTAATTACTATAAACATCATTTTATGAGACACACATTTTAAAACAGAACTGAAATAATTTTGTGGAAAATTTTAAGCTATTTGAAATGAAAATCAGTATAAGCTCCCTTGCAAAAACAACAAATACTGGCAAAAAAATTAGTAAAGAAAAATGTTCAAAACAAAAAACAAAGACACAATTGAATAAGTACAGAAAGAGTATAAAGTGTAAATCCTAACAACAAAACCTGAAGATATTGGAAAGAATTGAAAAGGATGCTTAAAATTAAAACTTGAAAGAAGAGTGCAAAATAAGGTTACAATTCATGGGACACAAAACCAACAAATAATTAAAATAAAATTGTGATGAATATAAGTAAAAATTATCCTGTTTAACTAACATTCATCATGTACTCTTATGCATCTGGTGTTGATTTTGACCAAAAGAAAATCACAGATTTGACAAAGGAGCAATGAGCACATATTGACATATTTAAAGTCTCTATGATTTCTGCCATTGCTTTATAGGTTTGTCACACTGCAAATTAGAAAATCATCTGCTTGGTAAAACTTTTAAAGTATTATTATATTATGCACAGATTCTCTTAAACATTTTGCAGAAAAGTGTTTAAGTATTTTCCACAAAACACAGTTTGACGGCTCCAAAGAGCCACACATTACTCAGGGTTGGTTAACTCCCCTCTGTGCTTACTGAACTTGTTCCTATAAACTCTTCAATCCCGCCAATCCAATTAATGGGACAAAACACATAAATAAACAAGAAAAGGAAGACCTTTAAAAGTTCTACCACCTCCAACAAAAGGACTTCATTTTGAATGATTGCAGCTCAGAGCTGACACTTGACTATGACCGACAGTGTAGACATCCCCCCTCCACTTATGTGCCCCAGGAACGACACTCTTATGGCAGAAAGTGAAGAGGAACTAAAAAGCCTCTTGATGAAAGTGAAAGAGGGGAGTGAAAAAGTTGGCTTAAAGCTCAACATTCACAAAACTAAAATCATGGCATCTGGTCCCATCACTTCATGGGAAATAGATGTGGAAACAGTGGAAACACTGTCAGACTTTATTTTTGGGGGCTCCAAAATCACTACAGATGGTGGCTGCAGCCATGAAATTAAAAGACGCTTACTCCTTGGAAGGAAAGTTATGACCAACCTAGATAGCATATTCAAAAGCAGAGACATTACTTTGCCAACAAAGGTCCATCTAGTCAAGGCTATGGTTTTTCCAGTGGTCATGTATTGATGTGAGAGTTGGACTGTGAAGAAAGCTGAGCATCGAAGAATTGATGCTTTTGAACCGTGGTGTTGGAGAAGACTCTTGAGAGTCCCTTGGACTGCAAGAAGATCCAACCAGTCCATTCTAAAGGAGATCAGTCCTGGGTATTCTTTGGAAGGACTGATGCTAAAGCTGAAACTCCAATAATTTGGCCACCTCATGTGAAGAGTTGACTCAGTGGAAAAGACTCTGATGCTGGGAGGGATTGGGGGCAGGAGGAGAAAGGGACGACAGAGGATGAGATGGTGGGATGGCATCACCAACTTGATGAACATGAGTTTGGGTGAACTCTGGGAGTTGGTGATGGACAGGGAGGCCTGGCGTGCTGCAATTCATGGGTTCCCAGAGTCGGACGCGACTGAGTGACGGAACTGAACTGAACTGAATGACACTCACTTCACCAAGCTTTGAAAGTTTTCATACACTGGCAGTTAAAGTCATTTGGCCTTTGGCCTTGTGTCTTCAGGATTAGAGACATTTATTTAGGATGAAAGATTAAATTAACCATAGCTGGATGAAAGAATAACTAAAAGAGATAAAAAGTAAAAAGATGAAGGAATAAGGAAGCACATTAGATGGTAAAATGAGGAAGTCATTAAGCAAATGAAACCTTAGATTGAATAATTGGCAAAATTTCCTGAAACAAAAGAGTTATTGACTCTGAAGTACTGTTGTTCTGTGACAGATTTGACTGAGCCACCCTTGGGTCAGCTAACACTAGATTGTCAGCCAATGGCAAACCTCGTTGAACTAATAATTCAAGTCAGACCCAGGAAATTACTTAAATGTTTAATGTGTTTGAGGGAATATGAAATCAGTATTATTTCTTTCTCCTCCCAAAAAGTGAAAAATAGTCTGGGTAACTGTACCAAGAATCAATCTTCATAGTCTGCTGGGTAAAAATTTTTGTTACACATTTCAAACTCATCTAGACTGAAGCATCTATAGGGATCCATAGGGCAGGCATCTTCCTGTTCTACTGCCTGGTAGGCTGCTCAACAACATGAATGTAAATGATTAATGGATGGTCTTATAAGTTACTAATATATATGCTAGATCAAATTATTTTGAAGTAATCACTCAGATCAGATCAGTCGCTCAGTCATGTCTGACTCTTTGCCACCCCATGAATCGCAGCACACCAGGCCTCCCTGTCCATCACCAACTCCCGGAGTTCACACAGGCTCACGTCCATTGAGTCAGTGATGCCATCCAGCCGTCTCACCCTCTGTTGTCCCCTTCTCCTCCTGCCCCCAATCCCTCCCAGCATCAGAGTCTTTTCCAATGAGTCAACTCTTCCCATGAGGTGGCCAAAGTACTGGAGTTTCAGCTTCAGCATCATTCCTTCCAAAGAAATCCCAGGGCTCATCTCCTTCAGAATGGACTGGTTGGATCTCCTTGCAGTCCAAGGGACCCTCAAGAGTCTTCTCCAACACCACAGTTCAAAATCATCAATTCTTCAGAGCTCAGCCTTCTTCACAGTCCAACTCTCACATACATTTTTCTAATTTCTGATTTTAGATCCTTCTGATTTCATTGCCTATGTTTCTGAAAGAATGATTCAAAGGGGACTATAGTCATTCATAAATGTTCATTGTTCATTAGATACTAGTGTTTCACTTTATGTCACCATTCATAATGTTTACCATGTTGTGCAAAATTTAATAAGATACAGAGATGTTCATCTCTGTCTCCAAGCCCACTGAGGTGCCACTTTTCAAGTTCTGTGTTGAACACTAAAGTGCCCTTAATAAATGAGCCCAGATGGAGTGTGTATGTGAGACGGGTTAGGTAAGTGCATGAGATGTAGACCACAAATAGCTTTATACTCAATTACTTTGTAAGATGCCACATGGCCTGGGGTAATTTTCCGTAGCAGAATCTGAATAACATTATTCATTTGCTAATGGTCTAAATATCATAATTAGGACATGTTGCTGCTACAGAACTCTAATTACTGATAAAAAGCAACTTTCATCATGACCTTCTCCCGTTTAAAGAAAATTATCATTATACCTAACTCCAGTCTTTCAACCCCTTGATCATTCCAATAAAGCATTTCGGAAAATGCCAAACACACTGCTTGGTTTAGAATTGCTGTTTTAACTGGGAACTAATGATTTATGTTTTTTTTTTTTCAAATGTCATACATTTGGAATCATTACCAGGTGAGAATCAAAATAACAAAATAGTGGATGTCTCAACAGCCACAAGACACATGCTTACTCAGTTTGCGACTAGCCACTGTACTACTTCTCTCTTTCACTTCATTCCATACCAGAGGCATGGCAAAGCAAGCCAAAAGTAAGTTTAATCTAGTTAAGTTCAATTGCAGCAGAAAGGTTTCATGTACCTCAGCATTCATCAGATCCATTGGATCTCTCTGCAAACACACATATCTGACATCTCTACACAACACTGACACTGGGCTAGCTTTATGATGTGGGTTGCCTACCTAATGTGATATGGAGAGTCTCTGTTTAAAAAAATACGTCTTTAATTGTCTATTATAATTACTGAAAGTCTATTGCCAGAATTTCTTATTGATGTGTCTATAATCTCTGATGTGTCCCCAGCAAAAACTCAAATATCCTGAAAATGTAAAGCATGGTAACCTAAATTAGCTAACATCTTGATTACCTTGAGAGCAAGCTATGAGCAGGTCATCTAACTAGACAATAGTAATAGGTGAATAGTTATTGGAACAGTGAATGGTCATTCACTCTTTCACTTAGAAAATAAGCATTTTCATTCTAGGCAATAATATAACTTTAGGGCATAGAGCTGCATGAGTATGATGTCTGCATTCAAAGAGCTTAGGGTTCACTAGATGGGATGGACAAGACATAAGGCAATTAAAAGAGGGAGAGTACCATGATAGGAAAAGGGAAGAATGTAGGAGGGGCACCTACACTGGACTGGGCTGACAGCAGACTATGAAATTTTACTTGAGAACACCATAAACTAATTTTCATAAACTAAATTTTAAAGATCTCATTCTTCAGAGCCTTACAGAGTTAAATATGCTTTCATATGATCAGTTCAGTCACTCAGTCATGTTTAACTCTTTGCGACCCCATGAATGACAGCAAGCCAGGCCTCCCTGTCCATCACCAACTCCCGGAGTTCACCCAAACTCATGTCCATCCAGTCGGTGATGCCATCCAGCCATCTCTTCCTCTGCCGTCCCCTTCTCCTCCTGCCTCCAATCCCTCCCAGCATCAGAGGCTTTTCCAATGAGTCAACTCGTCGCATGAGGTGGCCAAAGTACTGGAGTATCAGCTTTAGCATCATTCCTTCCAAAGAAATCCCAGGGCTGATCTCCTTCAGAATGGACTGGTTGGATCTACTTGCAGTCCAAGGGACTCTCAAGGGTGTTCTCCAACACCACAGTTCAACAGCATCAATTCTTCGGCGCTCAGCTGTCTTCACAGTTCAACTCTCACATCAATACATGACCACTGGAAAAACCATAGCCTTGACTAGACAAACCTTTGTTGGCAAAGTAATGTCTCTGCTTTTGAATATGCTATCTAGGTTGGTCATAACTTTCCTTCCAAGGAGTAAGCGTGTTTTAATTTCATGGCTGCAGTCACCATCTGCAGTGATTTTGGAGCCCAAAAAAAGAAAAGTCTGACACTGTTTCCACTGTTTCCACATCTATTTCCCATGAAGTGATGGGACCAGATGCCATGATCTTAGTTTGCTGAATGTTGAGCTTTAAACCAACCTTTTCACTCTCCTCTTTCACTTTCATCAAGAGGTTTTTAGTTCCTCTTCACTTTCTGCCATAGGGTGGTGTCATCTGCATATCTGAGGTTATGGATATTTCTCCCTGCAATCTTGATTCCAGCTTGTGCTTCTTCCAGCCCAGCATTTCTCATGATGTACTCTGCATATATATTAAATAAGCAGGGTGACAATATACAGCCTTGACGTACTCCTTTTCCTATTTGGAACCAGTCTGTTGTTCCATGTCCAGTTTTAACTGTTGCTTCCTGACCTGCATACAGGTTTCTCAAGAGGCAGTTCAGGCGGTCTGGTATTCCCATCTCTTTCAGGATTTCCCATACTTTATTGTGATCCACACAGTCAAAGGATTTGGCACAGTCAATAAAGCAAAAATAGATGTTATTCTGGATTTCTCTTGCTTTTTCGTGCTTACAAATAGCTGTGAAAAGAAGGGAAGTGAAAAGCAAAGGAGAAAAGGAAATGTATAAACATCTGAATGCAGAGTTCCAAAGAATAGCAAGAAGAGATAAGAAAGCTTTCTTCAGCGATCAATGCAAAGAAATAGAGGAAAACAACAGAATGGGGAAGACTAGAGATCTCTTCAAGAAAATCAGAGATACCAAGGGAACATTTCATACAAAGATGGGCTCGATTAAGGACAGAAATGGTATGGACCTAACAGAAGCAGAAGATATTAAGAAGAGACGGCAAGAATACACAGAAGAACTGTACAAAAAAGATCTTCATGACCGAGATAATCACGATGGTGTGATCACTGACCTAGAGCCAGACATTCTGGAATGTGAAGTCAAGTGGGCCTTAGAAAGCATCACTACAAACAAAGCTAGTGGAGGTGATAGAATTCCAGTGGAGCTATTCCAAATCCTGAAAGATGATGCTGCGAAAGTGCTGCGCTCAATATGCCAGCAAATTTGGAAAACTCAGCAGTGGCCACAGGACTGGAAAAGGTCAGTTTTCATTCCAATCTCAAAGAAAGGCAATGCCAAAGAACGCTCAAACTACCGCACAATTGCACTCATCTCACATGCTAGTAAAGTAATGCTCAAAATTCTCCAAGCCAGGCTTCAGCAATATGTGAACCATGAACTTCCTGATGTTCAAGCTGGTTTTAGAAAAGGCAGAGGAACCAGAGATCAACTTGCCAACATCCGCTGGATCATGGAAAAAGCAAGAGAGTTCCAGAAAAACATCTATTTCTGCTTTATTGACTATGCCAAAGCCTTTGACTGTGTGGATCACAATAAACTGTGGAAAATTCTTCAAGAGATGGGAATACCAGATCAGCTGACCTGCCTCTTGAGAAACCTATATGCAGGTCAGGAAACAACAGTTAGAACTGGACATGGAACAACAGACTGGTTCCAAATAGGAAAAGGAGTCCGTCAAGGCTGTATATTGTCACCCTGTTTATTTAACTTATATGCAGAGTACATCATGAGAAACGCTGGGCTGGATGAAACACAAGCTGGAATCAAGATTGCCAGGAGAAATATCCATAACCTCAGATATGCAGATGACACCACCCTTATGGCAGAAAGTGAAGAGGAACTCAAAAGCCTCTTGATGAAAGTGAAAGTGGAGAGTAAAAAAGTTGGCTTAAAGCTCAACATTCAGAAAACGAAGATCATGGCATCTGGTCCCATCACTTCATGGGAAATAGATGGGGAAACAGTGTCAGACTTTATTTTGGGGGGCTCCAAAATCACTGCAGATGGTGACTGCAGCCATGAAATTAAAAGACACTTACTCCTTGGAAGGAAAGTTATGACCAACCTAGATAGCATATTCAAAAGCAGAGACATTACTTTGCCAACAAAGGTTTGTCTGGTCAAGGCTATGGTTTTTCCTGTGGTCATGTATGGATGTGAGAGTTGGACTGTGAAGAAGGCTGAGTGCCGAAGAATTGATGCTTTTGAACTGTGGTGTTGGAGAACACCCTTGAGAGTCCCTTGGACTGCAAGGAGATCCAACCAGTCCATTCTGAAGGAGATCAGCCCTGGGATTTCTTTGGAAGGAATGATGCTAAAGCTGATACTCCAGTACTTTGGCCACCTCATGCGAAGAGTTGACTCATTGGAAAAGCCTCTGATGCTGGGAGGGATTGGGGGCAGGAGGAGAAGCGGACGACAGAGGATGAGACGGCTGGATGGCATCACTGACTCGATGGACATGAGTTTGGGTGAACTCTGGGTGTTGGTGATGGACAGGGAGGCCTGGCATGCTGCGATTCATGGGGTTGCAAAGATTCGGACACGACTGAGCGACTGATCTGATCTGATCTTGCTTTTTCGATGATCCAGCAAATGTTGGCAATTTGATGTCTGATTCCTCTGCCTTTTCTAAAACTAGCTTGAACATCTGGAAGTTCATGGTTCACGTATTGCTGAAGCCTGGCTTGGAGAATTTTGAGCATTACTTTACTAGTGTTTGAGATGAGTGCAATTGTGGGGTAGTTTGAGCATTCTTTGGGATTGGAATGAAAACTGACCTTTTCCAGTCCTGTAGCCACTGCTGAGTTTTCCAAATTTGCTGGCATATTGAGTGCAGCACTTTTACAGCATCATCTTCCAGGATTTAAAATAGCTCATCCGGAATTCCATCACTTCCACTAGCTTTGTTCGTAGTGATGCTTTCTAAGGCCCACTTGACTTCACATTCCAGGATGTCTGGCTCTAGGTGAGTGATCACATCATTGTGATTATCTGGGTCATGAAGCTCTTTTTTGTACTGTTTTTCTGTGTATTCTTGCCATCTCTTCTTAATATCTTCTGCTTATATTAGGTCCTTACCATTTCTGTCCTTTATTTAACCCATCTTTGTAAGAAATATTCCCTTGGTATCTCTAATTTTCTTGAAGAGATCTCTAGTCTTCCCCATTCTGTTTTTTTCCTCGATTTCTTTGCGTTGATCCCTGAGGAAGGCTTTCTTATCTCTCCTTGATATTCTTTGGAACTCTGCATTCAGATTCTTATATCTTTCCTTTTCTCCTTTGCTTTTCGCTTCTCTTCTTTTCACAGCTATTTGTAAGGCCTCCCCAGACAGCCATTTTGCTTTTTTGCATTTCTTTTCCATGGGGATGGTCTTGATCCCTGTCTCCTCTACAATGTCACAAACCTTATTCCATAGTTCACCAGGCACTCTGTCTATCAGATCTAGTCCATTAAATCTATTTCTCAGTAACACTGTATAATCATAAGGGATTTGATTTAGGTCATACCTGAATGGTCTAGTGGTTTTCCCTACTTTCTTCAATTTCAGTCTGAATTTGCAATAAGCAGTTCAGATATGAGCCACAGTCAGCTCCCAGTCTTGTTTTTGCTGACTGTATAGAGCTTCTCCGTCTTTGGCTGCAAAGAATATAATCAATCTGATTTCGGTGTTGACCATATGGTCATGGTGGAGAGGTCTGACAGAATGTGGTCCACTGGAGAAGGGAATGGCAAGCCACTTCAGTATTCTTGCTATAAGAACCCCATGAACAGTATGAAAAGGCATAATGATAGGATACTGGAAGTGGAACTACCCAGGTGGGTAGGTGCCCAATATGCTACTGGAGATCAGTGGAGAAATAACTCCAGAAAGAATGAAGGGATGGAGCCAAAGCAAAAAGAATACCCAGTGTGGATGTGACTGGTGATCGAAGCAAGGTCTGCTGCTGTAAAGAGCAATATTGCATAGGAACCTGGAATGTCAGGTCCATGAATCAAGGCAAATTGAAAGTGGTCAAACAGGAGATGGCAAGAGTAAACGTCAACATTCTAGGAATCAGCGAACTGAAATGGACTGGAATGGGTGAATTTAACTGAGATGACCATTATATCTACTACTGTGGGCAAAAATCCCTTAGAAAAAAATGGAGTAGCCATCATGGTCAACAGAAGAGTCTGAAATGCAGTACTTGGATGCAATCTCAAAAACCACAGAATGATCTCTGTTCGTTTCCAAGGCAAACCATTCAATATCACAGTAATCCAAGTCTATGCCTCAACCAGTAATGCTGAAGAAGCTGAAGTTGAACAGTTCTATGAAGACCTACAAGACCTTTTAGAACTAACACCCAAAAAAGATTTCCTTTTCATTATAGGGGACTGGAATGCAAAAGTAGGAAGTCAAGCAACACCTGGGGTAACAGGCAAGTTTGGCCTTGGAATACAGAATGAAGCAGGGCAAAGACTAATAGAGTTTTGCCAAGAGAACGCACTGGTCATAGCAAACACCCTCTTCCAAAAACACAGGAGAAGACTCTACAGGTGGACATCACCAGATGGTAAACACCAGAATCAGATTGATTATATTCATATCATAGTAATGAAAAAATTGGACAATGGCTTTCCTTGACTTATAGTCAAAAATAATTTTGGGGATTACTTGAATGTAACAGTGGTTTTGTTATTAGATTTGCAACATGACCCATGGACTGAATGTTAATCAGCAGATATGTACCACTTCCTCACTTGGTCTCTTTGGAAACTGAGCAAGTACCTTGTCCTCTCTGTGTCAGTTGCCTCATTTGTGAAATACCCAATAGGCCTCCCCAGTCCTAATTTGTTTAGAGCATTTTCCCTACCCAGGTTGAGGCGGAAGTTGATACTCTGTCCAAGGTTCTGAGACAACGAGCACAGGATCCCTTCCTTCCCACCTTCAAAAGATTAAGTAAAAGATATGTGAGTGTCGTTCCTGCCTAATTTTATTTATGTCACCCTTTTGTACAGTAATAAATCTCTGACCTTAGAAAATAGCTCTTTATATTTACTATCACATGTAACATTTTTCTCTAGAAACTTACTTTTCTTAGAACATTACCTAAAGGAAAATATAATACACTAAATGCTATAGCTGATATTTGTAACAGAACACAATTTAGTTAAAATGATGAAATAGAATGGAGTTACCAAGCACCTCTAAATTTTTTTTCAGCAGGCTTTCATTAATTTAGGCAATTTTTAAATCTTTTATTGAATTATAATTTTATGGAAATATAGTTATTGATACCATATTATATGTCACAGATGTACAGTATAGTGACTCACAATTTTTGAAGGTTATACTCCATTTATAGTTATAAAATATTGGTTATATCCTTGTGTTGTACAAAATATCCTTATAACTTATTTTATATATAATAGCTTGTACCTCTTACTCCCCTACCACTATACTATCCCTTCCCCTGTCCCTCCTGCCACTGGTAACCATTAGTTCCTTCTCTCTCTATATATATGATACTGGTTTTTTTTTTACTACAGTCACTAGTTTGTTATATTAGTACTTCTTAGATTCCACATGTGAGTGATGTCATACAGTATTTGTCTTTCTCTGTCTGACTTACTTCGCTTAGTATTATACCCTCTAAATCCCTCCATGTTGCTGCAAATGGCAAAATTTCATTCTTCTTATTGCTGAATAGTATTCCATTGTATATATACCACATCTTCTTTATCCATTCCTCTATCGATGGCCACATATATTGCTTCCTGTCTTGGCAATTGTAAATACTGCTGCTATGAACATTGGGGTACATGTATCTTTTCAAATTAGTGTTTTTGCTGTTTTTGGATATATACCCAGAAATGGAATTTCTTGGCCACAGAGTAGTTTTATTTTTAGTTTTTCAAGAAAGCCCTATATTCTTTTCCATGATGGCTGCAGCAATTTCCATTCTTATTAACAGTGTATGAGGATTCCCTTTTCTCTACATCCTTGACAACATCTGTTATTTGTGTTCCTTTTGATGATAGTGAGGTATATTTTTAAAACTCAAAAGAAGACAAATAAGTCTATTAATGATAGATTATATTCATACTTTACTAAAAGTGTTTCTTTGGACATAATTACATTTTTCAAATAATGATTCAATCTCCAAAGAAAAATCCATGTTAATAAAAATAGCAGTTTTCAAAGAGCCTCTAAAATATGTTTCCTCTTATAAACATAGGTTTTTTTTTTTTTTAAGAATATGAGTACAAAGGATTACATTTTTCTTTTTCCTGTAAAATCATCTCTGGTTATATTATGAGGGTGAAGTTATAAATCTGAAGAGAAGAAACATGAATTGAGCCCAGATTAACAAAAATATATTCTCACAAGGGCAATCTTTATATGAATTTTTAGCCTAAATCAATCTTCAAGCTCTACAAGCAGCTTTGAGAAGTGTGAAACTGTGAGAAGATATAACTAAGGATAATATGACATCGAAAAGTGTTTTTAAATGATCCTGGAAAAAGTAGATTACTTCCTAGGGAATATATATATATTCCTAGGGAAATAAAACAGGTAGAAAAGTAAGTATGGCTTTCCTGAGACAACTGGGCCCCTTTGAGATAATATCAATGTGTTTGATGTACAAATGTTAGTAGCAGGGAACTTGTCATGATCAGAAAGAATAAGTTAGCCCAAAAATTTAAGTACTGCTCTGACTCCTTTTTAGCTAATTAAAAAAACTGGACAAGATTAGCTGTATCATAAGTGCATTTGAGTCTCTCAGAATTAGTACCAAAAATAGTAGTCCTCCAGTATAACTAAGGTCATGGTAAATTATAAGAGAAACTAATATTCTACGAGGAGATTCAGTTCAGTACAGTCGCTCAGTCGTGTTTGACTCTTTGCTACCCCATGAACCGCAGCATGCTAGGCCTCTCTGTCCATCACCAACTCCCAGAACCACACAAACCCACCTCCATTGGGTCAGTGATGCCATCCAACCATCTCATCCTCTGTAGTGCCCCTCTCCTCCTGCCCGCAGTCTTTTCCCAGCATCAGGGTCTTTTCAAATGAGTCAGCTCTTTGCATCAGGTGGCCAAAGTATTGGAGTTTCAGCTTCAACATCAGTCCTTCCAATGAACACTGAGGACTGATCTCCTTTAGGATGGACTGGTTGGATCTCCTTGCAGTCCAAGGGACTCTCAAGAGTCTTCTTCAACACCACAGTTCAAAAGCATCAATCAGCTTTCTTTATAGTCTGACTCTCACATCTGTACATGACCACTGGAAGAAACATAGCCTTGACTAGACAGACCTTTGCTGACAAAGTAATGTCTCTGCTTTTTAATATGCTGTCTAGATTGGTCATAACTTTACTTCCAAGGAGTAAGTATCTTTTAATATCATGGCTGCAATCACCATCTGCAGTGATTTTGGAGCCCCCAAAAATAAAGTCAGCCACTGTTTCCACTGTTTCCACATCTATTTGCCATGAAGTGATGGGACCAGATGCCATGATCTTAGTTTTCTGAATGGTGAGCTTTAAGCCAACTTTTTCACTCTCCTCTTTCACTTTCATCAAGAGGCTTTTTAGTTCCTCTTCACTTTCTGCCATAAGGGTGGTGTCATCTGCATATGTGAGGTTATTGATATTTCTCCCGGCAATCTTTATTCCAGCTTATGCTTCCTCCAGCCCAGCATTTCTCATGATGTACTCTGCATATTAGTTCTGCTATATTAATCAAAGATTAGTAAATAATTAAATAATTATTAAAGATTACTTCCATTTGTCTATTTTTTTTTAAAGAACTGACTACTTTTAAAAATACTAATATTTTATTAGATTTTCTTTGGAATCAGTTTTCATTGTTTGCAATAAACCCACATTGTACAGAGAACTATAAATCCCAAGTTGTTATTAGTAATTATTCAGTTCATCAAATTTTAGAACATTACATTAGTTTCTGAAGATAAAGTGTAGGCAAATTCAGGTTTGCTATAAGTTCATTGGGCTTCCCTGGTGGCTCAGAGGTTAAAGTGTCTGCCTGCAATGCAGGAGACTTGGGTTCAATCTCTGGGTCGGGAAGATCCCCTGGAGAAGGAAACGGGGATAAGTTCATTATGAAGGTTGAATTAAGATTATAACAGCCATAGTGTTCTTCATCAAATGTTCTTTTTTAAAGCATAATATTTATTTTATACCAAAATAAAATATTTGTTATTTAATAATTATAATGAATCATAAAACGATAAACAACACAATTTGTGAACTAAGTTTTCCAGATCACTGAATTTGGAAACGATATTCTGACAAAGAACTTTTCTTCATCATTGTCTGTCATCTTACGATGCCAAATTCTTGCTGGTCTGACTCTGGTAGAAAGGAATAAGGCTTAGAATTAATGGTAGTAACTTTAATGAAATTTATTATGTAGCTGTTGGGGAAAGATTTTGGGAGGGTGTCTAGGTTGCTTTCCCCCATATTTAGGTTGCTAAAGAAATCTAAAAATCTTTCATTAGTGGATTAGCTAAGTAAATTATATATATCCAATACAGTAAAATATTATTCTTAAAAATTTTGTAAGCAAATAATTTTGCTTGTTTTAAATAAGCATTTTCCAAACACATTTATTCAGAGGATTTTTTTGTGTTTGACTTATCATCTATTAATGGCTCACAAAACATACTTGTGACACCCTTTTAGAACAGTACCAGAAGCAATGTGATCATTTCAGCTCTTTGAGCATGGGATTGAAAGAGCTGATTCAGACTCACTGAGCTGCCAGCTGGAGAAACTCCAGGATGCTGGCATCTTGGCCACACTCCAGGGTGCCATGGTCTTTCCCTCTGTCTCAGGGAAGTTACATAATACTGAGAGGCATGCTGTACTCACCTAGAAGGCACTCACACACATACAGACAGCTGGGAGTTTTCTGAGATTCATGAGAAAGAAAAGAGTCCCAGAACTTTTATTTATTTATTTATTTATTTTTGGTATTAGGCGAAAGCCAAGAAACTCTTGGCAGAGAAGACCTTTTTCTCAGAAACTGAGCAAAACTTGTATTTGAATACTTAAAGTGGCAGGATTCTTTCGATTCTTTTGCAGAAGGGCTACCCTTGGAATTGTTCTTTGTGGCATTGTTGAGTTGCACTGGTGCTATTAGAATTGGATGGTCACTCTGTTACTGGCCTGAGTTGTTTTAGCCTCAGCAGTGGGGAGAGAAATGCAATTAGCCTGCAGGGAGAACTTGGAGAATGGAAAAGTCTTCAACATAGCTGTTAGAAAGGCAGGGACTTAACAATTCTTTTTGTTGGTTGGTTCATTTTAGACACAAAAAACACTTGCATATTTTCTAGTGATAATCTAATAAAACTGGAAATCATCAAAAAAGTGAAATCTTAGAAATTAAGATACACTCATGAGTAACCACTGAATCAAAGAAAACTGAAAATAAAACTTACCTATGAGACATACAAAAGCTGCACTTAAGAGAGAAGTTGTAACCTAAATGCCTAAATTATTGCAGAAATATGGGATGCAAATTTGAGCAGTAAAGACGCAAATGCCTGCATATAAGGCAGGTGTGATGTTTTGTTCTTGTTCTATGAAGTTTTCCCTCATAAGTGAATCACTGTATACTTGAGTTCTTAACAAAACCTCTCAAATAATCTATTATATCATGCTCTAAGTAGTTTTTAAAAGCAATGATCTATTGGAAGAAGATAGATTAGCTTTAAATGGCACCCCTCAATGCAGTTTGGGATGATTATAATAGATTTTACCTGATAGAATTTGTTAAAGAAGGTAGTAAGGAAATTGAAAGTGGATTTAGTGAGTACTGTGCAGTGTTCAGTCATGTCCAACTCTTTGCAGCCCCATGGACTGTAACCTGCCAGGCTCTTCTGTCTGTGGGGATTCTCTAGGCAAGAATACTGTAGTGGGTTACCATGCCATCCTCCAGGGGACCTTCCCACCCCTGGGATTAAACCCAGGTCTCCCATATGCTGGTGGATTCTCTACTGTCTGAGCCACCAGGGAAGCCCATGAATACTGGAGTGGGTAGCCTATCCCTTCTCCAGGGGATCTTCCCAGCCCAGGAATCAAACTAGGGTCTCCTGCATTGCAGGAAGATTCTTTATCAGCTGAGCTACCAAGGAAACCCAGATTTAGTGAGTACCCCTGAGTAAATGACTTCATAGCTATATGTTTAGGATTTTATGAGAAACATGGATTTTAAAAATTATTTGGAATAAGATTATAGTGGTCACAATTTAGAGATTATACAAATTCATTTTGGAATAGATTAGAATGAATGAGAAAAACTATTACATTATGCAAATAAAAATTAAGTGTGTGAGGAAATTCCAGTGAACCATTGGCTGTGAATTCAAAAGATGTGTTACATCTTAAACAGCTCAGATGATGTGAAGGTTATGTGCATTAGGAACAAGCATGCAATGATTCACAAAGTGGAACCAGTGGCAAAAACTACAATTTCAAGTTTAAATAAAACTTAACATTTAAAAAGTTTAAATAAAATTGTTTCAATAATATGAGGGAAAGATTTCCCACACCACGTTTAAGATGCTTGCGAGTTACTACTCCATTCTAACAATAAATAAAAAGCTGAACAAACCGGAAAATCAACAACTTATTTAGACCTACGAGAGAAGTGAGGTCACAAGGTATACCGTGGTGCCCCAAACTGCAGAGGCAGAAAGGTCAGTACAGAAAATAACAGCAGGAAGCCCTGTGGGTACCAGGGCTAGGGTAGGGAACCGGAACTAATGATTGATAATCGATGAAATGCTGTAACAGAATGAAGATCATTAAGGAAAAATAAATCAAGGGATTAAAACAAATATAATTTTCATAGATATAAGATACTGATAACACAAAGTAGGAGCAAACAGTTATGTAAAATATCCAAGTGGAAATAGAATGAAAAATAAAATTGCTTAAAAGTTTATCAGAGAAGATGAAGAGTCAAATAATTAATTACTGGGCTAGAATTTCAGATTGCATAACTTTTCCAGAAAACATCACAATTAATAAAGAATTTAAAATTGTAAGTGCTAAAAAATTGTGTCAATATCTTAATAGTAGAGTTCCTGAAAATAAGTATAAATAGAGTACGGATTACTTAAATGAAAATCACCAAGAATTTCTTAAGTAGGGATAGTTGTGAAATTAAAGGATGATTCAATACTAGATAATTTTTAATGTTATTTATTATTTTCATGGGTCAAAAGGAAAGCAATATTCCTTCAATAGAATTAGGGAAAGCAATGAAAATACTTTGCATTTATTATTTGAAATTCTTATACAATTAGAAATAAAAACTTCCTTAACTTAGTGAAAGCCATATACACAAATATCTACAACTATTATACTTAATGAATAAGCTTAATAAATTCAAAAGGTCTATTAAGACAAGGATGTTCAGTATCATTATTATTATTTAACATGATCAGAAGCCCTGGCTAAGACAAAAAGAGAGATGTAAAAATTAGAAGGTAAGAAATAAAACTACTATCATTTGTAGATTATGTAAACATCCATATAGAAAACTTCACAAAATCAATAGCTAGTCAAAACTTACTAAACTAATAACATTTTAATAAAAAACAACTATATTATCTATTAAGAAGTCAAAATGAATAAGATCCTTATAGATGAAAATGTTTAAAAGTGTCTTGAAAAATGTCATAAAATGAGTTGTAATGTATAAATACACCTTGTTCAATGATGGACTAAAAACATTGTCAAGATTCACAATCTTGCAAACTTACAACATATTGTAGCTATAATATCCATAGTAGTCCAAGAAATCATATAGAAAACTATTTTAAAAAGGAAAAATTAATAGAATCAAATTGATCATAAAATGTAATTAAAAAATACTGTTACAGAAATGGACATATAAAAGTAGTCAACTGAATAGAGTCAAACAGAATAGAGAAACCAGAATGAGATTCAGATATTTCAAAATCTGATATTTCTGATTTGGCAAAATTGGCATTCATTTATTTCTGTAAAAAATGACAGTTTATATTAAAAAATGGCATTAACACAATTTATTAGCTATTTGGGGGAAATATAGATTACATCATACATAAAAATAAGTGCCAGGGTTTCAGTAATGGTGAAGTATTTATACCAAGCCTTCTACTGAAAAAGATAAATGAAAATAGGCGCCCCACTCCAGTGCTCTTGCCTGGCAAACCCCATGGACGGAGGAGCCTGGTGGGCTGCAGTCCATGGGGTTGCTAAGAGTCGGACACGACTGAGCGACTTCACTTCCACTTTTCACTTTGCATTGGAGAAGGAAATGGCAACCCACTCCAGTGTTCTTGCCTGGAGAATCCCAGGGACGGGGGAGCCTGGTGGGCTGCTGTCTATGGGGTCGCACAGAGTCGGACACGACTGAAGTGACTTAGCAGCAGCAGCAGCAGCAGACAAATAATAATTATAATCTATTTAAAAGCACTAAAAAATAACCAAAGAAGATAATTAGGAAATGTACCATTCCAAGGAAAAAAAGGCAATCGAAGGTATTTAATTTTCCCTCTTTCACTCTATACTTCTCATTCTTGCTTCTTACTGAAGGAGGCTGTCCTGCATGCCCTCTCTTGTACTCTGAGAGAAGCTGACGGCTTTATCTTTTTTTGTTTGTTTGTTTCTTGTCTTTTTGGCCATACAGTGCAGCATGTAGGATCTTAGTTCCCCAATCAGGGATCAAATCTGTGCTCCCTCTATTAGGAATGTAGAGTCTTAACCACTGAACCGTCAAAGAAGTCCTGAGAAGTTGATAGCTTTAAATGTATATTGTAGAAAGGATGTTTTTTAAAAGGAACCATACATAAACCCCAGAAAAAGTAGAAGAAAAATAATACAAATTAATAGGAGAAATTCATAAAATAGCAAAATATTTTATTTTTAAATAAAGAGAGTTAAGGAAACCAAACTATTTTTCTTTGGAAAAACTTGTATATTTCTTACAAAATTAATATAGAAAAAAGTGAGAAGGCACAAATAATAATATCAAGATTGTAAAAGTAATTAATATGTGTGCATATTATTCTTAGCATCATATTATGTTACAGACATTTAACACTTCATAAGAGAACTTTCCCTGGTAGCTCAATTGGAAAACCCTCCTGTAATGCAGGAGACCCTGGTTGGATCCTTGGGTTGGGAAGATCCCCTGAAAGAGGGCATGGGAACCCACTCCAGTATTTTTGTCTGGAGAATCCCCATGGATAGAGGAGCCCAGCAGGCTACAGTAAAGGAGTCACAAAGAGTCAGACATGACTAAGCACAGCACAGCACAAGAAAACTTTATAAAAATGTTTTGTCAATAAATTTTCAAATATAGATGATCTAGAAAGACACAATTTATCAAAACTAAACTAAGAATGCTGCTGCTAAGTCGTGTCAGTCCTGTCCAACTCTGTGTGACCCCTCAGATGGAAGCCCACCAGGCTCCACCATCCCTGGGATTCTCCAGGCAAGAACACCCGAGTGGGTTGCCATTTCCTTCTCCAATGCATGAAAGTGAAAAGCGAAAGTGAAGTTGCTCAGTCGTGTCTGACTCTTAGCTGCCCATGGACTATAGCCTACCAGGCTCCTCCATCCATGGGATTTCCCAGGCAAGAGTACTGGAGTAGGGTTCCATTAACTAAGAATGGAAAATGTTAATATTCTTTTATCCAATACAGAAATTGAATCTGTAAATAAAAGTCTGAATGTAGAAAACTACAGATTCTCGTGGATTTGATGGGATATTCTAACGAGTGTTTGAGGAAGAAGGAAGCCAATTTTACACAAACTCTTAGAGATGAAAGTAACAGAAACACTTAAGGCATGAAGTATTGTTAATACTTATTAAGAACATTAAAGAAAGTGAAGGCGCTCAGTTGTGTCCAACTCTGCGACCCCATGAACTGTAGACTACTAGGCTTCTCTGTCCATGGGATTTTCCAGGCAAGGGTACTGGAGTGGGTTGCCATTTCCTTCTCCAGGGGATCTTCCTGACCCAGGAATCGAACCCAGGTCTCCTGCATTGCAGGCAGATGCTTTACCCTCTGAGCCACCAGGGAAGCCCAAGAATATTAAAGCTATTACCAAAAGCAATATATATATATGAAATGCAAAAATTTTCATGAAAAATTAGCAAATTGAATCTAGCATTATATGAAAATTATAATCTATCTCAACATAGTTGAAAATATCTTAGGAATAAACTAGGTTAACACCTGAAAGTTAACTAAGTGATCTTCATTACATTAACAGAATAAAGTAAAATTAACATATGGTCCTCTTTGTCAATTTCGAAAATGCATCTGACATGGTTTGACATTCATGTATGATTAAAAACAAAGCTGCTTTATAAACTAGAAATCGAAAGGCACTTATTTAATAAAGTAATAAAAGTTATCTTTTAAACTGATAAAAGTTGTCAATGAAGTTTACAGCAAATATCATACATAATGAAATATGGAAAATTTTTCCTTTTAGATGTAGAATGAGCTTAGATAGTGGAAAAAAGCAAGAAAAAAAATAAGATGCATGACTTGAAAAGAAAGAAATAAAACTGTTATTACATTAGTCAATTTATTTAAAAATCTCTGTGAAGCTCAGAGATGAGTTAAAAGGACTAAAATGTGTTTAGTTGCAGTTGGAGCAGTGTCACTATTAAAAAATCAATTGTATTTCTATATACCAGAAACAAATAACAATAAAAGTCTAAAGCTATATTTTACCCTAGCAAAAAAAAAAAAATTACATAGAAGTTGAGAGAAAATTAAAATGACAGAAATAAAACATTATATTATCTGTCTGGATAGGGTCATTTTTCCAAACTGATTTCTATGTTTAATGCAATTTCACTCAAAATTTGAGCATTTTTTGGTATTGTGTGGAAACTGGGACACCAACTCTAAAATGTATATGGTCATGAAAAGTACTCATAATAGCAAGGCAATACTAAGGAGCAAGAAGAAGGAGTATTTATTCTACCAGTTATTTAGTGAAAGTGAAAAGAAAGTGAAAGTCACTCAGTCGTGTCTGACTCTTTGTGATCCCATGGACTATACAGTCTATGGAATTCTCCAGGCCAGAATACTGGAGTGGGTAGCCTTTCCCTTCTCCAGGGGATCTTCCCAACCCAGGGATCAAACTCACGTCTCCTGCATTGCAGGTGGATTCTTTTTTTTTTTTTTTTTTTTTTTTTTTAATTTTATTTTATTTTTAAACTTTACATAACTGTATTAGATTTGCCAAATATCAAAGCTGAGCCACAAAGGAAGCCCAAGAATACTGGAGTGAGTAGCCTATCCATTTTCACAGGGATCTTCCTGACCCAGGACTTGAACAGGGGTCTCCTGTATTGCAGGTGGATTCTTTACCAACTGAGCTATGAAGGAAGCCCAGTTATTTAAACTAATAGGTAAAAGGCTACAGTTATTAAAAAAGGGAAGTGTTAGCCTATGATTGACAAACCTTGCAGAGACTCAAAACTGACCCATCCCTAGCGGCTGCCCTGCTGTGTAGGATGAATAGATGGTCTTTCAGTAAATGAGCTATTTGGACAACTGTATGGGGAAAAAAACAAAGATTTGATCTCATCTCTTAAAATATGTATTAATACTATTGATTCCAGATAAACAGAAGATCTAAAGGGGAAATGCAGAAAATAATATTTCTGAGAAATAATATAAGAATCATTAGTGAAACAGAGAAAGAATTCTTAAACATAACACACAAAAAAACACTAACCATAATGAAAAGTATATTAGACAATATTAAACCCGAGTTAGACAAGGCTGTGGTCCTAGTGTGATTAGATTGACTAGTTTTCTGTGAGTATGGTTTCAGTGTGTCTGCCCTCTGATGCCCTCTTTGCAACACTTACCGTCTTACTTGGGTTTCTCTTACCTTGGGCGTGGGGTATCTCTTCACGGCTGCTCCAGCAAAGCGCAGCCAATGCTCCTTACCTTGGACGAGGGGTATCTCATCACCACCGCCCTTCCTGACCTTCAACGTGGGATAGCTCCTCTAGGCCCTCCTGTGCCCACGCAGCCACGGTGTGGGGTTGATCCTCCCGGCCGCCGCCCCTAGCCTCAGGCTTAAGGGCATGGGGTATCTCCTCTCTGCCCCGCCCCCCCCACCACCTCCCCCCACCCCGACCTCGGACGTGGGGTAGTTCCTCTTGGCGGTTCCTGCGCCTCTAGGCCACTGCCCCTGACCTCGGACTTGGGGTAGCTCCTCTCGGCTGCGCTTAGCGCGCCCATCGCAGCCACCTGTGCTTTAGATCTGACAGAATGTGGTCCACTGGAGAAGGGACTGGCAAACCACTTCAGTATTCTTGCCTTGATAACCCCATGAACAGTATGAAAAGGCAAAATGATAGGACACTGAAGGGAAACTCCCCAGATCAGTAGGTGCCCAATATGCTACTGGAGATCAGTGGAGAAATAACTCCAGAAAGAATGAAGGGATGGAGCCAAAGCAAAAACAATACCCAGCTGTGGATGTGACTGGTGATAGAAGCAAGGTCCAATGCTGTAAAGAGCAATATTGCATAGGAACCTGGAATGTCAGGTCCATGAATCAAGGCAAATTGGAAGTGGTCAAATGAGAGATGGCAAGAGTGAATGTTGACATTCTAGGAATCAGCGAACTGAAATGGACTGGAATGGGTGAATTTAACTCAGATGACCATTATATCTATTACTGAGGGCAGGAATTCCTCAGAAGAAATAAAGTAGCCATCATGGTCCACAAAAGAGTCCGAAATGCAGTACTAGGATGCAAGCTCAAAAATGACAGAATGATCTCTGTTCATTTTCAAGGCAAACCATTCAATATCACAGTAATCCAAGTCTATGCCACAACCAGTAATGCTGAAGAAGCTGAAGTTGAACAGTTCTATGAAGACCTACAAGACCTTTTAGAACTAACACCCAAAAAAGATTTCCTTTTCATTATAGGGGACTGGAATGCAAAACTAGGAAGTCAAGAAACACCTGGGGTAACAGGCAAATTTGGCCTTGGAATACAGAATGAAGCAGGGCAAAGACTAATAGAGTTTTGCCAAGAAAATGCACTGGTCATAACAAACACCCTTTTCCAACAACACAAGAGAAGACTCTATACATGGACATCACCAGATGGTCAACACTGAAATCAGATTGATTATATTCTTTGCAGCCAAAGACACAGAAGCTCTATATAGTCAGCAAAAACAAGACCAGGAGCTGACTGTGGCTCAGACTATGAACTCCTTATTGCCAAATTCAGACTGAAATTGAAGAAAGTAGGGAAAACCACTAGACCATTCAGGTATGACCTAAATCAAATCCCTTATGATTATACAGTGGAAGTGAGAAAGAGATTTAAGGGCCTACATCTGATAGACAGAGTGCCTGATGAGCTATGGAATGAGGTTTGTGACATTGTAGAGGAGACAGGGATAAAGACCATCCCCATGGAAAAGAAATGCAAAAAAGCAAAATGGCTGTCTGGGGAGGCCTTACAAATAGCTGTGAAAAGAAGAGAAGTGAAAAGCAAAGGAGAAAAGGAAAGTTATAAACATCTGAATGCAGAGTTCCAAAGAATAGCAAGAAGATATAAGAAAGCTTTCTTCAGCGATCAATGCAAAGAAATAGAGGAAAACAACAGAATGGGAAAGACTAGAGATCTCTTCAAGAAAATCAGAGATACCAAAGGAACATTTCATGCAAAGATGGGTTCAATAAAGGACAGATACGGTATGGACCTAACAGAAGCAGAAGATATTAAGACGAGATGGCAAGAATACAGAAGAACTGTACAAAAAAGATCTTCACGACCCAGATAACCACGATGGTGTGATCACTGACCTAGAGCCAGACATCCTGGAATGTGAAGTCAAGTGGGCCTTAGAAGGCATCACTACGAACAAAGCTAGTGGAGGTGATGGAATTCCAGTTAAGCTATTCCAAAGCCTGAAAGATGATGCTGTGAAAGTGCTGCACTCAATATGCCAGCAAATTTGGAAAACTCAGCAGTGGCCACAGGACTGGAAAAGGTCAGTTTTCATTCCAATCCCAAAGAAAGGCAATGCCAAAGAATGCTCAAACTACTGCACAATTGCACTTATCTCACACGCTAGTAAGATCAGATCAGATCAGATAGTCCCTCAGTCATGTCCGACTCTTTGCGACCCCATGAATCGCAGCATGCCAGGACTCCCTGTCCATCACCAACTCCCAGAGTTCACCCACACTCACATCCATCGAGTCAGTGATGCCATCCAGCCATCTCATTCTCTGTCGTCCCCTTCTCCTCCTGCCCCCAATCCCTCCCAGCATCAGAGGCCTTTCCAATGAGTCAACTCTTCGCATGAGGTGGCCAAAGTACTGGAGTTTCAGCTTTAGCATCATTCCTTCCAAAGAAATCCCAGGGCTCATCTCCTTCAGAATGGACTGGTTGGATCTCCTTGCAGTCCAAGGGACTCTCAAGAGTCTTCTCCAACACCACAGTTCAAAAGCATCAATTCTTCGGCACTCAGCCTTCTTCACAGTCCAACTCTCACATCCATACATGACCACAGGAAAAACCATAGCCTTGACTAGACGAACCCTTATTGGCAAAGTAATGTCTCTGCTTTTGAATATGCTATCTAGGTTGGTCATAACTTTCCTTCCAAGGAGTAAGCGTCTTTTAATTTCATGGCTGCAGTCACCATCTCCTGTGATTTTGGAGCCTAGAAAAAGAAAGTCTGACAGTGTTTCCACTGTTTCCCCATCTATTTCCCATGAAGTGATGGGACTGGATGCCATGATCTTCATTTTCTGAATGTTGAGCTTTAAGCCAACTTTTTCACTCTCCTCTTTTACTTTCATCAAGAAGCTTTTGAGTTCCTCTTCACTTTCTGCCATAAGGGAGGTGTCATCTGCATATCTGAGGTTATTGATATTTCTCCCGGCAATCTTGATTCCAGCTTGTGTTTCTTCCAGCCCAGCATTTCTCATAATGTACTCTGCATATAAGTTAAATAAACAGGGTGACAATATACAGCCTTGACGTACTCCTTTTCCTATTTGGAACCAGTCTGTTCCATGTCCAGTTCTAACTGTTGCTTCCTGACCTGCATACAAATTTCTCACGAGGCAGATCAGGTGTTCTTGTATTCCCTTCTCTTTCAGAATTTTCCACAGTTTATTGTGATCCACACAGTCAAAGGCTTTGGCATAGTCAAAAAAGCAGAAATAGATGTTCTTCTGGAACTCTCTTGCTTTTTCTATGATCCCGCGGATGTTGGCAATTTGATCTCTGGTTCCTCTGCCTTTTCTAAAACCAGCTTGAACATCAGGAAGTTCACGGTTCACATATTGCTGAAGCCTGGCTTGGAGAATTTTGAGCATTACTTTACTAGCGTGTGAGATGAGTGCAATTGTGCAGTAGTTTGAGCATCCTTTGGCATTGCCTTTCTTTGGGATTGGAATAAAAACTGACGTTTTCCAGTCCTGTGGCCACTGCTGAGTTTTCAAATTTGCTGGCATATTGAGTGTAGTACTTTCACAGCATCATGTTTCAGGATTTGGAATAGTTCAACTGGAATGCCATCACCTCCACTACCTTTGTTTGTAGTGATGCTTTCTAAGGCCCACTTGACTTCACATTCCAGAATGTCTGGCTCTAGGTTAGTGATCACACCATCTTGATTATCTGGGTCGTGAAGATCTTTTTTGTACAGTTCTTCTGTGTATTCTTGCCATCTCTTCTTAATATCTGCTGCTTCTGTTAGGTCTATACCATTTCTGTCCTTTATCAAGCTCATCTTTGCATGAAATGTTCCTTTGGTATCTCTGATTTTCTTAAAGAGATCCCTAGTTTTTCCCATTCTGTTGTTTTCCTGTATTTCTTTACATTGACACGCTAGTAAAGTAATGCTCAAAATTCTCCAAGCCAGGCTTCAGCAATATGTGAACCGTGAACTTCCTGATGTTCAAGCTGGTTTTAGAAAAGGCAGGGGAACCAGAGATCAAATTGCCAACATCTGCTGGATCATGGAAAAGTAAGAGAGTTCCAGAAAGGCATCTATTTCTGCTTTATTGACTATGCCAAAGCCTTTGACTGTGTGGATCACAAGAAACTCTGGAAAATTATTCAAGAGATGGGACTACCAGACCACCTGATCAGCCTCTTGAGAAATTTGTATGCAGGTCAGGAAGCAACAGTTAGAACTGGACATGGAACAACAGACTGGTTCCAAATAGGAAAAGGAGTACATCAAGGCTGTATATTGTCACCCTGTTTATTTAACTTATATGCAAAGTACATCATGAGAAACGTTGGACTGGAAGAAACACAAGCCGGAATCAAGATTGCCGGGAGAAATATCAATAACCTCAGATATGCAGATGACACCACCCATATGGCAGAAAGTGAAGAGGAACTCAAAAGCCTCTTGATTAAGGTGAAAGTGGAGAGTGAAAAAGTTGGCTTAAAGCTCAACATTCAGAAAATGAAGATCATGGCATCCAGTCCCATCACTTCATGGGAAATAGATGGGGAAACAGTGGAAACACTGTCAGACTTTCTTTTTCTAGGCTCCAAAATCACAGGAGATGGTGACTGCAGCCATGAAATTAAAAGACGCTTACTCCTTGGAAGGAAAGTTATGATCAACATAGATAGCATAATCAAAAGCAGAGACATTACTTTGCCAATAAGGGTTCGTCTAGTCAAGGCTATGGTTTTTCCTGTGGTCATGTATGGATGTGAGAGTTGGACTGTGAAGAAGGCTGAGTGCCGAAGAATTGATGCTTTTGAACTGTGGTGTTGGAGAAGACTCTTGAGAGTCCCTTGGACTGCAAGGAGATCCAACCAGTCCATTCTGAAGGAGATGAGCCCTGGGATTTCTTTGGAAGGAATGATGCTAAAGCTGAAACTCCAGTACTTTGGCCACCTCATGCGAAGAGTTGACTCATTGGAAAGGCCTCTGATGCTGGGAGGGATTGGTGGCAGGAGGAGAAGGGGATGACAGAGAATGAGATGGCTGGATGGCATCACTGACTCGATGGACATGAGTCTGAGTGCACTCCGGGAGTTGGTGATGGACAGGGAGTCCTGGCGTGCTGCGATTCATGGGGTCGCAGAGAGTTGGACACAACTGAGCGACTGAGCTGATCTGATCTGAAACCCGAGTTACTTAATTTTCATCAATAGTATTTTTAGAATAATAAAAAGGCAACAGAGTAGAAAATAAGATATTTTTAATGTATAATCAATCAAGACTTCATATCTAAATATTTAAAAACTCTCTAAAATTCAACCAAAGACAACCCAATAGAACAATGCACATTTGACTTCCAAATGAAGAAAACCAATAACTGATAAACTTATGAAAAGTTCTTGAAATCTTAAGAAATCAAAGAAACATGTATTAAATTCAAAATGAGATATAGCTACATGTCTTGCAGAATGTCTAAAATTAAAAGACGATACCAAATACAGGCTATCATAGACAATGATGGTAATTTGTAAAAGATGTATTCCAAAAGATCAGAAAAGCATAAAATATTTCTCAACTTTACTGATTTGAAGATGCACATTGAATGGTCCAAGTCTAAATTATAATATCATTTTGGATATTATCATATACTCGTGATAGAACAGCCATACTATAGATACTATGTAGCTATTAGAACTAATGTGTTACTACATCAACTGTATTGATCTGAATGTTTGTTAGGGACATATGGTCCAATTAAAAAAAAGCACTGCAGAGTTACAATTTTGATTTTAAAAACTATTTGAGTGCAATAAGAAAAATATAAAAAATCATATACATATAAATGTCCATAAGTACTTATGAGCAAGGGAAAATGTGGATGAAAACACATCCAGGCTATTAGCATGTTTCCTCAGGCAACAGATGTAGAAATTTCAGAGAAGGAAGAATTTATTAACTTTTTCTTTATATGTCTTATATTATTTCCCAAAGAAATACAAATATGTAGTACTTCTATATTTTTAAAACAATGTAATAAAAGATAAAAAATAAAAATGAGAATAATAAAGTTAATATGACTAAAATTATTTAAGCCAAACAAAACAGCTTCCATGTTCATGCTCTGGCAAACATTATATGAGCAAGATCTTTACTGAGGACTAAAATTTCTCTTAGAATTAAACTCTCAAGAAGCAGACTTTTTATAGATTCTATAGCAGACCATGATAAATAGCAAGGATGCCTTGAGATAGGTTTGTTTGTTTAATGTGAATCACTGGTGACTTTATACATGACTAATGCAGCCATGTGAAATTTATAGATTTTGTTATCTTGAAAAAAAATGGCATATTCTGAAGAATTTTTATAGCTGTTGAGTCTTTTTGATGACAGTTTTATTCTATTTGGAATACTCAGAATGCTATGTCTGTATCTTTCATATTTTTATTATTACTTTTTAATAAACATATTTAAACATTATCTTAACCTTTCTCAATTCTTGCTGGCCTAACCAGAAATAAAGCACTTTTTTTCAAAAATATGAAATTAAGTACTTATTTAAGGAGTTGCATGTTGATCATTTTCTTTTGTCACATCAAAACAGTGCTGGCCTGAGGAATTACATGAATGCCTTTGTCTTTCATGGAGAAGGCAATTGGCAACCCACTCCAGTATTCTTGCCTGGAGAGTCCCAGGGATGGAGGAGCCTGCTGGGCTGCCGTCTATAGGGTCGCACAGGCTCGGACACGACTGAAACGACTTAGTAGCAGCAGCGACTTTGTCTTTCAATTTAAATAAAAGTAACCATTACAGATAGCATCAATGGCATTTTCTCAGTTTTGGAAAAGGTATCTTCTGCACGTTATTTATAGCTATCAATACTTAATGTAGCAAGATAGTAAACCATGAATTTGAACCATATTATCTGGGTTTTTTAATATTTGTTTATTCTTTGGACCACTGGGTTTTTAAAAATATTTGTTTATTCTTCGTCTGTTTTTACACATACTAACCAAGGGTGATGTTTAATTTCTTCACTTGTCCAGCTATACATAGAAGAAATTTCAAAGAAACAATATGAATTTGCATTTCTTGAATGACTTTTAATAAACTACTTTTTAACATCTGTATATTAAGAATTAGTAACATATGTTTCAGTGTCTTAATTCTTATCTAAACATGTGTTTCAGAAAGTAGTCTGCATAATAATTGATATTCAGCAAATGAATTATCCTTAGCTTTGTTTTCTTTTTGTTTATACTATCATTATTACTATTATTATTGTTATTATTATTATCTCCACAGTTAGATGGCAAGAAGTAACTTTTCACTGTTTGAAATATGTAGTACAAGTGAAGAAGTTACCTTAAGATTTTATTTTACTTATGTTTTGTTTTCTTTTTATTTTAATATTTAACAATCTTCAGAAATGTTAACATGTTAGACTTTTCCTTAGAGAACTGATTTTATAATCCATTACCATTAATACATTTTAAATAAATATACTTTTATATTTACTTGTTTCAAATTATTGAAAGATTTGGGCTTAAAAATTAAACTCATTTGCAAAAGTGTTATTTAGAGTTAGGATTCACATTGTGGTAACAAAATAAACCCAAAACTATACACTAAAAGGGCTTCCCACATAGCTCAGTGGTAAAGAACCTGGGTGCCAATGCTGGAGACCTAAGAAATGCAAGTTCGATCCCTGGATTGGGAAGATCCCCTGGAGAAGGGCATGGCAACCCACTCCAGTATTCTTGCCTGGAGCTCCCCATGGACAGAGGAGACTGACAGTTCACAGGGTGGCAAAGAGACACAACTGAAGCGACTTAGCCTGCGTGTACACACCTTCCTTCACTGGTAGTCTGAAGTGAAAAAAGTGGAAGTTTGTGGCTAAGTCACGTCCGACTCTTTGCAACCCCATAGACCACAGCCTGCCAAGCTCCTCTGTCCATGAAATGTCCCAGACAAGAATAGCAGAGTGGGTTGCCATTTCCTTCTCCAGAGGATCTTCCCATCCCAGGGATCGAACCTGTGTCTCCTGCTTGGCAGGCATATTCTTTACACTGAGCCACCAGGGAAGCCCAGACTGGTAGTATAAGTTCAATTAAATGTGCTATACCGCAGCATACAAAATTATTTTTTTTCCCTTGTGATGACAATTCTTGGGGTCTACTCTCAGAAACTTTCAAATATATGATTCCAAATCATAATATTTTAAAGCATGCTGACTTCATATTCCAAAGAACATAAGACAATCAAAGAAAAATGAAACAAAACTGTCAAAACCTTTCACAAAAGGAAAAATGATGTGTACTGAAGCAACAAGTTAAATGACAACTAAAAAATATGCTATTTGTTCAGTACAAGCCTTTTTTAATCCCAAAGGGATTTTGAAATCATATTAATAAAAAATTTATACTGTTCCATGGAAAGATACAAATATTGCTTCTGTTTTAACTATATGCCAATAAAAGTTTAAAGGGTTAGGTAGGAATAAACAGATAACATATTACTAGATTATTCATCACTGTTCATGGAGCTGATCTGATTTTTGGTGGCTGTCTGAAAAATTCTTAGTTTTCCAAATCATTTCTGTTATGCTTCTAGCTTCCAACAATAGCAGTTAGCTTATTACACTTCATTTAATAGTGAGATAACTTCATTTTGGAATAATATAAAACTGCTATATTTTAAGGCCCATTGCAAAGTCATTTCCAGTCATTTGAAAAGAACAACAGTTTACTTATAAACCGTTTCCTTGATTCACCAAGGACCCCAAGCATGTGAAACTCTTGTTTCTTCCCATCTTTGACTTCAAAAAGATGAAGAAAGATGAGAATTAATACAATTTACCATAACAAGAGGGATATTTATCCTGTGAATCAGTTTAGTTTCACTAGATTAAATTTACGATAATGCAATAAGCATAAGACTTCATATCTAACCCAGTAATTCTTACTTTTTTCACACCTAATAGTCTTCTTTCAGCTCTTCATATAACTATCTCATGTATAATCTTATATCTATTTTCTAAACATATTTTTTGGTAATCTAGACTTCACTAAGGTTCTTGTCTAAATAAATATATTCTCTATTTATTGCATGCCATGGCTAGTGGAGGTGATGAAATTCCAGCTGAACTATTTCAAATCTCCAAAGATGATGCTGTGAAAGGGCTGCACTCAATAAACCAGCAAATTTGGAAAATTCAAGAGTGGGCACAGGACTGGAAAAGGTCAGTTTTCACTTCAATCCCAAAGAAAGGCAATGCCAAAGAATTATCAAACTACTGCTCAACTGCACTCATCTCATACACTAGCAATGGAATGCTTACAATTCTACAGCAAAGAGGAACTAAAGAGCCTCTTGATGAAAGTGAAAGTGGAGAGTGAAAAAGCTGGCTTAAAACTCAACATTCAAAAAACTAAGATCATGGCATCCAGTACCGTCACTTCATAGCAAATGGATGGGAAAACAGTGAAACACTTTATTTTCTTGGGCTCCAAAGTCACTGCAGATGGTGACTGCAGCCATGAAAATAAAGCAAGCCATGCTTGCTCCTTGGGAAAAAAGCTATGACAAACCTAGACATCGTAATAAAAAGCAGAAACAGTACTTTGCTGACAAAGTTCTGTATAGTCAAAGCTATATGCTTTTTCCAGTAGTCATGTTTGGGTGTGAGAGTTGACCATAAAGAAAGCTGAGAGCTGAAAAATTGATGCTTTTGAACTGTGATGTTGAAGACTCTTGAGAGTCCCTAGGACTGCAAGGAGATCAAACCAGTTAATCCTAAAGGAAATCAGTGCTAAATATTCATTGGAAGGACTGATGCTGAAGCTGAAGCTCCAATACTTTGGCCACCTGATGCGAAGAACTGACTCCTTGGAAAAGACCCTCATGCTGGGAAAGATCGAAGGCAGGAGGAGAAGGGGATGACAGAGGATGAGATGGTTGGATGGTATCACTGACTCGATGAACATGAGTTTGAGCAAGCTCTGGGAGCTGGTGATAGACAGGGAAGCCTAGTGTGCTGCAGTCCACGGGGTCGCAGAGTCAGACATGACTAAGTGACTGAACTGACTAATGGAGAAATTGTCTTTAATGACAAAAGATCATGGACTATACACAAAAGCACTAATAAATAAATAATAACAATATAATACTTATCCTCCAGAAAGACAAACTCACCTATTCAAGGACTACACATGGACTGTGGTATTACAAAGTAATCATTACTACTCTGTAATTTGGGGACAAATACATTTAGTGATTGTGTAACTACAGAAGCTGGAGAGGTATCAAGGGAAGAGATGGGTTAGATGTCACCATAACCAGTAGAATGAATTTATCCCAGCAGTGTGTACAGAACCTAAGTCCAAGAAACTTGGAAAGAGATGTTCACTAAAGCAAATGGGTAAGCAGCTGATGTAGAAATTGAATGGAGGTGCCAAAAAATCAGGAAATCAGAAGATGGGAGTAATTGCAAGCAGGTCTAGAGGAAAAAGAGGTTTCTGGTGTAAAATGGCATATGGTTTGCAGCCTGTGATCCAGCTGGTTTCAACTATGCCCAAAACTATCTGTAAAGGCAAAGGAAAATCACCAAACTCAGAACACTATAAAACAGGACTGACAATAAACCCATTACCAGTATCTATAAGGAATGTTCATAAACTACAGAGCTAAGAGAATTGTATCAAAAAGTGCAATAGTTATTCCAACCTTATTTGCACAATTAAAAGTAGATAAAATATCCTCTCTTTGTTGCTTTTCCTAATTCAGAAATAAATCTTCATCAATCCAGAAACTAGGGAATTCTCTAATATCTAAGTACCATATTTTGAGATTCCTCTTCTCTCTTACCAAACCAATGACTATTACTAACATGACTGTCTCTCTTTCTATATCTATTTGGAGACTATAAAAAATAGAACACAACTAGTTAGGAATGTGTGTTGTGTATACATTTAGTGAGAAAGTTGTCTACAGAGATTGTATAACATCCTAGAAGGTATAATTTTACAAAGTGTTAAATGGAAAGATATTCATGGGAAAGAATTCAGAACAATGAATACTGTTAGGTTTTGAAAGCATCATTTATGGAGAGTGCTGCAAAATTCACCAGTGAAGTACAGGCAATCCTATTTCAGAACAGCAGCACCTCACTGGCACTTGTTTGGTCGCTGAGCTGTGTCTGACTCTTTGCAACCCCATGAATTGTAGCACACCAGTCTTCCCTGTCCTTCACTATCTTCCAGAGTTTGCTCAAACTCATATCCATTGAATCAGTGATACCATCCAACCATCTCATCCCGTGTCACGCCTTCTCCTGTTGCCCTCAATCTTTCCCAGCATCAGGGTCTTTTCCAATGAGTCAGTTCTTCGCATCAGGTGGCCAAAGTATTGGAGCTTTAGCTTCAGCATCAGTTCTTACAATGAATATTCAGGATTGATTTCCTTTAGGACTGACTGGTTTGATCTCCTTGCAGTCCAAGGGACTCTCAAGAGTCTTCTTCAACACCACAGTTCGAAAGCATAGATTCTTCAGCTCTCAGCCTGTTTTATGGTTCAACTCTTACTTCCATACATGACTACTGGAAAAAAAACATAGCTTTGACTAGATGGACCTTTGTCAGCAAAGTAATGTCTCTGCTTTTTAACATGCTGTCTAGGTTGGTCATAACTTTTCTTCCAAGGAGCAAACGTCTTTCAATTTCATGGCTGCAGTTACTGTCTGCAGTGATTTGGAGCCCAAGAAAATTAAATCCATTACTCTTTCCACTTTTCCCCCATCTATTTGCCATGAAGTGATGGGACCAGAGGCTGATAACAGTTTTTTGAATGTTGAGTTTTAAGACAGCTTTTTCACTCTTCTCTTTCACCTTTATCAAGAGGCTCTTTAGTTCCTCTTCACTTTCTGCCATGAGTGGTATCACCTGTATATCTGAGATTGTTGATATTTCTCCCAGCAATCTTGATTTCAGCTTGAGACCCAGCCTGGTTTTTCACATGATTTACTCTTCATTAAATAAGCAGGGTGATAATATACAACCTTGATGTATTCTTTTCCCAGTTTTAAACCAGTCCACTGTTCCTTGTTCACTTGTAACCATTGCTTCTTTTTCTGCATGCAGGTTTCTCAGGAGACAGGAAAGGTGATCTGGTATTCCTGTCTCTTTAAGAATTTTCCACAGTTTGTTGTGATCCACACAGTCAAAGGCTTTAGCATAGTCAATGAAGCAGATGTAGATGTTTTCTTGGAATTCCCTGGCACTTATTCAAAAGCTATTGGGCTAGGAATTATGTGCATCAACTGGCTTTCTCTTTATAGTCCTGGGAAAGAATTCTGCCACTGTGCAAGTTTATAGAGGAACAATGACAGTCCAATCAATGGAATTTAGGACATCCAGGAGAAGATTGTGAAAAGTAAATGTTTTCAGTAATGCATTTACTGAAGTTACTTATATCACATCAGTGAGACACAGTCACATATAAACGTTGGCAACTATTGGCAAATTTCTAATATTCTAACACTAAGAATTAAATATACCATGCCTGGAATGCTACATCAATTCTCACTAGGCCCTGAGAGTGAGAGTGATCTGAGAATGAAAATAAGACAGCAGTTTCACATATTTATTTGAAAATATATGATTGCTACAATAGGTAATAGCTAATTCATTATTTTCATCTTGAAGTAACGGTGAATGTCAGGGTGAGATTTTGGAAGCAGAGTGGGTGAGCATAAGCATAACGTCTGCTTGCCTTCTTCATGAATACCATTGATCGCACTGTGTGGTTTTTAAGGAGGGGTGAAAGCAATAGGAGTTTCAAAACTGAGCTGTTAACAGCGGCGTAAAAAAATTAAGGATTAACTGTTTGGTGGTTCATATGCATGACAATACACATCTGGATGTATAACATTTAGTAGGTTTGCTAGAACACCAGTTACACCTAAAACTCCTCTTGATATTTCATAGCCGTTCTTTGAAAAAAGCTTTTGTGAGACAGAGACTTTGCTCGACATCAGCTCACATTTTTTTCTGATCCCTCAAGACTTTATGCCCAGATAACTTCTTGTTGTTCAGCTCTATTGATTTATGTCCAAGCCTCTTTTGGCCAAGTACCTATCCACGGTGCTCAAATCCAGTTGTCCAGTCTCCTTTTTGATCCTGACCTACAGCATCTGTGATAATTTTTCTCTTAGTGGAACTTTTTTGGTTGAGGCTTTGGAACAATATAGCCTCTTTTCCTATTTTATCAACTGTACTTGCCCCACCATCGCCCCCCACCACCTGCCCTGTGACTGCTCAAGCCCTGGCATGATCCTTCTTGCTCTCAAATCAAATGAGGCTACTGCTTGAATTTACAAATTTAGTCGGGATGTTAAGTGGGCAAAGCCACAAAGACAAAACAAATCGATAAAAATCATACCCTTTGCAGTTTTAATTTTATGCCCATTGCTTGATTTTCCCATGTAGGAATCTGATGCCAATGGGAACCCAGGCCAGAAGCTGAATCGAACACTGAGATTCATCTGGGGACAGACTGAAAAAAATGTAAACAGATGCAATTAAAAGATTGCAAAATGTGGTAGACGTGTGAGCAGACACTGGGTCATAAAAATAATTATTTTCAGGTTCTTATTGCCCGAAACATTCAAAGCTAATTTATTTGGGAGTATTTAAGATGGTTTTAAGAAAACTTCTTTTTATTGCTGTAAGTTCTGGGAAATGTGCATATTGAAAAGATTTTCAACCATCATGTGGCTGCCCACATGTGAGTTTAAATCTTCATGTGTGAAATCTTCACATCTGGAGATCTTTAGAAGACCTGTCTAACTGCTCTCCAATAACTTCACTGTCTATCACTCTCTTTGTAGCTCTTCTCATTCTCTAACAACATATGTGGCTCAGGTAAAGTGTAGATGTGAAAACTTATAAATAGGGACTGGAAGTCTCTGATTCTTCAAGTTACCTTAAAATTTCTAGACCTAACTTCACATTGAATTTCAGAGCTTCAGTCAGTTCAGTTCAGTTGCTCAATCATGTCTGACTCTTTGCAACCCCGTGGACTGCAGCATGCCAGGTTTCCCTGTCCATCACCAACTCCAGCAGGCTTACTCAAACTCATGTCCATCGAGTTAGTGATGCCATCCAACCGTCTCACCCTCTGTCGTCCCCTTCTCCTCCTGCCTTCAATCTTTCCCATTATCAGTGTCTTTTCTAGTGAGTTAGTTCTTCATATCAGGTGACCAAAGTATTGGAGTTTCAGCTTCAGAATCAGTCCTTCCAATGAATATTCAGGACTGATTTCCTTTAGGATAGACTGGTTGGATCTCCTAGCAGTCCAAGGGACTCTCAAGAGTCTTCTCCAACACCACAGTTCAAAAGCATCAATTCAATATCACAGTAATCCAAGTCTATGCCCTGACCAGTAATGCTGAAGAAACTGAAGTTGAACAGTTCTATGAAGACCTACAAGACCTTCTAGAACTAACACCCAAAAAAGATATCCTTTTCATTATGGGGGACTGCAATGCAAAAGTAGGAAGTCTAGAGATGCCTGGAGTAACAGGCAAATTTGGCCTTGGAATACAAAATGAAGCGGGGAAAAGGATAACAGAGTTTTGCCAAGAGAATGCACTGGTTATAGCAAACACCCTCTTCCAACAACACAGGAGAAGACTTTACACATGGACATCAACAGATGGTCAATACCAAAATGATGGAGAAGCTCTATACAGTCAGCAAAAACAAGACCGGGAACTGACTGTTGCTCAGATCATTAACTCCTTATTGCCAAATTCAGACTTAAATTGAAGAAAGTAGGGAAAGCTACCAGACTATTCAGGTATTACCTAGGTCAAATCTCTAATGATTCTACAGTGGAAGTGACAAATAGATTCAGGGATTGGATCTGATAGAGTGCCTGAAGAACTATGGATGGAAGTTCATGACATTGTACAGGAGGCATTGATCAAGACCATACCCAAGAAAAAGAAATGCAAAAAAGGCAAAATGGTTGTCTGAGGAGGCCTTACAGATAGCTGAGAAAAGAGAAGCTAAAGGGAAAGGAGAAAAGGAAAGATATACCCATTTGAACACAGAGTTCCAAAGAACAGCAAGGAGAGATAAGAAAGCCTTCCTCAGTTTCAGAGCTTGTGTATGGTTAATTTACTATTCTGTCTTACTGCTGAACTGATGTTTTTGTTTGTTTAATGTGAGTGGTCTTTCTAATCCCATTAAGTGGAAACAAAGTTTACAAATGTAAATCCATTTTACTTTGATTTAGTACTTTTGCAAGACTAGGCTTCACAAATCAAGGCGTGAACTTTGACAGCAGGCTAGTTTCAAAAGGTGTTTTTCCCCCACCTTTGAGAGAAGAGGACTAAGACCTTTTCTAAGGGATTCTTTTTTTCTCTTTTAAAGATAAACACTGAGAGTGTGGGAGGTTGAGAGGATCAGGGACTTGGCAGACACTTTTTGTCCACAAGTAACCCGTGAGCTTAAAAGCCTGAGGTCCTGCAGGTGGAATACAATCTGTGAGATTATTCCTGTTGCTGTTCTACTGTTAAATCAAACCCCTTTCTTTGAAGGGAAAAATTAGCTGGGAATCTCTGTGAGGCCCTGAGGATGAAATTTTGTATTATGAGTCAGAGGACCTGGGGTGAGCCATAATCACTTTGACCCCCACTTCTCACAGGCACCAAATAATAGCGACGATGGCTGCCATCTATTGAACAGTTGGAATGTTTTGGTTTCTTCTCATTTCTATTTCTAATTTCCACAGTAGCCCACATGAGTTTCTGAAAGAATTAATTTAGTGAGATGTACATGGAAATGCCTACCATGCTATCTAATGTTCTTGTGAAAATTACATGGAACAATTTATGTAGAAACCATCTGAAAATGAAGTTATTCTCTCTGGAAAGGACTCTTGGCCATCCTTCTTGAAATCAATTACATAGCTATGTTTTCATAATTCAGTTACTCTCAGAGGAAAAAGAAGTTGTTTAAAGATTAGAAGTCTTAATAAGCAGTAAGTCAAACTAAGAATCTGTAGAGATATTTATGTCTCCCGATAGGAGACAGGGATCAAGACCATCCCCATGGAAAAGAAATGCAAAAAAGCAAAATGGCTGTCTGGGGAGGCCTTACAAATAGCTGTGAAAAGAAGAGAAGCGAAAAGCAAAGGAGAAAAGGAAAGATATAAGCATCTGAATGCAGAGTTCCAAAGAATAGCAAGAAGAGATATAAGAAAGCCTTCCTCAGTGATCAATGCAAAGAAATAGAGGAAAACAACAGAATGGGAAAGACTAGAGATCTCTTCAAGAAAATCAGAGATACCAAAGGAACATTTCATGCAAAGATGGGCTTGATAAAGGACAGAAATGGTATGGACCTAATAGAAGCAGAAGATATTAAGAAGAGATGGCAAGAATACACAGAAGAACTGTACAAAAGAGATCTTCACGACCCAGATAATCATGATGGTGTGATCACTGACCTAGAGCCAGACATCCTGGAATGTGAAGTCAAGTGGGTGTTAGAAAGCATCACTACGAACAAAGCTAGGGGAGGTGATGGAATTCCAGTTGAGCTATTCCAAATCCTGAAAGATGATGCTGTGAAAGTACTGCACTCAATATGCCAGCAAATCTGGAAAACTCAGCAGTGGCCACAGGACTGGAAAAGGTCAGTTTTCATTCCAATCCCAAAGAAAGGCAATGCCAAAGAATGCTCAAACTACCGCACAATTGCACTTATCTCACACGCTATTTCTTATTTTTCTGGGCTCCAAAATCACTGCAGATGGTGACTGCAGCCATGAAATTAAAAGACGCTTACTCCTTGGAAGGAAAGTTATGACCAACCTAGATAGCATATTCCAAAGCAGAGGACATTACTTTGCCAACAAAGGTCCGTCTAGTCAAGGCTATGGTTTTTCCAGTGGTCATGTATGGATGTGAGAGTTGGACTGTGAAGAAGGCTGAGCGCCGAAGAATTGATGCTTTTGAACTGTGGTGTTGGAGAAGACTCTTGAGAGTCCCTTGGACTGCAAAGAGATCCAACCAGTCCATTCTGAAGGAGATCAGCCCTGGGATTTCTTTGGAAGGAATGATGTTAAAGCTGAAACTCCAGTACTTTGGCCACCTGATGTGAAGAGTTGACTCATTGAAAAAGACTCTGATGCTGGGAGGGATTGGGGGCAAGAGGAGAAGGGGACAACAGAGGATGAGATGTCTGGGTGGCATCACTGACTTGATGGACGTGAGTCTGAGTCAACTCCGGGAGTTGGTGATGGACAGGGAGGCCTGGTGTGCTGTGATTCATGGGGTCGCAAAGAGTCAGACAGGACTGAGGGACTGATCTGATCTGATCTGATCTGAAGTGCATGCTAAGTTGCTTCAGTTGTGTTGGACTCTTTGTGACCCCTTAGACTGTAAACCGCCAGGCTGCTCTGTCCATGGGATTCTCCAGGCAAGAATACTGGAGTGGGTTGCCCTGCCCTCCTCCAGGGGATCTGCCCAACCCAGGGGTGGAACCCATGGTCTCTTATGTCCCCTGCATTGACAGGCAGGTTCTTTACGACTAGCGCCAACTGGGAAACCCCAAAGTAACAGCTTGGAAAATGTCAACGTAATACTTTGATGGATAATCTTAAGAAGAAATTATGGAATTAAGATACTTAAAGTCTAGTGGGAAAAAAACTTACATTTGTTTCTGGGACTCAATAAACATATCACTATTTATAAGAATGAAAACAACAGTAACTTAATTGACATGCTCATTAACAAGTAATACTCATTAAAGTGGGTAATACATAGTTTTTTAAGGGTATTTTTATGCTCTTATTCCAAGAAGTTTATGGACCAAAATTATTGTCATTTTTTTAACACACATACACACAGACATGAAGAGAAAGAGAAAGCAAAGGTAAACTTACATCCTCAAACCCAGACATGAGAGAAATAAGTGTTATTTTAAAATTTTCTACTTCTTTTCTGACCCTGAGACTAAAATTTCAATTCTCATCATTCTTGAGTGTTTCCTACTTCCAAAGTTTTTTCTGCTGCCACCACCCCCCCCGCACCCCCCCTCCCCCAGAGTCAAGCCTTGGGGAACGTTCATTGACATTACTGTTTGGTCGTCTATTCCCTTGTTTGCAAAACCACTTCATATCTTTTGCTTCTATGCCAGGCTTGAGAGAAGGAATGTGAATGCATTCATCTTCCTTTCACGTCTGGGATCTTGTTGCTTCCCAGGTAAGGCCAGAAAACACAGTTTATTTCTGCTTTCTGTTTCTGCTACTATCCCTTATGCTGTTCAAAACTTGACAATCTCCTTTAATCAAGCAAGGGACAGAGAAAAATGATAATGTAGTATAGTATGTATAATTTTAATGTAGTATGTAAAATTTAGTATCTCTGTGGTAGGGTGATATAATAGTCCACAAATATATTCAGATTCTGTTCTCCAGAATTTATTAATGTTACCTTTTACAGAAAAAGGCATTTTGCCGGTGCAATTAAGTCAAGGATCCTGAGTTTGGGGACTGTGTGTTTTGCAGAAATAAATAGATAACCAAACTAGAAGTTGATATCTAAAATGGTGGATGCTGATGTAAGAATAACCTAAATCATGGACAGTGGCTTTGCGGCTGGTCAGTTAGGACACCACTGGTGGGGCTTGAAGCGTAGGGATGAGTGCTCTTGCAACCTGGAGGAGATTTGTGTTACATGTTGGTGGAACAATTGGCAAGATGGTTACTGGCTATAAATTGGAAGATGTAAAAAGGGCTTAATATATCTGTGGTCTAGATAAGGTGATTTTCAGGCAAAATGTTAAAAGTATAATGTACCTTTTAAAAACTGTCTTTGATAAAATATTTCAAGAGAGATGTACTAAGGAAGGAAATGTTGAACTTTTGAGCAGACTTTCAGTTCAGCTCAATTCAGTCGCTCAGTCATGTCAGACTCTTTGCAACCCCATGAATCGCAGCATGCCAGGCCTCCCTGTCCATCAGACTTTAGAAGAATATAATTGCTTTAAAATATTATGGTGGTTTCTGCCACAACTAAACATGAGTCAGCTATAAGTATACATATGTCCCCTCCCTCTTGAAACTCCCTCGCACCCCTCTAGGTTGTCACAGGGCACCCGGTTGAGCTCTCTGTATCATATATCCACTTCCTACTAGCTATCTATTTTACATATGGTAATTTATATGTTTCAATGCTACTCTCTCAATTCATCCGACCCTCTCCTTTCCCCACTGTGTTCCAGTGTGGTGGATGAACTTAGAGCCTGTTAAAAGGAGGGAAGGATGTCAAAAATATCATATATTGATGGAAATATATGGAATCTAGAAAAATGCTACTGAATAACCTAGTTACAGAGCAGAAATAGAGACACAGACATAGAGAACAGACTTTGTAGACCCATGACTTATTTTATAACTGGAAGTATGTACCTTGACCACTTTCACCCATTTTACCCACCCCTCACTCCTACCTTTGGCAACCACTAATCTGTTCTCTGTATCTATGATTTCAGTCTTTTTGTTTGTTGGCTTGTTGCAGTTTCACATGCAACTGAGTTGCATGCAATTTGCAGTTCTCTGACTTATTTCACTTAGCATAATGCCTTCAAGGCATAATGTCTTTCATCCATATTGTTGCAAATGGCAGGATTTCCCTATTTGTTATGGCTGGATAATATATATATTATATAGTATATACATTAAATATATTATACATATTACATATTATATTGTATGCTTTATATATACATTAACAATAGAGATATATATATATATAATATACATATATATATATATATTTATCCACTCATTTGTCAATGGAACTTAGTTGTTTTTCTGTCTTGGCTATTGTAAATAATGCTACAATCAACATGGGATTTATATATTTCTTAGTTGGTGTTTTTGTTTCCTTCAAATAAATATCTTGAAGTGGAATTGCTGGATCATACTGTAGTTCTTTTTTTTTTTTTTTTTTTTGAGACGTCTCCATACTGTTTTCCATAAGGTTTGTACCAGTTTACATTCCCACCGGCAGTGTGCAAGCCCCTCATTTCCTGACATATATTCTTATGTATTCCTTACCAAAAACTGTGAAAAATATGAGACAAATTAGCCTACCACAGTTTTGTTGACACTAGTAGAAGGCATAAGCCTCTTGGATTAGAGCTAGAAGATAGGTTATTACTCTCAGCAATAGTTTGTGACCAGGGGATGAGCATTTTTGTGTTAGTTGCACACATCTCAATTCTCACAGGATGAAGGGGGCCGTATTAGACTTGCACATACAGCAGATTATGTTACAAGAAAATAACTCCAAGCTAATGGGACCCAACACTTTTACCATGGGCAGTAAACCTGCTTGCTGTTGCTCTGGAGAAAGACATTAATTTTATTATACGGGCCTTTTGCTCAGAAAAAGACACTATATCTGTTTTCCAAGGCTATTCATTATACAGCTGTCCTTTTAAAGACAGTTATTGCAAAGGCAGTTAGTGCCTCTATTCGTAGGAAGTGCAGAAAGGGACCCATGGGGAATTGTCTCTCAGAAATTACTTCCAGTTATTAGCAGAGATTTCTGTTTGTTTCAGTATAGATATATTTCTTTGCATTGTTAAAAAAAAAAATAATGTCAATTCAGTTCAAGGATTATCTCCTTCCCTGAGGTACTGCAGGCTAAAATCTTGCCTCCTCCACTCTTAGAGTAAGTTGGCAGGTTCTGGCTCAAAGAAAGCTAATCTTCTCCCCTTTTTATACACTTGCTCCCCCTTTGGGGGGTAAGGTAGAGGCATAGGGGACTTAGGTATCAGTGAGAGATGCCCCTGGCTTCACTCTGGCATCGATTGGTCTCATCTTCTCCTAGTATTTCCTATTGACATGAGGTTTGAAGACATTTGGGCATGTTGCCCCAAACTCCTTTCCCTCTTCAAAGGATAGCCCTGACTTTCTTTGACAAGTCAAAGATTTAAAATCATTACCCTTTCTCTGGTATGATCATCTATTCAAATGACGTCTATGACCTCTTGAGCAGCAATGTAGCTTACGCCCATCACTAACCTTCACGTTTCTTTACATGTAGCATCAAGAACTGTTGCCATCTTCTCTTGTACCCTTAAAAAACTGCAGACAGCTGTGTCAGGAATAAGGTTGCCCCATATCCTTCCCAGATCTATTTCACCATGGGCCCTTGAAGACCAAAATGATTTCAGGCTTTTCAGCTCTCCTCAAATCCATCAACTCAAATCCAACATCAATCACAAGCTGTTTCTTCCACTAATACCTGTGCTCTTTGTTGTCAGTGTGAGAAAGGATCATTTATAACATTTGTTAAAATTCAGATGTCCAGCTCCCAAGCATAGAGATTTTGTTCCAAGAGTCTGAATACTTAACAAGTTTTCACATGGTTCAGATCATGACTTTGATACATAGGTCATTCTATTCTCCCTCCCTTATCATCATGAGTAGCATTCCTCAAAACAGAACAAATACTGTAGAAAGAGTGTAATGTATTGGAAAGAGCATTGGCTTTCCAGTCAGCCAGATGTGCATTCAGATCCTGGTTCTGTTAGTTATTAAAACTTTTTTCTTTTTGAAAGGAAATAGGTCTTTGGTGACATCTAAGAGAAATTAACTGGTACATGTGCCTTAAAATATGATAAGAATAAGTCATATTCTAGTTTTCTGTAAAGGTGAGATAATAATTCAGTTTTTCAGTAAATAAGCAGGCGATAAGATCTTTGTCACAACTACCCAACTCTACCATTGTAGCATTAAAAACAGCCATAGACAGACGTGAGCAAATGAGAGGGGTTGTGTTCCAATAAAACTTTATTGACAAAATCAGAGGCTGGCCAGATTTGGCCTGTGGGTTGTAGTTTATTGTCCCCTCTGTAGAACATGAAAGTGATACAACTAAATTTGTGAATATGTAAATTTTAACCCATAATTTGGTGACCAATTTTACAATTGTAAATTATGTTTTTCTAAAAGAAAACTTGAAAAGGACTTGATTCTGTGAAAAGGTCACATTATGGAGAAATTAACCACCACTGGCCAGATTTTACATCTCTAACTGTTACTAACTGCAAGAACTTCTTTATGATGGAGGGTCAGCTATCTTTAAAAGATTTGTGGTAGAGTGGATTACTTGTCCATTATTTATCCATGTACCTGAATTGTAAATCTGTATCTTTGGCATGTAACATTCACTGCTTTCCTATAGTGGGTAGAGCAGACTTACTCAGATTTTTTTTTTGTTTTTTTAATATCAATCTTTGGTCAGTGGGGTATTAGCAATTGTGACATAAAGAGAAGTTTGTAAGCTGTAGCATGATTGGCCCTGCATTTCAGAACACACACACAAGGAGGACACACTTGGGCTAGCCTTCTGGTCCCATAAAGTGAAAGAAAGAAAGTGAAGTTGTTCAGTCGTGTCCAACTCTTTGCAACCCCATGGCCTGTAACCTACCAGGCTCCTCTGTCCATGGGATTTTTCAGGCAATAGTCCTGGAGTGGATTGCCATTTCCTTCTCCAGGGGATCTTCCCAACCCAGGGATCGAACCTGGGTCTCCTGCATTGTAGACAGACGCTTTACCATCTGAGTCACCAAGTAAGCCCATAAGGAGGCTATCAAACATGTGGGGCAGAATCATCCCTTGCTGAACCTAGCTGGCTTTAGAAGCATGAGTGACTCCAAGTTATGACCAGTAGAACCATCCAAACGATCCCAGCCTAGACAGCCTTCAACAGCATGCAGCTAAGTGGGAATAAGTGATTCAGTGTATCAAGCCAGTTTCATTTCAATAATTTGAATTTTTTTGGTGGTTTCCTCTTTTTTGAGGTGTCTTTTACCCACCTCCCCTGACAATTTCAGTCCCTTCTATCTACCCCTCCAAAAAAGAAAGTAATGAGAAGGAGGGATTATTTGGGTTCTGACCTCCTTAGGCAGTTGGAAAGGGAACAGAAACCAAAATAATCACTGGAAGTGACAGAGACTGACAATCAAGAAGTATCTGGCAGAATAGGAAAGGTGATAGAGAAAAGGGAAGAAAGGAGAGGCACCAGAGGCCATCTTCCACACTAGCCTTCCTGTTAAGAGGGGCTCAAGGAGAGTCTCAAACATTAGGAAGTGCAGGTCCTGAAGAAGGGAGGTGGTGTTTGAGCCTCAGGGATGAGTAAATCAAGGAAAGGAGGCTACATCTCTCTTTGTAGAATAGGACCCCCTCACCTTAGGGGCAGCAGCTTCACGGACCGTAGACACTTCATAACTCTAGGCAACGTACAGAAAGCCGGCTTTTTCATGATATTCTTGGTATAAATGACCCATCAGGGCACTGCCAAGTGGAATGACACTGACAGCAAAGAAAAATGAGGCCTTCTCAGCTCAGAGACAAATTCATTTCCGGATCAAGAACTAGAACTGACCAACTGTAAGATCAGAAGGCACCAGGTAGTCCTTTTTGTCCAGGTATCATATCCGAGCTTTGGGAACCTTTTCTACTATCACCAGAATTGGTCCAGGTACTTCTTTGGTATTGTCTCACTCTCAGATGTTTGCTCTTTGAAAGAAAAGCTATGACCAACCTAGACAGCATATTAAAAAGCAGAGACATTATTTTGCCAACAAAAGTCCATCTAGTCAAAGCTATGGTTTTTCCAGTAGTCATGTATGGATGTGAGAGTTGGGCTATAAAGAAAGCAGAGCACCAAAGAATTGATGCTTTTGAACTGTGGTGTTGGAGAAGACTCTTGAGAGTCCCTTGGACTGCAAGGAGATCAAACCAGTCCATCCTAAAGGAAATCAGTCTTGAATATTCATTGTAAGGCCTGATGCTGAAGCTGAAATTCCAATACTTTGGCCACGTGATGCGAAGAACTGACTCAATGGAAAAGGCCGATGCTGGAAAAAATTGAAGGCAGGAGGAGAATGGGATGACAGAGGATGAGATGGTTGGATGTCATCACGGACTCGATGGACATGAGTTTAAGCAAGCTCCGGGAGTTGGTGATGGACAGGGAAACCTGGTGTGCTGCATGCACTCCATGGGGTCACAAAGAGTTGGATGTGACTGAGCAACTGAACTGAACTGAACTGAACTCTCAGAGCCACATTTTTCTGTCAGATGCTCTTCTTTATACAGGAACTTCTTCCTCCTGGGAACTGGGCTGGGCTGAGGGAACCTGGGGGTGGGGATGGGGGTAGGGGTGGGGTGAGGAGATAGGACAGCGAGGGTAGGGGTGAGGGGGAGGCAGCTACAAGAGCAATGATTTGAATTTTTAACAAATGTTTATATGATTCTGATGTAAATTATACATTGGGCCTTCTATTTTTTCCTCCCATTCAGTTTTGGGATGGCTTTTAACTACAACATGATTTTGTTCAGAATTAACTGATAAAGGGGTGATGTCATATGTATTTCACAGTCAGACAAACAGACAGATATATACACCCAAAACAGGTCTACTGGATTAGAACTTGCATGGAAATTTTCTTTTATTTCTTTAATGTTTTTCCCCCAATCTCCATTGCTGGTTTCAGAAAATGATGCTAGAGCTGTAGCCAAAAACCAAATGAAATGGTACATGCCAATTTATAATTTAGAAGTCATAAGAAGCCACTAAAGGATTCTAAGCAAAGATATTTCATATTTATATTGTGCTTTAAATTTTTAATATTATCTTAGATGTGCCAAAGTGCAATTTATTTTCTATGAAGTAATAATTTTATTTTAGCTCCAAATATGTTAATAGATGAAAAAACAAACAAACCAAAACAATAAAATTTACAGACTCAGGCCTGTAAAGCAACCTAGATTTTTCCAGTTTAGAACTTAGTCTCTTTCAGGTTAGCTGGGTAAATCAAAGGCTCTCCAGCTACCCTATTTTTCCTATTCCCCCATCACCTTTCTTTTTCACCTCACTTTGGTAGACATATGTTGTTCAGTCACTCAGTCATGTCTGACTCTTTGTGACCCCATGGACTGCAGCACACCAGGGTTCCCTGTCCTTCACCATCTCCCAGAGCTTGCTCAAATTCAGGTCCATTAAGTTGGTGATGCCATCCAATCATCTTGTCCTCTGTTATCCCCTTCTCCACCTGCCTTCAATGTGAGAATTAAAAGGAAAAAAATTATAAGAGTGGGATGAGAGGGGCCTCTGTTTCATGAGCTACCCTCTCAATTCTTTCTAGTCTCGCCTAGTGATGTACCATTCCATTTCGTCTGTAGCATCTGCTGCTATGGCCCATGATCATCTCACAGTCTTTGGTCAAAAGGGAACTAAATACTTTCCCAGTCTCAATTACATGTGTCTTCAGATCTCTAGGCTACCTATTATCACTTTAAAATGCAAACAGGAGCTTGTGAATTGATTCCATTTACATGCACACCATGGGGAACTAGAGTCAAAGGTTATCTTGGGCCCATTTTCTCTAATTAAATACACCACAATGCCGGAGGTGCTCTTTGAGGTTGTATCTTTCCAAAGTTCAAACATAAAGGGAAATTCAGCTTCTACATTTAGCTGGGTTTCACAATTATTAAGAAGACAGAATCTAGGATAATGCCTCTCAAATTCCAATATGCATATGAATCACCTAACGATCTCTTTAAAATGCAGATTCTTACACAGTAGGTCTGGATTGGAGGCCCCCAAATTTGTACATGAACAAGCTTCCAGTAAATGCCAATGTTGCCAGCCCATGAACTGCATTGTGAGATACGGGATAACATGAAATACGAAAGCTTTTGAAGACTGACTGGAAGGCAGAGTTAAAGTTGGAGGAAAAGCTTTGAGCTAGCTCAGCATTCTCTAAACTGGCCTCGCCAATTTTTCAGAGCGCTGTAACTTTCTCCCCTAGCAATTCCAAAACCTTGTGAATTTATATTCGAGGTAGCCTTCATCATCATCGCTGTGTATTGATATTGCTTTCTGTTTCCCTCAACTCTCTGAAACAACTCTCTAATTCTTTGGGCACTTTGTTGGCCTGATTGAGTGGGACAACAAATGTTCTCACGAAATGTATGATGAATGACCTGTGTTCTCAGTTTAGGTGTGCAAAATATGCCACTACCTTTACCAAACCTCTGAGTGTTATAAAAAAAAAAAACAACAAGTCTGCATCAGCTTGTTTCCTTTCATTTGTAATGTAGAGGATCAGTAGCCAATGGCACTTTCTGGTTACTGGATCTTAAAAAAAAATAGATTATTGAGATTTCATCTTTCTCCTCTCCACCCTCATCCTGTACCCTTTGCCTCATACTATTCATTGGCCAAGTGTTGAAGAGCAGAAACTAAGATGTCATAATCTGTGATTGAATTTTGTTGCAGCATATATTTATAAGAGTATAATTCATCTCAAAAGTCCACAGAATTTCTGTTTCTCTTAAATAATTTTAAAAAGTATAATATAATGGAAAATTTTGGAATCTACCCAGGTCCTAGAAATACAACCTTTTTCTAAATATCAAATTAATTATTATATTCTAGCTTTCAATAAAGAGGAACTGGTCCAAAAATCAAAAGTACGTTTCTAAGGTAAAATTTGCAACAGAACATGTTAAGACCATGGTTTTAAATCTATTCAATCATTATTATATTAATTTTTAACTTTATATAAACTCCATTTGGTTCCCTGAATGCTACATTTGATTTTAAGCTCTAATCGAAAATGAAATATAGAATTCTTTTGTTTTATCTAGAAACATCAGTGACTCAAATTATCCAAGACAAATTACTGGTATTCGGTCTTTTTTGAATAATGTGTAAGTGATTACAGGCAATATATATTTACTAATGTATAAAACATGGAAAGTTTTAGCTTCAGATTATGAACTTGCAAAAAAATTATAAAGGACTGAATATAAGGGGGAGTTATGGAAAATATTCGGTCACTTTAATTATAGGTTTAAATACCACAAATGCTGTAATAATACTTTTTTAATTTATAAACAACGAAATCACTTTATAAACATTAAACCAAATATCTCTTTAAAGTAGACATATTTACTTCTTTTTTTCTCCCTGAGTATCATTTATAGATTGATAAAAATGAAGTGAAAAGTAAATGCTTCCCTAGAGGCAGGAAATATACCCTCCACGCGAGGGCAGTTCTGAAAATTGTAACCACAATTCCTCCCAATTTTTTGCTTTTTTCTCTCTATAACTGTTAATTATAATAAAGCATACTGAAATGTTTTCCTTGAATGATAGCCTTGGTCTGCTATTATGTTTTTATTAATATCTTACCTTATTTCATTTATTATTATGAGGATGAGATAATTTGGGGATCTTTTTCCACTGCTCAATGTTATTTTCGGCAACAGATTATTTTCTGTTATTTGACAGTATTCTTAAAACCTCCTACTCATTCGTGTCTGATGTGGTCAGACCTCTGTGGTGAACTAAAGACCATCATTACTGCTTGTTCAGTGTTTACATTTTGTTTAGCAGGGGTTTCATATTAGTGGCTACTCTGGAAGATGTACCTCAGGTAATTATGGCAGAAAAGCAGCAAAGGGAAGGCTGAATGAAACAACCCTAGGCTGGAATTCTCAATCGTGCCTGCAAGTGAAAAAAAAATTTTCATTACACTCACCTCTTTCTCCACACTCTCTCTTAAATAAAGAACATTTTTTCTTTTTACAGTGGACCGAAAATATAGGTGCTTAGTCTTTTGTTGATTTTGTATGTTGTGAAAATAGTTTCTTTGAATACTTAGTTATATTATTCTTAGGTTCTACTTGTTTGCAGCTCCCCTTTATTTATTTTAAAAAATATTTTATGTAGACAAAGGTGCTGTGGCTATGCCCTGGGACCCTTGGAGAGTTCTCCCATTAAAGTTATCTTTCTGTTTGTGACATGATAGCTTAGCAGAACTCAGTAGGCCATTAGGAAAATAAGCAAATTCTTATCTGGAAGTCATTAACTAGAATCAGTCATTCTCTTTTTCTCTCTTGCCTGGAAGTTGGTTCTTTTCACATCCTGGAAAAATATTTTGATAGAGAATTAAGTGCTAGTTAAAGGTGAGTTTGTGGCAGAGGGACTGGAATGGGGAGGGGACTAAAACCATATTTGTCTCTGTGTTCACTGAGGGGCCTTAACAAAGACAAGGTCAGTGACCAGCTGCTGGCATTGTCATAGCCTACTGCTTAAATTTTTACATAGACTATGTACTTGTTGATCAAGTTTAAAAACTGAGTAACATTACAATATAAATTGTTCAGTGATTCATTGGGTTGCAGAGGCATCGTGTTTTAGAATCTATATTATTTCATTATGTCCAGGATGACCGATTGAGAGTCTGAGGCCATCTAATGGATGGGTCCAGGGCTCTGTGGTGTTTTCCTGGAACATGTATGATCTATGACCACACTGTTGAGTGGTGAACTTCCACCAGCCCCCACAGAGATTCTGTCCCCATGCCCAGACTGTGCTGAGCTCCAGGGAGAAGATATGCAGGGTCAGAGCCAGCAGTTTTGTTGGCTAATAGTTCCCCCAACAACTCCAAGATATGAAAAAGACAAGTGAAGGGGACAGTTTAAAAGGACCTTTCCCTCCCCTTCCTGACAATATCCTGGAACATGCATCATCTCTGACCTTAACTATCCTCTGAGGAAAAAGCCCAGAGAGTGGGGGTTTACTCCTGTGTATCAGAAAAATCAAGAATAATGTGTCCTTCAGATATAATCAATATCATTGAAATTAAATTACAGAAACCTTAATAAGATTGTGCTTGTTACTTATAAGTGCACTCTAAGTATTACTGCAAATGCACACACCATTAAAGGGAAAAATGAAAAGAGAAAAAAATGTTCTCAGACCAGAAAATAGGACTATGAATTTGAGTTTGAGATTCCCTAAGTTAAGAACATATCTTTGAGGTCCAAATTATCTATGTAAAAAATGTTCTGGTTTTATATACAACAAAATAAAGGGTTTTTTTGGTTGTTATTGTTGCTTTTTAAAGAGTAAGATCAAAAGAAAGGAGAGAAAATCCTATAGATCTTGCAAATGTCTAAAATTGCACTCTGGTCTGAATGTTTGTATAAATAATATGACAAAATATTTGTGAATATAGAACTTATGTAAGTTAAGCTGCCACAGGAGTCCGTAAATTTTTCTGAAATTTAGTAGTGTCATAGAGCTTTTGAGTCAATAGGTCAATCTGCTTGCCTGATCATTCAAAATATGCATAAATGATAATAGTATGTCTACTAGTATTGATGACATAGTAGTAATGATGACAATTTAGTATAATTATTATGACACAGATCAAAGGGAACAAATCACTAAATTATCAATGAAGAGAAAATCATCACTGTGCTAGAGCCAAATTGTGTTGGGGCAAAATAGTGTAAGACTCAAGCCCTGATGACGAGTTTTGTGGAAAGATTGGTAACTGTGGATATTGGACATGGGAGAAAAGTGAGCAAATCTTTAGTTTATAACAGAGTATTGAGAAATTTCTCATCTGACTTCCTGCTGAACTGAGCTGGCTACTTAAATGCCCCCATGGGATGGAATGAGCTAATGGTGAAAGCCTTTTGAAATACCCCAAACTGTCCTCATTTAACGGAACAAATACAGAGACCCTGATTTCAACATGACCATTTCTAAAATATTAAGGGAATAAGATGTGCTATATTATAAGGAGGTTTTGATTTTCCTCCACCAAATTAAAAAGACAATCCAGAATTAGTGTCAAGACAGAGTGAGTAGAGAAATAAAAGGTGACTTGGCCCCTCGCTCCCCCATAATCTTATGCAGACTAAAGTTTGTTGGCCAAACAAGCCAGAGCTGAACACTATCATGGCCACACTGAAGACCGGAGCAAGGTCAGCTGGTTAGATTGCTGATGAAGCTTCTGTTAGAAGTTAATTCTGTGTGGGATAGTTCTGTTCCATCACATGAAGCCAATTCTCTAAATTTGGACAGTTTTTTCATAAGCACTGACCATAGCTCACAGAAGGGGCCAGGTATTCTTGCATCACTGTAAATCCATCAACATGCTTCTTTAAATATATGTCAATTATATGTACACAGAAAGTACACACTTATTTGAGAACTGTTTGTTATTAATCATAATAGCTATATTTTACTGAGTGTGTCTTGTGGACCAGGTGCTATGCTGAGAGCCTATATACCCCATCTAAATTAACCCTTACAGTAACACTGGGGACCACATATGTGAGATGCCCAGAATATTATAAGTGGGAAGTGGGAGTCCATCTGTCCAACAGATGAAACCAGCCCATCTGTTTCTTATTTTTACATTCTAAACCACTTCATTATATTTCTATCCCATTCTTTTCTGTTCCTCAATAGCCATTCAAAATTAGGTGATATAGTCCAAAAGAGTTTGTGAATTCATAGGTTAACTTAGGTTGTGAGTTTTAAGTCTGGATGATAATTCAAACATTTAGGGTTTCAAATCCAGTATAGCTGGTCTGCCTTGGCTGCATTATTACAAGAAATCCATCCCAGAAAATATGATTTTCCATTTTTCTGTGCTGTTGATAATCATACAAATAGATTCCACATGAATAAGAATTCATTGGATATATTTATATATGGTCATATCTCAAACATACACATCTTGGCCTGTGTTATTAAAAGAAGAAATGAAGTAGGAAGGGTAAACTCCTTTTCCTAGCTTAATCAGACATAACCTAAATGTCAGAAGGAGTAAGGTTGAGGAAAGGATGGACAGGTAGATAAGAGACACACATACACACACACCCCTTACTTACCAGAACAGTAGGAACCTAGGTGGCAATATTTCATTAATAGAGAGTTTACAAAGTGTTGATTAATAAAGTGAGTGATGTCATTAAGCTACCAAAATAAACTTTGAAAATCAGTGTCCTGATGTACTCTTTGCTTCTCCAACATGTCTGATATATAAACTTTTAGTTCTGGGCATCACATTTTAAGGCTTCCCAGGTGGCACTAGTGATAAAGAACTGCCTGCCGATACAGGAGACTAAGAGATCCGGATTTTATGCCTGGATTGGGAAGATTCCCTGGAGGAGGAAGTGGCAGCCCACTCCAGTATATTTGCCTGAAGAATCCCGTGGACAGATGAGCCTGGCAGGCTACAGTCCATAGGGTTGCAAAGAGTCAGACACAACTGAAGTGACTTCACACACACACACACACACACACCATATTTTAGGAGGACTATTGTAAGTCTGTAATATCAGGGGAGAGTAGTGAGATGATAGGGACCTAAAAGTAGTACTAACATTAAAATGGTCAGAAAGTCTGGATGAGCTTAGGAGAATAAGAGAGAAGCTTGGAGAGTTAAATGACAATGGTCACCAAGTATCTGAAAGGCTGCTATGTAGGAGAAGGAGAAAACTTAGCTCCGCATTGTTTCCAAGGATCAATGGGTAAAAACTTAGAGAAGTATATACCTGGTTCAACTAGGAAGTACTTTCTAGTCATTATTACTCTAAGACAGTGGGAGAGGCTGCCATAATGTGAATTTATGAATGGAGAAAAAAATGAAAGGTCCCTTCAGAGGCAGAAGAAAAACAAAAGGTAAGTAAAGGGCTATATGGAGGGATAAACTGGGAGACTGGGATTGACATATACACACGACTCTATATAAAATAAATAATAAGGACCTACTGTATAGCATGGGCTTTCCTGGTGGTTCAGAGGGTAAAGAATCTGCCTATAATGCAGGAGATTTGAATTCGATCCCTGAGTCAGGAAGATCTCCTGGAGAAGGGAATGGTTGGCCACTCCAGTCTTCTTGCCTGGAGGGCTACAGTTCATGGGGTTGCAAAGAGTCAGACACGAGTGAGCAAATGACCATGAGCATGAGGGCACTGTATAGCACAGAGAACTCTACCCAATACTCTGCAATGGCCTATATGGGGAAAAGTCTAAAAAAGGGTGGATGTGTAATGGCAGCCCACTCCAGTTTTCTTGCCTGAAGAAGCCCAGGGACGGGGGAGCCTGGTGGGCTGCCGTCTATGGAGTCGCACAGAATCGGACATGACTGAAGCGACTTAGCAGCAGCAGCAGCAGCACGGCTATGTATAACTGAAACTAACACAACATTGTGAATCAGCTATACTCCAATAACATCTTTTAAAAAAGAACTATAGAGAAACCAGAGTGAGTAAAACAGCAAAACCATAACAAAGTTAAGAGTTATGAGGTCTGCTTTGGAAATCAAAACTGTTACATTCAGGAAGGTTTAAATGTAGATACACTGGAAAATAGTGGGTTGAAAATAGATTTCTTTCTACTTCACCTGCAGAGTAATGTCTTAAATCATGTAGTAAAAAATAAGAGATACTAATTTAATACTTCCATTTCTAAACTATTGTTTGAGAATGGAACCAGTTTTAATCACATAAAGCATCTTGTATGATGTACTTTTTTCATCTTCTATTAAATCTTTTCTGGAAGAAATGTTCATTAGTTCAAATAAAACTATTGTTACTGGTTAAAAAATAATATAAAATCAGAGTGATTCCAGGGGATTTGTTTTCTATTTAAGAACAGGGCATTCAACTTCATTAAAAAAATATTGCTTTAAATTAAGTTTCCAAATAAATAGACTTGGGTGTGAATTCAAGGGAAAATAGTTTGCAAAACTCAAGGAAAAAATTAACATCCAAACTCAAAACATTCTTATGGCTTTGTAAAGCTGAAACATTTTGGTGGGGGGGGGTGGTCACTTATTGTCAAAATTTTTGAAATAATAAATTTTAACCACATATGCCCTGCAAAATCTAAGTGTTCTTCAAGGTACCCTTCTTGCCTATACAAAAGTTAACAGCGACATCTTGTGGTCAGTTTTTACTCTTTTATAAAAAGCCTGTGTGTGTGTGTATGTGTACAAACTACAGAAAAATGCCCTTTTGTTTTACGGCAAAAATATCCAATTTCTCCTTCCACTTGCAAATATTTCTGTGGTACTTATTCCCTATGTAGATCTTTAATTGTTAAATTACCTAAGATCACAGAAGCATAATTCATGTTGATAGCATGTATTCTTGATATAATTTAATGGAGAATGCATTTTACATCTGTGGTCTTCTTCCTCAAAACCTACAATCCCAGTCTAACCATGAAGAAAATATCAAACAAACACAACGTTAGAGGCAGTTTCCAAAAACTGACCCGTACTTCTCAAAACTAGCCAAGTCATCAGAAACAAGGAAAATCTGGGAAGCTACCACAGACTAGGGAAGGCTAAGGAGACAGGACAATTAAATGTAATGTGATATCCTGGATGGGATCTTGGAACAAAAAGAGGATATTCTGGACAACCAGAGAAATCCAAATAAAGACTGGTCTCTAGTTATATACTAATGGTGGTTTCTTAGTTGTGATATATATACTGTGGTCATACAAAATGCAAAAAATCAGGAGAAATTGGTTGAAGGGTATATGGAAATAGGATTCTATAACATCTTTGCAACAGTTCTGTAAATTTTAAACTATTCTAATATTTTTTAAGTTTATTTAAATTAGAAAATACCCTCAAGTTATGAAAGGTCATTGGACATATTGCTGCTGCTGCTGCTAAGTTGCTTTCAGTCGTGTCCGACTCTGTGCGACCCCATAGACGGCAGCCCACTAGGCTCCCCCGTCCCTGGGATTCTCCAGGCAAGAATACTGGAGTGGGTTGCCATTTCCTTTCCAATGCATGAAAGTGAAAAGTCAAAGTGAAGTCGCTCAGTTGTGTCCGACTCTTAGCGACCTCATGGACTGCAGCCTACGAGGCTCCTCTGTCCATGGGATTTTCCAGGCAAGAGTACTGGAGTGGGGTGCCATTGCCTTCTCTGTTGGACTTATTGGGTGGGGCATATTAACCTTTCCAAAAATAAGAAACAAAAAACAAACAAAAATGAAACATCTTATCATTTCTAAATGTTCCAGACCTTATATAGTAAATTTATGCATACATGCATGCTAAGTCACTTCAGTGTCCAACTCTGTGAGACCCTATGGACTGCAGCCTGCCAGGCTCCTCTGTCCATGGGATTCTCCAGACAAGAATACTGGAATGGGTTGTCTCATTCTCCTTCAGGGGATCTTCCAATCCAGGAATCTGGAATCTAACCTGTGTCTCTTAAGTCTCCTGCATTGATAGGCGGGTTCTTCACCACTAGCGCCACCTGGGAAGCACGTAGTGAATTTACATTGTTCTGCAAATGGAATTAATAAAAATTTTATTTCTTTAAAGAAAATCTTAGGGCTTACCCCTGGATACCACACCCCTGAATTCCTCTCCTTGGATCTTTCCCATGTAAATAAGACAATTTCATTATGAAGTTATAAATACAGTGGAAGCACCTCCTGTTCCCTTTGATGTTATTAATATCTGAGTCTCACCTCCTGTTCCTTCCTTCCTTCCTCCCTCTCCTCTTCACTTAAAAACTTTTACACTTGCTGTTCTGACTGGAACTCCCTTTCCTCAGATATCTTCATGGTTCACTCCTTGATTCCCTCCAGTTTTCTGTTCAACTGTCCCTTGTCAACCAACTCCTTCCTGATCAGCTTCCATAAAAGATCAGCCTCCACCACCACTCTGTCCTCTTACCTTACTTTATTATCCTACAGAGTACTTATCCAGCATGTGACTATTACATATTTGTTTATTTTCTATCTCTCTGGGACTGCATTTAAGCTTCAGGAGACAAACAGCTTTACTAGTTTTGTTCACAAATGAATCCCCAGTACCCAGGGTAGCTCAGTGTCCAGCACAAGACATGCACTCAACAATATTTGTTCAACAAAACTAGAATCTCTTCCTAAACCAATGTCTATTATTCCAATTCTTCTCAGTATAGGAGAACTCTGATTTCTCTTCCCCATTTCAGCCTACATTTATGATGCCCTCAACTCCCACTTCTGTCTTCCTTTTAGATCAGTCTCCACATGATATGCACTATTTACTCTCCATCTGCACCCGGCTTCCAAATTTATTCTCTGCCGCACTTCATGCTCTGGGAAGCCGAGCCCCGAGGACTGCCTCCCCTGGGCTCCCTGACTGGTTAGTTTCCACCTGGGTTTGGATAAAGGGCATGAAGAGAGAGAGGCTGAGGTATTTCTTCTCGGTGTCCCCACTGTTTTATACCTGGATATCCCATGACGACAGGTACCATCAGGCGATTCCTCCTTCAGGGGACAGGTCTCTCTGGGCTCAGGTAATGCGCTTTCTCCCTTGGCCCCTTTGCAACTTGAGGTAGGCGTGCCTGTTTGCCGTTGCTGGTCCCCAGTATGCTCTCTTCGGAGAAGGCAATGGCGCCCCACTCCAGTACTCTTGCCTGGAGAATCCAATGGACAGAGGAGCCTGGTAGGCTGCAATCCATGGGGTCACTAAGAGTCGGACACGACTGAGCGACTTCACTTTGACTTTTCACTTTCATGTATTGGAGAAGGAAATGGCAACCCACTCCAGTGTCCTTGCCTGGAGAATCCCAGGGACGGGAGAGCCTGGTGGGCTGCCGTCTATGGGGTCGCACAGAGTCGGACACGACTGAAGTGACATAGCATAGCATAGCATAGGATAGTATGCTCTCTTAACTCTGCCCACACTATTTAAGTAGCCCATGAGTTAAAAATCTCTCCATTTGTATCATGTGGGGTCAATTATTTTTTCAGCCATGACCCAGAATGATACTCTAAAACAGTTTTCAAACACTAGCATGCATCAGAATGACCAAGAATATTTGCTAAAATATGGATTGCTGGGTACCACACCCAGAGTTTCTGATTTAGTAGACCTGGGGTGAGACCCCCAAATTTATATTTCTCACAAGTTCCCAGGCATTGCCGATACTGCTAGTTTGAGGGCTATGCACTGTTATCACTGCCCTACAGAGTATTCTATTACGATCCTAAGTGATATATGTTGGAGTGTTACAAGTAAAAGCTTCCCACAAATGTTAAATAGAAATTGCTGAGTGACAGAGGGTGTGGGTGAGGGGTATGAGTAGGCTCAGGGAAAACAGTGTTTTAATCTCATTGCTGCTGCTGCTGCTAAGTCGCTTCAGTTGTGTCCGACTCTAAGCGACCCCATGGACTGCTGCCCACCAGGCTCCCCTGTCCATGGGGTTTTCCAGGCAAGAGTACTGGAGTGGGGTGCCAGTGCCATTAGGATGTGTAAACTACATCTTTCTGATCCCTACCACTAATATCAGTTGAGCTCAGCTCAGTTGCTCAGTCGTATCCGACTCTTTGCAACCCCATTGACTGCAGCACGCCAGGCCTCCCTGTCCATCACCAACTCCTGGAGTTTATACAAACTCATGTCCATTAAGTTGGTGATGCCATCCAACCATCTCATCCTCTGTTGTCCCCTTCTCCTTCCACCTTCAATCTTTCCCAACATCAGGGTCTTTTCAAATGAGTCAGTTCTGCGCATCAGGTGGCCAAAGTATTGGAGTTTCAGCTTCAACATCAGTCCTTCCAATGAATATTGAGGACTGATTTCCTGGTTTGATCTCCCCACAGTCCAAGGGACTCTCAAGAGTCTTCTCCAACACCATAGTTCAAAACCATCAATTCTTCTGCACTCAGCTTTCTTCACAGTCCAACTCTCACATCCATACATGACTACTGGAAAAGCCATAGCCTTGACTAGATGAACCTTTGTTGGCAAAGTAATGTCTCTGCTTTTTAATATACTGTCTAGGTTGGTCATAACTTTCCTTCCAAGGAGAAAGCGTCTTTTAATTTCATGGCTGCAGTCACCATCTGCAGTGATTTTGAAACCCCCCAAAACAAAGTCTGCCACTGTTTCCACTGTTTCCACATCTATTTACCATGAAGCAAGGCTATGGTTTTTCCTGTGTTCATGTATGGATGTGACAGTTGGACTGTGAAGAAGGCTGAGCGCCGAAGAATTGATGCTTTTGAACTGTGGTGTTGGAGAAGACTCTTGAGATTCCTTTGGACTGCAAGGAGATCCAACCAGTCCATTCTGAAGGAGATCAGCCCTGGGATTTCTTTGGAAGGAATGAGGCTAAAGCTGAAACTCCAGTACTTTGGCCACCCCATGCGAAGAGCTGACTCATTGGAAAAGACTCTGATGCTGGGAGGGATTGGGGGCAGGAAGAGAAGGGGACGACAGAGGATGAGATGGCTGGATGGCATCACTGACTCGATGGATGTGAGTCTGAGTGAACTCCGGGAGATGGTGATGGACAGGGAGGCCTGGTGTGCTGTGATTCATGGGGTTGCAAAGAGTTGGACATGACTGAGCAACTGAACTGAACTTAACTGATGGGACTGGATGCTGTGATCTTAGTTTTTTGAATGTTGAGCTTTAAGCCAACTTTTTCACTCTCCTCTTTCACTTTCATCAAGAGGTTCTTTAGTTCTTCTTCACTTTCTGCCATAAGGGTGGTGTCACCTGCATATCTGAGGTTATTGATATTTCTCCCAGCAATCTTGATTGCAGCCTGTGCTTCATCCACACAGCGTTTCTCATGATGTACTCTGCATAAAAGTTAAATAAGCAGGGTGACAATATACAGCCTTGACATACTCCTTTCCTGATTTGAAACCAGTCTGTTGTTCCATGTCCGGTGCTAACTGTTGCTTCCTGACCTCCATACAGATTTCTCAAGAGGCAGGTCAGGTGGCCTGGTATTCCCATCATTTAAGAATTTTCCACAGTTTGTGGTGATCCACACAGTCAAAGGCTTTGGCATAGTCAATAAAGCAGGAATAGATGTTTTTCTGGAATTCTCTTGCTTTTTTGATGATCCAGCAGATGTTGGCAATTTGATCTCTGGTTCCTCTGCCTTTTGTAAAAGCAGCTTGAACATCTAGAAGTTCACAATTCACATACTGTTGAAGCCTGGCTTGGAAAATTTTGAGTAACCGAGTCCTGATGAACTATGGACGGATGTTCATGACACTGTACAGGAGATAGAGATGAAGACCATCCCCAATAAAAAGAAATGCAAAAAAGCAAAATGGCTGTCTGAGGAGGGCTTAAAAATAGCTGTGAAAAGAAGAAAAGCCAAAAGCAAATGAGAAAAGGAAAGATATACCCATTTGAATGTAGAGTTCCAAAGAATAGCAAGGAGAGATAAAGCCTTCCTCAGTGATCAGTGCAAAGAAATAGAGGAAAACAACAGAATGGGAAAGACTGGAGAAGGCAATGGCACCCCACTCCAGTACTCTTGCCTGGAAAATCCCATGGGTGGAGGAGCCTGGTAGGCTGCAGTCCATGGGGTCACTAAGAGTTGAACACGACTGAGCGACTTCACTTTCACTTTTCACTTTCATGCATTGGAGAAGGAAATGTCACCCCACTCCAGTGTTCTTGCCTGGAGAATCCCAGGTGCCGGGGACCAGCCCTGGCTGATCCAGGGTATTTGAAGAAGAGACAGCATAGGCGACCTATTTATTTATTTATTCAGAGATATAAAGAGTAATAGAATGAGGATAGCTCAGTAGGAAAATTCAGTGGAGAAAAGAGGCTGAGTAGCTTGGTTTACGCGGGAGACCAATAAAACTTCAAGCAAGAAGTTTGCACCACTTACGTAGTCCGCAGGCGTCCTTCCGTTCTCCTGAAGGAGAGGAGACACTGAGGCGTCCCCGGTCGGATCTTAGAAGCCCAGGCATAATTAGCAAGCATGGCGGGTTCTGCGGTCCAGATGGAGACTCAGCCAGAATTTGAAAGAGAGAGCGACATGGGGAGACCGAGTTTGGGTGAACAAGGCCCGCATTTTATTTTCCAAAGTAGTTTTTAAACCTTAAGTTATGCATAGAGGATAATGGGGGAAGGGGTGGAGTCATGCAAGGACAGCAGTTCCTGGTTCTAATTGAAGCCAGGCTTTCAAACTTATCATATGCAAAAGTTCAGGTGATTTACATCATCTTCTGGCCCGGAGGCCTGTTAACATTTTAAGAAACTTATTTTTCTCTAAAGGTGATTATTCCAAAGTCAGGCACCAGCCTCCAAAAAAGCATTGGACAAAGCTGCATTTTACATTTCTATACACCCATTATATCAATCAATACACTGCCAAGGACACAGTAGGTAAGGAGTATGGAGACTTAGCAGCAAACATTGGCTCAATAAGTGAAAAACCCTTCACCAATACAATTTCTAATCAATCTTTTAACTACTCAAAATAATCTGTGTTTAGACAGTTTAGAACATCTCCTGCCTCTCACAGTTGGGAGGCTCTGAACAATCACATGTGGCCGGAAAAACTTATTCAGGCAGGCTAGAGGATTTCCAAAGGAGTTTGTAGGTTAAACACTGTCACACCCAGGAATTATTAACTGGAGCTGTAAGCTAATTGTTTTTTCAGAGAGAGGTAGTGGGGGACAGGCCCCCATAAAGTCAGAGGTGTAGGTGAAAGCACAAAGCAGAAAGTAGGCAGACACTGGTTTTGGGGGTAGATGCTCGAGAATTTCCAGGGGGACTCCTGAGGCTCGATCCCGCCTTTGCGTATGCCGAGCCTCCTTCCTCATGACCTTTGCCACGGGCGGAGTTCCTCACGCTGGCCCCCGGCAGTGATAGAATTCTAGTTGAGCTATTCCAGATCCTCACTCAATATGCAATATGCTGGCTCCCGGCACCCAGGGATGGGAGAGCCTGGTGGGCTGCCGTCTATGGGGTCGCACAGAGTCGGACACGACTGAAGTGACTTAGCAGTAGCAGCAGCAGTAGAGATATCTTCAAGAAAATTAGAGATACCAAGGGAACATCTCATGCAAAGATGGGCTCAATAAAGGACAGAAATGGTATGGACCTAACAGAAGCATTAGATATTAAAAAGAGGTAGCAAGAATACACAGAAGAACTGTACAAAAAAGATCTTCACCAAGGTAATCACAATGGTGTGATCACTCACCTAGAGCCAGACATCTTGGAATGTGAAGTAAAGTGGGCCTTAGGAAACATCACTATATAAACAAAGCTAGTGGAGGTGATGGAATTCCAGTTGAGCTATTTCAAATCCTAAAAGATGATGCTGTGAAAGTGCTGCACTCAATATGCCAGCAAATTTGGAAAACTCAAGAGTGGCCACAGGACCGGAAAAGGTCAGTTTTCATTCCAATCCCAAAGAAAGGCAATGCCAAGGAATGCTCTAACTGCAACACCATAGACTATAGCCCTCAGGATCTTCTGTCCATGGGACTTCCAGGCAAGAATACCGGAGTGGGTTGCCATTCCCTCCTCCAGCAGATCTTCCCGACCCAGGAATCAAAACCTCATCCTTTATGTCTTCTGCATTGGCAGGGTGATTCTTTACCACTAGTACCACCTGAGAAGCCCTCTAGATAATCATAGTAACAGATAAAATTTACTGGACATTGACAATGCACCTGTCACTCTTCCAAGCACTGTGAAGTAGTATCATCTCGTTTAAGCATAGCAACATCCTGATCAGGTAGATATGTTATTATTTCCATTTTAAAGATGAATGAAGAGGACATACAAATGTTAAGTGACTTTCCCAAGGTAGAAAAGCTAAAATATAGTAGAACCATCAGGCTTCCCCTGGTGGCTCAGACAGTAGAGAATCTGCCTTCAATTCGAGAGATCCAAGTTCGATCCCTGGTTGGGAAGATTAGATTCCCTCAAGAAGGAAATGGCAACCCCACTCCAGTATTCTTGCCTGGAGAATCCCATGGACAGAGGAGCCTGGATGATCGTCCATAGGGTCGAAAAGAGTTGGACATGACTGAGCGACTAACACACACACATGCACACACATGACTTTTACCTGAACAATCTGATTTCAATGGATATGCTTATCTACTAATCTGAAAAAAGAGATGCTCCTAGGATCAGACCACCTGGGTCATTGACCCCTATCTAATTCATGTTGTTGGAGGAATTGACATGAGTGGTTTTATTTCTAATGTTTTTGAATAACATAAAAGTCACAGTCATACAAATTTTACCCCTCTCTTCACACAACACTGTAGTCATGATGATATTTCCTAATAAACTCAATATCCGAGTATTTAAGTCCTTGAATGAAATATAGTTGTCCATATAAGTCTCTGTGCTCAGACACTCAGTCATGTCAGACTCTTTGCAACCCCCATGGAGGTCTCCAAGTACGATAAATTCTAAAAATCTTTGTCAGCCATTTTTTTTTTGAACTAGAGGTTACAGTTTCTTCTCTTTTGTGATGATTAAAGTTCAAATTCATTGTACCAAGGGCAATTGGAGGATATTAATATTTGCCAAATAATGTACAAAAATCAAAGAGGAGAATGTTGAGGGCTGCCTCTATGTACATACATGTGTGTGCTCATGTGTGCACATGTAAGCATAGACCATCCTCCTGGCTAACTTAAACCCCATGGTGCATTATCCTAAATACTCAGTCTGTAAATCTTAATGTTCCATCTTTCCTTGAATTTTTGCATAGCCTTCTGTACAATCCCCAGCTGTCTTTTCTACTCGTTTGCTAGAAAAATAAAATCAGAATCATCTAGATTACTGCCAGCAAATTCAAGTTCCTACACTTAGCTACTCCTGCAATAATACTGTAACAGAGTTCAGCCTAGGTATTTAGAGAACAAAGTGTTTTAATGCAGGAAACAAGTGGCAGGAAGGTTGCATTCAGGAAACCCCGTAAGGCAGTTATTACAGGAAAGCCTCAACGTTGGTCCCAGGAAACCCAGAAATACAGCTATTTATTATTTATTTATTAGTCACAGGGGACTAATAGATTTATTAGTCACATGGGAAAACATGAAAATGGACCCTTATCTCACACTGTACACAAAAATTCCAGAGGAATTAAAGACTAAAATGTAAAAAAATAAATAATAAAATGTTTGAATAATAATGTATCTGTAAGATCAGGGTTGAGAAATGCCACTTAAACCAGATTTTAAAAAATAAGCAAAACACAAATATGACCACAAGGAAGTCAAGAAATTTTGTTCACCTGCTGCTGCTGCTGCTGCTAAGTCACTTTAGTTGTGTCCGACTCTGTGCGACCCCATAGATGGCAGCCCACCAGGCTCCCCCATCCCTGGGATTCTCCAGGCAAGAACACTGGAGTGGGCTGCCATTTCCTTCTCCAATGCATGAAAGTGAAAAGTGAAAGGGAAGTCGCTCAGTTGTGTCCAACTCTTCGCGACCCCATGGACTGCAGCATACCAGGGTCCTCCATCCATGGGGTTTTCCAGGCAAGAGTACTGGAGTGGGCATCTAATGATACAGTAAAGAAAGAGATAAGTCAAGCTACAAACTGAAAAATGTGTTTCCAAGTCATTAGAAAACTCCTGAAGAGGCATGTCATAGCAGAGGAAATACAACTGATCAGCAAATATATTTAAACATAGTCAAATTCATTAGTGGTCAGGAATATGCAAATTAGAATAATAAAAATTATTTTACACATGTCAAATGAGCAAAAATTGGTCTGACAATGTCAAATGTTGCTGAAAATAAATTCCTACTAAATCATAAGTGGTAACAGTTTCCTTGGAAAAATATTTGACACCCTACTAAAGTTGAAAATAACCCCACCATTCCAATTTCTAGCATATACCATAGAGAAGGTATGTTTGGAGGAGGATTATTTGAAATAGCCAAAAGTGAGAAACAAGGTAAATGTTAAAAAAAGAGAACAGGAGGATTAACCTATTGAAGTCTATCCATAAAAAATGATACTATGCAACACAAAAATAAGCAAGCCACAACCATAAAATTCAATATGTAGAAATTTCAGCATCTTAAAGTTGAGTCATTAAGCCCATCACAGAAGAAAATACATAGCATGGCTTTATTTAGTTAATTAAATTCAAAAACAGGAGACACTGAAGAATATGTAGTCAGGACTGACCTGCATGGTCACACAGGTTATTCACTGCACATGTCCAGGGCTGCCACTCAGAAAGTAAATATATAAGAATATCCACTAATGGTACAACACCACCCGCAAACAAAAGAATTATCAACATAAATTTCACTGCCTCTGGATGGGGAGAAGGTAGGGTGAGAGTAGGGTCACAGTGAAGGGAGAAAGCTTCAAAGCTACTGGTGATGTTCTATTAATATGATATTTCCTAAGTACATGGCTGCTTATTTTGTTTTGTTCTCTAAATTTTAGAAAAGTGTTATCAATATTATCTTGCTTGTATTATTAAATTAAAAAATTTAAAAGGACTCACGGTCACCACTTCCTTGCATGTATTCAGTTCAGTCGCTCAGTCAAGTCCAACTCTTTGAAACTGCATGGACTGCAGCACGCCAGGCCTCCCTATCCATCACTAACTGCTGGAACTTACTCAAACTCATGTCCATTGAGTTGGTGATGCCATTCAACCATCTCATCCTCTGTTGTCCCCTTCTCCTCCTGCCCTCAATCTTTCCCAGCATCAGGGTCTTTTCCAATGAGTCAGTTCTTCACATCAGGTGGCCAAAGTACTGGAGTTTCATCTTCAGCACAGTTCTTCCAATGAATATTCAGGACTGATTTCATTTATGATGAACTGGTTTGATCTCCTCACAGTCCAAGGGACTCTCAAGAGTCTTCTCCAACACCACAGTCTCCAACACCACAGTTCAAAAGCATCAGTTCTTTGATGCACAGCTTTCTTTATAGTCCAATGCTCACATCCACACATGACTACTGGAAAAAACATAGTTTTGACTTTGTTGGCAAAGTAATGTCTCTGCTTTTTAATATGCTGTCTAGATTGGTCAAAGCTTTTCTTCCAAGGAGCAAGTGTCTTTTAATTTCATGGCTGCAGTCACTATCTGCAGTGATCTTGGAGCCCCCCAAAATATAAGTCTCTCACTGTTTCCATTGTTTCCCCATCTATTTGCCATGAAGTGATGGAACTGGATGCCATGATCTTAGTTTTCTGAATGCTGAGTTTTAAGCCAACTTTTTCACTCTCCTCTTTTACTTTCATCAAGAGGCTTTTTAGTTCTTCTTCACTTTCTGCCATAAAGGTGGCGTCATCTGCATATCTGAGGTTATTGGTATTTCTCCCAGCAATCTTGATTGCAGCTTGTGCTTCATCCAGCCCAGCATTTCTCATGATGTACTCTGCATATAAGTTAAACAAGCAGGGTAACAATATGCAGCCTTGACATACTCCTTTCCTGATTTGGAACCAGTCTGTTGTTCCATGTCCAGTTCTAACTGCTGCTTCTTGACATGCATACAGATTTCTCAGGAGGCAGGTCAGGTGGTCTGGTATACCCATCTCTTTCAGAATTTTCCATTTTTTTGTGATCCACACAGTCAAAGGCTTTGGTGTAGTCAATAAAGCAGAAATAGATGTTTTTCTGGAACTCTCTTGCTTTTTTGATGATCCAACAGATGTTGGCCATTTGATCTCTGGTTCCTCTGACTTTTCTAATCCCAGCTTGAACATCTGGAAGTTCACAGTTCATGTGCTGTTGAAGTTTGGCTTGGAGAATTTTGTGCAATACATTGTTAGTGGGTGAGATGAGTGCAATTGTGTGGTAGTTTGAACATTCTTTGGCATTGTATAACCCAATTTTATTCTTTGGTATTGTATAATCCTTGCATGCATAGCCCACAGCAAACCAATTTTCAGTTAACATACACTTATATTCTCAAAAATGTTACTAGTAGCTTCTTGGTTCTCAAATTAATAGGAATTTGCTGTTTCCTAAATTTTCTTCAGCATTTAGCACTATCTGGGATTATCTATCATGATTTCTACAAAACCTCTCTCTCCTGGCCTTCTTTCTATCTCTGAGGCTGTTTCTCCTCCTTTACAGTAGCAAAGATCCTCTAATCTGGCAACCTCTAAACTATTGGTGTCCACCAAGGTCAAAATATTCCCTCTCATTCTCAATAATGTCTCAAGTCAATCTCACTTACGGTCATGATTTAAACCTACCACACATTTACTGACTTCCACATCAGTATTTCCAGCCTACACCTTGGTCCTGAGCCCCCATGTCATATGTCTAATTGCTGTTAGCTGTTTAGTAGATAAATCATGTTTGACTCTTTTGTGAGCCCATGGACTATAGCCCAACAGGTTCCTCTGTCCATGGAATTCTCCAGGCAAGAAAACTGGAGTGGGTTGCCATTTCCTTCTCCAGGGGATCTTCCCAACACAGGAATTGAGCCCCTGTTTCCTGCTTTAGCAGGCAGATTCTTAACCAGAAGGAATCCTTACAACTGAGCCACCTGGAAAGCCCCAATAATTGCTAGAAGGAGATCCAAAAATGGACCTATCATCTCTCCCCATTAAAACATGCTTCCCTCCACATTTGGGTAGTGATGCCAGCATCAGTATCATTTCCCTTGGAGCTATTCTAGATTTTTCACTTTCCTTTATTTCCTACATAAGTTCAGTTAATTATATATCCCATAATTTCTCTTCTATATATCACCCTCTCCATCATCACTTCATCATCAGTTCAGACTCTCATCATTTTTCTCTTGAAATTGCAGTAACTTTATTAATGTTTTGAATACCTCCATTCTGACTCATCATACTTATTCTTTGCTGCCATTAAAGTTATCTTTCCTATATGTAATAATTTCTGAGCTCTAAGTTCTGCCATGGTTGCCCATCCCCAAGAGGATCACATGCAGAGTTACTATAGCATACAAGACTCTTATTACATAAAGATGCAGTCATTACAGCGTAAAGGATAACTTCAGGTCCAAAAATCTTCATCCTACATTGAGACTTCACGTCCTGATTACTGAGAACAAGCCAGCCCTAGATGCTGGGCTCAGGGAATCATGCAGGTATAGCTATAAATTGAAGAAGCTCCTTTAACAAAGACATCATTTTCTTTCTTGTTTGGAATGATAGTAACACTTCTTGGACACAAGTCTAAGATTCTGTTTATTATCCCATCCATATAGAGCAGATTAGCTAAAAACAATGTTGTCCCTTTTATCTTGGTTCTCCTTCTGCCACCTGTCTTCCTGGGAAGCCTCTGAAACTGTTTTTTTTTTTTTTTTTTTTTTTTTTTTTTTTTGTCAGCTCAAGGTGTAGACCTTTGAATCTGTGCTTAAAGAGGTGAGATCCATCCAAGTTAGCTACTGTCCTGATTCTATCCTGGCTTCTTTCCGTTTATTCTCTGTTGACTCAACACTTTTTCAGGTGTCTGATAGTTTCTTCCACCAATTCCTAGAACTGAATTTTCTAGTTTTCCTCTCCAAATGTGAACCTGCGTGAGCAGACTATTAGACTTTGGCATGGAAGATCAATACAGTCTAACCCAGAATTCTACTTTGGGTTAGAATCTTACTACATAATCATATTTATTCAGCAAGCAATTGGCCATCTGATAGAAAAAGAAATGGTACATCTATTCAGATTCTGGTTACATGTTACTACTTTTCCTGACTTTTAATTTCTAAGTTTTGTTCTGTTTTGTAAAAGAAAGAAACAATCTGCATCCAGTGAAGATAAACTAGAAATTATAGGGAGGAAAAATGCTGATAATTCCATCACCAACTTTTGACACTTGTTTACATTTTATTGCACTCCTTCCCAGGTTTTTCTATGTGTTTTTCTGTATATTTCTTAATGGATCGTGAAGTTTATCAAGTTTGGATTGGATATAGATTGGATATAGTTCCCTGTACTATATATTAGGATCTTGTTTACCTATTCTGAATGTAATAGCTAGCATCTACCAACCCCAAATTCCCAGTTCATCCCTCTCCCTACCCACATTCCCCTTAGCAAGCACAAGTCTGTTCTCCATGTCTGTAAGTCTGCTTCTCTTTCCTATGTACATAGGTTCATTTGTAACATATTTTAGATTCCACATACAAGTGATATGATATCATATGGTATTTGTCTTTCTTTTCCTGACTTCACTTAGTGTGATAATCTCTAGTTGCATCCATATTGCTGCAAGTGGCATTATTTCATTCTTTTCATGGCTAAGTAGTATTCCACTGTGAGCTTCCCAGGTGGTGCAAGTGGTAAAGAACCCGCCCACCAAAGCAGAAGACATAAGAGATGTGGGTTTGATCCCTGGGTTGGGAAGACCCCTGGAGGAGGCAGTGGCAACCCACTCCAGTATTCTTGCCTGGAGAACCCCATGGACAGGGGACCCTTTTGAACTACAGTCCATAGGGTCACAGAGAGTCAGGCAGGACTGAAGTGACTTAACACACATGCAGTATTCCATTGTATATATAGGTACCATATCTTCTTTATTCATTCATCTGTAGATGGACATTTAAGTTGCTTTCACATTTTGACTATTGTGAACAGTGCTGCTATGAACATAGGGATATGTTCATATCTTTCTGAATTATAGTTTTTCTCTGGGTATATTCCCAGGAGTGGGATTGCTGGATCCTATGGTAATTCTATTTTCAGTTGGGAAAACTGTTCTTGATAGAGAAATATGAAGCTGGATGGAAGGATTCACACAGAACAGTCCCACGAGGAAGTCTAAAAGTCCTGGTACCTTTAAACTGTCCTAATTAGAGAGTACAGAGACTTACATCTGCTGGGGGGTATGGTGGAGATGAAAGATGAGCTCCATGAAAGATGAGCTCCCTCCTTGACCTGGGAAGAACTGAAATGTTTTCCTGGGAATCAGGCAGCAGTTGACTCACTGTCATCATTAGAGTTTTATATATATATATATATATTTTTTTTTTTTAAATATCTAAAATTATACTGGCTCACTCCCTTTGAATTGTGAGTTATTTCCTCAGGGTCAGAAGTAATGAACATTTTTAGAAGGCTGAACTATATTACCAAAGTACTCTCCAGAAAGGTGGTAACAATTTACTTTTCCATTTTTAATATCATACTTGGATGCCTATTTATAAATTATTTGAGACTATTTTAACTACTTGAGCTATTTTAGGAAAAATTAATTTTTAGGCCAACTTATGTCTATGTGAATTTGAAGGAAATCTAATGAATAATGAGAGGAAAGTCATTGTTTTTCCCCTATGTCATAATGTAGACAAGTTTCCATAAAGCTGGGATGATGACTTCACTTGCAAAAGACATTTGATATATCAACTGTAGCCATATGTTCTAAATATAACAGATTATTGCCATGTGCCTGAGTTAAGGAATACTGTGTTACATAAGTTGAAAGAACATTTGAAATATATGTTTGAATTTCAGAGTTCACATTGCAGACATGTTCATATTTCAATGACAGAAATAGGAAAAAAATATATATATATACATATATAATGATATTTGGGGTATAATCAGTTTGATAGGACACTGAGTCATATTAAAATCTGACCCTATATATAAAAAATGTATTCAACTAAATTGGTATCCCCTTAAGAAGCCTTTGTTGGGGAGGAAGAGCCAGACCTATGGACAGACAGAGAGTAGGATGAGGAGAAAACTCACCAGTCTAATATTTAAGGAAGCATAATAATGCATAGCCTCTTAGGGGCTTCACTTCTAGACTGGGAGTAGATTATGAGTACTTCTGCTGATTCTGTCTTCATTTAAAATTTTAATATTTGTTCACCACGAACTTTTTGGTATTATATTTTAAATATATTTTATTAAAATATTATTTATGTTACTTACTGATGTTTTTGTGTGCACTGGAGTTGAGCCACCTATCTTCCTCCTGAATCAATATGCTTGCCCCATTAGTCTTTTCTCCCCTTCTCTGCTCAGAAATGCAGCATATTCATGGGGCCACCAAAAAAAAAAAAAAAATCAGAAGTTTCTACTATATTCTCCAACCTGACCCTCCTTACTCCATGGGCTATTTTTTCATGCTTCCAAAGACTTTTATCTTTATTACCCCACCACCCCCAAAATTAAGATATAAATGTATCCTAAGTTTTAAAAAATCTGATTTAAGTTTGAGTTGCCCAAATAATATTACTGTTAAATTAGATGAGTCTGAGACAGTGGTAAAACACAGAAGAAAGGGGGAAAGAAAGGCATGAAAGCTTAGAAAGATTTTATTTAAGGTTGCTTTTCAAATATATGCTCTGGCCCAATATGAAATAATGCAAAAATGGACATCATAAATAATGTATTATGGATGTGTCTATACAAAAAAACTATCTGGGAGTCCCAATTAGGAAATTCATATTTATAGAGAAAGGTTTGGAACTACAACAGAAGTTGGCAACCGTTCCTATAATTTTTTATGATTTAAGTATTATTTAAAGTTTTTATGTAACTATCTTTAAAACAAATATTTATTACGTATTCCAGTGTTTGGTGGTAAAGGGGTTTTTATTGCAGAGATGTCAGTGCATCCATTCTAGAGACAGTGCATTTCTATAGGAATTTCCAGAGACAGAAAAGCAAGGAATTTCTCATGGAAGAGTTTTAATCCTAAGGAAAAAGTGATGAGACAATTTTAGGGGCTGGAGCTTTGTATCAGACTGAAGCACTAACAGAAAAGCAGTCACCCCTTGCAGGAGGCCAAACTTGGCTAGCTCACAGCACCCCAAGAAATGCCTGTTCTCTCACTTACAGACTGCAGAGTTGCAATCGCTGCAGTTGGTCTAATTAACCAGAGGTTGTTGGGTTAGGGTCAGATTCTTAGACAAAAAGCTTACTCTATTAAAAAATGACATCTTTCCCTTTTTTTTTTTTTTCTGGATTAAATTTATTTAACCCCAAATAATGGAAGCTAGTAATGTGCCAACATGTCAAATTATTGTTAAAATGTATACAAATGCAATATTTGTAAAGAAATAAGCTCTTTAATTAATCAGCTAATTAATATTTCCTGAAAATTTCCTATCCTAATTTTTTCTACTTCTAATATCAGTTTTCTTTTTCTTTCCCTAACTGCATAATAAAGTTCATGAACAGTAGTGGGATTAAAAAAAAATGGATAAAAATTTAATCTAATTCTTTATGTCTCAAAGATTTAATTCTCTAAATTTCTAATCATTACCAAGTTCCTTAGCTAGAATGTCTGATCTCCTGTGCTTCTTGTTCATAGTAATAAGTGGTTGAATGTGTACTCAAAGAGAACATGGCCTCAGAGCCTTTATGATTCTTTAAAATGTTTAGTTGATTTAACACGATGAAATTGTAGTAGAAAAGTAAAAATGTATGTGGGAGGAAAGACAAGTTCCTAGGGTATCTGTTCAGTTAGGAAATTACTTGATTATTGAGAAATCACACTTAGAGAAAAGGAATCTATTCAAATCAAGAAGAGCCTTTCTTAAGGTTTATCCCATATTTCAAGGGATAAACTTCAGGTATTATCCCTTAAGTTTCCTTTTGTATAGGATATTATACTAAAGAATACGATGTCGATGAGAAAATAAAATTGGTAGAATGCAAGTGTCATTAATACAGGTTTCCATTAAAATAGAGAAGAGTTATAAATCTGTTTGCTCCCATGGAAAATATTCAGTGTGACATCAGAGACTCTATCCTGAATTGTACATTGATATCAGAGGACATGGGGCTTCCCATGTGGCTCAGCGGTAAAGAATCTGCCTGCAATGCAGGAGACAGGAGTTTGATTCCTGGGTCGGGAAAATCCCCTGGAGAAGGAAATGGCTACCCACTCCATATTCTCGCCTGGGAAATCCCATGGACAGAGAAGCCTGGTGGGCTACAGTCCGTGGGGGTTACAAAAGAATCAAACAGGACTAAGCGACTGAGAACACATGCAATGGAGGGCATGACCAAGGATACAAAAGGAGATAAAAGAAAAAAAAGGTAGAATGAAGCTAGGAAAGTAGATATGATTCCTCTTTCTAGCATCATATGCTGCTGATCAGAGGCTACGTGCTCAAAGTAACCAGAGATAAAAGTACACCTGGAAGGCACCTTTGCCCTATATGCCCAACAGAGATAACAGCAAAATCTGAGCCCAATATTTACTCTCATCTCTACATAACTGATACTGAACCATATAAAATCTAGCAAAATGATGTATGATCTTACTCTAGTCATACTGTGTCTCAGCATTTATTTTAGAGTATTATGAATTCCTGAGACATCAATTTATCTGTAGTCACATGTAAATGACCCCTCATCCTCAATTCAAATACACATTTAAATTAAGACATGCATTTACTGCTGCTGCTGCTGCTGCTAAGTCACTTCAGTCGTGTCCGACTTTGTGAGACCCCATAGACGGCAGCCCACCAGGCTCCGCCATCCCTGGGATTCTCCAGGCAAGAACACTGGAGTGGGTCACCATTTCCTTCAATGCATGAAAGTGAAAAGGGAAAGTGAAGTTGCTCAGTCGTGTCTGACTCTTTGCGACCCCATGGACTGCAGCCTACCAGGCTCCTCCATCCATGGGATTTTCCAGGAAAGAGTACTGGAGTGGGGTGCCATTGCTTTCTCCCTATACATCCCTAATTTTACAATAATGGAAATGTTTCTATTGAATTTTGTCATAAATAATCCCCAACAAGTTGGGCTGTTCTTTGTAACTTCCACAACACTTTTTCTTATTGAAGGACCACTAATCCAGATGAATTAGATTAAAATAAAAATTTTCACACAGGTGAGAGGATCTTCTTTACCAAAACAGGAAACTAGAAGTCATAAAAAAGAAGATACTCATTTTTGAATGGATAAAAAAATTTGTGTAGCAGGACTCCAAATATAAGCCAAAAGCTGAATCACAGATTACAAAAAATTTTGCAACCCTCATGACATACACATGGTTGATAACACAAGATTAATATTTGATAGACAAAGAACTTCAAAGAAAAAGAACAAAAGAGGGCAAAGCCTATTCACAAAAAATACATGCAAGTGGTGAACAAGTATATGAAAAGATGCTCAATCCCAGCTGTGGTCTGTGTCAAGTAATGAAACAAGGAGGTGGTTGGCCTGAGGTGTCTGTAATGTCTCAGTATCCTAGGAAAGCAAACCGAAATCGAAGCCAGAGTCAACACACTCAAATCCAAGAAAATGAAACCGAAGAACAACTAATCACAAAGAACCAACCAGGCTTCCCCAAATAAAGCAACCACCTAAGGTGTAGCTACTCAGACAATTTATTTTCTTTGTCTCTGATCTCTAAAAATGTCTTTCACTTGGCTTCTGTCAGTCGAGCAATCCTAAACCCTTTCATCTTGGTGCTGTCCAACTGAAACCAATGTTTGCCGAAACTCTAATAAATTTGAATGTGTCTCAGCTTACCTTATAACACGTGGTAACAGTTAAGGCAAGTATATAATTTATTAAAATAGTAGCCAAAATTACTTTTTTAAAAGGCAGTGTTGGTGAGAATGTGAGAAAATGTGCGCTTCATGCACTGTGGTAAAAACATAAATTGTTGGTAATATGTCTAAAAATAAGAGGATTTAACCTGTGTCACAGAAACTCTTCTCTTCAGAGTCTAGCCTAGAAAGATAAAAATATTAGTACTTTAAAATATTTATTATATAATTGCTCATGATGTAAAAAAGAAATGAAATTTTTAAAAACTGAATTAACCCGAATATCCATCTAGGAGATTGTCTAAATAAATTATGCTAAATGCATACTAAAAGAAACAAAACAGCTACTGAAAAAAGTGGATAAAGTTAAATTTTTATCTATTGATCTAGATGCCTCTTCCTATGTATGAGATTAATTCTGTTTTTATTTAAAACTTACTCTACCCAAAGAGAAAAGAATAAAATTATCATCAGCATTTGTCTCTCATATAAGCATCTACAGAAAATATTTATAGCTTTAAGAGCTTTGTGGGAGGCAATTGTCGGTCTGCTGGTCTGAAGCCAAGAGCGGGAGAAATGATTCCAGATAAGTATACCTATAGCATACCTTCCCTGGTAGCTCAGCTGGTAAGGAATCCCCCTTCAGTGCAGGAGACCTCGGTTCAATCCCTGGGTTGGGAAGATCCCCTGGAAAAGGGATAGGCTATCCACTCCAGTATTCTTGGGCTTCCCTGGTGGCTCAGATGGTAAAGAATCCACCCGCAATATGGGAGACCTGGGTTCTATCCTTGGTTTGGGAAGATCTCTTGGAGAAGGAAATGGCTACCCACTCCAGTATTCTTGCCTGGAGAATTCCAGGGACAGAGGAGCCTGGTGGGCTATAGTCCATGGGGTCACAAGGAGTCAGATACAACTGAACGACTTAAAAAAGCACAGCATTGAGCCTATTTTGTTGGTTCTCTTCATCACATAAGAAGAAGTCTGGAGACAACAATCTGGGCTAGTGTATGGCTTAAAGAAGGTAAGAATGTCCCAACCACACCTTATCTTTCTGTTTCCTGTTTCCACACTTTTCAAAATGGGCTTTTGTCTCCCTGGTTTATGGCTTCTTGAATCTGTGTTCCAGGATGGGGGAAAAAAAAAAAAAAAAGTACTGGGAGCTGGGGGAGAGGAAAGCCTGTTCTTATGAGACTTGCCTTTTATTTAGGAAGACTGCCTCTCCATGGACATTCTTAATAAAGCAAAAATGGATGATATGATTAACCAAATATTTTGATTCTTATAAAATGACCATACATGCCAGTGTGTGATCAATACTCATATTAGAATTATAGCTCATAAATTATAAGAATATTTGATTCCTTGATGGTACATCTAAAATGATTTCACATACACACACACGCACACATATGCATACATGCTCAGTGTGTGCATGCTCAGTCGCTTCAGTGTGTCCAACTCTTTGCAACCCCCTTGGACTGTAGCCCACCAGGCTCCTCTGTCCATGGGATTTCCCAGGCAAGAATACTGGAGTGGGTTGTCATTCCTGTCTCCAGGGGATCTTCCCGACCCAAGGACGGAAACTGTGTCTTATTTCTCCTGCATTGGCAAACAGATTCTTTACCACTGAGCCACCTGGGAAGCCCCCCCCACACACAATTTCTGTCTTGTTTTCAGCTGAAGCTCTAGAACACTAAATGCTACTAAGTAGCTCCATATCTCCAAGTAAGTACCAGGCTAAGTATGTAGCAATTCTGACCTTCCCTCCAATCCAAAGGACAGGAGAGACTGAGAATCCACTGAGACTCTCTCCCACCCCAACCTCATCAGTGGGAGGGTAGGAGGAGTGATTTTCCTCTGTCTCAAGCCAACCTAGAAAATGAACATCATACTCCCAAGAGGAGCTTAGTACTGGTTTCCTGGAGGGACACAATGGTGTCTGAGTCACAACTTAAAACATGGAGTTGCCAGGAGTAGTCTAGTGAGTCGGGGAGAAGCTGATGGAGAGAAAGAGAGGAAGCCCACCTAGGCCTTCTCCAATAGCTGACAGCCAACTTGAGATAAGGATGGAGAAAGGATAGAGTTTCAAATAAAGTTGACAGAGTTGTTTCTGTTTCTTATTGTACTGAACTGAACATGGAGTTACATGGCTAACATATTTTTGTGACTAGAAGGGACTGGAGGATTTATCTGAGGTCAACTAGAAAAATAATAGATCTTGTCATACATTTTCTCCAAGATGCTAGAAAGAAATAGCTCTTCAGAGCAGATTTGAATAAGCAGTCAGTGACAAGAACAGATAATATCTGACCCTTCAAGTATGTACATGTATGTCGATATTCTTACACAGGAATAGAGCCTTTTAGGATATAACAGAGACTGGTAACAGTAATTACCTGTGGATAAGAAAAAGGAAGAACTAGCATTGGAGAAGGAAATAGCAACCCACTCCAGTGTTCTTGCCTGGAGAATCCCAGGGATGGCAAAGCCTGGTGGGCTGCCATCTATGGGGTCACACAGAGTCAGACATGACTGAAGTGACTTAGCAGCAGCAGCAGGACTAAAGAAGACAGATTTTCACTGCTGTCCATTGGTCTCTGAATTAATGACCTTAGACATTTATTATTTAAGAAAAAACACGATTTTAAAAGGTTTATTGCAATTCTGTGGTGGCTCTATGTGTGTAAACATCAATTACAAATTGTATAAATATGGTAATTTATATGTAATTTATACAATTACAAATTATATAAATAAATAAAATTTTATTTATAAATAAATCAACTATGCTGCTAAGTCACTTCAGTCGTGTCCAACTCTGTGCGACCCCAGAGATGGCAGCCCACCAGGCTGCCCCGTCCCTGGGATTCTCCATCATGATTATTTGCTGACATATATACATGATACAAATATTTACATGAGAGTCAACTTTCTCCATTCCCCTGCATAATCTATGACCGCTTCAGCAATATGTGAACCATGAACTTCCTGATGTTCAAGCTGGTTTTAGAAAAGGCAGAGGAACCAGAGATCAAATTGCCAACATCCGCTGGATCATGGAAAAAGCAAGAGAGTTCCAGAAAAACATCTATTTCTGCTTTATTGACTACACCAAAGCCTTTGACTGTGTGGATCACAATCAACTGTGGAAAATTCTTCAAGAGATGGGAATACCAGACCACCTGATCTGCCTCTTGAGAAATTTGTATACAGGTCAGGAAGCAACAGTTAGAACTGGACATGGAACAACAGACTGGTTCCAAATAGGAAAAGGAGTACATCAAGGCTGTATATTGTCACCCTGCTTATTTAACTTATATGCAGAGTACATCATGAGAAACGCTGGACTGGAAGAAACACAAGCTGGAATCAAGATTGCCGGGAGAAATATCAATAACCACAGATATGCAGATGACACCACCCTTATGGCAGAAAGTGAAGAGGAACTCAAAAGCCTCTTGATTACGGTGAAAGTGGAGAGTGAAAAAGTTGGCTTAAAGCTCAACATTCAGAAAATGAAGATCATGGCATCTGGTCCCATCACTTCATGGGAAATGGGGAAACAGTGGAAACAGTGTCAGACTTTATTTTCTTGGGCTGTAAAATCACTGCAGATGGTGACTGCAGCCATGAAATTAAAAGACGCTTACTCCTTGGAAGGAAAGTTATGACCAACATAGACAGCATATTCAAAAGCAGAGACATTACTTTGCCAACAAAGGTTCGTCTAGTCAAGGCTATGGTTTTTCCTGTGGTCATGTATGGATGTGAGAGTTGGACTGTGAAGAAGGCTGAGCACCAAAGAATTGATGCTTTTGAACTGTGGTGTTGGAGAAGACTCTTGAGAGTCCCTTGGACTGCAAGGAGATCTAACCAGTCCATTCTGAAGGAAATCAGCCCTGGAATTTCTTTGGAAGGAATGATGCTAAAGCTGAAACTCCAGTACTTTGGCCACCTCATGCGAAGAGTTGACTCACTGGAAAAGACTCTGATGCTGGGAGGGATTGGGGGCAGGAGGAGAAGGGGACAACAGAGGATGAGATGGCTGGATGGCATCACTGACTCGATGGACGTGAGTCTGGGTGAACTCCGGGAGTTGGTGATGGACAGGGAGGCCTGGCGTGCTGCGATTCATGGGGTCGCAAAGAGTCGGACACGACTGAACGACTGAACTGAGGTTTTACTCTGAGATCAAGTCAACATTATTTTTAAGAAGTCCACTATGACCTTCTGTTCTGTAGTTTCTGAAACTTAAAACTCTGCTATGCTCCTGTATCTCTGATAAGATTTTTGAGGCCACAAGGAAATATTTCAGTTTCTCTCTCATTGTTTATTTGTGAGATGGGAAAATTCATGGACTAGTCAAAATAAATGCACAAGATTCTGAAATTTTTCATTTTGTGTTAAGTAGATACATATATCTCAACTTCACTTAACAATTGTGTTAAGTGAATTTCATATATCTCAATTTCCTATTATTTCTGAATTGTGCATATAAGCTTAGCAAGCTGATTTCTCACCTTTTAAGAATTCCTGGAGCTCATCGTTCTAGTTTTCAAAACCACTGGTGTAAGGAGCATGGGCTTCATGGTCACAGATCACAGTTTAATGCCGGTTCTGGCCCTTAATAAGCATGAGCAAATAGATCCCTTACCTTGGGAAAATCTAGGCTCTGATTTAGAGTGTTGCTTAAGGAATTAAAAACATTGGCACACATAAACTGGTTGGTACTTGGCAAATGTTTTGTATCATTTTACATATGCCACACCATTAAATCCCCACAGCAAACTTGTAAAGTGGGTTTTATTAACTTAGTTTTCTAAATAAGGAAAGTTAAAGTGCTGGAGCTGAGCCTGAATCTCAAACAAGAGATTTCAAAACAGCAAAGAGAATGGTTTAGGGAAGACAACATACTTCCATAGATGCATGGAAGTATCATATGTTGGACCTATGGGAAAAGAACATTATTTTCATTTTTTTCCTCATATCTAACTATAAATATAGACTTTCTATGTTAAAATTTCTCAACCGTATCAGACCTGCTGCTCCCTCTTTATAACAATAATTTATAACCCTCACTTTACTGTCCTGGAATAATATTTATAGATAACCTACTATACCCATGAAGTTAAATCTATCTATCTAATAACCCCACTATAATATAGGAGGAAATAAAAACATAGCAATTTAATTAAATAATTTGTATTTCAATACAAAATGTTCAGGCACAATTTCACTAGAAATCCCAGGTGGCCCTTGTGCTAAAGAACCCGCCTGCCAATGCAGGAGACATAAGAGACGTGAGTTTGAATCCTGGGTCAGGAAGATTTCCCTGGAGGAGGGCATGGCAACCCACTCCAGTATTCTTGCCTGCAGAATCCCATAGACAAAGGAGCCTCGTGGGTGGGCTACAGTTCGTGGGGTCGCAAATAGTCAAGACACAACTAAAGCAACTTATCACCAGCACATATATAGAACCACCAGGACTGTGACAACTAGCAGGTTTCAAAAAGCCACTGGAGAATGCCGTGGCTTTTGACCATAATACTTTATTTAGTATTAGTTTAATATTTATTTATTAGACTGCATCAGGTCCCAGTTGCGGGATCTTGGATGCAGCATGTGGACGTCTCTCTAGCTGTGGTGTGTGGACTCTAGGATGCAAAGGCTCAGTCGTTGTGGAAGGCAGGCTTAGTTGCACCACAGCATGTAGGCTCTTTGTTCCCCCACCAGGGATCAAACCTGCTTCCCCTGCATTGGAAGGTGAATTATTAACCACTGGACCACCAGGGAAGTCCCTTATCTATAATAGTTAAAATCTAAGGCCAGTAACAACCTTAATAGAAAAGATCATAATATCCATTTTCTTCCAGGAGAATGTCAACTAAATAAACATATATAGATAAATATATGTTTCACAGATTCTATTCCTTCCCCAAATCTTAAATCCACTTTCCTGCTGCCCTCTTCCTTCCAAAAAAAAGATGATAGATTAAAGGAAAAATGCATTTCTTGTCCATTGGCCTTTTCTCATTCCACTGCTTAGGCCCCAAATTTTAGATACTTTCTCTTCCCTACATTCAATTCAAGATCTATATTCACTCCCACTATCTTCACTGCTATTGTCTCTTCAAGTCACTGAGTTTTTGCCTGAAATATGGCAAACTGTCTTCTAGTTGATTTCTCTGCTTCCAAATTTGATGTTTTATAATCTATTTCCAAATCAGTCAGTGTTATGGACTGAATTGTGTCTCTTTAGCATTCATACGTTTATGCTCTAACCTCCAATGTAACTGTACTTGGAGAGAGAGGTTTTATGGAAAAAATTAATGTTAAACATGGTCTTAAGGGTAGGGCTCTAATATGATAGGCCTCTCTCCTTATAATAAGAGGCCCAGGAGAGCTCAGTTTTTACCATGTGAGGACACAGCAAGTGGGGAGTTGACTTCATGCCAGGAAGAGAGCTCTCACCAGAACCCAAGTATGCTGGCACCTTCATCTTGAATTTCCAGCCTTTAGAACCATGAGAAAATAAATTTCTGTTGTTAGGTCCCCCAGCTTATGGTATTAAAAAGCCTAATGCATAGAGTAATTAAAAAAAAAAAAAAACCTAAGTCACACCATGCATCCCTCTGAGTGGAACACTCCACTGGATTCTTACTCCTCTGAGTATTAGGTAAGAGTCCTAGCGATCCTAGATATTGCCTCTAGGAACCTATAAATTCTGGCTTCTTTCCTTCCTAATTCCATTTCCTACTACTCTCCCCTCTATCACTTCCCTTCAACCACAGTGCCCTCCTCTTATTCTTCAACCCACCAGGCATATTCCCATCTCAGGGCCTCTGTGCCAACTATTCCTTCTGACAGAATTCTCTTTTCTCAAGTCATGATTCACTTCTCACTTCCTTTGAGCCTTTGCTCAAATATTAATGACTTAATGAAAAAAATAATGAATTTATGGTATCTAAGTGTCAGTTTAATACACTCGCAACTTTATAGAGTTAAATTGTATCACCTGTTATAGCTTAAAGGAATACAAATTATAACTTCCTTTTAGTAACAAAATGTTTGATTTTTAATACCCTCAAGGATTATTGCAGTAAATCCAAATAAATATTCCAGCTCCTAATTAAGATAGGAATGCGAGTAGATAAATTAAATCACCTGAAATGACCTTATATTAATAGTTTTACTGATTTTGATGAATTTTTTCAGCAGATATTTGTTAAGTACCCACTATGCAAGATTAATTGGCCACTGAAGAATCAAAAATAAAACAGTCCTTACTTCAAGGAGCTCACAGAGTAGTAGGGACCAACTTATGTTGAAATAATCACTGCTTTTAACACAATGCAAAACTTAAACACAATTCCTTAATAGTTTTTATTTCCTTTTTTTTTTAAAGTTAAACCCAAGTAAAAGTATACTCCTCTTTTTGTGAATTATATCATTAAACTACATATCAACTAGCATAGAGATTGATATGGAATTATTTTCCTAAAAATTAGCACTAGTCATCTATGAGTGATGCTTTCATCATTTGAAAAGTAAGCATGTATCAAAAAACATGTTAGATCAGTATTTTCAATAACAGGTCTCAACCTCAAGAACTAAAATTGAAAAGTGATGTTATTATATCCAAAAATGAAACGAGCAAATTTAGCCAAGGGAAAGAGGTTTCGCTCAAGAATGTTCCTAAAGTGTTTCTGGCCAAAATTTTGCCCTGTTTCTAAACAGGCTGCTGCTGCTGCTGCTGCTAAGTCGCTTCAGTCGTGTCCGACTCTGTGCGACCCCATAGACGGCAGCCCACCAGGCTCCACCGTCCCTGGGATTCTCCAGGCAAGAACACCGGAGTGGGTTGCCATTTCCCTCTCCAATGCAGGAAAGTGAAAAGTGAAAGGGAAGTTGCTCAGTCGTGTCCGACTCTTAGCGACCCCACGGACTGCAGCCCACCAGGCTCCTCCGTCCAAGGGATTTTCCAGGCAAGAGTGCTGGAGTGGGGTGCCATTGCCTTCTCCCGGCAACATACCCTATTTAAAAGTTTCACTCCTCCCCGCCACATCTCGGAAAACCTATCGGTGCACGAGTTCTTCCTTTCAACAAACTCCTAGGATCAAGAAAAAAAACCAAGCTGTAGAAGCTCTATGATTGGCTAAGAAGTGAATGACGTAAGGTTTCTCAAGCCCACTAAGAATCATCCGCCCCAAACTGGCTCAGATTCCACCTTTTGATTGGTCCTTACGGCAAGAAGGCAGGGACAATTGCTAAAGTTGACCTCTGGGACCGAACCCCAGGAAAAGATGGCGGCGACCAGGTGCTGGAGGTTTGTGCTCCGTAGTCCAGGGCTGTCATTGCACACCGCGGCCGAGGCCGCCGTCACGGCTCCAGAAGTGACCGGATCAGATGTCAAGGCGGCCCCAGTCGCGCGCTACCCGCCGATCGTGGCCTCCCTAACTGCCGACAGCAAGGCGGCACGGCAGCGGCGAGTGGAGCGATGGCAGGCCACTGTGCACGCGGCCAAGTCAGTGGACGAGAAGCTGCGAATTCTTACCAAGATGCAGTTCATGAAATACGTAGTTTACCCGCAGACCTTCGCCCTGAACGCTGACCGCTGGTACCAGAGCTTCACTAAGACCGTGTTCCTCTCGGGGCTACCGCCGCCGCAGGCCCAGCCAGATCGGGAGCCCGCGCAGGTTGTGGACCTTGCTGCCCTGCGCGCGGCCGTCTGTGACTGCCTCCTGCAGGAGCACTTTTTTCTGCGGCGCAAGAAGCGTGCGCCCATCTACCAGGAACGCTACGCCGTCGCCTCACCCTTCTTGGACCAACTGGTAGCTTCCCTCACCGGCTTGCTCAGCGCTTACAATCCCGTCCTGGCTGCCGCCGCCCTCGGTAAGCCTTGGGCCGCCTTGGGGCGGGGGAGGTGGGGATAGTAGGGGACCGTGGGTGCGTGCTAAGTCGCTTCAGTAGTGTCCGACTCTTTACTGCCTCATGGCCTGTAGTTCGCCAGGCTCCTCTGTCCATGGAATTTTTCAGCCAAGAATACTGGAGTGGGTTGCCGTACCCTGCTCCAGGGGATCTTCCCCTCCCAGGGATGGAGCCGGCTCTCCTGTCTTCTGTATTGGCAGGCGGGTTCTTTACCACTAGCGCCACCTGGGAAGCCTGGTAAGGTCTCTCTCTGGGCCAAATTTGCCCCCTCTTCATTTCTTTCTGCTTGGTCAGTTCTTTCCCAGTCCTTTCGCTCCTAGCTAGGGGCCGCGTCCGGAGACTGGGTTGCCGTGTCTGCTTCCACTTACTAACTGTACTGCTTAGTGAAGGTCCAGCCAAATGGAAGAGTAGTGCTGGTTAAAAGAAGGGGCTCCTAGAGAGCGGGACAGACCTCGGGTTGCCTTTTCGCTCTTCCACCAAGTTACTGACCTTTTGGCGGTTTATAAACCGATTTTGGCCTAGTTTTTCCTTATTTTCAAGATGAGAATACGATAATAGTACCACTTGGTCATAGAACTGTTAAGATTAAAGATGGTATTGATTAAAATACCTAACGTATATTTAGCACTTTATGCCTGACCTTGTTCTGTACTTTATATGTGCCAAATTTAATCCTTACGATAACTTTACAGTAGGTAGCACTGTATTCATTAAAACCAAACAAACCCAAAGCACAGAGTCATAAAGTGCATTTAGTCAAAGAACCTATTGCTGGTAGATTTGGAGGACAGGCTTCAAACCCATTCATTTTGGGTTTCCAATAAACAGTAAAACTTCTGTTTTACTGTTAAAAGCAGGCTTGAAAAATAATTAATGGATAATATTTTAAAGATCAGTGTTTCTGAGGCGTTCATGATTTTGTATCTGCCACCCCTGTAGGTATCTTAATAAATATTTATTGAGTTAATGTTACTATAACTGTAGGTGTATGTTCAACTGAGTCCTGTAGTGTGCTTGTTACTTCCCTGCCAGTTGGGAATGAAGTGGTCTCCAGGGAAACATCACAGACTTTGCTCATGATTGATGGCCGGGGAAAGTTGACTTAATCTGCTCAAGACCTAGGTTCCTCTTGTATGTAATGGAGATGATGGCAACCTTTATGTACAGTTGGGAAGGTCCCCTGGAGGCGGAAATGGCAACCCACTCCAGTATTTTTGCCTAGAGAATCCCATGGACAGAGGAGCCTGGCGGGCTACAGTCCATGGGGTCGCAAAAAGTCGGACACGACTGAGCGACTAATACTAAAACTTATACATATCTTTGAGAATTATTGTGAAGATTGAGTTAGTAATTCATGAGACAGCTGTGACTCTTACTAAACTTTTTATATCTGGTTAGATTGCTGTTGCTCTTATTTTGGGTTTATTCTTAACTGAGAAACTTCTTTGGTCACAATGCTTAATGTACTGTGGCACAGGTAGAGAATAACAGTTTGAGCATTATGTTTATGTTGTGATCATTTAAGTTATCACATAATTCAAACGTTAATTTGCACCAAAGGGTAATTTTTGGTGTATTTTCAATTAGCACAGTTGTTCTTGAATTCTGTGTTGCTGAGCCTGGTATTCTAAGAATAACTAGATTTGTTCAGATTATCAGATAAAAATGTTTTGAATATCTTTTGATAGATTGTAACCGCCCAGTTCACTTCTACTGGTTGCGAGGTGAAGAAATTATTCCTAGTGGTCATCGGAAAGGTCGAATTGATGCTGTGCGATACCAAATAAACGATAAACCACACAACCAGATTCGAATATCCAGACAACTCCCTGAGGTAAGGATGTATTGCTTATGTGTCTGTGGACAGTTGAAGAGGAAATATCAGCATGCTAGGTCAGTGGTCCCTAACTTTTTTGACACCAGGGGCTGGTTTTTGTGGGAGACAGTATTTCCCTGGACTTGGGGCAGAAGTTGGTGGGGAATGATTTCAGGATGATTCAAGTGTGTTACATTTATTGTGCACTTAATTTCTATTATTATTAAGTTGTGATATATAATGAAATAATTATAGAACTCACCATAATGCAGAGTCAGTGGGAGCCCTGAGTTTGTTTGTCGCAACTAGACAGTCCCATCTGGGGGTGATGGGAGACCATGACACCAGAAGTATGTTGCTTATGTCCTGTCTGTAATTTCGTTTTGCCTGCTGTCACTGCAGAAAACCCTGCTTCACAAAGATAGGATGTTGGAAATGGAAGTAGGCTTTTCAGTGCTTTTGTGGCGGTTTGATAATCTGCCTTGCCTAAACATATGGAGATTTGAAGTTGTCTCAAACATATTTTTAAGACCACTGTTGTTTGTGATCTCAAGCAGTATTGTGAGCCACGGGGAGCAGCTGTAAATACAGACAAGGCTTTGCTCACCTGCTGCGCACCTCTTGCTTTACAGCCCAGTTCCTGACAGGCCGTGGACCAGTACCTGTCCATAGCCCAGGAGTCGGGGACCCCTGTGCTAGGTAATGGGTTAGGAAGGATAAAAAGCTTTGGGTAGAGCCCTTTCCTTTCAAGTGTATTTGGAGTACATCTCATCTGAAATGCTTTTTCAGCTTTTTAACTGTATATTCTGCAGAGGTCAGATAATAATTTTAAGTGAGGTTAAGACATCAGTTTTCAGGACCATACAAATCTTTTCATTTTCTTAATATAAAAATGCTGATGATAGTTTATGATTATAATTTATAGTGAACTATCCTATCTCATTGTAAATCGCATTTTTACAGCTAGAAGTATTCATTTTACAGGTATCCAGTTCTTTTGGAGAAAGCAAGTGTATTCTGAATATTATCTGTTTGTCCATGTCAGAGGTTGACACATTTCTTCTGCAAAGGTCCAAATAGTAAATATTTTAGGCTTTAGGGGCCATAAGTTTCTGTTGCATTCTCAGTTCTCATCATGTAAAAATAGCCCTGTACCATATATAAATGAATTTACGTGACTATGTTCCAGTAAAACTTTATTTGGAAAAACAGTTAGCTGGCTAGATTTGGCCCATCATTAGATGTTAGAGTTTAATCATTTAAGATTTTTAACTATTAAGAATGTAAGTAAAATATATGCTAGTGTTGCTGTGAATTTACTTATGACTTTTTTCTTTAAGTTTGTGCCACTGGATTATTCTGTACCTGTAGAAGTCCCTGTTAAAAATTGTAAGCCAGACAAACTCCCATTATTCAAACGGCAATATGAAAATGCCATCTTTATTGGTAAGTTTCTCGTTTAATAAATGTGTTCAAAGTGTCCTGTGCAAATTTGCATAATTAATTATTGATGACCGAGAAGTTCAGCCTGTCCATGAGCAATGTAACTCACCTCAGGTTGCAATATACATGAAAATTGAAAGAAAATATTCTTTCAACTTACCATTTAAAATTTTATGTTTCTACTGAATTACAATATTTAAGGTTAAAAAACAGTTATAGTTTCTGATTTAACTTTACTCTGCCTGAAAGTCACTAGGTCCATGCAAATGACACATTTCTTTTCCTCGTTATGACTAATTTTTCGGCGCACACGCATGCGCACACACATGCGCACACGCATACGTATATATATATACACACACACACACGAACACACCACATTTTCTTTATCCATTCTTTTGTTGAAGGATATTTAGGTTGCTTGCATATCCTGGTTTTGTAAATAGTGCTGCTATGAACATTGGGATTCATGTATCTTTTGCAATTCTGGTTTTCTCCAGATATGTGCTAAGGATTGGGACTGCTGGGTCACATGGTATTTCTGTTCTTAATTTTTAAAGGAATCTCCATGCTGTTCTCCATAGTGAATATATCCATTTACATTCCCACCAATGGTGTAGGCAAGTTCCCCTGTCACCACACCTTCAGCATTTGTTGTGTATTTTTGATGATGGCCATTTTGACTGGTATGAAGTGGTACCTCATGGTAGTTTTCTTTTGCGCTTCTCTAATAATCAGTGATGCTGAGCATCTTTTCATGTGACTTTTGGCCATCTATATGCCTTTGTTGGAGAAATGTCTATTTAGGTCTTCTGTCCATGTTTTGATTGGGTTATTTGTTTTTTGATATTGAGCTGCATGAGCTAATTGTTTATTTTGGAGATTAATCCCTTTAGTGCCACTGAACTATACAGTTAAATATGGTTAAAATAGTATGTTTTAATGTGACTTTTACCATAATTTAAAAAACATAAAAAATAGTTATACATGTTATGCTTTGTTGATTTGTTATTTATATGGAAAAGTATGTTTTTTCAAAAATGAAAAAGTATAGAGCTGAATTTGAGATAGTGATTGAGTTTTTTCAACAAAAGCCTCCCATTTGTGTAACAAACTATGATAACCATCAGGAATATAAAAATTAGTCTCTGCCCTCATGCAGCTTATACTTGGGCTATTTTTTCCCTATTTATTAATTCCTAGCTGACTGAAAATCATTTTTAAGAAAGCAGCTGTATGCTGGTCCTCCAGAACTGTTTTATCAGTCCTATATCAATCACTGTGGTGGTCTTGGAGAGTGAATTATGGGGAACTTTTGGTTGAAAACACTTTCCACTAAAATCAAGAATGTCAGCATTGTAAAGAAAGTTTTTAAAGTTATGAAATGTTTGCATCCTTTGGTGAATATGACCAGGAGAATAACAAATTGCCCAATGATGACCAAGGAGTTTGAGAAAACTGACATAATAGGGAATTATAAATTTTACATATATTCTTTGGACTGATGATAGCTGGCAGATTGTACTTTCAGGTGAAATTTTTTATAAACAATAAGTAAACCAAGCTTTCCATTCATGTATTTTGAGTGCTGATCACATAATGAGTAGAGGAGATATATGCGTTTGAAGTAAATACTGAGGACGTGTTTCTAGATTCCCTACTTGTGCATTTCATCTGAAATGTTTTTATTTTGCTCTCAGGAACAAAGACAGCAGATCCACTCTGTTATGGACATACCCAGTTTCATCTGCTACCTGACAAATTAAAAAGGGAACGGCTTTTGAAACAAAACTGTGCTGATCAGATAGAAGTCATTTTTAGAGCTAATGCTATTGCAAGCCTTTTCGCTTGGACTGGAGCACAGGCTATGTATCAAGGTAAAACTAGTTTTATGGCATCAATGTTACTGGGAAACATTTTAAGAATTTAGCAGGTCAAATTATTTTCTTTAGGTTAAAACGTAGGTAGAATCTTAACATTTTGAAAACTTGCATTGGCACACAATGCAATTGTTTTAAAATCCATAATTAAATATTTTACATTTGTAGTTGGTTAGTGACACTTTGGTAGTTACCATCATCTTTTACTTTGACCATTTTTGTGTGAATGCATTTTTTTTCTGATGATATTCTCAAATATTTCAAAGACTAGCTAACTGAATCAACTCTGGATGATAACAGCTTTCTGAAACTAGAAAATGAACTGCTTTCATGGATTAAATTTTAGATTAAATCACGGTTATCATGTATAATTTCTTTGAGGACCATATCTAGGGTGTAGATTGGGAGACAGTTCATTCAGTTAATGGCTTATGGTTTTTACATACCAGGCACTGTTGGCTTTGGAGATACAGTGTTGAATGAGAGAGATCCTGCTTTCCTGGAGCTTATAGTAGGGATAGTAAAAGATAGTAAACATGTAGTGTTTTTGAAAGTATTAATCACTTCAGTCATGTCCAACTCTATGTGGCCCTATGGACTGTAGCCCACCAGGCTTCTCTGTCCATGGGAATTTTCCAGGCAAGAATAGTGGAGTGGATAGCCATTCCCTCCTTCAGGGAATCTTCCAATTAGTGGTGATGCTCTGAAGAGAATATACTAGATGGAAGGTAGAATGTGCATAGGGTACAGGTATAAATGAGGCATGGGGTAGAATCACTTTAGACGTTTAGAGTTAATTCAGGAGAGGTCTCTAAAGATTTTCATTTGAACAGAGACCTGAGGATGAGGAGCCCTCTTTGCATTAACTTGTGGGAAGGATACTTCCAGACAAAGGGAATGACAGGTAGCTCTGAGGTAGGAACAAACTCGAAGTGTTTAAGGAACATCATGAAGGCTGATGAAGAAAGGGAGTGGGAGAATGAAGATAGGGAGCTGGAGTGAGATAGAGGGAGCTGGAGGCATGTCACAGAGGACTTTCAGAGCCCATTGGGAACCACTTGACTTTTGTTACAAAACCAAAAGTAATAGAATTCATACCTAGGTTGCTGCTGCTGCTGCTGCTGCTGCTGCTAAGTCGCTTCAGTCGTGTCCGACTCTGTGCAACCCATAGATGGCAGCCCACCAGGCTCCCCTGTCCCTGGTATTCTCCAGGCAAGAACATTGGAGTGGGTTGCCATTTCCTTCTCCAGTGCATGAAAGTGAAAAGTGAAAGTGAAGTCGCTCAGTCGTGTCCGACTCTTCTCGACCCCGTGGACTGCAGCCTACCAGGCTCCTCTGTCCATGGGATTCTCCAGGCAAGAGTACTGGAGTGGGGTGCTGCTACTCCTATATAAACATCCAGGAGGAGTTTTAACAGTGATTTAATTATTGCCAGGCTCACCTTTTTTTTCCTTTGTATATGTATTTTTAACCTCATACTCACAATTGTTGACTTATGTCTTTATAATAGAACTAACTAGACGAGTAGGAATACAAGTAGACAATCAGAAAAATTCAGAGGAAACTTTATTGAAGATGTTAGAATGGCATTGTTTATTCATGAAAAATAAAGTACTTCTTTTTATATTATAATTAATTCTGTATTTTAACAATACTGTTTATTGGCTGCCTTCATTAAAGTTGATATAAAATATATATGTGGCAAAATGTACAACTTACTGCATGCCCCTTGAATTTAAAAGTATTAAAGCTAGTCAGCCTGGACCAAGAAACAGCCAGAAAATTTGAATAATAAAGATATTCAGATATCCTAGAACCTTATGATGACATAAAATACACTAGGCAAAATGAAAACAACTCATAAAACCGATTTTGAATTATAAATTAAGACATAGAATTCATCTGATAACTACATGGTTGAAGTTCTTAGAAAGTCAAGGGTTTTTCTGAGGGCTTTTTTTTTTTGTAGATTTGGTGAAATAAATGTCTGTAATAGTTATAGGGTTGTAGATGCTGCTGGTATAAGGGAAATTTGAACATATTTAGGGTTGGTGATAATGATGTGGAGACCTCTGCATAAATGGACCTCACTTCTCTTCTTAGGTGAAGTGAGTTAAGGTTGAAATCTGATGAAGTCCAAAGTTGTTGAAAAAGTGTATCATGAACTTTGTGGCTCCTAGAAGGAAGGAAATAGTTTTTGATGCAGAAATGGAATATAGAATTAGGATGGAGAAGATAGCGAAAACATTGAGATCTTTAGAAATTTGGCAGGTAAAATATCCAGTTTATAGGAGGTATTTTATATCCTCTAGTGTGCATGTTTTGTTTTGGTAAAATATATTCTGTATATGAGTTTCAGCACAACTTTTCTTCTACAGGATTCTGGAGTGAAGCAGACGTTACTCGACCTTTTGTCTCCCAGGGTGTGATCACGGATGGAAAATACTTCTCCTTTTTCTGTTACCAGTTAAACACTTTAGCACTGACTGCACAAGCTGATCAAAACAACCCTCGTATAAATATATGTTGGGGGACACAAAGTATGCCTCTTTATGAAACAATCGAAGATAATGATGTCAAAGGTTTTAATGACGACGTTTTACTTCAGTTAGTTCACTTTCTACTAAATAGACCAGAAGAAGACAAAGCACAGCTGTTGGTAAATTAAGAAAAAACATTTGCTTTGGGACTTTGGGAATACTTAAATTTCACTGAAGGAACAATAAAAGAAATTTTGGTAATGAGACTTCTGTCAAATAGTAAATACATTGATTTTGAGACAAATGTTTCTTTACGTTAACCTGTGATTAGACCTTTCATTTTGCTCAAGGTACTAAGAGATTTAATTTTAGATACAGTATGTTGATTTAAATAATTTCATTCATATGTGGCTAACTGATGAGACTAATGGAATAATCTTCAATACTTGGTGTTATTTGTTTCTGTGTGTAAGCGCATATCACTTACTGCATACCACTCACTGCATGACAGGCCAGTAATCTGAGAGACAAGAAATTGGGGCAAGGAAAATGACTTTATTTGGAAAGCCAGCAAGCTGAGAAGATGACAAACTAATGTCCTAAAGAATGATTTTAATTTGAGATAGAATTTTAGCTTTTATGCTAGGGAAGGAGGAGGGAAGCAGGGTGCCTGATCAGATTGTGGACCTTATTCTGATTGGATGGTAATGAGATAATCAGGTGGTATTTTGGGAGTCAACATTATCAACCTGATTCCAACCTGGCTGGGGTCTTAGAATATTAATTATAACCCTCAAGGAGGAACTAAAGGTCTTTGACTTTGTTTTATGACTATGTTTTATTTTGTCTTCAGTTCAGTTCAGTCTCTCAGTCATGTCCAACTCTTTGCCACCCCATAAACTGCACACACCAGGCTTCCCTGTCCATCACTAGCTGCCGGAGTCTACCCAAACTCATGTCCATGGAGTCGGTGATGCCATCCAACCATCTCATCCTCTGTCGTCCCCTTCTCCTCCTGCCCCCAATCCCTTCCAGCATCAGGGTCTTTTCAAATGAGTCAGCTCTTTGCAGCATCAGGTGGCCAAAGTATTGAAGTTTCAGCTTCAACATCAGTCCTTCCAATGAACACCCAGGACTGATCTCCTTTAGGATGGACTGGTTAGATCTCCTTGCAGTCCAAGGGACTCTCAAAGAGTCTTCTCCAACACCACAGTTGAAAAGCATCAATTCTTTGGTACTCAGCTTTCTTAATGGTCCAACTCTCACATCCATACATGACTACTGGAAAAACCATAGCCTTGACTAGATGGACCTTTGTTGACGAAGTAATGTCTCTGCTTTTTAATATGCTGTCTAGGTTGGTCATAACTTTCCTTCCAAGGAGTAAGCGTCTTTTAATTTCATGGCTGCAGTCACCATCTGCAATGATTTTGGAGCCCCCAAAAATAAAGGCAGCCACTGTTTCCACTGTTTGCCCATCTATTTGCCATGAAGTGATGGGACCGGATGCCATGATCTTTGTTTTCTGAATGTTGAGCTTTAAGCCAACTTTTCACTCTCCTCTTTCCCTTTCATCAAGAGGCTGTTTAGTTCTTCTTCACTTTCTGCTATAAGGGTGGTGTCATCTGCATATCTGAGGTTATTGATATTTCTCCCTGCAGTCTTGATTCCAGCTTGTGTTTCTTCCAGCCCAGTGTTTCTCATGATGTACTCTGCATATAAGTTAAATAAGCAGGGTGACAATATGCAGCCTTGACATACTCCTTTTCCTATTTGGAACCAGTCTGTTGTTCCATGTCCAGTTCTAACTGTTGCTTCCTGACCTGCATACAGGTTTCTCAATAGGCTGGTTAGGTGGTCTGGTATTCCCATCTCTTTCCGAATTTTCCACACTTTATTGTGATCCACACAGTCAAAGGCTTTGGCATAGTCAGTAAAGCAGAAATAGATGTTTTTCTGGAACTCTCCTGCTCTTTCAATGATCCAGCGGATGTTGGCCATTTGATCTCTGGTTCCTCTGCCTTTTCTAATTACAGCTTGAACATCAGGAAGTTCATGATTCACATATTGCTGAAGCCTGGCTTGGAGAATTTTGAGCATTACCTTACTAGCGTGTAAGATGAGTGCAATTGTGTGATATTTTGAGCATTGTCTTGCCTGACTATTTTTGCTTGTTTCTACATTGTCTCATTTCTCTGATTGAATTTGCTGTTTGGAACTCAGGGAAGGCCTTGGAGACTAAAGCTTTTCTATAAATAAGAGATGGGGGATACAGGAGTTCTGTTCCCTGGAAGACTCCACAGGTCCTGCTGCATTTTCTGTGGTTTTAAAAGTGATATAAAGACAGCAATTCAAATGCTTGAGAATATGTACATGTTTTGTTATTTTTTTAAAATATTTAGGTAATAACATGGCACAGAGTTTTAGATCCCTACACAAACCCTCCAAAACATGAACAATATTTTGCACAAATAGGAAACCGACTCAAGAGAGTTAAAGTGACGTTAATAAGGTTTCACAGATGATGAGTAATACACCTGATGAATTATATGCCACCTAGGTTCTTAGACCTTAGAAGTAACATTAATATGTTTCTGCTAGTTGCATTTGTTCTGTCCCAAAGATTGGGAAACTAGATTTGCTATGTTTCAAAATCAGTTGTCAGTTGGTAAAATTGTTATTCTTGCTAATAATTACGGTTCATCCAAAAATTACCTTTGTTGTTGCTCTTGGTTTTGTTTGTTTGTTTTGTTTTTTTTTTTTTTTGGCCATGCTGTGTGGCATTCAGGATCTTAGCTCCCCAACCATGATAGAACCTATGTCTCCCTGCAGTGGAAGCATGGAGCTCTAACCACTGGACCACCAGGGAATTCCCCCTAGTTAACGTTTGTATAACCTTGCTAACATGTAATATTTTATATAACCTCTTTACTGTAGCTAATGACAAATACTATTTTTCTTTCTTCTTCCTTCCCTCCTTTCCTCCCATTCTTTCAAGACAGAGGTCTTGGAAATGGAGGAAGTTATATGGAACAGATGCCTCAGCTAGAAGGGGTTATTTACTGCAAATGATTGCTAAACTGAAAGAATAATATTTGAAAGTTGTATTAATAATTCATTTCAGCCAAGTGCCTACTTTGTGACACACGGTGCCAAGTGTTCCTGGTTTACTTTAATTTTTTTAATCTGTTTCCAAAGCTTGGAATATTGTTTCCTACCCTTGTTCCTGTTTATTCCAACTTGGATATTGCATTCTCATTCATCCTTCATGTAAAAAGAAAATGCAGATGTAGAGGGCACAACCTTAGCAAGCTCCAAATAAAATTTCTCTTGGTCTGGGCTCTCACTTTCTAACTAATTGAACCTTGGACAATTTGAGTTACCATTTTTGATTTCTGCTTCCATAAAACAGAGTAATCTCACAAACTTGTCTAAACAGATTGCATTTAATTGTCCCATCCATTGCATACTTCTCCCTCTGTGGTAGCACCTGTTTTACTCTTTCACAACAATTTTTCTCATTACAAATGGTGTAGAACACACATATTACACAAACACACCTATGCATACATGTCAGGGCTTCATATAGCTCTTACTATATTCTAGAGCATTGTTTAGATACTTTATTGATATCAGCTCATTTAATCATCAAAAATTTTTGTGAGCTAGGTGCTGTTATTCTCATTTTGCAGATGTGTTACACAGAGAGCACAACAACTTATTGAAGGTCACACAAGTAGAAACACACAGGATTAGAATTTGAACCAAGGTGGTCTGACTCCAGGGTCTGTGGTACATACACTATAGATCTAGTCGTTGCTACAGCAGTATATCCGTGGTATAAATTCAGATAAGTGAAAGTGAAGTCGCTCAGTGATGTCTGACTCTTTGTGACCCCATGGACTGTAGCCTGTCAGGCTCCTCCATCCATGGGATTTTCCAGGCAGGAGTGCTGGAGTGGATTGCCATTTCCTTCTCCAGGGGATCTTCCCAACCCAGGAATTGAACCCGGGTTCAATTCCTGCACTGCAGGCAGACACTTTACCGTCTGAGCCACTAGGGAAGCCCAGGAAATGTTAATTCTGACTGGCATGGATCCTAGGAACTTTCCTTGGAGCAAGTAGCATTTGAATTGGTTCTTGATAGATGGCATTTTCCAAAAACAGGAAGAAGAGTAAGTGGATAGATCTGTGAATGAAGGTGAAAAGTTCAAGATTTACCTGGGAATTTGGTGTTTACTTGGTTCACCCCAAATTGGGTGTTTTCTAAAAGCATTTCCAGAAAAAAGTTGTTTACTAAGAAACAAAATCTAGTTGGTGTCACATTTTCATATAACACTGAATATTAGGGAACAATGTAGCATTGTTTAGACTTCTGGGGGAAACATTACATCAGAAGAAATCTATACTAGTCTAGATAAATATGTTGCGCCTGCTAAGTTGCTTCAGCCGTGTCTGACTCGGCAGCCCCATGGGCTGTAGCCTGCCAGGCTCCTCTGTCCATGGGATGCTCCAGGCAAGAATACTGGAGTGGGTTGCCATTTCCTTCTCCAAGGCATCTTCCTAACCCAGGGATCGAAACTGAGCCTCTTACTTCCCTGTGTTGGCAGGCGGGTTCTTTACCACGAGTGCCTCCTAGGAAGCCCCAATATATAGATAGGTTAGGACAGTTGAAAAAATATCAGAACATCCAAGTCTCTTACAAATTTATTAAAAATGTAGTTGATTAGCACATGATTTAATAGAGGAACCAATGTATAGAGAATTCAAAATGAATAAATATAATGAGTATACAAAGTCATACTAGGCAAAAGTAAGCGTAAAGCAGGGTGAGCACCTATAATTTCAAACAATTCAAGGCAACAAAAAGAATCTAGTGTTAAAATGTCATTTTGTATTACAGATTGTAATCAGTGTGAAATGTTACTTAAAGTAAATCTTAGTCAAGAAGTTGTAACTAAAAATGAGGAATAATTAGTAAATTTGACTTAATAAAATTTTGAATCTTACAAACAAAATAGATCTTTTAAAATGTGATAGAACATGTATACAAAATTGTTTAGTAGACCACAGAAAGTGTCAGAAATTCTTAAAAACAGGAATCATACAGGTCATGAACTCTGCATCACAGTATATTCAGAAATTGCTAATATAGTTTTAAACTGGAGACACCTAATCATTTGAAAGTAAAAGTATAAACATAAATGGTTATTGCTTACACCAAATATTCAATATAAAATTCTCCTAGAGCTATATTACAGTCTAAAAATGAAAGCTAGTTATCTTACCTTTTCATTTTTGTCAGATGTACTTTTATATGATCTGGACTATGGACCTCCCTCTGCTTTGTGCAAGAAAGCATTGTATTAGTGCAAGTAAAACTTTAGACTGAAATGCAAACCCTGCCTATAAAAGCTAGTTGGATATAGGCAAAGTTATTTTGAATACATTTACTCCTAGGAATACACGAAGGTATGTAAGAGAATCAGTGAATAAACATAACCCACCTTCTTTTTGCAGTTGTCAACTTACTTTGCTTTAATACCTGGAAAAACTATTTTTCTGTTAACGCACATGGAGTAGAATGGGGCAAGCCACATACATTTTAAAAGATAAAACATGAAGTACAAAGAAATGTTTACTAATCTCAACTCTGGAAGAGCATCATAACCTTGCTTTACAGTCTTATATTTGAAGCCTGCTTACTAGTGTACTTGCTGCTGCTACTGCTGCTAAGTTGCTTCAGTCGTGTCCGACTCTGTGTGACCCCATAGACGGCAGCCCACTAGGCTCTGCCGTCCCTGGGATTCTCCAGGCAAGAATACTGGAGTGGGTTGCCATTGCCTTCTCCAATGCATGAAAGTGAAAAGTGAAAGTAAAGTCGCTCAGTCTTGGCCCGACTCTTAGCGACCCCATGGACTGCAGCCCACCAGGCTCCTCCTGCCATGGGATTTTCCAGGCAAGAGTACTGGAGAGAGTTGCCATTGCCTTCTCCGAGTGCCATTATAAACTTAATGGCAAGTTTATAATGTTATGTGTTTATTTACAGTAAGGAAATAAAATCAGTATTTGCTAGAAGAGTTTTCAAAAACGAAAGAAAATCAGAAGAAAATTAAATGTAGAAGACAGTGAATTGAAAGAGAGAACAGACTTGACAAGTGGATGCAATAACTGATTCTTTATCCTAGCCCTCCAGTGTCAGGAAAAGAATTACTGTTCCAGCAAATCTAATCAAGAGGAAAAAAGAAAACATTTAGAATTGGAAAAGGGAAAGTAATACACTTGATGGAGTCTCTAGATAGCAAGAAAAGACTGTATATAACGAACTTGGATATTTTCCCCTGAAAAATGAAATGATTGAGTAAAGATAGAAAACTTAAATGGACCATGGAAGAAATGGAAAATACTTCTAAGATACCTTCTGACAAGGCGTCATAACAATACAGTTTATCTATGAATTCTTTTTTTTTTTTTTTTCCACTGGATGAATATATTTATCTTAATACATATATTAATAATATGTAATAATATATTAATAATAAATATATTAAGGCTGTATCATTGCTTATTAACCCATTTGGTCAACTTTTCATGACTGTATATTTTTTTTTTTAATTTTATTTTATTTTTAAACTTAACATAACTGTATTAGATTTGCCAAATATCAAAATAAATCCGCCACAGGTATACATGTGTTCCCCATCCTGAACCCTCCTCCCTCCTCCCTCCCCATTCCATCCCTCTGGGTCGTCCCAGTGCACCAGCCCCAAGCATCCAGTATCGTGCATCGAACCTGGACTGGCAACTCATTTCATACATGATATTTTACATGTTTCAATGCCATTCTCCCAAATCTTCCCACCCTCTCCCTCTCCCACAGAGTCCATAAGACTGTTCTATACATCGGTGTCTCTTTTGCTGTCTCGTACACAGGGTTATTGTTACCATCTTTCTAAATTCCATATATATGCGTTAGTATACTGTATTGGTGTTTTTCTTTCTGGCTTACTTCACTCTGGATAATAGGCTCCAGTTTCATCCACCTCATTAGAACTGATTCAAATGTATTCTTTTTAATGGCTGAATAATACTCCATTGTGTATATGTACCACAGCTTTCTTATCCATTCATCTGCTGATGGACATCTAGGTTGCTTCCATGTCCTGGCTATTATAAACAGTGCTGCGATGAACATTGGGGTACTCGTGTCTCTTTCCCTTCTGGTTTTCTCAGTGTGTATGCCCAGCAGTGGGATTGCTGGATCATAAGGCATGTCTATTTCCAGTTTTTTTATCTATGAATTCTTTAAAATTTTCATGAAGTAAAACTTAAAATTTGGAGTGCTACCCAATTCATTTTTAATAGCTCATCTCAATTAAAAAAAATACCCTCCAAAAATGAGCATTTCTGTATAAATTTAGAAATTCTAAATAAAATGCCACATTACTGAATTCAACAGTAATTTAAAAATCCACCCTGATAGGGTAGAGATGAAATTCAGTACTGGATTGATGTATGGAAATATGCTAATAGCAAACTTTAGTAGTTCAATGCAAAAAAATATGGCTTTTGATAAAATTCTTGTTTAAAAAGGCAATGAAAAATGGGTAAGTATTAATAGAAGGATATTTCAATAAAATCTTTATGTTAGTTAACCCCAATTGATGTTTAACGGTGAACAGTACCTGATGTTCCCATTGAAGTCTGCCAGTTCAGATAAGATTACCAGCTTTGACCTTTATGTGTCTCATGGGCTGATTCAAACCAGGTGCCTAGAATCATATAAGTAAACACTCAAAAGTTTGTTGAGGGACTTCCCTGATGGTCCAGTGGATAAGACTTCATCTTCCAATGCAGAGTGTACAGGTTCTATCTCTGGTTAGGGAACTAAGATCCCACATGCCTCATGGCCAAAAAACCAAGACATAAAACAGAAGCAATACTTCAACAAATTCAATAAAGGCTTTAAAACATGGTCTCCATCAAAAAAATCTTCAAAAAAAGTTTGTTGCATAGATGTGAATTAATGAACTTAAGGTAGTCAATCTTTCAAGTTTGAAATCAGGTATACCTCATTTATTTAGTTGTTTTGTTTTTTTTTTTAATTTCAGCAAAGTTGTACAGTTTTCTTTATGAAGATTTCATCATATTTCATATATATACCTAAATTTTTGTGTAATTGAGAATGAATTTTTCATTTTAATTATAGCTTTTAAAGCTTCAAAATGGCTTTGTAATAGCTACTGTTGATTGCTATACATTTATTTTGTGAAAGGCTTGTTTAGCTCATTAACTCAGGAATTTTATAGTTGAGTCTCATGAGATACATAGGTCCAGTTGGTCTTGGGATCCTCTAAAGCTGTTTACCAACACAAGCCATCATTAACCTTCATGTAGTAAAATCACTGGACAGTTCTCTGACTTGACTTTAGTGAATGACTTGACTTTGATGAAGGGGTGGATGACTATCCATTCTTAAAGTCATGTCTTTTATTGCCTTCAGTGGAACATATTGTGTTTTCTTCCCATCTCTTGGACCATTCTTTCACATTTCTCTGGTGTTCTTCTAATTTTTCTTTAAATATTTGTATACCACAGACTTCTGCTCTAGACTCCATCTTTTTTATTCATAATCTTTCTTTAGATGACCTCATCAAGTTTCACAGAAATAAATATATTTATAAGCACATTAAAAATTGCAATATGATTTCAGTTTTGTGTTTCATAACTGAACTGTTAACATCACCATTGTAACTGGAAATAGGCCTGGTGATTAAAATTAGTGTGATTTTTCCTTATTTTTCAGTTTAATAAATTTCCCAGAAAATACATATTTTTAATAATAAAAATTAATTTTAACTGAAGAAACTAGATCTCTTTCATGAATTGACTCTAATATGGAACCACCATCTTATGTCAAATTGCACTCCATCAGAAACAACTTTATTATGAAATTATATTTGAAAAAGCATTTCTTGAATGTGTGTTACTTAAAATTTTATTCAGTAAAATTCAAATGTTTCATCATACATATATTTAACTTACTCTAAGCAGTTGGTTCCTATAAACAGAAAACTTAGTTAATGGACACAACAGAAGGGCTAGTTTACTAGACAGAGTGCCTAAAGAACTATGGATGGAGATTCCTAATATTGTACAGGAGGCATTGACCGAAATCATCCCAAAGAAAAAGAAATGCATGAAGGCAAAGTGGCTGTCTGAGGAGACTTTACAAATAGCTGAGGAAAGAAGAAAAGTGAAAGACGAGGGAAAAAGAGAAAGATAAACCCAACTGAATGCAGAGTTCCAGAGAATAGCAAAGAGAGATAAGAAGGCCTTAAATGAACAATGCAAAGAAATAGAGGAAAACAGAATGGGAAAGACTATAGAGATCTCTTCAAGAATATTGGAGATATCAAAAGAACATTTCATGCAAGGATGGACATGATAAAGGACAGAAACAGTAAGACCTAACAGAAGTAGAAGAGATTAAGAACAGGTGGCAAGAATACATAGAACTATGCAAGAGAGATCTTAATGACCTGGGAAACCACAATGGTGTAGTCACTCACCTAGAGCCAGACATCCTGGAGTGTGAAGTCAAGTGGGCCTTAGGAAACATTAGAAGGAACAAAGCTAATGGAGGTGATGGAATTCCAGCTAAATCACTTAAAATCCTAAAAGATGATGCTATTAAAGTACTGCTGTCAATATGTCAGCAAATTTGGAAAACTCAGCAGTGGCCACAAGACTGGAAAATGTCAGTTTTCATTCCAGTCCCAGAGAAGGGCAATGCCAAAGAATGTTCATACTACCATACAATTGCACTCATTTCACATGCAAGGTAAAGCTCAAAATTCTTCAAGCTAAACAGTACGGGAACTGAGAACTTTCAGATATACAAGCTGAGTTTAAGGAAAAGAGGAACCAGAGATCAAATCACCAGCATTTGTTGGATCTAGAGAAAGCAAGGGAATTCCAGAAAAACATTTCTATTTCTGCTTCATTGACTACACTAAAGCCTTTGACTATGTGAATCACAACAAACTGTGGAAAATTCTTAAAGAGATGGGAATACCAGAACCTGTCTCCTGAGAAACCTGTATGCCAGTTTTTTACTGGCATACAGAACCGAATATGGAAAAACTGGCTGGTTCAAAATTGGGAAAGGAGTACATCAAACATGTATAATTGTTACCCTGTTTGTTTATATGCAGTATATCATGCAAAATGCCAGGCTGGATGAATAACAAGCTATTATCAAGATTGCCAGGAGAAATGTCAACAACCTCAGATATACAAATAATACCTCTCTAATGGCAGAAAGTGAAGAGAAACTAAGTAGTCTCTGGATGAGGGTGAAAGAGGAGAGTGAAAAAGCTGGCTTAAAACTCAACATTGAAAAACTAAGATCATGGCATCTATTTGAATCACTTCATGGCAAATAGAAAAGGAAAAGGTGGAGGCAGTGACAGATTTTTTTATTGGGCTCTATATCAGTGTAGATGGTGACTCCAGCCATGAAATTAAAAGATGCTTGCTCCTCAGAAGGAAAGCTAAGACAAACCTAGATAACATATTGAAAAGCAGAGATATCACCTTGCCCACAAAGGTCCCTATGGTCAAAGATTGCTTTTTTCAGTAGTCATGTATGAATGTGAGAGTTGTACCGTAAAGAAGGCTGAACACTGAAGAACTGATGCTTTCGAATTGTGCTGGTGAAGACTCTTTTGAGAGTCCCTTGGACAGCAAAGAGATCAAACCAGTCTGTCCTAAAGGAAATCAACCGTGACTATTCATTGGAAGGACTGATGCTGAAGCTCCAATACTTTGGCCATCTGATGCAAAGAGCTGACTCATTGGAAAAAACTTTGATGCTGGGAAAGATTGGAGGTAAAAGGAGAAGGGGCAGCAGAAGATGAAATGGTTAGAAAGCATCACCAACTCAATGGACATGAATCTGAGCAAACTCTGGGAGATAGTGGAGGACAGGCAAGGGGTTGAACAGGACTTTAGTGACTGAACAATAACAAGAGACACAAAAACCTTAGATTTTTTTTCTTCAAATATTTTAATAGACCAGTCAAGTTAATTGCTATACATATTGTATTTTATGTTAAGTTCTAGCCCATTGTGGATAATAGTTAAGTTAAATGTGAGTTAAGGTTAATTCACATAAATATATCAGGAGAAATAATTTTTAATTGCTTATTACTATTATAAAATTTGGAAAAAACCATGGGCAGGAAAAAATAAGAAAAGGAAAATAAATGGGAAAATTTGCTACAGAGAATATTTAGAATAGAAATAAAAAGCCTACAAGTGTATAATATTGACATTGGTCAATATTTAACTGGACAAGTTTGAATTTCTTATGAAAGGCCTTAGTATTTCAAAGTTTGGTTAAATACTTTCATTAAGTCAAACAACAATAACAATAAAAAAATTAAAACCAAGGAGTATTAAGACACTCCACAAAGGGTGAAAATTATGGGTAATAATATTCCAAATGTACAGACATGGTCACTGTCTCAGTGTGTAATAAGCATGAAAATGAAAGTGAAGTAGCTCAGTCGTGTCCGACTCTTTGCGACCCCTGTAGACCGTAGCCTACCAGGCTCCTCCGTCCATGGGATTCTCCAGGCAAGGATACCGGAGTGGATTGCCATTTATAGACTAATATACAGCAATAGTTACCATCCAAATAAGCTTATCTCTTCATTAACTGGAGAAGGAAATGGCAACCCACTCCAGTATTCTTGCCTGGAGAATCCCATGAACAGAGGAGTCTGGCAGGCTACAGTCCATGGGGTCACAAGAGTCAGACAGGACTTAGCGACTAAAGCACTTCATTAACTGTAGCTTATGAGACTATATAACTTTAAAAGTATTCTCATAATTTGCCTGCTTTAAATTTAAAATGTTCTGGACATCATCTTTAGTACAAAATGAACCTCCATTTCTTGATCACATTTCTTTGTTTTTTTTTCCCCCCACTTTATGTAAAAACACCAACTTCTGTTTCAGATCTTGATTACATTTTGTGTTACTGGCATCCTACACAATTCTGCTTTTCACTACAAAACGTCTGGTAATAATTTTCAACGCTTGAAATTGGATTCTAAAACATTTATAATAGTTTGGACATAAGTTTGAGGTTTACTGTGTAGGTTGTATTTTGGCTTTTTTGCATTTTTAAAAGATAATTATGGTTATAAGATAATTTGATTTGTTTTCAAAATTATGTAAGTGAAAGCGGCTCAGTTGTCTCCAACTCTTTCTAACCCCATGGACTATACAGTCCATGCAATTCTCCAGGCCAGAATTCTGAAGGCCTTTTCCTTCTCCAGGGGATCCCAATCCAGAGATCGAACCTAGGTCTCCTGCATTGCAGGTAGATTCTTTACTAGCTGACCCACAGGGGGAGCCCAAGAATACTGGAATGGGTAACTTTATGCCTTCTCCAGCAGATCGTCCCAATCCAGGAATCAAACTGTGGTCTCCTGCTTTGCAGGCTGATTCTTTACCAACTGAGTGATAAGAGAAGCCCTTCCAAAATTATGTAAAGGGACTGCCACTGGACTTAAAAGGCAAGTAATGTCTTCTCTGGTGGCTCAGTGGTAAGGAATCCTCCTGCCAATGCAGGAGATGCAAGTTCAATCCCTGGGTCGAAAAGATCCTCTGGAAAAGGAAATGGCAACCTATTCCAGCATTCTTGCCTTGAGAATTCCATGGACAAAGGAGACTGGCAGTCCATAGGGTTGCAAAGAGTCTGATACAACTTAGTGACTAAACAACAACAACAATGTTCTCTAGGAATGACTTGATGGGAAACCCAAGATTATACATGCAGATGACAGCTCATTTGTCTTTTTTACCTCTTTAGTTTTTGGACACAGTAAATGAAGTTTTACATTGGTGACATATAGCAAAAACACGTATTAACCAGTTTAGAAATGCTGAAGCCAGAAGAAAGTAACCAATTTTGATTTTCATATAGATAACTGTATAAATGATTAGAAGCTTGATGCTTTAATATTTTAATTCAAACACACACTTTTGGAATGTTTTTATAAAAATTGTGAATTGATACAAAGATATTCAAACCTTTAGCATTTTTTAAGATGTGATATATATAAAATAGCAATTATTATATTCACTTTTTCTGTGGCCTTATGAACTTATTTATCTTGTAGATACATATAAGATGCAGAAATATGTAACCAAGTAACTTTATAAATGAGCTGCCTGTACTTTTTATCAGTTTAATTCTAGGTTTGAATTACTAAAAACTGTCATGATCTTAGGAAAATGAAAACTTACTCATGGAAAGTACTTATCTGGATCTTCAGTTCATATAAAACTTGACCTTTATTTGGAGAAGGCAATGGCAACCCACTCCAGTACTGTTGCCTGGAAAATCCCATGGATGGAGAAGCCTGGTAGGCTCCAGTCCATGGGGTCGCTAAGAGTTGGACACAACTGAACAACTTCCCTTTCACTTTTCACTTTCATGCATTGGAGAAGGAAATGGCAACCCACTCCAATGTTCTTGCCTGGAGGATCCCAGGGACGGGGGAGCTTGGTGGGCTGCCGTCTAGGGGTCACACAGAGTCGGACACGACTGAAGAAACTTAGCAGCAGCAGCAGCAGCAGCAATAGTTTTGTTATGAGCACTTTATTAGGATCTCCAGAACCATTCCAATAAGTTTACTCTCTTAATACTTAATTAATCATTCAGTCAGTCAGTTCAGTCACTCAGTCATGTCTGACTCTTTCTGACCCCCATAGACTGCAGCACACCAGGCTTCCCTGTACATCACCAACTCCTGGAACTTGCTCAAACTCATGTTCATCGAGTAGGTGATACCATCCAACTATCTCATCCTCTGTCATCCCCTTCTCCTCCCACCTACAATCTTTCCCAGCATCAGGGTCTTTTCTAATGAGTCGGTTCTTCGCATCAGATGGCCGAAGTATTATTCAGCACTAATTTCCTTTAGGATTGACTGGTTAGATTTTCTTGCAGTTCAAGGGACTCTCAAGAGTCTTCTCCAACACCACAGTTCAAAAGCATCAATTCTTCAGCGCTCAGCTTTCTTTATAGTCCAACTCTCACATCCATACATGACTACTGGAAAAACTATAGCTTTGACTAAACCTTTGTTGGTAAAGTAATGTCTCTGTTTTTTAATATGCTGTCTTGGTTGGTCAAAGCTTTTCTTCCAAGGAGCAAGTGTCTTTTAATTTCATGACTGCAATCACCATCTGCAGTGATTTTGGAGCCCCTGAAAATAGTCTCTCACTGTTTCCATTGTTTCCCCATCTATTTGCCATGAAGTGATGGGACCAGATGCCATGATCTTAGTTTTCTGAATGTTGAGTTTTAAGCCAACTTTTTTACTCTCCACTTTCCCTTTCATCAAGAGGCTCTTTAGTTCTTCTTCGCTTTCTGTCATAACGGTGGTGTCCTCTGTGTATCTGAGGTTATTGATATTTCTCCCAGCAATTAATCATTAATCAATAATAAAGAAGGTGGGCAGGACTTAAATCAGAATGGGCATCAGGGATAATTTAGTTTAGCAGCTGAGTTCTGTTTATGTCATTAATCTTTACCGCACATGGTGTTAAGTTTTTGTTTTAGTTGCAGTATTAAAAAGGAGAGGGCTTATAAAACATCCAGCTTTCAAGTTCTTTTGAAAAATAGTAAAATCTGGTGACTCTAGATTTACATTCTATTGTGTGTTTACAATAGAGAAGTGCTGGAAATTGTCTGCTTTGTGTCCCTGTAGAGCAGACATACTGCCTCAAGTTTGCCATAGTCCCATAGCTCCTCATTTCTCCTCTGTTTACTTGCCAACATCATCCGTTATACTTAGCTGATTTGTGTTAATGTTTTATCCATGAGGCATTGAGTTTATGACCCCTGAAGTACAGATTACTATTAAGAACTTGTATTATGAGTGGTCAAATTTAACCTTTATAATTGCCTCTTAGGCTTTAGAGATCTTTGTTTTCTATCAACAGACATTATAGTAATGATAAATTGAATTCAAATGAGTTCAATTTTGTTTGAGATAATTAAGTGAAACCTGATCTTTTAATAAAAGAAGTTACCTGGAAAAATATATGAACTGACATTCCATACATCTTCTGCTAAATGAAAGGCAAAGTGAAACCTGACTTGTTTTGTTTTGATAGTTTATTAATCATGAATTTTAAGAGAAATCTTATCCATTTTTGCAGAACCAAAGTTGGCAACCAGAGAATGTTTGGACACTGTACAGAGTATTTTGTTGAGTTGTCTGCAGTACCATCCTCCCCAGTTGTGGAAGAATTGTTAGGATGCTCTTACAGAGTTGAGCCCTTATCAGACTAGAGAAGAGGCCCAAATGGCAATCAAACACAAACTAGTTAAAAAGCTAAGAATTAACCCATTAAAAAACAAAAATAGAAGAAACCTTTGACTTCTGCTTCCAAAAATAGTGGGAAGATCATTTAGTTCAAACTCCCTGCAATAATATCTTACTAAATATAGCAAATATCCACTTAAAGGCATTAGAGAGGTAACGGGGTAGTGAGTAATTGGCAAACTGGTATCTGGAAGAAAATGGAAATCTAGAAAGGATCTAGTACTGGGTGGGCCTGCTTTTGCTCTGGAGGGGCAATTTGTTTACCAAGAAGAGGAAGCTGAAAAGTTGGAAAGACTTTTAATAGTCTTGTAAAGTCAGAAGAACAGATTACAGCACAGGATTTCCAAGGTTGGGACTCTGATAGAATTCCTTAAATGATCCTGAATAACCACAAGGGTGAAGTAGAAGTAAACCATTCACATAGAATACAGTTTAGAACTGAGTCAACTAGATAGCCTAAAAAATCTGAAGTTTTATTAAGTAGATTAATGTGACCTGAGATTTCTAGTGCCCTGAGAATTTGAAAGATGCCACTTTGGAGAAAGAGAACATGTTCCTAGGTCTCAAATTATTTCTACAAGCAGTTTTTCAAATATATCCATATAATGATTTGGCACGAAAGGAGAAAGATGGTCAGAATGAAAATCGTCAGACACAATAGACAATAGAAACAGACCCAAAGGGGCACCAAATATTTGGACTATGAAATAGACTTTAAATTAATGTTTACTGTGTTAAGAATAGAATAAAAGATTGAAAATTTTAGTATAGAACTGGAAACTATAAAACATGTCATTGCATATTTGCAAAAAAAAGTCAAATACTTGAAAACTGGAAAAGTGAAAGTGTTAGTCGCTCGGTCATGTCCAACTCTTTGTGACCCCCATGGACTATAGCCCAGCAGGCTCCTCTGTCCAAGGGATTCTCCAGACACAGAATCCTGGAGTGAGTTGCCATTTCCTTCTCAAGGGGATTGTCCCGACCTAGGGATTGAACCTGAGTCTCCTGCATTGCAGGCAGATTCTTTACCATCTGAGCCATGAGGAAAGTCCCCAAACTGGAAAAACAAAACATTAAAATTAAGAACACAAAACTGTATTAGTGATCTATTCTACATAACACAAAACTGCAGACTTAGCTTCTTAAAACAACACTCTTCTTATTTCCATCTGCTTTATAGAAGCCATTTGACTTCCTGGCATTTTTTTTTTGGTTGCTTTTTAAAAAAAATTAATTTATTTATTTTAATTGGAGGCTAATTACTTTACAATATTGTAGTAGTTTTTGCCATACATTGACATGAATCAGCCATGAGTGTACATGTGTTCCCTATCCTGAACCCTTCTCCCAACTCCTTCCCCATCGCATCCCTCAGGGTCGTCCTAGTGCACCAGCCCTGTGCACCCTATCTCATGCATCGAACCTGGATTGGAGATCTGTTTCACAGATGATAATATACATGTTTCAATGTTCTTGTCTCAAATCATCCCAACCTCGCCTTCTCCCACAGAGTCCAAAAGTCTGTTCTTTACATCTGTGTCTCTTTTGCTGTCTCGCATATGGGTCATCATTACCATCTTTCTAAATTCCATATATATGTGTTAATATACTCTATTGGTGTTTTTCTTTCTGACTTACTTCACTCTGTATAATAGGCTCCAGTTTCATCCACCTCATTAGAACTGATTCAAATGCATTCTTTTTTATAGTGGAGTAATATTCCATTGTGTATATGTACCACAGCTTTCTTATCCATTCGTCTGCCAATGGACATCTAGGTTGCTTCCGTGTCCTAGCTATTATAAACAGTGCTGTGATGAACATTGAGGTATACGTGTCTCTTTCAATTCTGATTTCCTTGGTGTGTATGCCCAGCAGTGGGATTGCTGGGTCGTATGGCAGTTCTATTTCCAGTTTTTAAAGGAATCTTCACACTGTTCTCAATAGTGGCTGTATTAGTTTGCATTCCCACCAACAGTGTAAGAGGGTTCTCTTTTCTCTGCACCCTCTCCAGCATTTATTGTTTGCAGACTTTTGGATAGCAGCCATTCTGACTGGCGTGAAATGGTACCTCATTGTGGTTTTGATTTGCATTTCTCTGAAAATGACTGATGTTAAGCATCTTTTCATGTGTTTGTTAGCCATCTGTATGTCTTCTTTGGAAAAATGTCTGTTTAGTTCTTTGGCCCATTTTTTGATTTGGTCGTTTATTTTTCTGGAGTTGAGCTGCAGGACCTGCTTGTATGTTTTGGAGATAAATTCTTTGTCAGTTGCTTCATTTGCTATTATTTTCTCCCATTCTGAAGGCCGTCTTTTCACCTTGCTTATAGTTTCCTTTGTTGTGCAAAAGCTTTTAAGTTTAATTAGGTCTCATTTGTTTATTTTTGCTTTTATTTCCATTACTCTGGGAGGTGGGTCATAGAGGATCCTGCTGTGATTTATGTCAGAGTTTTTTCCTATGTTTTCCTCTAGTAGTTTTATAGTTTCTGGTCTTATGTTTAGATCTTTAAATTTGAGTTTATTTTTGTGTATGGTGTTAGAAAGTGTTCTAGTTTCATTCTTTTACAAGTGGTTGACCAGTTTTCCCAGCACCAAAAAAAGATTGTCTTTTCTCAATTTTCTTGCCTCCTTTGTCAAAGATAAGTTGTCCATAGGTGCGTGGATTTATCTCTGGGCTTTCTATTTGGTTCCATTGATCTATATTGCTGTCTTTGTGCCAGTACCATACTGTCTTGATGACTGTAGCTTTGTAGTATAGTCTGAAGTCAGGAAGGTTGATTCCTCCAGTTCCATTCTTCTTTCTCAAGATTGCTTTGGCTATTCGAGGTTTTTTTGTATTTCCATACAAATTGTGAAATTATTTGTCCTAGTTCTCTGAAAAATACTGTTGATAGCTTGATAGGGATTGCATTGAATCTATAGATTGCTTTGGGTGGTATATTCATTTTCACTAAATTGATTCTTCCAATCCATGAACATGGTATATTTTTCCATCTATTTGTGTCATCTTTGATTTCTTTCATCAGTGTTTTATAGTTTTCTATATATAGGTCTTTTGTTTCCTTGCTGCTGCTGCTGCTAAGTCGCTTCAGTCATGTCCAACTCTGTGCAACCCCATAGACGGCAGCTCACCAGTTTCCCCTGTCCCTGGAATTTTCCAGGCAAGAACACTGGAGTGGGTTGCCATTTTCTTCTCCAATGCATGAAAGTGAAAAGTGAAAGTGAAGTTGCTCAGTCGTGTCCGACTCTTCGCAACCCCATGGACTGCAGCCTACTAGGCTCTTCCATCTATGGGATTTTCTAGGCAAAAGTACTGGAGTGGGGTGCCATTGCCTTTGTTTCCTTAGGTAGATGTATTCCTAAGTATTTTATTCTTTTTGTTGCAATGGTGAATGGAATTGTTTTCTTAATTTCTCGTTCTGTTTTCTCATTGTTAGTGTATAGGAATTCAATTGATTTTTGTGTGTTAATTTTATATCCTGCAACTTTACTATATTCATTGATTAGCTCTAGTAATTTTCTGGTGGAGTCTTTGGGGTTTCTATGTAGAGGATCATGTCATCTGCAAACAGTGAGAGTTTTACTTTTTCTTTTCCAATCTGGATTCCTTTTATTTCTTTTTCTGCTCTGATTGCTGTGCCTAAAACTTCCAAAATTATGTTGAATAGTAGCTGTAAGAGTGGGCACCCTTGTCTTGTTCCTGACTTTATGGGAAATGCTTTCAATTTTTCCATTGAGGATAATGTTTGCTGTGGGTTTATCATATATGGCTTTTATTATGTTGAGATATGTTCCTTCTATTCCTGCTTTCTGGAGGGTTTTTATCATAAATGGATGTTGAATTTTGTCAAAGGCTTTCTCTGCATCTATTGAGATAATCATATAATTTTTATCTTTCAATTTATTAATGTGGTGTATCACATTGATTGATTTGCAAATTTTGAAGAATCCTTGCATCTCTGGAATAAAGCCCACTTGGCCATGATGTATGATCTTTTAATATGTTGTTGGATTCTGTTTACTAGAATTTTGTTAAGGATTTTTGCATCTATGTTCATCAGTGATATTGGCCTGTAGTTTTCTTTTTTGTGTGGCATCTTTGTCTGGTTTTGGTATTAGGGTGATGGTGGCCTCAAAGAATGAGTTTGGCAGTACCTTCCTCTGCAATTTTCTGGAAGAGTTTGAGTAGGATAGGCATTAACTCTTTAAATTTTTGGTATAATTCAGCTGTGAAGCCATCTGGTCCTGGGCTTTTGATTGCTGGAAGATTTCTGATTACAGTTTCAATTTCTATGCTTGTGATTGGTCTGTTAAGATTTTCTATGTCTTCTTAGTTCAGTTTTGGAAAGTTATACTTTTCTAAGAATTTGTCCTTTTCTTCCAAGTTGTCAATTTTATTGGCATAGAGTTGCTGATAGTAGTCTCTTATGATCGTTTGTATTTCTGTGTTGTCTCTTGTGATTTCTCTATTTTCATTTCTAATTTTGTTGATTTGTTTCTTCTCCCTTTTTTTCTTGATGAGTCTGGCTAATGGTTTGTCTATTTTATTTATCTTCTCAAAGAACCAGCTTTTAGCTTTGTTGATTTTTGCTATGGTCTTCTTTGTTTCTTTTTCATTTATTTCTGCCCTAATTTTTATGATTTCTTTCCTTCTACTAACCTTGGGGTTTTTCATTTCTTCTTTTTCTAGTTTCTTTAGGTGTAGAGTTAGGTTATTTATTTGATTTTTCTCTTGTTTCTTGAGGTAAGCTTGTATTGCTATGAACCTTCCCTTAGCACTGTTTTTACTGAATCCCATAGGTTTTGGGTTGTTGTGTTTTCATTTTCATTTATTTCTATGCATATTTTGATTTCTTTTTTGATTTCTTTTGTTGGTTATTCAGAAGCATGTTGTTTAGCCTCCATATATTTGTATTTTTAAAAGTTTTTTTTCCTGTAATTGACATATAATCTTACTGCATTGTGATCAGAAAAGAGGCTTGAAATGATTTCAGTTTTTTTTTGAATTTACCAAGGCTAGATTTATAGCCCAGGATGTGATCTATCCTGGAGAATATTCTGTGTGAACTTGAGAAAAAGGTGAAATTCATTGTTTTGGGGTGAAATGTCCTATAGATATCAATTAGGTCTAACTGGTTCATTGTATCATTTAAAGTTTGTGTTTCCTTGCTAATTTTCTGTTTAGTTGATCTATCCATAGGTGTGAGTGGGGTATTAAAGCCTCCCACTATTATTGTGTTACTGTTAATTCCCCCTTTCATATTTGTTAGCATTTGCCTTACATATTGCGGTGCTCCTATGTTGGGTGCATATATATTTATAATTGTTACATCTTCTTCTTGGATTGCTCCTTTGATCATTATGTAGTGTCCTTTTTTGTCTCTTTTCACAGCCTTTATTTCAAAGTCTATTTTATCTGACATGAGTATTGTTACTCCTGCTTTCTGTTGGTCTCCATTTGCATGAAATATCTTTTTCCAGCCCTTCACTTTCAGTCTGTATATGTCTCTTGGTTTGAGTTGGGTCTCTTGTAAATAGCATATATAGAGGTCTTGTTTTTTTATCCATTCAGCCAGTCTTTGTCTTTTGGTTGGGGTATTCAACCCATTTACATTTAAGGTAGTTATTGATAAGTATGATCCCACTGCCATTTACTTTGTTGTTTTGGGTTCGAGTTTATAAACCTTTTCTGAAAACAGCACACTTCGATTATCAGTTTCTGTGGGTCTGGAGTCAAGCCATGGTTTAACTGGATTCACTGATTCAGAGTCTCACAAAGTTGCAATCAGAATATCAGGGGAAGGGTGTCATTTAGAGGCTCACATAGGGAAAGATCTGCTGCAAATTTGTGTAGGTGCAAGCAGGTTGTCAGACTGAAGGCCTCATTTACTTACTGGCCTTTGGGTAGAAGCATCCTTCAGTTCTTTGCCATATGGGCCCCTCTGTTAGAACAGTTTAAAACAGAGAGAACCTATAGAGAGAGTCTGCTAGTAAGACTGTTGGTCAGAAGACCAAGTCATTGTGTCAAGTGAATAACAAAGGGGAGGGGGATTGCCTAAGGTCAAGAATAGGAGGTGTGAATCATTTGGGACAGACTTAGATTCTGCCCACCAAAGATTATAAACACCACTGAAGAAAGAATTACTGAATTGGAAAGTTAGAATAAAATATCCATAATGAATGCTGTCTTCATAAACTATTACTCTGCTGTTAGCAATAAAGGAGAGTTGATATTTACCCATGCTCAAAAGCAGTGGAAGTATTATGGAGAAAGTATAAATAAGGATATATGTTAATTGAATACAGGAGCTTAGAAATAAGGAAACTATTAGAGAAGAAAATGAAGGATAAATTAAGGGTCCAAATGGATATTTAGGAATCCCATTCACTCTTGTATGGATGCCAGTGGTTACCCCACCTGTAGTACTCTGGAGTGAGCTATACATTATTTGTGACTTAGTTGATATTTTTGATGTTGATTAATAATATGCCAGTGGATAATCTATAGAAATATGTGTCTATAAACTACTAGCTATTACACACAATATTTTTTCTTACTCATTTTCTTTTTGCACAGGATTTTCAAGGTGCACACGTCATATTTCTGAGAAGTATACAATTTTTTTAAACCAGGTAATGGCCATTTTTTAATGGTCTATTACCTCATGAGAGGGTGATATTTGTAAATATGTTTCAAATTGGCTTATATTTCAGTAAATAGATTGTTTAAATGTCCAAAAATATCCAACATGACAATTGCAGGTTAAGAACCAATTTTAGTTTATATTAGAGGTGTTCTTTGTTCAATTTAGTTATAATGGAAAAAAATCTCTCTTTTTTAAGATAATTTATTTGGTTAGGTATGTCATCTCCATGTGTTAGGTAGTTGAAATAGGAAAAACGAGTCCAAAATGGTGGTGACTTAAAGAAAGAAGAAAGTCCATGAAAATGGAACAAAAGAAAATCTGGAGAAGGAAACGGCAACCCGCTCCTGTGTTCTTGCCTGGAGAATCCCAGGGACGGCAGAGCCTGGTGGGCTGCCGTCTATGGGGTCGCACAGAGTCGGACACGACTGAAGCGACTTAGCAGTAGCAGCAGCAGAGCGAGAACTTCAGGTGAAACAAACAACCCTCCTGGCTAGCCCAATTTACACAGGGCAGGCTCAAGGAGGGCAGGAGTCAAATGTATAAAAGGAGGAAGCCAAGACGGATTGAAGCCTCTCCTTTGGAGTCAGCCCACCTTCACGCCACGACGATGTTCACTTCCACTGTGCTGGGTTTTCTTTGCGTTCAACTTCCACCTTGTGAGCTTTTGCCGAGTTGGGCTTCTGTTGTGGAGCTGAGGTTGTTTCAGCCAGGTTGAATCTGAGTCATGGCACCAGAGATGTCGGGAGAGTATGTAATTTCCTTGGTTCTGTCTCATGCCAGAGTTGGTGAGGAAGGACTTTTCTGTCAGGTCTTGAGAGGAGGTCCCTTCGTTTTCTTTGCAGACAAGTCTCCTAGGGTTTTCATGGGACAGCAGGAAGTATGGAGGCCTTGAACTTCTCTGTGGGAGTCACATTGCTCTGCCGCTACACTTGCCATTGACAAGTGCCGGCCTTGAGAAACCGAAACTGTAGCTCCTTTCAAATGGACCTAATGTCTCCAGCTGTATCCCAACCATCCAGCCATTCCTTCTCATGTAGCGCCCCGCATGCAGGAGGTACCCTTTCCATGCTATACCTGACAGAATTTCTTTAGAATAAATCATTAATATGTCTGAAAGACCAGTTTCACCTGGCAGAATTGGAGAAGAAACAGCAATTTTGAAATTGCTGCAAGTTACTTGCAACCTTTGATAAGCAAAGACCTCTATGATGTAAGTCATTATAGCATTTCTCTTTTTTAAGAGTTCATAAATTTAATGTTCATAGCAGTTGCATATTAGTTTGAAAATGATATCGAGCTAGATTCATACTGAATAAGATTCAGAAACTTTTCTTGATAACTAGAATAGATACACAGGAAGCTAGAAAGAAAAGGAAAGCATATGGTGAATAAACTTAATGCCAGGTACTACATTAACATTAAAGCAATCAATCTTCAACATTCATATTCATTTGAAACTCAATGACATTGTTTAGCTACTTATCATGCACTACCCAAGGGACACATAGATAAATATTTATAGCAACCTTTTGTAGAAGCAGCCAGTGAGGTTTATAGCTTTTTTTTAAATCAAATCATATCCTACTTTTATCCACTTAGGTAGAGAAAAGATGAGCTTTTGATTTAGTTTAGAAAATCAGATTTTCATATTGTTTTTCTTATTAGCTTCATTTTAATTTATACAATATAAGATTATTTTTGTTGTCAATGTGAAATATTTAATGATTATAAGAAATTTGAAAAACACAAAGTGTGAGAAATAATCATATCTATCCATTTTTGTTGACAAAATATTTTTATCTCATGATTATCTTATCAAATTACTATAAATTTTTATATTCTACAAATACAGTCTTTTGGTGGTATTTTGAAAGGCAATTGAATAGTAACAGTATTTGTACACTAAAGGAGAATTACTTAAGCATGAAATTTCCATAATATTAAGTTCACATTCATTTACAAGGAGAAAAAGAATCACAATTTTTTCAATTAGAAAAAACTTAAACATGATTATTTAAGATTAGCTTAAAGTGGGCGAAAATTGATTTAATGTTGGAATAGTTCACAAGTACTCAGATGATTACATCCTGACTTTCAATATATCTGCAAGATTTCCATATCTCACCACCTGGCTGTGATTCATAATTGTAAAAATAAAGGATCTGTGTATTTGGAAAATGCTAAAGAAAGTAAAAATATCTGTATAATTACCCTTTGGTAAAGTGTAATTGTTTCAACCTTTGGAACTAGGGTTTTAAATGTCATTTAAAGGAACAATATCAGAAAATTCTAATAAGTCTCATGTTACCTGAGAATGTAAACAACATTTAAAATCAGTTTGACAGTTGGATCTGAAAGCCTAGATTGAAATCTTACTTCTATCATTAACTAGCTAAGTGACTAAGGACCAATCACTGTTTTTAAACAAAATATTTATTTTGACATTGTTTGAGTAGGGAGGGGTTGTCATTGCTAAATTAGGTTTAGTTCTTATTTTTAATAATCTACTTTTTAAACCATTCTCTCCTACTCCAGTCAGGGCTTGCTTTTTTCCTTCCTTTCTCTCTCTTTCTTTTTGGCCCTGTCAGTTCTTGGTTGTGGCTCACAGAATCGTTGTTGCATCAGGCAGGCTCTTTCACTGCAGCGCACACACTGTCTAGTCGTGGTGTGCAGGCTCAGGAGCTGCAGTGCGCAGGTGCCAGAGCATGCAGGTTTCAGTAGCTGCAGCACTCGGGCTCTCTACTTGTGGCACGTGGGCTCCAGAGCACACGAGCTCAGTGGTTGCTTTGTGGGCATCTGGGATCTTAGTCCCTGACCAGAAATCAAACCTGTGTCCCATCCATTGCAAGGTAGATGCTTGGCTGCTGGACTGCCAGGGAAGTTCCCAATCAGTTTTTTCCTTGAATTCGGTGAATTCATCTAATAAATTGAAGGTATTGGACAAGAAGATCTTCAAAATTCCTCCTAACTCTAAATTGTGATGAATCATTCCTTCTAAGCCTGTCACAGCAGATGTGACTTCCATTAACATTACTTTTTTGAATTTCTTTTTTAAAACTCCTGTTTCCAAATGACAAAATGGTAATGTTCTTGAGAGCTTAGAGAATTTTGTAGGGTTTAGATTGTCCTTTCGGTACGTTTCTTCAGTTTGGATATTTCTCTTTCATACACTTTTCCCCCACAGCACTCTCTCCTGAGGGATAGTTCAGTCAGTTCAGTTGTTCAGTTGTGTTCAACTCTTGGCGACCCCATCAACTGCAGCACACCAGGCTTCCTTGTCCATCACCAACTCCCAGAGCTTGGTCAAACTCATGTCCATCGAGCCGGTGATGCCTGAGGGGTAGACTCATTAACTTTTAGACTAAAAGAAAATGTAACGGTTACCAAGTTCAACCCACTATTCAGTGCTCGAATACCCTTTGAAACATGTGCACTAAATACTCATGGCCCTCTGTACCTGAAGGTTGAAGGTTTATTACCTCCCAAAGCTGCCATTTTCCCAGTTTGCACTGTACTGATTACTGTTGTTGCTAAGTTCTGTCCAACTCTTTGCAACCCCATGGACTGCAGAAACCATGTTTCCCTGTCCTTCACTATCTCCTGCAGTTTGCTCAAATTCTTTCCATTGAGTCGATTATGCTATCTAGCCATCTCATCCTCTGCTGCCCTCTTCTTTGCCTTCAATCTTTCCCAGCATCAGGGTCTTTTCCAACAGGTCAGCTCTTTGCATTAGGTGGCCAAAGTATTGGAGTTTCAGCTTCAGCATCAGTCTTTCCAGTAAATATTTATGGTCGATTTCCTTTAGGATTGACGGGTTTGATCTCCTTGCAGTCCAAGGGACTCTCAAGAGTCTTCTCCAACACCACAATTCGAAAGCATCAATTCTTCTGTGATCAGCCTTTTTTATAGTTCAACTCTCACATCTGTACATGACTACTGGAAAAACCATGGTACTGATTACTAGACAATGTTTATTTTGAATTGAAATCGTTTTTCTGGTAGTTTCTTCCCATTTATAATAACCTATCTCTTAAGTTATTTGGATAGCTTCTTCATTTCTTTTCATCATGATCCAGTACATTATTAGCATCTTACTATGTTCTTTTAATCAGAAACCTAATTGTTCAACAATAAGGGATTGGTGAAATAAATTTTTCTTCACTTATATAAAAAGAATATTGGCTTATTACAGCTGCCATAGCAAATTAAGCTACATATTCAGTGGCTTAAATATGACAAAAATGTATTCTTTCACATTTCTGGAAGCCAAAGGTCCAAAATAAAGGTTTGGCAGAGTCATACGTCTTCTGAAAGCTTTAGGGGAGAATCTTTCCTTATTTTTTCAAGCTTCTGGTGGCTCCTGGCATTCCTTGCTTTGTGATAGCATAACTCCAGTTTCTGCTTTGTCTTCACACAGTCTACTTCTCTATGTCTGTGAACTTATTTGGAAAGTCACTACAGACATAATCTGCTAAGAGGAGGTCAGACAGAGGTAGTGTTAGTCGCTCAGTTGTGTCCGACTCTTTGCAACCCCATGGACTGTAGCTCACCAGGCTCCTCTGTCCATGGAATTCTCCAGGCAAGAATACTGGAGTGAATTGCCATTTCCTTCTCCAGGAGATCTTCCCGACCCAGGGATCGAACCCAGGTATCCTGCATTGCAGGCAGATTCTTTACTCTCTGAGCCACCAGGAAGGACTGAGTTCTTAATCTGATATGACTAGTGTCCTTACAAGAAGAAGAGAATATGTGGCAACAAAGGCAAATTGAAGTGTTGCAGCTGCAAGCCAAAGAATGCCAAAAATCATCAGTAAACCACCAGTAACTAGGAAGAAGCAAAGAAAGATTCTCCCCTCAGGTTTTAGAGGAACATCAACTCCTCCAACACCCTGATTTTGGACCTGTAGCCTCCAGAACTGTGAGATAATAAACTGTTGTTTTTAAGGCACCTAGTTTGTGGTAGTTTATTTTGACAGTGCTAGGAAACCAGCATAGGTACAACTGATCCTTGAACAACCGGGGACTTTAGACGTGCCAGCCTTCTGCACTGTCCAAAAATCTGAGTTTAACTCTACAATTGGTCCTTTGCATACACAGTTCTGCATCTGTGGATTCAACAAGCTGTGGATCCAGTAATACTGTAGTAATAATGTGTTTAGTGAAAAAAATCAACATATAAGTGGATCCATGCAGTTCAAACCTGCTTTGTTCCGGGGTCCTCTGTAGTTATTAAAAAAAAAAAGAAAAAGAAAAACCTCTGAGGTTTTGGAACAGGATTTCTGACTTTTAAAAGCCTCAACCAATAACAAACTTTTTGAATTTGAATTTTTATGCTGCTTTCATCATATGTACCTGTTGTCTTGACCCTTGAGATAACTTTTGCCTACAAATACTGTGGCTTTAAGCTAAAGTTTGCCTAAAGATAGAGTAAAATGTCTTAGAATTCCATAATCAAGATAGCAATTTTGGGGAGGACTGAGATTTTCCTAGCTTGAACCCAATATAAACTGAAATTTTCCCTGATCTGAAATTTTAGTAACTTGATCAAGAAAACTAAATGTTTTATATAGATTTAGATTTATTTAAACTTAGAAAACTAAATTGCACTAAGAGAAATCAGTGGTTTGTGATCTAATAGAATCAGTCTAATAGAATCTGTATTTGGAAAAGGCCCCCAATTTCAGTAGAGGTAAGATTTAAAGACTAATCTCCCTTTCCCTGTTTCTCACAATCTCTTCTATCATCTTTTCATTTTGTTAAAATTACAGTCACCACTGATAGTATCAATAGATCAACTAGCACATAATTTTCTAAAATTTCCAGAAAACCAAGGTAGAGAAATTTCAAAATGTACTTTTCCAAAGCTATCTTAGAGACAAAAAGGGAACCAGACAGAACAGTAGGTGGAGATAATGACTTAAAATGAAATAAAACTAGTTCAAGCAACATGGTAGACTAAGGCATCTACTACTTTCTCCCTCTTATTACAGTTTCTTTATAAAGAAATGTACCACAGGAAGATGCACAGAAGTGTGACTGAGCTGAAAGGAAAGAAGGGAGGAAGGGAAGGTGGGAGAGAAGGAGGGAAGGAAGGATGGATCCCTAAGGGGGAACCAGTTAGTACAGTCAAAGCCAGAACAGTGAGCTCTGAGTGATGCTTCCACAACCTGGGTAATATCACACCTAGATGCAGGCTGTGGAGGTTGAGCATCTTTATGTTTGCTTGGGGAAGGAGACATGGCCCTGGCTAAAGGCTCTTGAGCTTAGAGCCTGGAAAACAGTCCCATCCGCCTTATGAAAGGGACTAGATGAAAGGCAATTCACAGAAAATCAAGCTAAAATATCCTTAGCTTCAGTATCAATGTGGGGAATGCAAAAGAACATGAGTTACTTTATTATTCTCTTTGTGTTGGAACAATATTAGAATGTGTAAATACCACATTATCACTTTGGTGGGGGGAAATGGGAGCTTCTGTACACTGCAGGCAGGCATTTAAATTGCTGGAACCACTTTGGATGCTGCTTTGTAGTATTTTGTGCAGTGGAAGATGAACATGCCCTGAGACACACCAATTGCACTTCTAGATCAATACCTTGAATGTGCTCTCCCCCAGCTGCACAAGAAGATGTATAAGAGCTTATATGCCTTGTGGCACTGTTAGTAATAGAGGCAAAATGGAAAACCTCTGAATGTCTAGCAATAAGGAATAGATATATAAGTTGTAATATTTTCATATGAACATACTAGTGTTTAAATGAATGAACTTTAAATGTTTATTAACATGAATGAATCTGGAAAGCATAAAGGTGGGGAAAAAAACAAGCTGTTGAAAGATGCAGTCAGTATCATCCCACCTGTATAAGTTTTAAAAATCCAGAGACTATTATATTGGTATTGATATATAGGTGTTCAGTTCAGTTCAGTCGCTCAGTCATGTCCGACTCTTTGTGACCCCATGAATTGCAGCACGCCAGGCCTCCCTGTCCATCACCAACTCCCGGAGTTCACTCAGACTCATGTCCATGGAGTCAGTGATGCCATCCAGCTATCTCATCCTCTGTTGTCCTCTTCTCCTCTTGCCCCCAATCCCTCCCAGCCTCAGAGTCTTTTCCAATGAGTCAACTCTTGGCATGAGGTGGCCAAAGTACTGGAGTTTCAGCTTTAGCATCATTCCTTCCAAAGAAATCCCAGGGCTGATCTCCTTCAGAATGGACTGGTTGGATCTTCTTGCAGTCCAAGGGACTCTCAAGAGTCTTCTCCAACACCACACTTCAAAAGCATCAATTCTTCAGCACTCAGCTTTCTTCACAGTCCAACTCTCACATCCATACATGACCACAGGAAAAACCATAGCTTTGACTAATATATAGGTGTAGTAAAATATAAAAATATGAAGTGGAAAATGTACACACATCTGGATATTACAGTATGATGAGGCAGGAAGTGGAATAGCACTGGAATCAGGTTGCGGTGATGTTTGGTGGTTATGTTTGGTTACTTTAGTTATAGTTGCAACATTTTTTTATTTCAGAAAAAGATCAGGAATAAGTGTGATAAAATAATATTATTTGTTAAGATTAAATGATGGATATATCAGTTTTCATTCAGTATTTTCTAAGTTTTCTGATGAATACTTGAAGTATGCCTATGTTAAATGATTTATGTAAATGTAATTTTTTTGTGCTGGTCTCAGTTATTTGGTAACCAGTGTGGTGGCCAGACCAGACTTTGTGGTTCTTATTGTGATTGCAAGATGCCCTCAGCAATAAACATCACCAAATTTGGGAGGGAAAAGGTTTATTACTTGATTATCCTGGAAATTCCATGGCACACTGTGGCCACACAGCAAGATTGCTGATAGAGAGAGTGCAAGAGAGAGAGAGATAGAGAGCACAGGGCTGGGACTCTGTTTTTTATTGGGATTGAAGGTGGGCTTTAGAGTTTCATGGGCTCATTTTTTATTGATGATGTTAAACATAAGTGACAATCTCAAGCACAGAAAGAGAAAAAAGAAAAAGAAAAAACAGCCCAAATAGTGGTGGTGATGGCGGTGGTGGCTCTATCTGTGGATGGCAATGTGTTTACTTGAGATAGCTTTCTTTGTAGTGGATGCCTCAGCAATCAAAGCTTAAGTCAGGCATTTGAAAACATTGAGGGATTATACTACGTGTATAAAAATAAATGGATTTCCCTGGTGGCTCAGATGGTAAAGCGTCTGTCTACAATGCAGGGGACTGGGTTTGATCTCTGGTTCGGGAAGATTCCCCTGGAGAAGGAAATGGCAATCCACTCCAGTACTATTGCCTGGAAAGTACCATGGACAGAGGAGCCTGGTAGGCTACAGTCCATGGGGTCGCAAAGAGTCAGACACGACTTTAAATATAAATATATAACATGCATACAGCAAAAGTTCTGTGTATGTGTGTAAAAAACATAGGCAAAGGAAAGACAAGACAAACTTCTGGATAGTACAAGCATGGAGGATCCTAGGGATAAGAAACTGGCTCAAATGTACAGATTTACTTGAAAATCCACATCCCCCACATGACAACTCAGTACAACTTTCTAGTTTTAAAGTTTATGTGTATCTCAGAGATATTGCAGGTTTGGCTCCAGACCATCACAATAAAGTGAATATCACAATAATGTGAATCATGTTAATTTCTTGGTTTCCCAGTGCATATAAAAGTTATGTTTATTTTCAATATTCTGGGAGGTGGATCATAGAGGATCCTGCTGTGATTTATGTTGGAAAGTGTTTTGCCTATGTTCTCCTCTAGGAGTTTTATAGTTTCTGGTCTTATGTTTAGATCTTTAATCCATTTTGAGTTTATTTTTGTGTATGGTGTTAGAAAGTGTTCTAGTTTCATTCTTTTACAAGTGGTTGACCAGTTTTCCCAGCACCACTTGTTAAAGAGATTGTCTTTTCTTCATTGTATATTCTTGCCTTCTTTGTCAAAGATAAGGTGTCCATAGGTGCATAGATTTATCTCTGGGCTTTGTATTTTGTTCCATTGATCTATATTCTGTCTTTGTGCCAGTACCATACTGTCTGGCGGAGAAGGCAATGACACCCCACTCCAGTACTCTTGCTGGAAAATCGCATGGACCGAGGAGCCTGTTAGGCTGCAGTCCATGGGGTCGCTAAGAGTTGGACCCGACTGAGCGACTTCACTTTCATTTTTCACTTTCCTGCATTGGAGAGGGAAATGGCAACCCACTCCAGTGTTCTTGCCTGGAGAATCCCAGGGACGGGGGAGCCTGGTGGGCTGCCGTCTATGGGGTTGCACAGAGTCGGACATGACTGAAGTGACTTAGCATTAGCATTAGCATACTGTCTTGATGACTGTGGCTTTGTAGTAGAGCCTGAAGTCAGGCAGGTTAATTCCTCCAGTTCCATTCTTCTTTCTCAAGATTGTTTTGGCTATTCGAGGTTTTTTTGTATTTCCATACAAATTGTGAAATTATTTGTTCTAGTTCTGTGAAAAATACCATTGGTAGCTTGATAGGGATTGCATTGAATCTATAGATTGCTTTGGGTAGTATACTCATTTTCACTATATTGATTCTTCCAAGCCAGAAACATGATATGTTTCTCCATCTATTACTGTCCTCTTTGATTTCTTTCACCAGTGCTTTATAGTTTTCTATATATAGGTCTTTAGTTTCTTTAGGTAGATATATTCCTAAGTATTTTATTCTTTCTGTTGCAATGGTGAATGGAACTGTTTCCTTAATTTCTCTTTCTATTTTCTCATTATTAGGACTGCAAGGGATTTCTGTGTGTTGATTTTATATCCTGCAACTTTACCATATTCATTGATTAGCTCTAGTAATTTTCTGGTGGAGTCTTTAGGGTGTTCTATGTAGAAGATCATGTCATCTGCAAATAGTGAGAGTTTTACTTCTTATTTTCCAATCTGGATTCCTTTTATTTCTTTTTCTGCTCTTATTGTTGTGGCCAAAACTTCCAAAACTATGTTGAATAGTAGTGATGAAAGTGGGCACCCTTGTGTTGTTCCTGACTTTAGGGGAAATGCTTTCAATTTTTCACCATTGAGGATAATGTTTGCTGTGGGTTTGTCATATATAGCTTTTACTATATTGAGGTATGTTCCTTCTATTCCTGCTTTCTGGAGAGTTTTTATCATAAATGGATGTTGAATTTTGTCAAAGGCTTTCTCTGCATCTATTGAGATAATCATATGGCTTTTATTTTTAAATTTGTTAATGCAGTGTATTACATTGATTGATTTGCGGGTATTGAAGAATCCTTGCATCCCTGGGATAAAGCCCACTTGGTCATGGTGTATGATTTTTTAATGTGTTGTTGGATTCTGACTGCTAGAATTTTGTTAAGGATTTTTGCATCTATGTTCATCAGTGATATTGGCCTGTAGTTTTCTTTTTTTGTGGGATCTTTGTCAGGTTTTGGTATTAGGGTGATGGTGGCCTCATAGAATGAGTTTGGAAGTTTAACTTCCTCTGCAATATTCTGGAAGAGTTTGAATAGGATAGGTGTTAGCTCCTCTCTAAATTTTTGGTAGAATTCAGCTGTGAAGCCGTCTGGAGCTGGGCTTTTGTTTGCTGGAAGATTTCTGATTGCAGTTTCAATTTCTGTGCTTGTGATGTGTCTGTTAAGCTTTTCTATTTCTTCCTGGTTCAGTTTTGGAAAGTTGTACTTTTCTAAGAATTTGTCCATTTCTTCCAAATTGTCCATTTTATTGGTATATAATTGCTGATAGTAGTCTCTTATGATCCTTTGTATTTCTGTGTTGTCTGTTGTGATCTCTCCATTTTCATTTCAAATTTTATTGATTTGATTTTTCTCCCTTTGTTTCTTGATGAGTCTGGCTAATGGTTTGTCAATTTTATTTATCCTTTCAAAGAACCAGCTTTTGGCTTTGTTGATTTTTGCTATGGTCTCTTTTGTTTCTTTTACATTTATTTCTGCCCTAATTTTTAAGATTTCTTTCCAAATGGGACCTAATTAAAATTAAAAGCTTCTGCACAACAAAGGAAATGATAAGCAAGGTGAAAAGACAGCCTTCAGAATGAGAGAAAATAATAGCAAATGAAGCAACTGACAAAGAACTAATCTCAAAAATATACAAGCAACTCCTGCAGCTCAATTCCAGAAAAATAAATGACCCAATCAAAAAATGGGCCAAAGAACTAAACAGACATTTCTCCAAAGAAGACATACAGATGGCTAACAAACACATGAAAAGATGCTCAACATCACTCATTATCAGAGAAATGGAAATCAAAACCACAATGAGGTACCATTCCACACCAGTCAGAATGGCTGCTATCCAAAAGTCTACAATCAATAAATGCTGGAGAGGGTGTGGAGAAAAGGGAACCCTCTTACACTGTTGGTGGGAATGCAAACTAGTACAGCTACTATGGAAAACAGTGTGGAGATTCCTTAAAACACTGGAAATAGAACTGCCTTATGATCCAGCAATCCCACTGCTGGGCATACACACTGAGGAAACCAGAAGTGAAACAGACACGTGTACTCAAATGTTCATCACAGCACTGTTTATAATAGCCAGGACATGGAAGCAACCTAGATGTTCATCAGCAGATGAATGGATAAGAAAGCTGTGGTACATATACACAATGGAGTATTACTCAGCCATTAAAAAGAATACATTTGAATCAGTTCTTGTGAAGTGGATGAAACTGGAGCCTATTATAGAGTGAAGTAAGCCAGAAAGAAAAACACCAATACAGTATACTAATGCATATATATGAAATTTAGAAACATGGTAACGATAACCCTGTATGCGAGACAGCAAAAGAGACACAGATGTATAGAGCATCTCTTTTGGACTCTGTGGGAGAGGGAGGAGGGGATGATTTGGGAGAATGGCATTGAAACATGTATAATATCATATATGAAATGAATCGCCAGTCCAGGTCGATGCATGATAGAGGATGCTCAGGGCTGGTGCACTGGGATGACCCAGAGGGATGGCATGAGGAGGGAGGTGGAAGGGGGGTTGAGGATGGGGAACACGTGTACACCCATGGCTGATTCATGTTGATGTATGGCAAAACCAATACAGTATTGTAAAGTAATTAGCCTCCAATTAAAATAAATAAATTTTTATTAAAAATATATTAAAAATGAAAAAAAATTCAAATGAAAAAGAAAAAAGAAAAGTTAGCGGTGGGTACATCTCTCTGTACTATCATTGTAATAAGTCCATATATCTAAAACTGTTATAAAATGAGCAGATTATTTAATAAATAAATTTCTAAAAAAAAGTTACATTTACAGTATACTGTAGTCTATTAAGTGTTATGTTAGACATAACAGCATTATGTCCAAAAAAATAATGTGCATCCTTGGATAAAAAATACCTTTTTGTTTAAAAATGCTAACCATTATCTGGGCCTTCAGAAAGCTGTAATCTTTTTGTGATGGAGGGTCTTGTCTTGATATTGGTGACAACTAACTGATCAGGTGGTGGTTACTGAAGGCTGAGGTGAGTGTTTCTAATTTCTTAAAGTAAGATAGTGAAGTTTGCCACATTGATTTGCTGATCTTCCTTTCACAAATGATTTCTCTTTAGAATGCAAAGCTGTTTGATAGCATTTTTACCTATAGCAGAGCTTCTTTCAAAATTGGAGATAGTCCTCTCAAGCCCTATTGCTGCTTTATCAACTAAGCTCATTCTTAATCTTTTTTTTTTTTTAATCATTTCAACAATCTGCATAGCATCTTCACCAGGGATAGATTCCATCTCAGAGATCATTTTCTGGGGCTTCCCTAGTGGCTCAGTGGTAAAGAATCCATTTACCAATATAGGAGACAGGGGTTCGATTCCTAGTCCAGGTTGGGGAAGATCCCATGTGCCGCAGAACAACTAAGCCCTTGCACCACAATACTTAGCCTGTGCTCTAGAGCCTAGGAATCACAACTACTGAAGCCCTCAGGCCCTAGAGCCTGTGCTCTGCAACAAGAACAAGAGAAGCCACCTCACTGAGAACCCCGGGCACTGCAACTTGCGAGTAGCTCCTGCTCACTGCAACTAGAGAAAAGCCTGTGCAGCCACGAAGACCCAGCACAGCCCCAAACAAGTAAATACAATTACAAAAAAGAAAGAAACCACTGTCTTTATTCATTCATTCAGAAGAAACTACATCTGTTAACGCTTTATCATGAGATTGTAGCAATCAGCTACCTTTTCAGGAGCCACTTCTAGTCTTCTTGTTATTTCTACCACATCTGCAATTCCTCCCTCCATTGAAGTGTTGAACGCCTCAAAGTCTTCCATGGGGATTAGAATCAGTCTTCTAAACTCCTGTTAACATGATATTTTGAAGATTTCCCATGAAAGTTCATAATGGCATTTAGAATGCTGAATCCTTTACAAAAATTTTTCAATTACTTTGCCCAGATTATCAGATGAATCACTATCAACAGCAACTATAGCTTTATGAAATGTACTTCTTAAGTAATGAGACTTTAAAGTTGAAATTACTCATTGATCCATTGCTTTCAGAATGGATGCTATATTAGCACACATAAAACATTAATCTTGTTGTACATCTCCATCAGAGCTCTTGAGTGACCAGGTGCAATAATATTTTCTATGAGCAGTAGTATTTTGTAAAGAATCTTTTTCTCTAAGCAGTAGGTCTCAAGAGTGGGCTTAAAATATCCAGTAAGCCATGTTGTGAAAGGCCCTTCTAGTGAAAACTATGGTTTTTCCAGTAGTCATGTGTGGATGTGAGAGTTGGACTATAACGAAAGCTGAGCACTGAAGAATTGATGCTTTTGACTGTGGTGTTGGAGAAGACTCTTGAGAGTCCCTTGGACTGCAAGGAGTCCAACCAGTCCATCCTAAAGGAAATCAGGCCTGAATATTCATTGGAAGGACTGATGCTGAAGCTGAAACTCCAATGCTTCGGCCACCTGATGCAAAGAACTGACTCATTGGAAAAGACCGTGATGCTTGGAAAGATTGAATGCAGGAGGAGAAGGGGACGACAGAGGATGAGATGGTTGGATGGCATCATGGACTCTATGGACATGAATTTAAGCAAGCTCTGGGAGTTGGTGATGGACAGGGAAGCCTGGTGAGCTTGTCCATGGGGTCGCAAAGAGTCAGACACGACTTAGTGACTGAGCTGAACTGAAGCCGTGTTGTAAAAATGATCATTCAGGCTTTGTTGTTCCATTTCTACAGCACAGACTAGATTGAGCATAATTTTTAAGGGCCCTAGGATTTTGGGAATAGTAAATGAACACTGGCTTCAACTTAAAGTCACCAGCTGCATTATCCCCTAACAAGAGAGTCAGCCTGTCCTTTGAAGCTTTGAAACCAGGTACTGGCTTCTCGTCTCTAGCTATGAAAATCCTAGATGGTATCTTCTTCCAATATAAGGCTGTTTTGTCTACAGTGAAACCATCTTGTTTAGTGTTGTTATTGTTGTTTAATTGCTAAGTCATGTCCATGTCTGACTCTTTTGTGGCAAGAATACTGGAGTGGATTTCCATTTTCTTCTCCAAGGGATCTTTCTGACCCAGGGACTGAATCCATGTCCCCTGCATTGACAGGCAGGCTCTTTACCACTGAGTCACCAGGGAAGCCCCTTGTTACTGTAGCCATCTTCATTAATGATCTTAGCTAGATCATCTGGATATCTAGCTGCAGCTTCTATTGACACTTGCTACTTTACATTGCAGCTTTATGTTATAGAGATGGCTTCTTTCCTTCAACCTCATGAATCAACCTCTGCTAGCTTCAGACTTTTCTTCTGAAGCTCTCTCACCTCTCTCAGCTCTCAGAATTGAAGAGAGTTAGGGCCTATCTGTGAATTAGCTTAGGCTTTGGCTTAGAGAATTGTTGTAGTTGCTTTGGGCTTTCATTCAGACCATTACAACTTCCGTCATGTCAGCAATAAGGCTGTTTTGCTTTCCTATCATTTGTGTATTTGTTGGGTAGCACTTTTCATTACCTTCAAGAACTTTTACTTTGCATTCACACTTGACTAACTGTTTTGTACAAGACCTGCCTTGGCTTTCATCACATCTTCCTCACTAAACTTAATAGTTTCTAACTTTTGATTTAAAGTGAGAGCTATTTGACTTTTCCTTTCACTTGCACAAATATAATCATCTTGAAAAATTTGAAATATTGCAAAGATTACCAAAATGTGATACAGAGACAGGAAGTGAGAAAACACTGTTGGAAAAGTTGCACCAATAGACTTGATCAACACAGAATTGTCACAAATGTTAAATTTGTAAAAACAAACAAACAAAAACAGTCTATGAAGTGCAAAAAAGTCAAAACTTGATAAAATGATATATGCCTGTAATAGAAGACTGGGAAATTAAGAGATTTTACCCAACATCACATATATATTGATGTAGAGCTGCATTTAGAATCCAAGTATTCAAGTATTCTGAATCCTGTCCCATGTCTTCCTAAAATGCCATAATAGATAATTTGTGTGTCACTCATGATTTGTATTTTGGCTTCATAAGGTAGATCATGTTGTGGGGTGAATTTTATAGATTCTCTTTATGTTATATTCTTCTAGTCCTGTCTCTAGTGAAAGGCATTTTGATGTACTAATAGTAAGAAGCCGACAATGACACTAAGATGATACCATTTACTTCAATATATGGCATAAAGTGAAGAAGAACTAAAGAGCCTCTTGATGAAAGTGAAAGAGGAGAGTGAAAAAGTTGCTTAAAGCTCAACATTCAGAAAACTAAGATCATGGCATCTGGTCCCATCACTTTATGACAAATAGATGGGGAAACAGTGGAAACAGCAGCTGACTTTATTTTGGGGGGCTCCAAAATCACTGCAGATGGTGATTGCAGCCATGAAATTAAAAGCCGCTTACTCCTTGGGAGGAAAGTTATGACCAATCTAGACAGCATATTAAAAAGCAGAGACGTTACTTTGTCAACAATGGTCCATCTAGTCAAGGCTGTGGTTTTTCCAGTGCTCATGTATGGATGTGAGAGTTGGACCATTAAGAAAGCTGAGCGCTGAAGAATTGATGCTTTTGAACTGTGGTGTTGGAGAAGACTCCTGAGAGTCCCATGGACTGCAAGGAGATCCAATCAGTCCGTCCTAAAGGAGGTCAGTCCTGGGTGTTCATTGGAAGGACTGATGTTGAAGCTGAAACTCCAATATTTTGGCCACCTGATGTGAAGAGCTGACTCATTTGAAAAGACCCTGATGGTGGGAAAGATTGAGGGAAGGAGGAGAAGGGGATGATAGAGGATTAGATGATTGGATGGCATCACTGATTCAATAGACATGAGTGTGGGTAAACTCTGAGAGTTGGTGACAGACAGGGAGACCTGGTATGCTGCGGTTCATGGAGTCGCAAAGAGTCAGACATGACTGAGCGAGACTGAACTGAACTGAGAATTATTCGGTTAACATCAAGCTTGAGACTCAAGTAATAATGAGTCTTTAGGAATTTTTTTCAGTGTATAAGCCAATGTCTTATTGAACTATTTCTGTTTGCCAAGCCAGGCTTAAAGTAGTGGTACTGGTGTACTCCTGGCATACCAAAAAACCAGTTGTCTAAGAGTTCTGCTGGTGTGTGTATTAACTACCGGTCTTTTGGATTAAAAGAATCAATGTATTGATTCTTTTCAACTCTAACTAGCAGAAAAAAGGAATTGTTCAATAATTATGTTAGATTCCAGATTGTCTTTATCTTTTCTTGACAATCAAAATAAAGACTTGTGACTACTGCTGGTAAGTCACTTCTGTTGTGTCCGACTCTGTGCGACCCCATAGACGGCAGCCCACCAGGCTCCCCGTCCCTGGGATTCTCCAGACAAGAACACTGGAGTGGGTCGCCATTTCCTTCTCCAATGCAGGAAAGTGAAAAGTGAAAGTGAAGTCGCTCAGTCGTGTCCGACTCTTAGCGACCCCATGGACTGCAGCCTACCGGGCGCCTCCGTCCATGGATTTTCCAGGCAAAAGTACTGGAGTGGGGTGCCATTGCCTTCTCCAAAAGACTTGTGACTAGATATCATTATTAGTGCTGTCAAATATTTGTTGAACTACATAGGTTTGGTGGAAAAGGGGTTATATATTTAGCAAAGGAATTGTTTCCTTGGGGAAAAATACTGAACATGGAAGCATTAAAGCAAGTGACAAGGAATGGAGGTCATTTATTGTATTCATCTTCTTTGTCCTATATTTATAGTCACTAAACATTCCCTGGGGAGGGAGTATGGAGCTAGGTATCAGGAACCAGACTTTGCTGTTCTATTAAGTCCGCCTTCATCAGTTATTTGCCATGTGTCATTTCTCCATCTGAAATGGATTTTAATGCCAAATAATCTAAAGATACTGTGTGAGAAGGTACTTTTCTTATTATATAAAGTCATTTACAAGGCTTTAGTATTCATGTTTAACCATTTGAAAATGGCAAAACATTTGCAGCAGAGAGGCGTTGGACATGGGGGAAAGTAACAAAACATTTTATTTGGATCCAGCTTAAATGGGAGCTGGAATTAGTACTGTCCTTAAACAGTGAAGTAGTAGGGTTGCTTACATGGTGTCCTTTGGAGGTTATGAAGGCCCATTGCAGGAGTGGTTTGTTTCTGCTCCACAATGCCTGGGCTTCATCTGCTAACACTCAGCTACTGGGAGTGATTAAGCACCCAGGTGCTGGGGTCATCTGGACCATGATGTTCACTCACATGTCTGGCCACTGACGTCAGCTACTGGCTGGGACCTCAGCTGGGGCTAGTTGACCAGAGTATATACACTTGGCCTTTCTATGTGAGCTGGGTCTCCTCACAGCCTGGAGGTTTTAGTGTGGTTTCATGTTTTACACGATGGCTCAGGCTCCATAAAGGAATGTATAAAAAGAACTAGCGGAGGCAACATGGCCCTTTCTGAACTGGTCTCAGAAGTCCCATAGCATCACTTCCTCTGTGACCAGGTATAAGATTCAAGAGAAGGAGACAGGGATCCCTCTTCCCATTGACAGAAATAAATAAATATATATGATTCATATTTTATATATGACTTGAAGGCCACCAAAATCCAAAAAAGAGAACAAAAGGAAAGTGGTGAGAAACTCTGCCCTCTTTGCCCACATCAGGCTGCCTGTAGAAGCTACAGCTTTAATTAAGCTGTGGCAATTTCTGGCTACCCAAGTATTGCTTTAGAGATTCCTCTGAGTCTCTCACCCATCTTGTTTCAAGAAATCCTCCACACTAACATTAAATTAGTATAGACAATAAGGGCCCCTCACTTCAGCCACATTAAATGATCTCTGTTACCCACTAGGCCAGATTACCAAAAAAAAAAAAAAAAAAAAAGCCACTTCCTTATGTCAGCCTACTTAAAGTATTCAGTGTAGATTACTTACTCATGAATATATGAAAAGATTTTTCAGGTGTCAACACTATTTTCAGTACAATTTCAAGGAATCTCCTTCCTTAACATAAAGCGCCTCAATATAAGATTGTCTTTCAGAAGTACTACCTGTGCTTATACCTGCCCTGGAAGCTTGCTGGAACTTGGTTTCAAGATCCCAGACACAGATCCCATGTCCTCTGACTCATGAGGCAAGACATTTTGGGAAGGAGCTGACAATCCCAGTCAAAAATTGTCTGTACAGGCTGTCTGTGCAGGTCTCACTGAGGCTTCCCAGGGGGCGCTAACAGGAAAGAACCCACCTGCCAATGGAGAAGACTTAAGAGGTGCTGCCATGATCTTAGTTTCCTGAATGCTGAGTTTTAAGCCAACTTTTTCACTCTCCTCTTTCACTTTCATCAAGAGGCTTTTTAGTTCTTTGCTTTCTGTCATAAGGGTGATGTCATCTGCATATCTGAGGTTATTGATATTTTTCCCTGCAATCTTGATGCCAGCTTGTGTTTTATCCAGCCTGGCATTTAACATGATGTACTCTGCATATAAATTAAATAAGCAGGGTGACAATATATAGCCTTGACGTACTCCTTTCCCAATTTGGAACCAGTCTGTTGTTCTATGTCCAGTTCTAACTGTTGCTTCTTGACCTGCATACAGATTTCTCAGGAGGCAGGTCAGGTGGTCTGATATTCCCATATCTTTCAGAATTTTCCACAGTTTTTTATGATCCACACAGTCAAAGGCTTTGGCATAGTGAATAAAGCAGATGTTTTTCTGGAACTCTCTTGCTTTTTTGATGATCCAACAGATGTTGGCAATTTGATCTCTGGTTCCTCTGCCTTTTCTAAGTCTAGCTTGTACCTTTAAATAGGAAGGGTCTATTTTTGACTGTGTCAGTTGACTTATATATTCCTCTATCCCATCTCAATGTGGCTGTATAAAAGGAATCAACACTTGTATACTTAGAGCCCACAATTGACAGGCTGATTAGAAACTGTATAGAGAAAATCTCTATGGACCAGGGTATGGAAATTTGAATTCCAAGCCCGTTTTGACTTTGCAACTAGTCTTGTGATCTTTATCAAATCAATGGCCCTTATTACTGAGCATTTCTTTTTGTATTTTTTCCTTTCTGCATTTACTTGGAGATTCCTTACCATTTACGTTCCTCTACCAATACGTGAACCGTGAGCTTCCAGATGTTCAAGCTAGTTTTAGAAAAGGCAGAGGAACCAGAGGCCAAATTGCCAACATCAGCTGGATCATCAAAAAAGTAAGGGCGTTCAAGAAAAACATCTATTTCTGCTTTATTGACTATGCCAAAGCCTTTGACTGTGTGGATCACAATAAACTGTGGAAAATTCTGAAAGAGATGGGAATACCAGACCACCTGATCTGCCTCTTGAGAAACCTATATGCAGGTCAGGAAACAACAGTTAGAACTGGACATGGAACAACTGACTGGTTCCAAATAGGAAAAGGAGTACGTCAAGGCTGTATATTGTCACCCTGCTTATTTAACTTCTATGCAGAGTACATCATGAGAAACGCTGGGCTGGAAGAAGCACAAGCTGGAATCAAGATTGCAGGGAAAAATATCAATAACCACAGATATGCAGATGACACCACCCTTATAGCAGAAAGTGAAGAGGAACTCAAAAGCCTCTTGATGAAAGTGAAAGAGGAGAGTGAAAAGGTTGACTTAAAGCTCAACATTCAGAAAACAAAGATCATGGCATCCGGTCCCATCACTTCATGGCAAATAGATGGGGAAACAGTGGAAACCGTGTCAGACTATTTTTCTGGGCTCCAAAATCACTGCAGATGGTGACTGCAGCCATGAAATTAAAAGACGCTTACTCCTTGGAAGGGAAGTTATGACCAACCTAGATAGTATATTCAAAAGCAGAGACATTACTTTGCCAACAAAGGTCCATCTAGTCAAGGCTATGGTTTTTCCAGTGTTCATGTATGCATGTGAGAGTTGGATGGTGAAGAAAGCTGAGCACCGAAGAACTGATGCTTTTGAAGTGTGGTGTTGGAGAAGACTCTTGATAGTCCCTTGGACTGCAAGGAGATCCAACCAGTCCATTCTAAATGAGATCGGTCCTGCGTGTTCTTTGGAAGGACTGATGCTAAAGCTGAAACTCCAATACTCTGGCTACCTCATGCGAAGAGTTGACTCATTGGAAAAGACTCTGATGCTGGAAGGGATTGGGGGCAGGAGAAGAAGGGGACAAGAGAGGATGAGATGGCTGGATGGCATCACTGACTCGATGGACGTGTGTCTGAGTGAACTCCAGGAGTTGGTGATGGACAGGGAGGCCTGGCATGCTGCGATTCATGGGGTTGCAAAGAGTGGGACATGACTGAGCGACTGAACTGAACTGAATTTTCCTTTCCTTATAAAACAGTGCTTCATATGTTTTTAATTAATGATACTGACCTTACTGTCCTTTTTGTGTCAATGATGCAGATCCTCTTTGGGAGATGACCTCTTCTTGGTAAAAGATGCCCATATATTCTAAGTGGCAATTTAGGTGATTTCTGTTTTGTCTCTCTGGCAGTGCTTAGCAGAAAAAGCCTTTGGGGCCATTGTAGAAGGAAACATGTTAGCTATTTGGAATGGTTTCACTGATTGAAATCTGAATCTAAATAAAGAGATTGCAGCTGCCCAAGGGATATCCCAAATCCTATATAAATCTGACAGGAAAGAATCCTAAGAGAAACTTTTTTTTTGAGCAAGTGTGTGACCCAGATATGACATGATTCCCACTTTGGTTACATCTTTCCCCAAGGTTCCAGAGCTGAATCTAATTTTTTCTTTTGGGTGGTAGATAAAGGAACCAAAAATCAAAGTCTGAAGATGAAATCCTTAGAGTAAAGGAGTACAGAATAAGGTATAAAAACGAACGGAGGGACTGAGCATGGAGGTGAACATGGGGGTTGTGGTAAGCGGGTGAGATGTTGGCAAAAGTTAGAAGGATTCTTTTTAAAAAGCCTTTAAAGCAGAGTAAAAGCTTTCATTTCATCAGGTGGTGGGGAGATAAAGTGAAAAGACTTTCTTGACCGAATATACTCAGTATGACTTGCTGATTTATAGAAGAAAAGAGGAGTGTTTCCTAGTCTTAGGAAGGGATGTAGCAGAAGGAAACCACGACTCAGATAAAAGCTGGTCCTGGACTTTGACAGTGTCTTGGCTGGCAGGCTCCTTTCATGGTCCATCCTTGGAGGATTGTCACATGCTGGGTCTCTGCTCAAGAGCTTATTATATTGAGGCGACAGCACTGGGAAAAGAGCCAGTCACTGGCTGCTGTGGACGTGAGAGTAAGGAAGAGACAGGACGAATAAAGGGCCAGATAACACCATATAGGGGAAAAGAGCAAGACAGACCCTAAGGATGAGAGGGGCAAAGCCCCAGGACCAAAGAACTGCTTGGTTAACTTTGCTATAACCATGACTCCCATCATTGACTTTGTCAATGTAGAATGAAGCACAGTAGTATGGCAGGATTCATGATAATAACGTACACGTTTGATTGTTTATTTAACAAACACTTAATGGATATGAGTGCGGGAAGGCGTGAGCTGATCATGGGGGAACTGACTCCACCTTCAGGGAGCTCTCACGCTGGAGTCATAAGGAAAGGCCATATTTCCTTGTATGGCCCATCTACCACAAATAATTTAATTAAAGACTGGTCTCATCATTTCAGGCTCAACTTTTTCTCCAGACTTTTTCATTTGGGTGGAAGATAGTTCTTTGTGTCCAAAAAACAGTTTCACAAACGTTAACAGCTGGTAGGAGTGGAGTGGTTGTAAACATGTATTAGTAAGAGGTGGTATGCCAGAAAATAGCCCTTCAAAAATACCCACTCCTAATCCTTTGAACCTATGAATGTTCCTTTACTTGGAAAAGAGACTTTTTGCTGAAATCTTGATTTGAGCCCAATGAAATGGATTTTGACCTCCTGGCCTCCAAAACTGTGACAGAATAGATTTCTGTTATTTTAAGCCAGGAAGTTTGTGATTATTTGTTATAGTAGTCATGGGAAACTAATACAGTGGGAAACTAATAGAACCTATAAAGCCGTGAATATAATCTTGCTGCTCTTTGCTTTATTTATTTATTTTGGCTGCACTGAGTCTTTGTTGTGGCATAGGGGCTCCTAGGTGAGATGCTTGGGCTTTCCCTAGTTGAGGTTCGGGCTCTCTAGTTGTGGCATGAAGGCTTAGTTACCCTGCTGCATGCAGGATCTTAGTTAACTGACTAGGGTCAAACCCACATCCCCTGAGTTGGACAGTGGATTCTTACCCACGGGACCACCAGAGAAGTCCCTGCTCTTCATTTATTTAATGCCTGCCATATTCCTCCGAGTGATGTTTGAGAATATCTATTTATACTATACATCAGAACATTATTCTTCTTCTCTCCTGTTTTCATCCCTCCTCCATCCTTTTCTTCTCCCCCCACCTTATCCTTCTTTCTCATACACATATATTCATGTGAAGAAATAAAAATGAGGCAGTATTAGTGCAGAGTACTAAAATGCCTCTATGATTCATCTAAACCAAGTATTTATTTATATTAGAAAGAGTTCCAAAATCCTGCTTCAAAGCATATGCTTATTCAAGAACTTCGGGCTGGAAACAAAGTGTTGAAAACCATAGCAAAATGGTACTTGATTGTATTTACAATAACTTTGTCATGATTTCTGCTTTTGAATTTTAACATTAGTCAAACTTAGAGGCAGATCCTAACAAGTAACAAAGCATGATAAGTGATGAGAATAAAGGAAGACTGATCCATTAGCAACATTCCTGGCTTGGAGCATTGTTTGGACTACAGGCATATATAACAATTGTGTTGATACCAATGGCTACTCTATTCAAAAATAAATATGTTCTTAAAAGATACCATTTAAATTGTTGTCCAAGAATCCAAAAGTAAAAACCACCATGTTTATTGCTGTAGCAATAACATTGAAAGTGGTCAGTTGCACAATCATTTAGCACTTCCAGAAATGTTCAGCAGGAATTTTACATAGCTTATCAGAACAGATGTTAGCTTCTGCATTATTAATGCAAATTAACAATGCCATTTGAATCTCTTAAGATTCTGTATGGCCACTCAAATAATCTTTTATCAACTGATTTGTTTAATGTCAGAAACAATGTTAGTGACCAGTTCAATTTGTGACACGCCCAAGTTGAGTAGTGAATCCTTGATATTGGATAGCATATCCACTTAGAGTCAAGGAAAAGGGAAGAAAAATATCTTAATATCTAGTTACTTGAGATCAGATCAGTCGCTCAGTCATGTCCAGCTCTTTGCAACCCCATGAATCGCAGCACGCCAGGCCTCCCTGTCCATCACCAACTCCCGGAGTTCGCTGAGACTCACGTCCATCGAGTCAGGGATGCCATCCAGCCATCTCATCCTCTGTTGTCCCCTTCTCCTCCTGCCCCCAATCCCTTCCAGCATCAGAGTCTTTTCCAATGAGTCAACTCTTCACATGAGGTGGCCAAAGTACTGGGGTTTCAGCTTTAGCATCATTCCTTCCAAAGAAATCCCAGGGCTCATCTCCTTCAGAATGGACTGGTTGGATCTCCTTGCAGTCCAAGGGACTCTCAAGAGTCTTCTCCAACACCACAGTTCAAAAGCATCAATTCTTCAGCGCTCAGCCTTCTTCACAGTCCAACTCTCACATCCATACATGACCACAGGAAAAACCATAGCCTTGACTAAATGGACCTTTGTTGGCAAAGTAATGTCTCTGCTTTTGAATATGCTATCTAGGTTGGTCATAACTTTCCTTCCAAGGAGTAAGCGTCTTTTAATTTCATGGCTGCAGTCACCATCTGTAGTGATTTTGGGGCCCAGAAAAATAAAGTCTGACACTGTTTACACTGTTTCCACATCTATTTCCCATGAAGTGATGGGACTGGATGCCATGATCTTCGTTTTCTGAATGTTGAGCTCAAGCCAACTTTTTCACTCTCCACTTTCACTTTCATCAAGAGGCTTTTGAGTTCCTCTTCACTTTCTGCTGTCAGGGTATTGTCATCTGCATATCTGAGGTTATTGATATTTCTCCCGGCAATCTTGATTCCAGCTTGTGTTTCTTCCAGTCCAGCATTTCTCATGATGTACTCTGCATATAAGTTAAATAAACAGGGTGACAATATACAGCCTTGACGAACTCCTTTTCCTATTTGGAACCAGTCTGTTGTTCCATGTCCAGTTCTAACTGTTGCTTCCTGACCTGCATACGGATTTCTCAAGAGGCAGATCAGGTGGTCTGGTATTCCCATCTCTTGAAGAATTTTCCACAGTTTATTGTGATCCACACAGTCAAAGGCTTTGGCATAGTCAATAAAGCAGAAATAGATGTTTTTCTGGAACTCTCTTGCTTTTTCCATGATCCAGCGGATGTTGGCACTTTGATCTCTGGTTCCTCTGCCTTTTCTAAAACCAGCTTGAACATCAGGAAGTTCATGGTTCACATATTGCTGAAGCCTGGCTTGGAGAATTTTGAGCATTACTTTACTAGCGTGTGAGATGAGTGCAATTGCGCGGTAGTTTGAGCGTTCTTTGGCATTGCCTTTCTTTGGAATTGGAATGAAAACTGCCCTTTTCCAGTCCTGTGGCCACTGCTGAGTTTTCCAAATTGGCTGACATATTGAGTGCAGCACTTTCACAGCATCATCTTTCAGGTTTTGGAATAGCTCAACTGGAATTCCATCACCTCCACTAGCTTTGTTCATAGTGATGCTTTCTAAGGCCCACTTGACTTCACATTCCAGGATGTCTGGCTCTAGGTCAGTGATCACACCATCATGATTATCTGGGTCGTGAAGATCTTTTTTGTACAGTTATTCTATATACTCTTGCCATCTCTTCTTAATATCTTCTGCTTCTGTTAGGTCCATACCATTTCTGTCCTTTATTGAGCCCATCTTTGCATGAAATCCTTTGGTATCTCTGATTTTCTTGAAGAGTTCCCTAGTCTTTCCCATTCTGTTGTTTTCCTCTATTTCTTTGCATTGATTGCTGAAGAAGGCTTTCTTATCTCTTCCTGCTATTCTTTGGAACTCTGCATTCAGATGTTTATATCTTTCCTTTTCTCCTTTGCTTTTCGCTTCTCTTCTTTTCACAGCTATTTGTAAGGCCTCCCCAGACAGCCATTTTGCTTTTTTGCTTTTCTTTTCCATGGGGATGGTCTTGATCCCTGTCTCCTGTACAATGTCACGAACCTCATTCCATAGTTCATCAGGCATTCTATCTATCAGATCTAGTCCCTTAAATCTGTTTCTCACTCTCACTGTATAATCATAAGGGATTTGATTTAGGTCATACCTGAATGGTCTAGTGGTTTTCCCTACTTTCTTCAATTTCAGTCTGAATTTGGCAATAAGGAGTTCATGGTCTGAGCCACAGTCAGCTCCTGGTCTTGTTTTTGCTGACTGTATAGAGCTTCTCCATCTTTGGCTGCAAAGAATATAATCAATCTGATTTCAGTGTTGACCATCTGGTGATGTCCATGTATAGAGTCTTCTCTTGTGTTGTTGGAAGAGGGTGTTTGCTATGACTAGTGCATTTTCTTGGCAAAACTCTACTAGTCTTTGCCCTGTCTAGTTACTTGGACAACTAAAATAAAGCCAAGATTCAGGTTCTAAAAAGAGCACCCTATCATTGTCATTGTAACTACAGATTAAATGCTAGAGTTAAGATTTTGGAGTTTTCTAGTTCCAGAGAAATGTGGGATGTGACTAAAATCAGTAGAGTCAAATAATAGATGTAAAAATGTATTAATTTGCTTCATGTCTGTAGTTGTTGTTCAGTTGCTAAGTTGTGTCCCACTCTGAGACCCCATGGACTGCAGCACATAAGGCTTCCCTGTTCTTCACTATCTCCCAGAGTTTACTCAAACACATGTCCATTGAGTTGGTGATGTCATTTAACCATCTCATCCTCTGCCATCCTTTTCTCCTTTGCCTTCTGTCTTTCCCAGCATCGGGGTCTTTTCCAGTGAGTCAGCTCTTTACATCAGATGGCCAAAGTATTGGAGCTTCAGCTTCAGCCTCAGTCCTTCCAATGAATATTCAGAGTTTGATTGGTCTGATCTCCTTGCAGTCCAAGGGACTCTCAACAATCTTCTCCAGCACCACATTTCAAAAGCATCAGTTCTTTGGTACTCAGCCTTCTTTATGGTCCAACTCTTACATCCATATGTGACTACTGGAACTATCTCCTGAATCACTAATGAAACTTTCCACAGGGAATTCTGCTGTTTTATTCTGAGGGTATTGCACAATCACATATGAGTTTTCATATAATCCCCATATTTTACAAAATAATTCCTGTATTAAACTATCATCAGTTGCCCAATTCAGCTGTGCATCTTTTTCTTCCTAGACCCTGATTAATTCATGCTTAGGATGTGCAGCAGACGTGGAACAAAGGCTTTCTGTTACTTTCATGCATTTATGTGAGGCTTTTCTTTATGATGCAGTTTGTATTTTAATTCCAGGATGTATTGCCCCCAAACACAAACATTTTCTTATTATTACCATTTAATTTTTCAAATTAGTGATTTAACATTAATATGACTGTATCTTCCCCAGTGGCTCAGATAGTTAAGAAATTGCCTGCAATACAGAAGATCCCTGGGTCAGTAAGATCCCCTGGAGAAGGAAATGGCAACCGACTCCAGTATTCTAGCCTGGAGAATTCCATGGATAGAGGATCCTCGTGGGCTACAGTCCATGGGGTTGCAAAGAGTTGAACACGACTGAGCAACCAACACTTTCACTTTCACATACAATCTATAAATCCCATCTGGATTTTATCTAACGCAAAGAAATGTCTTTTTACTTCCTGGGTCAGGATTTGATCCTAAAATACATGTTGCATTTTGTATTAAGTGCTATCATTCTCCTTCAGTCTGAAATAATCCCACACTTTCCTTGTTTCCTATTCCCTTGATAGTCATAAGAAATATAGGCTTTTTATCATGAAGATCACTGTCAACCAGAGTCTGATTGATATTTTCCTGTGAATCTCAATGCAAAAATATTTTCCTGTATTCTTTGTAGGAATAAAAAAGAAACAAAGAAAAGAAAGAAAAAAAAGTGCTGCATTCTCATTCTGTGTACTACATCAGATCAGATCATATCAGTCTCTCAGTCATGTCCGACTCTTTGCGACCCCATGAATCGCAGCACGCCAGGCCTCCCTGTCCATCACCAACTCCCGGAGTTCACTCAGATTCACATCCATCAAGTCAGTGATGCCATCCAGCCATCTCATCCTCTGTCATCCCCTTCTCCTCCTGCCCCCAATCCCTCCCAGCATCAGAGTCTTTTCCAATGAGTCAACTCTTGGCATGAGGTGGCCAAAGTACTGGAGTTTCAGCTTTAGCATCATTCCTTCCAAAGAAATCCCAGGGCTGATCTCCTTCAGACACAAGGCAACCATAATTTCAGGTGATTTTCACCATTGGTCACTTGGTCAACTTGGTGTTCACAAAGTTTCTCCAACCTAGAGTCATCATTTTCCTTCTAAATTTGAACCATGTTTTGTGGTAAGATACAGCTTCCCTGGTGGCTTAACAGTAAGGAGCCAGTTTCAATCCCTGGATTGGCAAGATCCCCTAGAGAAGAAAATGGCAACCCTCTCCAGTATTCTTGCCTGGGAAATCCCATGCACAGAGGAAACTTGTGGGCTGCGATCCATGGGGTACAAAGAGTTGGACATGACTGAGCATGCACTCATGCACATTCTGATATTACCTCCAAACACTTTTCATATCAAATCTTGTTGTGTTAGTCTCTCAGTCATGTCTGACTCTTTGCGACCCCATGGACTGTAGACCACCAGGCTCCTCTGTCCATGGAATTCTCCAGGCAGTACTGGAGTAGGCAGCCATTTCCTTCTCCAGTGGATCTTTCCAACCCAGGGATCTAACCCGGGTCTCCTGCATTGCAGGCAGATTCTTTATTATGTAAGCCACCAAGGGAAGCCCTATATCAAATATTACCCATCTTAGAATATATTGATACCTTCCATTGTTTTCATCTACCACTGTACTGGTTGTCAAATACTGATTACCCATTTGTACCATTCCTTCTTTACTTATTAAAAACATTTAAAAAGTCTTTACTTATTTATCAGCATGGAATAATAGAATCCTAGACATGTGTTTTCTGTTTATCTATCTATCATCTGTCTATCATTTATCTATATCAATGTGGAATCATAGGTTACTATTGTATCCAATAGGTTGTAATTCTGTGCTCTCTTTTATATTAATGCTCAAATGACAGAAGTTTTGGTCTGTGATCATTTCCTTATTTTACAGCTTAATTTGTGTCCAGGCTTATTTTCTTCTTTCCCTGTTTCTCCCTTGAGCCAGCATGTCCCCGGGAAGCCTGAGTTCCTTTTAGTGTGTGTGTGTGAAAGTTGCTCAGTCGTGTCCAACTCTTTGCGACCCCATGGACTATATGGTCCATGGAATTCTCCAGGCTAGAATACTGAAGTAGGTAGCTTTTCCCTTCTCCAGGGGATCTTCCCCACCCAGGGATCGAACCCAGGTCTCCCACATTGCAGGCGGATTCTTTCCCAGCTGAACCACAAAGGAAGCCCTTTTAGTAGAGAGTGATATTTGGGAGCCAAGAAATGTAGCCTCAGGGTGCTTAGTCCTTCTGGAATTTTATTGCTTCTGAACTTCTCTCATGGACAATTAGGGAATGTGTGTGTATATATATAGAGATAAGTAGATAACTTTATGACTATTTCTAAATCTATCTCTGTATGTATTCTTAAAAGTCTGTGTTCATATAGATGCTTTCAATTCTAATTCAACCTCTTAGGGTTTTTACCTTAAAAAGTCTTAAAAAGGTAAATTTTTAAAGGGTAAAAGTGTTGGCCAATATGGAGAGGCACGAAGATCTTAAACTCACTTCCTCCCTCAGGCTCACCAAAGTTGCAACTATTTACAGAGCAACTATCATGTGAGAATGACCTGGAGATTAGTGAAAAAATGTTCCAAGACTGTAGATATAAAGAAGGAACCACAGTGAGGTGGGTAGGAGAGACAGAGATGCAGTAAAGACCTACATCCCTGGGTAGGCGACCTATAGAAGGCAGGATAGTCACCACTACAGAGGTTCTCCCCAAGGAGCATGGGATCTGAGCTCCCCAGCTGGGGGGTCCTGCACTGAGAAGATGAGCCTGCAGAATATCTGGCTTTGAAGGCCAGCAGGGTTTGCAAACAGAGTGGGAGGGCTGTAGGAAACAAAGATCCCACTCTTAAAGGGTGCACACAAAATCTCACATACTCTGAGGCCCAGCACAGAGGCAGTGATTTGAAAGAAGCCCAGGTCAGACTCACTTGCTGATATTAGAAAGCCACCCAGGGAGTTAGGAAGCAACTGGAACTTTCCCTGGGGACACAGACATTGGCAACAGAAATCTGGGGGAGCTTGTTCTACAGGGAGGACATTGATGCTGACAAGCACCATTTGGGAGTCTTCCCTCTACCTGTTAGCATTTGGGACTTACCCTCCTGCAACTGGTCTGCACCTGTCCTGGGACACCCCAAGCCAAGCAGCCAGCCATATTTGGACCAAGCCCCACCCATCAGTCACAAGCAACAGTCTTGGGGCTTCATGGGCCATGCATCCAGCTGAGCCAGATCACAGCCACTTCCACCAGTGGGTGGCAGCCTCTACAGGAGACAGGGCCTGGTAGCCAACTGGGTTGGGGGCTAGCCCCACCATAATAGTGGTCTCACCGTAACAGAGTGGACCCAAGGAGTCAACATAGGGACTCCTAGAGAATAGAGTTCTGATCCGAGTGGAGTGCACTGCTGGGCCCTTAGGGAATCTTCTATATCAGATCTCTTCTCCAAGATGAGGAAATGTAACCACTTATGAAATACACAGAAATTAAAACACAGAATTAGACAAAATGAAGCAACAGAGCAATATGTTCCAAAAGAAGGAACAAGATAAACCCCAGAAGGAGAACTAGGCAAAGTGGTCTATAGTTTTTGTTTCTTACATTTGAATTAAAAAAAAAAAAATGAAACAGTGCATCAGTATGGGATCTTGGAGTTTTCTGTTACTGAGATATGCATTTAGATAGTCATGCATGCAAGGATATGCCTTACTTTTAATCAGTGATAATCTATGTTAAGAAGTCAGTTATTTGGAGAGCCATTCAAACTTTGTGTCTCCCCAGAGTTTTGAGACTACACCATCACTGAATTTGTCAACAAAGTTGAAAATCTTGCTGTACTAAGCTTCTGGTACCTGTTAAGTATGTTTCACATTTTCCAAATGTGAACAGGAAACTGAAGTTTGTGAACCACTGTTTCAGCAAATCTCCATATATATATAAAATATATATATAAAATCTAGATTTAAACAAGACAAATTGGAGGTAACAACTTTAAGATATTGCAAACACTTCTCATGTTCTTCACATGGTCAATGGCCATGTGTACCTAAAATATTCTCAAGTTTTTCTTCAGCAGGGATTTTGCTTCTGATTACCACCTGGATGTCTCATATATGCCCAGACTCAAGAAACTGAACTTTTCAGTGGTCCCAAATCCTTGGATTGGCACTGTTTACACAGCCTCCCATCTAGAAAGTTGGAAGTCATCCATACTTCCTTTCCCATATCTCTTCAGTAACCAAGTATTGAAAATTCTTTCTCACCATTCATTTCTTCCCCAGCTTTGCCACATTTCAGATCCTCATCACTCCTCATCTGGACAATTCCAAGGATCTTCAAAAATTCCTCGCCTCCAGTCTCATTGTTCTCTACTCGGTCTTCACAATGCAATCAGAACTATACAAATATTTTCCCCCAGGATGAATGAAATCCGTGCTTCATGGCAAGGCATGTAAGACCCCTTGTCACTTTTCTTGCCTAAGTCCTGTTACTTTTATTTTTTAATGTTTAACAATACTGAACAAGTTGCCTTTCACTAAATGCACTGAATTGGTCCTGAGCTCCTTGTCCTCATGTTCGTCTGTTTCTTTTCACCTGCATAGAAAATTGGTTCATGACATAGCTCCAGATTTACCTTTATATGTGAACCATTCCCTGGCACCTCCACACAGACTGAGGCTCACTTCCACAAACACTCCCATTATATTCCCATTACATTGCATTTATTCCTAGGTTCCTTGGGAGTATGGTCTGTGTTCTTTGTTCATTGTATACTGTACACTTTGTGTCACTAGTACACTGCCCTGTGCCTGGTACATAATAATTCTCAGTAAATATCTGGCTAATAAATGAATGCATCTCCTTGATTAGAACCCTCGAAAACAGCAATTAAAATATGATTTGCTATGCAACAAAATTTGACTTACAAATTTTGGAGTTACAAATACATTGAATCTTCTACTGAATTCACTCATAATCAATCAGAATATTTTAAGAATATAACTATGTGACTTGAATATGTTGACCTTTTGGGGAAAATATAGTTTGCGGCTATGGTGGATTATCACCTAAGTGCAGTAAATTATAGACACCAACACATTTATTATCTCTACCATCTACTCTGTGTCTTTTCCTCTCTACAATCAGCAGAATGCTTTGTATATCATATTTATTCTCTTTTGCAAGACACTGGGTGTGGGAGCTCTGATGTGTAATTTGCCCATGCAAAAAGGAAAATCACTGCTGAAGTAAAATGTAGGTGGTGTTGGTTCTTACCTTTGGGGAAAAAAATATTGTTACATAATTGGTCCCAAACTTTGAAGACATTTTCTATCTGAAGATTTTTCTTCCATGTTATTGTGACTAAAGTTGGTACAAGGCTTCTAGTACCATACTTATTCATTAATTAATTCATTCAGTGAATGTTTACTGAGCACCTAGTACTTGCCAGATATTGTCCTAGAGGATGGTGTTACAAAAATGATTAAGACAGAATATCTATCTTCATAGAGATTTCAGTCTAGTAAGACAAGCCACTGAAGAAACAATTACAATAATAAATATTATAGTAGGTAACCTGAATAAGGGCTTCCCGAGGGGTGCTAGTGCTCCTGCCAATGCAGGAGATGTAAGAGCCTCAGGTTTGATCCCTGGGTCAGGAAGATCCCTTGGAGTAGAAAATGACAACCTGCACCAGTGTTCTTGCCCAGAAAATTGCATTGACAGGAGACCCTGATGGACTACAGTCCACAGGACTGCAAAGAGTCGGACACAACTGAGTGACTGAGCACACACACACACACACACACAGCCCAAGCATCTGCCTGCAATGCGGGAGACCCAGGTTTGATCCCTGGGTCAAGAAGATCCCCTGGAGAAGGAAATGGCAACCCACTCCAGTACTCTTGCCTGGAAAATCCCATGGTCTGAGAAGCCTGGTAGGCTATGGTCCATGGGGTCACCAAGAGTCGGACACGACTGAGCGACTTCACTCTTCTTTTCACCATGTGGCCTATTTCAACAGAATGGTATTCTCCAGGGTATGACATGCATGAGAAATTCAATCTAAGAATTGAAAATTAAATTATTTTGTATGCATTCTTGAAAAATGCCGAGTGGTTTTCCCATGAAGTACAGCAAAATAGCCCCAAAATCTGCATTCCCAGTCATTCCCCACAGCTGATAAACACCTAAGGCTGCTCCCCTCGATTTTCTCTTTACCCTTTCCTCAACTTTTGGTTTATTTGCTCTTTCCCTGCTTCCTCTTTTGTTGTCTGTCCTTCAATATATCACTGTAAAGATTCACAGCCCTCTTGGTCTTCTCTATTTCTTTCTCGTTTCCTCCTTCATTTCAAATCTATTCTTTTCTTCTAAGAATAGACTTTGCCTACCTTAATGTAGGGGCTTCCCAGGTGGCTCAGCAGTAAAGAATCTGCCTGCCAAGGCAGGAGCTGCAGGAGACATGGATTTGATCCCAGCATCAGAAAGATCCCTGGAGCAGGAAGTGGAAACTCACTCCAGTATTCTTGCCTGGTAAATCCTATGGACAAAGGAGCCTGGTGGGCTGCAATTCAGAGAGTTACAGAAGAATTAGACATGACTTAGTGATTAAACAACCAAGTGCTTGATAAACAGTCATTGACCTTCCTCAGGGTCAATCTGGAGGCTGGGGTAAGGTGAGCAGTCTAGGAGAGGATTCCCCATGAAGAAAGTATTTGAGAATTATGACTTAGAAGTGGGGTAAGATGGCAGCAGATGGAGAAAGGAAGGAAGGATGACCCTAGGTAGAAGAATTAAATGATAAAATGAGAAAAGGATTGAAATATATGTTGTGTTTGCAGAAAATCCAGTAGCTTGATATTGTTGGGGCAAAAGAGTTTAGAAAAATGAAAAATAAAGACTAGAGATATATTTTAAGAATGTGATGAATTCTCTAAATGCCACTGCCAGGAGTTTGGAATGTATCCTGGAAGCAATGAAGAGTTAAATCTAGCTAATTGTGGGAAGCCTTCTACAACATTTTAAGTTGAAATAAATTCTTCTTCCCACTGGAGAGATAAAAATAAATGAGTGAATAACTAAATGAATCACTTCCAGAACTATTTTTTTGATGTAAAAGGAGACATTATTGTTTTGTGTTTCTATTCGGTCCACACCTGGGAGGGGCCTCTGGAATGAGGAAGGTTGTGGGCTTGGAAGGTTCCTTGTCATGCTTGGGGATGAGCAAGTCCATTCTGCAGCCCACAGGCCTATGCAAGTTGATCAGGTGGTTGCCCAGAAGTAGTGTACACCTTCCAGGGCCACATCTTCATGGTGGAAAGAGAAACCCAGAGAGGTAGGTGTAAGATACTCACATTTGCAGGTGGAGCAACAAGTTGATGGTGGTCTTCACTTTGGAGGAATATTTCTGGCAGATATGGCAGTTCCTGGTTGGCAATGAGGAGCTAACCACAAAAAATAGTGTTAGCTGATCTTGGAAGCTAAGTTCCTGCAGGGAAGAGGTCCTGGAGGGTGTTGGAAGAACACCTGGAGAGAGGTTGTTGGAAGGTGGTCTGAGTTCCTGGGTCCATTTACCTAAACAATGGTGAAGTGAGCTGGCGCTAATGGGCCTTGTATGCCTTTGCAAATAAGGTTAAGTATGACTTTAAATGGAGAAGGCGATGGCACCCCACTCCAGTACTCTTGCCTGGAAAATCCCATGGAAGGAGGGGCCTGGTGGGCTGCAGTCCATGGGGTCGCTAGGAGTTGGACACGACTGAGCGACTTCACTTTCACTTTTCACTTTCATACATTGGAGAAGGAAATGGCAACCCACTCCAGTGTTCTTGCCTGGAGAATCCCAGGGACGGGGGAGCCTGGTGGGCTGCCGTCTATGGGGTTGCACAGAACCGGACATGACTGAAGCGACTTAGCAGCAGCAGCAGCAGCAGCATGACTTTAAAATTATGGTTCAACTTAGTCAAGAGAAGAAGGAATAAATAGATAAGAATATGATGATACATATTCTACTGGAGAATTCTCTCCCAGTTGTCAGGGTCATTGGCTAAGCATATAGTGGGATAAGTGTTTAAACATCTGAGACTTTTATTGACAGTATGATCATCAACATGTTTTGTTTAATTACTTGGAAAGACCTTTTATTTCCAGGACTGAATTCAGAGGCAAAATAAACTACCTTAGGACCAGAGATACTCTAGTAATACCAAAGGTTTTTTATTTTTTTTTAATTCATATATTGTATCTAGGTTTTCCAGGCATTTTATGGATAATTATTGCAATTTTAGAAAAGAGGAAACTGAATCTAAGATGGTTAACTGATTTGTTTAATTTGAGGCCACATATTTAGGGAGGGGAACCCTAGGATGCAAACCTAGCTGTTTCCAGTTCTAAGGTTACTGATTTTTCTTAATCCTTAAAATGAATCCCAGATGTATTTTAATAAAACATATAAAAGCAGCTTTTTGAAAAGGACACAAAATTAGGTCCATTGAAAAGACAGAAAAATGATGTGTACACTATTAAATATACAAATTCTTTTCTCCATCTATATCGATAAATGAATCAAGAGCATGTAGGAGATAAAGCAATCTACAATGTTTTAAGTTCAGCCAGTGTGAGCAGAGATTAATAAAGCTGGAGAAATTATTATTTTACCATGAAATATTCTTCACCTCTATTTGTCTTTGGAGATATAGCACAGGAAATTTGCCTGAGGAGCAATTTTGAGAAACAAAAATTCAGACAAATTTTAAGGAGGTCAGAGCAGTGCTAGGGAAGAAAAATGCCCAAGGAAATGTTAATAGAATGAATGTACTTAATCTGTGAATGGTTATTTAAATGGAAAATTTCTTTTACTTTGAAGGTTTAACTAAGTTTTTAAAAACCTATCTTGAATATTCATAATGATGAGGCATGTGTCTTTCATTTCCCCTACCAGATTTTGTTGGTTCAATCTCTTCCAAATCCTTAATAATATCATTCCCTGTTTCACTTCTCCCCTTCTCCCTAAACAGGGATATTTAAAGTGCTATGCATGCAAGAGATACATGCGATTATGTATGTGCGATTAATCTAAAACCTGACTTAGCTTGGTGTTCCTGACAGCAACTATATGTGCCATGAAATGTGTGAGAGGAGAAGAAATAAAATTCCAGGTAATAACTAGATTTTCTAATTAGGCACTGAGTAATTGATAAATGTCTGTAATTAATTGTAGTTACTTATAAATATTCAGTTAATTGGTTATAAATTTATAACATCCAGAATTGTTAAACACAGCTGAAAACAAGTTTTCTGTTATCTAGTCTTTTTCATTTAGGAAGCTTAATCTTTCTTCCTTCCTTCCTCACCCCACCCTTCAATTTCTCTCTTAACAAAATCTTGGCTACATGTAAGACGAAGACAACAGCACATAACTTTTGGTGGTGGAGTAAGAATTAAAGGAAACAATCCCTATAAGGTGCTTGGAGAAGGGAACGGCAACCCACTCCAGTGTTCTTGCCTGGAGAATCCCATGGACAGAAGAGCCTGGTGGGCTGGAGTCTGTGGGGTTGCAAAGAATCGGGCACAATTAAGAAACTGAACTCTCACACAAGGTGCTTAGCATGTTCCCAAGCAATGTCAGTTTATTTTGTGATAAGTTATTTGTTTATACTGAACTCTTATTTTTACCAGGCACTAACCTAAGTGCCTCACATGAGTTATATCATTTTATCCTATTCTTACTTGGAAGATAGGGTTCAAGGTCACAGAGCTGGTAAATTGTAATGGCAGTATTTGGTCCTGGCTAGTATTTTTCCAGTTTCCCCATCTTTAACCATGGTGCTTCTCAGTCTGGATACCTTTGGCTTGCTCTTTTTTATTCAATGTATAGTAAATGCAGTGCTGTGTTTTTCAGTAGGATTTTCAGATATAGCAAAAGTTTAGATCCTTTGAGTTCCTTGAGTGAAGGCCTTCTGCAATAAATCAGTGATGAGAGATTTCAGATTAATATTGAGATCACTGAGGGCTTCAAATTTAAATAAAAATTATGTTTACACTTATGCTATCAATAATAAAACTCTGTCAGGTATCAATAAATGCAATTTGAATATTCTGAAAGTAAATGTTAAACATTTATTATTTAACAGTATGGAAGTCAATTACTCTTTCCCTTTCATGGCTGCAACAAAGACTCTTGATCTGGTGGAAAATTTTACAAGATTAGAAGTTTTTGAATGAAATAATCAGAATCCCTCTGATTTTATTAATATGTTCCTATTGTTTAGTTGCTAAGTTGTATCTGACTCTTTTGCAACCCCAGGGGACTATAGCCTGGCCAGGGTCCTCTGACCATGGGATTTTCCAGGCAAGAATACTGAGTGGATTGCCATTCCCTACTGCAGAGGATCCTCTCCTGCATTGGTGGGCGGATTCTTTACCACTGACCTACCCAGGATTTGGGCTTCCCAGGTGGTGTTAGTGGTAAAGAATCTGCCTGCCAAACCCTAGGGAAGATCCCCTGGAGTAGGAAATGGCAACCCACTCAAGTATTCTTGCCTGGAAAATCTCATGGACAGAGGAGCCTAGCAGTTTACAGTCCACGGGACTATAAAGAGTCAGATATGACCGTGACTTAACATACACAAAGCTCTTACATGAATGGTAGATAATTTAAAAATTGTTATACTGATAACAATTTAGGGGATAATATTGGATTTGTATATTTTTCCCTTTAATGTTTGTAGATTTATGCTTTACTAATTTTGACAACATACCTGGCAATGTTATTGTTTTTATTGAAGTAGTGTTCAAAATGTTTAATTCTCATTACTAACATTAAATCTGCATACCAACATTTACTGTTTTGGGATGTGTATTTAAATCAATAATTATAAAGCACCCATAGGAAAACCAGAGAAACATGAAGTTGTTCACACTTTAAGTAGTGTAGCTGTGGCCCAGGAAATTCTGTGCCTTAAGAGACAGTTGTCTCATTTAGAGGACTACCTTAAGGACTGCATATGTATCTATTGAAACATGTATGGATAACATACATCGTGACTCCCGAATCCAGCCCTGGACCTCTCAGTTGACCCAATGTCCAGCACATAGATGGATCTTGATATATGTTGAATGGGTAAGTTCTGACTGATTCATGGAAACACTAGAAATGTGATTTTGTGTGTGTACTGAAGAGAATGGGGTGGTTTTTAGATGGGGTATACTAAATCATTCCTGCATTAACAAGTAGAGGAAAGTTGGTAAAACTAAGGTTTAAAAGTCAAAGGCTTTGAAAGTAAAAGGTTATTAAAACTTCAGAATCGAAACTTGGGTGTGAATGGTAACTTTGTGCAATATTCAATTCAGTTCTGTTCAGTTCGGTAGCTCAGTTGTGTCTGACTCTTGAGACCCCATAGACTGCAGCATGCCAGGCTTCCCTGTCCATCACCAACTTCCAGAGCTCACTCAAACTCATATCCATCAAGCTGGCGATGCCATCCTACCATCTCATCCTCTGTCATCCTCCTCCTCCCACCTTCAATCTTTCCCAGCATCAGGGTCTTTTCTAATGAGTCAGTTATTCACATCAGGTGGCCAAAGTATTGGAGTTTCAGCTTCAGCATCAGTCCTTCCAATGAATATTCAGGACTGATTTCCTTTAGGATTGACCGATTGGATCTCCTTGCAGTCCAAGGGACTCTCAAGAGTCTTCTCCAACACCACAGTTCAAAAGTATCAATTCTTTGGCATTCAGCTTACTTTATAGTCCAATTCTCACATCCATACATGATTACTGGAAAAACCATAGCTTTGACTAGACAGACTTTTGTTGGCAAAGTAATGTCTCTGCTTTTTAATACGCTATCTAGGTTGGTCATAGCTTTTCTTCCAAGGAACATGTGTCTTTTAATTTCATGGCTGCACTCACCATCTGCAGTGATCTTGGAGCCCAGAAAAATAAAAGTCTCTCACAGTTTCCATTGTTTCCCCATCTATTTGCCATGAAGTGATGGGACCAGATGCCATGATCTTAGTTTTATGAATGTTGAGCTTTAAGCTAACTTTTTTACTCTCCTCTTTCACTTTCATCAAGAGGCTTTTTAGTTCTTCTTTGCTTTCTGCCATAAGGATGGTGTCATCTGCATAGCTGAGGTTATTAATATTTCTCCCAGAAATCTTGATTCTAGCTTGTGCTTCATCCTGCTCAGCATTAAGTAAGCAGGGTGACAATATACAGCCTTGACGTACTCCTTTCCCAGTTTGGAGCCAATCTGTTTTTCCATGTCTGATCCTAACTGTTGCTTCTTGACCTGCATACAGATTTCTCAGGAGGCAGGTGAGGTGGTCTGGTATTCCCATCTCTTTAAGAATTTTCCACAGTTTGTTATGATCCACACAGTCAAAGGCTTTGGTGTAGTCAATAAAGCAGAAATAGATGGTTTTCTGGAACTCTCTTGCTTTTTCATGCGATGTAGCTATCTTTTACTGTCCTCTTTTTGTATACTTTATCTTATAGACATTGACTGTTATCTCAGGCTATGTCTTGGATAAATATGGATTAGAGGGAAAGAAAAAAAAAAGTAAACAATGTTCAGGTATAGTTTCAAAACAGGTTAGAATTAGAAAATGTTATATAAAGTCACATACTCTCTCTCAAGGCTTTTCATATCTAGCACTTTTGCTATTTCTATAGAAAATATCATCTTGCATTAGGAGAGAGGGCACTTTAAACTATGTAGACAATTCCATCTAGTTATGAATAGATTGTGTTCTAGAAGTTCATTTGAAAGTTAATTTTTTAGAAGTTATAACCTATTTTCCTGTGGAAGCAATGTGCAAAATAGGACTTAGATTCCCAAGGTGCCAGAAGGTGTCATGTCTTGTCCAAGCAATTTAATGTAAAAGCAAGTGCTCTGGGGTAAGAGAGAGCTGGGTTCAAATTCCCCTCTCTAAGTGCTAATTTCCTTCTCTCTAAAATGGTGCTCATTTTAACGTTCACTTCGTTGAGTCTCGGTGGATTAAATGATATAATAGATTGTTAAGTGCAGTACCTGCTTCCTAGCATAATTTGCTCAAGAAGGGAGCCATTGTTTATCCCATTATAATAGAGTCTATGACAATCCATGCTCTCACTCTATTTATACTGTCTTTATTGTATCCCAATTATTTTGGAGCCCCAGACATTGCTAGTATTTAAAAATTATCCATGTAATTCTGCTCTGCATCATCAGGACAAACTTTCATAATTTCTCCATACTCTTTTCTTAGCTGGAAATGAATCCATATACTTTTCTTTCTCGTTCAAATCCCAGTCCAAATGTTACTTCCTCAAGAGAGGCTTTTCCCTCACTGCAGCTAGAGTGAATGAAGGAAAACTCAAATGTCAAAAGAGCTAAATGCTAAGCAGAACTGGTTATGGAATCACAAGTGGCCAGTAGATATGTGAGGCTGACTGCTGCTGCGGAGCCTGTGGGGCAAGTAGCTTAGTGTTTCGGGTTAGGATAGGACTCTTGTAGGACTCTTTCATTAGATGGTTGTTGTTTAGTTTCTAAGTTGTGTCCAACTCTTTGTGACCCCATGGACTGTAGTGTGCCAGGCTCCTCTGTCCTTGACTATTTCCCATGCAAAGAGCACAAACTTGAGTTTGCTCAGACTCATGTCCACTGAGTCAGTGATGCTGATCTAACCATCTCATCCTGACTCAGGGATCTAAACCGTGTCTCCAGAGTGGCATGTGGATTCTTCACCACTGAACCTCCAGGAAAGCCCTCTTCTGCTAGATTGTGAGAGCACTAATCAGGGATCTCCCAAAGTAAATCAGAAGGGACTGAAGTAGTACAGAAATCCAGCTGGTGAGTATTAGTCGCTCACTCATGTCCAACTCTTTGCAACCCCATGGACTGCAGCCTGCCAGGTTTCTCTGTCCATGAAATTCTCCAGCCAGGAATGCTAGAGTAGGTAGCCATTCCCTTCTCCAGGGGATCTTCCTGAGCCAGAGATCAAAGCCAGGTCTCCTGCATTGCAGGCAGATTCTTTTCTGCTTGAGTCATGTATAAACTTGACAATGAGGTGTATAAAAGCAGGCGCATTGTCTAGTTCATGGCTAGAATCTCACCATCTAACACAGGGTTAGTCAGTCATAACTGACTTGGTTATTTGTTTAGAAAAGAGAGATGGAAGAAAGAAGGAGGGTATGCAAGCTTAGTTGTTAGAGGTTCAAAATCTGTGTTAAAATATACTCACTAAAATAAAACAGCATTAAATGTATAGTTTCCTATGCAGTAAAACAGCCTGCTGCTTTTAAATTTTTAATTACAATTTTGAATTTTTGCTTTCATTCACCAACTGCCAATTAAGAAGTAACTCCAGATTTCATTTCAAAGCATCCATAGAAATCCATATCCCTCATGTGATGATTTAGAATAGAGGAGGGTGGTGGCGGTGAGACAAAAGCCTTTAGTAGATATCAAAAACTATGAAGCTTTAATTATGGGACTTTTAAATTGCACATACTTGGTAAAAATATTGCCCTTATACATTTAAGAGCTCAGATATACGTACTTACAGACTAAGACGACTCCTTTGGGAGGAGAGGATCAGATTCACATTAGCAGACTGAATTAAAACATTTTCTATCTTTTTATTTCACAAGATTACATCAAAAATTCTGGCTTTTCTAAAGAAAGAATTTTACATTTTTGGTAAATTTCAGGGTTTTTTGTTGTCTGATTTTTTTTTTTCCCTTAAAAGGATAACAGTTACCAAAGGCTTTGAAACACTGGTATCCAGTATGTTCAGAAGATAATAGTTTCTGGCTTTCTTCCCACTCTTCCATTCAGCACATGGCTTTCCCAAGGGGACTGTTCTACTTTATAATTATGCTGTTGTGGGCAACCACTTCAGCCAGGTGTAGTGGAAATTTTTATTCCTTTCATGAATGCTAACCCAGCTACCCTCTGATGCACGAGGCTGTGTGTGTTTCTATAAGTGCTGATTTGCATGTACACCTTCAGATTTTGTCCTTGATCTTCATGTCTTTTATTTCTATTAATGCTCTTTGGCTTATTTCCTATCTTCCTATGTTTTTATTACTTTCTCAATTTGTACCAAGGATGCCCCATTTAAACTTCTAACCTATATCTCTGACCAGAATATTCATATATATATATATATCTGGAAGGACTGATGTTGAAGCTGAAACTCCAATACTTTGGCCACCTGGTGCAAAGAGCTGACTCATTGGAAAAGACCCTGATGCTGGGAAAGATTGAAGGCAGGAGGAGAAGGGGATGACAGAGGACAAGATGATTGGATGGCATCACCGACTCAATGGACATGAGTTTGGATAAACTCCGGGAGTTGGTGATGGACAGGCAGGCATGGCATGCTGTGGTCCATGGGGTCACAAAGAGTCAGACACAACTGAGTGACTGAACTGAACTGAACTGAAATGCTCCCTAAATATCTCAACTTCTGGATCCAATAGACAGCTGTCATAGTGGGTTTTATAAAAATATATATTTGGTCTTTGACACCATCCCATCAGTACATGGCAGATAGATGGGGAAACAGTGGAAACAGTGTCAGACTTTATTTTGGGGGGGCTCCAAAATCACTATAGATGGTGATTGCAGCCATGAAATTAAAAGATGCTTACTCCTTGGAAGGAAAGTTATGACCAATATAGATAGCATATTGAAAAGCAGAAATATTACTTTGCCAACAAAGGTCCGTCTAGTCAAGGCTGTGGTATTTCCAGTGGTCGTGTATGGATGTGAGAGTTGGACTGTGAAGAAAGCTGAGCGCCGAAGAAGAACTGATGCTTTTGAAGTGTGGTGTTGGAGAAGACTCTTGAGAGTCCCTTGGACTGCAAGAAGATCCAACCAGTCCATTCTAAAGGAGATCAGTTCTGGGTGTTCATTGGAAGGACTGATCCTGAAGCTGAAACTCCAATACTTTGGCTACCTCATGCAAAGAGTTGACTCATTGGAAAAGACCCTGATGCTGGGAGGGATTGGGGGCAGGAGGAGAAGGGGATGACAGAGGATGAGTTGGCTGGATGGCATCACCGACTGGATGGACATGAGTTTGAGTGCACTCCGGGAGTTGGTGATGGACAGGGAGGCCTAGCGTGCTGTGATTCATGGGGTCGCAAAGAGTCGGACACGACTGAGCGACTGAACTGAACTGAACTGAACTGAACCATTCATGGCACCAAACTCCCAAATCCTTGGGATATCCTAAGTGCTGAGAGCAAAGAGGTGTATTTTGTTATGTTATGAGATGACTTTTGGAAAGCCTCTAGGTAAGTAACCTAAGACTGAGAGCTGGTTGCCAGTAGAGTGAACCATAAGATATGAGGGTTGCAACTTTCAGTACTCTTCCCAATCCCCACCCAGGCCCCACCTCTGGGGAAGGGAGAGGGGCTGGAGATTGAGTCCAATCACTAACAGCCAATGATTTAATCAGCATGCGTAAGAAATGAAGCCTCCAGAAAAAATCCAAAAGGAGCAGCTTCAGAGAGTTTCCAGATTGGTGAACCTGTGGAAATCTGGGGAGAGTGTGGAAGCTCTGTGCCCATTCCCCTACACTAAACTCGATGCATCTCTTCCGTCTGGCTGTTCATCTGTGTCCTTTAGAGTACCCTTTATAATGAACTTGTGATCTATTAAGTCAATGCTTCTCTGAGTTCTGTAAGCTGCTGTAGTAAATTAGTGGAATTCCAGGAGGGGGGCATTGGAACCCCTGACCTACAGCCTGAAGCACAAGTGACAACCTGGATTTGGGATTGTTAACAAATAGGATGGTGGAGGGGAAAGGGAAAGTTATGTGCGATTAAGCTCTTAACCTGCAGGATTTGAAGTTTAACTCTGCATAGAAAGTATTAGAACTGAGTTAAATTTGTGGAACATCCTCTCAGTGTCCATGGAGAACCAAGTTAATTGCTTGGTGGTGTGGAAAAAAAAACAACTATTGAACAGTTCAAACTAAATATGGTACAATCTTAGCATATAATATTTTCTTTCCTTCTTATATATTTCCACAACAAATGGCCCTTTTACTATATCCTTATTTCAGAGAATGTCATTTTTATTTATGTAGCTACCTAAGACTGTACTACTACTACTACTAAGTCGCTTCAGTTGTGTCCGACTCTGTGCGACCCCATAGACGGCAGCCCACCAGGCTCCGCCATCCCTGGGATTCTCCAGGCAAGAACAAACACTGGAGTGGGTTGCCATTTCCTTCTCCAATGCATGAAAGTGAAAAGTGAGTGAAGTTGCTCAGTCGTGTCCGACTCTTCACGACCCCATGGACTGCAGCCTACCAGGCTCCTCCGTCCATGGGATTTTCCAGGCAAGAGAACTGGAGTGGGGTGCCATCGCCTTCTCCCCTAAGACTGTAATCTAAGATCAAAACTCAAAATCTTCCTCATTTCTTGTAGACAATTAACTTACCCTCCTTAACATCTTTGGGATCAGTTCCTTTTTCTTTCCCTGAATCACCACCTTACTTCAGAGCCTCATAATTTTTTCCTTGGGTTGATGTGAGAGCCTCCAAAGTATTTAGCTTGCCTTCAGTCCAGCTCTTTTCTAGTCCATTTTCATACTTCACCCATCCACAGTGATATTTTTAAAACTCAAAGCTTGAATTTTAAATTTTTTTAACATTCTTCTGGTTCTGTAAATTCCATGAATTTACTACATCTGATTCAGCTTTGCATCTCTTCTGCTTAAGTGAATGCTATATATAGGATATTTACTAATTCATTCTCTAATTCATCCCTTCACTTTCCATCTAGCACCTTCTGTGATCCAGGGACTGGTACATGTACTGGGTATAAAATGTAAACAAGATAGCTAAAGTCTCTGTTCTGTGAAAAAACAATAGTGTGATATGATAGAAAGTAAACAGAAGTGAATATCTTATATAGAATTATCAGAGAAGGCTTCTCTATGGGGCCTTGGAATTTGTAAGGGTGAGAAGGATTCAGTCTTGAGAAACAAAAAGGGGACTGAGTATCTGGAGCAGGGTAGGCTAAAGGGAAATTGCAGTGAGGTAAAATTGCCCAGTTAGGAAAGCGCCAGAGGGCAGAAGTGGTCAGTACACTTTCCTTCCTAGTCTGAGTGAATATAAAGAAGTAGGTGGGGAACTTCTTTATTCTTTGACTGAGCCAGATAACAGACACTGGAAGAACTGCTTTCCAATCTTTCCATGCTATCGCCTTTACATTTCCATTGGCTACTGAAACCTACAATCAGAGTAACATTGACATATATATACGACCGTGTATAAAATAGCTAGTGGGAGTTGCTGTATAACACAGGGGCTCAGCTCAGTGCTCTGTGACAACCAGGAGGGGTGGCATGAGGGTCGGTGGGAAGGAGGCTCAAGAGGGAGGGGATACATATACTTATATATATTTTATATATATATATGAAAAGTGAAATGAAAGTGTGAAAGTGAAAGTCGCTCAGTTGTGTCTGACTCTTTGCAACCCTATGGACTATACAGTCCATGGAATTCTCCAGGCCAGAATACTGGAGTGGGTAGCCCTTCCCTTCTCCAGGGGATCTTCCCAACCCAGGGATCAAACCCAGGTCTCCTGAACTGCAGGTGGATTCCTTACCAGCTGAGCCACAAGGGGACCCCATATATATATATATACATACTTATAGCCAATTCACATTGTTCTACAGCAGAGACCAACACACATTGTAAAGCAGTTATCTTCCAATTTAAAAGTTATCTTTCAATTAAAAAAAATCCTATAGTAAACCATAATGGAAAAGAATATTTAAAAAATGTGTGTGTATATATATATATATATATATATATTATATATATGTATAACTGAATCACTTTGCTGTGTAATAGGAACTAACAACCTTATAAATTAACTATACCTCAATAAAAATAAACAAGCAAGAAAAATAAAAGTTGTCAGTGGGGATTAGTGAGCTCTGTTGGCCTTTAAACTGTTGATTGAGAGCATTCGAGTGCCAGCAAGGAATAAGCCAGCAAGTCCCTGTGATATTTAAAATGGATCCATTTCATGACATATTTTCCCCAAGTCTTTTAAAATCCTTCAGCTAAATCTCAGAAGCACAACTCCAGAGTGAATTAGCATCAAGAAAAAGAAATTATTCCTTTGTTTTGATTGATGCTAAAGGGCCTGCTTTCACATTAGAGCAAGAAGTCCTCTGATTTTTTTAAAGCGTTGTCAAATTCAAATATGCTTTTTATTGTATACATAAATGTCCAAAAGGGTCCTAAAATTCAAACAGTTTAGTTTACTAACTGCATCTTCAACTTTTTATATACAGAGGCAAGACAGTTCTATATAGATGAAGAAAGTCAGGATAATGAGGATAGAATTGCAAATTGTTATGTCACAGAGAAAACTGTTGGTTTCATTTGGATGCGTATTGGCTTAGTCACTAAGTTGTGTCCAACTCTTTGTGACCCCCTGGACTATAGCCTGCCAGGCTCCTCTGTCCATGGAATTTTCCAGGCAAGAATACTGGAGTGGGTTGCAATTTCCTTCTTCAGAGGATCTTCCCAACCAAGGATCAAACCCATATCTCCTGCAGCTTCTGCATTGGCAGGCAGATTCTTTGCCACTGAGCCACTTGGGAAGACAATAATTCAAAAAACCAGTACCATGCTGAATGTTACACTTAACTGAATTTGGTTAGCTGTTTATGGTGCTGGATGGAGTTTGGAGGTGGGTGGTAATGGGGTCCTATTTGTTGTCATAAAATATTAGGGGCTTTGGAGACAAACAAATCTCTCTTTTTGCCTCTGACCTAAAACATACACTCTTCTGAGCTTTAAACGTGGGAGCCAATTTCCTTTAATGCACTATAAGCCAGACTTGCCAGGTGATAAAAATTACCTCAGGCAATCCTATCATTTTACATTCCTCAGTCCCTACTGAGACTGCTGACTTTCTAAGGGAGAGGCTGGGAAACACGTATTGAATGCCTCTAATGATCAGGAAAATTTGAGACTCACAGGCCTCATGTGACTAATTAGACTTTTTTTTTATTAGTCCCTAAAATTTCTAAGGTTCACCAGTTTGAGAAACGCTGACTTGAAAAGTTAAAGGCTGATACTTTTTTTTTTTTTTTTCCTGTGGCCGTTAATTAATTTATTTTTTTATTTTTTTTTAATTTTATTTTATTTTTAAACTTTACATAATTGTATTAGTTTTGCTGATACTTTAAAAATTTCTCACATGGTAATCGTCACTGAAAAAGTGGTTTACCTTTGGATCCAAGTGTTAGCTGCTCAGCCGTGTCCAACTCTTTGCAACCCCATGGCCTGTAGCCACCAGGCCCCTCTGTCCATGGGATTTCCCAGGCAAGAATACTGGAGTGGGTTGCCATTTCCTTCTCCAGGGGAATCTTTCTGACCCAGAGATCAAACCTGTGTCCCCACATTGCAGGCAGATTCTTTACCGTCCGAGCCACCAGGAAAGTTTAATTCTGTCCAAATTAGTTTTAAGGCTTATCTTTAAATTAAAAAGTAAAATTTGAAAATTCTCAGAGAACTCATAAACCCTTGAGACATTGTGGGACAATCCTTAGTTGGAGAGACTCAATTTGACTACACAGCTAACCATGCCAGTGGATTTATTGTAACCTCATTACTTCCTAAGTTTTCCTTATCCAGTGTCTCAATCTCCCACTCTAAAGGCATCCATGTTGTCATAATGGACAAAGATTTCACATTTGGGAATACCTAATATGTGCCAGTTAGTAAGATGTTTAGTTCTAGCTCTCTATGTGTTACTGCATTATTTCAAAAAAAACTTTTCCAATTTTATTGTCTGTATTTCTTTTTTAGGATAAGAGGCAAACCATCTGAAAATAAGGTATATCCAGAATGTGTGTGTTTGGTAAGACAACTTCTGGAACCCATCTCATAGTTAGAAATCTATGAGGTCACTCTCCTTTAATAGCTATACTCAAAAAATAAAAATGATTATTTAAGTCTAAAATGAAGATTCCTAGACTGTGAGCTCTGAACCATCAAAGCAAGCCTAATGATACAGATTAGCTAATTACTCTGACCCGAAGCTTGTTAAAACATTTTCAAGGGTTTTTGAAATATTTCCTTGCAGTCTTCAATTTTACTACACATGCTTTTCATATCCTGCCTAGCAACCACAGCTTCAGAAGAAAGCACAACATTCAGTTTAGTTCAGTTCAGTTGCTCATTTGTGTCCCACTCTTTGTGATCCCATGGACTGCAGCACGCCAGGCCTCCCTGTCCATCACCAACTCCCAGAGTTTACCCAAACTCATGTCCATTGAGTCAGTGATGCCACCCAACCATCTCATCCTCTGTTGTCTCCTTCTCCTCCTGTGTTCAGTCTTTCCCAGCATCAGGGTCTTTTCAAATGAGTCAGCTCTTCTCATCAGGTGGCCAAAATATTGGAGTTTCAGCTTCAATATCAGTCCTTCCAATAAATATTCAGGACCAATTTCCTTTAGGATGGACTGGTTGGATCTCCTTGCTGTTCAAGGGACTCTCAAGAGTCTTCTCCAACACCACAGTTCAAAAGCATCAATTATTTGGTGCTCAGTTTTCTTTGTAGTCCAACTCTCACAACCATACATGACTACTGGAAAAACCATAGCCTTGACTAGAAGGACCTTTGTTGGCAAAGTAATGTTGCTTTTTAATATGCTGTCTAGGTTGGTAATAACTGTCCTTCCAAGGAGTAAGCGTCTTTTAATTTCATGGCTGCAGTCACCATCTGCAGTGATTTTTGAGCCCAAAATATATTTCCTCACAATCAGTATGGAAATCTTATAGGAAATTCTTAAGGAACCCCTGTTACTCAGAGCAGTCTGAGTTACTCAGATAAGGAAAGTATTAACAGTCTGAGTTACTCAGAGTGAATCAGGAAAGACTGAGTAACAGTCTGAGTTACTCAGACAAGGAAAGTTGAGGAATTCATCTGCTGTGCTGTGCTGAGTTGCTTCAGTCCTGTCTAACTGTTTGCGATCCTAAGGACTATACTGCCAGGTTCCTCTGCCAGGCAAGAACAGTGGAGTGGGTTGCCAGTCCTTGCTTCAGGAATCTTCCCGACGACCCAGGGATTGAGCCTGCGTCCCTTGTGTCTCCTGCACTAGCAGGCAGGTTCTTCACCATTAGTGCCACCTGGGGAGCCCACATTTCTTATAGTTTAAATCGAGCAGATGCCTAGCTTTCTCTCCAACTTTTCTTTCTGCTCCCCAACCCTGACTCATATCCCAACACACACACATAAAACAGTGTTTTCCTTTGGAGTGAATTGGTGTTTTTCTAAGTATGTATATATTTCTGAGACTGCATTTGACCAGAACATCTAGGACATCGAGGAGAGGAAAGAAAATGAGACTTTAGGACATTATAAGAAATGAAAGTACATACAAATTAGTACTATCCCCAGACATAGTCGTGATAAATAATATTTTGTTTTCAGATGTCATAAAGAATATCAATAGATAAATTGTAATAGGCCACATACTAAGTATTTTATAGCACACCCCTTATCCTAGGCCTATGTCTTTAAATAAATCAAACAAATATAGATTAATACTTAAATAACTCTAGGTTTTCAAATAAAAATAAGATATAATTCCTCCTTTTTTGGTAATCTCTATCACAAAATAGGGTGCTTCCCAGGTGGTGTTAGTGGTAAAGAACCTGCCTGCCAATGCAGGAGAGAGAAGAGATGTGGGTTCTATCCCTGGGTCAGGAAAGTCACTAGGAGGAAGGCATGGCAACCCACTCCAGTATTCTTGCCTGGGGAACTCAATGGACAGAGGAGCCTGGGGGGCTACAGTCCATAGAGTTGAAAAGATTCAGACATGACTGTCACGACACAAATGCACGCACACATCACAAAATTGTCCAAGATGTGCCACATTCAGTTCATGGGAAATATGCTTTATTCTGAAATGCTTCTCTAGCTTTGTCATATGAAATAACCATGATTTGTATTGAATTTGTCTAGGACTTTGGAATAGGCCATTAACTGAGTCAACTATTTGGAAAATTCACTCTAATCTTTGTTATCCCAGAAAATCTTTGTATCCTGCTTAGAATTGATATATGGTCTGTCAGTCGTTTTACTATTGATATTGCTTTTTTAAAAATTGTAAGTTATGGTCATGAATATCAGAAATGGCTAAAATAGATTAAAAATAGTAGGAAATTATACTATATTATTTCTGAGCTGTTTAAATTAAGAGCTCATGTGATATTAGGGATCAAATGATCTACCAGAAGAAGACTGAAAGACATAATTTAAAGGGTAATCTCTCAAATAGTGATTATTAAAGAAAGGATAAATTTTAGAAAGCAATAAATATCTATTTAATGTTTTTATTTTTTAATATAAGTGAAATTTAACAAATACAGCTAAGCACAGTTCTATAATACTTATTCCCTATGTGATTCATTAAATATATAAATGATCTCTTGTTTAGTCCTTGCTTAGCTAAACCTGTTATATTTCTATCTAGCAATATTGAAAATTACTTTTTTCACAAACATTTCTTCTTGAAATTCTTTCAAATTTGGTAGTTTGTCACTTTGGGAAAAAAATGATTTTTTTTTATCTTTTTTTTTTTAATTTTATTTTATTTTTAAACTTTACAATATTGTATTGGTTTTGCCAAATATCGAAATGAATCCGCCACAGGTATACATGTGTTCCCCATCCTGAACCCCCTCCCTCCTCCCTCCCCATACTATCCCTCTGGGTCGTTCCAGTGCACCAGCCCCAAGCATCCAGTATCGTGCATCGAACCTGGACTGGTGACTCGTTTCATACATATTATACATGTTTCAATGCCATTCTTCCAAATCTTTTTCAAAGTAACAATTCATGCTGCTGCTAAGTCACTTCAGTCATGTCCGACTCTGTGCGACCCCGTAGACGGCAGCCCACCAGGCTCCCCCATCCCTGGGATTCTCCAGGCAAGAACACTGGAGTGGGTTGCCAGTTCCCTCTCCAATGCATGAAAGTGAAAAGTCAAAGTGAAGTCACTCAGTCATGTCTGACTCTTAGTGACCTCATGGACTGCAGCCCACCAGGCTCCTCCATCCATGGGATTTTCCAGGCTGCACATTGCAATTCACCATGTTGCATTTAAATACAAAATGAGAGGACTTCCAAGTTTTACTTTTTATTATGTTAGCTTAAATTACTGGTGAAAAATTCAAAATCATAGGTTACTTTCAAACAAATGAACTTTGATTTTTAAATTTGCTTCCCTATTTTGTGAGGTTCTTTCTCAGATCAGAAAATGTCACTATTATAAAGCAGTAAAGCTCTTCTGGGAGATCCAGCTGAAAGAAAGAAAAAAAAAAACTAGATTCTCATTTAAATGGGGATTTAATGGGGCTTCCCAGGTGGCACAGTGGTAAAGAATCCACCTGCTTGTGCAGGAGATCCAGGAGACAGGAGTTCAATGCCTGGGTCTGGAAGATCCCCTGGAGAAGGAAATGGCAACCCATTCCAGTATTCTTGCTTGGAAAAACCCATGGACAGAGGAGCCAGGCAGGTTAGAGTTTGTGGGGTTGCAAACAGTTGGACATGACTGAGTGACTGAGTACACATTTGAAAAATGTCCTTTCTTATTAGAGAAAATTTAGAAAATACAAAAAGGAGAAATAAGAGAAAAAATTCCACTTTAAATGTATTATTCAAAGTAGTTCTTTTAACCCTTAGCATATTTTCTTCTAAAGTTTTATCTAGGTTCACCTTTAGGGATTTTCATAGTTGTATATAGGCAATATCAAATTTTATTTAGTTTTCTTTTTACCAGTACACATCATATTTCTCTATATTATTATAAATTTCTCAGAGATACAGTTTTGAACATCTGCAGAATATTTCATTGGTTTTATATCCCATAATTCATTCCATGATTTCTCTATGGATACACAGTTAAAGAACCTCTAGTCTTTCATTGATTTTTATACAGCTTTGTATTTCTATCATTGACATGTTGCATTTCTCCATGATTCAATGTATCCTTAGGAAAATAAACTCTATCAATAAATTTGTAAACAAATTTTTCTCAGATGAAGCTCAGTGGCATTTTCCAGAGATGGTAATGGAAATTGACAACAATTCTTATGGCTGAAGGTAGAACTGTATGGTTTCGAGAAATTAAATTAGATATTACTGATGTAGTACTTTTAAAGTGCACATTTATTGGGAATTCTCTTGAGGTCCATGATTAGGACTCTGCACATTCACTGCCATGGGCCTGGGTTCTATCCCTGGTCAGGGCACTAAGATTGCAATATTTATCAATTCCTGCATGCTCAGTTGCTCCAGTCATGTCCAACTCTTTGCAACCCCATGGACTGTATCTCACTCCTTTCTCCATGGGATTTTCCAGGCAAGAATACTGGAGTGGGTTGCCATGCCCTCCTCCAGGGGATCTTCCCAACCCATGGGTGGAAACTGTGTCCCTTACATTTCTAGCATTGGCAGGGGATTCTTTAGCACTGGTGCTTCCTAGGAAGTCCATTCATCAATACCCAATTTAAAAAATCATTATCTGGAAAATTATGTATAAAGCAATGTAACTTTAACTAAATGGCAAAAATTACATAAAACAATAAATTTCCTAACTTAAAAGTGTATGTGATTATATTTTTGCTAAATGTATGAGACTGAATATTGTCATCTGAGGAGTAAACTCCAGCAAAAAGCATAGTGGAAACCAATTCGTTCCCTCACTGGCTCTGTAATCTGTCCACAAAATGACCAGTCCTGGACAGGATGTCAATGACTGATGAACTGCATTTACTTTTGTGGCTGGGGCACTGAATGCAAGCAAGGTTACACTGTTATTTGTTGAAATAATAGCTTGAAACAGAGAAAGTGCTATTGATCCTTTCATCAATAAATCACGAGTAAACAATGCAAGCTCCCTGAGCTGCTTGGGGAAAATTATGGCATCTCATTTCCCGTTTGCTTCCTCAAGTAGAGCAGGATCATTCACTAAATATGCAAAAGGGAAGTTTCAATTCCAAGTTGACTTCTAACATCTTTTTCAGAGAAAACTCTCCCTTTATGAGTTTACCTTTAGTAACAGTCTTTAATGTAACTCTTCCTTTTCATTTCTTCTTCCCTTGTTTCTCTTTCTCTTCCATCCCTATTCCTTCTCCTTCTCAGCCTCATTCTCTTTCTTCTTATTCTTTATTGAACACTGCTTCTGGGCAGAGGGGGAGGATACAGGAGACATTTCTGAAAATAAAAACCAGTTTTTTAAAAAGACAATAAGAAAAAAAAGTCTCTCCTTTGCTGTTCCTGATAGTGCAGATTGAATAACTTCTGGACATCTGTCAGAACTGGGTCTCTGGGGTTATTGGGTTTGCTTAGGTCTGGCAAGTAGACAGCACTACCACAGCAGCTGAACAAGGATCCAGGACAGATTTTAACAGAAGCCAGTGAGGGGTAGGTGACATGCAGGTTGTGGGGGAGGACCGGCCTCCTGAGTAAATACAGCAGGCAATTCAGGCAGCAGTACTGAGTGCTCGTCATGGTCTAAAGATGCCACACATGACAGGTTATTGGTTTTGACATGCTACAAGGCACAGAGGAAGGGAATTGAAGAGTAAGTAGAGGGAGACAACTCACCGGAACTGCGGTGCAGTCAGAAGACTCCTGCACATGGGGAAATAGAGTAAGGCAAATCCAAGTCTAGAAGGAAATCCTTAGAGAAATATATACTTATCAATGTATTTATTGTCCAATATTGTTATGCAAATTGTGCTATAATTGCATAATGTTCTGATGCTTATTTAGAATTTTTAGCAGATTTTAAATTGATTGGGTCCTCAATATGATTAAAATGAAAATCTAATTAGATATAAAGGTGTGCACACTGACTCAGCAAAATATTTTAATATAAATGTCATAAGCAAGCCAGACTTTCCTGGTGGATCAGTGGTAAAGAACTCACTTGCCAAGCAGGAGATGTGGGTTTGATATGGTGGTTGGGAAGATCCACTAGAAAAAGGAATGGAAACCTGCTCCAGTATTCTTGCCTGGGAAAATCCAGGGACAGGAGAGTCTGGTGGGCTATTGTCCATGGGGGTTGCAAAAGAGTCAGACATGACTTCATGACCAGAACAACAAACAACAAACAAGCCACAATATAGGTTATATATGTATCCCTCTATACACAAGTAATTAAAAAAATAAATTAAAAAGTTAGCAAGCTTTAGATAGATTCTTCTGTATCAATACAGCCTCAGCCAATTTCGACATGTGATTATATCTGCAAACAGAAATAAACATTATAGAGGGATTATTAATAAATTAAGCACAGTTAATGCATCTTTTGCTTATACAAGAATGAATTGTGGAAGGGGCAAAACTTGCACTAAAATTTTATTTTTGTACCAGTCTTATGTATAACTGTGGACAAATTATGTTCCCAACATGGGTTATTTTGGTTAAAAGATCTGCCAACCAACCAAGCACCAGCCTATCAGAATCAAGGCTATGGTAACTTTCATTGCAATGAGTCGTGTCTTAAAGAATATTGGCATTGGTAATTGCTAACACAGGTTTGGGTAATAATGAAAACTCTTGGTTATTTTGGCAACATATTCAAATACTGATTATGAGGAAGAATCTGAGCATGCTTGAGGGGAAGTGGGGCTAGTTTGTAGATGGCGAGAAGGGGCTGGATGTTTCTCACCATCAGAATTTACCTTCGTCCTTTATCTTCTAGAACAGAAATGAGACTATCAATGAAATGTTACGGATACTTTGGACTATAGATTTTATTAGAACAGCACCTAGTTTGTAATAAGAATTTTACCCTGCAAGATATTCTTTCTTTCCTTTATACATCTTCAAAACAGAAGTAGTTTCCTCTTACTGTTCAAAAGTCAGTATTTCCTTTTGGAGAAAAAAAAAAAAAAGCCAGTATCTGCAGAGAAGAGCAGTATTATTTGTCTGAAGAGTTTTTGTTTTATTTATAGGTTGAGCAAATAAAAGACCAAGCTAGAGTTTTTCTTTGGGTAATTTATAAGTAAATACAAGTCATTTTTTAATAATACAGCTAAATATTGAAAATGTTTCAGACAAGCTTGAAAAGATTATTATTTATTGGATATAGAATTCTCAATTAATGTCTTTATTATTTAGTATATTGTGTTCCTTAAATCCTCTTTGTTATGAGTAATTGACTCAATCTAGCCATATATGATAGAAATAGATTTAAATCTCCAATTATATCAATATATGTGAATTTTTATCAATATCTTGTTTCCATAATTTACTTTACATATTTTAAGACAACATAATTGTATGCTTATATGTAAGTGATTATTATATTTTCCTAGTGTTCTTTTATTATTTCATTATATGAATTTCTTTTATTAATAATTTTTGCTTATAATTCCATTTTTATTAGGTTAGTTACTACTATTTATTGGTTATTATACTCTTGGAGATTATTTGTCAATCTTCACTGTGAGACTTCCCACATCATTTTTAAGGAATATATTAGAGAAAGCATCAAGCTAGACTTTGTGTTTACTGATTTTTTTTTTAACTTATGCATTTTATGTTTTTACTTTGTTCTTTATTTTCTGGAATTACTATTATGTATATGCTGGACTCTTCCAAGCAATAATCTTTAACCTGGCTTTAAAATTTTCTATTTTGTTATCTTTGTAGTCTACATTTTGAATGAATTTTTCTATATCATCTTTAAATTTACCAATTTTCTCTTTATAATACTTCAAACTGGGGTTGACCTTATTTTAAGTTTCCAGTTTCAATGAATTTATTTTAGCATTACTTAGAATTTCTGTTTTGTTATTTAAACTTACCCATTCTTGCATAATTTCCTCATGTTGGTTTCATAATTTCTCAATTGTTTTAATGAGTACTATCTCTTTCTTGTGCTTGGTAAAGATGTTAAACATAAGTATTAGTATTTTAAAAAATATTTTCAGATTGTCTTGTTTTCATTTTATCTAGAGTAAATATTATCAGCTATGTTTTTAAGGTTGTAGACTATCTGCCTATTCATTATTCATAGGCTTATATCGAGTGAAAGATTTTATTCTACCTCACCTGCTTTTCAGTTCAGTTCAGTTCAGTCGCTCAGTCATGTCCAACTCTTTGTGACCCCGTGAATTGCAGCACACCAGGCCTCCCTGTCCATCAACAACTCCCGGAGTTCACTCAGACACACGTCCATCGAGTCAGTGATGCCATCTGTTGTCCCCTTCTCCTCCTGCCCCCAATCCCTCCCAGCATCAGAGTCTTTTCCAATGAGTCAACTCTTTGTATGAGGTGGCCAAAGTACTGAAGTTTCAGCTTTAGCATCAGTCCTTCCAATGAACACCCAGGACTGATCTCCTTTAGGATGGACTGGTTGGATCTCCTTGCAGTCCAAGGAACTCTCAAGAGTCTTCTCCAACACCATAGTTAAAAGCATCAATTCTTCCGCACTCAGCTTTCTTCACAGTCCAACTTTCACATCCATACATGACCACTGGAAAAACCATAGCCTTGACTAGATGGACCTTTGTTGGCAAAGTAATGTCTCTGCTTTTGAATGTGCTATCTAGGTTGGTCATGACTTTCCTTCCAAGAAGTAAGCGTCTTTTAATTTCATGGCTGCAGTCACCATCTGCAGTGATTTTGGAGCCCCAAAAAATAAAGTCGAACACTGTTTCCACTGTTTCCCCATTTATTTCCCATGAAATGATGGGACTAGATGGCATGATCTTCATTTTCTGAATGTTGAGCTTTAAGCCAACTTTTTCACTCTCCTCTTTCACTTTCATCAAGAGGCTTTTCAGTTCCTCTTCACTTTCTGCCATAAGAGGGGTGTTATCTGCATATCTGAGGTTATTGATATTTCTCCTGGCAATCTTGATTCCAGCTTGTGCTTCATCCAGCCCAGAATTTCTCATGATGTACTCTGCATATAAGTTAAATAAGCAGGGTGACAATATACAGCCTTGACGTACTCCTTTTCCTATTTGGAACCAGTCTGTTCCGTGTCCAGTTCTAACTGTTGCTTCCTGACCTGCATACAGATTTCTCAAGAGGCAGGTGAGGTGGTCTGGTATTCCCATCTCTTGAAGAATTTTCCACAGTTTATTGTGATCCACACAGTCAAAGGCTTTGGCATAGTCAATAAAGCAGAAATAGATGTTTTTCTGGAACTGCTTTTACCCCTTCTTATTGGCAGTGCTGCAGTTTTTTTCCCATCCAAACTCACCAAAGCTCTCCAACCTGAACTAGTCTTCTTTTTGTGACATAGGGCCTCTGTTCCTCAGAGATTCAAGAGAACTGGAATGTCTAGTCACTAAGCTAGATGATAATATAGCCCATAACCTGACCTCTAGGCTGCTTGCTTCGATTTTCCTTGCTTAAAATAAGCTTTGCTGCTACTTCTAAGTTGCTTCAGTCGTGTCCGACTCTGTGGGACCCCATAGATGGCAGCCCACCGGGCTCCCCCATCCCTGGGATTCTCCAGGCAAGGACACTGGAGCGGGTTGCCATTTCCATCTCCAGTGCATGAAAATGAAAAGTGAGAGTGAAGTCGCTCAGTCGTGTCCGACTCTTCACAACCCCATGGACTGTAACCTACCAGGCTCCTCTGTCCATGGGATTTTCCAGGCAAGAGTACTGGCGTGGGGTGCCATTGCCTTCTCCAAACTAAGCTTTAACCTCGGGCAAAGTTTGGTCACAGATTGAGACAATTGGCTAAATCTTGAAGCTTACTTAATTGCCTAAGCCAAAGTGGATCACTTTAAGTTTTTCATACTTCCTGAGTTGGGAATTCCCAGCTGGCCCTGACTTCTCACAGACTCTCACTTCGCTGGCTTATGGTTGTGTTTTGACTCCATATCTATGCTACAGAGATGGTTGTCTTGTTTCAGATCTCAACTGTTTCTTTTCATTTTCTTTTAAAAAAATTGATATCTTTCATTGTTATACTTTAGAAGAAGCAGATCTCAAAACACAGAGCTACAACACTATATTATCTATACCTGCATTTTACAATATGGTGGCCATCAACCACAAGTGGCATTTTAAATTAAAATCAGTTAAAATCAAATAAAACAAAAAATTCAGTATCTCAGTCATATTAGCCCCATTTCAAGCTCTCAATAATCCCATGGTGGGTATTGGCTACTATTTGGATAATGCAGATGTAGACTATCTCCATGACCATGGAAATTCTCTTGGGTGCTTTCTCTTCAGTATGAAGCTAAATATTGAAAAGAGGACAAAAAGGGCTGCAGATGTTTAACCTGTTATGAGGTTGTTGGAAGCCATGAAGCTTACTAAATTATTTCAACAAGACATATGGAGACTATGCAGTAACAAGGATTCTGAGACCTGTGCTTTGTTTTCAACATGTCTATCACTATGAACAAAGCTAGTGGATGTGATGGAATTACAGTTGAGCTATTTCAAATCCTGAAAGATGATGCTGTGAAAGTGCTGCACTCAATATGCCAGCCAATTTGGAAAATTCAGCAGTGGCCACAGGACTGGAAAACGTCAGTTTTCATTCTGATCCCAAAGAAAGGCAATGCCAAAGAATGCTCAAACTACCGCACAATTGTACTCATCTCACGTGCTAGTAAGGTAATGCTCAAAATTCTCCAAGCCAGGTTTCAGCAATATGTGAACCATGAACTTCCAGATGTTCAAGCTGGTTTTAGAAAAGGCAGAGGAACCAGAGATCAAAGTGCCAACATCCTCTGGATCATGGAAAAAGCAAGAGAGTTCCAGAAAAACATTGATTTCTGCTTTATTGACTATGCCAAAGCCTTTGTGTGGATCACAATAAACTGTGGAAATTTCTTCAAGAGATGGGAATACCAGACCACCTGATCTGCCTCTTGAGAAATTTGTATGCAGGTCAGGAAGCAACAGTTAGAACTGGACATGGAACAACAGACTGGTTCACAATAGGAAAAGAAGTACGTCAAGGCTGTATATTGTCACCCTGCTTATTTAACTTGTATGCAGAGTACATCTTGAGAAACGCTGGACTGGAAGAAACACAAGCTGGAATCAAGATTGCCGGGAGAAATATCAATAACCTCAGATATGCAGATGACACCACCCTTATGGCAGAAAGTGAAGAGGAACTCAAAAGCCTCTTGATGAAAGTGAAAGAGGAGAGTGAAAAAGTTGGCTTAAAGCTCAACATTCAGAAAATGAAGATCATGGCATCCAGTCCCATCACTTCATGGGAAATAGATGGGGAAACAGTGTCAGACTTTATTTTGGGGGGCTCCAAAATCACTGCAGATGGTGACCGCAGCCATGAAATTAAAAGATGCTTACTCCTTGGAAGGAAAGTTATGACCAACCCAGATAGCATATTCAAAAGCAGAGACATTACTTTGCCAACAAAGTTCCATCTAGTTAAGGCTATGGTTTTTCCTGTGGTCGTGTATGGATGTGAGAGTTGGACTGTGAAGAAAGCTGAGCGCCGAAGAATTGATGCTTTTGAACTGTGGTGTTGGAGAAGACTCTTGAGAGTCCCTTGGACTGTAAGGAGATCCAACTAGTCCATTCTGAAGGAGATCAGCCCTGGGATTTCTTTGGAAGGAATGATGCTAAAGCTGAAACTCAAGTACTTTGGCCACCTCATGTGAAGAGTTGACTCATTGGAAAAGACTCTGATGCTGGGAGAGATTGGGGGCAGGAGGAGAAGGGGACGACAGAGGATGAGATGGCTGGATGGCATCACTGACTCAATGGATGTGAGTCTGAGTGAACTCTGGGAGTTGGTGATTGACAGGGAGGCCTGGTGTGCTGCAATTCATGGGGTCACAAAGAGTCAGACATGACTGAGCGACTGAACTGAAATGAATAGTAGCCTACTATGAATTTTTCTCTGAAGTATATTCTTATGATTTTGGAACCTGAAGACCTGGGTGCAAGTTCCATCCCTGCCCCTTGTTAAGAATGTGATCTGTGATTATACACCCAACTTCTCTGAACTTCCATTTTCTCATTTGAAAATCAAGATTATAGTTATTTTGCCAACTCTATGAGATTTTTCTAGTATGTTTTTTTAAAGGGTATTTCAGAATTAGTTAAAGGGTGATTTTTTTTCTATATTTAAAATGTTACATTTCTTTAAATCTTGCTTTTTTTTTTCCAAATAGCATCCTGTTTATTTTGTTTTTATTCATGTATTAGAAATATCCATGTTTAATTACCTTAATAGAGACAATTTTGAGTACTGAGAAAATTATAATAACTTCCTCCCCAAATAGGTACACATATGGATAACATGATTATTGGGATTAGAGGGTGCTAATGATAGCATTCTACTGAAGAATCTTACCACTTCAGGCCTAGTGAATGACACATGTATATTTTTAAAACATGGTCTAATAAATTTCAATCTGTAGTGTTACAGCAAACAATTTTGGCACCTATTACACAATGTGAATTGTTTTTATTAGATATAATCAGGCAAATCATGATGCTGAGAGCTGAAACCATAAATAAAATTTGACTCTAATGCTCGTATTAGTCTCCAAAGTGTAATCTTTATATATATGTACAGCTATATGTACAGCTTAGTCAAGTAGTTTTTTTTGGTAGGAAGTGAAAATCACTCAGTCGTGTCCAAGTCTTTGCGACCCTATGGACTGTAGCCTGCCAGGGTCCTCTGTCCATGGAATTCTCCAAGCCAGAATACTGGAGTGGGTAGCTGTTCCCTTCTCCAGAGGATCTTCCCAACCCAGGGATCGAACCAAGGTCTCCCACCTTGCAGGCGGATTCTGTACCGTCTGAGCTATCAGAGAAGAACCCTCCTCCCTGCCCTTTTCTGGGGGTAGGACATATTAACAGAAGCAGTTTTTATTAAGACCCTTAAATTTTGAAATAACATGTTTTCAACATTGATATCTATATAATAATTGTTAAATTTCTGTATTCATTTCTGAATCATTTCACTTGTGGGAAAGGTAATCTCTGTACAATAAAATGGCAATCTTGAGGGGATATATGTAGTTAAACAATAACAATTTTTTAACTCTTCTATTTCTTCTACTTAAAAAAAATCTGTCTGGTCTTATAATTATTTGGTCTAAATTAAATAATATTTATTTCTCATATATGAAATTGAGCCATGCATATTCTAAGATTTATCATTTGTAGCTTATTTTAACCCTCATAGAAACTCCCCAAGGTAAGGTGTTTATGACAAATAAGGGGACTGAAATGCAGAAAGTTTACGTTTCTGAAACTGGGTTTTCAATACAAGCTCTCTTCTGTATCTCTTGTCTTCCCCGTAGTGAAGCAAAAGACAGAATCTTAATCATAATGTTGGTTATATTGTTCTTACCCCAGATGAAGGTTTTTAAAGTTTACATTTATTGAATTTTTTATTAGTCCTTTCAGAATCCTATTTTTTATTCCTCATTAATGTGGCACCAAACAGTTATCTTTTGGAAACAGCGTATGGACAGGGAATATTTCCCAGAAGGCCTAAGTATTCTCTGTTGGAAGTAACCAGAGGCCTTTTCTGGACTATGACATCTTTTCTCTATAATCTCATTTTATAATCCTACTTTCACCTGTGTTCTATAATTTTTCATTCACTAATGCTATCTGTATTATCAAATTATTATTATGAAGCCACCATGTAAGATTTAGCTTGACAGAGGATTTCTATGTAAATAATAGTGAAATAAAGAAAAAAATACAAATTAAACATAGATATCTATAGTAAAATGTTGCAATATAAGGGAAACACTGTAGGCAGAGATAGCAAATATAACCTTTTTATTTCATTCACTGGAAACTAGTAAATCAGTAAAACATTGGGAAATTTAGTTTTCTATAAAAGTGATTTTACAAGATGTTTCCCATGCCACTGACAATGTGTGAGGTGAACCTGAAAAATTCATTTTGAATGTATGACCCAAGTTTTTCCTTTGAAAATGGGGCCCCTACATGGGAGATTTATGCAGTTGTAATGTGAAGCTGAAATGAATTTTGAAAGGTTATTTATTTCTATTCCTTTTTCTTCTCATTTTGGCTGGATCATTCCCAGTGGATGAAGTTTTGAATCTATCAGAGAAGAAAGCTCATGGCCTTTCACTAACTGTAGTAATCTTTTTTCTTGCTCTGTGCTCTATTTTAAATTTATATCAGCCTACTGGAGACAGCTTATAGAAAGTTTTTAAGATCAGTAAGAAAACTTTAAATTATATCAAATGAGAACCCAAGGAATTTTTATTAATAGCTAACTAGGAGGAACAACTTCTTAAGCATTTAAAGAAGTGAAACAAAGAAGGAGAAGACACTTGTCTTCTAAAAGTTATCTATGTTAATGGATAAAAATTTCAGGAAGACAGATTTCAGTGATATATTGAAAATAATTTGATAGCAATCACTAATTTTCCATATTTGAAGGTGATACTGTAGAAGGAATTAAAGCACTCAGCAGGTTTTGGGATATGGCTCCCAAATCACAGACAACATATTTGAACCTCAGGGAGTTTAATTTGTATGACCAAATAATTATGTTAGAGATGTAACTTAAAACTAGGCCCATTTCAAGTCCAATGAGTATGGCATTGCACTCAAGTCTGATGCTCACAATTTTAGTCAACCATTTTCATGGTTGCAAAGGAGACATCCCTTCATTTTTTCAAAGGAGACAGCTGAGTCCCAGACAGATGAGAATTTGCCTAAATTTGCTGTTGTTTAGTCACCAAGTTGTGTCTGATTCTTTTGCAACCCCACAGATTGTAGCCCACCAGGCTTCTCTGTCCATGGAATTTTCTAGGCAAGAATACAGGAGTGGGTTGCCATTTCCTTCTCCAGGGGATCTTCCCAACCCATGGATCAAACTCATGTCCCCTGCATAGGCAGGCAGATTCTTTACCACTGAGAAGCCCTTTGCCTAAATATACATGTAAACAAAGTTTATAATCATGTATGATTCATATCATAGACAAGCTTATAAATTTTAATTTGTTTGCAAAGGTGGTTGAATTATAGATCTCAAATATTGAAACAAGAAGACCTACAGAAGTCATGTGTCCCATGTAAAGGTCCCTTCCATAGCTTGCTTGACACATGGTTATTCAGCTGGAATTTAAAAACTCCACTTTGTAAATGGTCTTTTTCATGTTTGGCAGAGCATTGTTATATTGAACTGGAAAACTGCCTTCATTTACAGTCCAGTTTCTGTACTCACCAAACACTAAAGAAGAAATTTGCCTTTCCTTTTGCTGCTCAATTTTCAAGCTTGAAGCTGTCTCAATTGATAGGCTATCTTCACTGTGATTAATTGTTTTGGTTTTTGCTATTCTTAGTGTTTTTGTTTACTCATTATACAGTTGAAAAAGTTAAGATTCAAGTAATAGAACACAAGTACATACCTTGGCAAACTTTGGTAGTTTTTGAATTATATCTGTGCAAAAGAGAATTTAAATATCAGAAAGGGGCACCAAGGGAAATTTAAGTTCATGAATCGTGAAGCAGGAGGTGAACAATGCTTCATTTTTACCACCAGAGGTCTTCAAAGGACCTGTAATAGCTGCCTCTCCACCAACTGAAAAGGAAAATTCTCTAATAATGAAGCTGACAGTTCCTTTGCAAGTAATTTATTGAAGAATTTAAGTAATTATTAGTTCTCTTTAGCTTTAAGTCTAAACATTTCCTCTAAAGGCTAAGAAAACAAAAACTAATCACCAAACTCTGAAATGCAGAACAATTTTTATAATGTATTACTTTTATTTTAGTTTGATTTATTGCCTAATCATCTCAGTTCCTGTTTTTGGAAACTTTTGATGCTAATTGCAATAATTAAAAGCAATATTAAATGATTGTCAGTATTACATAAAAGTGAAAACCCACTATTATTTATATATGTTTATGAACATCTTATATATTATAAATATGTAAACTATCCTAATTTTGCTTTTCAATTTAAAGGTTCAGCAACAATGCGAGTTAATTTCTCTGACATACTAAACCATTGGAAAGCTAAGCTAGGCAAAGATTTTTGTATCAACTTAAAAAAACAGCTTCCTGTTTGGATTTTAAAAGAAAATGACTTTAGATAAACTAATAAATCCTGTAATATGCATAGTAATTTGAGTAACAGTTGTGTAATTTCATTGGTACTTTGTATTTCTTATGGTGATTTCTATTTAATTCAATATTTATTGAGAGCCTGTTACATGCCTGCCATTTTACTAGTGATGGCATAGATAAAAATTGCAATCATACATGATCCTGTTCTCAAGAAATTTACAGCTTAGTTCAGGAAAATAGTCAACGAATTACAATTTAACTTTAAAAATGCCCCTTTAAAAGATAATCAGAAGGGCATTGGGAACCAAAGGGTGGGCACCTAACTAGGGAAGAATCAAAAGATTTCAACAGAAAGCAGATACAACAACTAGGTGAAAAGCAAATGGCAGTCAAGTGGCCAAAGGCAGAGGGAAGAAGAGCAGTGCTTCATGAAAGAGAAAAATACAAGCAAAGCAATGAGAAGACAGAAAAGAATAACATTTTAGGGAGTGATGAAAGTGGAGGGAGAAATATGCCTGAATCTGTAATACAGGCTAACATTTTGCTTTCTACACATTAAATCAATCAAGAAATATATACCTGATTGTTTATTTTGAGGGTAAAGAAAGGGCTAAGGTGAAAATAGTCTTAATTCTTGCTTGTAATGTGAATTAACCATATACAAATAAATACAGGCCCTCTAATCAGTCTCCAAACAAAATTTAAAGCATAAACTCACAAAGTGAGTTTTGAAAGCACTTAAAAGGTCTGAAAGCACTTAAAAGTTGTTGTTCTTTTTATGTTGTGGCCCCCAATCACCTGATTTTAATTATATTTATGATCATAACAGTACTGCCCCAAAGGGACTTACACAGTTCAAGTCTATTACATTCATAGACATTGGCTCAGTTCAGTTCAGTCACTCAGTCATGTCCGACTATTTGCAACCCCATGTATTGCAGCACACCAGGCCTCCCTGTCCATCACCAACTCCAGGAGTTCACACAAACCCATGTCCATTGAGTCGGTGATGCCATCCAGCCATCTCATCCTCTGTCGTGCCCCTCTCCTCCTGCCCCCAATCCCTCCCAGCATCAGGGTCTTTTCCAATGAGTCAATTCTTCGCATGAGGTGGCCAAAGTATTGGAGTTTCAGCTTTAGCATCATTTCTTCCAAAGAACACCCAAGACTGATCTCCTTTAGAATGGACAGGTTGGATTTCCTTGCAGTCCAAGGGACTCTCAAGAGTCTTCTCCAACACCACAGTTCAAAAGCATCAGTTCTTCAGTGTTCAGCTTTCTTCACAGTCCAACTCTCACATCCATACGTGACTACTGGAAAAACCATAGCCTTGACTAGATGGACCTTTGTTGGCAAAGTAATGTCTCTGCTTTTGAATATGCTATCTAGGTTGGTCATAACTTTCCTTCCAAGGAGTAAGCATCTTTTAATTTCGTGGCTGCAATCACCATCTGCAGTGATTTTGGAGCCCAAAAAAATAAAGTCTAACACTCTTTCCACTGTTTCCCCATCTATTTGCCATGAAGTGATGAGACCAGATGCCATGATCTTAGTTTTCTGAATGTTGAGCTTTAAGCCAACTTTTTCATTCTGCTCTTTCACTTTCATCAAGAGGCTTTTTAGTTCCTCTTCACTTTCTGCCATAAGGGTGGTGTCATCTGCATATCTGAGGTTATTGATATTTCTCCCTGCAATCTTGATTCCAGCTTGTGCTTCTTCCAGCCCAGCGTTTCTCATGATGTACTCTGCATAGAAGTTAAATAAGCAGGGTGACAATATACAGCCTTGACGTACTCCTTTTCCTATTTGGAACCAGTCTGTTGTTCCATGTCCAGTTCTAACTGTTGCTTCCTGACCTGCATATAGGTTTCTCAAGAGGCAGGTCAGGTGGTCTGGTATTCCCATCTCTTGAAGAAATTTCCACAGTTTATTGTGATCCACACAGTCAAGACTTTTTGGCATAGTCAATAGAGCAGAAATAGATGTTTTTCTGGAACTCTCTTGCTTTTTCCATGATCCAGCGGATGTTGGCACTTTGATCTCTGGTTCCTCTGCCTTTTCTAAAACCAGCTTGAACATTGGAAATTCACAATTCACGTATTGCTGCAGCCTGGCATAACTTTACTAGAAGAAGCTATAGTGTAACAAAAAGACTCATTTCCTTTATAGTAGTTATCTCTTTACATATCTATTAATGATTCTTCCAAAACTATGAAAGGCAAGGCTCTTACCTTTTCACCATGATATAACCTTACTTGGTGAGTATATTTGGGCTGAATAAGTCAATGAAGGAAGAGCTGTAGGGACATAAATATGGGCTTCCCCAGTGGCTCAGCAGCAAAGAATTTGCCTTCAATGCAGGAGGCACAGGAGATGTGGGTTCAGTCCCTGGGTTGGGAAGATCCTCTGGAGAAGGAAATGGCAACCCACTCCAGTATTCTTGCTGGAAGATTCCATGGACAGGGTAGCCTCTCAGGCTACAGTCCACAGGGTGGCAAAGAGTCAGACTCGACTAAGCACACATATAACAACAGGGAGATATGTGGACACTGAAATGATCACATAAATGATGGAACTCCTTGGATCAAATTTTAAAAACTTGAGAACAGGTTCATTTCAAATCAAGATGTTTCAATATAATCTAAGTATCATTAGTTTACTATTATGTTTTAATTTTTAAATACCAAAGAAATATGTTTCTCATATTTTTCCAAAGTAGTCTGATATGGCATGTGACTACAAATCTTCACTAGAATTTATTTAAGCCCTATGGTTTCACCTTTGTGCTCTCACATTTTCAAAGTGTGATATGTTTTGTTCTTTGTTACTAGATTAAGCACCTGTTGAACAGAGAGTAACAGATATCTCTGGTAGGCTCTTAAGTCTTATTTATGCTTGACACAGGAAACAGAGGAAAAGATCCATTTTTACCCCAATATGCTTCAGTTGATGAAAGTGCATAAGTATAGGTTTTACACATTTGAGCTCACCTGTCAGTGACTCTTTACAAGGAAGCCACTCTACTCTTTTGTTCCTTGAGGAATAGCAATGCCTGAGTGTGTGGAAAAAACATCCCACAGAGATGTGAAAGATGTCTGTGAAGCTAACTTTCACTTCTGGACTTCCTTTTAGTGACCTGTTTTCTTTTACAGTTCAGTTTAGTTCAGTTGCTCAGTCGTGTCTGACTCTGTGATGCCATGGACTGCAGCATGCTAGGCTTCCCTGTCCATCACCAACTCCTGGAGCTTACTCATACATTTTTATAAGCTAAAGACAAAATTGATAAGATATGAAATTATAAAACTATGAACAGAAAGAATATAAATATCATTATAAATATCAGTCTGTCAAATAACTTGTTTTTAAGCTTTTTAACTCTGACACTGTTTACTACTCAGGAAATGAAGTTTCTAATTAGAACAGAGTACTACCTGTGAAAATTGATATACTTCATCTATTTTAGGACAGAGAAATTCTACCAAGGTCAATAAAGATAATTTTCCCTTCTTAAGCTCTAACATTGTTATTTGTATCATTTGTACTGCAGTTCCCAGTAATTAAAACAGCAGGTTACAGATGGGTTATTTCGGCATGGGCACACTCATTTTCTTGCCCTCAGGTTAGATGGACATTGTAGGCACTGCCTATTGTCCCTGGGTAAGACTCCCTCAGATTGTCCTTGGACAAGAAAATCAGCCTAAATAGATCTTTTTCATTTGCTTCATAAATCTTTCAAACAAACTGTATTTGTGACTGCCAGCTGAAGTGTTCTGAACAGGAGAAACAATTCAATAATTGTATGCTTTTGATGTCAACTTGACATAAAGTTAAAAAGAAAGAGATTCAGTTATTTAAGAGAAGATTTTTAAAAGTTTCTTTGAAGTGCATATTTATCTGTAAACCTTTTTTTTTTTTTTATGTTGAGAAAGAAGTCATGTCCTTCCAAACATTCTCTAATTAATGTACTCCATAGCAATACCTGTCTAAAGAGTGGTAGGAAAAATTTAGGGAAGAAAGATGAAAGATGAGAAAGTTTCAAAACAATATGCTCATATGGTTTTGGAATAGGAAGGCAGAGTATCAACTGCCTGTTTACTCCCTTATTTAAGATTGTGGAAAGAATTTAATACGTAATACTTATGTTTCTTAGATGAGTCAATGCTTCTGCTCCTATCCATAATCAAAAAACATCCTCCCCCCACCTCCCGCCAAGCCATTAAGTGGAAAAAAAAAATAGGATTTTCCAATGCATCATGGAAAATTCTATCTTAATTCTTATGGGTTCTATGTATTAAATATATAGTTTAAATTATATGTCAGTCTGTTTGAGTCATCACAATACATGGCACTGGCCCACATTCCTTTAAACAGTTTTCTTGTTGAAAAATTCCTAAAGTTTAAATTAATCAACTACTTTGATTTTAGATGTTAATTTCCTTCATAATTTATGGGCCTTCACATAGCTTCTGTTCTCCTGTTTACCTGCATTGCTTGGCACTTCACCTCCTCACCATCTGTCAAAATCCTATTCATTGTTTCAGATCAAGTTCAAGCCCAGTTACATTTGTCAAGATTGCTTTGATCACACTGTCTGACAGGATCTCTCCTTCCTCCGGTCTTTCATAGCATTTATTACCATTTCCACTCATAGGCTTCCTCTCAAACTGTCTTGAATCACCCTTATCATTAGTAAATGTCTTATTTGTCCTATTGCACAATAAGCTCTTAGACCAGTGACTAGGACTTACGCTTTTGTGCTTCTTCTTAGGGTCCCTTGAATATACTAGTTACTCAAAAATGACTGAAAAGACATTCTTATACAGGATATGATATTTTAGATAGTCACCTTTTAAAATTAAGATTACACATACATATTTCTCTTTAACAATAATTCCAATAAAGAAGAGTTGGCTAAAATCATGCCCACATGTGGAACAAGAATAATCTCTTCCAAATTATGATTGATTGCTCATGAATTAAATACTCTACTGAATACAGTTTTATGCAACATCAAATCTAAGAGCAATTCTGTCTTTGTCTATGATTTTTATGGAAACATGCTAGGGCCTTGTTAGTCCAAAGCCCTGGTGTTTAGTTTGTTGCTATTGTTTAGTTGCAAAGTCATGTCTGACATTTTTGCAATCCCATGGACTATCGCCTGCAAGCTCTTCTGACCATGGGATTTTCTAGTCAAAAATACTGGAGTGGGTTGCTGCTTCCTTCTCCAGGGCATCTTCCTGACCCTGGGATTGAACTTGTGTCTCCTGCATTGGTAGGCAGATTCTTTACGACTAAGCCACCTGGGAAACCCAGTGTTTAGTTTATATATATAGAAGAGATGTTTGCATCTAGAAAAGATTGATATATATATGGCTCAGCCTCCGAGAATTAAAATCAATGTAGTAATAAGTACCTGGATGTTGTATGATACTGTTCTGAGTCATAAAAGGGAGGACAGAAAAAAAATCATTTTGGTTTGGTTCTAAACTTATCAGTGTTTTGAAATCTCAATTTCTTGAATTATTTTTGAAGAACTCAAGTTAGGTCTCCTCTAAAAGTTACCATAATTTAGAGTGGAGTCTAATGCAGCATGATGGGAAACAAGGTATGTAGATATCATTACAAAGTGAAAAGCATTGGCACGTGTTGAGTCCACCCTTCTTCCAGGTGTTCGGATAATTAACTTCATGAGGCGGTTCAACCTTTGTATCCTTTTGCTGCCTATCTAGGAACTGAGGCATAAGAAGAAGCTGTAGTGTTTGCCCAAGGCTGTGCAACTGAGAAGTCACAGAGCCAGGATGCAAAGGCAGGAGCATCTGATTTCAAAGTCAATGCTTTTTCTGTCCTGTGTTGCCTTTTACAAGAATGTGTTACCAACATTTAGAAATCTTACTTATAAAAATCCCCCCACTGGCTATCTATTTTATATATGTTTATATGTATGTTTCAATGTTACTTCTCAGTTGTCCCTCCCTCTCCTTCCCTCACTCAAACCCAGTGCTCTGTGGCAAACTTGGGGGGTGGGATGGGTGGGAGGTAGGAGGGAGGTTCAAGAGGAAGGGACCATATGCGTACCTATGGCTGATTCATGTCAGATGCATGGCAGAAAACAGCACAATATTATAAAGCAATTACTCTCCAATTAAAAATAAGTGAAAGTCACTTAGTCATGTCCAACTCTTTGCCACTTCATGGATTATACAAGTCTATGGAATTCTCCAGGCCAGAATACCGGAGTGGGTGGCCTTTCCCTTCTCTAGGGGATCTTCCCTACCCAGGGATCGAACCCAGGTCTCCTGCATTGCAGGCAGGTTCTTTACCAGCTGAGTCACCAGGGAAGCCCCCAATTAAAAAAAAAATTTTTTTTTAAATCCCACCAAACAGAGAGCTTAGAGATACATAGAAATTCATAGCTGGAATAAATATATATTCTCTACATATTCATGATTAGATGAAAGGGAAATTAGCAAATATACTTCAATTATCTTCAGTAAACTTTCTACATGCAGCCTTTGGAAAAAGCAGAATCTGTCATTTAACAGAAATTGTGACTTTTAAAAGAATATGGCATTTCCTGCTCATATTCAATGTGTTCTCCATCTGACCTCTAAATCTTTGCCTGTTGTATTTTCGCTTAACTTGCCTTTCTCCTTTTTAGAAAAACAATTTCCCTCTAATGGATTTTCTTTTAGGGTTGAAACTCAGTTCAATAGGAATCAGACTCTTAGAGCTGAAAGAGACCTTAAGGCAAAATTGAACCTCAACCATCATTTTACTGATGAGTAAAAAGCTGACAGTCAGTGAAGTGAAATGATTTATCTAGTCTACTGGAGAGATCCAGGTTTCCTGATTCTCAACTCAGTGGAATTCTGTGACACACTACATCTTAATGGGATGCTCAGAGATCAAGCCATTTTGAAGTTGATCAACACTTTTTTTTTTTGTCATTTATTGACCAGATTGATCTAGAGCCATCATTACTAATTCATCGTTTGGAATGCTATTTTTAATGTAAAGGCCATAGGAAATTGAAAGATGGCAAATAATGTAGGAGCATAGATACTATACTTTAACATAGGCTTTAGCTTGTCATTCCAGCCTCACCTTCCCCTGGCTTATTCTAAAATTTGTCATGTACTTCATGCCTCCATGGTTTAGCCCCCTGTGCTCCTACATCTTAAATTCTCTTCCAAATCTTGACTGTCTGGAAAAATCCCACTTATTCTCCATTTCTCATTTCTTAGCTTTAGCCATACCTTCTCTTCACCTTGGAAGAATTAATTTTCTACTTCTCTGTGCTACTATTCCTATTTGTGCTTTTATTACAGTGTTTATCCTTATTTTATTGCCATTGTTCCCTCACTTATCTTTCCATCCCCAGACTAGAAGTTCCTTGAGTGCAAGATTTTGTTCTAATCTTCTTACTATCCACATGATAACTAAATGCTATACACAAAGTAGTGGCTTCAAATACATTGCTCTTGAACAAATTACTTGCAAATCATGGTCTTTCAAAGGCAATGCCCTAAAAGAAAAAAATAAAGTCTAAAAATTAAGGCTAAAAGTGGGATCACTTGATCTGATAATTATCACAAAATTTGCTGTCATTCTTACACGTTGAATTTTGTCTAGTCACAGGTTTGAAACTAATGCTCTATCTTCAATGGTCTGTGTTTTAGATTCCTTTTTTAGTAAAAGAGATTTATATGTTCCCAATTTCTTGCCTGGTTATCATTATTGGTAATGATGTTAACTGAGCCTTCTGTTGACTCAAGAATAAGCTTCTGATTGCTCCTATCTAAATATACAAAATTAAGTCAATGACAAGTGTAAGTTACTGGCCTTTGAATTCAGTTCAGTTCAGTTGCTCAGTCCTGTCCCCATGGACTCTTTCTGACCCCATGGACTGCAGAACGCCAGGCTTCCCCTGTCCATCACCAACTTCTGGAGCTTGCTCAAACTCATGTCCACTGAGTCAGTGATAACATCCAACCATCTCATCCTCTGTCATCCCCTTCTCCTCCTGTCTTCAGTCTTTCCCAGTATCAGGGTCTTTTCCAGTGAATCAGTTCATATCAGGTGGCCAAGTATTGGAGTTTCAGCTTCAGCATCAGTCCTTCCAATGAATATTCAGGACTTATTTCCTTTAGGATTGACTGGTTTGATCTCCTTGCAGTCCAAGGGACTCTCAAGACTCTTCTCCAACACCACAAGTCAAAAGCATCAACTCTTTGGCACTCAGCTTTCTTTATATTCCAACTCTCACATTTATAGATGACTACTGGAAAACCATAGCTTTGACTGGATGGATCTTTATAAGTGATATACTGACCTTTATATCACTTCAATTTTTGGTAGATTTGAGATTTATTATAGTACTACACACATACATAGAACAGATCTTTTATAAACAAAATGTAACTGCTTATATTTACAGAATGAATTTATACACATGATTTACATAAAGCTTTTCTCTTCACTACCACTAAGAATGAAATAGAGCGAAACTTCAGTTGTAGGATATTAATTCGATGGATTATATTTGTTTATTAGCACAAACTATATATTCTCACAACCTTAAGCAGGATTAATAGACATGGAGTTCCTGAAGATGGTATGTTCTAGTCCATGTAGAGTTACATAATGAACAGCTGTTGATGATTAATCACAATTTTTAATGGCTAGTGAGCTTATTCTGTACTCCTGGAAAAGCAAAAATGCATTTTTTTTTTTCAGTCTGAAATCTGAGTAAACAAATTTTGAAAAAATGTGATGCTGACTTGTTGGTTTCCAATTCACTAACAGGGAGCTTTTGCTTTCCCAATGATTGAGATAAATGAAACATCTTGTAAGTATACTTATATTGGGCGTGGTAGGCTTCGTTTATATAACAAATTATAGTTGCATAATCTATGACTGCAGCAATGCTTAGGTGGTATAAATGAGCTGCTTCCCTAGAGATTCTCAAATTGTGGAAGAGGCAGGTGCTAAAGTGTCCCAGAATTCAGGATTCTTTAAATGGAATTTCTAATGGATTTGCTACTTTTCTTTGCCATTTCTGCAAGCACAAACATGATCTAGCATTTCAATAGCCATAGTGAAAACCAGACTATCAAAGAATGAACTTAGATTTAACTTAACCCTCCTTATCTTCACCCGACTTCACTGCCAGAACCCAAGTTGTTATATATTTGTGCATGACATATAGCTAAGTTAGAGGTATCTTACTTAAATGTTCTGATTAATATGCTAATATTAATACTGTATTTCTTTCCTGTTTTTTTTTTAAATAATGAAGCATTTCTCTGACAAATCATCTGTTTTATTCAGGGGAAATGCATACACTATGTTAATGAATGCTACTACAAAATGCATCATCTTCTTTTCCAGTTAATCTAGTTATAGTTACAGTCTTTTAGTAGAAATTTTATCCTCTGTTTTGAGAAAAATGTTTATAGGTGCCTGAAACAGTTTCCTGCTGAACCTGTTAACTAAAAATGTATTTCTGAATGTCCTCAGCTTGCTTGTTATTTCCTAAGTTTCAAAGATTAGGGTACTTAAGTCATTCAGTTCTTTCTTTCTAGCTATTTCTAGTCACTGTGAAATTTTTTCTTGCAGAACATGAGATGTTACTGACACATCACAAAAGTCAAGGGATGCTAGTGCCATAGGATGGGTTTCCTAAGGAATAGACCCCGAGTCTCTGAAATTTATGTGCAGAGGACTGCTTTAGGCAATAACTAGGAAAAATGATTGAAGATATGTTGAGCAGGGTAAGAAGGTGAGGTATGATGCAATTGCAATAGTGGCCTTGGACCATCTTACAGGAAGTGCTCCTCTTGAGATGACTCTTCAGAGTTTTATGTTCAAGGCAAGGAGCCAGGTTTTTATGTTCTGTATCCATCACCCATTTAATGCAGGCCACCCTTGGGGTGGGGGCTAACTTTGGGCCAACCTATTTTCTTTGGCTTAAGCTGATTCCTGGAGAAAGACTAATCAGATAACTCTTGACCACCAACATTCCTAACAATGGATAAAATGAATGTTTCAGTCCCAAGGAGGAGCTCTGTGAAGCGCACTACAGTATTCATGATAATGAAATGCCTAACTTCTGGTACCACATTCGTACTGCTAGTTGTAAGTGATGAATAGCTTGCATGTTGTATGGAACATTAAAGCCATTTAAGTAAACTCTGGGTTGTTAACATCCAAATTATTCTATAGCATAGCTATCTTTAGATAACTTTAGAAATGCCAGCTTCTAATTTCCTACTGAGATCCTAGGGAAGTTATAGTCAAGAATATCACTAGCTTTAAAGGGAATAATTTGTACAGAATCTCCTATGTTAGACAAAGAATAAAAACATCTCCACATGTGAAGCTTTGAACATCCCTTTGTTTATTTTATCCTTTGAATGAATACAGAGTTGTTTTGGTTTCAGAGTATTTTAACCAAAATGACATTGAAGATTTTCACACTTTTGCTTCATTCCTAATAAGTTTGCAACTATTAGATGTGAGTATTTAAAAACACTTTTATTGATTTGGGTTAAAAATTATAAGCAAAAAAATTACTCTGACTACTAAATAAAATAATATGACTTAAAAAAAGATCCACTTTGAAGCCATGTTTAGAGTGAAGAGGATGATAGTTGCTGAATGATGTAAATTTTGATATTTTTTGACACAGTTATTACAATTATTACCATGTGTGTGTGTGTGAGTCACTTAGTTGTGTCTGACTCTTTGTGACCCCATGGACTATAGCCTGCAAGATTCCTCTGTCCATGAGATTCTCCAGGCAAGAATACTGGAGTGGATTGCCATTTCCTTCTCCAGGGGATCTTCCTGACCCAGGGATCGAACCCAGGTCTCTTGCATTGCAGGCAGATTCTTTACCATCTGAGCTATAGGGAAGTCCTCTAATTATTACCATGGCAAAAATAAATCCAGATGTGTGGTGAGTATAAAAGAGTGGAAAAGTGGCATAATTGAAACAAGAACATAAAAATTTGACTGCTGAATGAACAGGTCAATTTGTATTTAACGCTAATGGATCAACTAGTATTTGGAATGAGTGTTGGTGACAGATGGTATAGTTACACAGTCCTATTGCAGTCAATTAACAAGTAATTGACAGATGTACTCATGGTGCTGAGCAATTATTTGAATAAAAATGTTTAGGATTGTTTCCTAATCTTCAAGGTTTACCAAATGTAATTACAGTTAATTCTTTGTATCAATTGCACTACATAAATTAGCATATTCACTAATTCAGAATGCCAGTATTGTTTTAACTATGTAATTAACTCATCCTCATGGTTTGTTTGATTAATGGAATAATCCATCTTATCTTGGTCTCTATTAATATTGTTTCTTTGTCCATCAAAATGATGATCCCCAACAAAAAGCATACTTCTATTAAGTAAACATCAATATTATATACTAAAAGCTCTAGCTCAATAAGACATTGGATAAAGAGAAATAGTAAAATAATCATTCTCATCTTAAAGTTTTATCAATGGAAACTTTCCTCATAGAATTTTGTATTATACTAACTTGTTTAGGTCAACTTATTCTTTAAGCTTAGGATATAAAATTTTACCTGCTTTATGTTGTCCTAGAGAAAAATGGTTCCTAGACCATATATTATAGCACTATTCTTAGGTTAGGAATCATGTAATGAGATATAGATACATTCTTGTGGGAAAAAATGGATGACTGATAAAGTATTTTAAAACCTACATGGGAAAATTTTTTTTTAATTTAGTTGAAAAAACATTGGGATAAGTCCCCCTTCTTCTACCCACAAAATACATAGAAAAGTTGAATAAACTATCAGAGCATTAAAAATAAAAGTTAAACTCAAAGGTACCAAGTGGCGAAAAAGTTGAGAGTGCTCAGAACTGAAGAAGTGAGTTTTGTAGACAACTGTTCCAGCCCATGGGGATATTTGAAGCATGTATTCTTAAGAGATAGTTGGTATTTAAATGTCAGTGAGCATTGATCTTTCAGGGCCACAGGTCTGAAAGTTTGAATTCTAAAAAGGAGAAATGTACAAAAAAGTAAGATAAAAATTTTAGAGACTATGTGTACCTACACATAAGTAAATAAAAACCTTATGTGGGTTAAACAATACACAACTGCAGAAAATACTAGTAAAATACAACAGATTCAATGAAATTACTCAAAAGAAAGGAATTACACTATATTATCCATCATTTGTCAAATTCAAACTCAGACAAGAGAAAATTGAAAGGAGACACTATTCTAAGAAATGTTAATAACATTCTAAGAAATGTTAATGTTTCAGATTCAAGAGAAATGCAGCTTTTCAGATTGAAAGAAAATATATCAAGTCCCTCCAACTAGACATAGTGCTCTGAAACTATAATGTATCAAAGATAAAAAAGATGTGAAGAACCTAGAGAGAAATGACCCAATATTTATAAAGAGACATAATTAGATGGATATCATATTTCTCATTAGGTAAAATAGATATATGAGTACAATAAAATATTTTCTAATTGCTGGGGAAACATAGACATTCATAAACCAAAAAAAAAAACAAAAATAAAATGGTGCCCATGGTGCCCATGGACCCTCTGTGAAAGACATACTAAGGAATATGCTTTAGCAAGAAGAAAATTGAATTCATAAGAAAAGTTTGAAAGGCAAGAAAACATTGTGACCAAAGCAACTGAACCAGTGAACTTAAAAATATTAAAATACTAATATCACTAACAGTAACTGCTTTTGGAGGGTTTAAAAGGTAAATACTTAAAAACTTAAACACTGAATAGTAATTCAAGTGAGTAAAAAGGAGTAGCTAAAAGGAATATAATTTTTACACATATTTGAAAAAAGATAGTGATATTTATTACCTTTAGATTTTATTAGGAAAAAGTAAAGTTAAATGTGTATCAGAAAAATTTTAAGTAAGATGGAACCACTGCAACAGTAGAAATAGAATGTGTCTTAACAAGAAAGAAAATTTCCAAGTCAATGGAAAATAGGAAATAAAAAACACAAGATACAAAGAAAAACATAGTAAATTAATAAACTCATAATAAGATGTAGAAATAAATCCAAATATATTTTATGTTGAGGTGCATTCCTTAAACACTAATTTGTTGATAGTTTTTATCATGAAAGGATATTGAATTTTTAAGTTGCCTCTTCTTTATCTACTGACATAATCAACATTATTTTTATCCTTTATTCTCTTAATGTGACATATCACATTGATCTATTTGCAAATGTTGAATCATTTTTGCATTCCAGGGATACGTCCCACTTGATCATAGTAAATGATCCTTTTAATGTGCTATTGAGTTCAGTTTGCTAGTATGTTGTTGAGGATTTTTGCATCTATGTTCATCAGGAATACTGACTTTTTTTTTCTTTTTTGTAGTGTTCTTATCTATATGCTGACCTCATAAAATAAATTTGGAAATGTTTCCTCTTCATCTGTTTTTTGAAAGAGTTTGAAAAGAACTGGTACATATTATTTAAATGTTTGATAGAATTCAGTGAAGCCATCTAGTTCTGGGCTTTTCTTTGTCTCTGTTTGCAGAGACAGGTGACATGATCCTATATGTAGAAGATCCTGAAGACTCCACAAGAAAACCTGTTATACCTAATAAACAAATTCAGTAAAGTTGCAGGATACAAATCAACATACAAAAATCAGTTGTGCTTCTATACACTGGCAGCAAACTAGCTGAAAAAAAAAGGTACAGAAATAGTTCCTTTACAATAGCATCAAAAAGAAGAAAATACTTAGGAATAAATGTAATCAAGGAGATGAAAGACCTGTTACTGAAAACTGTAAAACATTGATTAAAAAAATGAAAAAGGCATACATATATTAATAGAAACATATCCAATCTACATTGATTAAAAGAATTAGTATTATTAAAATCTCCATACTACACAAACTTTTCCGTATATTCAATGCAATCCCCGTTAAAACTCCAATGGCATTTTTCACAGAAAAAGAAAACAAAATCCTAAATTTGTATGGAATCACAAAAGACCCCAGATATACAAAGCAATCTTGAGTAAGAAGAACAAAGCTGGAGGCATCGTATTTTCTGATTGCAAATCATATTACAAACTACAATAAGCAAAACAGTATGGTACTAGCATAAAAACTGACACGTAGATAATAGGAAAGAAAGAGAGCCCACAACATGTCTTTAAATAATCTTTTACAAAGTTGCCAACGATAGACAATGAGGAAGGATAATCTCTTCAATAAATAGCATTGAAAAAACTAGATAGCCATATACAAAAGATGTGGGGTGATTATAAAATATACCTAAGTGATATAGTTCCATCTTATATTTATTTAATATTTTTCTGTTTGGAGAGCAGTGTTCTATGTTGCTGTGTTATTTACTAAACATCTGTTACATGCCAGGTGTTATGATGATTTCTGGAGATAGTAAGAATATGTGTCACTACCTATTTTAAACAGCTTAATCTACTCAGTGGTACAGACAAAAAATTCTACAGATTGGAAGAAAAAGAGGACTAAGAAAGTGATTTGAAATACAGAGAATTTCAGAGATCTTTGAAAGAACAATTTGAGTTATGTGAGAAGAGATGAATAACAGTGGTTTTAAGCCAAGTAACAAATGATTGCAGACATAAAAGGAAATTTCCATATCCCAGTTTTATAAAGTGGGTTCAGTATTAGGAAATTTAACCTATTTCATGGGAAAAGAAGATAAAACGTATTAGTGCCTACAAAAACCTTCAAATACCTTACCAATATGTTTCAGGAAGTAACAGCAAATAAATGTGTGTATGTGTATGTGTGTTCAGTAGCTCAGTCGTGTCTGAGTCTTTGCAACTCCATGGACTGTAGCCCGCCTAGCTCCTCTGTCCATGGAACCATGGGATTTACCAGGCAAGTATACTGGAGCACGTAGCCATTTCCTCCTCCGGAGGATCTTCCCAACGTAGGGATGGAAGCTGCATCTCTTGTGTCTTCTGCATTGGCAGGCAGATTCTTTACCACTAGCACCCCCATATGTGATGACATATTAAAATTTTTCTTATTAAAATTAAAAACACAGCAAGCATTCTAATGGCCACAGTGATTTTTCAATATTATTTTGGTGATTCTAGGTAATGGAAAAAGACCCAATGCAATAAATGTAGTTAAAAAAAAATAAAGTTTTGTATTCAGATGATATAATTGCATACCTAAGAAAATCAAGAAATTCAGCCATTGATCTATTTGAATGGAAAAGAAAATTTATTAAGATGGCTGGCAACAAGAAATCAAAAGCTTTCCTTTTATACTAGAATAACAGGATGTTAACTTGGAGGCTTTGACTGAACTCCAAGTTACAATGTGCTGTGAGTCAGACTGACAGGCTGCAATTTCAAAGAAAGTGTCTGGGAACCTGTTGGATGAGTCATCTTTAACAAGGATCTAAAAGGATCAGGTTGCTGGAGATTCGGAGATTCAGCAGGATTTGATGAGAACCGGCTTGAAAAAAATCTGTGCTCTCTTCATATCTCCCACTGCAGGCAGGGAGGAAAATAACTGATCCTCTTTCTAAAATATAGGGAGAAGGCTTCATGAGGCAGAGGAGAGGGATGGTGAACAAAATGAATATGAGGGGGGCTCCTGAGTTGTTGGAAACAGTCTATTTTTGTAATCTAGGCAGTTTTTACACTAGTATGTGCACTATGTGAAAAGTCATTGATCTTTACACTAATGACATATGTCCTTTTAATGTGTCAGATCAGATCAGATCAGTCGCTCAGTTGTGTCCGTCTCTTTGCGACCCCATGAATCACAGCACGCCAGGCCTCCCTGTCCATCACCAACTCCCGGAGTTCACTCAGACTCACATCCATCGAGTCAGTGACACCATCCAGTCATCTCATCCTCTGTCGTCCCCTTCTCCTCCTGCCCCCAATCCCTCCCAGCATCAGAGGCTTTTCCAATGAGTCAGCTCTTCGCATGAGGTGGCCAAAGTACTGGAGTTTCAGCTTCAGCATCAGTCCTTCCAAAAAACACCCAGGACTAATCTCTTTTAGGATGGACTGGTTGAATCTCCTTGCAGTCCAAGGGACTCTCAAGAGTCTTCTCCAACACCACAGTTCAAAAGCATCAATTCTTCGGTGCTCAGCCTTCTTCACAGTCCAACTCTCACATCCATACATGACCACAGGAAAAACATAGCCTTGACTATTTTTACTTAAAAATATGTATTTCTTTAGCTTGTTGAAGTTCAACACTATAGAAGCTGTGCAGCTAATCGGGCCTTTCCACGTCCCCCAGTCTTAAAATGATTAGAAATCTTGGAAACAAAAATAATGTGTCTTCTCTGAGAATAACTGGAGATGATCTTATATTATTGAAGCTTGCAGGACTGCTATCATAATTTTTTTCCTATTTTCTTTAACTTTTGTAGAATTAAAGCAGAGATACCAAATTGAACACAAAGACTCAGATACGTCTGAATGATTGGTGAGATGAGTGTGCAAGTTGAATAGCATTCCAAGAAGGTGATAAAATCCTTGTCGACACTGAGGCCACATTGCACTGTGCCTGGCTTACAGAATTTTCTCAATAAGTATTTGTTGAATAGTTAGGTAAATGGGAAGATGGATGGATGGGTGAATAACAGACAGGCGGAGAGCTTATGATGAATGACAGAGTCAGAATAGAGCTGACTAAGAAACCGTTTCTGGATTATCAGCGGGCGGATCACTGTAATTCTCTGAAGATCTACACCTGGTTTTTGTTTCCTGTCCTGACTGATTGCAGTGACTTCATGTCCAAGTACAGAGGCCATCAGTAGCGCTGTGAAAGTGGTTTCATTAAGCCTCAGTAAGACTTGAAACACAAGTAAACATGCTTGGAAACACATTACAACCAAGCATGGTGAAATTCTGAGCCTTGTCCCTGTAGCCTCAAGTTTACCCCTGACCACTTGTAACACATCTCCTGGTATTAGCAACAGTAATTGAAGGACATTTGTCATGTGGCTACAACCGACATTGACAGGTTTTGGAGATAACAACCAATATCATTTGAATTTTTCTGCTAATATGATTTAGTTACAGAGCCAGGACCAGTGCAAGGTGCTACAAGAACTTGAATATAATTGCCTCCTTAGCTTTTGTACCCTTGGTACATTTCTTGTTTCACCCTAGTTTAAGCCTTGTTTGATAACCATTTGCTGATGATAACTAGAGAATACCAGGTTAATTACCAAAGAAATTTCACTGTCTTCCATATCCACTGATGAAGATTCTTAACAAGCAAATATGCAAAATAGCAAAGCTAAAAATACTGGCCTCGGGTCATTGCTTTTAGTGGAAAATGATAATAACTGTAAATTCTACATCTTAGATAAATATTAGTTACTGCAATTTTTACTCAGTTGACTTCTTCACACATTGATTGAAGTGCTTGCCTAGGAGTAACTAGACAGGCCAAAGATAAAGCATAATCATCACACTTGGGAGCCTAACACTGATTTATTGTAGGGTATATTTTCCCCCTTAACAATAGTAATATGTATACAATGACCAGTCTCCAGTCTATTATTTCATATTGTGGCTAAGCAGGACATTTTTTTTTAAAGTTTAAAGCCATATAAAAATTAAGAAAGTTTTCAAATGATATATAATGTATACCATGCTGACCTGCAAACTTGTATGCTCTGGAACACCACTCACAAAAGCTGTAGTTTTATTTCTACAGAAAATGACGTCAAAAAGCTAGGACCAATTTTGGTGAATGTAGGCTGGTGTGGGACCCAATTTTAAAAATAGAAATGTCCTGACTAATCTGTTATGTTGGCAACAGATCTAAAGACTCTAGACTGGTACCTTTGAAGATCTGAGAAAATGAAGACAAGCAAAGACAGATTCGCCTTCACCATTGTGGTTAAGATAAATCCTTCATTCAGTTAGCACAGCAAAGAAATTTCATTTAGATTTTAACTTTTTGATATATAATTCACAAAAGGAATTTGTCTCACTTCTAAAATAACTTTTCAAGCATCAAACAACAGAATAAATATTTTTTTAACACTAGAAAAACATTTGCGATTTTTCTGACAATGCCCTAGGTTCAGGAAAAGGAAAAGTAAAAACAAACTTTGTTTTCTAGAGTTTTCCTAACAAAAATTTTGCATTTGTCTCTGGAAACAAATTCTCCTGGGTAATTTTGCCAACCATATGTTGTCAGAAACTTAACATTTTTTTAAAGATTATATTGTGTACTTCTATTTATTTCATTAATCTCAAATGGAGGTTAGTCATATACAGTTTTTAAATTGTTGATGAATTGACCAATCTATTATAAGAACTTATATTCTGGATGAAAGGAAGACAATTGCCCATTATATCCCCAGTGATCTGACCGCAGATGTAGACCTGGATGTTCAGAAGCAAGCCAAAAAACTTTGTCATATGGTGGCCCATATGCAGCTTTCATACCATGCACTGAGAAAGGGCGTTCACATAGTCTGAGCAAGTTCAAGGTGACTTCTGTAGGAGGAAAGATCCAACTCTTGAGAGAGAAGAAGTGAGGAGGACAAAAGAGGGAGAGAGAAGGAGAAAGGCGGAAGGCAGGAAGGTATGAGAAAAGACAAATCTAAATGAATTGTTGGGCTCAGATTTGAGTGAACACAGTGGAGTGCTAGAATTGGCTGGTAGCAGCCCAGAGCAGACTGTGGCCATCTCTTCCCAACTCTGTGCTCAGTAATATCATATAAGTTGCTTCAAATAGATCATAGCAGAAGTGTTACACTGCAAAAATAAGTAAATGCATGCAGGAGACCCATATTCGATCCCTGGGTTAGGAAGATACCCTGGAGAAGGAAATGGCAACCCATTCCAGTATTCTTGCCTGGAAAATCTCATGGATGAAGGAGCCTGGCTGGCTACAGTCTATGGGGTTGCAAGAATCGGACACAACCACCACCACACCACAAATTGGGGCATCATCTGTAGTTCTCTTCCCACCAGCCCTAGGAGCTAAACATTTACAAGCTTACTCTGATTGACCTGTAAACTCTCAATGGCCATTGTGATAAAGAAAAGCAATGTAACAAAATGAGTTAGGATGAAGGGATGAAGGAGGAGAGGAGAGAAATAAGGGGGTCATGAAAATAATTTAATAACCTAGGTGATCATGCCTACCAGAAAAGAACCCAGAGTTATTGAGCTGATTGGGAAAAAAATACTTGCTGTTTCTCTGGATTACAGAAAGTTGTCCATTTTTAGGGTGTTAAAGAAGATTTGGAGGTAAAACATAATAATTAAAATGTGATATAAATTGGGAACAAAAGGAGATAAACACAGGGATTTTTCATGAAGATTTAAAGAAGATTACGAGTAAAAAAGATTTTTAATCTCTTGGTTTAAATCAGTTTGGTATAGTCTAACCAATACTGCTTGTAATAGCTAACTTCTTCAAGGTTCCTAGAATGTGCCAGAATGTCCAGACTGTCCTAGAATAGGTTAGTGACTTTGTATACATTATCTAATCTAATATTCATGGAAATTAAATAAGTACTATTATTATCCTCATTGTACAAATAAACTAGCTGGAATTTGTGCTGTGCTTAGTCACTCAGTCCTATCTTACTCTTTGCGACCATGTGGACTGTGGCCTGCCAGGCTCCTCTGTCCATGGGATTCTCCAGGCAAGAATACTGGAGTGGGTTGCCATGCCCTCCTCCCGGGGATCTTCCTAACCCAGGGATCAAATTCAGGTCTCCTGCATTGCAGGCTGATTCTTCACCATCTGAGCCACCAGGGAAGCCAGATAAAATTTAGATATGTGACAACACTTACCCAAGGACTGACCCAGACTCAGCATTAGCATATTTTGCTATGCCACTCCAGGAGTTGCAAAATCTATTTGAAATGCAAAATTTTGGATTAAATTATGTAATGGAGTATTGATTCTCAAGTAAGACAAAGTACCAGTGAGATTTATTTTTCTGTTTTTATAACTGTGGTCTAAATTGGTATCAGTTTTACAGTACCCCTAACATATACACTTCTCATACATATCCAGTGCTGTTGTTGCTCAGTCCCTAAGTCGTGTTCCACTCTTTGCAGCCCCCTTGAATGCAGCATGCCAGGCTTCCCTGTCCTTCACTATTTCTTTGAGTTTGCTCAACTCATGTCAGTTGACTTGATGATGCCATCCAACCATCTCATCCTCTGCTACTCCTTTCACCTTTTTCCTTCGGTCTTTCCCAGCATCAGAATCTTTTCCAATGAGTCAGCTCATTGCACCAGATGCCCAGAGTACTGGAGCTTCAGCTTCAGCATCAGTCCTTCCAATGAATCTTGGAAAGAACAAATCTTTCCAAGAAATCTTCAGGTTTGATTTTCTTTAGGATTGACTGGTCTGATCTCCTGGCTGTCCAAGGGACTTTCAGAAGTCTTCTCCAGCACTACAGTTTGAAGCATCAATTCTTCAGTGCTTAGCATTCTTTATGGTCCAACTCTCACATCCATACATGACTACTGGTAAAACCATAGTTTTGACTATATGGACCTTTGTTGGGAAAGTGCTGTGGTTGCTTTTTAATATGCTGACTACGTTTGTCATAGCTTTCCTTCCAAGAAGCAAGCATCTTCTAACTTCATGGCTGCAGTTACTACCCTCAGTGATTTTGGAGCCCAAGAAAAGAAAATCAGTTTCCTACTTTTTCCCCATCTATTTGCCATGAAGTGATGGGACCAGATGCCATGATCTTCATCTTTTGAATGTAGAGTTTTAAGCCAGCTTTTTCACTCTCCTTTTTCACTCTCATCAAGAGGCTTTTTAGTTTCTCACTTTTTGCCATTAAAGCAGTATCATCTGCTTATCTAAGGTTGTTGATATTTCTCCCAGCAATTTAGATTCCAGCTTGTGACTTATCCAGCCTAGCATTTCACATGATGTACTCTTCATATAAGTTAAATAAACAGAATGACCATTTATAGCCTTGTCTTACTCCTTTCCCAATTTTGAACTGGTCAGTTGTTCCGTGTAAGCTTCTAACTGATGCTTCTTGACTCGCATACAGGTTTCTCAGAAGACAGGTAAGGTGGTCTGGTTTCCCATCTCTTTAAGAATTTTCCACAGTTTGTTATGATCCACATAGTCAAAGGCTTTAGTGAAGTCAATGAAACAGAAATAGATATTTTTCTGAAATTCCTTTGCTTTCTCTGTGACGCAACAAATGTTGGCAATTTGATCTCTGGTTTCTCTGCCTTTTTAAAATCCAGCTTGTATGTACATCTGGAATATCTTGGTACAGGTACTGCTGAAACCCAGACTGAAGGATTTTGAGCACAGCCTTACTAGCATGGGAAATGAGCACAATTGTCCAGTAGGTTCAACGGTTTTTGGCACTGCCCTCCTTTGGAATTGGGATGAAAACTGACCTTTTCCAGTCCTATGGCCACTGATGAGTTTTCCAAATTTGCTGGCATATTGAATGCAGCACTTTCACAGCATATTCTTTTAGGATTTGAAATAGCTCAGCTGGAATTCCATCACCTAGCTTTATTTTTGGTAATGCTTCCTAAGACCCATTTCACACTCAAGGATGTCTGGCTCTAGGTGGGTGACCACACCATCGTGGTTATCTGGGTCCTTAAGATCTTTTCTGTATAGTTCTTTTGTATATTCTTGCCACCTCTTAATATCTTCTGCTTCTGTTAGGTCCTTACCATTTCTGTTCTCTATCATGCCCATCCTTACATGAAATGTTTCCTTGACAGCTCTAATTTTCTTGAAGAGATCTCTAGTCTTTCCCATTTTGTTGTTTTCCTCTATTTCTTTGCATTGTTCACTGAATAAGGCCTTCTTTTCTTTCCTTGCTATTTTTTGGAACTCTGCATTCAGTTGGGTATATCTTTCCCTTTCTCCCTTGCTTTTTGATTCTCTTCATTCCTCAGCTATTTGTAAAGCTCCTCAGACAACTGTTGTGCCTTCTTATATTTCTTTCTCTTGGAAATGGTTTTGATCACTGCCTCCTGTACAATCTTAGGAACCTCTGTCCATAGTTCTTCAGGTACTCTGTCTATAAGATCTAATCCCTTGAATCTATTTGTCTCCTCCACTGTATCCACATATCCACATACATGATATATAAAGCATTATTTTATTGTTGCAAAAATATGAAAAAGCCTGATTCACTGTATAATGTATATCTAGAAACTTCAACAAGCTAAATAAATACTTTTTAAAAGTAAATATTTAAATTACAATACACATAAAAGTGAATAGATCATACATGTAAAGCTCAATAAAAACTGCTTTGTTAAAGAAACAGACCATTTCCAATAACTCAGGAGACAAACCTCTTTGGTCAACCCTCACCCCCCCACACACACTACTACTACCCTGACTTTTATCACCAAAGATTAGTTTTGCTTATTCTTGAATTTAAAGAAATGGAATAATAATGCATAAAAATTGTATTTGACTTTTTGTTTGTTCAGTATTGTATTTGTGAGGTCCACTCATGCTATTGTGTGTCACTGTATATCATTCTCATTGCTGCGAGACATTTCAATATTTATTTACTTATTTGACTACTAATAGTCATTTGAATTGAGAAATATTAAAGCGTGTTTCTTCCCTTACTCCTCCATCTTAAGTTAAATCTTTTTAGCTGTAGGCAAAAGCTTTGAGAGTTGGAAGGATTTCTTAAAAGAATTTGCTGGCAAATACACTAATATAAGTTAACCTTCACCTTTGTTCAACTTTACCTTTATGGAAGTCATCTTATTTACTAAATTCCTAAATTTAAACATTCCCAAAGCACTTCAGAGACAAAGTTTCTTATTACCTATTTGACTAAAGAGACCACAAAACCTTAGTAAATTAACATGTGACCCAAAATTTTCCACATGCAATCGATATGAATGGAAAGATCTCTAGTAATCCTGTGAGCAGCTTTGAGTCTAAAAGTTGGACTAAGAGTATAAACACTCTGACAAAAACCTTGTTCTACAAAAGCTCTTTAAGACAGTATTCCACTTTCTTTACACATACTATAACCGCTTTCTCAGAGGCAATGCTCAGCAAAAGTCTGAAGATTTGAATTGAATTTGGTTATTTCAACAAAGGAAAATGGACAGTATTATATATAGAGAACTCACTAAATCAACTAATGACTAAAACATTTTCAGTCCTGTGGAAAATAAACAATATTCAGCATACACATATCCCTTTTCCTATTATTCTAAAATTAGTACTTCTTTTAAAACAAATTTTTTTTTTTTTTGTATTGGGGTATAGCCAATTATTCAATATTTTGGTCACCTGATGCAAACAGCCGACTCATTGGAAAAGTCCCTGATGCTGGAAAGGATTGAGTGCAGAAGTAGAAGAGGGTGTCAGAGGATGAGATGGCTGGATGGCATCACTGATGCAATGGACATGAACTTGGTCAAACTTTGGGAGATGGTGAGGGACAGGGAGGCCTGGCACGCTGCAATCTGTTGGGTCTCAAAGAGTCAGACACAACAACAACATAGCCAATTAACAGTGTTGTGACAGTTTCAGGTGAACAGTGAAGGGACTCAGTCACACATATACATGTATCCCTTCTTCCCCAAACTCCCCTCCTACCCAGGCTGCCACATCACATTGATCAAAATTCCCTGTGCTATACAGTAGGCACTTGTTGGTTATCTATTTTAAACATAGCAGTGTGTACATGTCCATCACAAACTCTCTAACTATCCCTTCCTGCTATTCATCTTCCAGGCAACCATAAGTTCATTCTCTAAGTCTGTGAGTCTTAAAACCAGTACTTCTCAATTTCTTTAATATAGTGGAAGCTTTGAACCTCCTCAGAACAGTTCTTGATGAACCAGTTTTTTCCCAGATGATTTTAGTGCGCCCACTCAGGAGTCTATGAGGTTTCTGTGGACACCATATTAAGAAATTCTCTTCTAAATGTTTGACATGAAACATTTGTTGTGTTACTACATGCCAGGCAATATACTACTGTACATACTGCAGCATGAATTCCCAATGGGTTAATATCACCCTCAAGGGGACAAAAATTTGTCCTTAAGAGTTAAAAAAATAAAGTCTTACTATACTTTATGTGTAATGTATAGATATAGATACAGTGTATTAACTGATTTACAATATATCTGTGGTATTAAACTTTTATGGGGTAGAGACAAATAGAAAAAGAAAAAAAGGTATAAAATGTCTCATTAGGGGGTCAATGGAACTGCATTGGAGATAGGAAGGGCTAAGAAATAAATACTGGGTAAGAGAGGTTTGACTTTAAGCATTTCAAGTAAACTTTGTAAGTCACCTCAGTTTCAATTAAACATCTTTTAAATATCTCTGAATATGTTATTTTAATCAAGGCAAAATGTGTTGTTAAGAATATTCAAATTTTGAAGGCCTAACCATGGGTGTCTCCCACAGTAAGCAATAAAATAATCATTTGCCCTTCAAAGCTAAAGTTTTAGCAATTTTTCATGTATTTTAAAAATCTCTGAAGATAATTTTACATAATGTATTGGCTCTAACACATTATAGATGTAATTATTTCTAATTTTTAATGATATATCTTACAAAATTACAAATTATACATAATTGTTTAGCTTTGTACTTAGTGATATGATTTAGAAAGAAATTATTATTATTGTTCTCCCAAATAAGAAATATCATCATTTAGCACAATTTTAAGTAAGCTTATACTTTTAAAGCTTATATTAAAACTGAAATCTTGGAACCCATTTTTAAAACAATAAGTGAATTATCTTACAGAAAGAATGAACTAATTGCTCTGTTCCTATAGATCATTTCTGGTGGGTGATTATTTTCTAGGTGTGAAAAGTATGTAATTTACTATTCAGGGGCATATTTCATTGGGTGTTTTCATGTCTTTTATGGTCTTCACCTACTCTTTTATTACAATTACAGGGAGTTTCACCATCTACTAAGAGGTAAAACTCAGATATCAAAAATATATATATATATAACCTTGGCATTTAAAAAATGAATTTTAGATGTCATCCAGAATATAAATATATCAGCTCTCTTTTCTCTTATTTATATATGCAGGAAATGCCCTTATTAAGCAATAACTTTGGCAAAAAAAAAAAACAAAAAAACAAAACCCACCAAAGCAACAGAAACAAAATTGAAAGCAACTTCTTGTGTATCACTATCAGTAGTTTTTCATAGTGTGGATCAACTTCCTCAACGACTTGTATAATTTTGTTATGCACAGGTAGACCTGTCCCTAAGCATATGAGACTAAAGATCTTATTAAGCTTGGTAGACTGTCCTTGGGCAACTTTGATAAATACATTTGTTTCATTGATTTTTAGTTGGAAAGCTAGAAATAACATGGAGAAATTGTAATAATAATTCCTGCTTCAAAATTTTCAAGCATTTTATATTTGGCTGGGTGTTATGGGCTGACATATGCCCTGCCTCCAGTTCATTTGTTGAAGTCCTAACCCCCATAACTTCAGAGTGTGACAACATCTGAAGACAGAGTTTTTAAGGTGGTAATTAAGTTAATGGGAGGTTAGTAGAGTTGGGCTCTAACCCAATGGGACTGAGTGTTTTGGGAGAAGAGGAAATTAGGACATAGAGGCATACAGGGGGAAAATGATCTACAAGTCAAGTCAAGGCGAGAGACCTGCAAAGGAACCAACCTTGCCGATATGTGGATTTCAGATTTCCAGTCTCCAAAACTGGGAAAAAACAAATTTCCAGTATTTAAGTTACATAGTCTGTGACACTTACTCTGGTGCCCGAGTAAACTAATATGCTGGGTTGACATTTATAAAAAGTTCTTTATGGATTTTTGATATAATATACAGTCGACCCTTGGATAACAGGAGTGTTAGAGATATTAGAATATTAGAGATACCCACCATCCTTGCAATGGAAAATATGTGTATTGGTATAACTTATAATCACCTTCCATATGCATAGTTCTCCCATGTCTGTGGATGCAGCCGACTGTAGTAGTTTGTGTGTTATACTGTAGGATGTATTCGGTGAAAAAAAGTCTGGGTATAAGTGGACCTGTGCAGTTCAAACTCATGTTGTTCAAGGGTCAGCTGTATTAATTTCTGTGCTTTGCTTTATTTTCCACCCACTTCCATCTCTTTGTCATGTAATTGACTCAGCTAGAATGTTTGGGTAGAATTGGGTAGAATAGGTAGAATTCTACTGAGGGATAAAGGCTCTTTCTTTTAAGGAGAGAGCGCTAAGATTATAGAGTTAGGAATATACAGACTTCATCCTACCTGCATCTTAAACTGTGCCATTTACTTAGACATTTCTTTTACTTTGAAATGGTTAAATATGTTTCTTTCTGTTGCCACAATGAGGATAGAATGATAGGACTAAATATTCTTTAAAACTGAGATAATACACATAAAGCATCTAGCAAAGGGCCTGGATGGAAAAATGATAATAAAGAACAGTGCTCTTTCCATCTTTATTCTCTGCTCTCTTAAACACCATACAGAATAGGAAATAATTACTTACATTTGAATAAATATATCACTCTAATTATGATATTAGTAGTGATAAATCATTTGTTTATTTAAAATTAATTTTGTCTAGTAGATACAGGGATTCTTATCCAGGAATTTATTTTTTACATGTAATTTTTATAGAAGCCATCAAATGATATTGTAGACAATGTAGAAACATATACCATGACCGATTGAATAATTGTTTTTAGCAAAAATAACTACTCTGAGGGATCTTTGTTGACATATAGGTTTTTACCCAGATGTATCTTCACAGTTTAGTCATAACTTTTTTGAAATACATATCAGTTCTATATGCTATGCTTAGTTGCTCAGTCATGTCCAGCTCATTGCGGCCACATGGACTCTATCCACCAGGCTCCTCTGTCCATGGGGATTCTGCAGACAAGAATACTCGAGTGGGTTGCCATGCCCTCCCCCAAGGATCTTTCCAACCCGGGGATCAAACCCAAGTCTCCTGCATTGCAGGCAGATTCTTAACTGTCTGAGCCACCAGGGAAGCAGAAATTAGTTCTAGGCAGTTCTAATTACAACAGTCTTTGATCATTGTACAGTTTCTTTCTATAACAAGGAAATCTTCATTTATATTTTTATTTCTATGGACAAAGGAGAATATTTTAAAGGCCACTTTGAAACATGTATCTCCATTTCTTCAAAATCAATGTCTAAAATTATCAAATGTTTTAGAAGTGTTCAGCTTGTTACAGAAGATTTCTTCATTATTAACCCACAGATACTCTGCTATTGACGTTCATGGTAACATACTCATCAAATGGAATCTGAATTTTCTCTGGAAAAAACAAAGCTATTCATTGCTGGAACATTCCTTTACCTAAAGGAGGGATTTGTGTATATCATAATATGTAGATTTTATTATTTTGGTCATATATATTTCTGATACCTTGAATGCAATATGGTTTTTAAAAATGTTTCTAGTCTTTTCATTCTAGATCAGTTCATTTCACTAACCTTCCCATAAATCTGGCACTATTATCATCCTGTTCACTTTCCAGTTAAACACACAGAAAGGTTAAGGACTCTTATCATTGTAATCTTTTTTTCAAATCATTGCCATATCCTACTGCTGCTTTTTGGTATCATCTATTGAATGAGTTCTTTCTGCTCAATTTTAAAAGATTTGTGCATATAAGTTAGAGACTGAAGAGCAGCAACATACTTTACAGGGTCTTTCAATGTTCAGTCATTCCATTTCCCACATTAATCCAGTCTTCAATCAGCACATGGATGCTGATTGATGACATGAAACAGTCACAAGCTAGAGAGATGCATGAGAGTTTCTAATGATGAAAATAATCATCCTCATTATATGTATTTTACTAAGTTCTTCAAATTTCATAATCATGGACTCAGAATTGAAGGTAAACATCACTTTATACTATAAAACTGTATATTTGGCAAAGACATTTATAAACCTTAATATGGATGGAAGTTAATGTATTAAGTGAGATAAAGGAAAAGAATACATAATTCTAGTATGACAAAAATTTACAGCTATCTGTTAGAGGAAATCAGTTGGTGATGTGTATCTTATACAATCACAAAACTGTTGCAATGGAACCTATAGAGGTGACACAGAAACTTCAACAATCTATTCATCTTTTGGAAGTCAGTTCTACCTGATCAGAACAACTGACAAAGTCTTGCCTGGTCTTATGGACCTTTTCCTGCACTGGAGGGTTAAGGAAGTGATTACAGGAACTATCATTTTGGGCCCAATTTTGATCAGCAAGGAGAATTCGGTTCATAAAGTGCCAGTGACAAGAGACTGGAAAAACTGGCCATGTCATTTTTAAGAATTTGGAGTATCTCAGGAAGGACATTCATTAAATGGGTACTCTAGACTTTAAGAAGAAAGACTTCAAAAACTTCAGATATGAAAAATGTAGAAGCTCAGAAAGGTAGCAAAAGGTGCTAATGACAAGACTCTATCAATGCAAATCTCAAATTATTTTAATGAGGAAGAAAAGAAGGCTGATAGGGGAAGAAAATGGCATAACGATGCAGAGAACTTTATTATATCTACGTATCATAAAAAGACATGCACAGAAAACAGAGAGGAAGACAGATAACCAAAAGGAAGACAAATAACTCTAAATATAGGACTGTAGCATGGATTGGCAAGAATAGTGCAGGAAGGTCAACATCCATAATGAGCTGAAGTTTGCAAAATTTGCTACCAACCACTGAATTTGGCCTCAAATGGAAATGAGTAGGGCTATTTTGGGTGAAAAGTCAAGGCTGTTCTGGTTGATATGTTTTCTCTCTTGCTCTCTTGCACTTTGCTCTTTCTATATTAAATAAATGCATTATCTAATGTTAAAAAATTTTTCCTTTAGTTTCTAGTATTTTCCCTAAGCCTTTCTCACTTTAATATATGGGATCTATAGTTTAAAAAATAATTTTCCAGTCTACCAATGCAGGAAATAGAAGGTCCCAAAGCCAAGATGTCAAGCTGAATGTGTTAGGAGTCCACAAGAAGAAAGCAGATAGTAAGAGACTTCAGGATACACATCTTCAGATGAAGGGCAAAGGTGGTACTCACAAGAGGATATTTTTCAACCTTCTCAAGATGTTTCTCTAACAAAATGTGATAGAATTATTATTGAAATATTCGAAAAGACAGAAAACTAGGGGCAGTAATCAAAGATGAGCCTTGTTTGGCTTGACTCTTTCAAAGATTGTCTGTAATGTCTAACTTTTTGCAACCTCATGGACTGTAGCCCACCAGGCTCCTCTGTTTGTGGAATCTTCCAGGGAAGAATACTGGAGTATATAGCCATTCCCATCTTCAGGGGATTTTCCCAGCCCAGGGATCAAAGCCAGGTCCCCTGCAATGCAGGAGGATTCTTTACCATCTGAGCCACCAGGGAGACCCTAAAGATGGTCTGGAATTCTCCAACCAATTCTCCAACCTCTTCTGGCATGCAAAAGTCAAAGCCAGATCTGACTAGATTCCTGAGGGACCCCAGGAATGCCAAAGATTAATGGAAGATATTATGTGTCAGAAATACACCAGAAGGCAGAATTTAAAATTTATATTGCAATTAGAGAATAAGGAAAATACCGAATGATTTAAGAAAAGTTGAAATTGTTGACTGTTAGGTAGTCATTAGATTTTTTTTATCAAGGAAATAATTTTCAGGACCGACCATTATAGGAGAAAATAAAAGTGGACAGGAGAATAATTAAATATAAAGCATTTAAAAAGCAAATAATAGAATAGATCATACTCTTGCTTAAAAAACTTCATACTATCTCACTGCACTAGGGGTAATAGTCTCCATGACTGTCTCCCTCATCAAATTCTCCTTTATTTACCCCTTTTTTCTCTTAACTATTTTCCCCCAATGGTGACATATTGCATGATTATATCACAATATTACAACCAGATCAACAACAGTTCTTTTTTTTTTTTTTTTTAATTTTATTTTATTTTTAAAATAAAATAAAATTTAAAAAAAAACAACAGTTCTTTCACAGACATCTTACTATGACTTACAAGTCTTAGGTGAGTTGACTGGTTCTTACTCATACTCCATTACATGACCACAGTAATCTCTTTTATTCCTGTATCAGTTTTCTATTGTTGTATATAAATTACCACAAAGTTAGTAGCTGAAAGCCACACATTAAATATCCTGGTTTTTGTGAGTAAAGAATCTGAGCATAGCTTAAGTGAAGTTTTATACAAAGCTACTTAATGATGTGAAAGACAGCTCTTCATCTTTGACATATAATATCACCTAAGAAAGGGGATGATGAGCCTTTGCTATATTTTTTTGATACATTCTTTTATGAAAGGATGAGATCTGTACTGGCTGTAATTCCAGGGTGCTGAGATTTGGGGAGCCATCTTAGAATTCTGCACAGTATACCTCTTAACTTCCCCATCACTCATTCTGCTCCAGTCACTTGGATTTACTTTCCTTCTACTTCAGTCTCTCTCTCTCTTTTTTAAAATTTTTATTTATTTATTTTATGGCCATGCTCTGATGCAGAGCTTCCATTGTGGCTTAGCTGGTAAAAAATCTGTCTGTAATGTGGGAGACCTGGGTTCGATCCCTGGGTTGGGAAGGTCCCATGGAGAAGGGAAATGCTACCCACTCCAGTACTCTGGCCTGGAGAATTCCATGGACTGTATAGTCCATGGGGTTGCAAAGATTCAGACACAACTGAGCGATATTCACCTTCTCTTCACTGTGAAGCATGTAGGATCTCAGTTTCCCAACCAGGGATCAAACCTGTGCTCCCTGCAGTGGAAGCACAGGATCTTAACCACTGGATCACCAGGGAAGTCCTTTTCTATCTCTTCTTAAAGGTAACTATAGAAAAAATGCCCTCCTCCGGGATCATCCTATTTAAAATAACATTTCCATTTATATCCCCCATACTCCTACATCTACCATCTTGCTTTATCTATAGCACTTCACACTGTTTGGCTTAGTATCTACCTGTTTGTTATCTGTTTACCTTCACTAAAGTGAAAATTTCATGAGGGAGGGATTTGGTCTCTCACTCTCTCTCTTTTTTTATCTTTAGCACTTAGAATGTTGCCTTGAATAAAACTGGCACAGAAGTATTTGTTGAATGAATAAATAGTTTATTTGGCAAATTTGGCCAGTTTGGCAACATAGCAGAAGTAGTTAAGTACCTGGATTTTTTAAATGAAAAAATTTTGCTTGAAAGAACAAGAGTTCAAATCCCTGTTCTCTGATTTACTGTGTTTTTGTGAAGATAATTTTACCTCTTCATGCCTCAATTTTCTCAGCTATATAATGACTTAAATAATAGTATCTCTTTGCCCAGGACATTGAGAATATTTATTAAAATGTCTTATAAATAGGGAATTCTCTACAATATCAACAAACATAATTTCCAGTTTATTCAGACCCAGTTCATTAGATGATTGCCAACACTTATCTCTATTTCATATTTTATGAGTATGTCTATTTCAATATATTCTTTCTGCATAGTAAATTTCCTTATGACTTAGTGCATAAAAATAACTATTTTATTATCTCTGATTCTGTGGGCCAGAAATTTAGCCAGAGTTCCATGAGGATGGGTCCTCTATTTCATATGGTATTAACTAGGGCAGGTCTACTGAAGGTTGATGATGGCCTCTATCACTTTTCCAGAACCTTATCTTGGGTGGTGCATCTGAGATGGCTGAACCTCTCTCTTCTTCATGGAGTCTTCAGACTCAGTTACATGCACAAGTGTACTCAGTTGTATCCTACTCTGGAAACCCATGGACTATATAGCTCATCAGACTCCTCTGTCCATGGAATTTTCCAGCCAAGAATACTGGAGTGGGTTGCTATTTCCTACTCCAGGGGATCTTCCTGACCCAGGGATGGAAGCCAGGTTTCCTGCAATGGAAAGTCCCTCAGTTACATAGGGTGTCTTTTTCCCTTGTGTGACATGGAGTCTCATCCATGAAGACTATCCAACTTAACCAAATCGCTGGCTTCTCAGACAATTGATAGAAGCTGACCACCCTCGATACTGAGGCACAGAACCGGCGTTGAAGCATTTCCTCTGCCCTCTGTTGGTCAAAGTCAGTAACAAATCAGTCAAGATTGAAAGGAAGGAAACAGACTTTAGCTCTTTATGGAACAAATGACAGGAGTGCACAGAGAAGGAATTATTGGCAGTCATTTAGCAAATGATCTAGCACAAAAACTTGAGAAAATGTTTCTTTTTGAAAACTTATAGCAGAAGTTAGAATGTGGATAAGGTAGTTACAATTGTATTTGTCAAGCTACTTCCTTGTATCCAACCTAAAATGGAAAGAGATTAACAAACTCACACACACACTTACAAGAAGTATGGAGAGTTAGACACATTAGACTGAAGAAAAATACAGAAAGTCTAGACCACTCAGTGAAGCAATAATTAAAGAGAAAGACAGCTAGTGCAAAGTGCTAGAGTGTGCCAAGGAGACGAGCAAATTATGAGTTAAAACTCATGGTTGAGCAATTTTATGATACCTTACAAAATGAATCTGTGTGCTTAGATTATGAAGAAAATATCTCCATATTGGAAATCGGAATGTGATTTTAAAAACATAAATTGACTATCCTATACTTAATTTACATAAAATTTAGATTGCTCAGTATTTGTTTTTCTAGCTCTGATGCAGAAATAAAAATAATATATATATACTTCTTGGTGAAGGAATTAAATTTTTCCAGTTGTAAAAATCATAAAACTAGATAATCTACAAAAATAAATATTATTAAAGAGCTAAATCGCTAGGGATGCCAGATGAATTCAATTCAACCTGAAATTATAACACCATTGTATGTGGATTGTAAGGACAGATACAGATTAAAAATAAGAGGCTTAATACTCCCTATTGAAATTAAGGAAAGAGACCCTCTTCACTTTTTTTAAAAGCATTCCATTTAGAAAATTTCTATGTTTCTCCTCTGTCTCTTTGCTGCTGCTGCTGCTAGGTCACTTCAGTCGTGTCCGACTCTGTGCGACCCATAGACGGCAGCCCACCAGGCTCCCCCGTCCCTGGGATTCTCCAGGCAAGAACACTGGAGTGGGTTGCCATTTCCTTCTCCAATGCATGAAAGTAAAAAGTGAAAGTGAAGTCACTCAGTTGTGTCTGACTCTTAGCGACTCCATGGACTGCTGCCTACCAGGCTCCTCTGTCCATGGGATTTCCCAGGCAAGAGTACTGGAGTGGGGTGCCATTGCCTTCTCTGCTGTCTCTTTGACATATATGTAAATCTTTTTTAAAACTACATGAGCCTCTCTCCAGTTTTATGACTCAGGAGTGTCTTTCTCCAGGACCAGGGCATCATTTCTTTGAAAATACATAAAATGGTGCCTCATCTCCCAGGTTTTGTGAAAGGGTGGGGGTCTTACTTTATTGACCTGTCATAAAGATAAGAGAAGTTTACTTTTCTTTGGCTAAAGACAGTTAGCTAACACAGTCACCCTAATTACCAGGTGAATTTAGGACAAATGCATGACAAATGGTTTTGTCAAGTCCTGTTACATGAGGACTAGTTATTATTTATTTTGAGAACATGCATGTAACAGATTATATCTGCTTGATTATACACAAGGGTGAGACTTCTTTCTGTGTTCCTATCTCTGAGCAGCTTGCTGGCCTATTATTTATTCAGAACAAAGTTTTCTTTTTCTTCTACCTTTGTGGGCAGATTTTCTGAGTTTAGAGGAGATTAGGGTTTAATTATATTTCCTTGACAAGACATAGTTCATGAAAAACACAAATTGATTATAAAAAGAACACAATGCACTAGAATAGTTTTAAATTGCATTCAATGAATGAGAAATGTGATATACTTAATCCCATGGCAACTAGAACCACAGAGTGGAGAGGCAGCTTTAGGGAACAGAAGTGGACCTGGGGAATACAGAATTCTGCTCTGAGTTTTACTACTTTGGTGTTTATAGTTAACCTAATGAGGACTCAGTTTTCTCATCTGTAAAACAGAGTTGAATTGGACTGATGGCCTGTTGGAAATAATCCATCTTCACATGCATTTTATTTGTTATGCATTTTGCTTAGGTTATTTTCAAAACAGAGAGACTATACATAAAAAGTGAACTTTTGGATAAGAAGAAGAAAGAAGAAGAGGGGAAAGAGGAAAGAGAGAAAGAAGAAGGAGAGAAAGAATGATGCCTTTGCTATTGTTGTTCAGTTGCTAAATTGTGTCCAACCCTTTTGCAACCCCATGGATGGTATCCCGCCAGGCTCCTCTGTCCCTGGAATTCCCAGGCAAGAATATTGGAATGGGTTGTCATTTCCTTTTCCAGGGGATCTTCCTAACACAAGGATCCATGAATCCATGTCTCCTACTTGACAGGTGGATTCTTCACCACTGAGTCACCAGGGATGCCTGATTTTGCGATTTTGTTATTCTGTCACTAAGTCATATCCAACTCCTTGCAACCCCATTGACTGCAGCATGCCAGGCTTCCCTGTCCTACACTGTCTCCTGGAGTTTCCTCAAACTCATGTCCATTGAGTTGATGATGCCATCCAACCATCTCATCCCTTGTCGCCCCCTTCTCCTCTCATCCTCAATCTTTCTTAGCCATCAGGGTCTTTACCAATAAGTCAGATCTTTGCTTCAGGTAGCCAAATTATTGGAGCTTCAGCATCAGTCCTTCCAATGAATATTCAGTACTGATTTCCTTTAGTATTGATTGGTTCGATCTCCTTGCTCTCCAAAGGACTCTCAGGAGTCTTCTCCAGCACCAGAATTTGAAAGCATCAATTCTTCAGTGCCCAGTATTTTATACAGTCCAACTCTAACATCTGTACATGACTACTGGAAAACCATAGCTTTGACTTACAGACCTTTGTTGGGAAAATGATATCTCTGCTATTTAATATGCTATCTAGGTTTCTCACAGCTTTTCTTCCAAGGACCAAGTGTCTTTTAATTTCATGGTTGCAGTCACCATCTGCAGTGATTTTGGAGCCCAAGAAAATCAAGTCTGTCACTGTTTCCATTGTTTTCCCATCTATTTGCCATGAAGTAACGGAACTAGATGCCATGGTCTTAGTTTTTTGACTGTTGAGTTTTAAGCCAGCTTCTTCTCTCTCCTCTTTAACTTTCTTCAAAAGGCTCTTTAGTTCTTCACTTTCTGCCATTAGGGTGGTGTCATCTGCATATCTGAGGCTATTGATATTTCTCCCAGAGATCTTGATTCTAGCTTGTGCTTCATCCAGCCTGGCATTTCACATGATTTACTCTGCATAGAAGTTAAGTAAGCAGGGTGACAATATACAACCTTGATGTACTTCTTTCCAAAATTTGAGCCAGTCCATTGTTTCATATCCAGTTCTAACTGTTGCTCCCTGATCTGCTATACTGGGCTCATAATAACATTATCTGGGCTAAGAAGTGACTGAATCCTTGATCTGGACACATGCTCTTGAGTGGCCCACAATCCTTATCATTCCTTGTTGTATAATTGTTGGTTTGTTCATCTACTTACATTTCCCATATATGTGTATGCAAGGTATAAGTCATTGAACAACCAATTGAAGTAGTTGTGTATGATAAGAGCAAGAACAGAGGGACTATCCAAATGGTACTTCAACGCTATTTTAGTAGGAAAGTAGCAATAACATGTATATGTACATGGGCAAGGTAAGCAATGGGAGTGTCAAGGGAGTTTGTAATTTCCTTGGTTCTGTCTCATCACAACAAAAATTTGAAGCAATGGACCAGTGTTACAGCTCCATATTACAGCTCCATTTTATTTAGAAAGTAAAGGAAAATACATCCTCGATGCGTGAGGGCATGCTGACCCAAAAGACGTGAAGAGAAGAGAGGCCCTGAGCCCGTTGGCTCCTCTTTTTATTGTTTTTTTTTTCTCCTCCTCCTGGGCCTGCCCTATGTAAATTGGGCTAGCCAGGAGTGCTGTTTGTTTTACCCGAGGTCCTCACTCTGGTTCTCGGATCTTCCTTTGTTCTATTTTTGTGGGCTTTTCCCTTCTTTGTCTTTCAGCCACCGCCATTTTGGACTTCTTTTTCCTATTCTAACTACCTAACAGGAGGTTTCCAAGCTGTGCTCCAGCAGGGGATCAATCTCTGGGTCTTCACAAGTAGTCATCGGTGACATAATCCAGGCAGGTCTTAACCACTTGAGCCTTAACTGGCCAGAGTAGTTCCAACACAGAACAAAGCACACAGAACAAACAGAAGTTAAAGACTGATTCAAAATCTTCAGTTCAGTTCAGTTCAGTCGCTCAGTCATGTCCAACTCTTTGCGACCCCATGAATCGCAGCACGCCAGGCCTCCCTGTCCATCACCAACTCCCGGAGTTCACTCAGACTCACGTCCATCGAGTCAGTGATGCCATCCAGCCATCTCATCCTCTGGTCGCCCCCTTCTCCTCCTGCCCTCAATCCCTCCCAGCATCAGAGTCTTTTCCATGAGTCAACTCTTCACATGAGGTGGCCAAAGTACTGGAGTTTCAGCTTTAGCATCATTCCTTCCAAAGAAATCCCAGGGCTCATCTCCTTCAAAATGGACTGGTTGGACCTCCTTGCAGTCCAAGGGACTCTCAAGAGTCTTCTCCAACACCACACTTCAAAAGCATCAATTCTTCGGTGCTCAGCTTTCTTCAGTGTCCAACTCTCACATCCATATGTGACCACTGGAAAAACCATAGCCTTGATTAGACGGACCTTTGTTGGCAAAGTAATGTCTCTGCTTTTGAATATGCTGTCTATGTTGGTCATAACTTTCCTTCCAAGGAGTAAGCATCTTTTAATTTCATGGCTGCAGTCACCATCTGCAGTGATTTTGTAGACCCCCAAAATAAAGTCTGACACTGTTTCCCCATCTATTTCCCATGAAGTGATGGGACCGGATGCCATGATCTTTGTTTTCTGAATGTTGAGCTTTAAGCCAACTTTTTCACTCTCCACTTTCACTTTCATCAAGAGGCTTTTTAGTTACTCTTCACTTTCTGCCATAAGGGTGGTGTCATCTGCATATCTGAGGTTATTGATATTTCTCCCAGCAATCTTGATTCCAGCTTGTGCTTCTCCCAGCCCAGCATTTCTCATGATGTACTCTGCATATAAGTTCAATAAGCAGGGTGACAATATACAGCCTTGATGAGCTCCTTTTCCTATTTGGAACCAGTCTGTTGTTCCATGTCCAGTTCTAACTGTTGCTTCCTGACCTGCACACAAATTTATCAAGAGGCAGGTAAGGTGGTCTGGTATCCCCATCTCTTTCAGAATTTTCCACAGTTTATTGTGATCCACACAGTCAAAGGCTTTGGCATAGTCAATAAAGCAGAAATAGATGTTTTTCTGGAACTTTCTTGCTTTTTTCATGATCCAGCAGATGTTGGCAATTTGATCTCTGGTTCTTCTGCCTTTTCTAAAACCAGCTTGAACATCTGGAAGTTCACAGTTCATGTATTGCTGAAGCCTGGCTTGGAGAATTTCAAGCATTGCTTTACTAGCGTGTGAGATGAGTGCAATTGTTCAGTAGTTTGAGCATTCTTTGGCATTGCCTTTCTTTAGGATTGGAATGAAAACTGACCTTTTCCAGTCCTGTGGCCACTGCTGAGTTTTCCAAATTTGCTGGCATATTAAGTGCAACACTTTCACAGCATCATCTTTCAGGATTTGAAATAGCTCAACTGGAATCCCATCACCTCTACTAGCTTTGTTTGTAGTGATGCTTTCTAAGGCCCACTTGACTTCACATTCCAGGATATCTGGCTCTAGGTGAGTGATCACACCTAGTGGTGATTTCTAAAATGCCACCAAAGCTTTTTGATAAAGGATATATTTATTGTGTATGATGTGCTTGTTCTTTTAGTCATGTCCGATTCTTTGTGACCTTGTGGACTGTAGCCCGCCAGGCTCCTCTGTCCATGGGGATTCTCCAGGCAATAATACAAGGGTGGGGTGCCAAGCCCTACTCCAGTATATCTTCCCAACCCAAGGATTGAACCCAGGTCTCCTGCATTGCAAGTGGATTCTTTACTGTCTGAGCCACCAGAGAAGCCCAACAATACTGGAGTGGGTAGCCTCTCCCTTCTCCAGTGGAACTTCGCAACCCAGGAATCAAACTGGGGTCTTTTGCATTGCAGGCAAATTCTTCACCAGTTGAGCTGCCAGGGAAGCTTTATTGACTAGATGCTAATTTTTAATCTTGATTTTGTATATATATATACACACACACTTAATATAGATTTGAAACATCTATTCCTTTTAAACAGCTTATTCACTTTAAAAGAAGAAAAAACAAAACAATTTCCCTTTTTGGTCAAACCTTCTAAATGTACTTAGTTCCTAAGATAGGCAAATGAACACTACATCAAGGCATGTTATTTCTTCTTCAGCATTTCAATGGACATTAATTATATGTCTAGTTTACCAAACTGTGGCAGGTCTGTAGCCTTATATTTTATAGAATGAATAAACATCTTCTGAGGCACAGATGGTAGGGTATATAAACTATCTATGGTACATGGTTTCCCTTGTGGCTCAGCTGGTTAAGAATCTGCCTACAATGAGGAAGATCTGGGTTCGATTCTTGGGTTGGAAAGATCCCCTGGAAAGGGGAATGGTTACCCACTCCACAATTCTGGCCTGGAGAATTCCATGGGGTCACAAAGAATTGGACAGGACTGAGCAACTTTCACTACCTCCATGGTATATGGTATAGTATATAAACTATAAATATATCATGACTTTTAAAAATCAGAAAATAGTCACATTTCAATGAAAAATAACTTAGAATATCTTCTTGACTTAAACTACTATTGAACAAAGACCTAATTAGTCTCCAAATGACTTACACTTAGATTTTCTTTCAAAGAATGATAAATGAAGCTCAACAAGTATAAGCTTCTCATTTTTAAAAGGTTGCCTTCATCAAAGGAACCAATACTGTTAATAATAGGAAATGTCAAAAATGTCCAGGTCTGCTAAAAATAAATCTGTCTAAAGTGAAAAAAAGCTCAAAGAAAGGTACAATAATCTCTTTCATTTTTAGATTGTGATGTTTTTTGGAGGACTAATTGCTTATATATTGAATATCCTGTCCAGGCAAATTAAAATAGAAGTGAAATTATCATGCTTGGAAATTGCCTGTGTCACACATTCAACCATTCAGATTTCAGCATAATGACCTCAGCAACTCTTGCTAAATTCATCACCCTCAAATTCTTTATACATATTCCATTTTCAGTCTTTTACCCTGAATAGCTGGCTGAAAATCATGTTTAGCCTTGAACTGTTGGCAGCCACCCAGCTAATCTTCAAGAACACATAATGAAATGAAAGGGGTGGAGACTGAGCATGCCAGCCTCAAACCCATTCCTTGTCATTGGTCCATGTTCCATGACTTACATTACCATTTTAAATGATTTAATTTTAAAATTATTTTTCATAGCTTGAAGAAATTTATGTGGGTGATATTTAGACCTTAGGGAGTTAGCTTCTTCTTTAAAGAAATGTTAAGTAGTCGAGAAGTTTAGAACATATCTAATTGCTATATATATTAATCTCAATCTAAGAGATAGTGGTGTATAGGATGATATTTAAAAATTTTAGAACAAAGAATGCAATTTATTGTGGAATTCAAGTCAGGCCTTTGAATATGGTGTGGAAATGCTTAGACTCTTCTTTCACTACCAGAACTATCCAACACAGGTAATAAATAAAATAAAGCCATATATATGGCATGAGCACCTAGGTATTTAAAATATATCCTAGTTTACAATGTTGGAAATTTATCTGTGTTTCATTGACTTAACAGGGCTTCCCAGGTGGCTCAATGGTAAAGAATCTGCCTGCTGATGTAGGAGTTGTGGCTTTGATCCCTGAGTTGGGAAGATCCCCTGGAGAAGGCAATGGCACCCCACTTCAGTAATCTTGCCTGGAGAATCCCATGGACAGAGGAGCTTAGTGGGCTACAGTCCAAGGGATTGCAAAGAGTCAGACATGACTGAGCACACACACACATTGACTTAAGACTACTCTGATTTGAAAAATAGCCACAACTTGGAGAATGGGAAAACAGCAGATAAGGATAGGTAGAAAATAGCTGCTAAGTCACTTCAGTCGTGTCCGACTCTGTGCGACCCCATAGACAGCAGCCCAACAGGCTCCCCCATCCCTGGGATTCTCCAGGTAAGAACACTGGAGTGGGTTGCCATTTCCTTCTCCAATGCATGAAAATGGAAAGTGGAAGTGAAGTCGCTCAGTCATGTCCAACTCCTAGTGACCCCATGGACCACAGCCCACTAAGCTCCTCCGTCCATGGGATTTTCCAGGCAAGAGTACTGGAGTGGGGTGCCATTGCCTTCTCCGAGAAAATAGCTATTGTGCTATAATTTTTTTATGACCATTTAAACTTGGGATTTTATGGCTCGCTAAAATTGAGTTCAAAGCCTATTGTGTGCATTTTAGGAACAGATAATTCTTCATCACCTACTGAAAAGTTTTTAGTGTCTAAAGACTGAATGCTAAATAGAGCATCATATTTCATTAGATATTTCTACGGAGAATAAACATTGATTACTAACAAACCATTGATTTGAATCCTGATTGCTTTTTATTTTAAATTTTTAATTTATATCTTCCTTGCAAAACTCAGAGACCCATGATCTAAGATTTTCTGTAGAGATATCTGACAAAGGTAACAATCTCACCCTGTACTACTCGAGACTTTCATCACCCCCAGTGAAAAACCAGTTGTTTATTGCCATGAAATAATGCTGCCACTTAAATTTGTATTTACTTGAAGAATTGAAAAAGTAGGTCAGAAATTAAAGAAACCAACAAAAATGATTAAATCTAGAAACTATTTTACATTTCAAAAGCAATTAGTACTCAAATGCTTCCTTCAGGCAATCTGTTTCCAAGTGTCAAGGGATCTTTGCTATGACCCTCCCTCTTCCTGCACCCCAGGCCATTTTAGAGTGGTGCTTAATTGATCTTATTCTGTTTATACTGTTACTTCACAAAGTTGCTATTCTGGTGACTCCGGATTTTCTTAGAATTGTTATTATAGGCTTCATGGATTTCAGGAACTATAATGCTTTAATAAGACAATGATTTTATAAACTCCAAAGTTGTTGGGTAATACCAGTTTTCAATAATTTCCTGGGCACACACAGTGGTTTATTTTTAATGAAGAATAAACTGGTATACAGCCAAGTGTAAAATATTGAAAATAGTCATTTCCAAATTCTATCAGAGAAGGTTAAAAGGTCACAAGACTTCTTACAACATTAACATTTGACATTTGAATTATTTTTCAGCTTAGCAGACTGAAGAGTACTCAAGAATCTTCAGATAAACTAAAACAACTAAAAACATGAAAAAATTTTTTTCAGTCAAATCAAGCCAAACTACTTAGATTGTACTGGTGTACAGTGGTATCACCATAGAAAAGGGAACTCTTAATGATCACTTTGACCATTTGAACAAAATTATAGTCCTATTCTTCAGAAATGAAAAAAACTTTAAGAATTTATATTTCTTTATAAATTAAAATTAAACTTGATATTTAGAGAAAAATAAATTTTTAGAGTCTACATTAATGGGTTAATAACCACCCTTTTAACCCACTTAAAAGGGTGCCTGCATATAGTGTTCAATGAGAGTTAACATCTTCATTGTAATCATCAGCCCTTGTTGTAAGTGGTCAGTAGCTGATAGCAAGCAAGACATAGATTCAGGCTTCAAAGGCCACTGACTATATCTCTCTCCAGGCTTCTCCTCTCTCAAGAAAGTAAAGAATGGGTGTTGGGGTCAGAAAAACTCCTGCAATTTGAACTATGTTTCTACTACTTATTGGCAATGTAAACTTGGGCATTTTTTTTTTTTTAAGTTTGGTAAATCAATTTCTATTCTATAAAACCAGGCCAATAATTTCTACATCACAAGTTAGGCCAACTATGTAGTCTCTGACACATAGTAAGAACTTCTTTCATATATGCTATTGTTCCTTCTTCTCTCTGAAACAAGTATTCAGCTAAAATGTTTTTCTGTGCACCCCCTACATAAGAGGACAGTGCTCATAGAACTACATAGCCATTCTACACTTTGTCCTTGGAACAGAACCTCTGAATTGGTCACATTGTTTCCCCAGATATGCTTCATTTCCCAGATGTCTTTGCAGCTAAGTCAGGTCATATGAATTCTCATAGATATGAGAGTGGAAATAGAATGGTCAACTTCCTAAAAGTGTGCTAAACAGGTAGCTTGACCCGGTCTTTCTCTTTCCTAATTTTTGCTGACTAGAATGTAGACGTAATAAGGGGAACAACAGCAGCCATTTTGAGTCATGAAGAGGGCCACACCCTAGGAATGGATTATAAGGAGCTAGGAAAATCTCTTGTGTCTCTAATGAAGTTAGTTAGTGTTAGTCACTCAGTCGTATCTGACTCTTCGTGACTTTATGATCTGTAGCCCGCCAGGCTCCTCGGTCCCTGGGATTCTCCAGGCAAGAATACTGAAGTGAGTAGCCATTACCTTCTCCAGATCTTTCTGACCCAGGGGTTGAACCCAGGTCTTCTGTATTGCAGGCAGATTCTTTACCGCCTGAGCCACCAGGGAAGCCCTAATGTAAAGGAAGTCTCTAATGAAACATTGCTCAAGTTAAGGTATGTTGGCTGATCCCAGAGCTTATCATTGTTGTTCATTCATTAAGTCATGCCCAACTCTTTTTCAACCCCATGGATTGCAGCACACCAGGCTTCCCTATCCCTCACTATCTCTTGGAGTTTGCCCAAGTTCATGTTCATTGAATTGGGTGATGCCATCCAACAATCTCATCCTCTGCCACCCTCTTCTCCTTTTGCCTTTTTTCTCCTTTTGAGCCCAGAACATAGATTGTCAAATTCCAGGATAAAAATTTTATGCATTTTAGTCACTATTAATTTCAGTTTCCTATCATAAATAGCAAAAGCTAATGCTAAATAACTCTACCCCAAAATATATTGAGTTAAATTCACCCATTCCAGTCCATTTTAGTTCAGTGATTCCTAGAATGTCAACATTCACTCTTGTCGTCTCCTGTTTGACCACTTCCAATTTGCCTTGATTCATGGACCTAACTCTTCACAGCATCAAACCTTGCTTCCATTACCAGTCACATCCACAACTGGGTGTTGTTATTGCTTTGGCTCCATCTCTTCATTCTTTCTGGAGTTATTTCTCCACTGATCTCCAGTAGCATATTGGGCACCTACCGACCTGGGGAGTTCATCTTTCAGTGTCCTATCTTTTTGCCTTTTCATACTGTTTATGGGGTTCTTAAGGCAAGAATACTGAAGTGGTTTGCCATTCCCTTCTCCAGTGGTCCACATTCTGGCAGACCTCTCCACCATGACCTGTCCATCTTGGGTGGCCCCATACGGCATAGCTTAATTTCATTGAGTTAGACAAGGCTGTGGTCCATGTGATCAGGTTGGCTAGTTTTCTGTGATTATGTTTTCAGTCTGTCTGCCTTCTGATACCCTCTCTCAGCACCTACCATCCTACATGGGTTTTTTCTTACCTTGGACGTGGGGTATCTCCCCTTGCCTGCTGCTCCTGACCTTGGACATGGGGTATCTCCTCTCTGCCGCTGCTCTTGACATTGGATGTGGGGAATCTCCTCTCGGCCATTCCTGTGCCGTGGAGAGCTGACTATGGATCAGATCATGAACCCCTTACTGCCAAATTCAGACTTAAATTGAAGAAAGTGGGGAAAACCTCTAGACCATTTAGTTATGACCTAAATCAAATCCCTTATGATTATACAGTGGGAGTGAGAAATAGATTTAAGGGACTAAATCTGATAGAGTGCCTGATGAACTATGGACCAAGGTTCCTGGCATTGTATAGGAGACAGGGATCAAGACCATCCCCAAGGAAAAAAAAAATGCAAAAAAGCAAAGTGACTGTCTGAGGAGGCCTTACAAATAGCTGTGAAAACAAGAGAAGTGAAAAGCATGGGAGAAAAGAAAAAACATACCCATTTGAATGTAGAGTTCCAAAGAATAGCCAGGAGAGGTAAGAAGGCCTTCCTCAGCGATCAATGCAAAGAAATAGAGGAAAACAATAGAATGGGAAAGACTAGAGATATCCTCAAGAAAATTAGAGATACCAAGGGAACATTTCATGCAAAGATGGGCTCAATAAAGGACAGAAATGGTGTGGACCTAACAGAAGCAGAAGATATTAAAAAAAGGTGGCAAGAATACACAGAAGAACTATACAAAAAAGATCTTACGACCCAGAAAATCACGATGATGTGATCAGTCACCTAGAGACAGACATCCTGGAATGTGAAGTCAATAGGGCCTTAGGAAGCATCATTATGAACAAAGCTAGTGGAGATGATGAAGTTCCAGTTGAGCTATTTCAAATCCTGAAGGATGATGCTGTGAAAGTGCTGCACTCAATATGCCAGCAAATTTGGAAAACTCAGCAGTGGCCACAGGACTGGAAAAGGTCAGTTTTCATTCCAATCCCAAAGAAAGGCAATGCCAAAGAATGCTCAAACTACTGAACAATTGCACTCATCTCACACACTAGTAAAGTAATACTCAAAATTCTCCAAGCCAGGCTTCAGCAATACGTGAACTGTGAAATTCCTGATGTTCAAGCTGGTTTTAAAAAAGGCAGAGGGACCAGAGATCAAATTGCCAACATCCACTGGATCATGGAAAAAGCAAGAGAGTTCCATAAAAACATCTATTTCTGCTTTATTGACTATGCCAAAGCCTTTGACTGTGTGGATCACAATAAAGTGTGGAAAATTCTTCAAGAGATGGGAATACCAGACCACCTGACCTGCCTCTTGAGAAACCTGTATGCAGGTCAGGAAGCAACAGTTAGAACTGGATGTGGAACAACAGACTAGTTCCAAATAGGAAAAGGAGTATGTCAAGGTTGTATATTGTCACCCTCCTTATTTAACTTATATGTAGAGTACATCATGAAAAACACTGGACTGGAAGAAACACAAGCTGGAATCAAGATTGCCAGGAGAAATGTCAATCACCTCAGATATGCAGATGACACCACCCTTATGGCAGAAAGCTAAGAAGAACTAAAGAGCCTGTTGATGAAAGTCAAAGAGGAGAGTGAGACATTTGGCCTAAAGCTTAACATTCAAAAAACTAAGATAAGGGCATCTGGTCCCATCACTTCATGGCAAATAGATGGGGAAACAGTGCAAACAATGGCTGAGTTTATTTTTCTGTGCTCCAAAATCACTGCAGATGGTGATTGAAGTCATGAAATTAAAAGACTCTTACTCCTTGGCAGGAAAGTTATGACCAACCTAGACAGTGTATTAAAAAGCAGAGACATTAATTTGCCAACAAAGGTCCTTCTAGTAAGGCTATGGTTTTTCCAGTGGTTGGACTATAAAGAAAGCTGAGCACCGAAGAATTGATGCTTTTGAACTGTGGTGTTGGAGAAGACCCTTGAGAGTCCCTAGGACTGCAAGGAGATCCAAGCAGTCCATTCTAAAAGAGTGAGTCCTGGGTGTTCTTTGGAAGGACTGATGTTGAAGCTGAAACTCCAATACTTTGGCCACCTCATGTGAAGAGCTGACTCATTTGAAAAGACCCTGATGCTGGGAAAGATTGAAGGCAGGAGGAGAAGGGGATGACAGAGGATGAGATGGTTGGATGGCATCACCCACTCAGTGGACATGGATTTGGGTAGACTCTGGGAGTTGGAGATGGTCAGGGAGACCTGGAGTGCTGCGAGTCATGGGGTTGCATAAGAGTCAGACATGACTGAGCAACTGAAATGAATTGATGAAAATATTTGGGGAGTATGATGAATTGAAGTATTATTCATATGTTCTTGTAGTTTATTAAATTTTGATAGCCCTTTTGCTGGAGTATCTTTTTATACAAGGTTCTGAAAAATACTGAAATTACATTTGCAGCATAGGAAAAGATTCTGTATGAGCCAGAGAATTTGATATAGCTCGGGGTTAAAAATAATGACATTTAAAGACACTGATCTACTCTCTTTAACTAAAATTTTGGTTTCATACAGTGGGACTGAAAAACAATGGTTGGTATCTGACCATTTGTTCTGGCTGCTTTGAGAACACTCAAAACTTAGTGGCTTGAAACCACCATTTCACTATGTGCAAGAGTTCTGGAGTCAAGAATTGGACAGGGTGCAGAACGAAGTGTTAGTTTCTACATTGTGGTATCTGTGCCTCAAATGAGAAGAGCTGAAAATTGGGGTGAATCAAAAGTGAGGGGCTAGAGTTATCTGGTGTTCACTTCTTACATGTATATCTGCTGCTGTCCTATAAGGACTTGAAGACTAGCATTGCCAATTGGTGTCACTTATACAAGGCTTCTTCATGTGTCTTGTTTTCCTCATGGCATAGTGACATAAGGCTCCAAATACAACTATTTCAGTTAAAGTTGCATCATGCTTTATTACCCACCTCCACTTATGCTGGACTGTATTCAAGGAAGCAGATCCATCCCTGCTGAGATACAAGAGGAAGGGCCATACACTCTACCTCCTGATGAAAGGGATATCAAGGAATTTGGAGGAAGGGATGAGTTAAAATAGCCACACCTTTGTAATTAGAGTGAGAAGTAAGCAGCTCCAGTTTTTGACCAATGACACAGTAAAGGACAGAGCGAGGCTGTAATGTGACTTGAATTAGTAGGCATATTCCTCACTGTTGCTCTGGTCCTTACAGCCCAACTAATGGTTAAAATGCAGGGAACCCAGAGATCTGAATAATTCTGACCTAGCAAGATGATTATTCTGTATAGTTTGTGCTGACGGCTGAAATTTTAATGAAATTTATGAGGAACTAGCATCTAGGTAACTAGCCACTAGTTAAGCACTGGGGAGCTGCTTCCACTCACTTTTATCATTATCTGGTTAATTTCTTTGCATTGCTTAGGTCCCTGTTCAACTGCAACCTTGTGTTTGAGTCTCCATCCTCACCAGTTTTCATAATTCGTGGTCTAGTATCTTAACCTGATTTTGATGAACAAGAACCTCTTGTACTTAGAAATATAAAAGCTTGTTAATGGTGGCATTATTAATATTTCAAGTTCAATAACTTTTCTAATTATAACCAGACAGAAATAAATGTCAAGGCATTCTTGCTTAATGAGTGACAAATAATTTCTTATATTAAGAATTTGTAAAGTGAGAGATTACTATCATAAAAAAATTTAGTTTAACTGTTAATATTCTGTATCTCAATTTACTGGTGGTACAGCAAAGGAAAATTCTACCTAAGTTGGGCAGGTTTAGTGAGAATGAAAAATACAAGTGTGAACAGCTCCTGGCACACAGCAGTCACTTAGTAAATGCTGGCTTCCTCTTCCCCCTCTAGCCTCCCATAGCTTCTGTCATCCACCAGGGCAGTTTCTCATTTTCTAAAGTGAGTCTGCAACTTGGAAATTCAATCTCTGATTCACTGAAAAGGAAATTACAACATGACTCAAGATCACTATTGTTCCAAAAGCTCTACCTTTCTAAAAGTTAACAAAAGAGCTGATACTTATATTTCTAAGTCATCTTTTATCATAAAAAAATATGTTATTCTAGGATACTATCATTTTCAGTGAGAAATAAGGAGGTTTTGGCCTAGAGAGTTTCAAACTTGAAAAAAAAAACAAATTTACATTTCTTATAGTAATTTTAATAATTAAGTTGTCATTTGTAGCCATAATTGTAGGCTCTTAAATCTAACCCTCTCTGAGCAAAAAGAGTTGGCTGTTTGTAACTAGCTTTTGCCCAGGAGCATTGGCCTTATCTCTCTGCTCATATAAATCAGTCACTGGTGCTTCAGACACATTTTATCATTATTATCATATAGCTTTATGACAGAGCACAAAGATGTTCCAATGAAGTAGCTGTGTGGCTAGAGTATTCCTTAGTCTAGAGCAGTTACAATCTATAATGGATGGAATAAGGGAGATTGGTCCCTACTCAATGGATTTCATTTTATCAGATCAGATCAGTCGCTCAGTCATGTCCGACTCTTTGCGACTCCATGAATCGCAGCACGCCAGGCCTCCCTGTCCATCACCAACTCCCAGAGTTCACTCAGACTCACATCCATCGAGTCAGTGATGCCATCCAGCCATCTCATCCTCTGTCGTCCCCTTCTCCTCCTGCCCCCAATCCCTCCCAGCATCAGAGTCTTTTCCAATGAGTCAACTCTTCACATGAGGTGGCCAAAGTACTGGAGTTTCAGCTTTAGCATCATTCCTTCCAAAGAACTCCCAGGGCTGATCTCCTTCAGAATGGACTGATTGGATCTCCTTGCAGTCCAAGGGACTCTCAAGAGTCTTCTCCAACACCACAGTTCAAAAGCATCAATTCTTTGGCGCTCAGCCTTCTTCACAGTCCAACTCTCACATCCATACATGACCACAGGAAAAACCATAGCCTTGACTAGCTGCCTTATACAAACTTGTGCTTTAGAGAACATCAATTTTAAACCAAGATATCAAGAAGCTCTTGGCTACAACTGTTAGAATACCTGAGTGATTATAAAAACAAAAATATTTATGTTACTAAATAAAAAGTAAGAAGTAGAAAGTTCTAGGATTGGGCCAGCAACGTAAAGTTTTCAGAAAGAACTCTGGCTGTTTCCAGCTTCTGTTCTGCCATTCTCAGCATGTTGGTGATGCCTTCTCTAGCTATACCAGGCATTACAATCTTATAAGGCATTGTCCAAAAACAGAGAGGGAGGAGATCATCTTTTTGACTTTTGTCAGTGAGATAGTTTTCCCAGAATCCCCATATAGGCTTCTTTCATTTCATTGGCCAGAACCAGGTTACATGGCCACACTGACTGCAAGGGAGGGTAGAGGTGGAGTGTCTGGCACTTTCACTGCTTGGCATTGAAGGCAGATCCTGCTAATGAATAAGACTGGAAAAGGAATGACTACAGGACACATAAGCAAGAACTTCTGTCATCCCTGATAACTGGTAGTTGTTATAAAGTTACAACTGAGGGCATTTAAATTTTAGAGAAATAGTTAAATAAAAATATAAAATAATGATACAAGTGGCTGGCATTTGTTGAGGGCTGACTATGTGCCAAGGTTTTCCAGGCGCCGCTAGCAGTAAAGAACCTGCCTGCCAATATAGGAGATATAAGAGACGTGGATTCAATCCTTGGGTCAGGAAGTTCCTCTGGAGTAGGAAATGGCAACCAACTCCAGTATTATTGCCTGGAGAAACCCATGGACTGAGGAACCTGGTGGACTACAGTCCATAGGGTCGCAAAGAGTCGGGCACAACTGATGTGACCGAACACAGCACATACTGTGTGCCAAACAGGGTGCCGAATGATTTGCGTCATCATCTCATTTAACTTTCAAAATCAGCCTATGAGGGTAGTATTTTTACATCTTTTTCTTTATAAATGAGGAAACTAAGATTTAGAGAGATATAGTAACTTTCCCAAGGGCATGCAGCTGTTGAGATTAGGGGCACTATTTGAAGGCACCACCCTGAAGTTTATGTTCCTCATCAAATCCAAAATATAATTCTTGGATTCCTGTTATGTTCTAACCATGTCTTACTAAATAGACCAAGGGTCTTATCAACAATCAAGGCAATTTGTTTTTCTTTTCACAAACATCATAGACTTTTCCAAGTGGCTCAAGTGATAAAGAATCTGCTTGCCAGTGCAGAAGACTCAGGAGACACAGCTTCGATCTCTGGGTTGGGGAGCTCCCCTGGAGTAGGAAATAGCAATTTGTTCCATTATTCTTATCTAGAGAACTCCATGGACAGAGGAGCCTGGAAGGTTGCAGCCCATAGGGTGACAAAAAGAGTTGGACACAACTGAGGGATTGGGCGCACAAGGGAGTAAATGCTATGGTGATTATGTATGTGAATATTATCAAAGGGGATAAAGCGTTTAGAGGTTGCAATAAAGAGATTTAACCTATTTTACAGAGAAGGCAATGGCACCCCACTCCAGTACTCTTGCCTGGAAAGTCCCATGGATGGAGAAGCCTGGTAGGCTGCAGTCCACGGGGTCCCTAACAGTAGGACACGACTTCACTTTCACTTTCAGTTTTCACTTTCATGCATTGGAGAAGGAAATGGCAACCCACTCCAGTGTTCTAGCCTGGAGAATCCCAGGGACGGGGGAGCCTGGTGGACTGTTGTCTATGGGGTCGCACAGAGTTGGACACGACTGAAGCGACTTAGCAGCAGCAGCAACGACCTATTTTAAAATGTGAGAGAAGGCATCTTTGAAAAAATCATCAGTACCAATCTGGTTTCTCCAGAAATACAGAACCAGTTGTGTGTGTGTGTGCATGTGTATGTGTCTGTATGTGTGTGTACAGAGAGAGAGATTTTAAGAAATTGCTCAACTGTGGGAGTTTGCAAGTTTGAAATCTGCAGGGTAGACTTGGAGTTCCCACAAAGTTGATATTATAGTCTAAAATTTGAAGTCTGTTTTGAGTCAGAATTTCTTTTTCAGAGGATCTCAGTCTTTTAACGCCTTCAACTGATTGGATGAGGCCCACTCACATTACAGAGGACAATCTGTTTTATTCAAAGTTTACTTGTTTAAACATCACAACTAAAAAGAAAATATCTTTACAGCAACATCTCCACTGGTGTTTGCTCGAATAACTGGCACCGTGGCTGTGGTAAATTGACAGAACTAACCATCACATTATCTTCAGTCTCAGATTCCAAGAATGAATAGAAACTTTCCAAGTAAAGAGCTGGGGAAAAATAATTCTAAGAGAGAACTGATTGTAGAAAGGCATGAGTCATGATACAGTTTGATACATTTAAGGAAATAAGAGAAATTCGTTATGATCGTATCATATAAACAAGAGTAGAGATGCTTTAAATGAGACTGGAGATAAGGCAAGGATCTATATTAAGCAAAACCTTGAAGAGGACATGCAAAAGTTTTTCAGCATTTATATCTTGGTATTTTAGTGCATTTTGAGTTTTATTTTTTAAGGTATAATCCAAAAGCTACAATTTGTAATATCCCTTGTATTAATAATTAAGATATAGATATATCACATTCAGCCAATGAAATATAAAACTTGATTTGAAAAGTAAGCCAAATGGGAAAATTGGCTGAGTACTAGACATCCATTTTATTCATGTGAGTGGTTGAAATGGTAGCCAGGTTTTGGAGCTGGTGACAGGTTCCTAGTTGAATTATATGGATTTGAGGGGAATTTATAAGATGAAATCAGAAAGACTTGAAGATTTAACTGAGCATAGGGGATGAGAATGAGGAAAGAATTAACTTCTACTCATTTTTCAGTACTATCTATAATTTATTTTCCTAAAATTTATTTCTATTCTAGCCACAGAATCTCCTTTATATATTTATGGTTAATAGACATCAGTATTCACCTCTTAAAAATAAATTATTTGCTCTTTTATCTAAACTGCTTTTGAGATACCATAATTGTATTATTGGTCATAAAGCCTTATGCAACACAGTCATTTATAAATTAGTGATAGAAAAAGACTTACTTATTATTATGTTTTTTAAAAAAAAATTGTTTAAGAGATTCACCATACTTAATATTTGATTTTAATAACAAGGAACTTTAAAATCAAATTTTGCAGTTACTTGCAACAACTTGTAATGTAAATTTTCTTGGACAAATTTTTCCCTTATGTTTTGATATATTGCTTTTGTTTTTACTTTAACAAAAGACTTTAGACTTTTTTTTTTTGTTTTTGGTATAATTGAGGTGGGGGATATGACGGAATTAAGTGTGAAATGTGCCAAAATTGAAGACAAGCTTTTCTGGCATTTTTTCAGTCTCCAAAATTATTCTTTAGCATAAGGAATTGCATCTTGTTACTCTAGTCCTTACAAAGGGCACATCTTCACAATAATTTTGAGCTCAAAGTACTGATTGAGGAAGCTACCATAGCCTGAAATAACTTCAATCAATGTTTGTTTGAGGTGCTTAAAAAGTTGGTCAGAAGATTTATAGCACAGGAGTCAAAGAAATATGTTCACTCTGCAGGTTTTGACCTCACTGTAGGAAGTTTTGGAGGAAGTGGTAAACTAAAGTTTTTAAAGCTTATGGATGAATGAAAAACATAGTATCATAGACTCTGATTTCCAGGATCACTTAAAAACAAAAACATTGAATTCAGATATGTGTCTTAGCTCAACACCTGGTCCAAAAGGCAGAAGGGATAACTCGTGCATTGGTCTCTTGTCTCTTTCCTCTGAGATGTATTTTTATACTGAAAAATTTTGTTTTCACAAGAATCAAGCCTACATTTCATGTTTACAGTTTTCTACATTTTCTTCATGGGTTTTTCTTGAACATTTTTTACCACTTTAGATTGTGGACTATTTTGTCATTCAAATTTATTTAACATGAGATAATCCATATACTAAAAAATAAGTGAACTATAATGAAGAAATTAGTAAATTGTCATTAAATTTCTCAAGTCCCTTTATTGTATTATAACCTTTAAATTGCCTTAAGAAAGTATGTGTAAGCATGACTAGTATATTCCAGTAAAATATTCTAGTAAATAGGTTTGAAAATATAGCTTTTGAGTTATATACACAAATGGCATAATTAGAGTATAATTTAAAGCAATTTATTCACATATTTTGAGTTTTTAATTGAAATTTTTATCAAGATACTCAGAGATTCATATGCAGTTGTAAGAAATAATATATACAGGTACCTTCTGAACTCCTTATTGCCAAATTCAGACTTAAATTGAAGAAAGTAGGGAAAACTACTAGACCATTCAGGTATGACCTAACTCAAATCCCTTATGATTATACAGTGGAAGTGAGAAATAGATTTAAGGGCCTAGATCTGATAGATAGAGTGCCTGATGAACTATGGATTGAGGTTCATGACATTGTACAGGAGACAAGCATCAAGACCATTCCCATGGAAAAGAAATGCAAAAAAGCAAAATGGCTGTCTGGGGAGGCCTTACAAATAGCTGTGAAAAGAAGAGAAGGGAAAAGCAAAGGAGAAAAGGAAAGATATAAACATCTGAATGCAGAGTTCCAAAGAATAGCAAGAAGAGATAAGAAAGCCTTCAGCGATCAATGCAAAGAAATATGGTAACAATAACCCTGTGTACGAGACAGCAAAAGAGACACTGATGTATAGAACAGTCTTATGGACTCTGTGGGAGAGGGAGAGGGTGGGAAGATTTGGGAGAATGGCATTGAAACATGTAAATATCATGTATGAAATGAGTTGCCAGTCCAGGTTCGATGCACGATACTGGATGCTTGGGGCTGGTGCACTGGGACGACCCAGAGGGATGGAATGGGGAGGGAGGAGGGAGGAGGGTTCAGGATGGGGAACACATGTATACCTGTGGCGGATTCATTTTGATATTTGGCAAATCTAATACAGTTATGTAAAGTTTAAAAATAAAATAAAATTTAAAAAAAAAAAAAAAGAAATAGAGGAAAACAACAGAATGGGAAAGACTAGAGATCTCTTCAAGAAAATTAGAGATACCAAGGGAACATTTCATGCAAAGATGGGCACAATAAAGGACAGAAATGGTATGGACCTAACAGAAGCAGAAGATATTAAGAAGGGATGGCAAGAATACACAGAAGAACCGTACAAAAAAGAGCTTCATGACCCAGATAATCACGATGGTGTGATCACTGACCTAGAGCCAGACATCCTGGAATGTGAAGTCAAGTGGGCCTTAGAAAGCATCACTACGAACAAAGCTAGTGGAGATGATGGAACTCCAGTTGAGCTATTCCAAATCCTGAAAGATGATGCTGTGAAAGTGCTGCACTCAATCTGCCAGCAAATTTGGAAAACTCAGCAGTGGCCACAGGACTGGAAAAGGTCAGTTTTCATTCCAATCCCAAAGAAAGACAATGCCAAACAATGCTCAAACTACTGAACAATTGCACTCATCTCACATGCTAGTAAAGTAATGCTCAAAATTCTCCAAGCCAGGCTTCAGCAATATGTGAACCGAGAACTTCCTGATGTTCAAGCTGGTTTTAGAAAAGGCAGAGGAACCAGAGATCAAATTGCCAACATCCGCTGGATCATGGAAAAAGCAAGAGAGTTCCAGAAAAGCGTCTATTTCTGCTTTATTGACTATGCCAAAGCCTTTGACTGTGTGGATGACAATAAAGTGTGGAAAATTCTGAAAGGGATGGAGTACCAGACCACTAATCTGCCTCTTGAGAAATTTGTATGCAGGTCAGGAAGCAACAGTTAGAACTGGACATGGAACAACAGACTGGTTCCAAAAAGGAAAAGGAGTTTGTCAAGGCTGTATATTGTCACCCTTTTTTTTTTTTTTAATTTATATGCAGAGTACATCATGAGAAACGCTGGACTGGAGGAAACACAAGCTGGAACCAAGATTGCCGGGAGAAATATCAATAACCTCAGATATGCAGATGACACCAGCCTTATGGCAGAAAGTGAAGAGGAACTAAAAAGCCTCTTGATGAAAGTGAAAGTGGAGAGTGAAAAAGTTGGCTTAAACCTCAACATTCAGAAAATGAAGATCATGGCATCTGGTCCCATCACTTCATGGGAAATAGATGGGGAAGCAGTGGAAACAGTGTCAGACTTTATTTTTCTGGGCTCCAAAATCACTGTAGATGGTGATTGCAGCCATGAAATTAAAAGACACTTACTCCTTGGAAGGAAAGTTATGACCAACCTAGAGAGCATATTCAAAAGCAAAAACATTACTTTGCCAACAAAGGTTCGTCTAGTCAAGACTATGGTTTTTCCTGTGGTCATGTATGGATGTGAGAGTTGGACTGTGAAGAAGGCTGAGTGCTGAAGAATTGATGCTTTTGAAGTGTGGTGTTGGAGAAGACTCTTGAGAATCCCTTGGACTGCAAGGAGATCCAACCAGTCCATTCTGAAGGAGATCAGCCCTGGGATTTCTTTGGAAGGAATGATGCTAAAGCTGAAACCCCAGTACTTTGGCCACCTCATGCAAAGAGTTGACTCATTGTAAAAGACCCTGATGCTGGGAGGGATTGGGGGCAGGAGGAGAAGGGGATGACAGAGGATGAGATGGCTGGATGGCATCACTGACTCGATGGACGTGAGTCTGAGTGAACTCCGGGAGTTGGTGATGGACAGGGAGGCCTGGCGTGCTGCAATTCATGGGGTTGCAAAGAGTCGGACACGACTGAGCGACTGATCTGATTTGATCTACCCTTTAACTCAAAGGTAATATCTGACAAAACTATAATACAAAATCACAACCTGGTATTGACATTGAATACAGTCACATACTTTATGCAGTTTTCTCAGTTTGATTATATTTGTTTTCATGTATTTATTTAATTCTATCAAATTTTATCTCATGTGTAGGTTTGTACATTCATAATCACAGTCAAAACATATAATTGTTCTCATATCCCAGATCCTTTATTCTGCCTTTTAATAATCATACTCACTACCTCTCACCTTCTCCCATCCCCAACCCTGGCAACTCACTCATCTCTCATTTCTAAAAATTTATCATTTCGAAAGCATTCTATAAATAGAAGCACAGAGTATGTTACCTTTTGGGACTGGTTTTTTTCATTCAGTATAGTTCTCTGGTGATGCACAGGTTGTTGTGTGTAGCAATAGTTTATTCATTTCATTATATGGTAGTATCTTGATGGGCTTCCCAGGTGCCACTAGTGGTAAAGAACCCTCCTGCCAATGCAGGAGACATAGATATGAGTTTGATCCCTGCGTCGAGAAGATCCCCTGGAAGAGGAAATAGCAACCCTCTCCAGTATTCTTGCCTGGAGAATCCCATGGATAGGGAAGCCTGGTGGGCTATAGTCCATAGTGTTTCAGAGTTGGCTACAACTACAGCGACTTAGCAAGCATGCACACAGGCAGTATCCTTGATATGGATATGGTGCTGGTGGTGATGGTTTCGTCGCTAAGTCGTGTCTGACTCTTGTGACCCCATGGACTATAGCCCACCAGGTTCCTCTGTCCATGGATTTCTCCAGGAAAGAATCCTGGAGTGCATTGCCATTTCCTTCTTCATGATGTGGATATACCATAGTTTAACCCTTCACCCATTGAATGATACCTGAATTAGTTCTAGTTTTTCAGCTATTAAAACTATGTATGTTTTTGTGTGAATGTAAGTTTTCATTTTGGGGGGATAAATGCTCAAGAAGTAAGTGCTGGTAAGGTTGATAGCTTTATACTTAGGTTTTTAAGAAAATGCCAAATTTTTGTCAAGAGTAAATGTATAATTTTAATATCTACTAGCAAGATATGGGTTATCTAGTTTTCCCATATCCATGTCAGCATTTGGTGTTCCTACTATTATTTTTGAACTTTCAGATCTGTATTTTTTTTGAACTTCCCTATCTGAGTATCTGTTGATAACTCATAGTAGCTCTAATTTGCATTACTCTGATGAATAATAATGCAGAGATCTTTTAATGTGCTTATTTTCCATGTGTTTAACCTCTTTGGTGAAATATTTTGATGAAAATTTGCCAATTTTTTAACAGTATTTTAAAAACTATTGAGTTTTAAGATATATGTGTGTGTTAGTACAAGCTGGAATCAAGATTGCCTGGAGAAATATCAATAACCTCAGATATGCAGATGACACCACCCTTATGGCAGAAAGTGAAGAGGAACTAAAAAGCCTCTTGATGAAAGTGAAAGAGGAGAGTGACAAAGTTGACTTAAACCTCAACATTCAGAAAACTAAGATCATGGCATCTGGTCCCATTACTTCATGGGAAATAGATGGGGAAGCAGTGGAAACAGTGTCAGACTTTATTTTGGGGGGACTCCAAAATCACTGCAGATGGTGACTGCAGCCATGAAATTAAAAGACGCTTACTCCTTGGATGGAAAGTTATGACCAACCTAGATAGCATATTCAAAAGCAAAGACATTACTTTGCCAACAAAGGTCCGTCTAGTCAAGGCTATGGTTTTTCCAGTGGTAATGTATGGATGTGAGAGTTGGACTGTGAAGACAGCTGAGGGCTGAAGAATTGATGCTTTTGAACTGTGATGTTGGAGAAGACTTTTGAGAGTCCCTTGGACTGCAAGGAGATCCAACCAGTCCATCCTAAAGGAGATCAGTCCTGGGTGTTCATTGGAAGGACTGATGCTGAAGCTGAAACCCCAGTACTTTGGCCACCTCATGCAAAGAGTTGACTTATTGGAAAAGACCCTGATGCTGGGAGGGATTGGGGGCAGGAGGAGAAGGGGATGACAGAGGATGAGATGGCTGGATGGCATCACCGACTTGATGGACGTGAGTTTGGGTGAACTCTGGGAGTTGGTGATGGACAGGGAGGCTGGTGTGCTGCGATTCATGGGGTTGCAAAGAGTCGGACACGACTGAGCGACTGAACTGAACTGAGCTGTACTGTGTGTTAGTAGCTCAGTCCTTTTCGACTGTTTGCAATGCCATGGACTTTAGCCCACGAGGCTCCTCTGTCCATGAGTTTCTGCAAGCAAGAGTATGGAGTGGGTTGCCATTTCCTTCTCCAGGATATCTTCCCAACCTAGGGATCCAGCCCAGGGGTCGAACCCAGGTCTCCTGCACTGCAGGCTTATTCTTTACCCTTTGGGCCAATATGTATAAAAGCCCTATATATATAAAGTTTTATACATATATAGACCATATAAAATTCCATACAGAGAACCAGACATAGAACAATGCAAATTGGGAAAGGAGTACGTCAAGTCTGTATATTGTCACTCTGCTTATTTAATTTATATGCAGAGTACATTATGCAAAATGCCAGGCTGGATGAAGCTCAAGCTGAAATCAAGACTGCTGGGAGAAATATCAACAATCCCAGATATGGAGATGATACCACTCTAGCAGTAGAAAGTGAAGAAGAACAAAAAAGACTGTTGAGTGTGAAAGAGGAGAGTGAAAAAGCTGGCTTGAAACTTAACATTTAAAAAACTAAGATCATGGTATCTGGTCCCCTCACTTCATGGCAAATAGATGGGGAAAAAGTGGAAATAGTGGCAGATTTTCTTTTCTTGGAATCTAAAATCACTGTAGATGGTGACTGAAAACATGAAATCAAAAGACACTTGCTCCTCAGAAGAAAAATTATGACAAACCTAGAAAGTGTATTAAAAATAAGGGACATCACTTTGCTGACAAAAGTTTTTCCATATAGTTTTTCTATGGTTTTTCCAGTAGCCATGTGTAGCTGTGAGAGTTGGATCATAAAGAAGGCTGAGCACTAAAGAATTGATGCTTTTGAACGTGATGTTGGAGAAGACTCTTGAGAGTCCCTTGGACAGCAAGGAGATCAAACCAGTCCATTGTGAAGGATATCAGCCCTGGGATTTCTTTGGAGGGACTGATGCTAAAGCTGAAACTCCAATACTTTGGCCACCTATTGTGAAGAGCTAACTCATTGGAAAAGACCCTCATGCTGGGAAAGACTGAGGGCAAGAGGAGAAGGGGGTGACAGAAGGTAGGTGTTTGGAGGGCATCACCAACTCAATGGACATGAGTTTAAGCAAACTCCAGAAGAGAGTGAACAGGAAAGCCTGGTGAGTTGCAGTTCATGTGGCTACAAAGAGTCAGACACGACTTAGTGACTGAACAACAACAAATATTCTATACATATATATTCTATGTTTTTCCCCAGAGATAATTCTTTATTGTTTATTAAGTTTTCAAATATTTTCTCTCACTCTGTAGTGTGTGTTTTTATCCATTTAATATCATTTTTTGCAGATTAAAGTTTTTAATTTAATGAGGCATAATTTCTCTTTTATGGATCATCCTTTTGGTATCAAGTTTAAGAACTCCTTGCTTTATTCTATATCCCAAAGATTTCTTCCAATGTTTTATTTTTAGAAGTTTTATAATTTCATAATTCTATGATCTGTTTTGCATAAGATGTGAGGTTTAGTTTGAGGGTCATAGTTTTGCTGATGTAGGTTTAGTTGCTCTGACACCATTTATTGAAAACACTATCTTTCCTCCATAAAATTGCTTTTATGCCTCAGTCAATAATCAGTTGAACATATTTGTGTGGACCTGACTTCTCTATACTGCTTCATTGATCTATGTGTCTGACTGTCAACCACCATCACACTATCTTGAGTACTGTAACTAATAGTAAGACTTGATATTGATTAGGTGATTATCCCCACTTACTCTTCAGTGTTAAGATTTTTTCTACCTATTATAGGGCCTGCATCTTTCCATATAAATTTTAGAAATAGCTTGTTGATGTCCAAAAAACCTTGCCAGTCAAGGAAGCCATCTTTTTTCTCCATGGATCCAAGGTGCCTCTTCACTGTATTAAATTTTAACTAATTTGGAAGTTCAAATGTAAGATTTTGGAAAAGCTAAATCAGATGAAAAAGACATCTAGCACTGACAAGATAAGTGAATAGTCTACATGTATAGAAGTGTCATAATTTCTCTTTTTGTATTATAAGATAGTATATTTGAAATAAAATATTTTCTCTGTAATGAAAAGTTTTGGGAAACATTAAGAAGTATACTCTTCATGTTGGTATACAGACAGTTCTGTAGTTTAAAAGGAGTACTGTGCTTTAAGATAATTAAAACGAGGATTAGTTATTACTTTTGTAGTGAAACTCCTATTTCTAGTTACTAATAGTAGAGAATCTGAGAATTTTGAGTGTTAGATTAACTAATGATTAGCAAAGACTATATCTTAATAAGACATCATGTATCTCATTATTGATGCATTAAACAATTGAAGAGAAATAGAAAAAACTTGGTAAATAAGAAAGATAAAGGTTTTTAAATGAAACCTATGCTGAGTTATGATCAATTAGAACCCATATAGATCATCTTGGGTTATAATCAATTAGAACTCAATATTTTTTTAACCCATTTCTTGAGATTCTTGTTTTGTGTGGCCTGGAAAGATAAATATCTCATTTCCTTGTCATTAGTGTTCTAGATATAAATCATTTCTGCCTATTAAGTGCACTGTGTGAGATTTAGAAGATAGAAATGAGACAAACATCACCTTACTTCTACTGCTGGCTGTTTCCTGCTGCAACCAATGAGGTGGAGAAATGCTTGTTTTGCTTTGTTTTCTGTAGTAGAATTCCATGTCTAGTCAACAACTTTGGTGTTGAGGAGTTAACAGCAGTGGTGCCGCAGGTTGTCAATCCTGATTTCTTGATCGTCAGTGTGCTATTGAGAAGTGTGTTCCTGAACCTAAACTTCCTTTGGCATCCTTTAGATTTCTAACTCTTCTGGAGTGTGGTGGAGGTACTAGCTACTCTGGTAGTCTGTTCTGTAGCCTTCATGGTACAGGTCTCAATAAGATCCCCTTGCTCCAGCTCTTCAAACATTCCATAGGTGCCAATTTTCTGTATTAAAACTCTCTAATCAAAATACCTAGAGAGTTTCTGTTTACAAATAGAATTCAACAGATACCTACTTTCCGCAGAAACATTATAAAAGTAAGCACCCGTTAGTTCAGCTCAGTTCAGGTCAGTCATTCAGTTGTGTCCGACTCTTTGCGACCCCATGAATTGCAGCACGCCAGGCCTCCTTGTCCATCACCAACTCCCAGAGTTCACCCAAACTCTTGTCCATCAAGTCAGTGATGCCATCCAGCCATCTCATCCTCTGTCGTCCCCTTCTCCTCCTGCCCCCAATCCCTCCCAGCATCAGAGTCTTTTCCAATGAGTCAACTCTTTGCATGAGGTAGCCAAAGTACTGGAGTTTCAGCTTTAGCATCAGTCCTTCCAAAGAACACCCAGGACTGATCTCCTTTAGGATGAACTGGTTGGATCTCCTTGCAGTCCAAGGGACTCTCAAAGAGTCTTCTCCAACACCACAGTTCAAAAACTCAAAAACTCAAAAAATCAATTCTTCAGTGCTCAGCTTTCTTCACAGTCTAACTTTCACATCCATACATTACCACTGGAAAAACCATAGCCTTGATAGATGGACCTTTGTTGGCAAAGTAATGTCTCTGCTTTTGAATATGCTATCTATGTTGGTCATAACTTTCCTTCCAAGGAGTAAGCGTCTTTTAATTTCATGGCTGCAATCACCATCTGCAGTGATTTTGGAGCCCCCCAAAATAAAGTCTGACACTGTTTCTACTGTTTCCCCATCTATTTCCCATGAAATGATGGGACCAGATGCCATGATCTTAGTTTTCTGAGTGTTGAGGTTTAAGTCAACTTTGTCACTCTCCTCTTTCACTTTCATCAAGAGGCTTTTTAGTTCCTCTTCACTTTCTGCCATAAGGGTGGTGTCATCTGCATATCTGAGGTTATTGATATTTCTCCAGGCAATCTTGATTCCAGCTTGCACTTCTTCCAGCCCAGCATTTCTCATGATGTACTCTGCATATAAGTTAAACAAGCAGGGTTACCAGTTAACATGGAGAAAATCAAGAAAAGTTTTAATAATTACTTTTAAAAGAAATAGTGAACAGGCTTCTCAATACTGTTCTTACTGATACTTTTGCAATTCTAATTGGACACGTCACCCACCAGCAACATTTGCTAGAAGCAGCTCCAATATGCTTTTTCTTAAGTCAGATGTTTCTGAAGTTTAAGAAAATGACAGTAAGAAAAGTACCTTGTGTTTTTATCCTGTCTAAACTACCTTCAGTGAGAGACAAATAGTTGGTTTTAAGATTATGTAGCATTTAAAAATCCAACTCAGTAGATCTACCTTCTAAACAACGGCATAAAGAACTCTGCATATCTATTCCCCAGCAAAACAACCACAGTGGTTTGTGTCCCTTCAGAATTCATATGGGGAAGTTTAATCCCCAACGTGACAGTATTTGGAAGGGAGGCCTCTGGGAGGTGATCAGGTCATTAGGGTGAAACACTCATGAATAGGATTAGTGCCCTTATGTAAGAGACATGGAAGCTCCCTTGCCCCTTCCTCTGCCTGAGGACACAGAGATACACAGTCAATCTATGGATCAGGTAAGTGAAAGTGAAGTCGCTCAGTTGTGTCCGACTCTTTGCGACCCCATGGACCCCAAGTAGCCTACCAGGCTCCTCCGGTCTGTGGGATTCTCCAGGCAAGAGTACTGGAGTGGGTTGCCATTTCCTTCTCCAGGCGATCTTCCCAAACCAGGAATTGAACCCGGGTCTCCTGCATTGCAGGCAGATGCTTTACTGTCTGAGCCACCAGGGAAGCTCAGGAAGTGGGCCTTTACTGACAGTATCCTCTGGCTCCTTGATCATGGACTTTCCAGGCTCCGGAACAGTTAGAATTAAATGTTTATGGAGATGTCAAGTCTATTTTTCTTATAGTAGCCCAAATGTATTAAGACAAACAATTAATTTGTATTTCTCTTAGAATATCATTCATGAGAATCAGGTTTTGTTTCAATGAAATGAATTAATGGTACATGAGTAGCATGACTATTACTATGAAAGTATGTTATTAATCTCGAAGGTTTCTTTTTCCCAGTATAAATTTCTGGTGCTTTTAGCTGTAAAATGCCTAGTAAAGTATTTGTGGTTTTATTTATTATTTAAAATGATTAAAGAAAGCAATGTAGGTGATACAAATACAGAGAATTTACAGAGACAGAAAAGCTGTATAAATTTCAATTTGCTGAGTAGCTCCCAGGAGGAGAAGTTCCAGGTTGAGTCTAGAAATTTATTTCAATGTTCTCATAGTCATGTTACTTTCTACAAATTATTTTTTCATAGCAGCCTTATATCTTCAGTTTCCCAGTCATTCAGATACAAAAATTAGAATTTATCTTGGACTCATTCATGTCTGTCCTTTCATATCAAGCTAGCCACTAAAATATACTGACAATTTCTTTTAATCTCTTCCTTTTTGTTGTCACTACCATGTTATAGTTTCAGATAGTTATTATCACCTCCCTGTACTACAGCAATAAATATCTGTATGTCTCTCTATTTTCTATCCTACTTCTCCTAACAGTTCTACATACTATTGCCAGATAAATTTTTTTACAAATTCATTTTTAGTCTCATTTTTTCCCCCATATATACAATGAGTGCTGGTTGGCTATTGAATTTATTTAAAAATTGCTGGCCTGGTAGGCAAAAACTTTCTTAGTGCAGTCAAACCTGCCATTTCAGTGCAAAAAAGATGAACAGTTCTCTGACAATGAATTAATGCATTCTTTCACATATATTAATGTCTCTTTTAGGGAAAAAAGCAATGAAATCATTGCTTTATAAGCATGAGTGTGGAACAGTGTGTTGAGTCTGAGTGGATAGCTCCATTTACCATTTAACAAAACCAGGCTGTACTTTTGAAGTAAAGTAGAACATTGCATTAGCAAATTATGATGCAGGTCTCTTTGAGTCATAAAAATAGGAGAGAAGGATTTTTATTTTTGTAATAAAACTGATTACTAGGACCCAGTATTCCCTGAGGCAGGAAATGGCAACTCATTCAATACTGGAAAATCCCATGGACAGAGAGGACTGGTGGTCTACAGTCCACAGGGTCACAAAGAGTTGGGCGCAATTGAGCATGCTTGCATATAGGAAAGTGAAAGTGAAAGTCGCTCAGTCTTGTCTGACTCTTTGCAACCCCACAGACTATACAGTCTATGGAATTCTCCAGGCAGGAGTGGGTAGCCTTTCTTTTCTCCAAGAGATCTTCCCAACCCAGGGATCGAACCCACAGGTCTCCCACATTGCAGGCAGATTCTTTACCAGCAGAGCCACAACTGAAGCCCCAAAATACTGGGGGGGGAGCCTATCCCTTCTCCAGCGGATCTTCTTGTATTAATTTCCTATCGCTGCTGAAAAATTACTACTACAAACTTTATGTCTTAAAACAATGCAGACTTGTTATTTTATAGCTTTAGAGGTCAGAAGTCTGAAATAGGTAACTTTGAACTAAAATCAAGGTGTCTTCAGAGCTACATTCCTTCCCGAGGCTCTAGGGGTGAATCTGTTTCCTTGCCTTTTCCAGCTCCTACAGACTGCCTGTATTCTTTGCCTTCTGGTCCCTTTCCACCTTCAAAGCCAGCGATGGCTGGTCAACTCTTTCATGTCTTATCAGTTTGACGATGACTCTTCTGCTTCCCTCATCTATATTTAATGACTCTTATGGCTGCATTGAAAGCTATGACAAACCTAGGCAACATATTAAAAAGCAAAGACATCACTTTGCCGACACAGTTCTGTATAGTCAAAGCTATGGTTTTTCCAGCAGTCATGTATTATGGATGTGAGTTGGACTATTAAGAAGGCCGAGTGCCAGAGAATTGATGCTTTTGAATTGTGGTGCTGAAGAAGACTCTTGAGAGTCCTGTGGACAGCAAGGAGATCAAACTAGTGAACCCTAAAGGAAATCAACTCTGAATATTCATTGGAAGGACTGATGCTGAAGCTGAAGCTCCAATACTTGGGCTACCTGATGCAAAGAGGCCAACTCATTGGAAAAGACCCTGATGCTGGGAAAGATTGAGGGCAGGAAAAGAAGTGGGGGGCAGAGGTTGAACTGTTTAGATAGCATCACTGATTCAATGGACATGAGTTTGAGCAAACTGTGGGAGATAGTGAAGGACAGGAAGGCCTGGCATACTGCAATCCATGGGGTCGCAAAGATTCAGGCCTGATTTAGTGGCTGAACAGCAGCAACAGTGGCTGCATTGGGCCGTCTGCACAATCCATTCAGTTAATATCTTTATCTTTAGTCCAATTTATTAGTAAGCTTGTATTCATCAAGCTTTCTTAATTTTCCTTTGCCTGGTGATACAATGTTTTCATACGTCCCAGAGATTAGGACATGGACATCTTTGGGATGCCATTATTCTATCTACCACAGGACTATTCAATATTGGTAAACTCTAGAACTTTGTCCAGGGTTTCTTTAAAGTATCCCAATCAGCTTGGCTAGTCTCAGCCTCTTCCTGAATCCTTTTGTCCTTTCCCAACCTTTAGAAAATTCATTGCATTCAGAGAATTCTGAGTTTTCTACTTGAGGAAGGATTTTATTTTTAAACTTATTTTATTGAAGTATAGTTGATTTAAAATGTGTTAATTTCTACTGATAGCAAAGTGATTCAGTTATATATACATGTGTGCATTCTTTTTCATGTCCCTTTCCATCATGATTTATCACAGGATAATGAATATAGTTCTTTGTGCTATACAGTGCTAAGTGGCTTCATTTGTGTCTGACTCTTTGTGACCCTATGGACTGTTGCCCACGAGGCTCCTCTCTCTATGAGAGTCTCCAAACAAGAATACTGGAGTGTGTTGCCATGCCCTCCTCCAGGGGATCTCCCCGACCCAGGGAACCTGTGTCTCTTATGGCTGCCATATTGGCAGGTGGGTTCTTTACTACTTGTGCCACCTTTGACCTTGTTTATCTGTTCTATATATGCTAGCTTGCATCTGCTAATCGCAAACTCCCAATCCATCCCTGTACCGGGGGCCCTCCCCTTAGCAACCACAAGTCTGTTCTCTGTCTGAGTCTGTTTCTGTTTTGTTGTTATGTTAATTTATGTCATATTTTAGCTTCCACGTATAAATGATATCACATCATATGGTAAGGATTTTTTGACTTCCTTTCCTTCTCCTCCTGTCAAGCCAAATGAGGAATTGCTCCAAAAGAATCAATAGAATCAAGAGAAGGTAAGATTGGCAACTCATTTCATGGATGGACATCTTTGTATGCAGCAGACTTGACATTTTGTCATCTGGGAAGACTGAGCGAGGGCAAGACTAGAATTAAAGGGAGATAAGAAAGTAGAACAATAAGCTGCAATCAAATGTGGGGATATCAGCAATGTATTTAAGGATGAAGGTCAAGTTGGCAATGCAAAAATTGGAAAGTTGTACCACCTAACTTCCCTGCCCTTCCCCCCCATACAAGTGTTCCATGAGGGAGTCCCTGGCAGTACTGACTCTCAATGGTATGGTCAGTAGAAGGCAGCCAGAGAAGTCTCCAAAGGCAGATAAGAACAGCAGTAGCTCGATTAAGTAAAAAGTCTTTGCCCCTTTGCTCTAAACACTAATTCTGAACTTTAAAATTCTGGAGGAAATGAACCCAGAAAAGGGAAAGAAAAGGGATATGGGAGAGCTGACCATTCCTTTTCCACCTTTCTGACCCCATCACAGGCACTGAGAGGGGTAAGGATCTAAGCAATAAATTGCATGTGAATTTGCTGTTTTAAATTAGATTTGAATGGGTTGGAATTTAAAATCTGAAACTGGCAGAGAATTATAGAATTTACTCAATAAATCACTAAAGGACAATGAAGAAAGATTTAATGGCAAACCTTTGAAGGTCATAATGGAAGAAAAATAAAATGATTTCTTGTCTATATCCTTTCAGTTTAATACTGATCCATATACTGGTTACAGATATAATGATGTAATTTTCTTCTTTAATTATCTTTATTAAGGATACATACACATATTATCTCAGGCATATCATAATATGCAATTGATAAACTCTCTGGCTTCCTTTATTAAATATGGGAACTTTTTAGAAAAAAATAACTTGGGATTAACTTGAAATACTCCATTTGTTGTTGCTGTTTAGTTGCTAAGTCATGTCCAATTCATTTGTGACACTATAGACTGTAGCCCACCAGGCTCCTCTGTCCATGGGATTTCCCAGGCAAGAATACTGGAGTAGGTTGTCATTTCCTTCTCCCAACCTTCCCGACTCAGGCATCAAACCTGGGTCTCCTGTGTCTCCTGCACTAGTGTGCGTTCTAAGTCACTTTCATGGTGTCTGACTCTGTGAGACCCTGTGGACTGTAGCCCACTAGGCTCTTCTGTCCATGCAGTTCTCCAAGCAAGAATACTGGAGTGGGTTGCCATGCCCTCCTCCAGGGGATCTTCTTAACCCAGGAATCAAACTTGCATCTCTGATTCTCCTGCATTGGCAAGCAGGCCGATTCTTTACTGCTGTAAGAAAGAAAGAAAGAAAGAAAGTGAAGTCACTCAGTTGTGTCTGACTCTTTCTGACCCCATGGACTGTAGCCAACCAGGCTCCTCAGTCCGTGGAATTTTCCAGACAAGAGTACTTTACTGATGAACCACTGAGATACTCCATAGTCTTACCTATTAGTTAGCTTTCAGATGGTGAAGACACACTCTGTGTTTGAGAAGGTGATATTTTCTGATTTTGCTTGGTGATATGTGATTGGACTCTCATGCCTCTAGGTTGTGTAACCCTGTGAATTACTTATAATCTCCTTTTACACCTGAGGAAACAGAGGCAGAGAGAGCTTGTGTAATTTGTCCAATGTCTCAGAGTTAGGAAGTGTTGGGTCCAGATTTTACATGTGAATTCTGTCTCCATAGCTGGCTCCAGATGCCAGGCACCCAGCCTAGCAAAACAAAATAGTTGTTCATGAGTATTTGCTGAACTGAATTGACTGCTAGAGTTTATCATGATTATCACCAACTTGGCAACCTAAACCAATTCTCAGTGTTTCATGAAATAGGGCATGATCAATTGTTCTCTAGAAGGAGTAGTAATTCATACTGTTAAATTGCCTAATTTTCCAATTGTCAATTGTTAAATTGCCTAATACATTTTCTCAGTGGTATTTTGTTTTCCTTGAAGAAATAAACAAACACTTAAAGTCTTTCATCTCAGCTACCATGGATTAAAGCTCCTCACTCAGCAATGCTATGCATGGCTTATGGTTGTTGTTAAATCATCTTTAAGTTTTTAAAAGACAAATTGCTTTATTCATGGCAATTTTATTGTGCTACTAAGCTTTAATGTAGAATAAGGCTTTCTCTCTCAACTTTGATGTCTTTGGTAACCTTGAAGTCAAATATTTGTGTTAACAAGAATTAAAGAACGGTGTACATCCTTTAGCAGAAAAGCTTGTACTACAATTAAAAAATGAGGCTGTTAATTCTATTTATGGCTAAATATTTGCTTGCTGCAAAATCTTTATAAGGAGGTGGATTTCAGAGCAAAATCTTTTTTTTTTTGAAGAAAAAAATGTACCTATACATACAAACACACATAAAATACTTTCCAGTTAGAAAGTAGATCATGCGTAACACCCAAAACTTCAAAAAACATGTGGAGAAATGAAGCCAATTTACCACAATTCCACAATCTGATGATAACCATTACAATTTTGATGTATATCTTAACATATTTGTTTTATACTTGTGTCTCATTACAAAAATATAGACTCAATATAGCATTCAATAAATGCATTTTTTAAGGAACTTCTCACATAAATATTTCATTAAGGACTTTCTATATTCATAAATACACTTTCATAACATAGATTTATCAGATGTACAGGAACCTAACGGCAGCAGCATTGTGTGTTAAAGAAACAGTCTTGATACTAAAGATATATTTTGACACATCTAAAAATTGTTTGTCTTCAGCTTTCAAGAATCAAACACTGTGCAAAGTAGTCATTTTAACTCACATTACTTGTGATAAATTGAAAATTACAATGGATCCTGAATACTAAATAGAGTATGCATTCTAAATATTAAACTAGGGCAAATGCATCCATTTATAAATTTTATATATATCTGAGTCTACCAAATAAACATACTGCTAGTTCTACTCATTCCTATAAGATTTGGCCATTGTGAAGAATTTTTCATGAATAGTACAAAACAACTGAGGTCATCTATCAACATTCTGAAATAGAATCTGAACGGAGCATTTGCTTATTTAATGACACTGGCAAAAGTTCTGGATGTGAGTCAGAAAAGATCATAGATAGTTAGAGTATGTGTGAAATGAAATTCTCAGAAGCCATTCAGAAAGTGCCAATCTTGGATGCTTTTGTGGCTGTTAAATTTTCAAGATCAAATGGCATTATATTTTTCTGCACTTGCAATTGAATATATATGTTTCCCCCTTTATGTTAGAAGGTGATAAATTATTTTAAAAAATAAAAATGTTAATAAAAATTTGCAAAAGGGTCAGCCTAAAATGATCTTGACTCCATTTTGGATTTTTTCTAACACAAATAATGTGCACATTTGACTTTGCTTTTTTCATTATAACTGTAAACTTTGAGATGCCCTTTTGTTCATATTCCTTGAGCAAAACAAAATCAAATTGTGTTAAAAAAAAACTTTATAATTTGAAAATTAAAGCAAGACTGTATACCTTTGCTGAGTATGTTTTCAGAGGTCAGAATTTTCAGATTTTCATATTTTCAAAGACAAAATTTTAAACATAAAAGTTACCTGGGAACATGAGTACTTTTATACACTATGGTTTAGTTGTTTTGCTTGTTTTTGATATTACTGTGGATTTTGGATGCTTATTAGTGATCTGATGTACTCTGATTTTTCTTGGAATTTAATGGATTTTGGAAGTTAACTTTCTTTAACCTAATCAAAACAGGACATTTGCAAAAGGTCAGTTTTAAGAGAGAAAAAACAACTCTTATAAACTGAAGGATTGTTTTATTCTTTCATAAAACACCATTGGCTTTCAATAAGCCATGAAAAATATTGATACTTCTACTCTAGTCTTTAGAGACACTGTCATGAAAATAAAGATGATAATGATGATGAGGAGTTTAAGAAAAAGGTGAAAGAGTGGGAGAAGGGAAGAGGATGGTGGCTGCAAACCATCAAAACACATTCCCAGAGAAGTATGAAACCATCACATTTTATTTCTTGGAAGCATGTTAACAACAAACAAATACAAAACAAAAGACAGCTGTTTTTCTTAGACATTTTGTTTATTATCTTACCTGAAAATTAATAAGAATATCATATGTAAGTACTTTGTAAACTTCAAAATAATTTACAAGGGTAAGATGTTCTTATTTGCATCACTGTTATTGGTATCTTTATGATTATACTTGCTCAGTTGCTCAGTTGTGTTGGACTCTTTGAAACCCTATGGACTCTAGTCCACCAGGCTTCTTTGTCCATGGGATTTTCCTGGCAAGAATGCTGGAATGGTTGCCATTTCCTCCTTCAGGGGACCTTCCTGACCCAGGGATCAAGCCCATGTCTTCCATGTCTCCTGAACTGCAAACTGATTCTTTTCTGCTGAGCCACCAGGAAAGCCACATGCAGACCATATAAAAGTAACAATTTTCTGATCAATTATATTGCATAGAGTCTTACGCTATCAGGTCAAGTATGGTAATGCAAATTGAATTAAAATTTTATAAATAGAAATTCAGTTTCTCAAACACAGTAGTCCTATTTCAAATGTTCCATAGTCATTTACAGATATAGGACACTTCCATCATCACAGAAGGGGCTTCCTAGGTGGCTCTAGTGGTAAAGAACCCACCTGCCAATGCAGGAGACATAAGGAGACATGAATTTGATCCCTGGGTCAGAAAGACTCCAGTTTTCTTGCCTGAAGAATCCCTTGGACAGAGAAGCCTGGTGGGCTACAGTCCACAGGGTCCCAAAGAGTCAGACACGACTGAAGCCACTTAGCATACAGGTATGCATCATCACAAAAAGGACCAATGGATGAGACTGATATAATAAGCAGCATGAACAGTGGCAGCAACAACATATGGGAGCCTTTCAGAAAGGTGGAATCCTGGGTCACCCTATAACTACTGAGGAAGAATCTACATTTCAATAAGACTCTTTGGTGACCCAGGCATACTAAATTTGAGCAAAACTGTAGGTTGTCAAACAAGATAACCTAGTGTGTTTCTAAAATAATTCAATTCACTTTGTAGTTTTAGTAGCTCTGTGGCATATGAAAAAATGTAATTTTCCTTATATACTGTAATTTTGTCTATTTTTCCCCACCTCAAATTTTTGTTATTCAGAATCACTCTAATACCTACAAAGAAGAGCTGATAAAAAGCTTAATTGAACTAAAATAATATCTCTTTAAACATGCATTTAGTCCAGCTAGCTGATGATTCAATTTATATCATTTTTAGTCTGCATTCCATATAAGATGATAAAGGAAGACATAAAAGTCTATAATTTTGGAATTCCACTGGGTTTTGTGTATGTGTGAGGTCTTCATTTTTAAAAATGTTATTTTCCCTTATTTTGTTTTGGCTTAATTTTTTTATTCTTCAAGATTATAATGTCATGTTTGCAGAAGTATTTATAACCTAGTCTCTCAAGAAAAGATTAACCTGACTACAAATAAGTTTATGATAGCACAAAAAGAAATATCCTGAACATCTCTGTTTCTGATTAACATGGTCAATTTACTTTTTAATTTAAGTTCCAAACTTCATTCTTTAACCTTGCATTGGTAATTATTTGATCACAGATGCTGTAACACGTTGGGCTTCCCCACATTGGTGGCTCAGTGGTAAAGAATCCACCTGCCAATGCAGAACACATAAGAGATGTGGGTTCGTTCCCTGGGTCTGGAAGGCCCCTGGAGAAGGAAATGGAGACCTACTCCAATATTCTTGCTTGGGAAATCCCATGGACGGAGGAGCCCAGTCCATGGGGTCACAAAAGAGTCAGACATGACTTAGAGACTCAAAACAACAGTGACACACTTACCCTAAATGCACAAACATACACACACACATACTTATCTACATTCAACTATTTTGCAATGTTTTAAATGGCTCATTGGATATTCAATAATACCCAGGCCATAAAAAAAAAAACACCTCAACTTTATGGTTCAAAAAGGACAGTAGAAATAGAATCCAATGAAACTCCAAATTTTGGTTGTACGACAGGTGGGGAAAAAAAAAAAAAGCAACCAGGAAAATGTTCACAATTTTTCCTTTCTCCATCTCAGTTCATTTCAGTTCAGTTGCTCAGTTATGTCCCACTCTTTGTGACCTCATGGACTGCAGCATGCCAGAGTTCCCTGTCCATCACCAACTCCCAGAGCCTGCTCAAACTCATGGCCATTGAGTTAGTGATGCCATCCAACCATCTCATCCTCTGTCATTCCCTTCTCCTCCTGCGTTCAATCTTCCCCAGCATCAGGGTCTTTTCTTTTTTTTTTTTTTTTTTTTTTCAGGGTCTTTTCTAATGAGTCAGTTCTTCGCATCAAGTGGCCAAGTATTGGAACTTTAGCTTTAGCATCAGTCCTCCCAATGAATATTCAGGACTGATTTCCTTTAGAATTGACTGGTTTGATCTCCTTGCAGTCCAAGGGACTCTCAAGAGTCTTCTCCAATACCACAGTTCAAAAGTATCAATTCTTCAGTGCTCAGCTTTCTTTATAGTCCAACTCTCACATCCATACATGTCTACTGGAAAAACCATAGCTTTAATTAGATGGACCTTTGTCAGCAAAGGACCTTTGTCTCTGCTTTTTAATATGCTGTCTAGGTTTGTCATAGCTTTTCTCCATCTTCTATGTGCATATAAGTAGTTATTTGCAACTGATTTTACCTCCTTTACCACATTCTGAGGAAGGAGAATTGATCTTCATGATTCTTCAATGTTCAGGAAGACAGATGGCTAAAGAGGTAGAAAGCATTGGATTCAATTTGAGAATGTGATTTTCCAGGGCTTCTAAATGGAAATTACATATTGAGAGCCTGAGATGTTGGAGAAGGCAATGGCACCCCACTCCAGTACTCTTGCCTGAAAAATCCCATGGACAGAGGAGCCTGGAAGGCTGCAGTCCATGGGGTCACTAAGAGTTGGACATGACTGAGCGACTTCACTTTCACTTTTCACTTTCATGCATTGGAGAGGGAAATGGCAACCCACTCCGGTGTTCTTGCTTGGAGAATCCCAGGGACGGTGGAGCCTGGTGGGCTGCCATCTATGGGGTCGCACAGAGTCGGACACGACTAAAGCGACGTAGCAGCAGCAGCAGCAGCAGCCTGAGATGTGGAAAGGAATTTTGCTGTTTCAATTGTGAGAGGTTTCCAACCAACTCCTGCTGAATATGAGGAATTTAGCAGTGAATAGAGAGACTTTTGAAAGGGTTAGTGTGGGGTTTCAGTAGGGTGTGGAGGACTCTACAAAATAAAAATTTTTCAATTTATTTATGGCACTGAATTGTGCTTCTTAAATTTGACTATAAAGAGACTGATTCATATTAGGTCCTTGAATATTAGCATTATATACATGCATATGAAATGTGAAATGATTGATTAACTTGCTATATCTTACCTTGGCATTAATTAGGCTGAGCTTAATTAAAACCCAAGATTTTAAGTTGACTTTATGAAAATTAACTATTAAATTTTCAGGGTCTTTGATGTAACAAAATTAATCACATCACCTGACCAGTCAACAGTGACTAATTATAGTTGCTCTTGATCTGTAAGAATCATGATTCACTTTTTTTCATTCTGTTTTTTGTAGTCTCAAAGTTATTTTATATTAAAGCATATATTATATTTATAATGGTTTAGTTGCTAAGTCATGTACTACTTTTGCAACCCCATCCTCCAGACTCCTCTGTCCATGGGATTCTCCAGGCAAGAATACTGGAGATATTGCCATTTCCTTCTCCAGATATTTATAAGAGGAAAATAAATTTTCTCTCAGGAACTGGATTTCTATTTTCTTCTTAATGGTATTTTCTAATCCCCAGATTTATTTTAAATCCAATTTTTTAATATTTATAATCCAACTAATATTTATATTTATTTTTTATTTATAATCTAAATAAGTAATTAAAATAGCATATCAATTTACCATTGATATTTTTCTAGCATTTTTCTGTTTTACCATTTTTATACTCAAATGTTCGGGAATTTTCCATGGACATGGTTTCCATGGGGCAATCCTTAGGAAAGTTTCTTTCTGAATTAGAGGAGATTGAAAGATTCAATTAGAGATGTCTCCATTTATCTTGTATTCTAGCTTTTTCTTCCCTGCCTAGGACGTTTTATACCCCTTGAACAAAGTAACTGAGCATTTGAAGCAAAAAACAAGCAAACAAACAAACCCTTTCTGATTGTTAAATTGATTGAGACTCCTGGAACTTATGAGAATCAAACTCCCATGTAAGTCACTTTGTAGTTTCCTGGGTGCCTTTCCCATTCGTAGTAGGATGACTCAGCAATAAAAGGCAAAGCTGTTTGATAAATCAGACTGCTTGAGTATGCTTAAGAAATGTTTTCCAAAAAATACAAAAGTGCATAAAATTGGGGTTCCAGTTGGTCATACTCAGTGTGAGTCATCACCCTCTCTCCCCTCCTCATAGAGAACACACAGAGACCCATCACAAACTTAGTCAGTGACCCTACATGGGACAAAATCTTGGATGACTCTGTTTGGGAGTCATTAAGATCAGAGGGGTTGTGGGCTGGAAGCAAGAGCATAATGAAGCCCTTGTGATACTTTGGATTTCACCAGAAACTTGAAATATTCTTGATGTATAAGGTATTTACTTACTGCCATAATGCCTAGTTTCTACTACACAACAGTAGCCTTATTATTAAACACCTTTGAATTTATTTTCTGTGGCTGAGTAAGCTACCACAGCATGTAAAGGAGAAAGAGTAACACAAGCAGGCGAACTCCAACATACCACATTTTTCTTATACACTAAACCTCAGCATAATAGAGTGTACAGGCCTACCAAAGGGACTCACTAAGTGATTTTATAAAAAGATGTTCACTCCTCCCCAAGTTGCAGCACACTGCTGAGAAGCCCTTTCTGAACTGCTTCTTAAACCCACAGAAGCATTCATTTTTAAGTCTATTTGCTTAACATGTGACTGTACAGATTTCTGGAGGAAAAATTCATACACAATTTTGCTTGTAAATGATGTGGGCCAGAACACATTGATCATTATAAATAACTTTGTGTTTACAGTTGATTCTTGATTGTGTTGCATTTCATAAAAAAGAACTGAATAAAAGCAAATTAATGTTCAGGCTGGAGGTAAAATGACTTAAATGAATCTAAGCTTTACAAGGGTGTTTGGTTCCAAAAGGCATTGTGAAAGTGGCCGGAAGCATGTCGTTTTGGTTCAACTAAAAATAACAGATGGAACTTTTGTTTTTAGCATTTTAGTTGAATATAGAGATATTGAGAAGTGTTTTACTCCCTAAGTTTAAACAGTTGTTAACTTCTATAAAATTTAATAATAACAGTTATAACTAATAGTTCTGACTTGGCAATATCTGTCACAGATGTCTCTTCTTCATTTCTAGTACTGCTACCAAATCCAGTCTCTTAAAAATCATGCAATCTAAGAAGGTTGGTGAGCCTGATTCCATTTGTTCATCTGCAATGGGAAGCACGGTCAACCCTGTCAGGTTTTATCCCCTATGTATTTGTTGTTGCTGTTATTGAGTCTCCAAATTATGTCTGACCCTTTGCAACCCCATTGAATATAGCATGCCAGGCTCCCCTGTCCTTCACTATCTTCCAGAGTTTGCTTAAACTCATGTCCATTGAATTGGTGATGCTATCTAACCATCTCATCCTCTGGTGACCCTTCTCCTCCTGCCCTCAACCTTTCCCAGCATTAGGATCTTTTCCAACTAGTCAGCTCTTCCCATCAGGTGGCCAATATATTGGAGCCTCAGCATCAGTCTTTCCAGTGAGTATTCAGAGTTGACTTGTTTGACTGGTTTGATCTCCTTTCTGTCAAAGGGACTCTCAGAGTTTTCTCCATCACTGCGATTTGAAAACATCAGTTCTTCGGTGCTCAGTCTTCTTTATGGTCCAACTCTCTCACCTGTACATGACTGCTTGAAAAACCACAGCTTTGACTATACAGACCTTTGTCAGCTAAGTGATATCTCTACTTTTTAATGTACTGTCTAGGTTTGTCATAGCTCTCCTTTCAAGGAGCAAGCATCTTTTAATTTCATCGCTGCAGTCACTGTCCACAGTGACTTTGGAGCCCAAGAAAATAAAATCTGCCACTGCTTTCATGTTTTCCCCTTCTATTTGACATGAAGTGTTAGGACTGGATGCCACGATCTTTGTTTTTTGAACTTTGAGTTTTAAGCCAGCCTTTTCACTGTCCTCTTTCACCCTCATTAACAGGTTCTTTAGTTCCTCTTCACTTTTGCTATTAGAGTGGTATCATCTGCATATCTGAGGTTGTTGATATTTCTCCTAACAATCTTGATTCCAGCTTGTGATTCATCCAGCCCAGAATTTTGCATGATGTACTCTGCATATAAGTTAAATAAGCAGGGTGACAATATACAGCTTCGTTGTACTCTTTTTCCAATTTTTAACCAGTCTGTTGTTCCATGTCTGGTTCCAACTGTTGTTTCTTGACTGGCAGACGAGTTTCTCAGAGGGCAGGTAAGGTGGTCTGATACTCCGTCTCTTTAAGAATTTTCCACATTTTTTGTGATCCACACCATCAAAGGCTTTAGCATAGTCAATGAAGCAGAAGTAGATGTTTTTCTGGGATTCTCTTGCTGTCTCTATGATCCAATAGATGTTGGCAGTTTGATCTCTGGTTCCTTTGACTTTTCTAAACCCAGTTTATACATCTGGGAGTTCTCAATTCATGTACTGTTGAAGCCTAGCTTGAAGGATTTTGAGCATAAACTTACTAGCATGTGAAATGAGCACAACTGTATGATAGTTTCAACATTCTTTGGCATTGCCTTTCTTTGGGAGTGGAAGAAAAACTGACCTTTTCCAGTCCTGTGGCCACTGTTAACTTTTCCAAATCTGCTAACATATTGAGTTCAGCACTTTAACAGCATCACGTTTTAGGATATTAAATTGCTCAGCTGGAATTCCATCACCTCCACTAGGTTGTTTTTTTTTTTTTTTTTTTGTAGTAATGTTTCACACTCCAGGATGTCTAATTCTAGGTGAGTGACCACATCATCATGGTTATCCAGATTATTAAGAACTTTCTTATATAGTTCTTCTATGTATTCTTGCCACCTCTTCTTAATCTCTCTGCTTCTGATAGGTCCTTACCCTTTCTGTCCTTTATTGGGCCCATTCTTGCATTTCTCAAATTTTCTTGCAGAGATCTAAGAGTCTTTTTCATTGTATTATTTTCCTCTATTTATTTTCATTGTTCATTAAGAAGGCCTTTTTATCTCTCCTTGCTATTCTCTGGAACTCTGCATTCAGTTGGGTATATCTTTCCCTTTCTCCATTGCCTTTCACTTCTCTTTTTTTCTCCGCTATTGTAAAGCCTCTCCAGACAACCACTCTGCCTTCCTGCATTTCCCCCCCACCTAGGGCATGGTTTTGGTCATTGATTCCTGTGTAATGTTGCAAACCTCCATCCATAGTTCTTCAGGCACTCGCTCTACAGACCTAACCTATTGAATCCATTCATCACCTCTACTGTATAATAATAAGGGATTTGATTTAGGTCATACCTGAATGGCCCAGTGGTTTTCCCTACTTTCATCAATTTAAGCCTGAATTTTCCAGTAAGGAGCTGATGATCTGAACCAGTAGTTAGCTACAGATCTTGTTTATGCTGACTGTATAGATCTTTTTCATCTTTGGCTGAAAAGCATACAATCAATCTGATTTGAGTATTGACCATTTTGTGATGTCCATGTGTAGAGTCCTCTTGTGTTGTTGGAACACCAGTGTGTTCTCTTGAGATAACTCTGCTATCCTTTGCCCTGCTTCCTTTTGTACTCCCAGTTTGAACTTTCCTGTTATTCCAGCTGTCTTGATCTTCTACTTTTGCATTACAATCCTCTATGATGAAAAGGACATGTCTTTTTGCTGTTAGTTCTAGGAGGTCTTGTAGGTCTTCAGGGAACTGGTCATCTTCAGCTTCTTCATCATCAATGGTTGGGGCATAGACTTGGATTATTGTGATGATGAATGATTTGCCTTAGAAACAAACCAAGATCCTTCTTCTGTTTTTGAGGTTGCCCCCAAATACTGCATTTTGGACTCTTTTGTTGACTATGAAGGGTATTGCATTTCTTCTAAGGGATTCTTGCTCACAGTAGTAGATATGATGGTCATCTGAATTAAATTTGCCTATTCCTGTTCATTTTAGTTCAATGATTCCTAAGATGTCAATGTTCACTCTTGACATCTATACACCAGGTACAAATCTAGGCATCTTCATAATAACCCTGTGCAGTAGACACTTTTAGTATATCAGCAATTGGCAGACAAGAAAACTGAGTTAAGTATCTTACTCAGTGCCATACAATTCATAATATGATGAAACCAGAATTAAAACCTGGTTAATTTATCTTCAGAGTCTGCTTTATCCACTGCAAAGTTTGCTAGGGACTCAAGCGAGATATTATGTAAAGCATTCAGCAGTATGCATTCAGTATTTCATAGTTATATTTACTATTTATTATAACTATTGCCAACCAGCAAAAACAAATGTCTCTTCTGCTTTTGTTGTTTCCAATCAAGGTGAATGGAATTCAACATTTAATTTAGGGATCCTCATTATCTCACTGTTGCTGCTTTCTGAAGAGGAGGTGAATCTTTGATGCTAAAGGCTTTAAAAGTGCCATGGAAACAATTGTGATAGGCGATCCAACCAGTCCATTCTGAAGGAGATCAGTCCTGGGTGTTCTTTGGAAGGACTGATGCTAAAGCTGAAACTCCTATACTTTGGCCACCTCATGTGAAGAGTTGATTCATTGGAAAAGACTCTGATGCTGGGAGGGATTGAGGGCAGGAGGAGAAGGGGACGACAGAGGATGAGATGGCTGGATGGCATCACCGACTGGATGGACATGAGTCTGAGTGAACTCCAGGAGTTGGTGATGGACAGGGAGGCCTGGCGTGCTGCGATTCATGGGGTCACAAAGAGTCAGACACGACTGAGTGACTGAACTGAACTGAACTGATGGATACAGGCTGTGGCTAGAATTATGAATTCTTGGAAACCAAAGGATAATTCTACGGATTTCCACGTACTAATGATAATGCAGTTGTTTGATGATGATATTAGCTATAGAAATTTGAGGGGAGGAAATAATTTAATTAAAGTTACTTCTTAGACCATCTATATGGTTTTCAGAATCAATCAGCTTAAGAATCTGTTTGTCTCTGTGTGTGTGCATACCTATTTTGTATTTTATGGATAGAAGAGATCAGACTTGTGGTTACTGTAGGTGGAGGTTAGAGGGACAGGGAATTGGAGGAAGGTAGTCAAAATGTACAAATTTCAAGTTGTATGATAAATGAGTTCCAGGGATACAATGTACAACATGGTGATCTCAGCTACCACGGCTGGGTGATACATAGGAAAGTTTTAAAGAAGGTCAAGCTTAAGAAATCTCATCAAATGAAAGATTTTTTTTCCTTTTTTTGTTTCTCTTATTTTTATTGCATATATATATGGAAGCTGATATTAGCTGAAACTATTGTGATAATGGTTTCACCATATATATAAAACAAATCTTTATTCCATATTCCTTAAACTTATGCAGTGAGGTAAATCAATTGTCTCTTAATAAAACTGGGGAAAAATAACAGATTTTTTTTAAAAATAAAAGAAAATAATATCAAATACTTGTCTACTCTCTCCACCCTTAGCATTCATTCTCCCATCCATGATCCCCAAGTAGAAAAGTCTAAGAACTACCTTGGGATGCATATAGATGAAGGAGGTCCTCTTGATAATCCACTTTGGGACCATGATTCACTTCTGTTGGCCCTTATTTGGTGTTTTTCTCACAGGACAACTGAGAAACTGAACTGACTTGAACTGAAAATTTAATAGTCAAGGATTAAAATTATGTTGTGGCCAGATCTCATAACACAAATTTCTTTCTTGCCTATAATGCATTTTGAGTCAAAAGTTACTTCCCATACAAATTTGCACAGTATATCTTCCTTTTTTTTTTCATCAGGGTAGCATGATCATAGCAGTACTTTATACCTGTAAGTCAAAGCCTGGATAGCTGGACAAGTAGCTTTGTCACTGTGGAAAATTTCATGGGAACCCTTAGTGACTATAAAGTTTAATCATATGCTATGTATGCAAGTCTTCTCATTTTCCACGAACAATAAAAATGTGACAAGACAGAATAATACAACTAAAGAAGAACTTGTCAAAGGAATATTATGATCTCCATAGTTTATATGTTTCAGTTATGTTATTCATTTTGTTGACATAAAACCTCAGTCTTCTTGAAGAACAATGACAGACAGATGAAAAATATTTTTTATTTGGTATTGCATAATCTCAAACAGAATAATTGGAGGGATTGACTGAAGATGGACTAATCACAGGGAAGAGAAGGGAAAGGAGGGTAAAGCAATGCAATATGATGATAATAAATATGGAAGCAGTTCAGAGCAAAGGTGCTGTAGGAGGTTAGAAAAAGCATCAGGACATCCATCAACTCTCTAACAGTAGAGAAAAATACAGTTGAAGACTGATAGGTTCTGAGGTCTATAAAGAAGAGGTGGGAAGAAGTAAATAATCTACTCTTTAGTCTAAAAGGTTCGTGGTACTGTTCTGTGTAGTTTTTGTCTTGTGTTCTGGGTTTAACTTTATTGAGTTGCATCTGGCTCTGCTGCTGCTGCTGCTGCTAAGTCGCTTCAGTCGTGTCCGACTCTGTGCAACCCCATAGATGGCAGCCCACCAGGCTCCCCAGTCCCTGGGATTCTCCAGGCAAGAACACTGGAGTGGGTTGCCATTTCCTTCTCCAATGCATGAAAGTGAAAAGTGAAAGTGAAGTCACTCAGTCGTGTCCAACTTTTAGCAACCCCGTGGACTGCAGCCTACCAGGCTCCTCCATCCATGGGATTTTCCAGGCAAGAGTACTGGAGTGGGGTGCCATTGCCTTCTCCTGGATCTGTCTCTACCACTTGCTAATAGGCCATCATTCTGTAGATTAAGCCATTATGTGCCCATTTCCTCATATCCCCAAATAAGAATAGCTATAGTACTGACTTCACTTCATTACTGGAAGAAGTAGCACTCTTAGAGGGGCCAAGAAGTGCCTGCTCTGTGTCCTGCATGATAGAGGGTCCTGAATCTTACAAATTTTACTAGAGTTTGCACAGGCATATGGGCACTAACTCAGTGCTCTTCAGCGCTCCTGTGACAGGTTTCAGGCCATAAAGAGACAGCTCTCAAAATTTCTTGCTCTATGTCCTCTCAGGAAAAGGTGACTTTGTCCAGCTCTAGGATTTGAGGGTTTTCAATTGCCCAGGTGAACAAAGGGTCAAAGCATTTGGGAAGAGTGTGTTGGAAACTCTTGTCAACAGGAGAGCAAAACTTTCTCACACAAAAAGCATCACTTTCCAATAATACTGAACTTCCATCTTGTTTCTTTTCAGGAATCAATTTCAATTTCTAGAAGTAGCCACAAATTTGTGAATTTGCAAGGTATTTACAATGGTTGCATTTGGTGGCTGAGGAAAACTGTGAAATATTAAACAACTCATTATTCTTGAATGCAGAGAAGGCAATGGCACCCCACTCCAGTACTCTTGCCTGGAAAATCCCATGGATGGAGGAGCCTGGTGGGCTGCATTCCATGGGGTCACAAAGAGTCAGACATGACTGAGCGATTTCACTTTCACTTTTCACTTTCATGCATTGGAGAAGGAAATGGCAACCCACTCCAGTGTTCTTGCCTGGAGAATCCCAGGGACGGGGAAGCCTGGTGGGCTGCCGTCTATGGGGTCGCACAGAGTCGGACACAACTGAAGTGACTTAGCAGCATTCTTGAATGCTTTAGTTTGGCAACTGAATGAACACAACAATGGAATTGATAACAACTCTTTCAATTAAATGATTTAGTAATAATTTCCATTTTATTTAATGATTCTAACTTGAAATTTTGACTTTAAATAATTATATTTTTTCACAATTACATTTCTTTTATTCTTACTAGATGATGTTTCATACTTGTAAATTTGTGGATATAACCTTTTATGGTTTTTAAATGATAATAAATATTCAAGCAAATCTTGAAGTTTCCTGAAAATCATACTATCCTTAGTTTAAGAAATTAGTTCTTAAACCTATTGACAGTTAGAGTCTACCTCAAAAGACTGGTTTGTTGTTAAAATAATATTAATCTAAAACATTTATGTATAAAGACTAAGGAGGACTGCATCAATAAACTTCTTACTGGCTTTCATCTAGTTGTACTTTTGTTAAAACTTGTTTGTTTTTGAACAAAAAGCTAATTGAATATATTAATAGTATGCATTGCTTATAAACTCCATCTTTATCAGTGTCAGTAAATACACTTCGGTAGACACATCTGTGTGCACACGTGTGTGCATCTGTGTTAAGTGATCATTTTATCCCGCAATAACAATTCCTGACTGCTTTAAACCTGTAAAACATGGTGCTTTTTGGCATAATGTCATAATGAATGTGTTCTACTTAATCCAAGATACATGAGATATCATTCTTTTCATCTCAAAAAAGATGCACCTTATAATGTGGTTTAAACATAGAATTCTGTTCTATTTCAAATATCAAAAAGGAGCTTGAAGTCAATCATCACTTGACTTCTGTCCACTCAGGTATCATTCCTTTCTTCTGATAATGAATATGTTTTAGTTTAAAGAAATCACAAAGGAGATGAAAACTTCAACCAACAAATGAAAAATATACTTTGCAGAAAGCCAAGTTGCAAATCTCTAGAGAGGGCACCAAGTTCCCTGGTGGCTCAGTGGTAAAAAATCTGCCTGTAATACAGGAGACCCAAGTTCAGTACCTGGGTTGGGAAGATCCCCTGGAGAAGGGAATAGCAAACCACTATAATATTCTTGCCTGGAGAATTCCATGGACAGAGGTTCCTGGTGGGCTACAGTCAAGGGGGTCACAGAGTCGGACACGACTGAGTGACTAACACTCACTCACTCAAGAGAGGGCACAGCTATGTTTCCAATATTTCAGCTTATTGAAATGGGGGAAATGATCAAAAAGTAAAAGTAATTGGCATGACATTTTGTAACCCTACAGAAAGTTATTCCTTAGAGCTTGAAACTATTCATTCTTCACCATGTCTATAACATGATTAAAATCATTTTAATACCACTTACTGAAGCTACAGAGAATTAAGTAGTTAAAAGCAGTGTTCTGTTCCCTCAAAAAAGAGAAAAGGAGGGAAAGATAGAAAAAGAAGCATTATTGCTTAAAGGGATACATTTCAATTAGAAAGTCTTTTATATTGAATAACTCACTATGCAACACTACTAAAAACAAAGATATTTTCTAATGAATAATTATTGTTAGTATTACCTAATAAATTGTCAGCCATAAGAAATATATTAGTCATATACTTACATATGTGTGTATATAAACACACAAGTACATATATATGTACTAAATATATACATTTCCAAAATGCTTTGAAGGAGAAAATGTTAAATATAAGATAGGTCTGGGTTAAAGCCTGAGATAGGTGTGGGTTCAAATCCTGTTTATGTCACTTTTTAGCTGTGTCATTTTGGACATGTTACTTTCTCTTAGTGAAACTAAATTTTCACAACTATAATACTGAATAATAACACCTTCTTAAAATAATTCTTCTGAAGATAAAATAAAATAATGTATATTGATGCTTATCTTAGTTTCTGACACAAAGGCACACATACAGTAGGTCTGATTATTATTATGCTATTTTATAATTATTAATAAATAAACAGAAGCTACAAGCTTTTGATTTCCAGCAGACCTCAGTTGTGACTATTGACTGTGATGCAACTGACTTTAAATAATGGAGACATGCTGGGATAACTAATTCTGTGTCAGGTTCCTAAATATCACAGACTGTGTTGGGAAGGCTGTATGCTCTGGAAATGTACAGAAATGTGGATTTCAAGCCAAGGGAATATATAACCTGCTAAAGCTGAAACTCCAGTACTTAGGCCACCTCATGTGAAGAGTTGACTCATTGGAAAACACTCTGATGCTGGGAGGGGTTGGGGGCAGGAGGAGAAGGGGATGACAGAGGATGAGATGGCTGGATGGTATCACTGACTTGATGGACATGAGTTTGAGTGAACTCCAGGAGTTGGTGATGGACAGGGAGGCCTGGTGTGCTGCGATTCATGGGGTCACAAAGAGTCAGACCTGACTGAGCGACTGAACTGAACTGAACTGAAAGCTTAAAAACTATACACATGGGAAGGGTTCTGCATGTGTTACCCAAGTTGTGTGGTGAGCCCTAAATAAGAGCCTTGAAAAATTTGTCACGTATCATCAAAACTGTGGAGAAGGCAAAGGCAACCCACTCCAGTACTCTTGCCTGGAAAATCCCATGGATGGAGGAGCCTGGTAGGCTGCAGTCCATGGGGTCTCTACGAGTTGGACATGCCTGAGCAACCTCGCTTTCACTTTTCACTTTCATGTATTGGAGAAGGAAATGGCAACCCACTCCAGTGTTCTTGCCTGGAGAATCCCAGGGACTGGGGAGCCTGGTGGGCTGCCGTCTATGGGGTCACACAGAGTCAGACATGACTGAAGTGGCTTAGCAGCAGCAGCAGCAGCATCAGAACTGTATATCTTAAGAAGGATTTGCTTTCATTCTTCCTCCTAATTTGAAGATAACAGAAATGTCATTCGATCTCATAAATTTTACTTTATGTAAAACTTTCATAAAATTACAACCAATTTAAAATTTAGTGCAAAATTCAAGTTACTAAATCTTGAAAAGTATCATGCATTTTGTGTAGTTTCTGCAAGTGACGTTCAAACTATTTTAAAATGACCTAAAAGAATAAGCAGCAGAAACTGCTACTAGATGTTTGGTGATTTTTAAACTTGGGTGAAAGGCATGCAAAGCAGTCCTTGAACTTAAAATTCTAACATTATATGGTGTCAGGAATTCTGAAGGATCCAGGATTTGATCTTATAAGTTAAGAAGTTAGCCTGTTACTGTTTCATAGGTGCTGTTGGAAAGCACAAGGCTTCTGGGTCAAAAATAAGAGGCATCATTGTTCTTGGCACAGCAAGCAGCATAAGCACCAGATACCATATTAATGTCAGTTTTTCTAGCTGCTAAGTCCTCTAGGGCTACACAATAAGATTGCATGGATGCTGTGCTATACACAAAGAGTTTGTGTCACTATTGAGGAACACTGATCTTGGGAATTCTACTCCTCTTTATTGAAAGCTGTTAACAATACTGTAGGGCTTCTCAGGCAGTGCAGTGGTAAAGAATCTGCCTGCCAGGGAAGGAGACATAGGAGATGTGGGTTTGATCCATGGATTGGGAAGATCCCCTGGAGGAGGAAGTGGTAACTCACTCCAGTATTCTTGCCTGGAAAAATACCATAGACAGAGGAGCCTGGTGGGCCATGGTCCATGGGGGTCACAAAAAGAGTCCAACTCAGCTGAACAACTGAGCACACACACACAGGCAAGCAAGTCTGCATGTTTTCCAGGAGGCAGGAGGGTTACATCTTAAGGGTATCAGCTGCATAAGCCATCTTGAGAAATAGCACAGAAAAAGAGCAGTCCATATTTTGAATCTTGGCACACCCAGGAAGTCATATAGGAGCACAGGAAGAGCAAGTGGGTTGATATCTCCATAGATTGTAGATATATATATATATATGTATGTATATGTGTATACATATATGTGTATATACTGTGTATATATGGCTTCTGAGGGGCTCCTGCAATACAGGAGATGCAGATTCAATCCCTGGGTTGGAAAGATCCCTTGGAGGAGGGCACAGAAACCTACTCCAGTATTCTTGCCTGAAGAATCCCACGGACAGAGGAGCCTGGTGGACTACAGACCATGGGGTTGGCAAAGAGTTGGACATGACTGAAGTGACTAAGCATGCACACACACATATATATAATATAATATGAATAAACCTGTCTTTATTTGGTTATCATGTTCTGAATAGCTATTATGTATTACTATATTTAATATGCTATGACATCTCAATTAAATTATGTAAAAAACCACAAGTGGTGGCAATACTGCAAGGTGGGTTCCATGATTCTCACTTCTTGGTATTCATGCTCCTGTATTATCCACTCCTACTGAGTGCGGACGGGACCTGTGACTTGCTTCTAACCAATAGAATATGGCAAAGGTAATGGGGTGTGTCAGTTAAATATGATTGTCTTGCCAGCAGTTTCACTCTAGGCACTGTCTTTGCTGGCTTGGTGAAGAATTAATAAGCAGCTGTGTTGGGAAACTCATGTCACAAGAGATTAGGGGCAGCCTCTAGAGCATGATGGTAGCTTCTGCCCAATATCCAGCAATAAGCCAGATTTTCAGTCCTCCAACTGTAAAGAAATGAGTTCAGCCAAAGACCTAAGTGAACGTGGAAGTGAACTCACCCCCAGTCACCAAGTGAAACTATTCAGTTCAGTTCAGTCCAGTCACTCAGTCATGTCCGACTCTTTGCGACCTCATGGACTGCAGCACACCAGGCCTCCCTGTCCATCACTAATTCCTGTCCATCACTTACCCAAATTCATGTTCATTGAGTCAGTGTTGCCATCCAACCATCTCATCCTCTGTTGTCCCCTTCTCCTCTTGCCTTCAATCTTTGTCAGCATCAGGGTCTTTTCAAATAAGTCAGCTCTTCGCATCAGGTGGCCAAAATATTGGAGTTTCAGATTCAACATCAATCTTTCCAATGAACACTCAGGACTTATCTCCTTTAAGATGGACTAGTTGAATCTCCTTCCAGTCCGAGGGCCTCTCAAGAGTCTTCTCCAACACCACAGTTCAAAAGCGTCAATTCTTCAGCATTCAGCTTTCTTTATACTCCAACTCTCATGTCCATACGTGACTGCTGGAAAAACCATAGCCTTGACTACATGGACCTTTGTTGACAAAGTATTGTCTCTGATTTTGAATATGCTATCTAGGTTGGTCATAATTTTCCTTCCAAGGAGTAAGCGTCTTTTAATTTCATGGCTGCAATCACCATCTGCAGTGATTTTGGAGCCCAAGAACATAAAGTCTTTCACCATTTCCATTGTTTCCCCGTCTATTTGCCATGAAGTGATGGGACCAGATGCCATGGTCTTAGTTTTCTGAATGTTGAACTTTAAGCCAACTTTTTCACTCTCCTCTTTCACTTTCATCAAGAGGCTCTTTAGTTTCTCTTCACTTTCTGCCATAAAGGTGGTGTCATCTGCATATCTGAGGTTATTGATATTTCTCCCAGCAATCTTGATTCCAGCTTGTGTTTCATTCAGACTGGCATTTTGCATGATGTACTTTGCATATAAATTAAATAAGCAGGGTGACAATATACAGCCTTGACATACTCCTTTTCCTATTTGGAACCAGTCTGTTGTTCCATGTCCAGTTCTAACTGTTGCTTCCTGACCTGCATACAGATTTCTCAAGAGGCAGGTCAGGTGGTCTGGTATTCCCATCTCTTTCAGAATTTTCCACAGTTTATTGTGATCTACACAGTCAAAGGCTTTGGCATAGTCAATAAAGCAGAAATAGATGTTTTTATGGAACTCTCTTGCTTTTTCAATGACCCAGCGGACGTTGGCAATTTGATCTGGTTCCTCTGTCTTTTCTAAAACCAGCTTGAACATCTGGAAGTTCATGGTTCATATATTGCTGAAGCCTGGCTTGGAGAATTTTGAGCATTACTTTTCTAGCGTGGGAGATGAGGGCAGTTGTGTGGTAGTTTGAGCATTCTTTGGCATTGCCTTTCTCAGGGATTAGAATGAAAACTGACCTTTTCCAGTCCTGTGGCCACTGCTGAGTTTTCCAAATTTGCTGGCATATTGAGTGCAGCATTTTCACAGCATCATCTTTTTTTTTTTTTAACTTCTTTTTATTTTATTTTATTTTTTAACTTTACAATATTGTATTGGTTTTGCCATATATCAACATGAATCCACCACAGGTAAACATGTGTTCCCCATCCTGAACCCTCCTCCCTCCTCCCTCCCTGTACCATCCCTCTGCACAGCATCATCTTTTGGAAGTCTGTGAGAAAGAAACTGTGAGGTGGTAAGTGCATGTTGTTTTAACCACTAAATATGTCTTCTCACAGCAAATATAGTGAAAAAACTACAATGATTCCACATGTATCAGAGATACCTTTTAAGGGTAGCAATTTCAATTACTCTTTTAATCAATGCAATATCATCAAAATAACACTTTTGAAGTTAAATACATTCTAGAATTTCATTTTTGTACGTACTTTTTTCTTTTAAAATTAGTATTATCACATACATTTATGTGTAATTTGTGTAAAAAACTGTAAGCTGAATCATCTGAACAAGGGGATTACAATGATTTTCAACTCATTAATAAAACTCTGCCATAGTTAAGTACCAAGTGATTAAATGATGAAGGCTCCGAGCTGTTGTTACTGAGGGAACATTTGGAACTAAACACAGTCATGGTCCCGGGCAACGGGAGAAATTGGCATAAGTCCAAATGACAATTAGTAAAGGAATCTTTTGACCAAAGGGGAATTGCCGTAACCTACACTATTGTTTTCTTGGGAATAGCAAGTGACAGCCGACATTTGCAGAGCTTATTGGGGGGGAAAAAAAAAAAACAACTTTCTCAGCAATCAGTTTAGGAAGACTAATGACTCTCTACAAATAGTAATGAGTTTCAATTCAAGAAGAACCCATCAAAAACAGATAATGAGGGTGAGGCACCAGTGGGTATGAGACAAAAAAAGGATCAAAAGAATATGGGAAAAGAAGAATAAATATCAAACCAGAAAAGAAACTGAGTCTAGATGTTCATACCAATCCCATTAAAGAGAAACCATAAATTAATATAAAAATATATTTGTACAATATTGATATTTGTTGATTATAATTATGTATAACCCATCTACTAAATTGCAAGCTACTTTTTAGCCATTCTCAGCAAATAATTTTATCATTTTAATAACATCTCAAGTTAAAACACAATAATAGATACAGCTATATATAGACCTTTGGCCTAGGTAATACTTATTTGACTATTATCATCTAGACTGTGAACAAATACTTGAATACTTTTAAATGATTTGCAAACATTCTTGGTCAATCTTCATTACTTTCCTGGTGATGACCTTGGGATCTAATATTAATTTTGCACATAGAAAAATTGACTCACCTAGCATAAATATCAGAGTTAAAATTATCTTAAAACATATGAAAGAAAAGATACAGCTATCATAAAATGTCTATGTTATTGCTTACTGTAAGAACATAAAGCTATATTTACATATATTGCAAGTTATGGTTGTGTTCAAATTCCAAAAATATCAGTCACTTTTAACTTGCATTTTGGTATAAATTTGGCAATAAATTTTTCTAAGCATGAAAGGCTATGATTGAGGTTAAGTCAGATATGCTGAGGTATTTCAGAAGACTGCACAAACATTCAAGTGTGAATAATTTCTCCTCTAGAAAGGCTCTCATTCACTGATTGCTCATTAGCCAGTCTTGGGAGGCATAATTTCGTTTTATGCATCCTCGTGAATATTTTTCAAGGCACGCACTTCAGATTTCCTACTTTCATTTGTAACATAGCTGCGACAGTACTGTAGCTCTTCGTTGTACTTACACTGACAGGCCTGGAGAAAATATTAATACGTAGTTGTTCGTTTTCATCCTTTGTGATTGTAAAAAACACACCATGTTGGATCATTTCTCTTTTCACTCTCAGGCTTCAGTGAGCACTGCCCTTCCTGCAATGCAATAATTAGTCAAGGGCTCATTTCAATCCCTTTCATCTTTGTGGAATTTTCCAAGAGTCTGAGGTTAACTGCATATAAGCGTTGAAAATGGAGTTGGCCTATATTTTATTGGTAGCTCCAAATCTAAGGAAGACAAAAGAAAGAAAATAGTGAGAACTTTGTTTCAGCTTTTCACTTGTCTTTATGTTTACTTTTATAAACAACAGTTTTATTGAGACATAATTCACATACCATATGATCAACTATTTATAGTGTACGATGGATTTTAACATATCTGCAGGGTTCTGCAATCATCACTAAAATCAATTTTAGGACATTTGTATCACTCAAAAAAAAAAAAACAAAAACCCACTACCCATATTAGCAGTCAGTCTCCATTTCCTCCTAACTTGCTCCATCGCACCCCTAGGCAACCACTAATCTACACTCTCTCTTGTCTGCCTATTCTGGACATGTCATATAAATGAAACCACATAATATATGGTCTTTGGGGACTCACTCCTTTCACTTAGTATATGTTTTCAAGATTCATTCATATCATAGACCGTATCAGTACTTCATTTCTTTTTGTTACCAAATGATATCTCACGGTATGGATACATTACATTTTATTTATCCATTCATCAGTTGACGGACATTTGGGTTGTTTCACTTTTTGGCTGTTACAAACATAGGTGTACGTGTTTTTGTGTGGACATGTGTTTTCATTTCTCTAGAAGTGGGGTTGATGGATTATGTGGTGACTCTGTGTTTATTCTTTCAAGGAAATGCCTGGCTGTCTTCTGAAGTGGCTGCACCATTTTACATCCCCACCAGAAGTGTACAAAGGTCCCAATTGCTCCACAACTTCACCAGTACTTATTATTCTGTGTTATTTATAGGCATGTGCGTGGGTTAGACATGGTACCACTCTGTGGTTTTGATTCTTATATCCATCGTTGATAGAGATGTTGAGAATATTTTCAGATGTTTTTCTTTAAAAAGCAAGAGAAATCCAGGAAAAACATCTACTTCTGCTTCACTGACTACACTAAAGCCTTTAACTGTGTGGATCACAACGAACTGTGGAAAAGTCTTAAAGAAATGGGAATACCAGACCACCTTACCTGTCTCCTGAAAACCTATATGCAGGTCAAGAAGCAATAGTTAGAACTAGACATGGAACAACACACTGGTTCCAAATTGGGAAAGGAGTATATAAAAGCTGCATATTGTCATCCTGCTTATCTAACTTATGCAGAGTACATCATGTGAAATGCTGGGCTGAATGGAACAAGCTAGAATCAAGATTTCTGGGAGAAATATCAGTAACCTCAGATATGCAGATAATATCACCCTGACAGCTAAAAGCTAAGAGGAACTAAGAACCTCTTGATAAGGTGAAAGAGAAGAGTGAAAAAGTTGGCTTAAACTCAGCTATCAGAAAACTAAGATTATGGCATCTGGCCCCATCACTTCATGGCAAATAGATGGGAAAATAATGGAAACAGTGACAGACTTTGTTTTCTTGGGCTCTAAAATCACTGCAGATGGTAACTGCAGCCATGAAATTAAAAGATGTTTGCTCCTTGGAAGAAAAGCTATGACAAACCTAGGCAACATATTAAAAAACAGAGACATTCCTTTGCTGACAAAGGTCCATGTGGTCAGAGCTATGGTTTTTCCAGCGGTCATGTATGGATGTGAGATTTGGACGAGTTGCCAGTCCAGGTTTGATGCACGATACTGAATGCTTGGGGCTGGTGCACTGGGACGACCCAGAGGGATGGTATGGGGAGGGAGGAGGGAGGAGGGTTCAGGATGGGGAACACATGTATACCTGTGGCGGATTCATTTTGATATTTGGCAAAACTAATACAATTATGTAAAGTTTAAAAATAAAATAAAATTAAAAAAATAAAATAAAATACAAAAAAAAAAAAAAAAAGAAAGCTGAGCACCGAAGAATTGATGCTTTTGAACTGTGGTGTTGGAGAAGACTCTTGAGTTCCTTGGACAGCAAGGAGATCAAACCAGTCAATCTTAAAGGAAATCAATCCTTAATATTCATTGTAAGGACTGATACTGAAGCTGAAGCCACAATACTTTGTCCACCTGATGGGAAGAGCTGACTTAGTGGAAAAGACCCTGATGCTGGGAAAGATTGAAGGCAGGAGGAGAAGGGGATAACAGAGGATGAGATGGTTGGGTGGCATCACTGACTCAAAGGACATGAATTTGAGCAAGCTCTGGGAGGTGGTGAATGACAGGGAACCCCAGCATTCTGCAGTCCACAAGTTCACAAAGAGTCAGACACAGCTGAGTGACTGAACAACCATAATCCCTCAAGGCTAGTGGTGATGAGAGTATTTTCATATGCCTTTCTTTACATTCTGGCCATGTTTTCCTATTTAGAAATAGCTATGTATTTGGGAAGTAGAGACTCAATATAGATGATATATATTGAACAATGTCATTTGTATATGTTTGTGTCTGTGTGATCATGTAAGGTCCTAATCCATCTCTATTGGTATAGAGATTTGTATTTGGGAAAGAAAGAGGTATGAAAGAAATAAGGTACTGCAAAATAAAAGTAGCCAATTCAAAATCATAGAGAAAACAGAGGGTTAAGTTCAGGAAAGCAAGAATCCGAAAGTTAGAGAGCACATGGTAAAAATCCAAGGTGAAGCAAGAAGAGTACTCTCTTTGTGAAGTGAGATGAAGCATCTTTTGCAACCTCTTATGGACCATTAGTGTCTTCAGAGAACTGGAGGTTTGGGCCAATTTATTGGTACAGAGTCCATGAGAACAGTTAAGTGTTTAACACCTCTGTTCTTACATTGCATTAGGTAGTTTAGGACCACAGATAAAAAGTAAAAGAAATAAAGAAAAATGAAGAAAAATTTTTTTAAATAAAGAAAAATCCTTTGTGGCTCAGATGGTAAAGAATCTGTCTGCAATGCAGAAGACCCGGGTTTGATCCCTGGGTCAGGATGATCACCTGGAGAAGGGAATGATAACAACTCTAGTATTCCTGCCTGGGAAGTCCCAGGGCAGAGAAGCCTGCTGGTTAGAGTCATGGTTTCACAAAGAGTCGGACACAACTGAGCAACTAACATTCAGTCACTCACAATCAGAAGGAGGTTTACTGATTATATGATGTCTGGACTTGTACTGTTGATGTGAGCTAATGCTAGATAGGTCAGCAACATAAAGCCAAAAACCCACATGTGATCTGAGGGATAGAAAAGATGCTGGAATCATGATGACTGATAATAAGGCTCAGATTGTTTGCAACGTAACGTTTGGGAGGAGAGATATAATTATCGACCTGAGTTAAGAGAAAAATTCATATCTAAGTGGTATCTGTGAAGTCCAAGGACGAAAAAAAAAAAAGCAAGTAAAATGTCACAAGATCTAAGAGGCAGCAAATCCAAATTATTTAAAACATTTAAAAGTTAAAGATCCTTATTACACATAAATTTTTTTCTCTTTAAAGAGCAACCTCCCTAGACATAGTCACACAATAATAATGCCCTTTAACCCCTCATTTCCTGGATAGGGAGCTAAAGATCAAAGAAATAAGGAGATATATTCAATTAAGATAATACTGGCTATATTAATAGACACAACGTATGGATGTGAGAGTTGGACTATAAAGAAAGCTGAGTGCTGAAGAATTGATGCTTTTGAACCGTGGTGTTGGAGAAGACTCTTGAGAGTCCCTTGGACTGCAAGGAGATCCAACCAGTCCAAACTAAAGGAAATCAGTCCTGAATATTGATTGGAAGAACTGATGCTGAAGCTGAAACTCCAATACTTTCGCCATCTGATGTGAAGAATCAACTCATTGGAAAAGACCCTGATGCTGGGAAAGATTGAAGGCAGGAGGAGAAGGGGACAACAGAGGATGAAATGGTTGGATGTCATCACCGACTCAATGGACATGAGTTTGAGTAGTCTCTGGGAGTTGGTGATAGACAGGGAAGAGCCTGGCCTGCTGTGAATCATGGAATTGCAAAGAGACTGACGCTACTGAGTGGCTGAACTGAACTGTATAATTTCTTCAAGCTAATCAGATCATATCAGTCACTCAGTCATGTCCGACTCTTTGTGACCCCATGAATCGCAGTATGCCAGGCCTCCCTGTCCATCACCAACTCCCGGAGTTCACTCAGACTCACGTCCATCGAGTCAGTGATGCCATCCAGCCATCTCATCCTCTGTCGTCCCCTTCTCCTCCTGCCCCCAATCCCTCCCAGCATCAGAGGCTTTTCCAATGAGTCAACTCTTCACATGAGGTGGCCAAAGTACTGGAGTTTCAGCTTTAGCATCATTCCTTCCAAAGAAATCCCAGGGCTGATCTCCTTCAGAATGGACTGGTTGGATCTCCTTGCAGTCCAAGGGACTCTCAAGAGTCTTCTCCGACACCACAGTTCAAAAGCATCAATTCTTCAGTGCTCAGTCTTCTTCACAGTTCAACTCTCACATCCATACGTGACTCCTGGAAAAACCATAGCCTTGACTAGACGAACCTTTATTGGCAAAATAATGTCTCTGCTTTTGAATATGCTATCTAGGTTGGTCATACTTTCCTTCCAAGGAGTAAGCGTCTTTTAATTTCATGGCTGCAGTCACCATCTGTAGTGATTTTGGAGCCCAGAAAAATAAAGTCTGACACTGTTTCCACTGTTTCCCCATCTATTTCCCATGAAGTGATGGGACCAGATGCCGTGATCTTCGTTTTCTGAATGTTGAGCTTTAAGCCAACTTTTTCACTCTCCTCTTTCACTTTCATCAAGAGGCTTTTGAGTTCCTCTTCACTTTCTGCCATAAGGGTGGTGTCATCTGCATATCTGAGGTTATTGATATTTCTCCCGGCAATCTTGATTCCAGTTTGTGCTTCTTCCAGTCCAGCGTTTCTCATGATGTATTCTGCATATAAGTTAAATAAACAGGGTGACAATATACAGCCTTGACGAACTCCTTTTCCTATTTGGAACTAGTCTGTTGTTCCATGTCCAGTTCTAACTGTTGCTTCCTGACCTACATATAGGTTTCTCAAGAGGCAGGTAAGGTGGTCTGGTCTTCCCATCTCTTTCAGAATTTTCCACAGTTTATTGTGATCCACACAGTCAAAGGCTTTGGCATAGTCAATAAAGCAGAAATAGATGTTTTTCTGGAACTCTCTTGCTTTTTCCATGATCCAGCGGATGTTGGCAATTTGATCTGGTTCCTCTGCCTTTTCTAAAACCAGCTTGAACATCAGGAAGTTCATGGTTCACATATTGCTGAAGCCTGGTTTGGAGAATTTTGAGCATTACTTTACTAGCATGTGAGATGAGTGCAATTGTGCGGTAGTTTGAGCATTCTTTGGCATTGCCTTTCTTTGGGATTGGAATGAAAACTGACATTTTCCAGTCCTATGGCCACTGCTAGCTGTATTAACAGACACAAAAACTAGAAATAAGATTTAATCCCAAATACAGTGATTTTTCTTTTTCTATATTATTTTAACTACCTTTCCAAGCTAATAGCAAGCTAGATCTGATTCTTTATGATATAAAATGGAGGAAATATTTAATAAGAATATTATTAATTCAGTTTCTATTTCTCTACTTCTCAGTTTACTCTATGACTATCACCTCAGGAAATTCCATTCTGAGACCTACATGCTTACCTGTTCTCTACCATTAACCATGTATAACAAAAGTCTAGATTCCACTTATTTTACAGTGGATAAAATACTATATGAATACCATACAATGTACAAACACTATACTTGTACAAGAGGAGTTAATGTCTCTAACAATGTACTCTAACACAGATTGCTCTGATTTCATTTTTAAAACACAAGATTACATGTAAATTGGGCTAATCTAACCCATATAAGTGGTATTCTCTCACTGCAAAATAAAATAATATGAAGCAACATCAACCAAAATCAAATAAGCAAAATAAATGGTCTTAAACAGTTAAATATAAACATCATATAGATACTGGCTAAAGTTTACTATTTAAATGAAAACTTTAGGAAACTTGCTGCTTTTTACATTTTATTTTTCATTAAAAAAAATGTGCATCACACAATGTATATACCAGAAATAGTTGTGGCCTACTTAGAGTACTAAATGTTAAAATTCTGAATCAATAATAACCTTTCTTTGTTTCTAAGATATTTATAAATCTTTCCTCCTCTTTAGGGTCATCAGGGACTTTCTACTGCCAAGAAGCTGAAAGAATCTTGTACAAAGCATTTGCACATCGTAGATGAGCTAAGTGAATATTTGTTGATAATGAGGTTGATGATAAATTATCACTTATTTGTTATGTCTCAGAGTGGTTTCTGTGCACTGAAATGCTTCTTGTTAAAAATGATGTTTCCCTCCTACGCTTTGGTTTTTAACACCCCTTGATGATCGCCTTCACAGAAATTGATGTAAGAAAGTTGTCATCCTGTTCTCTGCATCCCAGTGGCAATTACAAACAGTCTGTAGAGCCTGAATGAATGAATACTTTTAAAGCCCTTGTTTAGATAAATTTTCAGCATTTATCAAATTACAATAGAAATTTGCAAAAACCACAACTTTGTAAAAGTAGTTCTAAAAAGACTTCAAAGATATTGTCAAAAAGCAAGACTTTTACAAATGCAGTTTTAAAAGGATATATCCAGTATTTCTCCCAAGGAAAGAATTGACTTTGTTGAGAAACATACCTTGAATAACCATTCTGTATAGAGAGTTAGGTCCTAGAGGCAGATCAATAGAAGTATACAATGGAAGATGGGGAAGATTCCTCCATATAGGAAAATATTCTAGATTTGTCAAATATTCATTTGAATATTATGCATAACTGTGAGGACTTTTATCTTCTAGTACAATCTGCCATAAGCACATTTCTGAAATGAGTGTTTCTTATAAAAAAAGAAATTGGCAGAGTATTACCATTTGCAAAGTGGGGTACACATATAGGGTGATGAGACTATGCACAACCTTGAGTAGTTCAGTGGAAGCATGAATTTAGAGCCAGAGCTGACCAAGAAAGCTGCCTCTTCCCCTTTAAATATGCCTCTCTATCACCATACACTGAATCCCTGCCAATCTTGGGAGGAACAGTGCTTCTTACCATCTGTGAAATGGGGCTGAGGCTGAGAAGCAGGGGGAAAAGAGAAATCTTTGTCATTATTTTGAGAATCAAAGTGAAGACAATTTATTATTAAAAGAGAGGAGCCAAAAGAGAAGGATGATGTAGGGGTAAGGTTTTATCTTTAGCAAAAACCTATGTAACCTGGTTTTTAGGGGCTGCACATAGCACATGAAGAGAATTTACAAGAATATTACAAGGACAGTGTTTGTCTGACTTTAGCTCCACTTACACTCTTCATAATTCTAAGTATTTGGAGGCATTTCTTGTCCACTTGGGAACTCTCTTCTTGATTTCCATTTTTGTCCACTTGTGTTACAAATCAGTTCAGTGATATCTCCTGTTTGATGGCAGGTCCACACATTCCCACCCAAGCTACTAGCTCACTATTGCCTTTCCCATTCGACTGGTCCAGATGTGAGCTGGGACAACCTGGCACCTTGGGTAACTGTGTCAATTCTCTGCTCTAGCATGTTCCCATAAAGGAAGACAGCGAACTTCCCTCCCAATGGAGGTGGCACAATTGCCACCTGGTACACAGGCCACAAAACTGAGATTTTACTCAATACAATTTCAATTTCAGCTCCACCCTCTCATCCTCCAAACTAAAACTGAGTCCAGTCTTCTCCTAGACTGGGCAAAGTCAGGCTATATTTCAAATATCAATCAAAAATTTTAGGTACTTTTAATGTTATAGGGCGTATAAAGGATATCACTGACTCTAGGTTTAATCTTCAATTTTGTTTTCAATGTAAAGTTTTTATACATTCAGTCTACCTGGAGAGAAATACCTCTTAAATAATCAAACCTGGTCGCACTAGTGGTAAAGAACCCACCTGCCAATGCAGGAGATTAAAAAATGCGAGTTTGATCCCTGGGTCAGGAAGATCCCCTGGAGGATGCATGGCAATACACTATAGTATTCTTGCTCTGAGAATCCCATGGACAGAGGAGCCTGGCAGGCTACAGTCCATAGAGTCACCAAGGGTTGGACACAATTAAAGCAACTTAGCATGGGGCTCAATATCTCATAGTCAACAATGGTCATCAACATGTCTATTAAAATCCTTGCTGATTTCAAGTTTCTGAATTTCCATTCTCTTGCATATTGGGTCTAGTTTCAAGATTTATGCCTCAGACTTTCTATTTTTAAACCTCCAATCCCAATCCTCCTTGAGGCAACTAAACATTATGATGCTTTAGAAGTCAAATTAAAAGGAAAATGTTAATTGTATTAAAATACCACAAATAAAACATGCGCTATTTTTGTGATGCAAGGGAAGTGTTTGGGAGGCAAAGAGCACAGGAAGGGTTTAGAACATCAGTGTTTCTAAAAAAACTGCAGAAAATTGAAATGATTTGTGTGAGTCAGTTTGCTCATGTGTGTCTGTGTGTGCTTGGTGAAAGCAGAAAAAAAATGAAAAAAATTGTTTTTAACATGCAGGCTGCAAAGAGTTGCAAGGAATCACACACACCCTCTCCTTTGCTAAAGGGGCGGGACTGCAAAGGCCACGGTTAAGGAGTTCAGTGTAATGAGTTCTAAAAGCAATATCTAATTATCTTCACTGTGACAAGACAATAGCACCAATACCCTCAGGTTCTCTGATAAAACAAGCGTGTGTACACAGACACATCTCACACACACCACATTATCATCACTCTTTGTGTATCAACATTTTTAGAGTTATAAAAAAAGAAAGAAAAAGACATCAAATTAGCCAATATTAAAAGCATTATTCTCTGGAGTTTTCTTCTTTGTGCATGTGGAAAAAAATTAGCACAGAAATTAGTAGACAAGTAGAAAGTGACAACAAATTTCTCCCAGATTCTCAGATGGTTTTGTATACTCCTTTGTACACTGATGCATCCCTGGCTTTGTAAATGTTGCAGTTTGAGAAATGTGCTACACTGAGTGGCACCCTTCACCTTGAGGTTGGCTCTGGCTCTTTGGACCATTTTTTCCTTTCATTTGTTTGTTCCTTTATCAGTTCATCAGCACACAGCTCACTGAGCCTACTTGTCCCCGGTGCTATATTAGACTCTGGTGGTAAATGGATAAAACCCAGTTATTGTCTTCAAGGAACTGAAATTCTGGTGAGAAGAATGTATAGCTCCCTGTGCACTTCAGATAGGCAAGGCAATGATATGAATACATGAAGCATATTATGAAATCATAAAGGAAAATCACTTATTAGAAAGCGAAGAAAAGTTTCCAGGAAGAAGTGATAACAGGATTGAGCTTTCAAGTGTAAATAGAAAATCAGTGAGTAATGAAGTAAGCCCTGTCTTGTAAGCAATATGGAAAATGAAATTTAGTCAATAAACATCACCATGGCAAGAGGAAATTACAGATGCAGGGCTAGAGCACAGAGAAAGGAAGAACTAGTTGCTGCGGATTGAACTGTGTTCCCCATATTCATATACTGAAGCCCTAACCCCAAATGTGATGAGTTTTAGAGAAGGGCCTTTAGGAGGTAGTTAGGTTTAGATGAGGTCATAAGTGTGGGGCCCTCAGGATGATGTTAGTGCCTTATTAGAAGAGAACTTGCTTGCTCGTTCTACCTTGTGAGGACGCAGCAAGATGATAGTCTTCTGTAAGCCAGGGAGAGAGGTCTCACCAGACACTGAATCATACTGGATCCCGATTTTGAACTTTCCAGCCTCCAGAATTGTTAGAAATAAATTTATGTTGTTTTAAGCCACCCAATCAGAAATACTTCATTATGACAGCTTAAGCTGGGTGAGACATCTTGGAATGTGAGGAAGTGAATCTAAAGAGAGGAGCTGGGCTCAGATTGAGAGTACCTAGTTGCTCATAAAGAGATACAACTCATACTCTAGCCAAAGGAGATTGCTGATACATTCCCTTCTCTCTACATAGGCTGTTCTTTCCCCATGTATTTCATCAGTTCTTAATGTAAATCACTTCTGGCTCATCAATCATTCACCCAAATGATTCACCTAAACTGAAAATAACCTGTATTCTCAGGTTGAAATAGATATCCTCCTTTCAGCAATAAAATCTGGAAAAAAAGTGAGTTAAGTATTATTGAATGCGCCAGAAATGTCACTTTCTGCAACAAAAGTAAAATAAAAAGCAGAATCAATTCACAATTCACATTAAACTGGTACAATCCCACTTGTTATTGGTATTCACTTCTATTAATGAACAATTTTATTTGATTTGTAGGCAATGGGAGTGAAAAAGTAGCTTCAGGGCATCACCAAAATATTATTATGTGAATTAGTATGTCCTTACAAACCTTATTTTTATGGCTGATTACTGATAAATAATTAGAAAAACTAATTTTGACTTTTTTCCCCCAATGGTTAAACAAATGGGAAGACTAAAGGTGATAAAAAAAAAGTGGTATTCTTTTTAAAAATAATATTACTTTCTAATTTTACAAACAATTTATATTCATCACAGACAACTAGAAGTACATAAAAGCATAAAGTAAAAATTTTTTAAATGCCCACCCTATGGAGAGAGCTATCATTAGCATTTTGATATATTTCTTCCCTGTGTCTACATGTTTTGTATTTTTTTTTTTTTTTAATTTAAGTGTAATTGACCTACAACACTATGTTAGTTCTGGGTGCACAATACAGTGGTTTGATATTTCTATATGTTGCAAAATGATCAGCATGGTGTTTATTGTTACTGTCACTAAAATATTACAATATAATTGACTATATTTCTCATGCTGTATTTCATTCCCATATGCATTTATTTTTATATAGTGAAAATGAAGTCGCACAGTCATGTCCGACTTTTCGCGACCCGTGGACTGTAGCCCACCAAGCTCCTCTGTCCATGGGATTCTCCAGGCAAGAATACTGGAGTGCGTTGCCATTTCCTTTTCCAGTGGATCTTGTAACAAAAAAGATATCTCTTAATATCCCTCACTTCTATCACACATTTCCCCTCCACTTCCCCTCTGACAACCACCTATTTGCTCTCTGTATATATGAGTCTATATCTTTTTTGTTACATTTGTTCATTTGTTTTGTTTAGATTCCACAAATAAGTGAAATTTATTTCACTCAGTACAATACCCTCTATGTTTTTGCCAATGGCAAGATTTCATGCTTTTTGTGGCTGAGTAACATTCCATTGTATATACCACATTGTATATATCCATTCATCTAACAGTAGCTAATTCAAACAATGCTGCAATAAATAGAGGGGTGCATATCTCTGTTTGATTTAGTGTTTTTGTCTTCTTTAGGTACATGGCCAGATGCAGAATTACTGAATCATATAGTAATTCTATTTTTTATTTTGTGAGGAACCTCAATACTGCTTCCCATAGTGGCTATATCAGTTTACATTCCCAGCAACAGTGTAATAGAATTCCCTATTTTCCACATCTTCATCAGCACTTTTTATTTGTTTTCTTTTTGATAGTAGCCATTCTGACAGTTGTGAAATGATACTCACTGTGATTTTCATTTGTATTTGCCTGATGATTAGTGATACTGAGCATCTTTTCACGTTCCGAAATGTCTTTTTTTGGGAAAAAAAAATGTCTATTCAGGTCCTCTGCCTAATTTTTAATTGGGTTATTATTCTTTATGTTGAATTGTATGAGTTCTTTGTATATTTTGGATATTAACCTTGTATTAGATATATCTTTTGCAAATATCTTCTCCCATTCAGTAGGTGGTATTTTTATTTTGTTGATAGTTTGCTTCATTGTGCAAAAGTTTTTAGTTTGATATAGTCCTATATGTTTATTTTTGCTTTTGTTTCTCTTAACTGAAGAGATATATGAAAAATATATACTATTAAGGCAGATATTAAAGAGTATACTGCATATGTTTTCTCCTTTCAGTCTTATAGCTCCAGAGCTTGCATTAAATTTTTAATTCATTTTGAGTTTGCCTTTGTATATGCTATAAAAAAAGCAGTTCAGCATGATTCTTTTGCCTGTGGCTGTACAGTTTTCTCAACACCATTTATTGAGGGGGCTGTATTTTCCCTATTGTATGTTCTTGCCTCTTTTGACAAAGATTAATTGACCATATAAGCTTGGGTATATGTCTGGGATCTCTATTTGGTTCCATTGACCTATGAGTCTGTTCTTGTTCCAGTATCATACTGTTTTGATTACTGTATCTTTATAGAACTGTTATATTATAGCTGAAATCAGGGATTGTGATACCTCCAGGTCTGTTCCTCTTCCTCAAGATTATTTTGGCTCTTTGAGTTGTTTTGTGTTTCTATACACATTTTAGAATTTTCTTTTCTAGTCTGCGAAAAATGCCATTGTTATTTTGATAGGAATTGTACTCAACCTGTAGATTTCCTTAGGTAGCGTGGTTATTTTAACACTCTCAAGTCTTCCAATACATGAGCACAGTATATCTTTCTGTTTGAATGATCTTCAATTTCTTTCATCAATGCCTTATAGTTTTCCAAATTGCGTATAAGATTTTTACCCGCTTGCTTATATTTATTTCTAGGTACTTTATTCTTTTGATGCCATTGTGCGATATATGGGATTGTTTTCTTTATTTCATTTCTTATACTTTTTGTTAGTGTGTAGAAAAGCAGCATATTTTGAACATTCGTTTTATATCCTGCAATTCTACTGAATTCACTGATGAGTTCTCATAGTTTTTTGGTTGTCACATCTTTAGAATTTTCTATAATTATGTCATCTTAAAACAGTAATGGTTTTACCTCTTCCCTTTTCTTTTTTTTTCCTTGTCTGAATATTGTATGGCTAAGACTTTCAATATTATGTTGAATAAAAGTAGAGAGGATAGGCACCCTTGTCTTGTTTTTGATCTTAAAGGAAATGCTTTCAGCTTTTCATAGTTGAGTGTGATGTTAGCTGTGGAATTGTCATAAACAGCCTTTATTATGTTGAGATATGCTCCCTCTATACTTGCTTTGTTAAAGTTTTTATCATAAATGGATGTTGAATTTTGTCAAATGCTTTTTCAGCATATATTAAGATGATCATACAATTTTTATTATTAAGTTTGTTAATGTGGTATATCTTATTAATTGATTTGCAAATATTTGACCATCCTTGCATCCCCAGGATAAATCCTATTTGGTCGTGGTGTGTAATTCCTTTAACATGTTAGTGAATTTAGTTTGCTAATATTTTGTTGAAGATTTTTATATCTATGTTCATCAGTGATATTCAGACAGTAACTTTCTATATGAATGTTGCTGACCTCATATGATGATTTGGATGCATTCTTACCTCTGAAATTCTTTTGGAATAGTTTGAGAAAGAAAAACATTAGCTTTTCTCTAAATGTGACAGCATCTGGTGCTGGAATTTTATATGTCTGAATCAGGGATTTATTTATTTATTCCCAGTTATTATGTAGGGGTTAAGTGGGGGAGAGGAGGATCAAAGGTAGGGATTTGAGGTGTTTGATATTTGCTTTTTCTTTTCATAATGCTCTATTTTCAGTTCCTAGTCTTGAAATTTAAGCTGATTTGACACATGGGAATATTCTAGGAATAATGTAATAGATACTGTCTGTAATTATTGAGGATAGTCCACAAGCCATTTGGTAATAGGAAAGAAAAAAAAATCTTGATTCATTTCAAACAGAGATATTTACACAAGGAGGCTAACACCTTTCTATACTGGTCACAAAATTGAGTTATTGCAAATCAAGTGACTTGAGTTTTCATCTTTTTCGCTGTTTATTGCAGCTTCTATTGGCCATAATTTAAATTTTAAGAAGGATATTTTGGTTCTTTTAATGATATTCATTCAAAAAAAGCCCTAAAGGGATTTGATTCCCTAAGGAGAGGTATAAAACTTGTGACTGAAAGCCCACATAAAATTTAAATTGTATTTTCACTCATCAATGACTTAATACAGCAGAACTCTTACTCAGACAAATAATTAGCTTTCTAATACAAAAGTAAACAAAACTATGAATTATGATTAGATAAGTGTACTTCCCTACAGAGACAAATTATTCAACAGTATTCTTCAGCACTGATACATAGATGTTACAATATTGAGAGAACTTTGTGAATAAATTTGGTAAAAAATAATTAGGAGTCTGAAAACTGTATTCTTTTGTTCATGATATGTATGTGTGTTATAATTTAATTCCTTGATTTGTCTCTTCCTTTGTCATTTTCCCGATCTCTATCACAGATAAAGGAAACAAAAGGAGAATTTAAAAGTTTTTAGTTGCTAAGGAGAAATAAATATACTCAAGGAAGCCTTGCGTTTGATAACATTTTCCAAATGGAAGTTCCTATGACAATATCAGATTTTCCTCAACTATTTATTTACATATAAAGAAAGTGAAGTCATTCTTTTGATATTCACCTCAGCTATCTAGGGCCAGCATCCTATGCTTCCCATTCTGAGTTCCATCTGTGACCCACTTGGAGCGCGATGGTAGTGGCTTGATGGCTGCAATATCCTTTGTTTACTGATATGGCAGGCAATGTTTTTCATTCACCTGATCCTTAGCTTATATAGCTTATCCTAATGAGAAAAGGTCGGGCTTCCCTGGTGGCTGGCTCAGTGGTAAAGAGTCTGCCTGCAATACAGGAGAAACATGCAAGAGATGTGGGTGAGGAAGAATTCCTGGAGAAAGAAATGGTAACCCACTCCAGTATTCTTGCCTGGGAAATCTCATGGACAGAGGAGACTGGTGGGCTACAGTACATGGGATTGCAAACAGTCAGACTTGACTGAGTGACTATAGAACAACAACAAATGGGAAAAGGTAGGGTACACAAGCTTTGTAGGGGAGTTCTAGAAGACTATATTGCTATATGAAATTCCCATCAGGCAAGTGCTCATTGTCCTGGAGATTGTTCCTTGGCTTGGAGGTCTTTTGTCCCTGTCCTAGGACTTAGGGCCAGTCTTATGTTTTCTAAAAGAATTGCTATTTTAGATAAAATTATTAATTAGAAATTGTGGGGAGGATTCAAGTACTTCCCAGGTGGCACAAGTGATAAAGAACCTGACTGCCAATTCAGGAGACGTAAGAGAAATGGGTTAGATCCCTGGGTCGGGAAGATCCCTTGGATAAGGGCATAGCAACCCACTGGTATTCTTGCCTAGAGAATCCCATGGACAGAGGAGCCTGGTGGGCTACAGTCCATGGGGTTGCACAGAGTCAGACATGACTGAAGCGACTTAGCGTACACACACAGGGAGGATCCAGAGTGATGCTCAGATCCAGCACAGGAACAGTGAAGAGGAGAAGTGCATTATCCTTTTGAGTCAGTAGTTGCTGGCCTTGATTATGAGCTCAGGAGTCTCAGAAAAATATGGGAGTGTGTGCAGCAAACATTGATGCTGACTCAGAAATTCTATGTTAGGGACTGCTAGACAATATCAGGGTAGGAGTCTTAAGTGTTCCATGCCTCAGTACAGAATTTATGTAAAGGTAGGAGATTAAAAAAATACCCAGGAACTTGGGAAAGAAGGAAAGAAGCCTGAAAATAAGATTACTGATGAAGCTTCTGAGAGTCTTTTTAACTTGACACTTTTAAACCAAAAAATATCTTGAAACCTTGAGAGATGACATTTATATAACTATTTGTTCCTTCAGTCAGTTCAGTTCAGTTGCCAGTTGTGTCCAACTCTTTGTGACCCTATGTACTGAGCACGCTAGGCCTCCCTGTCCATCACAAACTCCCGGAGTTTACTCAAAACTCATGTCCATTGAGTCATTGATGCCACCCAACCATCTCATCCTCTGTTGTCCCCTTCTCCTCCTGCCTTCGATCTTTCCCAGCATGAAGGTCTTTTTCAAGGAGTCAGTTCTTCGCATCAGGTGGCCAAAGTATTGGAGCTTCAGCTTCAGCATCAGTCCTTCCAATGAATATTTAGCACTGATTTCCTTTAGGACTAACTGGTTTGATCTCCTTGCAGTCCTAGGGACTCTCAAGAGTCTTCTCCAACACCACAGTTTAAAAGCATCAATTATTTGGCGCTCAGCTTTCTTTATAGTCAAACTCGCTCATCTATACATGACTACTGGAAAAACCACAGCTTTGACTAGATGGACCTTTGTTGGCAAAGTAACATCTCTGCTTTTTAATGTGCTGTCTAGGTTGGTCATAACTTTTCTTCCAAGGGCAAGCATCTTTTAATTTCATGGCTGAAGTCACCATCTGCAGTCATTTTGGAGCCCAAGAAAATAAAGTCTCTCACTGTTTCCACTGTTTTCCCAACTATTTGCCATGAGGTGATGGGACCAGATGCCATGATCTTAGTTTTCTGAATGCTGAGTTTTAAGCCAAATTTTTCACTCTCCTCTTTTACTTTCATCAAGAGGCTCTTTAGTTCTTCTTCACTTTCTGCCATAAGAATGGTGTCATCTGCATATCTGAGTTTATTAATACTTCTCCCAGCAATCTTGATCCCAGCTAGTGCTTCATCCAGCCCAGCATTACTCATGATGTTCTGCATATAAGTTAAATAAGCAGGGTGGCAATATACAGCCTTGACATACTCCTTTTCCTATTTGGACCAGTCTGTTGTTCCATATCCAGTTCTAACTGTTGCTTCCTGACCTGCGTACAGATTTCTCAAGATGCCAGTCAGTTGGTCTGGTATTCCCATCTCTTTGTTCTTTGACTTGTGACTATTTTGTTTTCATGAATTTGTTGTTGCTGTTATACGAAAAAGATTTGTATGGACCAAGGAGCCTGGTGCCCACCAAGCTATAGTCCATGGAGTTGCAAAGAATTGGACATGATTGAGCAACTGACACTGGCCTGATATCTTGAAAAAGTATAGAAGTTGGCAAGACTAAGGAACATCATGGAAGAAATATAAGGCTTAAAAAAAATTTTAAAGGGTAAGAGTCTAGGTACAGATTTTAAAAAATCAATAATAAATAAATATAGCTTGATAGGGTTATTAGATTATTTTCATGAAGCATAAATTAAGCAATTAAAGTACCTGGTAGAGTAAGTGATGTGAAGAAATCAACAAGGAAAGGTAATTTGGAACCTTTGCAACCCTAGTATAAATTAATAATATTTAAATGCAGTTACCCAGAGTGGTAAAAGAATAATACAACTGACTGGAAAAAGAAATACTCAGTCAAGAATTTTTGTAAATAAATTCAAAGACAGTTAGAGATGTTTATCTTAAAGTTATAGCCCTAACTAAATCCTATGGACAGAGGAGCCTGGCAGGTTACAGTCCATTGGGTCACAAAAAGTTGGACATGACCAAAGGAAACACACACAATTTACTCTCAATGTTACCCAGGCATTATTAAACTAAATATTAACACTTTAGATACTTACTTCACCACATACATGTGGACAGGGAGGAAAAATTATATTTAATATACAGTTGGAAAGCTGGACTGTGGGCATAAAAAAGAATGATTACATTTTAAAATATTGAGATTTTGTGAGAATGTCAATGAAGTAGAGAAGAAAGACCGAGGATGAGATAGTTGGACGGCATCACTGACTCAATGGATGAATCTGAGCAAACTCGGAAATGGTGAAGGACAGGGAAGCCTGGTGTGCTGCAGTCCATGGGGTTGCAAAGTGTTGGACACAACTTAGCGATGACTGAACAAAGAGGAGAAAGACAAAGAAAATAACATAGATAAAGGCATCAAAGGTTGAGACAACTGGATTTCTACTGTAAGAGAAAAAATGAACAAGAAGTTGGTAGTAGAAAGTCTTTTTCTATGCTGAGATGGAATTCATAATTAGACTTTGGGGAGGGGGTATTATATAGAAGAATATATTGAATATTTAGGATATTTTAAACTTTTTATGTTAATAGCAGTATGATCCATTTTTATAATTGAGAAAGAGAGAAAAGAAAAAAAATTAAATCAATAATTCTAAGTTTCAGAGGTAGTTTATTGAACACTTTGAAATAGTTTCTTTTGATTTTCTATATATATTTATGTGGATGGCATAATATAGTTTATAATTTTGTAGCCTTTTAAAGTTATACCTATTTTTACCTTGACTGTTCAAATTGAGTAGACAGTGAAGTCATATAAAAACATACAAATAATCAAACTGGACAAAGAATAATGTGAATGATAAAACAGATAAATGAGTATGTGATAAATAGTAATGTAAGAAATGCCCAGAACATTCAGCTACTGTTCTGATATCTCTCAGTTTTGCTGCTTTTCAAAATGGTGCTATTTATTAAACTTTATCCTATTAACAGATGATTTCAAAAGAGTTATGACTGCATAAAAGACTAATTACATTTTGGTTGGACTATAAAGTAAGCTGAGTGCCAAAGAATTGATGCTTTTGAACTGTGGTGTTGGAGATGACTCTTGAGAGTCCCTTGGACTGTGAGGAGATCCAACCAGTCAATCTTAAAGGAAATCAGCCTTGAATATTCATTGGAGGGACTGTTGCTGAAGCTGAAACTCCAGTACTTTGGCCACCTGATGCGAAGAAATGACTCACTGGAAAAGATCCTGATGCTGGGAAAAATTGAAGGCTGGAGAAGGGGATGACAGAGGATGAGATGGTTGGATGGCATAACTTACTCTATGGACATGAGTTTGAGTAAGCTCTGGGGGATGGACTGGCATGCTGTAGTCCATGGGTTTGCAAAGAGCTCGGCATGACTGAGTGACTGAACTGAACTGGACTGAATGACTTTGCTGTACATCTGAAACTAATACAATATTGTAAATCAACTATAGTTTAACTTAAAAAGCCAAAAGTGAACCCCACTGATCTTCGTTACAAACCCAGTACCTCCTAAAATAATTAAACAAGGAAATCACTAGACTCTAATGCCTTGGTAGCCTGAAACCTAAGCCAGAGTCAATTCAGAGGAATCTGAGTAAAGGAAATCGAAGAACAGCTAATAGACAATCAGGCTTCCTCAAATAAGGCAACCAACTAAGCTGTAGCCAATCAGATAATTGCTTTGTTTGCTTCCAGCATCTTCTCTATAAAACCCAGTCTCTGAGCTCTCTCTACTGCTGGATTCCATTTGATGTTTGCACCCATAAAGATTTGGAATTGTCAACCTGCCTCAGTTTATCTTTTAACATATCTGTGACAAATAATCATAATTTACCAGTAGGAAGGCACAAGAACATGGAGAAAAAGTTCCTCTATAGCACAGGTATGCAGGAATTGCTGGAAATTAATCAGAAAAATTAAACCCTCTAGTTCCTTCAGCTGTCAATCTAAACGTGAGGTAAGAGCTGTCAATCAACCACTGGGAGAAATTGAAGCCTGTAGTATCCTGAGGGTAACAATTGTTCAATAAAAGGCAGACAGGATGTAATCTTAAAGACATGACACCCAGTGAGAGAAGCCAGAAGCAAAAAACTACCTATTTTATTTCAGTTTTGTGATAGTCTGGAAAAGATAAAACTGCTCCTACTAGTCAAAACTCAGACCTGTGTTTGCCAGTGGCCTGGGTTAAGTGGAAAGGACTGACAAGGGTAAAAGAGGTACAAGTGAATTTGGGGGAAATGATGGAACTGTTTTATATCTTCACTGTAAGGGTGGTTGTGTAACCTCAGTAAAATAGACTTTTTAAAAGTGTGCACAAACAAAGAGTAATTTCTTATTTGCTAAAAGGCAAATTCAGCTGGGATTTAATAAGCCTGGTTATCTTTTCAAATCTGCAATTGATGATTGACCACTTATGAAAATTGACAAATTCATTCATTTATTCAATCATTTCCATTTCAAGATACTATTCTAAATCATTTGTTTACAGTGTTAAAGAAAAAAATGTTTCTAGTCTTACAGGATTTCTAATGGAAGGGTTAGCAAACAAAAACCAGCATAAAATAAAATTGCAAACACTGATTAGTCCCATGAAGAAAGTAACACAGGTTAAAGAGACAAAGCATTGCTCTAGACAGCAACATTACAGCAGATAAGATGAGGAGAACATCCGATCAAGGCTTTCAAAGAGTGTTTGAGATTCTTAGGCAAAATCTGGAAGATTGTGCCAAGCAGAAGGAAGTAAGGTATTAAAAGTAGGCTTTTGATTGGAGCTGTTTAAAGGAGAAATCTTTAAGAATTTATATCCAAAGAGTTTCAGAAAATCTTCAAGTTGTATTTGTTTGAGACATAGCATTGCTTTAAAAACAGCCTAGCAATGCCATTTTCCTAATTTCAGTCTTTAAATTATTGTACTTTGTTAATTTTTAAAATATACTCGGGAAATAATATCATTTCCCATCTCTTTTTGAAAGATCAACTGTGTCAATTGTGTAGGAGTTATTAAGCCAAAACATTTCTGTACTTCTCTAATCTTGAGTTATCAAACTTTATGTAAGTTAGTTTTGTCACTTTATTTTGATAAATATCAAGTACAATTTTTTAAAAATTGGTCTACAATTAGTTCATTTTCCTTTGGGAGAAAAAAGCCTTTAGAATCTTTCAATGTATATATTTTTACTTATCATTATATTTTCAAGAAACAGTTCATATTTTATCCATGTAATAAAGACCATTATGACTGGTTTTGAGGCTTTTGGGGATGTTCCTTCCAAATGACTGTAGTAGCAGAAACTGATTTTACTTGAACTTGACTTTCAGCAAAAATTCTTTATTTCTCCTATTTTAATGTATCCTATGACTAATATAAGAAATATTTGTCGTTTGATGTATAAAGTTAAAGGCAGAGAAAAATCCTTTGATGTGCTGCATCTAGAACACTGACACTAAAGATGGGAGAGAACAGCCAAGGTTGCCAGGTCTTAAAGGTACAAGATTCTATAGAGAAAGAAATTAAATATCCACATGAAGACATGAGTTTTCATCTCTACATCAAGTTGTACACATAAAATATCATTTTAATTTTAGATCTAAATATGTAGATCTAAGTATAGGGAGAAGATAATAAAGATTATACAAGAAAACATATTATCTTGAGTTAGGCAAAATTTTCTTATTCAAGATGCAAAAAGTATTAACTATAAAGGGCAAGATTAAAAAATTGAATTCAATTAAAAACCAATTATATAATATAAGAGGCATCAGGAGAGGGTGGAAAGGTAAGCCACAGAATGATGAGAGATATTTATAGTAGATATCTCTCAAATGAGTCATATCCCCAATATATAAACAACCTTTAAAAATTACCAATAAAAAAACAGGCAGTCTGATTTTTAAAATGGACAAAAGATCAGCCTCTTCAAGGTGAAAGAAAAGACTAAAGTGTACAAAAAATCATTAATCATAAGCAAAGTGCAAAAAGCCCCACAAGATATCATTACACAGCTACCAGAATTGTTATACTTTTTAAAATTTATGCACAAACATAAGCGCACCCAAAAATATGCTAATACATCTTTGGCCAAAGTATAGAGAAACTGAAATAGCACATTTCTGATGAGTGTTAGTTGGTACAATTATTTTGAAAATAGATCATATCTACTAATGCTAATCCTGGGATTTCTTTGGAGGGAATGATGCTGAAGCTGAAACTCCAGTACTTTGGCCACTTCATGCGAAGAGTTGACTCACTGGAAAAGACTCTGATGCTGGGAGGGATTGGGGGCAAGAGGAGAAGGGGACGACAGAGGATGAGATGGCTGGATGGCATCACTGACTCGATGGACGTGAGTCTGAGTGAACTCCAGGAGTTGGTGATTGACAGGGAGGCCTGGTGTGCTGCAATTCATGGGGTCACAAAGAGTTGGACACGACTGAGCGACTGAACTGAACTGAACTAATGCTGAATGTATTATTTTATTCTTTAATTGGAGGAAAATTGCTTTACAATATTGTGTTGGTTTCTGCCATACAACAACACAATTCAGCCATGATTATACATATATCGCCTCCCTCCTGAGGCTGAAAAGGGAGCTGAATGTATGCTTTCTAAATAACCTAGCCTTCCAATTGTGTGCAGACCAAGTAGTCTGGTTGAAGGTGGTTTGAAAACACATACAGAAGTTTTCCCACAGCAATGATGAGCTGTGTTTACACTTAGCCTATATCAGTTAAGATAAAGATTTGCTTAACAGAACTTGTTTATCTATTCATCATGTGATCAATGCTGAGAGGTGAATTTTTGACATTGAGAAAAATGATATGAATGTTACAAGATCAGATAGAAAATTCAGATGCTAAGCAAGAGTTAGTAACATTTGCAAAGTTAGATAATTCTGGTGTTTATTCCTCTTGATTTATAAATAATCATTTGCTTTCATTGAGGGTTCAAAAGTTGTGTGTGTTTTAATGAAGGGAATGCTACTTCTATCTTTGCTGTCTTAAAAGCAGCATGCTTGGAGTTGAGACAAATTAGGTGAATGTGTTTTGTTACAAGATAGATTTTTTTTCATAGTCAAAAGTATTTAGAGAATGCTCTCTTCTACTTGTTCACTAAAGCAAGGAAGAAAAAATATGCAAAAAATATTTTTAATGAATTTGTAGTAACGTCAGAAAATGTTATCCTAATTCATAATTTTGTCCATCCAAACTCTCTTTCATTTACTGTCTACCATGACCTCCCCATCACAAAAGCTGATCTTACTGTATGAAGCAAAGACCAAAAGCAAAGAGGATGAAAGTAAAGTATATTGCCTTTAAGCCTAAGTGGGACAGAGAAGAGCTGAGATTTACCAAATCTTTGTTGTACATGAAACTTTCATGTATTTTCCCTCTCGGTAGCCTAGGAAGGCATATTTCTCCCAAGCAGAGAGCCTGCCTCTGAACTGCTGTAAACCAAGAAAGCTTTAGGATATTGTGGATTATCAGTTCAGGCTTTATAATAATCTTCCAAAGTGCCCAGAAAGATAATAGATATATTAGATGATTCCAGATTATCATTGTATACATTGGGGTAAGGTTTAATGAAATATATTTCTGTGCTTGTGCTTAATCTACACTACTATGGGCATTTTAAATCAAGTCTTATTGTTTACTTGTCTGGGAACAGTAAAATAATACACATGTATGGTGGAAAGGTCAATGGAAAAGGAATGAAGAGATGTTTCTAGTTTGGGGAAATTATGTATAATTTGTGTATATGAGTTTTGGGGTGAAAAATTCACTTGGGCAAATGCCTAGAAGATTACCACTTATTTTTCTTTATAAGAAACTGCCCAACTATTTCCAAGTGGTTTACCAATTTGCATTCCCAGCAGCAATGAGTGAGAGTTCTTATTTTTCTCCCCTCTTACCAGCACTTGATACTGTTAGTTTGATTTCTGCAATTCTAATAGATTCACAGTGGTATCTCATTGTAGTTTTAATTTGTATTTCTCTAATGACAAATGTTGTGGAGTATTTTTTTTTTTAACATCCTTGCTTGCCATCCATATATCTTTTAAGTGTCTGTTTAGATTTTTTTGCTCATTTTCTATGGAATCATATGTTATATTGTTACTGAATTTTGTCTTTATATATTTTAATATGTCTTATAGCAGATAGTTAATTTGCAAATATTTCCCCTCAATTTGTGTGTTACTGTTCTAATCTTTTAGCAGCATTTTTCAGAGGACAAATTTTAAAATTCTGATAGAGTCCAATTTATCATATGGATTATAATTTCAATATTGTATCTCACAACTCATGCCAACCTCAAAACTATGTAATTTTCTTATATTGAATCAGATTCATGTGTCTTCATAACTGAAATTTTCTGCTAACGTACCTATATTTGAACTGTTCTGAGGACCAAGTTATGTGTCTATGCCACTCAGGTCTCAATTATCAACTATTCTAGAATTTTTAATGGAAAAAAAAAAAAACTATTCCAACCACATTTCTCATATATTTCTGGACCTACATTCCAATTGTTGATTTATAAACATTTTTCAGTTTTATGTTGCTTTTAGAGATGTAAATTATTCTATAATACTTTAAATGAGAGTTAATATTTAGGTGATAATTAGTGCCGAACTTGACAATTTTTTTTTTAGAATGTTACTACCACTTTGTATTTCCATTACTTACTTCATGTAGTATTAATGGAAGCACCAAAGTATTGCTTACTAAGGTCAACATGGTAAAATCTATATTTATTAACTTCCTCAACTTATTGTTATCCTCAGAGAGTTTATTTGCCAGTGTAATATTTAGGGTCAGTTCCCTTTATATAATCTTCAATCTAACCTTGAATTTATACTTGTAATGCTTTATGGAATGCAATTCCATAGAGACTGGTTTCTGATATGAGAGCCATCTTTGGATCAATCTGGAAGTTCAAGAGAATATGCAACAGTCTACTTAATTATAATCATATATCTATTAATATCTCCTCCAGTTGAACTCTCTGAGGTCAAATCTAGTAGTGTTAACATATTAGGAGAACATTTCACATAGAATGAACTTTATAAATATTTGTTATATTTTAATTTGAACTTCATTGAAAGTAACTCCAGGTATGTGATATATGGTCTCAAGATTATGTTATAGTCAGCTCTGATACAAATTAGAAACACTCTGTGGAGAAAAGCAGCACTGCTTTTCTATTCTTTTAGCCTTTTGAATCAAATACAACTAAAATATGGTAAATCTTATTAATCAAAGTTTTATTAGTGAATTATGTCTAAATGGGATCTAAAAATTTTGAAAATTTCACCTTTTTATAAGGCCACCAGTCATATTGTATTAGGGCCCATCCAGTGGCTTCATTTTAACTTGATGACCACTGCAAGGTCCCCATCTCCAAATATGGTAACATTCTAAAATATTGGAAGTTAGGATCTAACATATCTTTTGTGAGGGGCCACAATTTAACCCATAATAATCTGCTTTCTTGGCCCCCTCAAAAAACACATTTTTCCTATTTGCAAAATATATCCACTCTATTCCAACATCCTTAAAGGTCTTAATCATTCCAGTGTCAACTTTCAATCCAAAATCTCACCTAAACATCCTCAATGCAATGTCCCAAATCTCATCATCTAAATCACTGAAGTCAATTGGGGTGCAATTCATCCTGGGGCTAAATTGTTCTCCACCTGTGAACTTGCAATACTAGGCAAGTTATCTATTTTCACAATATAATGGTGGGATAAAAATAGCACATCCATGCCCATTCCAAATTGGAAAAATTGGAAGGAAAAAGATGTCATGGTTCCCAAGCAAGTCTGAGACCTAGGAGGACGAATTTCATTAGATGTTAAAGTTTGAGAATGATCCTCTTTGGCTTGATTCTGTGTCCTCCACATCCACCTGGGCAGTAGCCAGACCCTCTGGGACTAATGAAGCCTGTTGGGATGTTGCTTTCCTTTCCTTAAAGGGAAACACATAGTCCGATAGCTCTCCTAGCCGGTTTCCTACCTGTGATCTGGCAGCCTGCCTTTATTTCATCTGGTTTCTTTCCCTTTCAGTGTAAGCTGGTATCATTTCTGTCTAAATTGTTGACTGGATCCGCAAATCACACATCTAATTTCTCCAGCAGAGGGTTGTCTAGCCATATCCTTGGTGTTCCCTCCAGACCGTGCTTTCTCATTATTTGCAACATGGATATGCTGAGGTTTTTCCAAATCTTTAAGTTCTGGTTTCTTTTTGCTTAACAATTTTTTTCCTCAATTATCTTCCTCTTAGCACATTTTACTATTGGCAGTAAGGAGAAACCAGGAAATCTTTAACTGTCAACGTTTTTCACTTACAAGTTTACTGTCCACAAAATTTATTCTTTCCATAGAATTCATATTTTTAACAATAGTCTCTTCGTAGCAAGCCAGGTATCACAATCAATATTAGGGTTCTTCAGAGAAGGAGAAGCAGTAAGAAATACACACACACACACACACACACATGAGAGAGAGTAAGACAGACACAGAGACAGAGTGAGACAGAGAGATTGATTTATTTTGAGGAATTGGTTCACATGATAACAGGGTTTAGCAAGTTCAAAATCCAGATGGCAAGCTGACAGAGAATAGATACTATAATCTTGAGCCTCAATTTCATAGGACAGATCGGGCAGCCTGGAAACTCAGGCAGAGTTTCTATGTTCTGTCTTGAGACTAAGTTCTTTCTTTGTGTGCATGTGTGCTAAGTCGCTTCAGTCATGTTCAATTCTTTGCCACGCTATGAACTGTAGCCCACCAACCTCTTCTGTCCATGGGATTCTCCAGGCAAGAATAATGGAATGGGTTGCCGTGCCCTCCTCCAGGGCATCTTTGTGACTAAGGGAAGAACTCGCGTCTCACATCTCCTGCATTGGCAGGCGGGTTCTTTACCACTAGTGCCACCTGGGAAGCCCAGTTCCTTCTTTGGGAAGCCTCTAAAGGGCTTCAGCTGATTGATTGAGTCCCACTCACATTATGGAGGGTAGTTTGCTTAACTTAAAATCTACTGATTTAAAATTTTAATCGCATCTAAAATATATCATAGATAAAATCCTCATTCTCCTTTGAGTAGATTAGAACATAGTATAATAGAGATTACATGAGCTGGGATTCAAACAAACCTATGCACTAATTATAATTCTACCATTTACAATTGTGTGACTTCAGAAAAATTATAGGTAATTATGATGACTTTGCTTTTTAGGAACTGAAAGGACAAAAAAATTGGCTTCCCATATGGGAAGGCCCAGCTGATTAGATAATGGTGTAACTCAGAATCCTTGCTCATCAGAAGTCATTTGAAATGAAGTCTGTGGAGGTGGAATTTTGTAAATCTAATCTAGAAGTAATGTCATATACACTACCATGCATAAAATAGAGCTAGTGAGAAGCTGCTGTATACCAAAAGAAGCTCAGCTCTGTGCTCTGTGATGACCTAGAGGTGTGGATGGGGAGTGGGGGGAGGCTCCAGAGGAAGGGATATATGTATACATATGGTCGATTCACATTTTTGTGCAGAAGAAACTAACACTACATTGTAAAGCAATTACATTTCAATTTAAAAACAGTAGAAATAATGTCAAATATTATACTCAGAGCTTCATATATGTCTGAAATCTTGGGAATATGACAGTCTTCTCTTTATATGATAGACTTCTCTCAGATACAGTATTATTTCAGTCTTAAAACTTGAATATCTTTCCAGATGTGTGTGTGTGTTAAGTCACTTCAGTCATGTCCAACTCTGTGCGACCCCATGGACTGTAGCCCACCAGGTTCCTCTGTCCATGGGATTCTCCAGGCAAGAATACTGGAGTGGATTGCTATGTCCTTCTCCAGGGGATCTTCCTGACGCTGAGATCGAACAGTTCTTTACCACAAGTGCCACCTAGGAAGATATTCTAATTAAAATGTCCAGAGGGTTCTATAAAGTAGAATGCTTGTAAATAACCAACCTATTGAGATCTTTTTAAATTAGAAGAACATATTTGCAGAAAGCCTAGTGGGAGTTTCATCAAAGCATTGACATGCTGCCAAATAAATCAGTGAAAATAGTCATCACATGCTGAAAATTCAAAAATAATCACTGTCAATCAAATCAACAATGCTAAACAAAGATAAACAAACAATTGAAGAAGAGCAGAAACAAAATTTCTGAAAATAGTACTTCCGAGACCTGCATCACAATCTTCAGAGTTTATATGAAGTTCCTGAACAGTACCCTGGGAATGATCACTTCAGAAATGATTTTCTGTAGGATTATATTTACACTAGTTGAGATTTTTGCCTAAATAATGGACTGAGAGCTACAGGTTAAGGTCAGGGGTTCACAATCTAGGTTATTGTTCCTGCTGCTTCTTACATTCAGTTTCTTAGGCCAGAAACCTAGGAGTCATTTTTTTCCCTCTTTTCTTCTTTCCTTCATATCCTGCATCCCATCCATCAGCAAATCTTGTCACTATTGCCTACAAAACCTATCTCAAATTAGAATTTCTCACCACTTCCACTTTGTCACTCTATTCCCAGCAACCAGGCCACCATCATCTGTCACATGATTTATAGCAATTGCTTCCCAATCGGTCTCTCAAATTCTATTCTTATTACTTCACCATCTATTCTCTACACAGCAACCAGAGATCCTTTACAAGTTAAATCATATCTGTCTCTGGCAGAAAATCTTTTGGTGGTTTCTTACTACACTTATAATAACATCTAGGTTTTTTTTTTTTTAACTGTAGCTTAAAAATGTCTGCTGGATTTGACTCCTCTTTTCATTCACTTCATGCTGGCCCAAATCCAGTTACTCTCTTTCAAATTCTTAGGCATCTGTCCTGTCCATTAAAGAAAGCAAACTGATCCTTTCAAACTCTTAAACTCCCACTCTTTCCTTTACATGGGTTCTCTCTCTTTAGATTTTCATGTAGATTTCTCCTGCCAGCTCTCCTTGACCTCAGTTTCTTGTTTGTGCTCAGTTGCTCAGTTGTGTCTGACTCTTTGTGACGCCAAAACCTCTAGCCCACCGGACTCCTCTGTCCATGGAATTTTTCAGGCAAGAATATAAAAGGAGGTTGTCATTTCCTCCTCCAGGTGGTCTTCCAGACCTAGGGATTGAGCCTGCATCTCTTATGCCTCCTGCATTGGAAGGTGGATTCTTCACCATTGTGCCACCTGGGAAGCCCTTCCATTTCTCACGTTCTACCTTTTAAACTGCCTCAATTCATTCATAGCACTCATCACTCTATGAAATTGTACTGTTTATGTAGAGTTCACTTGTTTACTGTATGTCTCTACCAACTAAAAATTAGCTCTCCATAAACTGTTAGATGACAATGGCTTCTTGGTGGGAAAGTGATGACAAACCTAGATAGTGAGTTGAAAAGCAGAGAATTGCTCTTCGGACAAGGGTCCATATAGCCAAGGTTATGGTCTTCCCAGTAGTCACTTATGGTTGTGAGAGGTGGACTGTAAACAAGGCAGAAAACTAAAGAATTGATGCCTTCAAACTTTGTTGCTGAAGAAAACTCCTGAAAGTCCCTTGAGTTCAGTTCAGTCGCTCAGTCGTGTCTGACTCTTTGCGACCCCATGAATTGCAGCACGCCAGGCCTCCCTGTCCATTACCAACTCCCAGAGTACACTCAAACTCACATCCATTGAGTCGGTGATGTCATCCAGCCATCTCATACTCTGTCGTCCCCTTCTCCTCCTGCCCAATCTCTCCCAGCATCAGAGTCTTTTCCAATGAGTCAAGTCTTCGCATGAGGTGGCCAGAGTACTGGAGTTTAAGCTTTAGCATCATTCCCTCCAAAGAACAGCCAGGGCTGATCTCCTTTAGAATGGACTGGTTGGATCTCCTTTTAGTCCAAGGGACTCTCAAGAGTCTTCTCAAACACCACAGTTCAAAAGCATCAATTCTTCAGCACTCAGCTTTCTTTATAGTCCAACTCTCACATCCATACATGGCTACTGGAAGAACCATAGCCTTGACTAGATGGACCTTTGTTGGCAATGTCTCTGCTTTTTAATAAGCTATCTAGGTTGGTCATAACTTTCCTTCCAAGGAGTAAGTGTCTTTTAATTTCATGGCTGCAGTCACCATCTGCAGTGATTTTGGGGCCCAGAAAAATAAAGTCTGACACTGTTTCCACTGTTTCCCCATCTATTTCTCATGAAGTGATGGGACCAGATGCCATGATCTTCATTTTCCGAATGTTGAACTGTAAGCCAACTTTTTCACTCTCCTCTTTCATTTTCATCAAGAGGCTTTTTAGTTCCTCTTCACTTTCTGCCATAAGGATGGTGTCATCTGCATATCTGAGGTTACTGATATTTCTCCCGGCAATCTTGATTCCAGCTTGTGCTTCATCCAGCCCAGTGTTTCTCATGATGTACTCTGCATATAAGTTAAATAAGCAGGTGACAATATAAGCCTTGACGTACTCCTTTTCCTATTTGGAACCAGTCTGTTGTTCCATGTCCAGTTCTAACTGTTGCTTCCCGACCTACATATAGGTTTCTCAAGAGGCAGGTAAGGTGGTCTGGTATTCCCATCTCTTTTAGAATTTTCCACAGTTTATTGTGATCCACACAGTCAAAGGCTTTGGCATAGTCAATAAAGCAGAAATAGATGTTTTTCTGGAACCCTCTTGCTTTTTCCATGATCCAGCGGATGTTGGCAATTTGATCTCTGGTTCCTCTGCCTTTTCTAAAACCTGATTGTACATCTGGAATTCATGGTTCACGTATTGCTGAAGCCTGGCTTGGAGAATTTTGAGCATTCCTTTACTAGCATGTGAGATGAGTGCAATTGTGCAGTAGTGGGCATTGTCTTTCTTTGGGATTGGAATGAAAACTGACCTTTTCCAGTCCTGTGGCCACTGCTAAGTTTTCCAAATTTGCTGGCATATTGAGTGGAGCACTTTCATAGCATCACATTTCAGGATTTGAAAGAGCTCAACTGGAATTCCATCACCTCCACTAGCTTTGTTCATAGTCATGCTTTCTAAGGCCCACTTGACTTCACATTCCAGGATATCTGGCTCTAGGTCAGTGATCACACCATCGTGATTATCTGGGTTGTGAAGATCTTTTTTGTACAGTTCTTCTGTGTATTCTTGCCATCTCTTCTTAATATCATCTGCTTCTGTTAGGTCCGTACCATTTCTGTCCTTTATCGAGCCTGTCTTTGCATGAAATGTTACCTTGGTATCTCTAATTTTCTTGAAGAGATCTTTAGTCTTTCCCATTCTGTTGTTTTCCTCTATTTCTTTGCATTGATGGCTGAGGAAGTCTTTCTTATCTCTCCTTGCTATTCTTTGGAACTCTGAATTCAGATGCTTATATCTTTCCTTTTCTCCTTTACTTTTCACTTCTCTTCCCTTCACAGCTATTTGTAAGGCCTCCTCAGACAGCCATTTTGCTTTTTTGCATTTCTTTTCCACGGAGATGGTCTTGATCCCTGCCTCCTGTACAATGTCAGGAACCTCAGTCCATAGTTCATCAGGTACTCTATCTATCAAATCTAGGCCCTTAAATCTATTTCTCATTTCCACTGTGTAATCCCTTAGACAGCAAGGAGATCAAACCAGTAAATCCTAAGGGAGATAAACCCTGAATATTCACCGGAAGGACTGATACTGAAGCTGAAGCTCCAGTATTTTGGTCATCTGATATAAACAGACAACTCATTGGAAAATTCCCTGATGCTGGGAAAGATTGAGGGTGGAAGGAGAAGAGGGCATCAGAGAATAAGATGGCTGGACGCATCACTGATGCAATGAACATGGACTTGGGAAAACTCCAGGAGATGGTGAGGGACGGGGAGGCCTGGTGTGCTGCAGTCCATGGGGTTGCAAAGAGTCAGATATGGCTGGGCAACTGAACAACAACAACAACATCAAAAGTGTTAGAATGTTTAGGTTCTAAGCATACCATCTTAAAGTACTTGATGATATCTATTGAATAAAAGCATAAAGAATTAATACATTTCTGTGGAAAACCTAGCTGGAAGAAAAAGATCATTGGTCCAGAGAATAATTCTAATGAAGTGAATCCAAGAATCAAATGTATTTCAGGATACAGGATTGAAATAATAATCAGAAATAATCTTAATTGTGCTACCAACATATGCTAAGATTTTCTTTCCCTAAGAGTCTCTTTATGCTGAAAGAAATTGAAGTAATAGTAGCTTTGATCACTTAATTTCTTTTCTTATAACCAATTGTGAGACTTTCGCTTAATATTTATGTTTCAGTATAATAGAAAGTGTGTGTGTCTGTTTCATTTGGTCAGAAATTATCAGCTACAAATGTGAAAATGTGACTTCAAACCAGCAACTGAGGACTAACCCATTCAGGCTTTTGTTCTCTGAAACTTAGATGTGCAGAGAAATTGAAGCTCTCACCTTCTTCCTATGATCTTCCTGACTTGGGTGATGGAAACCTTGAGATGTCTTTGGGCAAATTCTCCTCTGCTTGGAGAAAATTTAATTGTACCAAAAGAAGTTGAAGTCAAATGACAAGGAAGTTGAGCTGGAGGAGAAGGGGAAGAAGGATAGGGGAACCAGATGCTATTGTCTGAGTCCCAGAGTTTAGATCTTCTTGAGACCACCTCTCCCTCTGTCTTTTCTAAGTAAATGAGCCACTTAGCTCTGTTTTTAAAGACTAATTTGGGTTGGTTTTCTGTCATTTGCAACTAAGTTTCCTGAGTAATTCGTTTAGAGAATATAATGTTCTTGATTGAGCTTCCCAGGTGACACTAAAGGTAAAGAACCTGCCTGCCAATGCAGGAGACATGAGATATGGGCAATCCCTGGGTCAGGAAGATTCCCCTGGAGGAGGGCCTGGAAACCCATTCTAGTTTTCTTGCTTGGAGAATCCCATGGAGAGAGGAGCCTGGTGGGCGACAGTACATAGGGTCTCACAGAGTTCAGGATGACTGAAGTGACTAAGCAAGCACGCACACAATGTTCTTGATTAGATGCTTAAACACTCTCCTGATGATTAGACAATATATGCTGATGGCTATTGCATTAGACTCATAGACATGTGATCTTACATGGTAGGGCTTTCTATGTATATCTGATTCAGGGCAGTTAATGTTTTGTGTGAATTTAATCTTCAGTCAGTCAGTTCAGTTCAGTCACTCAGTCATGTCCAACTCTTTGTGACTCCATGAATCGCAGCACGCCAGGGCTCCCTGTCCATCACCAACTCCCAGAGTTCACTCAGACTCACATCCATCGAGTTAGTGATGCCATCCAGCCATCTCATCCTCTGTCGTCCCCTTCTCCTCCTGCCCCCAATCTCTCCCAGCATCAGAGTCTTTTCCAATGAGTCAACTCTTCACATGAGGTGACCAAAGTACTGGAATTTAATCTTACCCAAGCCCAATCTTACCCAAATAAAAATGGAGTTGTATTTTATGCAGATGTTTCCATATTTTTCTGTACAGATGGTTTAGAAAGGGCAATATGGAACAACAGGCCTCTTCGGGGATACATTTTGAGAATCAACAAATATAAAGTAGAGGAGTGAAATAATGTTTCCCAGGCATACAATTAGTTGATTAACTTGCCAATCATAAGAAAGAAATGGATAAGGGGACAACAGAGGATGAGATGGCTGGATGGCATCACTGACTCGATGGACGTGAGTCTGAGTGAACTCCGGGAGTTGGTGATGGACAGGGAGGCCTGGCGTGCTGCAATTCATGGGGTCGCAAAGAGTCAGACACGACTGAGCGACTGAACTGAACTGAATCTATGTTCATAACCCTTAATTCAGAATAATTTCATATCATTGGACTTCTTAAAGTCACTATACTACTTTTTTTTTTTTCTACGTATTTATTGAATTTGTTACAATATTGTTTCTGTTTTATGTTTTGGCTTTTTGGCTATGAGGCATGTGGGATCTTAACTCCCCAACCAGGGATGAACACACCAACCCCCCTACACTGGAAAGAAAGTTTTATTTGTGAAAGTGAAAGTTGTCCAGTCTTGTCTGACTCTTTGTAATCCCATGGACTATACAGTCTATGGAATTCTCCAGGCCAGAATACCAGAATGGGTAGCTGTTCCCTTCTCCAGGGAATCTTCCCAACCCAGGGATCAAACCCAGGTCTCCCACACTGCAGCTGGATTCTTTACCAGTTGAACCACAAGGGAAGCCTACATTGGAAGGCAAAGTCTTAACCACTGGACCACCTGGGAAGTCTCCTGAAGTTACTATTCTTAAAATCTCTTTAATTCTCATAGTAAATCTCAAACCTAATGAACAGTCCTTTTAATGATCTAACTCTACTTCTTTCTCCAACCACATGCCTTTGTCGAGTTGTTAAAGATCCCCAAAACGTGATTTGTTGTATTTCGTTGCATTTATGCATGCATTTGCCTCTTTCCAAATGCTGTGCTAAACTTTGTATATTCTATGTGTCTAACAGTGCCTAAGATATGGTTGATATTCAATAAACATCTACATAAATGAATGAATGCATTTCTTGTTTCTTTGTAGGCCCTCACTGTCTAGAGAAATCAGAGATGTCAGAAAGGATATTTAGAATTAGTTTGTTAAACACATAACTATTGCTCATTCAGAAAAGGAATAATTAAAGGAAGTTATATAATCTTTAGATTGGATAGAGATAAAAATTTTGGGAATTCTGGAAAAGTATTTACTTGCACTTAATACGTATTCTTATTTTTCCTACCATGGAATTTTTGAGCACCCAAAAGGCTTAATTATTATCTATAAAAAAAGAAGCAACCTCATTTTTCAGTCTTTTATTTTTATTATCACACTTTTTGTGTGTGTGCTCTGTGAACCTGTTAAAAGATTACACCAAGACAAAAAACAACTTATAATTTTCTTCAGCTTAAATGTACTTGTTCTTAAAGAAAATTTAGACCATATAAATTACTGTTTCAGCTTGAACAAATTTATTTTCATAACATGATTTAATTAAATAACAATTCATTATTTTTAAATTAACTTTTGATGAAATAAATGTTTTAGAAAGGCCATGGTTTTTTTGTTTGTTTGTTTTTCAGATTCAAGTATTTTCTGAAATATTAACAAGAAAATAGCTAATAAAAGTGTTTTTTATGCTACTTTGAATTAATGTTTTACATTCTTAATGGACTTATTCCCCTTTTTATTGGTGAATTTATTTACTAAGAACAACATATTTTTTAAGCGGAAGATGGTGGGACTTCAACTTAGTTGTATATGTTTGAGTTGCCCTAGAACTTTATATAAGGTATATTTTTGAGGTCAACCACTATATGGGACATAACAACAATTATTTTCCAAATCTAACAAGTGACTCTGATATGGCTGATTTAAGGACTCCATTTTGAAGAGAAAAAAAAAAAGCTAGACTATTCACTGGTAATAAGCAGGAAAACAGTGAAATGAGAGAGGAAATGTGCTTTTTTCTTTAGAAAGAAAAGTCAATAGTCTAAGGAGTTCAAAATTACTAAAAAGAGTGGTAGAATTACAAGTAAAATGGAAATATTCTACTCTGTTAATTACTGGCCATTTATTGTGAAAAAAGCCTGATTGGGCATTTAAGTCAGAAAATCCTGGGTTTAAATTTTAATTTTCTATGCCCCTATTAAATCTCTCTGAGGCTGAACTTTTTCATGTGCAAAATTGAAATAGTGATGGTTACTCATAAAGTTGATTTAATTCAAGTGGTTTTACCCTTCTCCAGACAGTTTGAAAGGGTTTGATTCATTCATTCTTTCAGGAAACATTCATTGGAACATTAATTGGGTATTCTCTATAAGTCAGGCATTGAAAGCAGTGTGCTAAAGCCTAGAAAAGATTTAAATTTTGTAATGGTGAGGCAAAGGTATACTTTATTGATTAAAAAAAATCTTTAGTTACTAATTCCATAGATAAATACATGCTTTTTGTAAATTTGTGAAAATAATTAATTTCCCATCCTTCAGCACTTCTTCCCTCTCTTTGTTTGAATTAACCTTTGTTTGAATCTTTCCAGATCTTTTTTCTATAATTCCATTTTATAATTAGTCTGGGCTTCACTAGTGGCTTGGTGGTAAAGAATCTGCCTGCCAATGCAGGGTTTGATCCCTGAGTTGGGAAGATCACCTGGAGAAAGAAATGGCAACCTACTTGAGATTCTCGCCTGGAAAACCTCATAGACAGAGGAGACTTACCGATGGGCTCATGGAGTCAAAAAAGAGCCGAACTCGACTGAGTGACTAAACAACAACAATAGTCTACCAAATCCAAGTATTAAAACTCGTTTTTCAAATGAGATAATTTTGGTTTCAGCAACAAACAGAGGCTTTGAAATGTCTGTTTATTATTTCACAAAACAGATCTAGAGACTAAGCAGGAACTTGAGAGTAAATTCAACAGCTAAATGATACCAACAAGGACATGGGTTCCCTCCCTCCTCCCATGCTCCCACCCTCCATTTAACAGACCCTCCCACACCTTGCCTATGGTTACAAAATGGCTACAACTCTTTCCGATAACAGCTCCTAAGCAATATCCAAAGGCTGAAAGAGAAATTTTCCTAACATCAGTTCAGTTCAGTCACTCAGTCGTGTCCGACTCTTTGTGACCCCATGAATCGCAGCAAGCCAGGCCTCCCTGTCCATCACCAACTCCCGGAGTTCACCCAGACTCACGTCCATGGAGTCAGTGATGCCATCCAGCCATCTCATCCTCTGTCGTCCCCTTCTCCTCTTGCCCCCAATCCCTCCCAGCATCAGAGTCTTTTCCAATGAGTCAACTCTTCGCATGAGGTGGCCAAAGTACTGGAGCTTTAGCATCATTCCTTCCAAAGAAATCCCAGGGCTGATCTCCTTCAGAATGGACTGGTTGGATCTCCTTGCAGTCCAAGGGACTCTCAAGAGTCTTCTCCAACACCACAGTTCAAAAGCATCAATTCTTTGGCACTCAGCCTTCTTCACAGTCCAACTCTCACATCCATATATGACCACAGGAAAAACCATAGCCTTGACTAGACGAACCTTTGTTGGCAAAGTAATGTCTCTGCTTTTGAATATGCTATCTAGATTGGTCATAACTTTCCTTCCAAGGAGTAAGCGTCTTTTAATTTCATGGCTGCAGTCACCATCTGCAGTGATAAAATATTTTTCCAGAAGCCTACAGAAGACTTTCCCTTATGTCTCACTGGCTGGGGTTGTGATTCTTGATATGCCTAAACAAATTATTTGCAAAAAGAATAGAATCACTGTAATCAGATTATACAATAGACATTCACTCTCATATTCCCTGAAAATAAGGATGGTAAACATGAATATATCAGTTTCTAAAGCAAGAAAGATGAGTCTCACATCCGTATATGACTACTGGAAAAACCATAGCTTTGACTATATGGACCTTTGCTGGCAAAGTCATGTCTCTGTGTTTTAATAAACTGTCTAGTATTTTCATAGCTTTTCTTCCAAGGAGCAATTGTCTTTTAATTTCATGGCTGCAATCACTGTCTGCAGTGATTTTGGGGCCCAAGAAAATAAAGTCTGTCACTGTTTCCATTGTTTTCCATCTATTTGCCATGAAGTGATCGGACTGGATGCCATGATCTTCATTGTTTGAATGTTGAGCTTTAAGCCAGGTTTTTCACTCTCCTCTTTCACCTTCATCAAGAGGCTCTTTAATTCCTCTTCGCTTTCTGTCATAAAGATGGTGTCATCTGCATATATGAAATTATTGATATTTATCCTGGCAATCTTGATTCCAGCTTGTGTTTCATCCAGCCTGACATTCCACATAATGTATTCGGCATTTAAGTTAAATAAGCAGGGTTACAATATAAAGCCCAATTTGCAGCCAATCCATTGTTCTATGTCCAGTTCTAACTGTTGCTTCTTGACCTGCATACAGACTTCTCAGGAGGCAGGTAAGGTGGTCTGGTATTTCCATCTCATTAAGAATTTTCCACAGCTTGTTGTAATCCACACAGTCAAAGGCTATAGCATAGTCAATGAAACAGAGCTAGATGTTTTTCTAGAATTCCCTTCCTTTTTCTATGATCCAACAGATGCTGGCAATTTGATCTCTGGTTCCTCTGCCTTTCCTAAATCCAGCTTATACATCTGGAAGCTCTTTGTTCACATATTGTTGAAAAGTAACTTGAAGGATTTTGAGTATTACCTTGCTAGCATGTGAAATGAGCACAACAGTGCAATAGTTTGAACATTCTTTGCCTTTGCTCTTCTTTGAGATTGGAATGGATATTGACCTTTTCCAGTCCTGTGGTCACTGCATAATTTTCCAAATTTACTGGCATATTGAGTACAGCACTTTAACAGCATCATCTTTTAGGATTTGAAATAACTCAGCTGGAATTCCATCACCTCCACTAGCTTTGTTCATTCAGGCTTCCTAGGTCCCACTGACTTCACACTCTAGGATGCCTGGCTCTAGATGAATGACTAAACCATTATGGTTATCTGGGTCATTGAGACCTCTTTTGTACCGTTCTTCTGTGTATTCTTGCCACCTCTGTTTAATCTCTTGTAAATCCATTATGTCCTTGCCATTTCTGTCCTTTATTATGCTCATCTTTGTATGAAATGTTCCCTTGGTATCTCTAATTTCTTGAAGATATAGCTAGTCCTTCCCATTCTATTGTTTTCCTCTATTTATTTGCAGTATCACTTAAGAAGGCTTTCTTATCTTTCCTTGCTATTCTTTGGAACTCTGCATTCAGTTGGGTATATCTTTTGCTTTCACCTTTGCTTTTTGCCTCTCTTCTCAGTTATTTGTAAGGCCTCCTCAGACAACTATTTTGTCTTGTTACAAATGAGAGAAGAAGCTAGGGTTATTTTACCCACCTTTATTGACTTCATGATTAGTATTGTGGCTGATATGTAGTAGGTGCATAATACTTTTCTTCAGAGTAAATGAATGATTTAAAAGAAGGGTAGTTTTTCTATTACTGAAATAATCCAGTACAGTGAAGGGATGGAAATCAAGAAAATTTTATAAGTTGACATGACACAAAATCTGTCTAGACATTAAGAATTTAAACATGCTATCTCTGGGATAGGAGACAGTGCTTTGAATTCCTTATTCTTGCTTTTAAAAGACACATGAAGCAGACCCTGATTCTCTGACATGAATATTTCAACAGCTAAAAACCTTCTCATTGGCCTTAATTGACCATCACTCTGTGTATGTGTACATGTGTCTGGACAAGTGGGAGACTTCATTTCTCTCATATAGAATCCCATTTTAAATTGGGGAAAATATTGGGGAAGTTAAAAGAAAAAATAGCAGAACAAATTAATAGTAAAATAGTACTCTTTTTAGTAGAGCCTAGAAATAGACACTCAGAAAGCAGGACCTTGGGTTTGGGATTGAGACCGAGAGAGACATGAGAGAGAGAGAGAGAGAGAGAGAGAGGGAGAGAGAGAGATTTGTGCTATTTTATTTAAAGATTCCAAGGATAGGAGGAAATTCTTGCAAAGAATGGGCATGTTCCATCTGTTTGGTCTTAGAAGGAGTCTCTGAACTATGTCACACTGTCACTATGCCCGCACTTAGCCATCGTGGTTATGTGAGATTGAGGGTAGAGAAACCAAGAGTAGGAAATCAAGAGCAGAGCAGCTCTATCAATCTCTCTAGACAGGCTCTTCTGAAACACAGCAGCTTTGAAAGGCTATGATGTATGAATTGATCTTCTTGGAATCCTCCTGCTACAAGAAAAATCCATGAGATTTTCTAGCTAAAGAATGATAAAATCCTAGTATTCCAGTGTTCTAAAAGTTTGTTGTAGTCTCTAAAGTTGATTTCAGATTCTCATTCTTTTAATGGTCTGTATATCCATGTAACTGGGTGTGTCTGTTTGTGGTCTCTTATCTGGCAAAGTATCAGTCTTTTCCTTAGGTTGTCTTAGAGAGATCAGGTTATGTGCTCAACAAATAAATGCATCTATTATATTATTGAAAAATGCTGTAACATGGTGAAATGAATAACACAAACAGTATTAGTAACAAAGCATTATTTCAACCAGACATTTTATCCTCTTGTCCAAAGTCACCAGTATACTTTAAAATAATAAGTTGGCTGTTGGTATCAAAACAATTTCTAGTGACTATTGATGTGTCTTAACTATTTAACCTTGGACAATTAGATAGAATCAGAATTATTTCCAAGGAAGAGTAAAAATAAGATGCTTTTTAAAAAATAAATGATATTATTCCTCAGTCTTCAGCAAATGCTAATCTTGTTTTAGTTCTTCAGTAAGTTCAGAATGTATTGGATATTTAAATTTATAATATAAAAATAGAGCCCTTTGTGACTGAGGATAGCACTTTTGACTCTCATCAAATTGGTAAAATTTGTCAAGGTTAGAGGAAATTGGGACTCTCAAGCCTAATAGCAGAAGTAAGTTCATATGTTGATGGATATAAATCTTGAAATTGCTGAGTTTCATATGGGTTGTGGACAGTTACAAGACTTCATGAAAAATACTTTGACTCCTTAAGAAACTTTTTTTTTTTTAACAAAACAGAAACTGTTGTTCTCCAGGAATCAGGATACAAACACACTTTCTCATCACTTTTACTTATATATTTCCCAGTCTCTAATCATTTTTTTTTTCCTATTGTGAAGTGAAAGTCGTTCAGTCGTGTCCAACTCTGCAAACCAATGGACTATACAGTCTATGGAATTCTCCAAGCCAGAATACTGAAGAGGATAGCCTTTCCTTTCTCTAGAGGACATTCCCAATGCAGAGTTTGAACCCAGGTCTCCCATATTACAGGTGGATTCTTTACCAACTGAGCCACAAGGGAGGTCCTTTTTTTCCTTATTAGGTGTATGTGAATAAAAGTGGAAACCACTGATAATAAAACCCAGAACATTCTGGGTAGGAAGCAACAACACAAACCTGCAAATATGGCTGAGCCTTTTGTGATGTTGATTCCAATCAAGGTTCTACAGCACAGTCTTTCTTATTTCTTCATTTTTATGGTTGACAGAAAACATGAGATCAAATATTATATAACAAGGGAGAACACTTAAAATTATATCACAAGATACTTGGTCTTAAAATTGAGTTTAATTTAAAATATGTATGAGGTGGTTTATTCTCACTACATTTGTTTGGTATATAAAATAAAATGTGTGATTAAAAATTTAAACATTCCATAAAATGTGAACACTAGAGGTTATGTAAATGGTAGAACCGATATGAATATTTGTTTTATCTCTGTCTTGATCAAATTGACACAACCAAGTAAAAGTTCATCCAAATTGGATTTCAGTCCTTCAGAGGAAGTCATTCAATTGAAACTAATTTTCTCGTCCCTTGCCTCCTCTATGTGCTGATTATAGTCAAAGCCAAGGAGTGGAAATACATTTCTACATTTCTTTTTCTCCTAGAGATTACTTGTTTCCTTTCTGCAGGTTTTATCTCAATTGAATTGTTGATGTAAGGAAATTATGTGAAATCACTTGAAGTTGGGCTTAAATCAAGCTTCCATAGACACAGAAATTGTAAACAGAATTTGATAGATAACACTTTAGGAAGATGTTTCAAAAATTTAGCACATGATAATACAATCTAAAAAAGCACCCATATTATCAGAAATTTCTTTGATCAAGACGTTTCAAATGTATGATTTTTTGTGTCCTGGGTAATTAATTATTTTGTCTGAATTTCATTTTGTCTTTTTCATCTCTGTAATATACTGCCCTACCAATTATACTCAAGTACTTAATTTTTTTTTTTAAGAAATAAAGATCACAGAAGCAAGTTAAAAAAAAAAAAAGACAAGCCCAAACCGATAATCAAAGTGGCCCACCAATGTAGATAAACAGAAAAAAAATTTTTTTTTCTTGATGAAGTCCTAGAAAACCTATCCAGACTTTATACAGTAAGCAAAGAAGACAAAAGTACATCTAACTGAGTATAGAGTAATAGACAAATAAGGGACTTTTTAGCATGCCGAATGAAGGTACTATGTTTTCCTGATATTATTTAAAACCTTCAAGTTTCTATTTAATAATTAGCAGTGTATATTAGCAATTGTCAAGCTATGGCTATAGTTGGCCACCTATTTTTATAAATAAAGTTTTATTGGAATACAATCATACTCATTCATTTATGTACTGTCCAGGCTACTTTTGTGACACAAGAACAGGGTTGATTAGTTTTGATAGAGACTCACAAATAGTAAATATACATTTATGGCCATTTACAGAAAAAAGGTTTTCCAAGCCCTGGTCTGTACAAATCAAAATAAATTTAAAGTATTTTAAGATGATACAATTAAAGCAATTTTACTAAATAAAAGATAAAAATGAGTTATAACAGTTTGAGATAAGCAATGGTGTGTTATGAGTTTTATCTCTCTAAAATTGTAAATTTAATAGAATAAGCAATTTTATTCCAAGAATGCAATAACTATGTAGCATTACTTTTTTGTAATTAAAAAGGGAAAGAAAGCATTTTATAATATAATACACAAGTCTAAAATTTAATTGACACAGTGGCTCAGATGGTAAAATATGTGTCTTCAGTGGAGGAGACCCAGGTTAGATCCCTGGACTGGGAAGATCCCCTGGAGAAGAGGATGGCTACCCACTCCCGTATTGTTACCGGGAGAATTCCATGGACAACAAACCCTGGCAGTCTACAGTCCATGGGGTCACAAGGAGCCAGATATGACTGAGCGATTAACGCTTTCACACTGTTATTATTTATTTTGCTATCACACAACAGTCTGAAAAGAGTGTTCCTCTTTGGAAGGCTCTTGAGTCACAGTCCTTTGTTTAGGACTGTTTGCCTTCTTATATTTTTTGTGGTGGTATTTTCTTCTGGAATCCACCTGCCAATCAGGTTAGATCCCTGGGTTGGGAAGATCCCCTGGAGAAGGAAATGGCATGCCACTCCAATATTCTTGCCTGGGAAATCCCATGGACAGAGGAGCCAATTGGGGTACAGTCCATGGGGTCACTAAAGAGTCAGACACTACTTAATGACCAAACAACAACTTTTCTTCTAGGTTCTTTGAGCTTTCTTTATTTCATTTTCTAATGGGGAAAAAGAATGGAGAACTGTAAATGGAAGGATTTTTTTGAACCATATTAGAAAAGGTGGTTCATCATTTCCACCCGGATTCCATTGTTCAGCATATTCACATGGCTTTCACGCAATTGCAAGGTTGGCTGGGAGATGTAGTCTTACCATGTGCTCCAGAGAAATAGGGAATTCCCTAGATAATCCAGCTAATTACTGGACAGTATTATGTGCACACATACACACACACACACAAACATATTACACTATGGAAAAAGCAGTTTGTAATCTCATTTACAACAGCAGTCAATTGTTATTGCTAGTAAAGCAGCCTATTTTAAGAGTCTGTGGTAATTATTCAAGTTCATGCATTCAAATTACATCAAATTTATTTACAGAACTGAAAAAAAAATTTTAGTTAACATTAAAGTACATGTACATAATGAATAGCTTATATTTATGTAATAAGAATAAAATTTAGTACTTGGATGTCACAAATAAAAATTAAAAGTGAATATCCTTTAAGAATATTTACAAATTACAAAGGAAATATGAATATTTCAGTATAAAGCTGAAAAAAAAATGAAGTTATTACTGTCACTATCGGTAGTCTAGAGAGTAACATTGGCCCCCCCCCCCCAAAAAAAAAACAAAAAAAAACTGATGCAAGCTATATAGGTAATTTTAAGTATTCTTGTAGTCATACTGAAATTATAAAAACAAAGCAGGTGAAGTTATTTTAATAATACATTTTATTTAATCCAGTATATCAATAATACTGTAGTTTCTTCATGCATGCAATCATTATAAAACTATTAAGATAGTATTTTTATGAGTCTTCAAAATCTGGAATATATTTTATGCCTCAACTGTGTCAGTAGTCATATTTCAATGAGTTAATAGCCACCTGTAGCGGCTAACATAATGGTTTCTTACATCATTGATTTTCAAACTTAGGAAATCTGATGGTCACCTGTGGAATTTGTTACAAGTACACATTCCAGGTTCTCACTTAGGGAGTCTGATTCCGTGGGTTGGGGTGAGACCGAAAAAATCTATATTTTATAGATATCCTCATGAGTTTCGTGTAGAAAATCAGGGATCCACAATGATAAAAAAAAAAAGACTGTTATAGAAATCTCTAAGGTACCTTCTACCACCAATTTTATAGTTTCTAGGATTTTTCAGAACCAATTTCAACTTGTAGTGTTTATTATAGCATACTATTTTGTGGAAATTTTGTTTAATGGAGCATATTGAATTTCAAATCTTTTGATATTTTTAGCGAGCCACAGGGCAAGTTAGAGTTGACCAGAGCCATTGTTTTTCTAACTCACACCACTCCACTGAGTACAGGGGCAGATAAATGGGAGGCACCCTTATAATGTCACTGAGAAAAATATTCTCTTTATTACAAGATATGAAGAAACATCCATTTTGATAATCACAGTAAGCTTTGGATTTCAGAAAAAAATTAAATCCATATGTAGAAGATTTCAGCTTTAAAAAATGCTTCTCACAATCTAAATCATTAGCAACATATGGTTTATTTTTACTGTTTCATTTTCCTTCTCTATTATGAATTTTCCTCAGATCCTCAAATTCATATGCTTTCCTACAGATTTTACCACATGTCTCATTTTGTCTAATACTGTACTTGTCTGAAATACAAATGACTGTTATTTATAAAGTTTAATATCTCTGTATATGTAAAGACTTGGATATATATGAAAAAGTTTTCTGAAAATTTAAAAATACCAAGACTCTCAAAATATTACATGTATCAATGTTAGCAACAGCTCCTGCTTTAGAAATAAGTGATGGTTTTTCCTTATTTCCCATTTTAAAAGGACTGATTCCACTCACTCATATCTGTGAATCATTCTCCTCTAAAATCAAGACCAAACTTAAGAGTTTACATTTCTCCTTAAGAGAACAGAAAAAAATACATTTTTCTCCAAGGATGCTTCATTTGTTGACATGAATCCAATTAAATCCTCTCCATGATCAATCATGGTCCAATATATATCTCCAAACTTTTTTCTTTCCAAAGACATATGATTAAGTGAGGTATGAAATATTTGTAAACTTTATCAGAAAAGAAGCTGGAAAATATACACTCCTGAGACAGTCTACTACTTAAGACTTTCTGTGATATTTCTCAACAGCTAGAATTTCTCAACAGGTAGAAAAATGGTCTGTTTTTCACTTATCCCCTAAAATTACTTACAGTGTGAAGCCTTTTTTAAAAAATGTTAACCCCAGTGATGTATTAGATCTCATTTTTCCTATGTAAATTGAGCTTATTCTAGATGCAAGGGAATGCCACACATATTACTAATACAATGGACCTTAAAACAAGAGCACTGCTTCCAGGAAGAGTCAAGTTGTGCTTGTATGCATGTCATTTCATTTATTTCTTAGACAAAATCATGTAAGTATTATTATTCCAACTTTGCTGATTGAGAATCTTGGAAACAATGTAACACAGCTCCTAAATATTAAAATTGTCATGTATAAACCCCATATTTTAAATCCAGGTCTGGAATTCTTTTTTTTTTTTTTGGAGAACTCAGGTTTATTATGCCGGCGGGCCCAGAGAAGTTAACACTCCAAGCTCTGAGACCTGAACAAGGGTGTTACAGAGTTTTAATGAACAGACTATAGTGGGCAAAAATAGCTGCTAATCAGTTCAGTTCAGTCACTCAGTCGTGTCCAACTCAGTCGTGACCCCATGGACTGCAGCACACCAGGCTTCCCTGTCCATCACCAACTCCCAGAGCTTGCTCAAATTCATATCCATCAAGTCAGTGATGCCATCCAACCATCTCATCCTCTGTTGTCCCCTTCTCCCGCCTTCAATCTTTCCCAGCATCAGGGTCTTTTCCAATAAGTCAGTTCTTCGCATCAGGTGGCCAAAGTATTGGAGTTTCAGCATCAGTCCTTCCAATGAATATTCAGGACTGATTTCCTTTAGGATGGGGTTGTTGGATCTCCTTGCAGTCCAAGGTACTCTCAAGAGTTTTCTCCAACACCATAGTTCAAAAGCATCAATTCTTCGGTGCTCAGCTTTATGAAATTCTTTCTACTACATCTGGTTAGTGTAGTGGGAGATGGCAGAGGCAAAAACAGAATGTACTCAGTTTCCATGAACATTATTTATGATACTTATCTTAATTCCTCCCATTATGAAGCAAATGTAACATCCCAGATGGTTTTCATAAAATCGGAGAAATTTTGTGTTTGAACAGTGATGTGGAGAGAATCACACTGCCTAAGATTATAAAGAACAGAACCAAACTAATCATTATTTTTCTTTAAAAAATACAAGATAAATTACTTATTCTTAGATTCCCATACAGTCATTTTCTTATAACTAAAAGATATTTAATGTTTTATTGTCATGCTATCACATACTGAGCGGTGAAAATTGGTGTAATTTTGTTCATGCAGAAAGCTATCAAGACCCTTAGAGTAAGAAACTTTATAAAGTAACAATCTTTCCTGGAGTATTAAAAATATCAATTGTTCTATAGTCTGACAAATCAGAGTTAAATGATCGTTAATAACATGCTTTTAATAGAGAAAAGACACAAAGTACTGTACAATCTTTTGTATCTTTTCATATTACCTGGGAACAATTTCCCAGCTCCTTTCAGTATCCATCCACCCCCTGTAAAAAATTAAAAGTTAGATCTAAAAATCAACATTTATTAAGCCATGAGTTAGATTATAGAGAATACCATTATAGAGACAGACTTTTGTGTTGAAAATGTTTTCAAACATTAATATGTTCAGAACAGTAACCAAGCTTTATTGTTGTGTATAAATATATGCCATCATCTTACACAATTAGGCTTTCTTTAGTCTCTACATCAAACAGTTACCCTAAGATTAAAGATGAGTAAATTGATAAAGGTTCTTTAAAGAATAATGACTGAAAGTTGACAGTGAGAGGTAAGGTCAAAATTAAAGTTTCTCTGCTTTTTGTTTGTTTTTCTCGTATTCTCCAATTTTATTACAGATTTTGCACTCCAGACACCAGGTCTTTGAACCTGCTTTTTCCTCTGCTGGGAAATAAATATCTCCTCATCCTTTTGTCCTACATATAGCTGATTCATCGCTTTCCCTCCAAGAGAACTGTCCTACCCTCTCTGATTGATCAGTACTCTTGGCTATGTCTTTTTTAGGACCATATGCCTCTCCTGTTTTGGTTCAGCCACTGAGTCATGTCTGACTCTTTCCAACCCTATAAACTGCATCATGCCAGGTTTCCCTGTCCTTCACTATCTCCTGAGTTTGCTTAAACTCATGTTCTTTGAGTCAGTGATGCTATCTATCCCATCTCATCTTCTGTTGTCCCCTTCTCCTCCTGCCCTCAATCTTTCCCAGCATCTGGATCTTTTCCAATGAGTTGGCTCTTCTTATCAGATAACCAAAGTATTGGAGCTTCAGCATCAGTGCCTGTTCTTAAGAGGACTAAATAAGTGTTTAAGTTTCTTTTTAATTGTGATTATTTAATTTGCCTCTATTTTCTACACTAAACATATACCATTTTAAAAGCAGGGCTGCTGTCTGTTTGGTTAGACAATGTTTCTCCAGCATCCATTGAAATACCTGGCAAAAATCTAAATTAAGATGCTACCTTTTTATCTCCTCATTGGCCCCTAGCATTTTCCTTCAGCTGACAATTTATTGTTTAGTTTTGTCACATCCAATAACAGTCTTTGCCTTGGACCCACACTTCTAGCACCATTTTGACTACTAAACTATTTTATTAGAAGGATCTAATTTGGGGTTTTGCTGTTTAATTAGAGAAACTGCAAAGTTAAAGACACAGATTCAAACCTTTTCAGGCTTATGAATGAATAAAAATTCCCATAGAATGTTTCCTAATACTCTTTTATTATGAAACAGTGGTAAATACTTCACTTATAAAAAAGATATTGAACATAGTGAAACAACTTTTTAAAAACCCAACATCCAGATAAAAAAAATGAAACTTTGTCAGAACAGCTAACATCTCTATTAACTTTCCAAGATCAATGTTCCCAACAAACCTCGAGTTGTAACTATTCTACATTTGTTCTTTATCATTCTATTTTTCATATCTTTGTATATATATCATATAATATAGTTTTGTATTTTTAAGCTATATATATCATTTATATTTTATGCATATACTTTACCACCTTGATTTTTATACTCAATATTTTAACTGTAAATCCATCCATATTTTTCTGTAGCTTTAGTTCACTGATTTTTTTTTCTCTGCTGAAGAGAGATTTTAGGATATTCAGGGTATTTCCAATTTTTAGTTTTTAATAAAATGGTTTCTATAAATATTCTTGTGAATGTACTTTTATGTATCTATGTCCGAATTTCTCTAGACTACAAATCTAGCTGTTGAATAGCCAGTTCACAAGTCTGTTAGACATTTGACTATACTGGTTATGTCAAATTTTTCTGTCAAAGTGATTTTGCCAATTTGTATTTTAATATGCAGTTCAGTAGATTTACTCATGCTTTACATCCTGACCCACACTTATAATTTTCAGATTAAAAAAATTTTTAGACTAGAGCTATGGATACAATGTGGGAAAATCTTAGTAATAGCTGAATAATAAAAGCATCTTTCAGAAGACTATGTGTAGTATCATCAGTTCAGTTCAGTCACTCAGTCGTGTCCGACTCTTTGCGACCCCATGAACCGCAGCACGTCAGGCCTTCCTGTCCCTCACCAACTCCTGGAGTTTACCCAAACTCATGTCCATTGAGTTGGTGATGCCATCCAACCATCTCATCCTCTGTTGTCCCCTTCTCCTCCTGTCTTCAATCTTTCCCAGAATCAGAGTCTTTTCAAATGAGGTGGCCAAAGTATTGGAGTTTCTGCTTCAACATCAGTCCTTCCAATGGACACGCAGGACTGATCTCCTTTAGGATGAACTGGTTGGATCTCCTTGCAGCCCAAGGGACTCTCAAGAGTCTTCTCCAACACCACAGTTCAAAAGCATCAATTCTTCTACTGGAAAAACCATAGCCTTGACTAGATGGGCCTTTGTTGGCAAAGTAATGTCTCTGCTTTTTAATATGCTGTCTAGGTTGGTCATAGGTTTTCTTCCAAGGAGTAAGTATCTTTTCATTACACTTTTTTTTTTTTAAAGCAGATGAATGATAAATTCAAAGGCCAGGGAAGTAGTTCTCCCTGTGGAAAGCAGGATATAGGTGGATAGGATTGGAGAGAAAAATGGTAGCAGAAAATTTTAGTTATGTTCTACAGCTTGAGAAGGCTTCCCAGGTGGCTCAGTGGTAAAAAAATCTACCTACCAATATAGGAGGTCCAGGAGACCCTGCTTCGACCCTTGGGTCAGGAAGATTCCCTGGAGGAGAAATGGTAACCCACACCAGTATTCTTGCCTGGGAAACCCCATGTACAGAGGAACCTGGCAGATTAAGTGCTTGGGGTCACAAAGAGTAGGACATGACTTAGTGACTGAGTACACACAACTTGGATATAGATTTGAATTTATGGTTGTTACATGCATTAAAGTAAATAAATAAATAAAACAGCAAGTCATATATGCATCAACTTATCAATTATGTTAGTGAGTCATGAATTGCACAATTTAATTAATCCAATTATATGCACTCAATCCCAGAAATAGATAGACAAAGAGAAAGATAAAGATGTAGATGGCCATGTATGATGTGGAATTGTGTTATAATGTGATTTTAATTAGAATTTTCTTCACTGTCCAATAAAGTCAACCATCTTTTAAAATATATTGACAATTTGTGGTTTCTGATCTTGTATTGAGTTATTTCCTGCACATTTCTACTGTATTAATTGTTTTCTACTATATTAATTTTTCTTTTTAATTTGTAAATTTTAAAATAAACTTTGGCTCTCAGTCCTTTGCAGCTTATATGTGTGCAAATTTCTCTCCTTTTTATTTCAATTATTCAACAAATGTATACTGAGCTCCAATTATGAGTCAGGAAAACACAAATTTCTAGGTGCTTGGGATACCAGGATAAACAAAGCAGACACATTCTAAGCTATTTGTAGCATATATTTTATTTTGAGAGAAAAGATTAAAAATGCATAAATGTTTAAGGGAATGAAAAGGAAAGCTACAGCTAGGAGAAAATGTTTTCAAAATACAAATCTGATAAATGATTGGTATCTAAAATATCAAAGAACATTTATGTGTGTGTGTGTTTGTGTCTGTGTGTGTTACTTGGTCAGTCATGTCTCATTCTTGGCAACCCCATGGACTGTGGCCCATCAGGATCCTCTGTCCATGGAATTCTCCAGGCAAGAATACTAGAGTGGATTGCCCTTTCCTACTCCAGAGGATCTTCTCAACCCAGAGATTGAACCTGCGTCTCTGGTATTTCCTGCATTGGCAGGTAGATTCTTTACCATTGGGAAACCATCTGGGAAGCTGCACAGTGCAATGTTATCCAACACTAAAAAGAAAGAAGCCAGCAAGCAACAAAAAGATATAAGGAAGCTTAGGTGCATATCCCTAAGTGAAAGACACCAATCTGAAAAGTCTACATATGTATGATTTCAACTACATGACATTCTGGAAAAAACAAAACAAAACTATGGAGACCATAAAAAGAGCAGCAGTTGTCAGGGTTTGGAAGAAAGAATGACCAGAAATGGAGCAAAGTGGATTTTCAGGTCAGTGAAACTATTCTGAATGGTTCTGTAATGATGGATAAATATACTATACATTTATCAAAATCCACAGAATGTGTAACACCAAGAGTAGGCCCTAATATAAACTATGGACTTCAGTTAATTAATGGGTCAATATTGGCTCATTGGTTATCACAAGTGTACCTTATTAATGCAAGATGTTAACAACAGAGAAAATACTGAGGAAAGGCGAGGGAGTACGTGGAACTCTGTACTTTCCACTCAATTTTTCTGTCAACCTAAAAGTGCTCCAAAAAAGTCTATTAAGGATAAAAACACAGAAGAATTAAAACATGAAAGTGACATGTCAGGTGGTGACAGGTACTTGTGAGAAAAATGAGCCATGGCAAGGATTTAACAGTTGTTGTGGAGGAAAGTGCTGTGCTGCTGTATTTTAAGAGAATATTTTCAGGGGAGACCTCCCTGAAAAGAAAACAGTAGAGCAGAGATATGAAGAAATGTGAGGTTAGGCAAAGATACGTAGAGAAGGGTGACTGCCAAGAACAGGGAGGGCAGTAACCTTGAAGTTAGGAAGAGTAAGGAAGTCAGTAGAGGACGCAGAATGAGCAAAGGAGAGAGCAATACTTTTGGTCAGAAGCACAGAGGGAAGTCAGGCTATAGAGGAACATATACATTGGGGTGAGACTTTGGCTTTCACTCTGAAGTAGGAAGCCGTTTGAGGATTTCGAGCAGAAACCTGGCCTCACTTATGAGTTTACAGAATCATCCCAGCTGCTGTGCTGAAAAATAAACTGTGGGTGGCAAAGACAGAAAGAGATAGGCTCCCATTCAGTAACTTGATTTTCATTGTGGTGTGTTTTGATAAAAGCATGTTTTTAATTGTAATCATTTTCTATCCTACCCACTAGCACAAATGTATTTCTTTAAAATAGATTTGATATATCTTGTAGAATATTACATTTACCCTAACCTACTCTTCACCAATATCACATGGACCCTTGTTAACCCTTTTTTTATTTTCATGTAGGTAAGCTTGTTAAGTACTCTGAAAATCCATGCTCAGTTTTTACCAAATTTGCATTGAAATTTTTATTAATTTGAGGATAATTTATATTCCAGCAATACTGAGCCTTTCTATCCATAGACTGGGGTTTATTTCTGTAAGTATCTAGGTTTCTTTTTAATTGTTTTAGATTTTTGATGAAGGAAGATGAATGGCCTAGAAACACATACTAGACTTTTGATATCACTTTCATTGGGAAAACTTTTGAATTTTTCTCCATTGCCCTCTGCTCTGCAGCAAAGCATAGCATCTAATTGTGCTAGATATCAGACTCTGGAAGAGGGTTCTTAGCCTTTGATTGAGTACATGTGTGTGCTCATTTGCTCAGTCCTATCCAACTCTTTGTGACCCCCCCTGGACTGTAGCCTGCCAGGTTCCTGTGTCCATGGGATTTTCCAGGCAAGAATACTGGAGCGGGTTGCCATTTCCTACTCCAGAGTATCTTCCCGATGCAGGGATCAAACCCACATCTTGCGTGTCCTGTGAGTTCTTTACAACTGTACCACCTGGGAAACACGTTTAAATTGCATGACTAGGGAAGATCAAGCCCCTCTCATATAACTGGGGTTGGTCTCCAAGAGTAATATGACATGCTCAAAACCTGACACCCAGTCTGTTCTGCCATGCCAGTAGATCCATGGTGGGTGGAGCACAAGTCTCCCCAATAAAATCAAGAAGCTGGGGGTCCATGCTTTTCAGTTTTCCCTGTATGGTGTGGAAGCCAGTAGCACTGTACCAAAATGATTGCCTGAAGAACTGGGTATAGCTAGTTTTCCATATAGCTTTATAGGAGACATCACACGGCATTAATTTTGGACAAGATGTTTCTTACAGAGTTTTCAACATAATGATCATGTAAATCTTTTGTTAGATTGACTTTTAGGTACTTTATATTTTTATCATTAATGACATTTAACAAATATCCAGCAGATTTGGTAAACCTTCATTACTCTTGATGCTAATAATTTCTCTATATATTCTTTCCAAATTTGTTATAGGCTTCATTGTGTCCTCCCAAAATTCATATATTGAAGTTCTGACCACAGTAGCTAGAATGTGACTGCATTTGGATATTTGGCCTTTGAAGAGATAAGTTAAAACGAGGTTATTAGGATGAGGTCTAATCTAATATGACTAATGTCTTTATTAAAAAAAAAAAAAAAAAGAAGAGTTTAGAACAGACACTCGCAGAAGGAAGGCCACATGAATTCACAGGGAGAAGACCAAGAGGTCTCAAGAGAAACTAACCATGTCACACCTTGATCTGAGATTCTAGTCCCCAGAAAGTGAGGAAATAAATTTGTTACGTAAGTCATACAGTCTGTGGTACTTTGTATAGCAACCCTAGTAAACTAATGTAGATTTCAAACTGAATTGTGCTTCCTAGATTTGGTCAGTTCTTAACCTGTTTGTTTTAGGGGTAGTCTTTAGACAATCAAACCATCTGTGAAAAAATGACACTTTATTCCTATAAAACTATTGTAGTTGTATCCCTTTCTTTCTGAAAAATTTAGACTGTTGAAAAGAATCGGTGAGAGTGAGAGAGTGGGAATGTTTCTATGTTTTCATCACTACAAATGATGTTTGTTGTGGATTATCCCTTCTTTAGGGGATCTTCCCATTCCAGGAGTCAAACCAAGGTCTCCTGCTCTGCAGGCAGATTCTTTACTAACTGGGCTATCAGGGGAGCCCATGGATTTTTGACAGATAACCTGTATTAGGTTAATGTTGTTGTTGTTGTTGTTGTTGCTAAGTCACTTCAGTTGTATCCGACTCTGTGTGACCCCATAGACGGCAGCCAACCAGGCTCCCCTGTTCCTGAGATTCTCCAGGCAAGAACACTGGAGTGGGTTGCCATTTCCTTCTCCAATGCATGAAAATGAAAAGTGAAAAGTGAAAGTGAAGTTGCTCAGTTGTGTCCGACCCTCAGTGACCCCATGGACCGCAGCCTTCCAGGCTCCTCCTCCACGGGATTTTCCAGGCAGGAGTACTGGAGTGGGGTGCCATTGCCTTCTCCATTAGGTTAATGACTTGTCTTCAATTCTTATTTGAAGAGTTGTTTTTTTTTTTTTTAATTAAGAATTTGAACTTAACTTTTATCTAAAAATTTTCCCATATCAAAACTGGATATTTTTTTAACTCTACCTTGTTTTTGAAATTTTAACAACTGGAGAGATATAGGTATGACTTATATAATATAAAAAGAAGGAAAAATGAGATGAATATTCATAATCTTCCATTTGACTTAATAAAATCTGATGAATGTAACTGCTGGTAATAATACTCTTGCTAGCTCTCTGCAGCCACAATTTTCATTAATTTTTTCTTTTTGACATTTCTTCAGCCATACAGTCCAAAGAACATATGTAGTAAATACCCACTTTAGATGTGCAAAATAAAGAGAAGTTATTCTTTTAAGATTCATGGGGTTGGCTATTAAAATCTTTGTTAATGCTGATAAGAAGGCAGACAAATCATAGATTCTCATTAAAAATGAGCAACATTTTTATTTTTTAGCTTCATAAGCAGTTGTAGGCTGTCTTATTTCAATCTCCACAAATTTCCAAATTACAGGAAGTTGTTATCATTATGTAAATGTTGTTTTACTTTTCTGTACAGGTGACCATTCGTCAACCGTGTTTCTTTATGGATTTATGTTGATACTTTCACAATTCTCCCTGGGGATTCAACATAAAATGGTCAGGGTTGGCCTTGTCTTTGACCTCAACATCTGAACCTACTCTTCACTTGTACTTTTATAGAATCAATCTATACACAAGAAAGCTCCCATGAGATACTTTTCAGAATTTTTGTGTCTAAAGAGAGCTTTTAATCTGTGTCTCCACTAGACTTTTCAGCTGGTTTTGTTGATCTTAAAAATTTGGTATCAAATCAATCAGACAGTAATACAGGACACTCCGAGAGGGAAAATAAAAGAATTATAATTTCTCCTTAAATCATCTGACACAAATTTTTAGTGTGTTTTGAAGAAGGCATTCCATTGAGATCACTTAAGTAACAATGTCTTGTTTTGCACTGATGCTAAGAAAGGAATTCTCCTAAGTTTACCCATAGTGTCACAAGCATGGGCTGAGTCATCTCTGTGATTGAAGTTTTTTTGACTGAAAATACACATGATGTTAAATAAGTCTTTTTGAGTCCTATCACTTCTTAATAGGTAAGCTACTGGCTGACACATATCTTAGAACAATAATAGATTGTGGTGTCAAATGGTGTCAATGTAAATGGTGTCAAAACTAGAAATATTTTCATTTTAACATTTTGATTCATTTAGATTCATCTAAAGCAATTATAATTCAGAGAGCTTGAGTAAGACAATTTCAAAGGAAAGTACAGTTGAACATTGCTATATATATATATACACACACACATCAGTTCATCCAGTAGCTCAGTCATGTCCAACTCTTTGAGACTGTATGGACTGCAGCACGCCAGGCTTCCCTGTTCATTAGCAACTCCTGGATTTGTTCAGACTCATGTCTATCGAGTCAGTGATGCCATCCAACCATCTCATCCTGTCATCCCCTTCTCCTCCTGCCTTCAATCTTTCCCAGCATTAGTGTCTTTTCCAATGAGGCAGTTCTTCACAGCAGGTGGCAAAAGTATTGGAGCTTCAGCTTTAGCATCAGTCTTTCCAATGAATATTCAGGAATGACTTCCTTTAGGATGGACTGGATTGATTTCCTTTCAGTCCAAGGCACTCTCAAGAGTTTTCTCCACACCACAGTTCAAAAGCATCAATTCCTCAGCACTCAGCTTTCTTTATGGTTCAGCACTCACATCCATACATGACTACTAGAAAAACCAAACCTTTAAATAGACAGACCTTTGTTGGCAAAGTAATATCTCTGCTCTCTAATATGCTGTCCCAGTTGGTCATAACTTTTCTTCCAAGGAGTAAGCGTCTTTTAATTTCATGGCTGCAATCACCCATTTTGGATCCCAGGAAAATAAAGTCTCTCACTTCTCCTTTGTTTCCCCATCTATTTGCCATGAAGTGATGGGACCAGATGCCATGATCTTAGTTTTCTGAATGCTGAGTTTTAAGCCAACTTTTTCACTGTCCTCTTTGACTTTCATCAAGAGGCTCCTTAGTTCTTCTTCACATTCTGCCATAAGGGTGGTGTCATCTGTGTATCTGAAGTTATTAATATTTCTCCGGGCAATCTTGATTCCAGCTTGTGCTTCATCCAGCCCAACATGTCACATGATGTACTCTGCATATAAGTTAAATAAGCAGGGTGACAATATATACCCTTGACGTACTCCTTTCCTGATTTGGAACCAATCTGTTGTTCCATATCCAGATCCAACTGTTGCTTCTTGACCTGCATACAGATTTCTCAGGAGGCAAGTAAGGTTGAAGAATTTTCCACAGTTTGTTGTGATCCACACAGTCAAAGGCTTTGGAGTAGTCAGTGAAGCAGAAGTAGATGTTTTTTTAGAACTCTCTTGCTTTTTCAATGATCCAATGAATGTTGACAATTTGATCTTTGGTTTCTCTGCTTTTTCTAAATCCAGCTTGAACATCTGAAAATTCACGGTTCACTGAAGTCTTTTCTATTGAAGTCTGGCTTGGTGAATTTTGAGCATTACTTTGCTAGTGTGTGAGATGAGTGCAATTGTTGAGGGTAATTTTGGTAAAAAGTAACCTCATTTTAAATAGACAAATTAGTATAGGTTTGCTATTAGAATATTCATAACAATGACTTAGATATCATTAACTTTTTTTCATTTGGGAGAGCATTTCTTGATATAATTCATAAATGCCTATAGTAATAGTTTTCAAATGTGAAAAATAGAAAGAATGTAGTAGATTCAGTTACTGGCTCTCATTCTTCAGTCCTTTCTGCAAGCTCACCATTGCCATGACCCATTCATGTATAAAGGGGACCTCTATTAATTTTGAACTCACACATGGACTGGCACCGGCTGGTGGTATGTAGGAAGGAGTGACAGTGTGTAGGGTATGTGCTGTCTTGAGCTCCTAATATTGTAAAAAGAACACACACTCTGGCCAGCCTGCTGGTCTGAGGGGGACAAAAGACACCATGAGCACAGGTGCCCCAGTCACTGCAGCCAGAGTTGCCCAACTGAGCCTAGCTTAGATCAATTTAACCAGTGAACCTATGAGAATACTGAGTATTACTGAGTGCCAAGGAGATTTTGTGGTTGTTTGTTATACAGTATTATAATAATGACTAACCAATACAGTGGAAGTGAGAAATAGAGTCAAGGGATTAGATCTGATAGAGAGAGTGACTGAAGAACTGTGGACAGAGGTTCATGACATTGTACAGGAAGCAGGGATCAAGAGAGTTCTCAAGAAAAATAAGTGCAAAAAGGCAAAATGGTTGTCTGAAGAGGCCTTACAAATAACTGAGAAAAGAAGAGAAGGTAATGGCAAAGAAGAAAAGAGAAGATATACTCATCTGAATGCAGAGTTCCAAAGAAAAGCAAAGAGAGATAGGAAAGCCTTCTTCAGTGATCAATGCAAAGAAATAGAGGAAAACAATAAAATGGGAAAGACTAGCAATCTCTTCAAGAAAATTAGAGATATAAAGGGAACATTTCATGTAAAGATGGGCACAATAAAGGACAGAACTGGTATTGACCTCACAGAAGCAGAAGATATTAGGAAGAGGTGGCAAGAATACACAGAAGAACTGTACAAAAAAGATGTTCAAGGCCCAGATAATCACAATGGTGTGATTACTCACCTAGTACCAGACATCCTGGAATGCGAAGTCAACTGGGCCTTCAACTGGAAGCATCATTATGAACAAAGCTAGTGGAGGTGATGGAATTTCAGTTGAGCTATTTCAAATCCTGAAAGATGATGCTGTGAAAGTGCTACACTTAATATGTCAGCAAATTTGGTAAACTCAGCAGTGGCCACGGGACTGGAAAAGGTCAGTTCTCATTCCAATCCCAAAGAAAAGCAATGCCAAAGAATGCTCAAACTACCACACAATTGCACTCATCTCACATGCTAGTAAAGTAATGCTCAAAATTCTCCAAGGCAGGCTTCAACAGTACATGAACCGTGAACTTCCAGATGTTCAAACTTTATTTAGAAAATGCAGAGGAATCAGAGATCAAATTGCCAACATCTGTTGGATCGTCAAAAAAGCAAGAGAGTCTCAGAAAAAAATCTACTTCTGCTTTATTGACTATGCCAAAGCATTTGACTGTGTGGATCATAACACACTGTGGAAAATTCTTAAAGAGATAAGAATACCAGACCACCTGACCTGCTTCCTGGGAAATCTGTATGCAGTTCAGGAAGCAACATTTAGAACTGGACATGGAACAACAGACTGGTTCCAAATAGGAAAAGGAGTATGTCAAGGCTGTATAGTGTAACCCTGCTTATTTAACTTATATGCAGAGTACACCATGTGACATGCTGGGCTGCATGAGGCACAAGCTGGAATTGACATTGCTGGGAGAAATATCAGTAACCTCACTTATGCAGATAACACCATCTTTATGGCAGACAGTGAAGAAGAACTAAAGAGCTTCTTCATGAAAATGAAAGAGGAGAGTGAAAAAGTTGGCTTAAAGCTCAACATTCAAAAATCTAAGATCATGGCATCTGGTCCCATCACTTCATGTCAAATAGCTGGGGAAACAAAGGAAACAGTGGGAGACTTTATTTTCTTGGGCTCCAAAATCACTGCAGATGGTGATTTCAGCCATGAAATGAAAATACATTTGCTCCTTGGAAGAAAAGTTATGGCCAACCTAGACAACATATTAAAAAACAGAGACATTATTTGCCAACAAAAGTCTGTCTAGTCAAGGCTATGGTTTTTCCAGTAGTCATGTATGGATGTGAGAGTTGGAATATAAAGAAAGCTGAGCACTGAAGAATTGATGCTTTTGAACTGTAGTTTCAGAGAAGACTCTTGAGAGTCCCTTGGACTGCAAGGAGATCCAACCAGTCCATCCTAAAGGAAGTCAGTCCTGAATATTCATTGGAAGGACTGATGCTGAAGCTGAAACTCCAATAAGTTCGCCACCTGATTCGAAGAAATGACTCATTTGAAAAGACTCTGATACTGGAAAAAAAATGTAGGTGGGAGGAGAAGGGGAGGACAGAGGATGAGATGGTTGGATAGCATCACTGACTTCTTGGACATGAGTTTGAGGAAATCCTGGGAGTTGGTGACAGACAGGGAGATCTGGCGTGCTACGGTACATGGGGTCACAAAGAGTCAGACACAACTGAGCAACTGAACTGACTGAACCAATCCAGGGAAATTTAGTTTTAGGGAAATAAATAAATATATTGTTTGTAAAGTAGTTTTGAGTACCCCCCTTTTTGTTTCTTTCCCTGTAATCACTCTTTTGGGTAAAAGAAGTCTATCCCAAGTCTCTGCTAGAAATACACCTTCAAGACTCAGTGTGTCCATAAACCTGAATGTATCTAAGGTAATCTGCCTACATGTCTCATTTACATGCATGAAGCAGGAGATGAGTATAAACCTTCCCTTCCCTTCTCAGATATATCAATGAAACTAAGGTGCCAAGCAGAGGAGCAGGGTGCCAAGAGATTCGAGGCTGTGTCCCACTTCAGAAGCTACCTAGGCATTCTTTCCTTTGTTCTGTCAGTTTTCATTATTGGTCCACTCTCCTGGAATCCAGGATGTTTCTTCTAAAGCTCTTCTTCCAACATGCACCAACACATATTCCCCATGCTAAAGTGGAATTGCTAAGTTAATAATTTGTTTCATGGAAATTTTAATTGGGAAATGTAAACTGTGCTTTTGCAAGAAATACATACACACAAATTATGGAGAACTGATTTATAATTAAAATGATGCTGAGTGGAAGGCTGAATTTACAGTTTAGTAAATCATTTGGTGCTAGCAAGTTATTTATTTTAACTACTCTTGTTCAAACAAAGAAGCTATAGAATGTCAATTAAGCTTAAACCCAGAGTCATTATTTGGCTCAAGTATTTATTAAAAATTGGATGTCCTGTATATTTAACATGAGTTTCCATACCATTGGAATGCATTTATTCTCCTTCAAAAGGAAGATAGACTTTGAATTAAACCTAAGGGTATTGGGAACAAAAATGATCTTTAGCAAAACCAGGTTACACCAGCTAATGGGTATATATTTGGGAAACATGAACTATAATATGACAGTTTAATCTATCTAAATCTATAAATCTGTTGCTTTCTCTTTGAAGTTGTAGAAAGGGAAACCAGTGATTGAGAGTGTAATGTACATGCTGTTTCCACAAATTCCTTGGTGTCATGTTTAAGTTAGACTTAAGTTAGACTGCCACTCTGACATCTGAGAATCCACCTACTTATCATGTCAGGGAGCTGTTTAAAGAATCTGCTTTTGTATATCTGTGAAGCATCTTACAGCTTTCCTGTCTCAAGATGCGGGATGGTTTTCACTCTTCTCTGGAAACTCAGTACTGTGGTAAACTGAACAGTGAGTGCAGGTCCGACAGTGACTCTATTGTCAGACACAACTGAGTGACTAATATGTATGGATGTGAGAGTTGGACCATAAAGAAGGCTGAGAGCCAAAGAATTGATGCTTTCAAATTGTGGTTCTGGATAAGACTTTTGAGAGTCCCTTGGAGAGCAAGGAGATCAAAGAGTCAGTCCTAAAGGAAATCAACCCTGAATATTCATTGGAAGGACAGATGCTGAAGCTGAAGCTCCAGTACTTTGGCCACCTGATGAAAAGAACCGACTCATTGTAAAAGACCCTAATTCTGGGAAAGATTGAGGACAGGAGAAGAAGGGGGTGGCAGAGGATAAGATGGTTGGATGGCATCACTGTCTCAACGGACATGAGTTTGAGCAAACTCTGGGAGATAATGAAGAATAAAGAAGCCTGATGTGCTGCAGTCCATGTGGTCACAAAGAGTTGGACACGACTGTGTGACTGAACAATAGCAACAATGAAAAGTGGTGTGAAGAAAATAAAACATCAGAAGTGAATAGCAAGTGATAAAAGCTACTTTTTTATATATGGAGGTGACACTGGAACAGAGACCTGCATAATAATATGTAGTGTAGGGAGAAGCCACAGAATGCTGGTGGAAGAATGGTCTGTCAGAGGGAAAATGCTGAGATGGATGCATGCTTTGTGTGTGTTTATACAGAATAGTGTTGCTGAAACAGAGTGAGAGAGAAAAACAGTGATAGGATAAGCTAACGAAGAAGTAACCAGGGGTAATGAAAGGATAATGAACTTTGTCAGATGCTTTTTCTACATCTATTGAGCTGATCATGTGGCTTTTATCCTTCATTCTGTTAAGGTGGTGTATCACATTAGTTGATATACTTTTGTTAAACCTAAGATAAGTCATACCTGATCGTTGTGTATAAGCTTTCTGACATATTAAATCACTTTGTTAGCATTTTATTGAGAATTTTTGCATCTAGGTTTATCAGAAATAATGGCCTATAATTTTCTTTTAGTTTCTTCTTTTATTTTTCTAGTTCCTTGAAGTATAAAGTTAGATTGTTTATCTGAGATCCCTCTTCTTCTTTAACACAGGTATTTATCACTAAAGTCTCCTCCCCTCTAAATGTAATGGAAAGTCATTAAAAGGTTTTGAGCATTTTAAAAGGTTTAGTCTACTGTATAGTGCTTAGATCGGAAGCTGGCAAGAGTGCAGTCATGGCATCAAAGACTGCTGTGGCTCAAAGGCATTCATGAAGCCTACCCAGCACTGAAATCTTCCTGAAATAGAGACTTTGGTAGATATGAGCACTCTTCATGTTTATCATCTGCTCTACTTCCCAGATCTTGCTTTGTGTTCCACTTTTTAGATGTGAACAAGCAACACGTTTTCTCTCCAAAAACTCCACACGGGAGAGCCACTTTTCTGATAATTATGAGAAAGAACGCTGTGCAGGTGAATGGAATATTTTCTTTCTTGGGTTACTTTAGAGTTTGGTTTTTGAATCTCAGCAATGTTAACATCTGGGATGGGATAATTCTTCATTTGGAAGGACTATCCTGAGGAGGAGCCAAGATGGCGGAGGAGTAGGACGGGGAGAACACTTTCTCCCCCACAAATTCATCAAAAGAGCATTTAAACGTCGAGTAAATTCCACAAAACAACTTCTGAATGCCGGCAGAGGACATCAGGCACCCAGAAAAGCAACCCAACCCTTCGAAAGGAGGTAGGAAAAAATATAAAAGACAAAAAAAGAGACAAAAGAGGGAGGGACGGAGTTCCATCCCGGGAAGGGAGTCTTAAAAAGAGAGAAGTTTCCAAACACCAGGAAACCTTCTCACTGCCGAATCTGTGCCAAGCTTTGGAAGCACAGAGGGCAACATAAAAGGGAGAAAAATAAATAAATAAACAATTAAAAATCGCAGATATTGAGCCCTACGGTAACTCCCCCAGCGGAGAAGCAGCGCAGACGCCTGCACACGGCATTAGCAAGCGGGGGCTGGGCAGGGAAGCGCGGCGCGGGCTGTGTCCCTTAGAGTAAGAATCGGCCTGAATGTCCTGAGTGCTATCTGAGCAAAATAATTTGGGCTAGCAAACCAGACTGTGGGATATCTACCACGCGAAAAGCCAGCCCTAACCTAAGACACCACCAGGCCCGCACACAGAACAAAGGACTGAACAGAGATAGCCGGCTGCAGACCTTCCCCCTCCGGTGACAGGCAGCCAGAGCCGGAAGGGGGACATCGCAGCCCCAGAGAGACACTATCTATAAAACTGTAAGCAGGCTTCTTTGCTAACTAAAACTTCTTGGGGGTCTGGACGGTCAACATCTGCCTGAGAAGGTGCGCCGGTTTTACCCAGATAACCGAGTGGCGGGGAGGCGATAAGTCGCAGCATTGGCGCCCGCCAAACACATTACCTGAGCTGCTCAGATCTGGGAAGAGCACAAAACGCAGGCCCAACCGAGTCTGCGCCTCTGAGGACTACCCGAGTGCCTGAACCTGAGCGGCTTGGACCTGGGAGCTCAGCCCAGGGCCGGCCTCTGATTGTTCCCGGCGGAACAACCTAGAGCCCGAGCAGTGTGGGCAGGGAGGCTACACACGCCGTGAGCGGGGGCAGACCCAGTGTGGCTGAGGCACTGCGAGCGCACGCCAGTGTTATCTGTTTGCAGCATCCTTCCCTCCCTCCCCACAGCACGGCTGAACAAGTGAGCCTAAATAAAAAAAAAAAGAAAAATAGTGTCCTCTACCGTCCCCTTTGTGTCAGGGCAGGAACCAGACACTGAAGAGACCAGCAAACAGAAGAAGCTATAACAGAGGGAAACGCCTTGGAAGCTACAGGCCATAGATTAAAACCCTGTGGTTACTACAGACTACATAGGAAGGGGCCTATAGATCTTGAGAAATATAAGTCAGACCAAGGAACTAGCCAAAAATGAACTGAACCCACAATACTCACAACAAAACCAGAGAAAGACCTAGATATATTTTTACTATTTTTACGATCAATCTTCCTTTCTTTTTTTTTAAATTTTTTTTTTAAATTTTAAGTCCTCTATTGTCCTTTAATTTTCACTTTTATAACTATTACTTTGCAAAAAAAAAAAAAGACCCTATTTTTTTTTCTTCTTCAGCAAACTTCATATATATATTTTATAATTTTTTGACCGTGTTTTTTTTTTTTTTTCTTTTCTTTAACATTGTATTTTTGAAATTCCAAACTCTACTCTAGATTTTAATTTTAGCCTTTTGGTATATGTTATCAATTTTGTACCTATAGTTTTTTTCATAATTTCTGTGACTTTTTTTTTCCCTCTGTTTCTTTCTCTTCTTCTTTTATATAACATCATATATCTGCAATTCCAAACTCTACTCAAGATTTTTAATTTATGCTTTTTGGTATTTGATATCAATTTTGTACCTGTATTTTCTTTATAATTTTTGCGACATTGTTTTTGTTGGTTTGTTTGTTTTCTGTCTTTATTTTTCTTCTTCTTTTTTTTTTTAACATTGTATTTTTGAAATTCCAAACTCTACTCTAGATTTTTAATTTTTGCTTTTTGGTATTAGCTATCAATTTTGTACCTGTAGTTTCTTTATAATTTTCACGACCTTGTTTGTTTTTCTTTGTTCGTTTTTTCTCTCTTTTCCTTCTTCTTTTCATTAACATCGCATTTTTGAAATTCCAAACTCTACTCTAGATTTTTAATTTTTGCTTTTATGCATTTGTTACCAATTTTGTACCTTTAAGAACCCTATCTCACAGGACCCATTTTTCACTAGGGTACAAGATTACTGGCTTGACTGCTCTCTCTCCCTTTGGACTCTCCGTTTTCTCCACCAGGTCGCCTGTATCTCCTCCCTAACCCCTCTTTACTCTACCCAACTCTGTGAATTTCTGTGTGTTCCAGACGGTGGAGAACACTTAGGGAACTGATTACTGGCTGGATCTGTCTCCCTCCTTTTCATTTCCCCCTTTTATCCTTCTGGCCACCTCTGTCTCCTGCCTCCTTCTTCTCTTCTCTGTATAACTCCATGAACATCTCTGAGCAGTCCAGTTGTGGAGTGCACATAAGGAAGTGACTACTGGCTAGCCCACTCTCTCCACTATTGATTCCACCTCATCTCATTTGGGTCACCTCTAACTCCCTCCTCCCTCTTCTCTTCTCCATGTAACGCTGTGAACCTCTCTGAGTGACCCTCACAGTAGAGAAACTTTTCATCTTTAATGTAGATGTTTTATCAGTGGTGCTGTATAGAAGGAGAAGTTTTGAAAGTACTGTAAAAATAAGACCGATAACTGGAAGTAGGAGGCTTAAGTCCAAACCCTGACTCCAGGGAACTCCTAACTCCAAGGAACATTAATTGACAGGAGCTCATCAAATGCCTCCATACTGACACTGAAACCAAGCACCACACAACGGCCAACAAGTTCCAGGGCAAGACATACCAAGCAAATTCTCCAGCAACAAAGGAACACAGCCCTGAGCTTCAAGATACAGGCTGCCCAAAGTCACCCCAAAACCATAGACATCTCATAACTCATTACTGGACATTTCATTACACTCCAGAGAGAAGAAATACAGCTCCATCCACCAGAACATCGACACAAGCTTCCCTAACTAGGAAACCTTGACAAGCCACCTGTACAAACCCACACACAGTGAGAAAACGCCACAATAAAGAGAACTCCACAAACTGCCAGAATACAGAAAGGACACCCCAAACTCAGCAATTTAAACAAGATGAAGAGACAGAGGAATACCCAGCAGATAAAGGAACAGGATAAATGCCCACCAAACCAAACAAAAGAGGAAGAGATAGGGAATCTACCTGATAAAGAATTCTGAATAATGATAGTGAAATTGATCCAAAATCTTGAAATGAAAATGGAATCACAGATAAATAGCCTGGAGGCAAGGATTGAGAAGATGCAAGAAAGGTTTAACAAGGACCTAGAAGAAATAAAAAAGAGTCAATATATAATGAATAATGCAATAAGTGAAATTAAAAACACTCTGGAGGCAACAAATAGTAGAATAACAGAGGCAGAAGATAGGATTAGTGAATTAGAAGATAGAATGGTAAAAATAAACGAATCAGAGAGGACAAAAGAAAAACGAATTAAAAGAAATGAGGACAATCTCAGAGACCTCCAGGACAATATTAAATGCTACAACATTCGAATCATAGGGGTCCCAGAAGAAGAAGACAAAAAGAAAGACCATGAGAAAATACTTGAGGAGATAATAGTTGAAAACTTCCCTAAAATGGGGAAGGAAATAATCACCCAAGTCCAAGAAACCCAGAGAGTCCCAAACAGGATAAACCCAAGGCGAAACACCCCAAGACACATATTAATCAAATTAACAAAGATCAAACACAAAGAACAAATATTAAAAGCAGCAAGGGAAAAACAACAAATAACACACAAGGGAATACCCATAAGGATAACAGCTGATCTTTCAATAGAAACTCTTCAAGCCAGGAGGGAATGGCAAGACATACTTAAAATGGTGAAAGAAAATAACCTACAGCCCAGATTATTGTACCCAGCAAGGATCTCATTCAAGTATGAAGAAGAAATCAAAAGCTTTTCAGACATGCAAAAGCTGAGAGAATTCTGCACCACCAAACCAGCTCTCCAACAAATACTAAAGGATATTCTCTAGACAGGATACACAAAAACGGTGTATAAATTCGAACCCAAACAATAAAGTAAATGGCAACGGGATCATACTTATCAGTAATTACCTTAAACGTAAATGGGTTGAATGCCCCAACCAAAAGACAAAGACTAGCTGAATGGATACAAAAACAAGACCCCTACATATGTTGTCTACAAGAGACCCACCTCAAAACAGGGGACACATGCAGACTGAAAGTGAAGGGCTGGAAAAAGATTTTCCATGCAAATAGGGACCAAAAGAAAGCAGGAGTAGCAATACTCATATCAGATAAAATAGACTTTAAAACAAAGACTGTGAAAAGAGACAAAGATGGTCACTACATAATGATCAAAGGATCAATCCAAGAAGAAGATATAACAATTATAAATATATATGCACCCAACACGGGAGCACCGCAGTATGTAAGACAAATGCTAACAAGTATGAAAGGAGAAATTAACAATAACACAATAATAGTGGGAGACTTTAATACCCCACTCACACCTATGGATAGATCAACTAAACAGAAAATTAACAAGGAAACACAAACTTTAAACGATACAATAGACCAGTTAGACCTAATTGATATCTATAGGACATTTCATCCCCAAACAATGAATTTCACCTTTTTCTCAAGTGCACAAGGAACCTTCTCCAGGATAGATCACATCCTGGGCCATAAAGCTAGCCTTGGTAAATTCAAAAAAATAGAAATCATTCCAAGCATCTTTTCTGACCACAATGCAGTAAGATTAGATCTCAATTACAAGAGAAAAACTATTAAAAATTCCAACATATGGAGGCTGAACAACACGCTGCTGAATAACCAACAAATCACAGAAGAAATCAAAAAAGAAATCAAAATTTGCATAGAAACGAATGAAAATGAAAACACAACAACCCAAAACCTGTGGGACACGGTAAAAGCAGTCCTAAGGGGAAAGTTCATAGCAATACAGGCACACCTCAAGAAACAAGAAAAAAGTCAAATAAATAACCTAACTCTACACCTAAAGCAACTAGAAAAGGAAGAAATGAAGAACCCTAGGGTTAGTAGCAGGAAAGAAATCTTAAAACTTAGAGCAGAAATAAATGCAAAAGAAACAAAAGAGATCATAGCAAAAATCAACAAAACCAAAAGCTGGTTCTTTGAAAGGATAAATAAAATTGACAAACCATTAGGCAGACTCATCAAGAAACAAAGGGAGAAAAATCAAATCAATAAAATTAGAAATGAAAATGGAGAGATCACAACAGACAACACAGAAATACAAAGGATCATAAGAGACTACTATCAACAATTATATGCCAATAAAATGGGCAACGAGGAAGAAATGGACAAATTCTTAGAAAAGTACAACTTTCCAAAACTCGACCAGGAAGAAATAGAAAATCTTAACAGACCCATCTCAAGCATGGAAATTGAAACTGTAATCAGAAATCCTCCAGCAAACAAAAGCCCAGGTCCAGATGGCTTCACAGCTGAATTCTACCAAAAATTTAGAGAAGAGCTAACACCTATCCTGCTCAAACTGTTCCAGAAAATTGCAGAGGATGGTAAACTTCCAAACTCATTCTATGAGGCCACCATCACCCTAATACCAAAACCTGACAAAGATGCCACAAAAAAAGACAACTACAGGCCAATATCACTGATGAACATAGATGCAAAAATCCTTAACAAAATTCTAGCAATCAGAATCCAACAACACATTAAAAAGATCATACACCATGACCAAGTGGGCTTTATCCCAGGGATGCAAGGATTCTTCAATATCCACAAATCAATCAATGTAATACACCACATTAACAAATTGAAAACTAAAAACCATATGATTCTCTCAATAGATGCAGAGAAAGCCTTTGACAAAATTCAACATCCATTTATGATCAAAAGTCTCCAGAAAGCAGGAATAGAAGGAACATACCTCAACATAATCAAAGCTATATATGACAAACCCACAGCAAACATTATCCTCAATGGTGAAAAATTGAAAGCATTTCCTCTAAAGTCAGGAACAAGACAAGGGTGCCCACTTTCACCATTACTATTCAACATAGTTTTGGAAGTTTTGGCCACAGCAATCAGAGCAGAAAAAGAAATTAAAGGAATCCAAATTGGAAAAGAAGAAGTAAAGCTCTCACTGTTTGCAGATGACATGATCCTCTACATAGAAAACCCTAAAGACTCCACCAGAAAATTACTAGAACTAATCAATGACTATAGTAAAGTTGCAGGATATAAAATCAACACATAGAAATCACTTGCATTCCTATACACTAATAATGAGAAAACAGAAAGAGAAATTAAGGAAACAATTCCATTCACCATTGCAACAGAAAGAATAAAATACTTAGGAATATATCTACCTAAAGAAACTAAAGACCTATATATAGAAAACTATAAAACACTGGTGAAAGAAATCAAAGAGGACACTAACAGATGGAGAAATATACCATGTTCATGGATCAGAAGAATCAATATAGTGAAAATGAGTATACTACCCAAAGCAATCTATAGATTCAATGCAATCCCTATCAAGCTACCAACGGTATTCTTCACAGAGCTAGAACAAATAATTTCACAATTTGTATGGAAATACAAAAAACCTCGAATAGCCACGCAATCTTGAGAAAGAAGAATGGAACTGGAGGAATCAACCTACCTGACTTCAGGCTCTACTACAAAGCCACAGTTATCAAGACAGTATGGTACTGGCACAAAGACAGAAATATAGATCAATGGAACAAAATAGAAAGCCCAGAGATAAATCCACGCACATATGGACACCTTATCTTTGACAAAGGAGGCAAGAATATACAATGGATTAAAGACAATCTCTTTAACAAGTGGTGCTGGGAAATCTGGTCAACCACTTGTAAAAGAATGAAACTAGAACACTTTCTAACACCATACACAAAAATAAACTCAAAATGGATTAAAGATCTCAACATAAGACCAGAAACTATAAAACTCCTAGAGGAGAACATAGGCAAAACACTCTCTGACATACATCACAGCAGGATCCTCTATGACCCACCTCCCAGAATATTGGAAATAAAAGCAAAAATAAACAAATGGGACCTAATTAACCTTAAAAGCTTCTGTACATCAAAGGAAACTATTAGCAAGGTGAAAAGACGGCCTTTAGAATGGGAGAAGATAATAGCAAATGAAGCAACTGACAAACAACTAATCTCGAGAATATACAAGCAACTCCTACAGCTCAACTCCAGAAAAATAAATGACCCAATCAAAAAATGGGCCAAAGAACTAAACAGACATTTCTCCAAAGAAGACATACAGATGGCTCACAAACACATGAAAAGATGCTCAACATCACTCATTATCAGAGAAATGCAAATCAAAACCACTATGAGGTACCATTTCACACCAGTCAGAATGGCTGCGATCCAAAAGTCTACAAGTAATAAATGCTGGAGAGGGTGTGGAGAAAAGGGAACCCTCTTACACTGTTGGTGGGAAATGCAAACTAGTACAGCCACTATGGAGAACAGTGTGGAGATTCCTTAAAAAACTGGAAATAGACCTGCCTTATGATCCAGCAATCCCACTGCTGGGCATACACACTGAGGAACCCAGAAGGGAAAGAGACACGTGTACCCCAATGTTCATCACAGCACTGTTTATAATAGCCAGGACATGGAAGCAACCTAGATGTCCATCAGCAGATGAATGGATAAGAAAGCAGTGGTACATATACACAATGGAGTATTACTCAGCCATTAAAAAGAATACATTTGAATCAATTCTAATGAGGTGGATGAAACTGGAGCCTATTATACAGAGTGAAGTAAGCCAGAAAGAAAAACACCAATACAGTATATTAACGCATATATATGGAATTTGGAAAGATGGTAACAATAACCCTGTGTACGAGACAGCAAAAGAGACACTGATGTATAGAACAGTCTTATGGACTCTGTGAGAGAGGGAGAGGGTGGGAAGATTTGGGAGAGTGGCATTGAAACATGTAAAATATCATGTATGAAACGAGTTTCCAGTCCAGGTTCGATGCACGATACTGGATGCTTGGGGCTGGTGCACTGGGACGACCCAGAGGGATGGAATGGGGAGGGAGGAGGGAGGAGGGTTCAGGATGGGGAACACATGTATACCTGTGGCGGATTCATTTTGATATTTGGCAAAACTAATACAATTATGTAAAGTTTAAAAATAAAATAAAATTAAAAAAAAAAAAAAAGGAAGGACTATCCTTTACTCTTTAGGATTTAGCAGCCCCTTGGCTTCTACATACTAGATACCAGCAGCACCTCTTAAACTGTGATGAAGTTGTTTCAGATCTTGCCAAATTTTCCCCTGGGGGCCAAATCTCCTCCCCAGTTGAGGACTGCTAATTCATACATTTTACAGAGAAAACCAGTTTTATTTCAAAAATATTAATCAAAATATTGGCTAACATTGTAAGTGCAAATTAGAATCCTTTTTCTTTCTTTCCAGAGGCTTAATATATATATATTTTGCCCAATAAATTTTGAAGTGTTACATAGCTTATACCTTTGCCTATTAATTACCTATTTAACAGGTAATTAAATAAATCTCTTATTCAACTGGTATTGCTAATTTTACATATTAGGATGGAGAATACACAGATTTTCTCAGACATAAATTCCATGTTAATAGCAGTTCATGTTTGGGTGGTATAACCCTCTATTGATGAAACAGTTATGTTTCTACAGAGAGTTTTGTCTAATAAATGAAAGAAAATTAGGATTCTTTGTTTTAATATACCATATCTCTTTTTTGAAAGACATTCATCCACTATGTGCTAATAGTATTTAAAGTATTCTTGCAATATATTTTTGAGTTAAAATGCTCTCATTCTTGTTATCTGAATTTACATTGGTTTTAAAGTAGATTCTACAGATTAAGCCAAAATTCATTGGTAAGATGGTACAGAAAAACCCAAACTAACTTTTTGGCCAACCCAATACATTAACTGAGCAGTCACATCAGGAATCAATAATCATATTTTGACACACTATAGCTTAGAAATACAGTGAATGTTCATTCTATATTCATCATTCAAATGTGAATTGTGTCACCTGGAGTTATACTACATGACTGGGATACAGAAGAGATAATGCAATGTAAATTTTGCCTTTAGTAAGCTTACACTGAAACTTGAAGAATTCTGTTAAAAGAATAGAGAGCAAAACCACAACAACCTGTGTCCTAGGATTATAATTGTGAGATAATATATGGCAAAAACCTGAGGCTTGTCCAATCAGCATTGTCTTTCAGGGAAAATAGATCTTATGTATTCTAGGTTAGTCTCATGAATTATGGAAAAGTTAAGACTTGAGTAAAACTTTGAAGGATGGGCAGAGAGAGAGGGATTGTAAGAGCAAAATTATGGCTGAGGTAAAGTATAAGCAAGGTTTGGTTTATGAATGATCTAGATTTATTATAGTTGAGTTCAGTTCAGTCGATCAGTCATGTCCAACTCTTTGTGACCCCATGAATCACAGCACGCCAGGAACCCTGTCCATCTCTAACTCCTGGAGTTCACTCAAACTCATGTCCATCGATTGGTGATGCCAGCCAGGCATCTCATCCTCTGTCATCCCCTTCTCCTTCTGCCCCCAATCCCTCCCAGCAACAGAGTCTTTTCCAATGAGTCAACTCTTCGCATGAGGTGGCCAAAGTATTGGCACTTCAGCTTTAGCATCATTCCTTCCAATGAACACCCAGGACTGATCTCCTTTAGAATGGATTGGTTGGATCTCCTTGCAGTCCAAGGGACTCTCAAGAGTCTTTTCCAACATCACAGTTCAAAAGCATCAATTCTTCAGCACTCAGCTTTCTTTATAGTCCAACTCTCACATCCATACATGGCTACTGGAAGAACCATAGCCTTGACTAGACGGACCTTTGTTGGCAATGTCTCTGCTTTTTAATAAGCTATCTATGTTGGTCATAACTTTCCTTCCAAGGAGTAAGTGTCTTTTTAATTTCATGGCTGCAATCACCATCTGCAGTGATTTTGGAGCCCTAAAGTCTGACACTGTTTCCACTGTTTCCCCAACTATTTCCCATGAAGTGATGGGACCAGATGCCATGATCTTTGTTTTCTGAATGTTGAGCTTTAAGCCAACTTTTTCAGTCTCCTCTTTCACTTTCATCAAGAGGCTTTTGAGTTCCTCTTCATTTTCTGCCATAAGGGTGGTGTCATCTGCATATCTGAGGGTATTGATATTTCTCCCGGCAATCTTGATTCCAGCTTGTGCTTCTTCCAGTCCAGTGTTTCTCATGATGTACTCTGCATAGAAGTTAAATAAGCAGGGTGACAATATACAGCCTTGACGTACTCCTTTTCCTATTTGGAACCAGTCTGTTGTTCCATGTCCAGTTCTAACTGTTGCTTCCTGACCTGCATATAGGTTTCTCAAGACGCAGGTCAGGTGGTCTGGTATTCCCATCTCTTTCAGAAAGAATGAAGGGATGGAGCCAAAGTAAAAACAATACCCAGTTGTGGATGTGACTGGTGATAGAAACAAGGTCCGATGCTGTAAAGAGCAATACTGCATAGGAACCTGGAATGTTAGGTCCATGAATCAAGGCAAATTGGGGATGGTCAAACAGGAGATGGTAAGAGTGAACGTTGACATTCTAGGAATCAGCAAACTAAAATGGACTGAAATGGGTAAATTTAACTCAGATGACCATTATATCTACTACTGTGGGCAGGAATCCCTTAGAAGAAATGGAGTAGCCATCATGGTCAACAAAAGAGTCTGAAATGCAGTACTTGGATGCAATCTCAAAAACGACAGAATGATCTCTGTTTCCAAGGCACATCATTCAGTATCACAGTAATCCAAGTCTATGCCCCAACCAGTAACGCTTAAGAAGCTGAAGCTGAATGGTTCTATGAAGACCTACAAGGCCTTTTAAAACTAACACCCAAAAAAGATGTCCTTTTCATTATAGGGGACTGGAATGCAAAAGTAAGAAGTCAAGAAACACCTGGAGTAACAGGCAAATTGGGCCTTGGAGTATGTAATGAAGCAGGGCAAAGGCCAATAGAGTTTTGCCAAGAGAACGCACTGGTCATAGCAAACACCCTCTTCCAACAACACAAGAGAAGAGTCTATACATGGACATAACCAGATGGTCAACACCAAAATCAGATTGATTATATTCTTTGCAGCCGAAGATGGAGAAGCTCTATACAGTCAGCAAAAACAAGACTGGAAGCTGACTGTGGCTCAGATCAGGAACTCCTTATTGCCAAATTCAGACTTAAATTGAAGAAAGTAGGGAAAACCACTGGAACATTCAGGTATGAACTAAATCAAATCCCTTATGATCATACAGAAATAGATTTAAGGGATTAGATATGATAGATAAAGTGCTTGATGAACTATGGACAGAGGTTCATGACATTGTACAGGAGACAGGGATCAAGACCATCCCCATGGAAAAGAAATGCAAAAAAGCAAAATGGCTGTCTGAGGAGGCCTTACAAATAGCTATGAAAAGAAGAGAAGGGAAAAGCAAAGGAGAAAAGGAAAGATATTCCCATTTGAATGCAGAGTTCCAAAGAATAGCAAGGTGAGATAAGAAAGTCTTTTCAGCGATCAATGCAAGAAATAGAGAAAAACAACAGAATGGGAAAGACTAGAGATCTCTTCAAGAAAATTAGAGATACCAAGGGAACATTTCATGCAAAGATGGGCTCGATAAAGGACAGAACTGGTATGGACCTAACAGAAGCAGAAGATGTTAAGAAGCCGTGGCAAGAATACACAGAAGAATTGTACCAAAAATAGCTTCATGAACCAGATAATCATGATGGTGTGGTCACTCACCTAGAGCCAGACATTCTGGAATGTGAAGTCAAGTGGGCCTTAGAAAGCATCACTATAAACAAAGCTAGTGGAGGTGATGGAATTCCAGTGGAGCTATTTCAAATCCTGAAAGATGATGCTGTGAAAGTGCTGCACTCAATATGCCAGCAAATTTGGAAAACTCAGCAGTGGCCACAGGACTGGAAAAGGTCAGTTTTCATTCCAATCCCAAAGAAAGGCAATGCCAAAGAATGCTCAAACTACAGCACAATTGCACTCATCTCACATGCTAGTAAAGTAGTGCTCAAAATTCTCCAAGTCAGGCTTCAGCAATACATGAACTGTGAACTTCCAGATGTTCAAGCTGGTTTTAGAAAAGGCAGAGGACCCAGAGATCAAATTGCCAACATCTGCTGGATCATGGAAAAAGCAAACGAGTTCCAGAAAAACATCTATTTCTGCTTTATTGATTATGCTGAAGCCTTTGACTGTGTGGATCACAATAAACTGTGGAAAATTCTGAAAGATTTATTATAGTAGTGGGAATCTAAAATGTCTTTTTGGTAGTCCTTTTTATAAATGCCTTAAGCAAGGATGCTGCTTTTTTTTTTTTTTTTGTAAAGAGGGATAACCATTGAAAATTTGTTTAAACACAACTTTACATAGAAATGTCAACATTTGAGACACTATTTTTGATAGCACTATCTCCACTTAGCAGATGATTAAATATTAACACACCTAATAGCATCATTGTCGCATCTGGTTGATGTATTTAATCATATTATTTTGGATTAGGTGGAAATCAGGAGACTCTTGTTGGGACTGGTTGGAGACATCTCAATAGGACATAGGATATGAAAAGGGGACACAAGATCTTGGGGGTAAGACCATGGATGCTCTAGACACGCAGCTGCTAGAGGAAAAAGTTCAATGACTAAAGGGGGTAGAGAGTCAAATACACACTTGCCAACAGCATTTCAGAACAATATGTTTTTAGTCTACAGAGATCATCTAGTTGGATTAAATGTTTCTGTAATAAATGCTATTACAGGAATATAAAAGCAGAGTAATGAGTTCATAGCAGAAACTATCTCAGTTTCCAAACTGAAATTCAGTTCCTGAGATATTGAAAAATGAAAAATAATGGCATGTGCTGAGGTGAAAAAGCAGCCTGTTCAAAAATCATATGCAAATCAGTCTTAGAATTTATTCATAAAAAGATGTCTGAGCTTATCAAATTGCCTTCAATTCCTTTAACATTTCTCAGTATTTATGAAGATGATGAGTTTTGATTGTGAGTACTAATATCAAAAACCTTAAAATTACTGGACCAATACCATGATGGTCATTTCCATTTTTAATATATTTCTAATTTTCATTTTGGTAGATTTTTAACCAGTGTGTGTATTGTTGATCAATCCTATGAATTTTCAAATCAAGATAATTTTTCATTTACTTTAATTTTAAAAAATAATTAAAAGAAATACAATGTTATTTTAATAGATTTTGATATTATATTATAGTTACAGTAATCCAAACTCTAAATCATATTCCCTAAAAACTTCATTATAAAGGAAACAATTCACATAAATGTGGTGCAATGAGTTCCACATTTATATAGTCAAATTATCTTAAGGAAGAGCTATTTATCATTTGAATCTAGAATTGATTAAGAATGCCATTGATGCATATTATTTGCTTGCAGTTGTTTGTGCTTGTAACTAATTTCACTAATTTGTTGATTCATTTTGAGTAAGATTGATTTCTAACAGACATGCAGTCACAAATTACCCTGAATGAAATTAATATAAATTGAGTCTGCCAGCCTTATTAGAGAGAAATTATTCTAATATAAAAGAGAAGGAAGTCTGTTTTAAACTGTAACTAAGACTGTTCTAATTGATGACAGGTGTTGTGTTAATAGATAGTAAAAAATAACCCTGTGCATCAGACACATTTTCTCACCAGCTGATGTTAAGCACAAAGTTTTCTCCCATTTTTTTTAAAATGGGGTTTCTACTACAAATAAGTCGTATTCAACATCAAACTGCTTAAGCTACTTGCATTGTTTCAAAAGTAACAAAGAATGGGGGACTTGGGCAAAGGTCATTCTTTACAAACAATGCAAATACATAAATGCTTAATGGCATGGCTGTCAATCTAGTCCTGATTTTATGGAATACTTTAAGACATCTCTTCTATATTTAATATTTTCATTGAGTAGCTAAGTTTATAAAGCATCTCTTTTGTTTATTTTTAATCATTTACCTAAGACCTAGAGGACCACAGCTAGGAATTGATAAGGTGGACATCTGACTAACTAGAATGATTTAAGATTTCCCTCTTCATTTGCATCCTATTCTCAAATGAATATAGATTCAGTGACCTGAACTCTGAACCTGTCTGTCATCAGAATTCTTGGTTAAAATGCAAATTCACCTAGTAAAGGGAATAACTGTACTTTATTAATCAAGGAAAATCTGAGCATGTATTAGTTTGTCTCCATTAAATATAGAGAACAAACATACAAGAAGAGGAACACAGAACTGGGGCACTTATTTACAATAGAATGGATAAAGATAAGATTTCAGGGATATATTAATATGTCAGCCAAGGGACAGCATGAAGGTCTCAAAGTGGGGAAAAATGCTGTGAAAACAAATCTCATTCATTAACCCTTTTTTAAAAAGGTAAATCTGGAGTACCATGACTAGAATTTGTGAGATATTTATATTAACTCTTGATTAATTTCTTCTAAAAGCTAGGAATTGCAATAGCACTATTTTACTGATAATTTTGACCACTTAATTTCTTGTCAGTTGAAGTTTGTGTTTCCCGCCCCCCAGATATTTGGTAAAAGTAACTTTTCTCAGGAGACCCTTAGTGACTATTCAATTCTCTGTTTCAATTTGTTTAATAAAGATCCTACTTATACAGAACTCTCTGGTTTGTTAAGTATAATTTCCTCCTGCCATGTGTTTAGCTCTTAATATGGTCGTAATCAGATATTTGTTAAATTGAAAATTCATATTAGTCAGTAATTGATATCAGATTGTAATAGACAGAGCTCAAGTGCTTCAGGATAAGCAATAACTTCCCTCTTCACCCTCTAATAGCTCAGTATATTCAATCAGGTGATGATGTCTTTCTGCACATAATTAAGGAATAACCAAATAGCACATAAGTAGTAATTTTCTAAGTATTCTTTTTAAAAATATAACATCTGGATGACTGATATTTCATTAAAAAGCCAAGGCATAAGTATATTAGTAATATCTCCTAAAGACTATTTGAATATGTGTTAGGTCAAATATAGTCCTACTGTATTCCAGTTTTGGCATAAACCTTAGGGACAGTGGTTCTCTAATTTGCAACATAAAGAAAAATATTGGATAGGCCAAAAAAGTTCATTCGGGTTTTGCACATCATGGAAAAATCTGGATGAACATTTTGGCCATCTCAATAGATGTTTTACAAAAATACTAATACCTGAACCTTCACCAGACAAATCAAACGAGATTCTGTGGAAATGGAGGTTGGTCATCTCTGCTTTCAAAAAGCCCCCAGGAGCTTCTTATGCACAATGGACCCCAAAACCACTGCAAATAGAATGACAAAGAAGGAGGGATATTATAGATCTTCTCAAATTGCTGTTATCTATAATTTGCCAGTTTCAAACTCTCTCAAAATACATTCAGGTAAGTAGAATGGCAATTTAGCGTCATATTTGCAGGGACCCCCATCAATTTGCCTCTGGGGAAAAGTATATTTTTTAGTTGCTGTTGTTCAGTTCAGTCATGTCCCAGTTTTTGTGACTCCATGGACAGCAGCATGCCAGGCTTCTTGTCCTTCACCATCTCCTAGAGCTTGCTCAAACTCATGTCCATCGAGTTGGTGATGGCATCCAACCATCTCATCCTCTGTCGTCCCCTTCTCCTCTTGTTTCAATCTTTCCCAGCATCAGAGTCTTTTCCAATGAGCTGGTTCTTTGCATCAAGTAGCCAAAGTATTGGAGCTTCAGCTTTAGCATCAGTCCTTCCAATGAATATTCAGGACTGATTTCCTTTAACATTGACTGCTTTGATCTCCTTGCAGTCCAAGGGACTCTCCAGAGTCTTCTCCAACAATGCAGTTCAAAAGCATCACTTCTTTGGTGCTCAGACTTCTTTTTGGCCCACTCTCACATCTAAACATGACTAGTGGAAAACCATAGCTTTGGCTATACGGACCTTTGTTGGCAAAGTAATGTTTCTGTTTTTTAATATGCTGTCTAGGTTTGTCATAGCTTTTCTTTAGCAAGTGTCTTTTAATTTCATGGCTGCAATCACCATCTGCTGTGATTTTGGAGCCCAAGAAAATAAAGTTTCTCACTGTTTCCATTTTTCCCCATATATTTGCCATGAAGTAATGGGACTAGATGCCATGATCTTCATTTTTTGAATGTTGAATTTTAAGCCAGCTTTTTCACTCTTCTCTTTCACCTTCATCAAGAGGCTCTTTAGTTCCTCTTTGCTTTCTGCCATAAGGGTAGTGTCATCTGTGTATCTGAGGTTATTGATATTTCTCCTGGCAATCCTGATTCCAGCTTGTGTTTCATCCAGCCTGGCATTCCACATAATGTTCTCTGCATTTAAGTTAAATAAGCAGGGTGACAATATACAGCCTTGATGTACTCCTTTCCCAATTTGGAATCAATCTGTTATTCCATGTCCATTACTAACTGTTGCTTCTTGACCTGCATACAGGTTTCTCAGGAGACAGGTTAGGTGGTCCGGTATTCCCATCTCCTTAAGAATGTTCCATAATTTGCTGTGATCCACACAGTCAAAGGCTTTAGCATAGTCAAAGAAGAAGAAGTAGATTTTTTTCTGAGACGCTTTTGCTTTTTTGATGATCCAACGGATGTTGACAATTTGATCTCTGGTTCCTCTGCCTTTTCTAATTCCAACTTGAACATCTGGAAGTTCTCAGTTCACATACTGTTGAAGCCTAACCTAGAGAATTTGGGGATTTACTTTGCTAGCATGTGAAATGAGTGTCATTATGTGGTGGTCTGGGCATTCTTTGGCATTACCCTTCTTTAGGTTCATATGAAAACTGACCTTTTCCAGTCCTGTGGCCACTGCTGAGCTCTCCAATTTCCTGGCATATTGAGTGTAGCACTTTAATAGCATCATTTTTAAGGATTTGAAATAGCTCAACTGGAATTCCATCACCTCCACTAGTTTTGTTCATTGTGATGCTTCCTAAGGCCCACTTGACTTCACACTCCAGGATGTCTGGCTCTGGGTGAGTGATCACACCATCGTGGTTATCTGGATGTCTTTTATATAGTTCTGTGTATTCTTGCCACCTCTTCTTAATATTTTCTACTTCTGTTATGTCCATACTGTTTCTGTCCTTTATTGTGCCCATCTTTGCATGAAATGTTCCCTTGGTATATCTACTTTTCTTGAAGAGAGCTCTAGTCTTTCCCATTCTATTGTTTTCCTCTATTTCTTTGCATTGATCACTTACTGAGGCTTTCTTATCTTTCCTTGCTATTCTTTGGAACTCTGCATTCAAATGGGTATACCTTTTCTTTTCTCTTTGCCTTTCACTTCTCCTCTTTTCTCAGCTATTTGTAAGGCCTCCTCAGACAATCATTTTGCCTTTTTGCATTTCTTTTTCCTGGGAACAGTTTTGATCACAGCCTCCTGAACAATGTCATAAACCTCCATCATCCATAGTTCCTCAGGCATTCTGTCTATTAGATCTAATCCCTTGAATCTATTTGTCACTTCCACTGTGTAAATCATAAGGGATTTTATTTAGGTCATACCTGAATGGCCTAATGGGTCTCCTTACTTTCTTCAATTTAAGTCTGAATTTTACAATAAGGATTTCATTATCTGAGCCACAGTCAGCTCCTGGTCTTGTTTTTACTGACCATAGAGAGTTTCTCCATCTTCAACTGCAAGGAACATAATCAGTCTGATTTTGGTATTGACCATCTGGTGATGTCCATGTGTAGAGTTGTCTCTTGTGTTGTTGGAAAAGGCTGTTTGCTATGCCCAGTATGTTTTCTTGGCAAAACTCTGTTAGCCTTTGCCCTGCTTCATTTTGTACTCTAAGGCCAAACTTGCCTAGATCATAACAATATTCTGTGAATAAGAATCAGAAAGTATATTTGGCAAAACTAATACAATTATGTAAAGTTTAAAAATAAAATAAAATTAAAAAAATTAAAAAAAGAAAGTATTAAATATATTCTTAAATATTAACTTGACCCTATTAAATGCTCAATCATATATAAAATTAAGAAAAAAATCCTGACTGTTTTGCCACTAACAGGAATTCTATAGGGAAAATTCTATAATTTTTCTATGGTTCAGATATGTTAGAACCTTGAACTTAAAGACAACTGAGTAATTAAAATATCTAAAATTTGGGGATAAATTGTGAATAATTTAGTAGAAAATATGAATTAATTTATTATGCTTATATTTTAAAAGTTGGAAAATATTCCAAGAAATTAATTTGCCACTTAATGAAATAGACATTTTGGAAAGGATTTTTCAATTTGGGTTCAAAAAGCAATTTGCTCATATCAATTGCCATTTTAAACTGTTGGCTTTATTTTCTCTTATCACTTTGAAATGATTCTCAATCTCTTTACTGTGTCCATTTAGATCATACTTTTTCCTTCTTACTACCATTTTATTATTAACTAATAGTTTATTTCATTCTTAAATGGGAAAGTAATATTTTAAAATTGATGTTGTAGAGGACCATAGTCTAGAAGATATTTTTCATACAAAATTCAACTAAATTAATCAAACATCCACTGAAAAAATTATGTTATATTCTCTTTACTAGAATCCATGAATTCCAAAGAGCTAAAGGGCTCAGAAGGCAATGGCAACTCACTCCAGTACTCTTGCCTGGAAAATCCCATGGGCAGAGGAGCCTGGTAGGCTGCAGTCCTTGGGGTCGTGAAGAGTCAGACACGACTGAGCCACTTCACTTTCACTTTTCACTTTCATGCATTGGAGAAGGAAATGGCGACCCACTCCAGTGTTCTTGCCTGGAGAATCCCAGGAACGGGGGAGCCTAGTGGGCTGCTATCTGTGGGGTTGCACAGAGTCGGACACGACTGAAGTGACTTAGCAGCAGCAGCAGCAAAGAGCTCAGAATAATCCAGGGAACATAGTATCTGTTCTATTCAGTCACTCAGTCATGTCCAACTCTTTGCAACCCCATGGACTGCAGCATGCCAGTCTTCCCTGTCCATCACCAACTCCTGGAGCATACTCATACTCATGTCCATAACATCAGTGATGCCACCCAACCATCTCATCTTCTGTTGTCCCCTTCTCCTTCCTTTCCCAGCATCAGGGTCTTTTCCAATGAGTCAGTTCTTCACATAGTATACCTAATAGAAAAATAAACACACACACAGATACGCTTTGTAAAAGATTGATAAGCCAAGTTTTGGGGGGAGTGGGAAAAGAGTAAAAAGAGTGATTGATTTTACCTGAAATTTTAAAACATTTGAGTTTTTATGTGAACATTAACAAGAATTTTATCATGTGCAAAATTAGTGTATTATTTGAGGGAGTGGGTGATAAGAGAATTCCCAGAGAAAGACTGTCCCAAAATTCTTTAGACTGGCAAAATTTATTTAGAAACAGTAATAAAACATAGATGGACTAGTGACTATATCAGATGAGTGGTTGGAGTGTTTTTTCCCCTCCCACCCTCCCTCCTTCCCTTCTTCTTGCTTCCTTTTTTACTTTTTATATGATAATTTACTTTGAAATATTTCACTATAAACATTGTAGCAGAAATATGCATTGGAGTGTGTGGTAGAGTATCAGTTTATATTTTAAGGCCATTGATTTAGTATTTGGGATACTCCAATCAAGATTGCACAGTTTGGAGACATTTAAAGAGAAGGACCAAAATCTCTATCAAGGAGTTTATTAATTAACATCAAATACATTAGAAAAAAAATTTTTATGATAATGAGTGTTGTTTAAAACGTATGGTTGGATAGCAGTTTTGTGCAGATGCCACACTTCCATATAAAGCTTACAAATCAGGCAAATTCAAGTCCTCACAGATGACTCTTGCCTGCCTCAGATAAAAGGACTTCTACTAGAGATTATTTTTGTATCTGGCTCAGACTGAACCTCTGAGGCAAGGGGCTTATCTGAACAGGAAGTAGAGTTTTCCAGACTTTATTTAAGCAGATGCTATTTGCATTATATTTTGCATGCTTGCTAATAAATATTTGTGATTTCACAGCATTTAGTCTAACCCTTGTTTGCATTGCCTCTCATCCCTTGGCAGGCAGTTTGGGGATAAAGGTTGAACTTGACCAGCAATACTAACTTAAAAAGAGACTGTCTGGTGTGGCTTAGGCCAGTCATGACACGTTTTTTTTTTTCTTCCTTTCTACTTTCCTCATTATTTATTTCCTTCCTTCCCTTTCTCCTCCAATGTTCATTATTTATTTACTTTAAATTGAAGGATGATTGCATTACACTGTTCTGTTAGTTTCTGCTGTACAACAACATGAACCAGCTATAAGTACACGTATAATCCCTCTTCCTTGAGCCTCCCTTCCAAACCCCACCCAATCCCCCCATCTAGGTGATCACAGAGCACCAAGCTGAGCTCCCTGGTTAAACAGCAGCTTCTCACTCGCTATATATTATACACATGGTAGTAGATACATGTCAGTGCTACTCTCTCATGATTTATTTACTGAGGCCTTGCTATCTCCCCAGCACTGTGCCAGGCATTAAGTAAAACTTTATTTATAATTTATATTTTCACCCAGCATACAAGACAAAATGATTCCCTGCACGGCCACAAAGTTCACCATGGTTAAGAAACTTGTGCCTCCTTGACATTTTGTTTTTCAGTGATAAACCTGAAATTCCCATGGCTACTCTTTGGAATATCTGACCTGACATTATGTGATTTTCTACCATTTTGGTTGTGACTTCCACATGATTAATGAAAACTAGAAATTGATAACTGTTAGATAGTATTTTGGAGAAGGCAGTGGCACCCCACTCCAGTACTCTTGCCTGGAAAATCCCATAGGCTGAGGAGCCTGGTAGGCTGCAGTCCATGGGGTCGCGAAGAGTCAGACACGACTGAGCGACTTCACTTTCACTTTTCACTTTCATGCATTGGGGAAGGAAATGGCAACCCACTCCAGTGTTCTTGCCTGGAGAATCCCAGGGGCGGGGACCCCGGTGGGCTGCCGTCTATGGGGTCGCACAGAGTCGGACACGACTGAAGTGACTTAGTAGTAGTAGTAGTAGATAGTATTTGCATCTTTTAGTTTGAGATATTTAGATCCACCTTGTTATGATAAGTCAGAGTAATCACACCAGGATTTATTCAGCAGTGGGGCAGTCTAGAAAGACAGGTCAGCGAGTCAAGTTAACTTGACTGAACTGGCCAAAAGAGTCAATAAGGCAAGGCAGGCAAGATATAGGAATTAGCAGTCTGGGGTCCAGAAAAGTAAAAGGATCAGAGTCCAAAGGACCTAGACTGGGAAATTATGTGGTGACAATGAGGTGACAAGTCTAAGTCAAAATTTCTGGCTCATAAGAGACTGAGGCCTACTCCAGGGCCTGTGAGGCTATGACCCATCACTTGAGCCAGCTGCTCAATGTGAACCAAACCTTCTGTGCAGGAAATTCCCCACATAGACTGTTCACGGTGTGGATGATGGCTGACTTGGTCTATAGCTCTATAAGGGCAGACACTATGTGTGTTTTGTTTTCTCAATGAATCCTCAAAATATTCAAATGTGTTTATTCCATGAAGGTGGATAATAGTGAAAGAGTCTCCAATTCTTAAACCAGAGACAACTTGTTTGAGGTGTTGCTTACTATTTTAATTTTTTATATTTTCTTATTGCTATGGACTTTCATAAGCATGTTACACTTAGGTGATTGTATGATTAATTCAATTCAATGGCTTGAATAGGTACTTCATTGTCCAATTAGTGCTACGGTGTTTGTGTGTTGCCCTGGCAATGAGGTTGCTTGTTTAATTTGGCCATTGTGCTCTCTTGGAAAGGAATCAGACTGAAAAAGCAAAATAGAAAAGAATTATGGAACTTTGTACCTGTATTTAAAATTTGAACACCTTCCTATGTTATGTGCAAAGTCACTTTAGTCATGTCCAATTCTTTGCAACACTATGGACCATAGCCCACTAGGCTCCACTGTCCATAGGATTCTCTAAGCAAGAATGTTTTGCCATTTCCTTTCCCAGGAGAGCTTCTCAACCCAGAGATCAAACTCGTGTCTCTTAAATCTCCTGCATTAACAGCCAGGTTCTTTACCAAGAGTGCCACCTGGGAAGATCTTTCCTATGTATGGGAACCTCTAATTCTTACATTGTATTGAGACTAAAGCCACTGCACCTGCTATCTGCTTTTCTTTCCATATTATTTGCTGTGTCTTTGATCTACTAAAGCGTCTCATCTTATCCATATTTACTTTTTGCTTTAAAATATCCTTTAAAATAAGTAATAGTAGATCCTATTGACTGTAAAAATATTTCATGATATCTTATTTTAGAAGTTATCACCTAAAATTACGTAATACACATGGCTAATCATCATGGTACCTGTTTGATTAATTAAGCAAAAATGTTACATATGTAAACAAGGAGAGGAAAAATATAACTGGACTTTTACAAGTCTAAGCACCTGTTCTTGATAACTCTTTTTAGTATATATGTCAACATTCTTACAAAGGGTATTTTTCAGGTATGCCAATTACTTCAATGTCACTCTTTACTAACTTATCTCAACAGCCAGGAGAATCTCATCAATTATGATCACAACCATAAATTCTTCTGCATTTGAATCAAGGTATGTATTACTAGAAGAGCCAGATTAAAAAGACATTAGGTGTCTCACAAGAATGAGTTTTGAAGTACAGTTCATTATAACTGATTGTGGTGAGAAACTATAGGGAAGATATACAGTAAGACTTGAATGTATCATGAATAATAATTCATTGCCTAATTCTCTAAATGAAGACTCATCAGCCCCTCTCTCACATGTTTAGAGCTGAAGTTTTTAATGAAGATTTGAGAATGATCCTTACCAGAGAAATACTAGGATACAAAAAAAGACTTTAAAAACCAGTAGAAAGGTATTTTTCTTTGGATTCTGGAAGGTCTATATTAATCAATCAATCATCTTACTTCAAAGTTTGGTAAGACCACCTTTACATCAGACATGGCTTTTTTTTTTTCAAAGAATAAAAACACATGGACAGAAATATTAGTCAGGCTGAAATCAAGCCAATAAAGTATTTCTTTATGCTGATCTATTTCAGTTTTATTTAAACCAGTTATACATAGTCTGAAGTAGCTTAAATTTCCACCTGCCACTTTTACAAAGTTGTTGAATCAGCCAAAAACCCAGAATTTTTTTTTACTAAATTACATAAGTAATTCCCAATCTCTATAATTTTGAGTCTCCTTCTATGTGACTAATAACTACAAAATAAAAGCAGTCATTTCATTCAGTGGCTATCTACAATTATTTAGAACATTTGAATGTCATGAATTGAATGCCGTGCCCTTGTAAAATAAAGTCCCAAACCTGAGAAGCTAACTCAGCACATTTTAGTAAGACATATCTGTGGGCTATATATACTACTAGAATGGAAGTATCCAAACCTCTGTATTAAGGATGTCAGCATTTCCAGTAAAAATAGCCTAGGTAAGGAGTTTAACTTGATTCAATCATTCTATTGCTTCAGTTAGAGTTGCTAATGCCTAAATACTAAAATATATGTATCCTAATGATCTGATTTCTTCAATTAATGGACATATTTAAATACAGAATTTGATTACCTATGCTAGATACACCTCCCCTCTCATTTCTATTTTGGCTTCTCTTCAGTAAAAATAACCAAACTTTATATCTTTAAAGTATAAGGCTTTTCTGTCTTAAAATAACTGTATATATAGATTTGGAAGTAACCCAATATGAAGGATCATTTAAACAAAACTTACTTGCTTCAAACTTTGGAATTGCTTAGTAAAATACCACCTAGAAACAAAACCAAAACAAAACCTGGAGGAGATTTAACACTAGGGGGCAGTAAAAGCCTCTTCTAAACTTTTCGACCCCGTCTAGCTCAAGCTATAGCCTGGTTCTCATCCCCACTTTATTACTTATGATCTTTAAGAGAGAGTATTCTCCTCTATTGCCTTCCCTGATGGCTCACTCTGTGAAGAAACTGCCTGCTAGGGCAGTAGACCCAGGTTCAATCCCAGGTCAGGAAGATCCCTTGGAGAAGGAAATGGTAACCCACTCCAGTATTCTTGTCTGGAAAATTCTATGGACAGAGGAGCCTGGCTGGCTACATTCAATGGGGTCTCAAGAGTAGGACAAAACTTAGCGACTAAGCCAGTACCATTCTTCTCTATGGGGCTTCCCAGGTGGCTCAGTGGTAAAGAATCTGCCTGCCAAAGCAGCAGACATGAGACACGTGTTTCATTGCTTAGTTTTAATTTTGGGGAAGATGCCCTGGAGAAGGAAATGGCAACCCACTCCAGCATCCTTACCAGGGGAATCACATGGACAGAGGAGGCTGGTGGCCTCAGTCCACTGGGTCACGAAAGAGTCAGATACGATTGAGCACCTGAGACACACAATAATGAGAGAGAAAATTCTATTCAGCATTTACTTTGTAAACAGCACATCCAATGCACTTGGTTAGGATTTTCTGTTTTAATTTTCTTACCACAGCCCTAATGATGTTGAATCAGTCATTTTTTCTACTTTGCAGATTGGAAAAATGGGACATTTTTTGAAAGATTAAGTAATTTATTCAGTGATAAAATAGCTAATAAAAGTGGGAATAAGTCCAGAAGCCAGGCTTCTGTGGTGCCAAAATTTCTTAATTTTGATTTATTATACATTGAGCATTTGGCTCATATCCACAGTCTACTCCGATTTAAAATATCTCCTTATCTTCTACATGTCAGACCATATGTCCTGCTTTTGTTTCAGAAAATATAGTTGCCATTGTTAAAAAGAACCTACAAAGCCAAGAAATAATGTTGTTGTTCAATCGCTAAGTTGTGCCCAACTCTTTGTGATCCCATGAGTTGCAGCACACCAGGCTTCCCTGTCCTTCACCATCTTCCAGAGTTTGGTCAGACTCATGTGGTCCACTGAGTCATTGATGCTATCCAACCATCTCATCCTCTGTCGCTCCCTTTTCCTCCTGCCCTCAATCTTTCCCAGCATCAGGGTCTTTTCCAATGAGTCAGCTTTTCTCCATTGAGTCTGCTCTTCACATCAGGTGGCCAAAGTTTTGGAGCTTCAGCTTCAGTATCAGTCCTTCCAATGAATATTCAGGGCTGATTTCCTTAAGGATTGACTGGTTTGATCTCCTTGCTGTCCAAGGGACTCTCAGAGTCTTCTCCAGCATCACAAATTGAAAGCATCAATTTTTCAGCACTCAGCCTTCTTTATGGTCCAACTCTCACCACCATACATGACTACTGGAAAAAACGTAGCTTTGACTATATGAACCTCTCTTAGTAAAGTGATCTCTCTGCTTTTTAATATGCTGTCTAGGTTTGTCATAACTTTTCTTCCAAGGAACAAGTGTCTTTTAATTTCATGGCTGCAGTCACCATCTGTCACTGTTTCCACTTTTTCCCCTTCTATTTGCCATGAAGTGATGGGACCTGGATGCCATGATCTTAATTTTTTGAATGTTGAGTTTTAAGCCAGTATTTTCACTCTGCTCTTTCACCCTCATCAAGAGGCTCTTTAGTTCCTCTTCCCTTTCTACAATTAGAGTGGTATCATCTACATATCTGAGGTTGTTGATATTTCTCTGACAATCTTGATTCCAGCTTGTGAGTCTTCCAACTGGCATTTCATATGATATCCTCTGCATATAAGTTAAATAAGCAAGGGGACAATATACAGTCTTGATGTATTTCTTTCCTGATTTTGATTCAGTCCTTTGTCCTATGTCTGGCTCTAACTGTTGCTTCTTGTCCTGCATACAGGAGACTCAGGAAACAGTTAAGGTGGTCTGGTATTTCCATCTCTGTAAGAATTTCCCACAGTTCGTTTTGAGCCGCACAAAGGCTTCATTGTGCAAATAACATATTTTATATTTATATCATTTGAACAAAAATTTTTATTACTTCAAAACAACCCCCATGTGCATGAAAGTGTTTGTTACATACAAATTATCTCTCCAGTTCTTGTCTAATCAGTCTCTGAAAAGGATGAGAATATATGATGGGCCAAATACTATAAGGGGTACAGTATAATGTAATATTATACAGTAGCACTTCCAATGTTATCAAGAGATAATTGGTTAAAAACATACATGTAACATACATGCAAGGTTGGCCAAAAGGACAATGAATAATGCCGAGTTACCTTGCTTGGGATCTTCCTTTCCTCTGTATTTCTCCCTCTCTCCTAATCCAAGCACCACTGTTTTGTGATGATTTCTTGGCTATCTCAGACACCAATCATTACCTCATTGCTGAAATTCTGCTGCTGCTGTTAAGTCACTTCAGTTGTGTCCGATTCTGTGTGACCCCATAGACGGCAGCCAATCAAGCTTCTCCGTCCCTGGGATTCTCCAGGCAAGAACACTGGAGTGGGTTGCCATTTCCTTCTCCAATGCATGCATGCATGCTAAGGTGCTTCAGTTGTGTCCAACTGTGTGTGACCCTGTAGACAGCAGCCCACCAGGCCCCTCTGTCCATGGGATTCTCCAGGTAAGAACGCTGGAGTGGGTTGCCATTTCCTTCTCCACTGAAATTCTAAAATTGTTAATTTGATAGAGTCTTACATTAGATTCTGGATACCAAACTTTTCTCTGATACATGATTTAAAAATATTTTCTCCTATTTTTGGTTGTTGTTTTTTCTCACATTCTTGATGGTGCTCTTGATGTACAAGTGTTTTTGTTTTTTTTTAATTTTTTAATTTGTACTGGAGTCCAGCCAATTATCAATAGTTTCAAATGGATAGCTAAAGAACTCAGCTATACATATACATGTATCCATTCCCCCCAAAACTCCCTTCCCATCCAGTCTGCCACATAACACTGAGTAGAGTTACCTGTGCTATGACAAGGGTAGGCTCTTGTCAGTTAACCATTTAAACATACCAGTGTGTACCTGTCCATCGTGAACTACCTAACTATCACTTCCCCTCATCTTTCCTTTCAGTTAAGTTCAGTTCAGTTGCTCAGTTGTGTCTGAATCTTTCTGACCCCATGAATTGCAGCACGCCAGGTCTTCCTGTCCATCACCAACTCCCGGAGTTTACTCAAACTCATGTCCATTGAGTTGGTGTTGCAATCCAACCATCTCATCCTCTGTTGGCCCTTTCTCCTCCTGCCCTCAATCTTTCCCAGCATCAGGGTCTTTTCAAATGAGTCAGCTCTTCGCATCAGGTGGCCAAAGTATTGGAGTTTCAGCTTCAACTTCAGCCCTTCCAATGAACACTCAGGACCGATCTCCTTTAGGATGGACTGGTTGGACCTCCTTGCAGTCCAAGGGAATCTCAAGAGTCTTCTCCAACACCACAGTTCAAAAGCATCAATTCTTTGACCCTCAGATTTCTTTATAGTCCAATTCTCACAACCATACATAATTACTGGAAAAACCATAGCCTTGATGAGACGGACCTTTGCTGGCAAAGTAATGTCTCTGCTTTTTAATATGCTGTCTAGGTTGATGATAACTTTCCTTCCAAGGAGTAAGAGTCCTTTAATTTCATGGCTACAGTCACCATCTGCATTGATTTTGGAGCCCCAAAAGAAAATAAAGTCAGCCACTGTTTCTACCGTTTCGCCATCTATTTGCCATGAAGTAATGGGACCAGATGCCATGATCTTAGTTTTCTGAATTTTGAGCTTTAAGCCTTCTGTCTCACTCTCCTCTTTGACTTTCATCAAGAGGCTCTTTAATTTTTCTTCACTTTCTGCCATAAGGGTGGTATCATCTGCATATCTGAGGTTATTGGTATTTCTCCTGGCAATCTTGATTCCAGGTTGTGCTTCATCCACTCCAGCATTTCTCATGATGTACTCTGCATATAAGTTAAATAAACAGGGTGACAATATACAGCCTTGACGTACTCCTTTTCCTATTTGGAACCAGTCTGTTGTTCCATATCCAGTTCTAACTGTTGCTTCCTGACCTGCATACAGATTTCTCAAGAGGCAGGTCAGGTGGTTTGGTATTCCCATCTCTTTCAGAATTTTCCACAGTTGATTGTGATCCACACAGTCAAAGGCTTTGGCATAGTCAATAAAGCAGAAATAGATGGTTTTCTGGAACTCTCTTGATTTTTCCATGACCCAGCGGATGTTGGCAATTTGATCTCTGGTTCCTCTGCCTTTTCTAAAACCAGCTTGAACATCTGGAAGTTCACGGTTCACGTATTGCTGAAGCCTGGCTTGGAGAATTTTGAGCATTCTTTGGCATTGCCTTTCTTTGGGATCGGAATGAAAACTGACCTTTTCCAGTCCTGTGGCCACTGCTGAGTTTTCCAAATTTGCTGGCATATTGAGTATAGCACTTTCACAAAATCATCTTTCAGGATTTGAAATAGCTCAACTGGAATTCCATCACCTGCACTAGCTTTGTTTGTAGTGATGCTTTTTTTTTTTTTTTTTTTTTTTAATTTTATTTTATTTTTAAACTTTACATAACTGTATTAGATTTGCCAAATATCAAAATGAATCCGCCACAGGTTTACATGTGTTCCCCATCCTGAACCCTCCTCCCTCCTCCCTCCCCATTCCATCCCTCTGGGTCGTCCCAGTGCACCAGCCCCAAGCATCCAGTATCGTGCATCGAACCTGGACTGGCAACTCATTTCATACATGATATTTTACATGTTTCAATGCCATTCTCCCAAATCTTCCCACCCTCTCCCTCTCCCACAGAGTCCATAAGACTGTTCTATACCACCAGGTTGCCTAAGGAGGGGTGAACCGGCCCAGGTCGGAAACGGAGCAGGTCAAAACTCCCGTGCTGATCTGTAGTGATGCTTTTTAAGGCCCACTTGACTTCACATTCCAAGATGTCTCACTCTAGGTGAGTGATCTCACCATCATGATCATCTGGGTTGTGAAGATCTTTTTTGTACAGTTCTTTTGTGTATGCTTGCCACCTCTTCTTTGTTGTTGTTGTTGTTTTGGTTTTTTTCTTTTATTTTTTTCTGCTTCTGTTAGGTCCATACCATTTCTGTCCTTTATTGAGCCCATTTGTTCATGAAATGTTCCCTTGGTATCTCTAAGTTTCTTGAAGAGATCTCTAGTCTTTCCCATTCTATTGTTTTCCTCTATATCTTTGTATTGATCACTGAGGAAGGCTTTCTTATCTCTCCTTGTTATTCTTTGGAACTCTGCATTCAAGTGTGTATATCTTTCCTTTTCTCCTTTGCTTTTCACTTCTCTTCTTTTCACAGCTATTTGTAAGGCCTCCTCAGACAGTCATTTTGCTTTTCTTTTTCTTGGGGATGGTCTTGATCCCTGTCTCCTGTACAATGTCACGAATCTCCATCTACAGTTCATCAGGCACTCTATCAGAGCTGCTGCTGCTGCTAAGTCGCTTCAGTTGTACCCAACTCTGCAACCCCATAGATGGAAGCCCACCAGGCTCCCCCATCCCTGCAATTCTCCAGGCAAGAACACTAGAGTGGGTTGCCATTTACTTTTCCAATGCATGAAAGTGAAAAGTGAAAGTGAAGTTGGTCAGTCATGTCCGACTCTTAGCGACCCCATGGACTGCAGTCCATCAGGCTCCTCTGTCCATGGGATTTTCCAGGCAAGAGTACTGGAGTAGGGTGCCATTGCCTTCTCCGCTATCAGAGCTAGTCCCTTAAATCTATTTCTCACTTCCACTGTATAATCTGCAACCACAAATTTGTTTTCTAAGTCTGTGAGTTTTGTTTTGTAATTAAGTTCATTTGTGTCTTTTCTTTTCTTCTTTTTTTTTGTAGCGTTTCTTTTTAAATTTCACATATAAGAGATTTCATATGATAATTTCCCTTTTCTGTTTGACTTACTTCACTCAGTATGACAATCTCTAGATCCATCTATGTTGCTGCAAATGGCATTATTTCATTCTTTTCAAAGGTTGAGTAATTCCACTGTATATGTGTACCACGTTTTCTTTGCCCATTTCTCTGCCAATGAACATTTAGGTTGCTTGCATGTCTTGATTATCGTAAACAGTGCTGCAATGATATTGAGGTGTATATATCCTTTCAGATCATGTTTTTCTCTGGTTATTTATCCAGGAGTGGGATTGCAGCATTGTATCGTAGCTTGATGAAATCATCAGATTTTAATTTGATAAGAAATGGTTTACCTTTTTTTTTTTTACCTTGTGTCACTTATATGTTTGATATCATATCAAAAAATTCATTACCTAATTTAAGGGCAAAAGAATTTATGCCTAAGTTTTCTTCTGAGAGTTTAATAGGTTTAGCTCTTTTACATACACTTATAATCCAAATTCAGACTGAAATTGAAGAAAGTAGGGAAAACCACTAGACCATTGAGGCAGGACCTAAATCAAATCCCTTTTGATTATACAGTGGAAGTGAGAAATAGATTTAAGGGACTAGATCTGATAGATAGAGTGCCTGATGAACTATGAAATGAGGTTTGTGACATTGTACAGGAGACAGGGATCAAGACCATCCCCATGGAAAAGAAATGCAAAAAAGCAAAATGGCTGTCTAGGGAGGCCTTACAAATAGCTGTGAAAAGAAAAGAAGAGAAAAGCAAAGGAGAAGAAGAAAGATATAAGCATCTGAATGCAGAGTTCCAAAGAACAGCAAGAAGAGATAAGAAAGCCTTCCTTATTGATCAATGCAAAGAAATAGAGGAAAACAACAGAATGGGAAAGACTAGAGATCTCTTCAAGAAAATTAGAGATACCAAGGGACCATTTCATGCAAAGATGGGCTCGATAAAGGACAGAAATGGTATGGACCTAACAGAAGCAGAAGATATAAAGAAGAGGTGACAAGAATGCACAGAAGAACTGTACAAAAAAGATCTTCATGACCCAGATAATCACGATGGTGTAATCACTCACCTAGAGCCAGATATCCTGGAATGTGAAGTCAAGTGGGCCTTAGAAAGCATGACTATGAACAAAGCTAGTGGAGGTGATGGAATTCCCATTGAACTATTTCAAATCCTGAAAGATGATGCTGTGAAAGTGCTGCACTCAATATGCCAGCACATTTGGAAAACTCAGCAGTGGCCACAGGACTGGAAAAGGTCAGTTTTCATTCCAATCCCAAAGAAAGGCAATGCCAAAGAATGCTCAAAGTAACACACAATTGCACTCATCTCACATGCTAGTAAAGGAATGCTCAAAATTCTCCAAGCCCAGGCTTCAGCAATACATGAACTGTGAACGTCCAGATGTTCAAGCTGGTTTTAGAAAAGGCAGAGGAACCAGAGATCAAATTGCCAATATCTGCTGGGTCATGGAAAAAGCAAGACAGTTCCAGAAAAACATCTATTTCTGCTTTATTGACTATGCCAAAGCCTTTGACTGTGTGGATCACAATCAACTGTGGAAAATTCTGAAAGAGATGGGAATACCAGACCACCTGACCTGCCTCTTGAGAAATCTGTATGCAGGTCAGGAAGCAACAGTTAGAACTGGACATGGAACAACAGACTGGCTCCAAATAGAAAAAGGAGTCCGTCAAGGCTGTATATTGTCACCCTGCTTATTGAACTTATATGCAGAGTACATCATGAGAAATGCTGGAGTGGATGAAGCACAACCTGGAATCAAGATTGCCGGGAGAAATACCAATCACCTCAGATATGCAGATGACACCATCCTTATGGCAGAAAGTGAAGAAGAACTAAAAAACCTCTTGATGAAAGTGAAAGTGGAGAGTGAAAAATTTGGCTTAAAGCTCAACATTCAGAGAACTAAGATCATGGCATCCGGTCCCATCACTTCATGGGAAATAGATGGGGAAACAGTGTCAGACTTCATTTTTCTGGGCTCCAAAATCACTGCAGATGGTGACTGCAACCATGAAATTAAAAGACGCCTACTCCTTGGAAGGAAAGTTATGACCAACCTAGATAGCATATTCAAAAGCAGAGACATTACTTTGCCAACAAAGGTTCGTCTAGTCAAGGATATGGTTTTTCCAGTGGTCATGTATGGATTGTGAGAGTTGGACTATGAAGAAGGCTGAGCGCCGAAGAATTGATACTTTTGAACTGTGGTGTTGGAGAAGACTCTTGGGAGTCCCTTGGACTGCAAGGAGATCCAACCAGTCCATTCTGAAGGAGATCAGCCCTGGGATTTCTTTGGAAGGAATGATGCTAAAGCTGAAACTCCAGTACTTTGGCCACCTCATGGGAAGAGTTGACTCATTGGAAAAGACTCTGATGCTGGGAGGGATTGGGGGCAGGAAGATAAGGAGACGACAGAGGATGAGATGGCTGGATGGCATCACCGACTCGATGGACGTGAGTCTGGGTGAACTCCGGGAGTTGGTGATGGACAGGGAGGCCTGGTGTGCTGCGATTCATGGGGTCACAAGGAGTCGGACACGACTGAGTGTCTGAACTGAATATAATTTATTGATAATATGATTGTTCATAATATTCACTCATAAACTCTTTATGTCTATAATGCTATGCTAAATCGCTTCAGTCGTGTTCGACTCTGTGCGACCTCATAGATGACAGCCCACCAGGGTCCTCCATCCACAGGATTCTCCAGGCAAGAATACTGGAGTGGGTTGCCATTTCATTCTTCAGATGTCTATAATAATGATATGAATTGTTCCTCTTTTATTCCCAAATCTAGCACTTTGATTCTTCTTTCTTTTTAATTTTTTTTTTTAATTTGACTGTGCCAGGTCTTATATTTGGCATGCAGGATCTTTGATTGTAGCATGTAGCATTCAGGTTCCTTATGGTTGTTCATGTGGGATCAATTAGTTGTGGCATGTGGGATCTAGTTACCTGCCCAGGGATTGTACCTAATCCTCCTGTATTGGGAGCATGGAGTCTTAGCTAGTGGACCACCTAGTGAAAGTGAAAGTGAAATCACTCAGTTGTGTCCAACTCTTTGCAACCCCATGGACTGTAGCCTACTGGGATCCTCTGTCCATGGAAATTTTCCAGGCAAGAATACTGGTGTGGGTTGCCATTTCCTTCTCCAGGGGATCTTCCCAACCCAAGAATCAAACCTGGGTCTCCTGCATTGCAGGCAGACTCTTTACCATCTGAGCCACCATGGAAGGCCCCTTTCTTGAACCACCAAGGAAGTCCCAATTCTTCTTTCTTTTTCACTTGATTCGTCTAGACAACACATTATCATTTTTTAAAAAAAGAAAACTTTAAAAATCCAACTTTTGGCTTTGTTGAATTTCTCAATTTTTTAATGTTCTCACCCATTTATTACCTCACAGTTCTTAATTTTCTCTTCATTTTGTTCACTATATTGTTAATTTTCTCTTCTTAAAATTTATTAAAGTGATATGTTACACTGCTGATTTGAGATATTCTTTTTTAATAGGCATTTACAGCTATAAATTTCCTTCTAAGCATTCTTTAGCTTCATTTCATAAATTTTGGTATCTTGTGTTTTTATTTTTATTAATCTCCAAGTATTTTTTAAGAAAAACACTTATTTACAAGCATACTGGATTGCTACATTCATTGCAGCACAGTTTACAATAGCCAAGCTATGGAAGCAACCTAAGTGGCCAATCATAAATGAATGGATAAAGAAGGTAATACGATGGAATATTACTCAACCATAAAAATGAATGAAATTTTGCAATTTTAAAGAACATGGATAGACCTAGAAGGTATCATGCTAAGTGAAATGTCAAGACAATTCACTTGTGTATGAAATCTAACAAACAAAACTACCAGATATAGCAAAACAGAAACAGACTCATAGATACAGAGAACAAATAAGTAGTTTCCAGAGGGGATGGGGTGGGGGATAAATGAAATAGGTGAAGGAGATTAAGAAGTACAAGCTTCCAGTTACCAAATAAATAAGTCTGCTGTCAGTTTGAAGATCTAGTGACCTTTCATACAGGTCACTTTATTGATCTACTACTATTAAGCGATAGCAAGGAACCCTGTAGCATAAAGTAAACTACTGGTTTTGTTCCCCAAATCCATTGAGTGTCAGAGGTATAATATAATTTTAAAGGATTCTTGTTGGACTCTGATGCAAACCATGTGATTTCCTTAGGGAAATTTGAATTGTCTCAATCACGAGTGAGAATTAAGAGAAGGGTTGATGAAGATCATTACAATATGCAGCAGTGAGGGAGAGAGAGCAAGAATGTGGGGAGAGTGGAGAGACAGGAGAGAGTGACAGCAAGAGGAAGAAAGCAAAACACTAAAAACCACAGTAAGTGTAACAATAAAGAAGAGAAATGAATCTTAGGAAAGTTTAAAAACTAAGGATAAAGTTAGCAGTAGAAGATTTTGCAAGTCTTCAGGAAAAACAATTGGGAAGGGCAAATGACCTGACATTTACCTGTTAGAGACTTGACAATTACTTAGCAATAACTGTTCTGGGCCCAGTTACATTGCTTAACTCTTAGCAAACATGCTTTTATATAATTCCCTTGGTGCCCTATTAGGTATATATGCTCCCAATCCCCACATTTTAAAGATCAAAAAACTGAAGTCCAGAGAGTTTTACTAATTTACTAATCAAAAAACTGAAATGATTAGTAAAAACTTTGCTAATTTTACTAATTAGTAAACAATTTACTAATTAATAAAAAACTATTAGTAAAAAACTTTACTAATTTTACTAATTAGTAAAAAAACTTTACTAATTTTACTAATTAGTAAAAAATTTACTAATCAAAAAACTGAAGGCCAGAGAGTTTTACTAATTTAATTTAGGTTACACAGTCCCAAGGTGATAGAAAAAAAAATTTTAGGCTCATGGCTACTCAGTTTCAAAGCCCACAGTGTTTAGAATATGTTTTGTCAATGGTTCTCCACAGAGATAGAACCACTCTTTAGGTATTATTCTACACGTTTTGGAGGGACAGGTTTTGTTTTCACAATGATACAGAGGTATTATTAATATTCAGGGCAGAAAACCACAACACAGATGTTCCTGTGAAATTGGAGTCACCCACACACCACCCATCTAGTGATTTGTAATTACAGTTCCTGATTTTCAATGAATCCAGTTGCAACAGGAGAATTTTATCCTGTTTTCTTATGGTAGCATCTTAGCTTGGGCTACATAACAAAATACTTGATGCTGTAAAACAGAATATTTTTTTCTCACAGTTCTGGAGATTTGAAGTCCAAGATCAAGGTGCCATCATTTCAGACTTGTAGAGGAGATCTTCTCACTGTGTCATCACATGGTGAGGACAGAGAGAGAGATTTCTCATATCCTTTTCTCAGAAACCCCCCAATCCTATCATATTAGTAGCCCACCTTTTTGGGGGTTCCTGGACCCAATTTCAATGTGTGTGTATGGAAGGGAGAGTTCCCCCATACCTACAAGAAATTCTAGGACATTATCTGGGTGTCCTACAATTCAACTCAATTCTGATACTCTCAATCCAGAGATAGCATGAGATCCCATAAAAGGGTTCAGTCCTCTAAGGCTGCCTACCCCACCACTTCAGATGTCAATTGCAAGCCCTGGTTGTTATCTATGCTTCTCATCAGTCAGCACACTGGGGTTTCCAAGTTTCAAGTCTCAGTTGTTATCTGTAGTTCTGACTGACTGGCTATAAACCAGAGTTCCCATAGCCCCGTCCTTGGGGTCGATTAATCAGCTAGTGTGGCTTATAGGACTCAAAGAAACATTTTATTTACTTAGATCACTTGTTGTTCAATTGCTAAATCTTGTCCAACTCTGCGACCCCATGGACTGCAGCACGCCAGGCTTCCCTGTCCTTCCCCATCTTCCGGAGTTTGCTCAAACTCATATCCATTGAATTGGTGATGCCATCCAACCATCTCATCCTCTGTCTGGTTTGTTTCAAAAATGATAACTCAGGAATAGCCAGATGGAAGTCATGCAAAGCTTAAGGTGTGTGAAAAGGGCTCAGGCTTGCAGGCCCTTTCCCAGCCCAACATGCTCCCCAAATCTCTACATATTCACCAATAGGAAGGTTTTCAGTCATGCAGGCTGCAGTCCGAAACAACTAAGCACACATGCATAATTAAAATATTCTTCCTTTAGATTCGAAATTTGAGGTCTTAAGTTGGCGATAACTCGAGCATTTAGACGTTAAAATAAATACATTTAACACAGTTCTCTTTTTGGATTATAGTTAGGGACATCATATCTTTCTTTGTAGGAGGTGGGAATGATAAAGTTAGTTTAAACTCAACATTCACAAAACTAAGACCATGGCTTTCATACCCATCAATTCATGGCAAATAGATGGGGAAACAATGGAAACAGTAAAAGACTTTATTTTCTTGGGCTCCAAAATCACTGCAGATGGTGACTGAAGCCATGAAATTAAAAGACTCTTGCTCCTTGGAAGAAAAGCTGTGACCAACCTAGACAGCATATTAAAAAACAGAGACATTACTTTGGCAACAAAGGTCCATCTAGTCAAAGCTATGGTTTTTCCCGCAGTCATGTATGGTTGCGCAAGTTGGACTGTAAAGAAAGCTGAGCGCCACCAAAGAATTGACGCTTTTGAACTGTGGTGTTGAAGAAGACTCTTGAGAGTCCTTTGGATTGCAAGGAGATCCAGTCAGTCCATACTAAAGGAAATCAGTCCTGAATATTCATTTGGAAGGACAATGCTGAATCTGAAATTCCAATACTTTGGCCACCAAATGCAAAGAACTGACTCATTTGAAAAGATACTGATGTTGGGAAAGATTGAAGGCAGGAGGAGAAGGGGATGACAGAGGATGAGATGGCGGGATGGCATCACTGACTCAATGGACATGAGTTTGAGTAAGCTCAGGGAGTTGGTGATGGACAAGGGACCCTGGCCTGTTGCAGTACATGGGGTCACAAAGAGTCACACGACTGAGCAACTGAACTGAACTGAACTGAGGGGGGATGAATTTCCTTTCAAGATGGTAAGGGGTGAATTTAGCACAATTATTATTAAAAGGATAATATGAGTCTGATTAGTCTATTATGGAGTGCTACTGAAATATATTCTAAGTTTTTGTATTTATTGTCATAATTTACCCTCACAAATATCTCTTTCAGTTCAGTTCAGTTCAGTCGCTCAGTCGTGTCCGATTCTTTGTGACTCCATGAATTGCAGCACACCAGGCCTCTCTGTCCATCACCAACTCCCAGAGTTCATTCAAACTCACAGCCATCGAGTCCGTGATGCCATCCAGCTATCTCATTCTCTGTCATCCCCTTCTCCTCCTGCCCCCAATCCCTCCCAGCATCAGAGTCTTTTTCAATGAGTCAACTCTTCTCATGAGGTGGCCAAAGTACTGGAATTTCAGCTTTAGCATCATTCCTTCCAAAGAACACACAGGACTGATCTCCTTTTAGAATGGACTGGTTGGATCTCCTTGCAGTCCAAGGGACTCTCAAGAGTTCTCCAACACCACAGTTCAAAAGCATCAATTCTTCAGCACTCAGCTTTCTTCACAGTCCAACTCTCACATCCATACATGACTACTGGAAAAACTATAGCCTTGACTAGACGGACCTTTGTTGGCAAAGTAATGTCTCTGCTTTTGAATATGCTATCTAGGTTGGTCATAACTTTACTTCCAAGGAGTAAGCGTGTTTTAATTTCATGGCTACAGTCACCATCTGCAGTGATTTTGGAGCCCCCCAAAATAAAGTCTGACACTGTTTCCACTGTTTCCCCATCTATTTCCCATGAAGTGATAGGACCAGATGCCATGATCTTCGTTTTCTGAATGTTGAGCTTTAAGCCAACTTTTTCACTCTCCTCTTTCACTTTCACCAAGAGGCTTTTTAGTTCCTCTTCCCTTTCTGCCATAAGGGTGGTGTCATCTGCATATCTGAAGTTATTGATATTTCTCCTGGCAATCTTGATTCCAGCTTGTGTTTCTTCCAGCCTAGAGTTTCTCATGATGTACTCTGCATATAAGTTAAATAAGCAGGGTAAAGGAAGCTTATTAACTTAATTTTATAAGCAAGCAACTTATAGTCAGAAGATTTTGGTACTTAGGAACACAGAGTTAATTTGTAATGTAATTGCCATCCAACCTAGGCCTGTGTGATTCCATGGCCTGTATTTGTATCTATCTGTCTCACTGTGAAGAAAGCTGAGAGCTGAAGAATTGATGCTTTTGAACTATGGTGTTGGATAAAACTCTTAAGAGTCCCTTGGACTGCAAGGAGATCCAACTAGTCTATTCTAAAGGAGATCAGTCCTGGGTGTTCATTGGAAGGACTGATGCTGAAGCTGAAACTCCAGTACTTTGGCCACCTCATGTGAAGAGTTGACTCATTGGAAAAGACCCTGATGCTGGGAGAGATTGGGGGCAGGAGGAGAAGGGGATGACAGAGGATGAGATGGCTGGATGGCATCACTGACTCGATGGACATGAATTTAAGTGAACTCTGGGTGTTGGTGATGGACAGGGAGGTGTGGTGTGCTGCGATTCATGGGGTCGCAGAGGGGACACGACTAGGCAACTGAACTGAACTGAACTGAACCTCAACTCTTCCTGGGTGCAAACCAGACAGAGACACATACCTAGTGTTATCAACTATGGAATGTTTCCCTCTGTGGGAGGAGCAACTGGTATTCAACCAGAACGCCCATGAGAGTAAACTTTGTAGTAACAATGCCAGTTTCCTATATAATTTTAATACATTTTAGTCTTAATTGCTAGGTACTTTATCCCTAAATTATTATTCCAAATTAGTTTTCTTTATAAGTTTATACTGTGGATTGAATAATAAGTACCCAAGTGACTGGTAGCAAACAAATAGATTTAGGCAAATTAGATATAATGGCAACCCATTCCAGTATTCTTGACTGGAAAATCCCATGGACAGGAGCCTGGCAGGCTACACTCCATGGGGTCGCACAGAGTCAGACGTGACTTGCAGCAACTTGATGAATGCATGCAGTACTTCTTAAAGGTTCTTAGGTTGTGATCTTGTGACTTGGAGAAGTTACATATCTGGTCTAAGGTACATAAGTGAGTCTGCTTAAAAACTATAGATACAACCCAATAAGTTACTTAAAATAAGTAGTGGATTAAATACGATATAAACTCTTCTCACCAGTTATAAAGCTTTTGTGCTCAGATAATTAGTAGGAGATTTTTCCCTACTTATTTTGATCTTTAGTCAATAAAATTGATGAACAATTGTATAATTATTTGAAAGCTAGGATTCACTGTGTATCATATAAGCAAAATTTAAAATTCTTTACTGAATATTTTCTTTGTATCACAAGCAAGCCAATATTTCTCTGATAATTTTAAAATCTAATTCAATATTTGAGTCCTTAGTTTTCCTCTTTAAAAAACGTGGATTGTCTTTCCCCCTTCTCTCAAAGTACAAGTGTTTTAATTAAATGTTTCTGCCTTTGGCGCTTTGGCTTCCACACATTTTAATATTAAGAATATATTGCATTTATTATTACTTTCTGCTTCATTTCAAACTAAAAAATTTGTCACTTAAGGCAAATAACATTATGAAAAACAACTGTGAGCTATGCCCCACTTTGAGTCCATCAGGAATGAGAGTATTATATTCAATCAAAGAGATTTCTCTTTATGAATATTCATGGGAATAAATATTGGGGTCAGATTGGTTTTGGGTCTCAATGTGACTTTTTACAGAATGCATTTAAGGGAATTTTTCTGAGGCAGTGTTTTTTTGTTATAGAAACCTTCAAGATGAAAAAAAAAATCCAGTATTATTTCTACAAATGGATTTACACTTAAGGTGATTTGCATATTAGTCTGCCATTCTGTACACTATTGGATATCTTCAACACAAATCATGGATGCTTCTTCTATTAAAACCTGTTAAAGGTGGAAAGTGAGAGCTGTTTGAAATGCTAAAGAGGGAGAACAGTGAAATTTTGTAAATAATGACATTTAGCCAATACAAAAACAATACTAAAATAATAGAATAAAATCAAGTTCAAATATATAGTTCAGATCATTATTAAGGACAGAAAACTATTACAAAATATTTTATAGAGAGCATAATGTATAGGTGGCCACATCAGTTCAGTTCAGTCATTCAGTTGTGTCCAACTCTTTGCAACCCCAGGGACTGCAGAATGCCAGGCTTTCCTGTATATCAGCAACTCCTGGAGCTTGCTCAAACCCATGTCCATCGAATCAGTGATGCCATTCAACCATTTCATCCTCTGTTGTCCCCGTCTCCAAAGCTGAAGCTCCAATACTTCGGCCAACTGATGTGAAGAACTGACTCATTGAAAAGACCCTGATGCTGGGAAAATTGAAGGCAGGAGGAGGTGTTCACATAAATGTGAATAAATTCAGTTAAAATGTTATCTCTACATGGTAGTAAACTAATTTGCATGCATCTAGAAAGATTTAGTTAGAAATTCATTAGATTTCATATAAACTTCAATTTCTAATTAAATTTCTAATTATTAGCTTAAAGGTCCACTTTCCTTTTCTCTATGGTTTATTTGTTTGTGTGGCTTACAGCTCTCTGGTATTCTCCAGCATATGATTAGAATCAAAACCTTGTAAAATGTGCTTTCTAAATAAAGTGTAATCAGTGAAATGAATGAATTTCTCAATTATACACATACTCTGAAGAGATTGCAGAGTTTCCTGGTGGCTCATATGGTAAAGAATCAGCCTGCAGTGCAGGAGATCCAGGTTTGATCCCTGGGTCGGGAAGATCCTCTGGAAAATGAAATGGCAACCCACTCCAGTACTCTTGCCTGGAGAAGCCCATGGTCAGAGGATCCTGATGGGCTACAGTCCATAGGGTTGCAAAGAGTCAGATCTGTCTAAGCAACACTTGAAGAGATAAAGAAAACACTGTCTTTAGCTCTAAAATAATGACAGGCAGTTTGCTAGGAAAAAAAAACCCAAAAAAACTAGAATGTCTTATCTAAAATTTTCCAAGATGATAAGAAAATAGGTGTTACAGTTAAAATTATGATGTCTCTCCACTGCTTATTTATGTTCATTTTCAGTATATATTGCTAACTCTTATTTTGTAGGCTGAGAGAGACTAAATAATATCTGGACAATCAACCCTCCAGAGGCTCAGATGTCATAGTGTGAAAATGAATGTCCTATCTGTTGCATTACACCCTCTAAATAAAACCCTGATTACCTATGCAACAAGGACCACAGAGGGCATAGAATAATATTATGAAATCAGTTATGCAATACACATTTAGAACAGAAGCATCTCTGCCCAAATACCCAGAAGGAAAAAAAGGACGTCCCCTCAAGGGCAGGGACACACAGAATCACTGCAAAGCTACCAAGAACTCTTCAATGCACTGCAAATTGGCCATCGTTATTTTAATGAGCTGGCTGTAATTTTTTAAAGCACTTGCTTTTGTAGGCAGATTAATAAACTCTTTTCTAATGGGGTCATTTGTTAATTTGCCTAAAGACTGTTTCTTATGACAAACGCCTAACAAGTTTGACGTTAGAATGCATCTTTAAAGTAACAGGGTCTGAAACTGACAACATTTTTGATTTCCTGAACGTTTCCATCATGTATTGTGGCTAAATTTTTCCCCATTGAAAATCTTCTCTTATGTTCAGATTATTAGTACCCTGAATTCTATCATTATTGTTTTATTTAGTGAAAATTTATACACACACACACACACATATATTTCTTTCAACTTTAACTTTCTTTTGTCGACTGAAAATATGCACAACATGAGTAGTGAGTTAAGTTTTATTTGGGGCAAAATGGATTACATGCAGAACCAAAGAATATTTTGTCAAGCATAAAAATATTACAAAAGAGCCAAGATTAAAAATTTGTATTGATTTAATTGGAAGAAGAAACTAGGTTTTTATAGAGGTGTGATTAAAAATTACAACTAGATAGATGAGATAATACATTTTAATAAACTTTAACACACTAATCACAGAAATAATTTGAAAGTTTTATGAGTTCACAATGTAAAAGAAAAAACATGTGTCTTAGCTGATACTTTAAATTAAAACTGAATATTGTTATGAAGGTCAAGACAGTTAATTCAATATGCCAACTGATTTGTCTGATCAAGTGTCATGTATTAATATAGATGAGATTTCAGATTCACCTATATTGCATGCAGTCTAGACAGGGGCTGAACTTACAGTGTCATAAATAACTTCTATTTTATTTTTGTGTTTGGGATATACATGGATATAGACAAAACACAAACCAGATGGAATGCTTAAGTAGTTATATTTTACCCTGGACTACTTTTTGCTATGCATTAATAGCTGTATTTAGAATCATTTCTGATTTATTTAGAACTTTGCAGCTGCATTTCTTATCAGGTAAAATATATGACTTCTCATATACCAGGAAGTCTTGATAATAGAATATTGAAAAATAAAACCATCACTGTTGCTGTTGTGAAAAAAAAAAAAAAAGTATAACTAACAAACCGGAGTTTTTCACTGAACCTGGATATAGATTACTGTTTCTAGACAGATCTTCTCTAGATCACTAGTTGCTCAGAATTTGCAGAAGTGTTAGTTAAAAAAGAAGGTGAAGTGGATTTTTTTTAGTCAAATATTTTTGAAACAGCCAGATTTCTCAGAGCATTTAAAATGCATATTCCAAAAAAAAAAAAAAAATGCATATTCCAGAGGTGAGGAGCCAAGATGGGGGAGGAGTAGGATGGGGAGAACACTTTCTCCCCCACAAATTCATCAAAAGAGCATTTAAACGTCGAGTAAATTCCACAAAACAACTTCTGAATGCTGGCAGAGGACATCAGGCACCCAGAAAAGCAACCCAACTCTTCGAAAGGAGGTAGGAAAAAATATAAAAGACAAAAAAAGAGACAAAAGAGGGAGGGACGGAGTTCCGTCCCAGGAAGGGAGTCTTAAAAAGGGAAGTTTCCAAACACCAGGAAACCTTCTCACTGCTGAATCTGTGCCGAGCTTTGGAAGCACAGAGGGCAACATAAAAGGGAGGAAAAATAAATAAATAAACAATTAAAAATCGCAGATTGTGAGCCCTACGGTAACTCCCCCAGCGGAGAAGCAGCGCAGACGCCTGCACACGACATTAGCAAGCGGGGGCTGGGCAGGGAAGCGCGGCGCGGGCTGTGTCCCTTAGAGTAAGAATCGGGCCCGAATGTCCTGAGTGCTATCTGAGCGAAATAATTTGGGCTAGCAAACCAGACTGTGGGATATCTTCCACGCAAAAAGCCAGCCCTAACCTAAGACACCACCAGGCCCGCGCACAGAACAAAGGACTGAACAGAGATAGCCCACTGTAGACCTTCCCCCTCAGGTGACAGGCAGCCAGAGCCGGAAGGGGGCAATCGCAGCCCCAGAGAGACACTATCTATAAAACTGTAAGCAGGCTTCTTTGCTAACTAAAACTTCTTGGGGGTCTGGACGGTCAACATCTGCCTGAAAAGGTGCGCTGGTTTTACACCCAGATAACCAAGTGGCGGGGAGGCAATAAGTCGGCAGTATTGGCGCTCGCCAAACACCTCATCACCTGAGCTGCTCGGATCTGGGAAGAGCACAAAACGCAGGCCCAACCGAGTCTGCGCCTCTGAGGACTACCCGAGTGCCTGAACCTGAGCGGCTTGGACCTGGGAGCTCAGCCCAGGGCCGGCCTCTGATTGTTCCCGGCGGAACAACCTAGAGCCCGAGCAGTGTGGGCAGGGAGGCTACACGCGCTGTGAGCGGGGGCAGACCCAGTGTGGCTGAGGCACTGCGAGCGCACGCCAGTGTTATCTGTTTGCAGTATCCCTCCCTCCCTCCCCACAGCGCGGCTGAACAAGTGAGCCTAAATAAAATAAAAAAAAATAGTGTCCTCCACCGTCCCCTTTGTGTCAGGGCAGGAACCAGACACTGAAGAGACCAGAAAACAGAAGAAGCTATAACAGAGGGAAACGCCTTGGAAGCCACAGGCCATAGATTAAAACCCTGTGGTTACTACGGATTACATAGGAAGGGGCCTATAGATCTTGAGAAATATAAGTCGGACTAAGGAACTAGCCAAAAATGAACTGAACCCACAATACTCACAACAAAACCAGATTAAGACCTAGATATATTTTTACGATCAATCTTTCTTTCTTTCTTTCTTTTTTATTAAATTTTTTTTTTAAAATTTTAAGTCCTCTATTGTCCTTTAATTTTCACTTTTATAACTATTACTCTGCAAAAAAAAAAAAAAAAAAAGACCCTATTTTTTTTTCTTCTTCAGCAAACTTCATATATATATTTTATAATTTTATAACCGTGTTTTTTTTTTTTTTCTTCTTTTCTTTAACATTGTATTTTTGAAATTCCAAACTCTACTCTAGATTTTTAATTTTAGCCTTTTGGTATATGTTATCAATTTTCTACCTATAGTTTTTTTCATAATTTCTGTGACTTTTTTTTCCCTCTGTTTCTTTCTCTTCTTCTTTTATATAACATCGTATATCTGCAATTCCAAACTCTACTCAAGATTTTTTAATTTATGCTTTTTGGTATTTGATATCAATTTTGTACCTGTATTTTCTTTATAATTTTTGTGACAGTGTTTTTGTTGGTTTGTTTGTTTTCTCTCTTTATTTTTCTTCTTCTTTTTTTTTTAACATTGTATTTTTGAAATTCCAAACTCTACTCTAGATTTTTAATTTTTGCTTTTTGGTATTAGCTATCAATTTTGTACCTGTAGTTTCTTTATAATTTTCGCGACCTTGTTTGTTTTCCTTTGTTCGTTTTTTGCCTCTTTCTTTTCCTTCTTCTTTTCCTTAAGATCGCATTTTTGAAATTCCAAACTCTACTCTAGATTTTTAATTTTTGCTTTTATGCATTTGTTACCAATTTTGTACCTTTAAGAACCCAATCTTCAGGACCCATTTTTCACTAGGGAATGAGATTACTGGCTTGACTGCTCTCTCTCCCTTTGGACTCTCCGTTTTCTCCACCAGGTCGCCTGTATCTCCTCCCTAACCCCTCTTTACTCTACCCAACTCTGTGAATTTCTGTGTGTTCCAGACGGTGGAGAACACTTAGGGAACTGATTACTGGCTGGATCTGTCTCCCTCCTTTTCATTTCCCCCTTTTATCCTTCTGGCCACCTCTGTCTCCTGCCTCCTTCTTCTCTTCTCTGTATAACTCCGTGAACATCTCTGAGCAGTCCAGTTGTGGAGTGCACATAAGGAAGTGACTACTGGCTAGCCCACTCTCTCCACTATGGATTCCACCTCATCTCATTTGGGTCACCTCTAACTCCCTCCTCCCTCTTCTCTTCTCCATGTAACGCTGTGAACCTCTCTGAGTGACCCTCACAGTAGAGAAACTTTTTATCTTTAACGTTGATGTTTTATCAATGGTGCTGTACAGAAGGAGAAGTTTTGAAAGTACTGTAAAAATAAGACCGATAACTGGAAGTAGGAGGCTTAAGTCCAAACCCTGATACCAGGGAACTCCTGACTCCAAGGAACATTAATTGACAGGAGCTCATCAAATGCCTCCATACCGACACTGAAATCAAGCACCACACAAGAGCCAACAAGTTCCAGGGCAAGACATACCAAGCAAATTCTCCAGCAACAAAGGAACACAGCCTTGAGCTTCAAGATACAGGCTGCCCAAAGTCACCTCAAAACCATAGACATCTCATAACTCATTACTGGACATTTCATTACACTCCAGAGAGAAGAAATACAGCTCCATCCACCAGAACATCGACACAAGCTTCCCTAACTAGGAAACCTTGACAAGCCACCTGTACAAACCCATACACAGTGAGGAAACGCCACAATAAAGAGAACTCCACAAACTGCCAGAATACAGAAAGGACACCCCAAACTCAGCAATTTAAACAAGATGAAGAGACAGAGGAATAGCCAGCAGATAAAGGAACAGGATAAATGCCCACCAAATCAAACAAAAGAGGAAGAGATAGGGAATCTACCAGATAAAGAATTCCGAATAATGATAGTGAAATTGATCCAAAATCTTGAAATGAAAATGGAATCACAGATAAATAGCCTGGAGGCAAGGATTGAGAAGATGCAAGAAAAGTTTAACAAGGACTTAGAAGAAATAAAAAAGAGTCAATATATAATGAATAATGCAATAAGTGAAATTAAAAATACTCTGGAGGCAACAAATAGTAGAATAACAGAGGCAGAAGATAGGATTAGTGAATTAGAAGATAGAATGGTAGAAATAAATGAATCAGAGAGGATAAAAGAAAAACGAATTAAAAGAAATGAGGACAATCTCAGAGACCTCCAGGACAATATTAAATGCTACAACATTCGAATCATAGGGGTCCCAGAAGAAGAAGACAAAAAGAAAGACCATGAGAAAATACTTGAAGAGATAATAGTTGAAAACTTCCCTAAAATGGGGAAGGAAATAATCACCCAAGTCCAAGAAACCCAGAGAGTCCCAAACAGGATAAACCCAAGGCGAAACACCCCAAGACACATATTAATCAAATTAACAAAGATCAAACACAAAGAACAAATATTAAAAGCAGCAAGGGAAAAACAACAAATAACACACAAGGGAATACCCATAAGGATAACAGCTGATCTTTCAATAGAAACTCTTCAAACCAGGAGGGAATGGCAAGACATACTTAAAATGATGAAAGAAAATAACCTACAGCCCAGATTATTGTACCCAGCAAGGATCTCATTCAAGTATGAAGGAGAAATCAAAAGCTTTTCAGACAAGCAAAAGCTGAGAGAATTCTGCACCACCAAACCAGCTCTCCAACAAATACTAAAGGATATTCTCTAGACAGGAAACACAAAAATGGTGTATAAATTCGAACCCAAAACAATAAAGTAAATGGCAACGGGATCATACTTATCAGTAATTACCTTAAACGTAAATGGGTTGAATGCCCCAACCAAAAGACAAAGACTGGCTGAATGGATACAAAAACAAGACCCCTACATATGTTGTCTACAAGAGACCCACCTCAAAACAGGGGACACATGCAGACTGAAAGTGAAGGGCTGGAAAAAGATTTTCCATGCGAATAGGGACCAAAAGAAAGCAGGAGTAGCAATACTCATATCAGATAAAATAGACTTTAAAACAAAGACTGTGAAAAGAGACAGAGAAGGTCACTACATAATGATCAAAGGATCAATCCAAGAAGAAGATATAACAATTATAAATATATATGCACCCAACACGGGAGCACCGCAGTATGTAAGACAAATGCTAACAAGTATGAAAGGAGAAATTAACAATAACACAATAATAGTGGGAGACTTTAATACCCCACTCACACCTATGGATAGATCAACTAAACAGAAAATTAACAAGGAAACACAAACTTTAAACGATACAATAGACCAGTTAGACCTAATTGATATCTATAGGACATTTCATCCCAAAACAATGAATTTCACCTTTTTCTCAAGCGCACAAGGAACCTTCTTCAGGATAGATCACATCCTGGGCCATAAGGCTAGCCTTGGTAAATTCAAAAAAATAGAAATCATTCCAAGCATCTTTTCTGACCACAATGCAGTAAGATTAGATCTCAATTACAAGAGAAAAACTATTAAAAATTCCAACATATGGAGGCTGAACAACACGCTGCTGAATAACCAACAAATCACAGAAGAAATCAAAAAAGAAATCAAAATTTGCATAGAAACAAATGAAAATGAAAACACAACAACCCAAAACCTGTGGGACACGGTAAAAGCAGTCCTAAGGGGAAAGTTCATAGCAATACAGGCACACCTCAAGAAACAAGAAAAAAGTCAAATAAATAACCTAACTCTACACCTAAAGCAACTAGAAAAGGAAGAAATGAAGAACCCCAGGGTTAGTAGAAGGAAAGAAATCTTAAAACTTAGAGCAGAAATAAATGCAAAAGAAACAAAAGAGATCATAGCAAAAATCAACAAAACCAAAAGCTGGTTTTTGAAAGGATAAATAAAATTGACAAACCATTAGGCAGACTCATCAAGAAACAAAGGGAGAAAAATCAAATCAATAAAATTAGAAATGAAAATGGAGAGATCACAACAGACAACACAGAAATACAAAGGATCATAAGAAAGTACTATCAACAATTATATGCCAATAAAATGGACAACGTGGAAGAAATGGACAAATTCTTAGAAAAGTACAACTTTCCAAAACTCGATCAGGAAGAAATAGAAAATCTTAACAGACCCATCACAAGCACGGAAATTGAAACTGTAATCAGAAATCTTCCAGCAAACAAAAGCCCAGGTCCAGACGGCTTCACAGCTGAATTCTACCAAAAATTTAGAGAAGAGCTAACACCTATCCTGCTCAAACTGTTCCAGAAAATTGCAGAGGATGGTAAACTTCCAAACTCATTCTATGAGGCCACCATCACCCTAATACCAAAACCTGACAAAGATGCCACAAAAAAAGACAACTACAGGCCAATATCACTGATGAACATAGATGCAAAAATCCTTAACAAAATTCTAGCAATCAGAATCCAACAACACATTAAAAAGATCATACACCATGACCAAGTGGGCTTTATCCCAGGGATGCAAGGATTCTTCAATATCCACAAATCAATCAATGTAATACACCACATTAACAAATTGAAAACTAAAAACCATATGATTCTCTCAATAGATGCAGAGAAAGCCTTTGACAAAATTCAACATCCATTTATGATCAAAAGTCTCCAGAAAGCAGGAATAGAAGGAACATACCTCAACATAATCAAAGCTATATATGACAAACCCACAGCAAACATTATCCTCAATGGTCAAAAATTGAAAGCATTTCCTCTAAAGTCAGGAACAAGACAAGGGTGCCCACTTTCACCATTACTATTCAACATAGTTTTGGAAGTTTTGGCCACAGCAATCAGAGCAGAAAAAGAAATAAAAGGAATCCAAATTGGAAAAGAAGAAGTAAAGCTCTCACTGTTTGCAGATGCCATGATCCTCTACATAGAAAACCCTAAAGACTCCACCAGAAAATTACTAGAACTAATCAATGACTATAGTAAAGTTGCAGGATATAAAATCAACACACAGAAATCCCTTGCATTCCTATACACTAATAATGAGAAAACAGAAAGAGAAATTAAGGAAACAATTCCATTCACCATTGCAATGGAAAGAATAAAATACTTAGGAATATATCTACCTAAAGAAACTAAAGACCTATATATAGAAAACTATAAAACACTGGTGAAAGAAATCAAAGAGGACACTAACAGATGGAGAAATATACCATGTTCATGGATTGGAAGAATCAATATAGTGAAAATGAGTATACTACCCAAAGCAATCTATAGATTCAATGCAATCCCTATCAAGCTACCAACAGCATTCTTCACAGAGCTAGAACAAATAATTTCACAATTTGTATGGAAATACAAAAAACCTCGAATAGCCAAAGTGATCTTGAGAAAAAAGAATGGAACTGGAGGAATCAACCTACCTGACCTCAGGCTCTACTACAAAGCTACAGTTATCAAGACAGTATGGTACTGGCACAAAGACAGAAATATAGATCAATGGAACAAAATAGAAAGCCCAGAGATAAATCCACGCACATATGGACACCTTATCTTTGACAAAGGAGGCAAGAATATACAATGGATTAAAGACAATCTCTTTAACAAGTGGTTCTGGGAACTCTGGTCAACCACTTGTAAAAGAATGAAACTAGAACACTTTCTAACACCATACACAAAAATAAACTCAAAATGGATTAAAGATCTAAATGTAAGACCAGAAACTATAAAACTCCTAGAGGAGAACATAGGCAAAACACTCTCTGACATACATCACAGCAGGATCCTCTATGACCCACCTCCCAGAATATTGGAAATAAGAGCAAAAATAAACAAATGGGACCTAATTAACCTTAAAAGCTTCTGCACATCAAAGGAAACTATTAGCAAGGTGAAAAGACAGCCTTCAGAATGGGAGAAGATAATAGCAAATGAAGCAACTGACAAACAACTAATCTTGAGAATATACAAGCAACTCCTACAGCTCAACTCCAGAAAAATAAATGACCCAATAAAAAAATGGGCCAAAGAACTAAATAGACATTTCTCCAAAGAAGACATCCAGATGGCTAACAAACACATGAAAAGATGCTCAACATCACTCATTATCAGAGAAATGCAAATCAAAACCACTATGAGGTACCATTTCACACCAGTCAGAATGGCTGCGATCCAAAAGTCTACAAGTAATAAATGCTGGAGAGGGTGTGGAGAAAAGGGAACCCTCTTACACTGTTGGTGGGAATGCAAACTAGTACAGCCACTATGGAGAACAGTGTGGAGATTCCTTAAAAAACTGGAAATAGACTTGCCTTATGATCCAGCAATCCCACTGCTGGGCATACACACTGAGGAAACCAGAAGGGAAAGAGACACATGTACCCCAATGTTCATCGCAGCACTGTTTATAATAGCCAGGACATGGAAGCAACCTAGATGTCCATCAGCAGATGAATGGATAAGAAAGCAGTGGTACATATACACAATGGAGTATTACTCAGCCATTAAAAAGAATACATTTGAATCAGTTCTAATGAGGTGGATGAACCTGGAGCCTATTATACAGAGTGAAGTAAGCCAGAAAGAAAAACACCAATACAGTATACTAACGCATATATATGGAATTTAGAAAGATGGTAACAATAACCCTGTGTACAAGACAGCAAAAGAGACAGTGATGTATAGAACAGTCTTATGGACTCCGTGAGAGAGGGAGAGAGTGGGAAGATTTGGGAGAATGGCATTGAAACATGTAAAATATCATGTATGAAACGAGAGTCCAGTCCAGGTTCGATGCACGATACTGGATGCTTGGGGCTGGTGCACTGGGACGATCCAGAGGGATGGAATGGGGAGGGAGGAGGGAGGAGGGTTCAGGATGGGGAACACATGTATACCTGTGGTGGATTCATTTTGATATTTGGCAAAACTAATACAATTATGTAAAATTTAAAAATAAGATAAAATTAAATTAAAAAAAATGCATATTCCAACAGACTAGTTTACAAAATTGTTGCTAATCTTAAGCTATTTTTAAAGTGTTTTTTCTTAGTCTATCAGAAAATTCAAGATTAGTGTGTTTTATGGGATGCACACAGACAAATACTGATATGAATACATTTATTTGATACACTTGCAATGTAATTTAAGGCTTTGGCCAACCAGGGGTAGTAGAAAGCTATTCAGTATAACTGAGGAAAGGACTGGAGGGATTACAACTATAGACTTGGTATTCTACTTACTGAAGTCCTTGGGGACTGCCCCAAGCCATCAGCGCTCCACAGAGAAGTTCCTTGGATGCCAACATGTACATAGATTATAGTATAGTAGGGACTCGGACATAAAGTGCATTCCATGGTAAACAAATACTTGAGTTAAGGATATGTTTGAAGCAGATTGCTACTATATTTTATAATCCTGAAGAAAGAAAGAGATAATTGTAGAATAATTGAACAGAAAACTGAATAGAACTCATTAAATGAGTTAATATGGGTAAAGTAATTTAAACAGGTCTGGAACATGGAAAGTGATATTTAAATGGTTGTTAAATAAAATAACAACATAGTCACAAGAGAGGAGAAACAAAGTTCCATAAACAAAGCGAGTGGAGGTGACAGAATTTCGGCTGAGCTATTTCAAATCCTAAAAGGTAATGCTGTGAAAGTGCTGCACTCAATATGCCAGCAAATATGGAAAACTCAGCAGTGGCCACAGGACTGGAAAAGGTCAGTTTTCATTCCAATACTAAAGAAGGGCAATGCCAAAGAATACTCAAACTACTGCACAATTGCACTCATTTCATGTTACCAAAGTAATTTTTAAAATTCTCCAAGCCAAGCTTCAACAGTACATGAACCAAGAACTTCCAGATATTCAAGATGGATTTAGAAAAGTCAGAGGAACCAGAGATCAAATCGCCAACATCCGTTGGATCATCAAAAAAGCAAAAGAGTTCCAGAAAAACATCTACTTCTGCTTCATTGACTACATTAAAGTTTGTGTGGATCACATCAAACTGTGGAAAATTCTTCAAGAGATGGGAATACCAGACCACCTAATCTGCCTCATGAGAAACATGTATGAAGGTCAGGAAGGAACAGTTAGAACCAGACATGGAAGAACAGACTGGTTCCAAAGTGGGAAAAGGAGTATGTCAAGATTGTACGTTGCTACTCTACTTATCTAACTTATATGCAGAGTGAAATAAAGTGAAAGTCACTCAGTTGTGTCCAACTCTTTGCGACCTCATGGACGATACAGTCCATGGAATTCTCCAGGCCAGAATACTGGAGTGGTAGCCTTTCATTCTCCAGGGGATCTTCCCAACCCAGGGATCAAACCCAGGTCTCTGGCATTGCAGGTGGATTCTTTACCAGCTGAGCCACAAGGGAAGCCCCTGCAAAATGCTGGGCTGGATGAAGCACTAGCTGGAATCAAGACTGCCAAGAGAAATATCAATAAACTCAGATATGCAGATGACATCACCCTTGCGGCAGAAAGCAAAGAGGACCTAAAGAGCCTCTGGATGAAAGTGAAAGAGGAGAGTGAAAAAGACACCTTAAAACTCAACGTTCAAAAAATGAAGATCATGGCATCTAGTCCCATCACTTCATGGCAAATAGATGGGGAGACAACAGAAACTGTGACAGGCTTCATTTTCTTGGGCTCCCAAATCATTGCAGATGGTGACTGCAGCCATGAAATTAAAAGATGCTTGCTCCTTGGAAATAAATCTATGGCAAACCTAGACAGCATATTAAACAGCAGAGACATTACTTTGCTGACAAAGGTCCATCTATTCAAAGCTATGGTTTTTTCCAGTAGTTATGTATGGATGTGAGAGTTAGACCATAAAGAAAAGGCTGAGCACCAAAGGATTGATGCTTTTGAAACATGTGTTGGAGAAGACTCTTGAGAATCCCTTGGACTGCAAGGAAATCCAGTCCATCCTAGAGGAAATCAATCGTGGATGTTTGTTGGAAGAACTGATGCTAAAGTTGAAACTCCAATACTTCGGCCACCTGATGCAAAGAACTGACTCATTGGAAAAGACCCTGATGCTGGGAAAGACTGAATGCAGGAAGAGAGTAGGATAACAGTGAATGAGATGGTTGGATGGCATCATGGACTCAATGGACATAAATTTGACACATTTCAGGAAATGGTGAATGACAGGGATGCCTGGCATGCTGCAGTCCATGGGGCTGCAAAGAGTCAGACATGACTGAGCAACTGAACAACAACAAGAAGAGGAAAGAGATCTAAATAGCTTGGAAATAAATCCAAATTGTATATATATTAAGCTATTTAAATATATATTTTATTTGAAATTCTAAATAGTTTTTTGTTGACATTTCCACTATGATTTACTTTCTCCTTCAATTGCAGATATTAAATTCAAAAAGTCATCTCATACTATCCTCTCTTTTGAATAAAAAATAGAGCTTAAATTGAAGCTCATATTGTTATATAATGTTTTGAGCATTTGCTATTTAGTGATCAGAGATCAAATTGCCAGCATTCGCTAGATCATCGAAAAAGCAAGAGAGTTCCAGAAAAATATCTATTTCTGCTTTATTGACTATGCCAAAGCCTTTGACTGTGTGGATCACAATAAACTATGGAAAATTCTGAAAGAGATGGGAATACCAGACCACCTGATCTGCCTCTTGAGAAATTTGTATGCAGGTCAGGAAGCAACAGTTAAAACTGGACATGAAACAACAGACTGGTTCCAAGTAGGAAAAGAAGTATGTCAAGACTGTATATTGTCACCCTGCTTATTTAACTTATGTGCAGAGTACATCATGAGAAATGCTGGGCTGGAGGAAGCACAAGCTGGAATCAAGATTGCCGGGAGACATATCAGTAACCTCAGATATGCAGATGACACCACCCTTATGGCAGAAAGGGAAGAGGAACTAAAAAGCCTCTTGATGAAAGTGGAAGAGGAGAGTGAAAAAGTTGGCTTAAAGCTCAACATTCAGAAAATGAAGATCATGGCATCTGGTCCCATCACTTCATGGGAAATAGATAGGGAAACAGTGGAAACAGTGTCAGACTTTATTTTGGGGGGCTCCAAAATCACTGCAGATGGTGATTGCAGCCATGAAATTAAAAGATGCTTACTCCTTGAAAGGAAAGTTATGACCAACCTAGACAGCATATTAAAAAGCAGAGACATTATTTTGCCAACAAAGGTCCATCTAGTCAAGGCTATGTTTTTTCCAGTGGTCATGTATGGATGTGAGAGTTGGACTGTGAAGAAAGCTGAGCACCGAAGAATTGATGCTTTTGAACTGTGGTGTTAGAGAAGACTCTTAAGAGTCCCTTGGACTGCAATGAGATCCAACCAGTCCAAACTAAAGGAAATCAGTCCTGAATAGTCACTGGAAGGACTGATGCTGAAGCTGAAACTCCAATAATTTGGCCATCTGATGTGAAGAGTCGACTCATTGGAAAAGACCCTGATGCTGGGAAAGATTGAAGGCAGAAGGAGAAGGAGATGACAGAGGATGAGATGGTTAGATGGCATCATGGACTCAATGGACATGAGTTTGGGTAGACTCCGGGAGTTGGTGATGGACAGGGAGGCCTGGCATTCTGCAGTTCATGGGGTCGCATAGAGTCGGACACAACTGAGTGACTGAACTGGTGACCGACTGATGATGATAAGAGTAGCTCTTTCATATTTCATAACTGCTTATTATTGCTATTGTTAATTTATTAAATGAATGTATGAAAATATCTTTGTATACATGTTTAGCATATCTATATAGAACCTGTTTTTTTTCTTGCTCTGAATCCATTAGGTTGACCAGAAATGCAGAGAATTTTTTCTTAAAATCAATGAAGCAAACTCTGTGGTATCTATACATTTTTTAAAAATGGCCTTAATTTTCTTAGCTGCATGTAAAATGTTTCTTGTACTTAATTTCTATAAGGTTGTATATTTTTACACAGTATTATAGTGTATATTCTATGTATTATACAGCTTACACAATGGTTAAGCATTAAATTAGATTCTAAGATTTCCTGTATCTATTCACTTTGTCTTACGTATATCAAAATATTCCAAAGTATTAAACATTTTACTGATCTTAAAAATATGAACTACAGCTAGCCATTTGTTGAATTATTTTTTGTTTACTCTTTGTCACAGACACTGACATGAAATATAAATACCATCTATTCTTAATTAAGAAGAAACATTCTAAGTAATTAAAAGTAAAAGAATACTGATTAATAATTAGCATTTTACAAACTGTCATGTCTAGATCAACTTATGGGTGATACATAAAAAATTTAATTTATGAAGAAAGTGATAATTTATTCTTCCTTGATTGGTCATTCTAATGCAAAGATATTTAACTTTCTTGTAGGATATTTCACATTAATAATACCCTTTGAAGATCTAAACTTAATTGACTCCCAGAATAGAGTATCATTCACATGAGTGAATCTTTTATTTGAAATTTAAAACCAACATTGTTTTCTAAAGAAAAGGTCATTTTTCACACTTGAATTATAAAGTAGCTCAGCTCTACTAATGAAAGCTATGAGTATAAACAGTGTCCAATTAATTTACAACTGAAAATAGAATAACTTTCCTCAACATCTTCAACTAATGAAACCAGATTTCTCGCTTAACTCAGCATAAGCCTCTCCACACCTATATCCTTCATTCAAGAGCCAAACAGATGTCTTGTCACTGCCTTGGTATTAAGGCTTTCTGCTTAATTAATGCACCCCCTTGCCTCTGGGAATTTTGGGGTTTGACCTGTTTCTTTTTCTATCTCATTGTGTTCATTTTGCATTCGCCCTTGTCAATTTCTTGCATGTGTACCTAGTATATGTGTCTATATGTGTGTGTGTGTATGTGTGTGTGTGTTGTATCTAACTCTTTGTGACCCCATGGACTGTAGACTGCCAGGCTCCTCTGGTCCATGGGATCTTCCAAGCAAGAATACTGGAGCAGGTTACCATTTCCTTCTACAGGGGATCTTCCCTACCCAGGGATCTTGTTTCCTGCACTGGCAGGCAGATTCATTACCACAGCACCACCTGGGAAGCCTGTACCTAATATATGTGTATATATGTACCTTGTCAAGAACCCTCCTACAATGCAGGAGACCTGGGTTTGATACCTGGATCAGGAAGATCCCTTGCAGAGGGGAATAGCAATCCACTCTAGTATTCTTGCCTGGAAAATCCCATGGACAGAGAGCCTGCTTGGGGTATACCCCATGGGGTCACAAAGAATCGGACAGAACTGAGTGAGTAACACGTCCACATGTTCACGTTCATATCCATCATGCCTTTTTCCTTCCTAACTTGTAAAAAAATATTTTAAAAATTGTGTTTGTAATTATTTATTCATAGTATTTGGCATGAAGGATTTCAGTGATCGCATATAATCATACCAGGTTGAAGAAAGTTTTTTAAGCGGGTTCAGGAAGTATGTTATTCTCAAAAAGAGAGTCAAAGACTAGTACTCAGATAATGGAGGATTTTTCCCCTAAAAATATATAATCAATATCTGTTATCTTTCTCTAGCTTGCTAATTTTATTAAGGAGAAAATAAACCAGGGTTAATTAAATTAACAGTGAGAAACTCTTTTTGTTCTGATGCAGTAGAAGGCTGGATATTATAGAGGGTCTGAAGCTTGGTTCATTTGGAAATCCTATAAGTTAGTTTTTCATTAGGGAAAAAAGTCTAACATATTTCAAGCAAAAAGGGATTTTAAAAATGGGAGATTAGAGACTTTTACAACTTTAAGAGGACTGAGGGAATCAGAGCAGAGAAGGCCATACTAATGTGTAGGAAATAATAAATTACAAAAACAGCAGGGAGATACCCCCAATGATCATAGATGTCTGAAGCTCTGAAGTGGGTAATTAGTAGGAGAATGCAGAGAAGCCCTGGCAAACCTTTTCTATTTAACTACCAGAGTTCACAGGCCTCACCAACTCTGGCTGGAACATTTATGGTTCTACCTCTCTTTCCAAATTTCACACATGGAAACTAAACCAGAATCCTCTATTATGTGAATTTAGAAAATATAGCTTCCAGTCTTCCAGCCCCAGCAGTGCAGGGGCAAGCTGTGACCGTGCTGATTACCAACATGTAACACTTGCCAACAGTGAGGCTGTATAGTGTCACTCTGCTTATCTAACTTGTATGCAGAGTACATCATGTGAGATGCCAGGCTGGATGAAGCACAAGCTGAAATCAAGATTGGGGGAGAAATATCAATAACCTCAGGTATGCAGATAACACCATCCTCCTGCCAGAAAGTGAAGAGGAACTAGAGTCTCTTGATGAAGGTGAAAGAGGAGAGTGAAAGAGATGGTTTAAAACTCAGCATTCAAAAAGCAAAGATCATAGCATTTGGTCCTATCTCTTCATGGCAATTAGATGAGGAAGCAATGGGAACAGTGAGAGACTTTATTTTCTTTTACTCAAAAATCACTGTAGATGGTGATTGGAGCCATGAAATTAAAAGATGCTTGCTCCTTGGAAGAAAATCAATGACAAACCTAGACAGTGTACTAAAAAAGCAGAAACATTACTTTGCCAACAGAGGTTTGTCTAGTCAAAGCTGTGGCTTTTCCAATATGTTCATGTATGGCTGTGAGAGTTGGACCATAAAGAAGGCTGAGTGTGTAAGAATTCATGCTTTTGAACTGTGACGTTGGAAAAGACTCTTGAGAGTCCCTTGGGATGCAAGGAGATCAAACCAGTCAATCCTAAAGGAAATCAATCCTGAATGTTCATTGGAAGGCGTGATGGTGAAGCTGAAGCTCCAATACTTTGTCCATCTGATGTGAATAGCCAACTCATTAGAAAAGACTCTGATGCTGAGAAAGATTGAAGGCAAGAGGAGGAGGGGATGACAGGATGAGATGTTTGGATGGCATCACTAACTCAATGGACATGAGTTTGAGCAAGCTCCAGGAGATGATGAAGGACAGGGAAGCCTGGTATGATGCAGAACATGGGGTCACGAAGAACTGGACACAACTGAGTGACTGAACAATAAAAACAAAGGTGGCTCAGTGGTAAAGAATCTGCCTGCTAATGCAGGAGACACAGGTTCAATTCTTGGGTCAGAAAGATATCCTGGAGTAGGAAATAGCACCTTACTCCAGTGAAAGTGAAAGTGAAATCGCTCAGTCGTGTCCAACTCTTTGCGACCCCATGGACTGTAGCCCACCAGTCTTCTCCATCCATGGGATTCTTCAGGCAAGAATACTGGAGTGGGTTGCCATTTCCTTCTCCAGGGGATCTTCCCAACCCAGGGATCGAACCCGGGTCTCCCACATTCCAGGCAGATGCTTTAACCGCTGAGCCACCAGAGAACCCCAGTATTCTTACCTGGAAAATCCCATGGACAGAGGAGTCTGGCAGGCTACAGCCCATGTGGTCACATAGAGTTGGGCATGACTTAGTGACTAAACAGCAGCAACAAATTTTGGTAAAACCATGTTGATGGCTACCAAAGTTGAACAGTCTCTGCAAATTATGAAATTAGCCTATAGCAGCCACTCTGTGTTGCAGTTAGTGTGTAAAAATGCTGAAGAAGAAAAACTGATCTTTATCTATGGCAGTATTTTTCTAATATGCTAAGAAGTATCAGAGAGGTTCATTATTAATATTACTATGACATTTCATTCTATGAGATATCTATGCATAGAAATGTTCATTTCAAATAATTAAAAAGGCTCAGAAGTATGTTTCTTCAGTATCATTGAAAATACTTCTGTGTTCTTACAGCATTGCTTTTTTTTCTGAAAATGTTTTCTTGTTGTTAGCATGTTTTACTCAGTTATTACTTCTCAGCAATGGCTAACCATATACAAAAGCTAATGGTATCAATAGTTAATAATATACAAATGACTACAGTATCAAAAAATTGAATTATGACCATTATTCAATACATATTTTAAAGTATCAATTGTTAAGTAGACACTGGGCTTTCTGTTAGAATTTCTAAGAGAGAAGATAACCATGTGACTCCAAACAATTTAAGCCTAGTGGAGAGGCTTGCAGACTAGTACAAGAACCAGTGGACAAAGAATGATACCCATCATTAATTTGGGCAGTCCAGAGGCTTTAGAATAGTATATGGGAAAAGGGTTTGTGAAAATCAAGTGCTGAACACTGAATTCTCTGAATTAAAGATTAGCAGTCCATGCCTCACTAGGGTATAGCAAACTCAATAGAACTTTCAGAGCTTCTGAAAGTGTTTCATTTACAATAAGCACTTGGGAAATGAAAGACTATAGTTCAGTTATCTTCTCAATATTATTGCAATCTACTCAAGATATTGTTAAATAAGACTGTAAGTTATTAAACAGGAAAATCCTGATCATTGGCAGCTCAGGATCTCTTAATGATGTTACACTAGAAGTGCCCTCATATCCATAATTCCATTAATGAGGCCTGTTTTTAGCTTGGAATCCAATTAGGCAGCACTGTTAGTTAACAGAAGTGGAATATAACTCCTCAGAGTTATAACCTAGACATCTACATTTTTGGTGACACAGGACACACATGGGCAGATTACAGAGGTCCTCAAAGTTTGTGGAGATGTTGGTGGAACAAGTCTCTGTGGAAATCAAGACATAATGCCCTGGTATAATTGAGAGTCCCTTGGACTGCAAGAAGATCACATCAGTAAGTCCTAAAAGAAATCAATCCTAAACATTCATTGGAAGAACTGATGCTGAAGCTGAAGCTCCAATACTTTGGCCACCTGATGTGAAGAACTGACTCATTGGAAAAGACCCTGATGCTGGGGAAGATTGAAGGCAGGAGGAGAAGGGGACGACAGAGGATGAGATGGTAGGATGGCATCACCAACTCAATGGACATGAGTTTGAGCAAACTCTGGGAGATAGTGAAGGACAGGGAGGCTTGGTGTGCTGCAGTTCTTAGGGTTGTAAAGAGTTGGACGTGACTGAGCAACTGAACAACAAATAATTGAGAAGATTTCTGAGCAATGCAGTAGTAGTAGTCACTCAGTCATGTCTGACTCTTTGTGGCCCCATGGACTATGGCCTTCCAGGCTCCTCTGTCCTTGGAATTTTCCAGGCAGGAATACTGGAGTGGGTAGCTATTTCTTTCTCCAGCGGATTTTCCCAACCCAGAGATGGAATCTGGGCCTCCCTTATTGCAAGCAGATTCTCTACTGTCTGAGCCACCAGGGAGAAATACATTAGGAATATTTAAAACTAATATGTAATGGCTCCCAAACAAGTAAGTGATTCAGTCCCAGAGAAGATGGTATGAGACATAATGACAATCAGCAAAACTTGAATAATACAGTGAGAAGAGACTGGGAAAAAATACATTTGTCTTGGCCAACTTTTAAAATATTCTTGTCCATGTTTTACTGAAGAGGAAGTGAAAGTTTGCATTGAAAACCACTTTTAAGTCCTTTGTAGTTTCATGTATATGTCTAATAAAGTAATATTATTACAAAATGTCAGTTCAGTCATCCTTGTTAACCAGAGTTCTGCCCAGTTATTGAGACCCATGGTCAGGGTAGACTCTCATGTCATATTATCTCATGATTCTGGTAACTGTAACTAGAGTACTAATTTCAGTTTGGTCATGCTATATGTTGTTCTTAGCAACATGTGACCCAGTTTTTGGAAAAATTTGCAAGCAAAATTAAATTAAAGCTGAACTATAAGAGAGATTTGTCATTAGAACAGAACTTTATCCTCAAAGCTTAAAAAAAGTTGGTAGTACTGTGTTAAAGAGCCTTAGATTCCCTTATTTGTTAAATTTCTTTCACACAAGGAAATCAATATTTGTGAAAACAATAATTTTACATGGGATTGATCAGGCTAAACAGTGATCTTCTGAGTAATGTTATTTTCAAATCCCCATTTGACTGAATAAAGACAAATAGCTAGAATGAAATATAATTTGTTTTATGTGATTTCTCAGCTTGAAGCAATTTATATATAATAATACATAAATCATCTGAAAATTCTGTTCAAAAAAATCAGTTTATTATCTTTTGATTCTTCTGAATCTTAATTTTTCTGATTAAGGAATTTTACAGTATAATAATAATTTGATAGCAATGTATATGTAACTTGTTTTATATAATAGTATAAATATATATTTACAACACAACATTCTATGTTATAGTAGTTAAACGAACATTGCATTTTCCTGTACAATGAAAAGCATGAAAAGACAAATATATTTTATAATTCATTTTTGCAACTTGAAAATGGGAAACATTTATTTGGGAATGAGTAGTAGAAATGGTATAGACCTAACAGAAGCAGAAGATATTAAGAAGAGATGGCAAGAATACACAGAAGAACTGTACAAAAAAGATCTTCATGACCCAGATAATCACGATGGTGTGATCACTCACCTAGAGCCAGACATCCTGGAATGTGAAGTCAAGTGGGCCTTAGAAAGCATCACTACAAACAAAGCTAGTGGAGGTGATAGAATTCCAGTTGAGTTATTCCAAATCCTGAAAGATGATGCTGTGAAATTGCTGCACTCAATATGCCAGCAAATTGGAAAACTCAGCAGCGGCCACAAGACTGGAAAAGGTCAGTTTTCATTCCAATCCCAAAGAAAGGCAATGCCAAAGAATGCTCAAACTACCGCACAATTGCACTCATCTCACACACTAGTAAAGTAATGCTCAAAATTCTCCAAGCCAGGCTTCAGCAATATGTGAACCGTGAACTTCCTGATGTTCAAGCTGGTTTTAGAAAAGGCAGAGGAACCAGAGATCAAATTGCCAACATCTGCTGGATCATGAAAAAAGCAAGAGAGTTCCAGAAAAACATCTATTTCTGCTTTATTGACTATGCCAAAGCCTTTGACTCTGTGGATCACAATGAACTGTGGGAAATTCTGAAAGAGATGGGAATACCAGACCACCTGATCTGCCTCTTGAGAAATCTGTATGCAGGTCAGGAAGCAACAGTTAGAACTGGACATGGAACAACAGACTGGTTCCAAATAGGAAAAGGATTACGTCAAGGCTGTATATTGTCACCCTGCTTATTTAACTTCCATGCAGAGTACATCATGAGAAACTCTGGACTGGAAGAAACACAAGCTGGAATCAAGATTGCCGGGAGAAATATCAATAACCTCAGATATGCAGATGATACCACCCTTATGGCAGAAAGTGAAGAGGAACTCAAAAGCCTCTTGATGAAAGTGAAAGTGGAGAGTGAAAAAGTTGGCTTAAAGCTCAACATTCAGAAAACGAAGATCATGGCATCCGGTCCCATCACTTCATGGGAAATAGATGGGGAAACAGTGTCAGACTTTATTTTGGTGGGCTCCAAAATCACTGTAGATGGTGACTGCAGCCATGGAATTAAAAGATGCTTACTCCTTGGAAGGAAATTTATGACCAATCTAGATAGCATATTCAAAAGCAGAGACATTACTTTGCCAACAAAGTAATGTCAAGGCTATGGTTTTTCCTGTGGTCATGTATGGATGTGAGAGTTGGACTGTGAAGAAGGCTGAGCGCCAAAGAATTGATGCTTTTGAACTGTGGTGTTGGAGAAGACTCTTGAGAGTCCCTTGGACTGCAAGGAGATCCAACCAGTCCATTCTGAAGGAGATCAGCCCTGGGATTTCTTTGGAAGGAATGATGCTAAAGCTGAAACTCCAGTACTTTGGCCACCTCATGGGAAGAGTTGACTCATTGGAAAAGCCTCTGATGCTGGGAGGGATTGGGGGCAGGAGGAGAAGGGGACGACAGAGGATGAGATGGCTGGATGGCATCACTAACTCGATGGATGTGAGTCTCAGTGAACTCCGGGAGTTGGTGATGGACAGGGAGGCCCGGCTTGCTGTGATTCATGGGGTCGCAAAGAGTCGGACATGACTGAGCGAATGATCTGATCTGATCTGATCTGAGTATCAATATTTAACTGTCATGAAAAACTCCATTTCAAGTATATTTGCTTACAGACCAGGAGGGGGATTAGTCAGAAGTGGGTTCCCTAGTGTATGGCAAGATCAGTATTTCCCAAAGTCAATTCTATAAAGTTCTAGCCTATCTATAGTCTATCTATCTATCTATATATCATCATCATCATCCCATATTGTGTGTTTGTGTGTGTGTTAGCCTTTATTAGAATAATTTGTTGTAAATCTCAGAGAACAGAATACTGTAAGTACAATTTCCTTGATTTATTTCACCTTTTGACCTCAGAGACTGACTTCCCTATGAATTCTTGTTGCTGTCTTTGGAATACCTCTGGGTTACCCAACAACCTCTCCCAACTGATATAAATTATATAATTGCTTCTTTAGAAATCTGTAAGGCCAAAAGCTAAAAGATTAAGCGAGGCAGGCTAAGTGATAATGTCTTCTCACTATATTAACTGTTTTGGTTCAAACCTCATGAGACTCAGCCTTGAGGGAATGTCTTAGAAACCAAGAGACACACACACACACACAAATATATATATATATATATATATATATATATATATATATATATATGTTTTTTCCTCTAGGCCTTAAAATTCATATGAATTCTCTAAAACTAGTGATTAATCTGAACATTTGAGAAATAAGGAAAAAACAGGGGAGCCTGGTGGGCTGCCATCTCTGGGGTTGCACAGAGTCGGACATGACTGAAGCAACTTAGCAGCAGCAGCAGCAGTAAATAGGAACAAAATTTTAAATAGTTTGCAGAGTTAGAGAGAGAGGTGATCCTGATATTTTGAAATTTTATGACTTTAACTCTCACAAAATAGATCCTTCATGAAAATGACACACTGTATGGAATAAATCTTGTGGAATTTTACAGACCGATAAGCTTTGCTATATATCTTTCAGTAATGTATGGATGTGAAAGTTGGACTGTGAAGAAAGCTGAGCACAGAAGAATTGATGCTTTTGAACTGTGGTGTTGGAGAAGACTCTTGAGAGTCCCTTGGACTGCAAGGAGATCCAACCAGTCCATTCTAAAGGAGATCAGTCCTGGGTGCTCTTTGGAAGGAATGATGCTAAAGCTGAAACTCCAGTACTTTGACAACCTCATGCAAAGAATTGACTTATTGGAAAAGACTCTGATGCTGGGAGGGATTGGGGGCAGGAGGAGAAGGGGACGACAGAGGATGAGATGGCTGGATGGCATCACTGACTCAATGGACATGAGTTTGAGTGAGCTCCGGGAGTTGGTGATGGACAGGGAGGCCTGGCTTGCTGTGATTCATGGGGTCACAAAGAGTCGGACATGACTGAGCAACTGAACTGAACTAAACTGAACTGACTATTACACAAAATGGGTTTCTTGATAGATTAAATAAAGTCCATTTTAAGAAACAAAATCTACAAGAAAAAATAGAATAAAATGATTTTTTTGTTTTAAATTTGCTCTGTTCTTTCAAGGGAAAACATTTTACCAAACAGACTGCATATTTTTTTAGAAGTGATAACTTAGTCTCCTCCACCCAGGCAAGGTCAGTTCAACCTCAGAAATGGTGATTTGTCTTTGACTGTGGCAAATTTTTGTCATCTCAAGGTGAGAACAAGAGGAGTAATCCAGCCCGCTATTTTGTTAACTTCCATTTCTCACTGAGATATAGAAAATAATGGCAAAGGAAGAATTCAAGATTCCAGTTCCTAAATCCTGGTTATTATTATTTGCTTTACCTTTTTATGTCTGACTAAATTGAAAACAATAATACTTTAGTATAATCTGAATAAGTGATTCAATATTATTATCATTGGGAAGACTCAGTAATTTTCTATGGAAAGCAAACCATAGATTAGAGCTCACTGCCAGCAAATGCCACTGGAAGCAAAATGTTGTGATCACCTGATCCCTAGCCCCAGCATTGAATTGAGCCAATAATTCTCTGGGTCATGTAGGTCAGAGCACTATCACATCCCTTGTTTCCCAGTCTAGTGATTCACCAGATAAGCATAAGAAAATACAAGTCTAGGGGGAAGAGAGAGCAGCGATTATAAAGATGGATATATACAAATGTTATATAAATGGTCATAAATTTTTGCCATCATAAATCCAAAATGAAACTTTAGAGCCAAATATGAAAAGATTCTGCTGTTAAATGACTTACAGTGAACTTCTGTTTTGAGCTTTAAAAACTTAATAGGGGAATCTTTGTCATAGTATTTGTTCTTAATGATATTTAAAAATAATTTTGAGGGAAAAGAGTTGAATCCTTTTTTCTGAGCTGGTTAAAATAGCACACATTCCTCCCCCGCCATCCCCTGATGTTTGGGGAAATTCTGTTATGGGAATTCCTTGCAGGCGCTATTGTCATTTTCCTCAGATGTAGTCACAGCAACCATTTGATTTTAATCATGCCTAATGTGTCATGATTTTAATTTTTTTATATGCAGGGAAAATCTTTCTATGAAAACAGGAATCACCCTAGAGAAAGGATTTCCCAAATACTACATAAACGTATTGTGAACCCATTGTGCTCCCAGGACTATTAAGCACACCTTATAATTGAGACAGTGACACTGTAATGGACTCTGGGCATTCATTCAGTTCAGTCCAGTTGCTCAGTTGTGTCTGACTCTTTGTGATCCCACCGACTACAGCACAGTAGGCTTCCCTGTCCATCACCAACTCCTGGAGCTTGCCCAAACTCATTCCATCCAGTTGGTGATGCCATCTCATCCTCGTCATCCCTTTCTCCTCCTGCCTTCAATCTTTCCCAGCATCAGGGTCTTTTCAAATGAGTCAGTTATTTGCATCAGGTGGCCAAAGTATTGGAGCTTCAGCTTCGGTATCAGTCCTTCCAATGAACAGTCAGGACTGATTTCTTTTAGGATTGATTGGTTTGATCTCCTTGCAGTCCAAGGGACTCTCAAGAGTCTTTGCCAACACACAGTTCAAAAGCATTAATTCTTTGGTGCTCAGCTTTGTCATATCCACACATGACTACTGGAAAAACCAAAGCTTTGACTAGATGAAGCTTTGTTGGAAAAGTAATGTCTCTGCTTTTTTATTATGCTGTCTAGGTTTGTCACAGCTTTTCTTCCAAGGAGGAAGCGTCTTTTAATTTCATGGCTGCATTCACCATTTGCAGTGATTTTGGAGCCCAAGAAAATAAAGTCTGTCACTGTTTCCAGTGTATCCCCATTTATTATTCAGCTCTTTAATAGTAAAATGTAAAAAAAATTAGAAAATTTCACTTCCAGATATCCGTGTACCTTTTTATAAATTACATATATTTATAGCTAGCATATTAAAAAGCAGAGATATTACTTTGCCAACAAAGGTCCATCTAGTCAAGGCTATGGTTTTTCCAGTGGTCACATATGGATATGAGAGTTGGACTACAAAGAGAGCTGAGTGCCAAAGAATTGATGCTTTTGAACTGTAGTGTTGGAGAAGACTCTTGAGAGTCCCTTGGACTGCAAGGAGATCCAACCAGTCCATTCCAAAGGAGATCAGTCCTGGGTGTTCATTGGAAGGACTGATACTAAAGCTGAAACTCCAATACTTTGGCCACCTCATGCAAAGAGTTGACTCGTTGGAAAAGACCCTGATGCTGGGAGGGATTGGGGGCAGGAGGAGAAGGGGACGACAGAGGATGAGATGGCTGGATGGCATCACCAACTCGATGGACATGAGTTTGAGTGAGCTCCGGGAGTTGGTGATGGACAGGGAGGCCTGGCTTGCTGTGATTCATGGGGTCGCAAAGAGTCGGACACGACTGAGTGACTGAACTAACTAACTAGCATTCTTATTATGTTATTTTCTTTAAAAACATGGGCAGGAATTCTACATTAAAAAGATAAATGTAAATTAAATAATATTTTAAAGTATTCTTAGTTATAATTAATCATCCAAAATATCCAGTGACAAAAGTATGGTTATAATTGCTTTATATTTTTGAAAGTTTGATTTAATATTTTGTGGCAAGGTGATGGAAACCCTAATTCTAAGATCAGCATTTTTCTGTACTTCATTTTAGTAGTTGATGTACCTGTAAAAACATAACTTGTTAAAAGATACATAGATCTGAAAGACTTTATACCATTGATATAATTCATTAAAGCAGGACGCCCATTTTTTCAACTATAAAAACTGTAACAAAAAAATGGCTCTAAATTTTTAAATTTCCTGCTTTTAGTTTTTGTTACAAGTTTATTATAATGCTAATGCATTTTCCTATTGCTAAAGAATGCTTTCAAAACTCACTACTCTCCATTTAAAAAGTTAAAACATTCAGTTTTCTGACCCCATAACAATGTAGATTTGAGTAATTTAGAAATGTCTCACTTTAAGTATTAAAGCTCAAAAACAATTCAAGATATTTTAGGAATCTCATTATAGCAAAAGTTTTCTTTTCCTCATTAAAAAAAATACCATTGAAAGGAGAAAGTAGGTAAATATAAATATAAGTAAGTTAGGTAAATTTATTCCTCACTGGAGTATGTATATGGAGGTTGAACAGAAATAGAATGTGCATCATGGTAGTCCAATTTTCATTGTCAGAGAAAGAAGTTATAAGTAAACAAGAAGTGGTTAGAATAAACCCTGTGGTACTGGACTAGAGTCAGACAGAACAGTGTGAATTCATGTTTATTTAATATATGTATGCAGATAGTGGGCTTCCCTGATGGCTCAGACCTTAAAGAATCTGCCTCCAAGGCAGGAGACCTGGGTTTGATTCCTGGATTGGGAAGATCCCCTGGAGAATGGAATGGCTATAATTCATCCTGGTATCAGACCTTATGAATGTAGAGAATGTGGGCAGACCTTTATTCTTGCCTCAGCTCATCCAACACTACAGAATTCATACCTGCTAGAAAGCCTTGGTGTTAGGGACATAGGAAAGCCTTTATGTGAAACTCATGCCTCACTCAATAGTAAATAATGCATAATGTAATGTAACTAGTGTCAGAGAACCTTCATTTGTCCCTTCCATTATGGAATATCAGGTAACTCATACCAGAAGAAAATTCAATAAATGTGGGAATACTTTTTGCCTCATACTCACTGTTTACTAAGAGAATCAGGGAGTTTATACTGAAAAAAAATTTAATATGTATATAGAAAAGCCTCATATTACAACTCAAAATATGTTAAACTATGAGAATTCTTAATAGAAAATGACCCTATTAAAGTACTTTGTGACTGTGCCTTTTGCCATTTACCTTACTTAACATTATCTCACTTCCACCAATTATTGACTATACAACATTGCACAAATTATGCAATGTCTGAGTTCCTCAGTTTATTTACTTTTAAGCAGTGATAATTATGTGTACCTAATAGACTTTTTGTGAGAACTGTTAGAAATTTTACATAAAGCCCATGCTCAATAAATATTAGTTATTGTCATTAATTAATAACAGTATTACTGTTAAGGGCATGTCCTAGGGTGGCTCAGACTGTAAAAAATCTGCCTGCAATGCCAATGAACTGGGTTTGAACCCTCAGTCAGGAAGAGCCCCTGGAGAAGGGAATGGCAGCCCACTCCAGTATTCTTGCCTGGAGAGCCCAGTGGACGGAGGAGCCTGGTGGGCTGCAGTCCACGGGGTTGCAAAGAGTCGGACACTACTGAGAGACTAAGCATACATACCCACTCCAGTATTCTTGTGGGGAGAATTTCGTCGACAGAGGAGTGTGGCTGGCTGTAGTCCATGGGATCACAGAGAGCTGGATATGACTGAGTGACTAACACTACTACTATGCAGATAAAAGACACAGCAGTTAATACATATATGTATACAGAAGATAGTAAATGCATACATTTCCCAGCTCTCTCCACCAAGAGATCCTTGAAGCAGTAGCAATTAATGTACTTAATTCCTGGACTTATTTTTAAATACCATTCTCTAATAACAGGAACCAGTGCTCCCTGGAGAAATAGCTGATTTTAAAGTTGGGGCAGGATAATACCATCTGAGGTCGGAGCATGTCTAAATGACACAGAAGACAATCTGAAAAAGTTCCTAAGGGCCAAACTGGAACAAGTTGATAAACAAAATAAATAAGCTTAGTATTGGATCAAAAATCCAAAGAATAAAATAAATATTAATAAATCAACACTGATATAAATAATCGAAAAATAAATACATTGGAGAGAAGGGACAAATAATAACTATAGAAGTATTTCAAATAATAAAGATTGCCAATATTAGTAAGAAGATTTTTATATAATAAATGTAGAAGGTGTGAGAAAAGTAGAAAATCACCCTTAGGACATTGTGATGATAACTGCTGCAGGCACAATCCATGGGTGAATGCTAAATTAGTAGGCAAAACTTTAAGGAGAATAAAAATATTTGCATGGCCACAAAATATCCTTCTTCCCAAGTATTATTAGTTATAATAATTCATATACTTTGATAATTATCCCTCTAGAAAGTGATGTTTAATTCCCCTTCCTCATGTTTAGGCTGGATCCAGGGACTCACTTTCTTTTTTTATTGGTAATATCTTTATGTTTTAATTTCTATTTTTTAATAAAGCATAGTTGATTTACTGCTGCTGCTGCTGCTAAGTCGCTTCAGTCGTGTCCGACTCTGTGCGACCCCATAGACGGAAGCCCACCAGGCTCCCCCGTCCCTGGGATTCTCCAGGCAAGAACACTGGAGTGGGTTGCCATTTCCTTCTCCAATGCATTAAAGTGAAAAGTGAAAGGGAAGTTGCTCAGTTGTGTCCTACTCTTAGCGACGCCATGCACTACAGCCTACCAGGCTCCTCCATCAATGGGATTTTCCAGGCAAGAGTACTGGAGTGGGGTGCCTTTGCCTTCTCTGAGTTGATTTACAGTGCTGTGTTAGTTCCAGGTATACAGCAAAGTGATTCATTTATACATATGTATAATTTTTTTCAGATTTTTTCCCTTATGAAAGTGAAAGTCACTCAGTCGTGTCCTACTCTTTGCGACCCTGTGGACTATACAGTCTGTGGAATTCTCTAGGGCAGAATACTGGAGTGAGTAGCCTTTCCCTTTTCCAGGAGGTCTTCCCAACCCAGGGGTCTAACCCAGGTCTCCTGCACTGCAGGCGGATTCTTTACCAGCGGAGCCACAAGGAGACCCCAAGAATACTGGAGTGGGTAGTCTATCCCTTCTCCAGGGGATCTTCCCAACCCAGGAATTGAACCAAGGTCTCCTGCATTGCAGATGGATTCTTTACCAACTGAGCTATCAGGGGTTATTACTAAATATTGAATATCGTTCCCTGTGCTATATAGAGGTATTTGTTTGTTATCTGTTTTGTATATAACAGTGTATACATATTAACCCCAAGCTCCCAATTTACTTCTCTCCTACCTTTTCTTTTTAAGAATTTCCCATGGTTTGTTGTGATCCACACACCCGAGGCTTTAGCACAGTCAAAGAAGCAGAAGTAGATGTTTTTCTGGAATTCTCCTGCTTTTTCTATGATCCAAGAGTTTTTGGCAATTTGATCTCTGGTTCCTCTGCCTTTTCTAAATCCACTTGTACATCTGGAAGTTTTCACTTCACATACTGTTGAAGCCTAACTTGAAGAATTTTGAGCATTACTTTGCTGGCATGTGAAATGAGTGCAATTATGTAATGAGTGCAATTCTGCGGTAGTTTAAACATTCTTTGATGTTGCCCTTCTTCAGGATGGGAACAAAAATTGATCTTTTCCAATCTTGTGGTCATTGCTGAGTTTTTCAAATGTGTTGGCATGTTGAGTGCAGCGCTTTAATAGCATCATCTTTTAGGATTTGAAATAGCTCAGCTGGAATTCGTCACCTCCACTAGCTTTGTTCATAATGATGCCTCCTAAGGCCCACTTGACATTACACTCCCTGGAGTGTCTGGCTCTAGTTGAGTGATCACACTGTCATGATTATCTGGGTCATTAAAATCTTTTTTTGTATAGTTCTTCTGTGTATTCTTGCCATGACTTCTTAATATCTTATGCTTCTGTTAGGTCCATATCGTTTAGTCCTTAATTGTGCCCATCTTTGCATGAAATATTCTCTTCATATCTCTAATTTTCTTGAAGAGATCTCTAGTCTTCCCCATTCTATTGTTTTCTTCTATTTCTTTACATTGTTCACTTAGTTAGGCTTTCTTATCTCTCCTTGCTGTTCTTTAGAACTCTGCATTCAGATGAGTATATCTTTCCTTTTCTCCCTTACCTTTCACTTTTCTTTTCTCAGCTATTTGTATGTAAAGCCTTCTCAGACAACCATTTTGCCTTTTTGTATTTTTTTTTCTTGGAGATGGTCTTGATCACTGCCTCCTGTATAATGTTACAAACCTCTGTCCATAGTTCTTCAGACACTCTATCAGATCTAATCCCTTGAAATTATTTGTCACTTCCACTGTATAATTGCAAGGGATTTTATTTAGGTCATACCTGAATGGTCTAGTGGCTTTCCCTACTTTCTTCAATCTAAGTCTGAATTTGGCAATAAGGAATTCATGGTCTGAGCCACAGTCTCCCCGTCTTGTTTTTGATGACTATACAGAGCTTCTCCAACTTTGGCTGCAAAGAAGATAATCAACCTGATTTCAGTATTGACCATCTGGTGATGTCCATGTGTAAACTCATCTCTTGTGTTATTGGAAGAGGGTGTTTGCTATGACCAGTGCGTTCTCTTGGTAAAACTCTACTAGCCTTTGCCCTGCTTAATTTTTCACTCCAAGGCCAAACTTGCCTGTTACACCAGGTATCTCTTGACTTCCTACTTTTGCATTTCAGTCCCCTGTGATGAAAAGGACATCTTTGTTTGGTGTTAGTTCTAGAAAGTCTTGTAGACAACAAACCATAACTTTGTTGTCTATGTCTGAGAATCTGTTTCTGTTTTGTATATAAATTCATTTGTATTGTATTTTAAACTTCACATATAAATGACATCATATGATATTTATTTTTTTTTACTTCCTTCACTTAGTGTGATAAACTCTAGGTTTTTTCATGTTGCCGCAAATAGCATTATGTCTTTCTTTTTTATGTCTGAGTAGTATTCCATTGTATATTTATTTATACCATGTATTCTTCAACCATTCATCTGTCCATGGATTCACTTATAAAGAATACAGTTAAGGAAACAGAAAGACAGTATCTCTGTCATGGAGAAATCTGGCAGACCACCTTAACCAAGTATCAAGGTTAACATTGCTAGTAATAAGTCATTTTGATAGTCAATACCCTCTGATGTAAAGCAATGAGAATAGGCCACCAAAATCCATAACCCAAGTCTGATCATGAGGAAACATCAGACAAATCCAAATCAAGGGATATACTTCAAAAGTATCAAGGTCATGAAAATAAAGAAAAACTAAGAAGCTGTCATAGATTTGAGGATTGCAAGAGACTAAGGATACTTGGTGTCCTGGGTTAGATTTTGCAACAGATATTGGACAATAATGGGAAAAACTTGGAAAATCTAAATAGAGTCCGTATTTCAGTTATTAGTGCGGCACTGATGTTAATTTTTTAGGTTTGATAAATATACTACAGTTGTGCAAAATATATTGTGCAACACTATGTACTATCATTACAATTTTTCTGTGAACCTAAAATTATTTTCAAAGTAAGTATTTTAAAATCACATCACCTCATAGTGTTGTAATTAGCATTATTAAGTAATTTAATACATGTAAAGCTCTTAGAACTGATCACATATAATGTTTTTAATAAATATCAGCTGTTATTTTATTTTTAATTTTATTTGACAGTCATATCTGTAAACAGAAGAGATAAAAGTCTTTTTTCCATTGGATTGACTGAGCAGTCTACTAATATCTTTTCTGGTATTCAATTGAGGTACTTTGTGAAGTACAGAAAGTTATAAAGAGAAAAGTAAAATAATTTTAATTGCAGAATCTGGACAGAGCCACGATTGACTTAGTATTCTATTCCCTGTCAGCATTTTCTAGTATAAATATGTGTATGAAATATGAAATATTGTGTATATGTATGCAATATAATAAAGATAGTTTTTCACCAAGTCTTTCAAAAAGGATAACTACAGTAAGAGTATTGGATGAATCACAAACTGGAATCAAGATTACTGGGAGAAATATCAATAGTCTCAGATATGTATAGTTGACACTACCCTTATGACAGAAAGCAAAGAGGAACTAAAGAGCCTCTTGATGAAGGTGAAAGAGGAGAGTGAAAAAGCTGGCTTAAAACTCAGCATTCAAACAACTAAGATCATGGCATCTGGCCCCATCACTTCATGGCAAATATATGGGGAAAGAATGGAAACAGTGACAGATTTTATTTTCTTGGACTCTAAAGTCACTGCAGACATGACTGCAGCCATGAAATTAAAAGATGCTTGCTCCTGGGAAGTAAAGCTATGATAAACCTAGACAACATATAAAAAAGCAGAGACATCACTTTGCCAACGAAGCTCCATATAGTCAAAGCTACAGTTTTTCCAGTAGTCATGTACAGATGTGAGAGTTGGACCATAAAGAAGTCCGAGTGCTGAAGAATTGATGCCTTTGAACTGTGGTGCTGGAGAAAACTCTGGTGAGTCCCTTGGACTGCAAGGAGATCAAACCAGTTAAACCTAAAGAAATCAACCCTGAATGCTCATTGGAAGGACTGGTGCTGAAGCTGAAACTCCAATACTTTGGCCACCTGATATGAAAAGCCAACTCAGTGGAAAAGACCCTGATGCTGGGAAAGATTGAAGTCAGGGGGAGAAGGGGGCAACAGAGGATAAGATGATTAGATGGCATCACCGACTCAGTGGACATGAGTTTGAGCAAACTCTGGAAGATAATGACGTACTGGGATGCCTGGTGTGCTGCAGTCCATGGGGTCGTAAAGAATCAGACACCACTGAGTGACTGAACAACTATCAGGGTGTCTTCCTCAGAAAGGGTATCAATGCAAATTAACATTTAACACCTAATATGTACCATACCATTTTTTAAATAATTTATGTTTATAATGTAATTTCATTTAATCATCACAGCAGTTTTTTTATTTTTTTTTTCTGCATTGTGCCTTCATTGTGGCACACGGGCTTTTCTCTAGTTGCATCGCAGGGACTTCTCTAGTTGTAGCATGTGGGTTTAGATCCCCCAAAGCACATGGGATTTTAGTTCCCCAACTAGGGATCTAACCTCTGTCCCCCCCATTTTAAGGCAGATTCTTAACCACTAGACTACCAGGGAAGTCCCATCAGAGCAGTTTCATAATAAAAATGCTTTAATTATGAATCTGATTTTGCAGAAAAGCAAATGCCTTCACTTCTAGTGTGTGGGGGACCATGGCTTGACCACAGGAGTCTGCTTGACCACAGAGTCCACATTGTTAACGCTAGGCTCTGCAATCATCTACTCCTCAGTATCCAGTCTCCATGGAAGACTGCTTCCAGGAATTCCCTCAGATACCCAAATCCACAGATGTGTGAATCTTTTATATGAAATGGTATAGTATTTGCAAATAAGGTATGCACATTCTCTCAAATACTTCAAATCATCACTAGAGTACTTTGATATACAATGTGAATGCTATGTAAGTAGTTGCAAATTCAAGTTTTGCTTTTTTGGAATTTTATAGACCCTTTTTTCAAATATTTTCAAATCCACAGTTGATTGAATCCATGGATGTAGAATCCACAGATATGTAGGACCATTTATACTGCTTCCATAAATCAGCTTTTAGAAGGTACATCAGGCAACTACAAACTTAAGTTACAGCTTGAATTTGATGGGCCCCCAGGGTATAAGGAAATGGTGCTAGTTCCCCAGAGTCCTGACTGATTTTACAATCTCTCTCACACACACACACAGAAGTCGCTCAGTCGTGTCTGACTCTTTGCGACCCCATGGATTGTAGACCACCAGGCTCCTCAGTCCATGGGATTTTCCAGACATGAATACTGGAGTGGGTTGCTGTTTCCTTCTACAATCTTTCAGTTTGTCCTAAATCTCAGCTAAATACCAAGGAAACATTTCCTGCATTTTACCTGGGAAAAGTGGTGAATTGGGTTTTACTCCACCTTATCCTGCAAGTGGAATCCTTGGAGTCACAGCTGGGTATGTGAGGAGTTCTAGTTGATGTCCCATCTTGGCAGGCTCGGTACTGGGACGTGTGTGGACCTTCCTGTTTCCACTCCTGACAATACATATCTGTAAAAATGTTGAAACAATGAATAGAAATACCATAGACTATATCTGAGTCTTTTCCTCTAAGGAATAAGAAGAGTTCAAAAATACAATATTTTAAGTTTCATAAAGAAGCTTATTCTGATGTTTTGGAGGAGAAACAGAAGCTGAGTAATACCTGCTGCCATGAACATATACTTTGAAATAAGAAGTGAATACAAGTCCACAATCAAATCCATAGTTTCTTTTCATTATTTCCCAAAGGACCTTAGCTGCCAAATATCGAAAATAAGATTTTCTTTGTTTGTGATGTGAGGTGGTGGTTACAGATAAGAAGTTGATTCCTAGCTGATTAAAAAACTTTTTCTGGCTGAAAATATCAGGAGTAGAAATAAAGAGTGCAATTATTTATACATTTATTGGCAAAATTGGCACATGTTGAGTAGTGCTTTTCTGAGTAGCTTATTCTCGATGAACAGCACCATGTGTTAAATTGAGTTTGAGTATTTGTGGATGACTGAGCAAAATTTATTTTCAAGCTTGGAAGCTTTCTAATTGACTGTATAACCACATAGTGTAATTGATGCTGTATGTTAAAAATAACTAACCTGAATATATTCAGTATTTTTTTCCTGTAGTAGGATAAAGCCACCTGAGTATAAAAATAAATTCAAAGAGGCATATATATGATAATTTAAAGGTAATATTTATGTTTTTAGGCACAAATGATTCAGTCACTTCATCAATTCCAAATGGTGCCATGCTTATTATAGTACTTGAGGTAATATAATTTGTATGACTTGGTCTTCTTTCACCTGCAAATTTTTCGGTTTTGACTACAATGTCCTCAAATTAGCATCATGAGAAAAAAGAAGCTCTACTGATCTACAAGTACCATCTTCTCCTCAAAAAGCTTCCCTGGTTGGAATTCATCTTTCCCCTAAGCTATTTCAAGATTTAGTGTGGCACACTCATATTACACATGCTGTGAATATAGAAATAAAGCAATAGGTTTGTATCACAGCTATATACGTAATTATACCCCACTGTTTGTGATTTTCAGAGAAGTGCATTTTTATTAAAGCAATCATGATTAGAATTATTAGAATATACTAACCAGAATTAAAATAATTATTTCTACTTTATGAAAAAAACATATTTTAAGTGTTTTTGCACTCTGCAGCTACCCAAGGCTCTGCCCATAATGAGGTGCTCACTAAGAACCTGCTAAATAAGCAAATTAATGAACTTGCATCCTTTTATTAATAGACTGTATCTTAAGAAGGTAGAATAGTAATGCAGTCCTCTGAGCTGACAGAAGGGAAAGACTTTCTTTAGCATGCTAAACCAACCCACTTATTTAATCAGCCTGCAAACTCAGTGTTAAATACAGCTCAACAATTAGCAGAGAGAGTTCTGTATAGACAAATATTAAATTTTTAAATGAGTCTTTTCATCCCTTAATGCTGAATAGCATGGTTGTGCTACCTTTTTACCATGGCAGTTATAAAATTTAATTGTACAAATAACTCTTACTATGTGTGCTGAGTTATTTTTATTCATATTCTATAAATCAAGGAAAATGTATAACTTGGTTACTTATACAACAGAATATCCAAATAATATAACCATAGAATAATTTTCATAGTAGCCTTTAATGTTCTTTTAGCAAAATTCTGGAGACCCTGCTACTTCAGTATTAACATTTTATGGCAATGGCACCTTTTTTTCCCATTTTTGGGGAACAATAGAATCACCTGGGGAAAGGTCAGCAAAACTGTTCATCATGCTTGTCATTCATTGACATTAGACAGCTGAAGGTTAAGACCATCAGACATATGATATTACATAAAGATACAGTACAGGTTTCATTGCCAGGATACACTTTCCATTCAAAAACTTTCTTGTATTTTAAAAATGCACTAATATATGAGCCATTAACTTATTGGTGGTTTATGGAGCATTAAAAATAACTAAGAATATAAGAGATTTTTAAAAGGTAAGGAAAGCCATGAGGCAAGAAAAAAGACTGGACAGATAACCTACAATACAAACATATAACAAATATCAACTGGACAGATGCCCAGCTTTTGAATTTAAAGACCACTAAAAGGACATTTCTGTAGAATGTGATGTTTTGAGTACACAGTGCTCCACTGTAAACTAAAACAATAATGTCAAATTTTAACATTTTCAATGGGGCTTCCCAGGTGGTCCAGTGGTTAAGAATCTGCCTACCAATGGAAGGGACACAGGTTTGATCCCAGATCTGGGAAGATCCCACATGCCATGGAGCAACTGAGCCCGAGCACAATTACTGAGCCAGCACTCTAGAGCCTTGGAGCTGCAACCACTGAGTCCATATGCACAACTAATGAAGTCCGTGCTCCTAGAGACCGTGCTCCCCACCTAGGGAAGCCCGTACACTGCAACAAAGAGCTGCCTCCATTCGCTAGAACAAAAGAAAGCCCACACGCAGCAACAAAGACCCAGTGCAGCTAAAACGAAACAAATCTTTTTCATTGAATTTATTGTCATTTAATGACTCTTTAGCATTTTTTATAAAAACTTAATGGCTTTAAAATTAATACACACCCCTCTTAAGTTATTAATAATTCAAAAGTCAACATCTCTTCTTTTCCAAAGATGCTACCAGTTCTCATCTTTGTGTCAAGACTCACCAAGTTAAAAATTCACGATCCCACAATTTGTATTATCCAGAGTTTAGGACCAACTAATTCATTGTCTTAAATAGACACAAATTATATTGCAGCTCTGGGTTGTGACAATGAGCTCTTCCAATAAACAAATGATTAAAGAACAAATAAAGAAACATTCCTATGTTTTAAATTCTAAAACATAGATGAAAATAAAGCCAGTCTTGCTTGTGGATAAGCCTGGGTAAACATTGGATCTGTTTAAGAGGGAGTATGGCTCCAATTCTCAAGAGTACAAATGTAGCTAAAAGCCTTGAGAGAGCCTTTTAAAAGCTGTTTCAAATGTATTTGTACCATCCGCGTGAAATAGCAGAAGTCAGTGATGGAGCTAAAAGCAAGCATTTTCAGAGTTCTGTTGTCATCCTTTGTGTCAGGTGAGATCTCACCAGAACTGGCACTGTGGACCACAGATTTCCTTTCTGTGTGTATGGTAGACAGTGAGAGAAATGGGCCAGGATTGCTATCACTCTTCTTCATGTAGATTTGGAATATGGACATATTACGCCCTTCTGAATTCCAAACATAGGGAGATTTATTATATTTCATATCAGGGTGATTTTAGAATGGTGTAACTCTTTCAGAAAGACTTTTTAGTTCATTCTGAAAGACACACCTACAGTCTTGGTGTGGTTGCTGAAGGGAGCAGGTCTATAAGACCAGTTTTTCCCTGTGCTAAATAGGGAGGATTATCCCAGTGAACAGAAGAGACATATACCTCATGTCCTCATTTAGTATCATTAGGTTTTTCTTATACCCATGCTTTAGCTTATAAAGTGCTTAGAAGTCTTGAGAAAACTCTATCAGGATATTCAACCTAAGAAGATATTACAATCAGCAGTTCATAAATCCAGTATTCCAGAATGTGATAATTAGTCACAAGAAAAACTGTGGATCATTTCCTCTTTCTATAGAGTCAATGAGGTTAATTGTTAAGAGTGACAGAGCAAGTTAATAGCAATAAAGATAATTCCACCTTTAGAACCATTAACAATTTTCAGTGTTCATAACAACTTCACAAATGCTATAAAGCCACAACAGTTTAAAACTGCAGGCTTCTCTGTGAAAAATCTAAGGAACGAAAATAGTTGATAGTGGTTGCTGATGTTTCTTGGATTGCTCTCTAATCTTTTCTATTGTCTATATAGCATGTAGGAATACTAGTAAATAGTAGTAACAGCAGCAGTAGCGGCAGAAGCAGTGACAACAGTCACCATAAAAACAGTAGAAGTATTAGCAGTAGACGCACAGCTATAGCAGTAGCAGCAGCAGCAGCCACGGCACCAACAGTAAGGGAAATAGCAGCTTTAATAGCAGGAGCAAAAGGAGGACTTAGAGGCAAAGGGGGGAAAAGAATATATTCATGACCTAGGTCCTGTATTAATGTATTAAGTACTTACAAGGCATTAGCCCATTTAATGCTCAGTTCTATATTTTCTTTTTAGTATTAGGAGGGAGTTTTAAGGTATTGATAAATATAAATTTGAGAACTCATCCCCCAAATACAGTGTATATCTTACCTACCATAGTTCTGAACCAACTGATTTATGAGAGAGATGATGGCCAAATATATATACATATATATATTTATATAAAATATATATATATATATATTTTACTGATAGAGGTGACATAGGAGAATTTTATTTACATAGGTGAGCAAGTGAGTTTGATCCCCTGAATTAGACAGATGACCTCCCCTGGAGGAGCAGATTTGAGTGTATGTTTCTTTTTTTTTTTTTTTTTTTTAATTTTATTTTATTTTTAAACTTAACATAACTGTATTAGATTTGCCAAATATCAAAATGAATCCGCCACAGGTATACATGTGTTCCCCATCCTGAACCCTCCTCCCTCCTCCCTCCCCATTCCATCCCTCTGGGTCGTCCCAGTGCACCAGCCCCAAGCATCCAGTATCGTGCATCGAACCTGGACTGGCAACTCATTTCATACATGATATTTTACATGTTTCAATGCCATTCTCCCAAATCTTCCCACCCTCTCCCTCTCCCACAGAGTCCATAAGACTGTTCTATACATCAGTGTCTCTTTTGCTGTCTCGTACACAGGGTTATTGTTACCATCTTTCTAAATTCCATATATATGCGTTAGTATACTGTATTGGTGTTTTTCTTTCTGGCTTACTTCACTCTGTATAATAGGCTCCAGTTTCATCCACCTCATTAGAACTGATTCAAATGTATTCTTTTTAATGGCTGAATAATACTCCATTGTGTATATGTACCACAGCTTGCTTATCCATTCATCTGCTGATGGACATCTAGGTTGCTTCCATGTCCTGGCTATTATAAACAGTGCTGCGATGAACATTGGGGTACTCGTGTCTCTTTCCCTTCTGGTTTCCTCAGTGTGTATGCCCAGCAGTGGGATTGCTGGATCATAAGGCATGTCTATTTCCAGTTTTTTAAGGAATCTCCACACTGTTCTCCATAGTGGCTGTACTAGTTTGCATTCCCACCAACAGTGTAAGAGGGTTCCCTTTTCTCCACACCCTCGGTATGTTTCTTAAGACACCTTCCTCCCAGAGGAAGAAAACATGGGAGGGCTGTGCTGTGCAGGCGGCTTCTCCTTCCACTTACCAGTCAGATGGGTTATTCCATTCTCTTAGGGCAGAAAGAATGTGAGGCTGGAGACAGGGTAAGAGTGAAATACTAATAATCACTTGGAGGGGGAAGAACTGTCCTCTTGTCCTGCAAAGTTTTCAGGTTTGTTGGTGCTTGCCTAATCTGCCAGTAGTTGCTGTTGTTTAGTTGTTCGAGTCTGTGCAACCCCATAGACTGTAGCCCACCAGGCTCCTCTGTCTATGGGATTTCCCAGGCAGGAATACTGAAGTTGATTGCCTTTTCCTTCTCCAGGGTAGTCATCCTGACCCAACAATTGAACCTTCATCTCCTGCATTGCAGGTGGATTCTTTCCCACTGAGCTACGAGGGAAGCCCCAAGGTGCCAGTCTTGACCATTAATTCAATACTCAAGGTGTGCTGAAAGCTCTCGCAAACTATGAGGCTAACAAACCATCAAGGAGTCTTGCTCTCTTTCCAATAAGTTTATTCCCTCTATGTACATCTCTGAGGTTTGGGCTATGCCTTTGAGACCACTGGTTGACAATACAGATTTTGCCCTAAGTAGGCTTTAACTCAATACACTTGGGTCCTTTCTCAGAAGATTAAACATTATATCACATGATACACTAAAAGAGAAAAAGCTTACTTCGTTATATTGTATTATTATAATATTATATTCTTCCAGGGTGGTAAAATTTTTATTAGATTTTCCATTAGCCTTTGAGTCCTCATCTATTTCCATCCATCATAGCAGATATTTCTGGAGCAACCCTCCCTTCGAATACAGGGTAAGTATTGACCTGGTAATAAAAGGAGAAGATATCTTTTGAGGATAAAACAGGACCAGATCTGAAGTGGTTAAGGGTGTATTGAGAAAGAGCTAAATGGGCAAAAAATATCTGAAACTGGCTGTTGGCAATAACAGATGTTTTCTTACAGAAGAGTGAATAGAAGCACTGCCCAGACCAAGTGTGACATCATTTCCACACTTTAATGAATTGTCTTTAAAGGACAAGATCAGTCCTGTCAAAATTTAAAGTGCTAAAGGATTTGACTACTCTCACATGTTAATCTTTTCTTTTGTTTTTGAAAGTGGCAATTTGGTCCTTTTTCAAGGCCACACTTTGTGTACCTTGTTTACTTCAAGATATGGCAAGTAACATGTCATGCAAACCAGATATAATTTAATCTCTACTTGATTTCCTTAATTCAAATAAAGAGAGGATGAATTATCTTACATTGCCTAAAATACATCTTCCATAAATAGAGCATTTATAAAAGTGCTGAGTTTGTTATTCAAAATTGAAATCAGAAGATGTTCATTCATCTGAGCCAGTGTCTTCAATGTCTATAATAAGAAACTGTTCTTGTGGGACTACCTTGTACTGGATTTGATATTCCCCAGAAAGAGACATAAAAATTATTTTGAGTGTGAAGGGTAAATCTTCCATATACACCTACTCTTTCAATTCCTTTCTTCCTTATCCTAATGAAATCATTTAGTGGTTCCACTCGTGGGTCGTTCATACTCAGCATTTAAGAAAGAGACCCCCAATGTTAATTTTAAATCCTTTTCTTTCCTTCTTTTGGGGTAGAATATGAAGCATCAAGATTTGACCTGTCTCTTAACACTAAAATTATGTAAGGAAGGAGGAAAGATTAACTTGTTAAAAGAGCATTCAGCAGTTTTTAACAATGTGCCTGAGACAATGCTATTAATAGAACATAACCCAGGATTCCAAGATAGTAGAATTTGGTTATAATATGTGATCTAAATTGTATTTCAGGCAAACAATTTAAGCAAAATTAGGAAAGATTATGTGTGAGCAAAGAGATAAGTAAGAATGAGGGAGTCTAATATTTGAGGATAAATACATGGATGTTGGAGTGTTCCTGCAGTTTCTGATATGAGTCATTTGCATCATAATATATCATTAAATGGGCTTCCCAGGTGCCACTGGTGTAAAGAACCCACCTGCCAATGCAGGAGATGTAAAAGATGGGGGTTCGATCCCTAGATTGGGAAGATTCCCTGGAGGAGGACATGGCAATCCACTCCAGTATTCTTGCCTGGAGAATCCCATGGACAGAGGAGCCTGGTGGGCTACAGTCCATAGCATCTCAAAGTGCTGGACACAACTGAAGCAACTTAACATACACATCATTAAATGAGTCAAAAATAATACCAACTAGAAAAATATCTTGGGTGATGGAGTCAAGATATTGAGTTTAATTCTGGACACAATTTGAAGTGTTCCTTGGGTATTACTATGAAAATTACCAACGAGCAGTTGAAAATGTGGATCCTGTGCTCAGTAAAGAGGTTGTTGTTGTTGTTTGGTCACTAAGTCCTGTCCAGCTCTTTGTGACACCATGGACTGTAGCCGGCCAGGCTCCTCTGTCCATGAGATTTCCCAGGCATGAATACTGGAGTGGGTTGCCATTTCCTTCTCCAGGGGATCTTCTCGACCCAGGGATCAAACCCTTGTCTCTTGCATTGGCAGGTGATTTTTACTGCTGAGGCACCAGGGAAGCCCCAGTAAAGAGGACCTGCCTACAGACATAGATTTAGGATTCATACCTTTCTTAATATTTGAAGAATAATTAGTAAGGTCACTACACCCATAACTGGTATAATACCCATAAAGAAAATAAGACAAAAAGCTGTATATTTATACATGAAAATTGGTAAAATAATAAGAAAGATTTTAGAAGCAGTGTGCTTCAAAGAATTCTGAAGATCTAAGTAACTTTAGGGACAACTTTCAGTAAACAGGCTACATATAATATCAGACATATTCTTGCTAAGTTTACAGTAAAATAAAGTTTTATATTAAGTGCATGTATACTAAATCATTTCAATCATGTCCAACTCTTTGTGACCCCATGGACTGTAGCCCATCAGGTTCTTCTGTCCATGGGATTCTCCAGGCAAGAATACTGGAGTGGGTAGCCATTCCCTTCTCCAGGGCATCTTCCCAACCCAGGGATTGAACCCACGTCTCATACATCTTCTGCATTGGCACGTGAGTTCTTTACCACTAATGCCACCTGGAAAGCCCTTTATATTAAATACTTTGAGACAAAAGGAAATAAGAAACAGCTATATGGATATATTTTGTTGGATGCTCATGGTAACCTGAGCTATAAATAATATCTCAGAAGTGAAGGTTTGCAATGCACTTTCCTCATTAGGTGCAGACATCCATTCTTCTGTCTTATTCAGGTTACACTTAGGAGGCATTGATTAACTATTCCTAGCCAACAGGATGGCTCAAACAGCTGTCTATGAGTCAACATGCTGTATACATTTAGAGTTTTGTCCGTAAAACTTTTTATTCATAGGGTCATAATGAGTCCCTCTGTATCTGTTCAGTTTTATATCCACTTTCAACCATAAGTCCACTTCTAAGTGCCCAATTGGCAACTCAATCACTCTTGGACAAACTTGGATACAGTGAATCTACAGCAAAATAAACATCTGATTTTTTATCAGAGGAGGTAGTGGCCTAGTTACAAAGTGGTAGTAGATGTGTCTCAGAAAAAAAATATTTCTAACTCCATACATCAAACACATTTATCTACCTCTAAGCAAAAAATGGCAACCCACTCCAGTACACTTGCCTGGAAAATCCCATGGAAGGAAGGGCCTGGTGGGCTACAGTCCATGGGGTCGCACAGAGTCGGACATGACTGAGCGACTTCACTTTCACTTTTCACTTTCATGCATTGGAGAAGGAAATGGCAACCCACTCCAGTGTTCTTGCCTGGAGAATCCCAGGGACGGGGGAGCCTGGTGGGCTGCCGTCTATGGGGTCGCACAGAGTCGGACATGACTGAGCAACTTAGCAACAGCAGCAGCAAACAAAAAGTAGCCAAGGTGACTACCTAACCCCTGTGAATTTACCTACTCTGAATTGGAAGGTGAATTTACAATAGTATTAAAAATTCAATTTTCTTCCTAGATGCATGGAGAAACTGTTATTTTTGTCAAGGACACAGATAAAATCATTTAGTAGAATTCAAAAATATGGAGCAGGAAGTTGTATGTTGAGTGTGGAGGGGTGTGTGTGTGTGTGTGTGTGAATACATCTAACTTGACCCTTTTAATATAGTCAAGATTGCTAATATTCTCATTAGGAGGGAAAGGGGGAACATCTCATATTACAGATTAGAAAACTGCGAGTTGAAGCATTTGAGTAACTTTCACTTACAGAACAAACTTCCTATCTAGTTGACTTTGTATCGCATCTGGCACAGTGCCTGGCCATCAACAAGCCCATCAAGAAGTTTGCTGTGACTAAATGAATGACTAAGTGAATATACACTAATTTGCCTGGTTACAAAAGGAAAATTGAACTCAATATTTATCTATAAATAGCATCACTTTTTTTTAGTACACAGTAAAGAAAATAAGAGCATGCTGATTTTCCCTGAAGAGCATAAATCCTAATCCTTGCATTTTTGTGAATGATAGCATACTACATGGATCATCACAGCTTGAACCACAAAGATCAATAAGAACACTGCACTCTATTTTTCACCATCTCTTGTACACAGTGCCAATGCAAGTCAGTCTATTAAATTACTAATTTCCCTCCATATACATAAGAATAGGCATCTGGACTCTTTGATTTGATAGTGCTGGCATAAGTTTGATTGAATAACTTGAAAAACTAAATGACTGAATGTATCATAATGGCACTTTATGAAAATAGCTACTTAATCAAATATTGTAGTCTTACATAATACCAATTCACATTTCATGCCATGAACTCTAAGTTTTACATTGTTATAAAAATGGTTTTCAGTATTGTATTATTCTCCTGACATCTATTGCTTGGACAGATTTTAATGGTGAATTAAATCAGTTATGTAGATTTGAAAGTGACCTCAGAGAAATAAGAGAAGCTCAGAAAATGTCTTCTAACTAGATCTTTCTCAGTTTTCAATGCTTCTGAGAATGTCCCTTCGGGCACCAATGTTTCTACAGTTTAATACAACCATGCATTTTTATTCTGACAATACAAAATGCGAAGAGCTTCTTTGAATGCCATTTAAGAAATCTAATCACTTATAATAATTATCATCTAATATAATCTTATAAGGAAATAGGAGAAAATATTTTAAATATAAAATTCTAATTCTGCAAATTTAAATTAAGAATTCTTACCTAAAATAGGCTTTTATTAGTTTTAAGAGGTACAAACTACTATAAGGTCAACCCTTTTAACTGACTAAACCCTTTTAACTCAAGAAAATACAGTAGGCCAACTATTTTGCTAATGAAATCCCCGAATATAACACTATTTTGTTGAAGAAAATAGTTGGATACCTGAATTAATGGCCTCATGCATTTTCACAAACATTTCAGTTTTTCATCAGCACAGTGGATTTGACTGAACTCCTCTGCTCTCTCAGCAAAATAAGTGTTCTCAAAAGCATATTGTTCATTTGTCAATAACAACATAAATTTTTCAGTTTCTGACTTTATTCTGAGAACACAATGTACTTTTATCCTTTCCCCATCAACAACAGACTTCATATTTTGACAATGGAAAGGAAATGAATTGTACTATATTGTGTCCAAAATCACTTCAGAAATTTTGTTCTTTTGGCATAACATGTATTTTTTCCCTAGAATATAAAAAGCTCTCCATGATGTAAGTGCATGGTTGGAACTAATTTAGAGTTACTGAGGCAATGCATAAGAAATAATCAACTGTGTAATCCCAGTTTATACAACACTCAGCTAAAAGGAATTCTCTGTAGTAGTATGTAGACACAGCAAGAAAGGTTCAGTGGTAAAATTTCTAGCACTAACCAACAATTATAGCTCAATTCATTTGTGTAACTCCTGGGTGGTCTCACTTATTTCAAAACTTATATTTTCTGCTTTTCAGATTCTCAAAGGTGTATGGAAATATGATAGATATACCTGACAAAACAACTTGGTCAAACTTCCAGGATCCTCCATTTGACTCAAATATCCACAAGGAAAAAGAGTTTTATATTAGAACAAATCTTAGACAAAAGACTTCAAATATCATATAATATTTTAAGATAAGAGGAATCTTACAAAGAAACTTTGTTACTTCCTGCCTTCTCAGGCTCATTTCCACTAATTGATACCCATGCCCCAGTCTATTTAGGGGATGTTCCATCATCTAAATATGCCTTCTCTCTCATAAATCCAAGCCTTCTTTCCTGCAAGAACTCAGCATTGAATATCATTCCTCTGAAACTTTTGGCCAATTCGTAGTTCTGTAAAACTCACCACCAACCTCATCTCTTCTCAAACACCTTCCCTGACCTGCTCAGAGTCAGAGCTATATTCTGGGTTACTATAGCTTCCTGGGGGCTTCGCAAGTGGCTCAGTGGTAAAGAATACACTTGTCAATGCAAGAGACATGAATTTGACCCCTGGGTCAGGAAAATACCCTGGAGAGGGAAATGGCAACCCCGGTATTCTTACCTAGGAAATCCCAAGGACAGAGGAACCTGGAAGGCTACAGTCCATGGGGTCACAAAAGGGTCAGTCATGACTGAGCCACTCAACAGTAATGTCTTCTTGTACATACCCTTTTAAAGATTTTCTTATGCTCTATTGTTTACTTACCTACTATTATTACTTGACTTGTGTTCCTTGAGGGCCAAGGTAGTATGTCTTTTTTTGAAGGAATTAATCTCTTCCATCTCTCCACAGCCCTTAGTAAGATGTTCCATACTCAGTAAATCCTCAGCATATGCTATCTGATTTATTGATGTCTGATTTATTGAAATCACCATTATAAAATCGTGTACCCATGAAATATTAAGATATTTATAATTTATGTTACATCTGTTTTTAAAAAGTATGAGGCAGCTTTAAACTATACCTACGGAAATATATATCACCAACACAAGACAAGGTAACCAAATTGAATTGTATGAATCTCATTAAGTTGTCATTTACTTCATCATCTTTGGGTATGTGAAATTATAAATTGGACATTAAACTTTAATGTAAAATTTTTTTAAAGTTATGCTTTATCTTCTATTAGACAGAAAGTGAGAGCGAGTGTGTTAGCAATGCTTCGGAATTTCACATCGCAATGTCAAGTACCAAAAGGAAGGGGGACAATTGAATAACATTATAACATCATTCTAGGAAATAATTCTTGTCAAAAGTGTTTCCAGTGGTGATTCTTGATTTAGTTATTTTGCCAGATGGCTGTGTCAAGTTATGTATAAATGAATATTGGTTTTCCTATAAAGGGAGGAAATTAGCAAGTAAATCAAGTATGAAGAATTCTTATGAGAGGAGTCTTTAAAGCTGCAAAATCTTTTAAAAGCAACTCATTTCCATATAGTCTTACATAAAAGAATACGGCATGAACGCTCATTACGAAGAGGCCAACATATATTACCCTTGATTACTAGGAATTCTGTGATAATTTCAGAGAGGAAAAGTTGAAGTTAAGATATTTTGTAACATGTGAAGATTATTAACAGTGAGAGAATGACGGAAGATATGAAAAGAGAAGAAAATATGGGCTTTTTTTTTTTTAATCCTAGCTTAGAATAATATTTTCACTTACCCATACCAATAGAAAGCTTTTCAACCTTTTCAGATAGTGGATCATGCATAACTGTATTTTAAAATACATATGAAGTTTTGATACTATCCAGTTAGTAATATGTAATGTGTTGCCAGGGTTATTTAAGACTATTATCTGCATAACATGTCCTGTGTTAATTACACAAAATTTTGATTATACCTACCAAGCTAATATTTTCCTTTTTGTGGCCTTTATCAATTTATAACTTTACCACCCACTCACTTGTAGTACTTAAACCATATTTTCCTTTATTTCTCTCACTCACCTGTCTATACAACAATAACAACAACAAAGGAAGGCTTATAACAGAGAATACTCCTCACTCCTCCAACTGGCTCCAAGGCTAAAATCATATTCGTTGCCTCTTTTGCCAACCATTCTAGTTTCCTGTCAGCTTCAAGTTTCACTTCTGGGCTAGGTTGCTTACCTAAAGGGGAAGTTATTGAGGAGTCTGAGCACCTGGTTACTATGGCCTTGTCAAATGGTAATTGCTAATACCCTCCATTCATGATTAATACCAGGTATAGAAGTACCAAGAACTGCCCTAGTGACTTCCCTAAATTCCAGATATACTCCTACACACCAATATTACATAGAAGCCACTCTACTGAAAAGTAGCATCAGTTACACTGCTATGATAATAATTCTCCTTTAAACTCAAGACAATGAGGTGAAACAAACCACGAACGACTAGGTGGCGGCCATAGCATTAGGTTAGGTGGAACCCTTACTGTATTACTTGGTAGAAGTTTCTCCTACTGGGAGCCAGGATCTTTAATCTGGTAGATCATGAAGCTGAGGAAACTAAAGACATAAATTCCCCAAGTGAGCTACAAGGAGTGAGGTTGAGAGGGTTGACAGATGCAATGAATGTCCTACCCACAACCCTCACCCTCAATACCCCAGCACCTAGCCTGACTTCCAGCTGCCAAGAACTTCCTTTCTTTGCCTGAATGCCAAGGAATTAATTAAAGCTTCCAGGAGCAGTCCTCAACAATTTACCAATTAGCATTATCTATGAATATCCCAGATACCTTGCTTCTTGATGGTATAACTCTGAGTTACAGGTTTATGTGAGTTCAATTATTCCACTAGATGCAAGCCTATGATCCATAGTGATAATTGTGAAATAGAGCAGTGTTTTTGACTCCCTTCTCCATCTCATCTCCTTACACCCTTACTAGGTGCCCTTTGCCTCTCCAATACTTACCTCAGTGTCAGTATGTGGAGAAATCCACATTAATTCAAAAAGGCCACTTGTAATTCTAGTCTTTGTTTATTGATCATAGCTATTAAGATAATGGAAGCATGTATTGTTACTAGCTCAAAATATGAATCACATTGTGAAAGACAATGTCCTAAACTTACAATAACATTCTTCCTGGTACTAATATTTGGAGATTTAAGAAGCATTGAACTTGCTATCATTCTAGTTGCTTCTGGATGATGCAGTATACTCCAAGAACCAAAGGATTCTATGGTCATGTGTTCACTGTTACACAGTCTCATTATTAAGTGGGCTCCTTGGTTGAGGAAATATTACATGGGATCTCATAATGATAAATCAAACACTCTGTGAGCACTTGACATAGTAATTCTGAGGGACTATGAACAGGGACAACAAACTTCTGCATAGAATATTATAAGTCTCAGTAAAGGTGAATTGCTGCCTCCCTCCTTGGTTAGGTAGAGAGTTGAATGCAATCAACTTGCCATGCAGGGACTGGCTTGACTCCTTGAGGAGTGGTACCTTACCAAGACTCAGTGTCAGTTTCTATAGCCACTGACAGGTCACATGTTTCAAAACAGCATTAGGTAAATCAGCCTTGGTGAGAAGTAGCCCAGGCGTTTGGCCCATGGAGAGTCTTAAATCCCTTCTACTATGGCTATTCTGACCACGAACCCTTTGTGTAAGCACTAGAGTGGCCAAGTAGAGAGCTAAGTAATAACATCCCGTGGATGTCATCTTTTCTACCTAACTATTGAGAGCCTCTCCTAAAGGCTCTGTGGCCATAAGAATCCTCTAGGCAGAGTTGTAGGTTTTTGTAGTTGAAAGTCCGTGTAGCTCAATGTGTTGAGTGCCAAGCAGTGTAGAGAGAGTGAAAACTGTGGCTGTGATGGACACCATATAATACGTTTTTTATTTGATCTTCCTTGCAACCTCTCAAAATTCACTGTTATTTTCTTTTTTAAAGCGATTGGCTTAGAAAATCTAAACAACTTCCTTGTAAAACTTCAGTATTGTAATTCTAATTGCCATACTCCTTTCACTAAAGCCCAGCAACCTCTAGAGTTATCCAACAGACGATTTCCTCAATGAATTCCTCTTTGGTTTCAGAAGAGTGGATAGAATTTTGATCATAGCTGGGCCTCAATTCTTCCCAGAATAGGTAATTTAGATAGTAAGAAGACATTAAGAAATGTTATAGGAAATGTCAGAGCTTCCAATAAATCTCTAGAAAGCTGAACAGAAGCCATGTTTCTGTGCAAGCTGAATGAAATTACTTTCTGGTGAGAAATCAGGACAGAAAAAGAAACTTAAAAGATATTCTTTCAGGGAAAGAACCAGTATGGACAAGTCAGAAAGACACAGGTCTTCCCCAGATACATACCGCGAAATGGTAATTTAGTGTCAGCCTGCTATGTGGAATGTGTAGGCAGCACAATTGTTTTGGTTGACATTCCCATTCCTTCTTTTATGTTTAAAACTAAAGACATGAGTATGCAGGGAAAATGTCAAACTATCCAAAACCAGAGAGAACATGGAAGGCTGAAAGCTATCTCAGAAACAAACATACAGAGCCTCATACTGTGGGGAAAAAAAAGAATTTTGTCCCTGATACCTGGTTGTTTGTGCTGATTTAGAGTTGAGTTAGAAGCAGGGTACAAATCTCAGAAGGATGGAATTCTCAGCTTGGTATTTCATTACCAGAAATGTACTCTCTGCTTGAAGAGCTGTGTACCTCACAAAGGCCAGCCTGTGTATGGTGGCAATTCAAGGAAATGGTCCAAGGGGGGGGAAAAAAAAAAAAAAAAAAAAAAAAAACCCTCCAATTTTGGGTTTTTGAATAAAGTAAAAATCAAGATATTTTAAAATTGTCATTTTAAATTTCTGACACTCTCAATAACCTCCCCTCACACTCTCTCCTTTTACCATTGATAATTTCCTAACAAAATTTGCAGGACATCCTGTCTCTGTCTTTTCGACTCCTTTGTACCTGTTCTTTCTTCCTCTACTTTCTTGGTGGTGATGTTTTTCTCTTTTGAATAATTCTTATTTCAAAAAAATAATTTTTGCTTTTGTTACACATTCATATTTTTCCTCATGTCTTTGTAAGACATTAATATCTGTCCTTGTGCCCAAGAGATAGAAGACTGTATACATTAGAAGTAAACCCACATCCTGTTCCTGCTAGGTTCCTAGTGAAGACATTACTGAAATTTTAAAGTTTGCCTTATTCCTGAAACCATATTCTGAGGAGTATTGCCTATATTGAGGTTTGTAAATTTGGTCAGAGGAGTTCCACTGCTCAATAGTCTGTACCCAGTAGTGATTTCCTGGTCCCTCGCACTCCAAAAACCTTGAAACTTGCTTACACCACTCAGCTTCTAAATCCTGAAATGCCATTATCTAAGTGAAGTGTGTTGTGCTTGCAGAAGACTTGGTGGTTTTCCTCTGTACCAACCAGTCACCATGCTGGAGGGATTAGAGTACAGCAATGATCTTATGATTCAAGAGGAAGCAAGAACTGTGAGTTCACTATCACTGTGCATACTTAGATTCTTATAAAATATGGGGACCCGAGGCCACACAAATAGACAAAGTTGAATTTAGAATACACATGCCCGTTATGTGTCTGCAGAGCTAAGTGAAGTTGGAACTTCTAGTTTGATGATTGGATTTTCTGATTTTAGAAGAATTTCAAATTTGAGATTTGAAGTTCTTTAAAATATTTGAAGTTTTGAGGTTGGAAATTTTTCCTTGACAAGTTTAGTACACAAACGAGTAATCTTTTTAGCCCTGAGAGGAAATGAACCTAGTGATTTTTATTGCCATGTATAAGGTGCTTCCTTACACTTCTTCCTATAGTTCTTATTCTCCTTTTCTCCCTAGTAGCTAATTCCGTAGACATTTCCATCCAAGGTGCAGGATGTTCATTGTTACTACCAGGCAGTGTGCCTGCTTCATAGCAGAATCGAATGGATAAAATATTACTGTGTTGTTTTTTTCACGTAGTATAAGAACTGGAATAGATCATCAAGTGTCATCACAATCTCTTTTTAGCCATCATGTAACTGGTAAATAGTCATCAACATTAGATTTTTCTTAATTTTTGTCTCTAGTTTTTAATCATTTGAAATGTATTAATGAGAATTCTACAAGAAGCACACAATATTTGCCTGAAAATTTTATGAGGATTTAGATGTCTGGCATTGTCCTCAACACAGTACTTAGATTAACTGATTTAATACTCAAATCTACTTTACCAGTAGATTTTCTTGCTTAATTTTTTAATCTAAAATGTGTTGGTGAACAAACTGAGCTGCAGAGATTGAGCAATTCAATCAAGGTCATAAAGCAAGTAAATACTGGAGACAAGATTTGAGCTGGCAATCTGGCTCCAGATTAGATGCTTAAAAGCTATTGAATAACTCATTGGCTTTCATGAATTTACCTTGTACATATGGATTTGAAATAGAAAATCAATAGTATTAAGGATATTTCACTTTATGGAGTTATTTCATAAATAACCTTGGAAAGTTCTTAGAATGGAAGAGAGAAATGACTTGGGGCAGGGCGGAGGGGTATGGGCACAGTTAGAGGATCACAGAAACCAAACCTAACATGCTGACTGAATTCAAGAGATATGGCAGAAAGTGAAGATGAACTAAAAAGCCTCTTGATGAAAGTGAAAGAGGAGAGTGAAAAAGTTGGCTTAAAGCTCAACATTCAGAAAACAAAGATCATGGCATCTGGTCCCATCACTTCATTGGAAATAGATGCGGAAACAGTAGAAACAGTGTCAGACTTTATTTTTTGGGCTCCAAAATCACTGCAGATGGTTATCGCAGCCATGAAATTAAAAGATGCTTACTCCTTGGAAGGAAAGTTATGACCAACCTAGATAGCATATTCAAAAGCAGAGACATTACTTTGCCAACAAAGGGCTGTCTAGTCAAGGCTATGGTTTTTCCTGTGGTCATGTATGGATGTGAGATTTGGACTATGAAGAAGGCTGAGCACCGAAGAATTGATGCTTTTGAACTGTGGTGCTGGAGAAGACTCTTGAGAGTCCCTTGGACTGCAAGGAGATCCAACCAGTCCATTCTGAAGGATATGAGCCCTGGGTGTTCATTGTAAGGCCTGATGGTGAAGCTGAAACTCCAGTACTTTGGCCATCTCATGCCAAGAGTTGACTCATTGGAAAAGACCCTGATGCTGGGAGGGATTGGGGGCAGGCAGGAGGAGAAGGGGACAACAGAGGATGAGATGGGTGGATGGCATCACCGACTCGATGGACATGGACACTAGAGTCTGAGTGAACTCCGGGAGTTGGTGATGGACAGGTAGGCCTGGTGTGCTGTGATTCATGGGGTCGCAAAGAGTCAGACTCGACTGAACGAGTGAACTGAACTGAAAGGCCAGGATGAATTTCATAAATGTTAGTAGTAGTTTTACTGACAGTTCATGGGGTCACAAAGAGTCAGACACGGATTAGGAACTGAACAAGGGAACAACTTACTAGCGGTCATCTCATTCTCTTTTTTTTTCTTTTCTGAACAAAAGCGCCAAAGATTCTTATCTTATCTGATATGATTCAGTTTGCCTCTTCTTGTCCTCTTCCTGGTTTAATGGTTTTGCAAGAGTCAGGCTGGTGGGTTCAAATATACGCTCAAACCAATTTCCCTCTTTGTAAAATAGCGGTAGAACTAGTATCTACAGCAGTGTTATTGGAGGGAATTAGTGCAATATTCCATGTAATGTTTAGCATGGAAACTGCCACAGAGTTAATAGTGTCAGCTATTAACATTGATCTTATTTTTTCCTTCTTCCAAAACTCTTGCCTTCTTGCCCTGTTCTCTCTCTTCTCTAGCTGCCAGATTACCTTCATAATATGTAAGCTAATTTTTAGTTAAACATTATCTAAACATTATCTTTTAGTTAAACATTATCTTTAACATTAGTTAAAGATTATCATGAAAATCTTCTGAGAAATAGCAGAATGTTTCTTTGGACTCTAAGAAACACAGACCACACAGAAAAAAATGTTGTGTGTATGATGGTGCCTGCAAAACACCATTATATACAATTTACACATCACACACATCAAAACACATCATACATAAGGGGTGGGGCAGTCCTATTGGGAGGTAATTTATAAATCAGTGTCCTTGGACAGATAAAAGAACTTATTCTATTTTGAAATGAATGCTTTTCTCATTTAGATTTGGAATTACACAGAGGAGAAGGGGGAGTTAGCTTCACCATAGCACTTATTCTGTATTTCAAACCAGATAAACAAGGTCAGAAACAGTCTCATTTAATATCCCCAATGTCAGGTAGATGCATTATCACCCTCATGTTATAGATGACGACTATGAAATTTAGAAACAATAGATCACTTCGCCTAGCACCAAGTGACTCAAAATTCATGATCTTTTTACAGGTCCAAAATGCTAAGTCACTTCAGTCATGTCCGACTCTGTGCGACCCCATAGATGGCAGCCCACCAGGCTCCCCCAACCCTGGGATTCTCCAGGCAAGAACACTGGAGTGGGTTGCCATTTCCTTCTCCGATGCATGAAAGTGAAAAGCAAAAGTGAAGTCGCTCAGTTGTGTCCGACTCTGGGTGACCCCATGGACTGCAGCCCACCAGGCTCCTCCATCCATGGGATTTTCCAGGCAAGAGTACTGGAGTGGGGTGCCACTGCCAAAGAATGGATCTAAACAGATATTATTGAAACACAAAATAGACCAATGGCTCAGGATACATGATATAACAAAAGAAGAATCACAGAAAACACCATTCAAATAAAAATAAAGCCATTGAAAACAGTAAAATTGGCTTTTCAGAATTCCCTGAACTTCAAATAAATAAATAAGCATTTGTAATCCTCAAAATGTTACATGCTACAATTGTACAGTATGTTCCTCAGAGTAGAAATTACAGAATTATTTTAATGCTGTCACTATATACGGACATTTGTTTGTGAAAAAATAGTGTCTGGATAACCAAGATCCAGAGCTCCCTTCATTTATTACAGTCAGGCTTTTCTTCCCTTTAAATTCTTATTTTGCTTTTTACTTCCCTTTTCAAAATAGTCTTCTTGTTAATTTTTCCAACTTTTATCCTGTCTCTTATCCCTTCTCCCTCCCTTATCACAGAATGATCTCCAGAAAATTTGTAAAATCAATACATCAAAATAAGTACAACAGTCAGCCATTTGTTGATGTTTAGTTTCTAAGTCCTGTCTAACTCTTTGAGAACCCATGAACTGCAGCACACCAGGTCTCCCTGTCCTTCACCATCCCGTGGAGCTTGCTCAAACTCATGTCCATCGAGTTGGTGATGCCATTCTATCATCTTATCCTCCACCATCTCCTTCTCCTTTTGCCTTCCATCTTTCCCAGCATCAGGGTCTTTTCCAATAAGTTGGCTTTGCACATCAGGTGACCAAAGTATTGGAGCTTCAGCTTCAGTAACAGTCCTTCCACACTTGACTACATTTTCCTATGGAAGAAAGCCGATAAGAGCTTTCCAAATATAACAAGAATTTTCTTCTTCAGATTCAGGAGTAAAATATCCTGATCCTATGAAACGATGTGGTTAGCATCACTCTCTTGTACCCATTCCATTTAGTCTTGGGGCCCAGCATTATTCTGTTCTTCCCTCTTATTTCTAATAGTCAGTCTTGTTTATTCACCTTAACCCATTCTCCTATCAGATGATTCTGACATGCATTTCAAGTGCCTCACTTCTTATGGAGATGTTTGTTTGTTTAAAGCAAACGGTGTTTTGCAGACACCGTCATACACAGAACATTTTTTTCTGTGTTGTCTGATGATTGTTAGCTTAACTGTGTTAATCTTTTTGCCTCCACCTAAACAGTTTGTGCCCTCATTCATGATGCAAATGTTTATTGACTGCTTCCAAATATCAGGCACAACAGGGTCTGCTTGAACTATGGGTTCCCTGGAAAAGTTGGGCACAAAACTGGATATGTGGTTTTATATATATCAGTTCAGTTCAGTTCAGTCGCTCAGTTGTGTCCAACTCTTTGTGACCTCATGAATTGTAGCACACCAGGCCTCCCTGTCCATCACCAACTCCCGGAGTTCACTCAAACTCATGTCCATCGAGTCAGTGATGCCATCCAGCCATCTCATTCTCTGTCGTCCCCTTCTCCTTCTGCCCCCCATCCCTCCCAGCATCAGGGTCTTTTCCAATGAGTCAACTCTTCGCATGAGGTGGCCAAAGTACTGGAGTTTCAGCTTTAGCATCATTCCTTCCAAAGAACACCCAGGGCTCATATCCTTCAGAATGGACTGGTTGGATCTCCTTGCAGTCCAAGGGACTCTCAAGAGTTTTCTTCAACACCACAGTTTAAAAGCATCCATTCTTCAGCGCTCAGCTTTCTTCACAGTCCAACTCTCACATCCATACATGACCACAGGAAAAACCATAGCCTTGACTAGACAGACCTTTGTTGGCAAAGTAATATCTCTGCTCTTCAATATGCTATCTAGGTTGGTCATAACTTTACTTCCAAGGAGTAAGCGTCTTTTAATTTCATGGCTGCAGTCATATAATATAGTTAGTTGATTTATAGATGTTAATGATTAAGATATGAAGCCCAGTCAAACAATAGCCTGTCTTTATAGTCACAGAGAATGGTTTCATTAAAATCATTAGGTTTGTCTGCATCCGGGATATGAAGCGGAGCTGAAGTATATCATTTTTTTTTTAAAGCTATAGTATAAGGCAGTAGCATGAATTTCTCTACACTTTCATCACAATTACCAATCACAGATAAGCTCTAAAACTCAAATTAATACTTGTAAACTGTAGTTCATGAATGTATAAGTCAATAAGTATGCATTTATTTATTAGTTCAATGAACATTTGCAGCCCTAGTTACAAGTACCAAGCATGGACTGTGGAACATATTAAGGATGGAAGGAGAGAAAAATGCATTCCTTGTTCTCAAGTATCTCACATTCTGTGATAAAGCTGTATACTCAGAGAAATTTAATCAACTGTCACAATTATCAGCATAGAGATACAACAGAACAGGGGGAAGTCAAACAAAATACAAAATTTTCTCCCTTACTGTGAAGTGGAAATCAGAGACACTCAACAGAGTAGTCAGTGCTGAATTGGCACTCAAGGTGATGACGAGAAGTTCAGATGGCAAGCAATGCTTTCTGAGAGGTGGGGAACATGGAGAGACTCTTGGGAGGCAAGAGATGCAATTGCAGGTGAAGGCAGAAACCATTGTTTCCCATGGCTGGAGTGTCAGGTAAATGGAGAAAATAGTGAGAAGACAAGTAAAGTCAGCAGCAGGACCCAGGAGTGGGCATCCTCGTGAGCCGTGTGCATGCTGAGTCACTCACTTGTGTCTGACTCTTTGTGATCCTATGGACTGTGGCCCACCAGGCTCCTCTATCCATGGGATTTTCCAGGCAAGAATACTAGAGTAGCTTGCCTTTCCTACTAAGGGAATCTTCCCAACTCAGGAAGATGCCTGTGTCTCCTGCATATCCTGCATTGGCAGGTGGATTCTTTACCACTGCACCACCTGAGAAGCCCTTGTGAGCCACACTGGAGCCTGAATATATCCTACAAACAGTGGTAATACATTGAAGAATTTCACTTGGAGACATGGAATCACTTGCCTTGAAAAAATGGAGGCAGAATTTAGAGGCATCAACTTTGGAGGCTGGAGAAACCTGTCAAAAGTTGAATAGAACTGGACTTCCCTGGTGGTCCAGTGGTTAAGAATTTGCCTGCCAACACAAGGGATATACGTTCGATCCCTGGTCTGGAAAGATTTCGCATGCCTCAGGCAACTAAGCCTGTGCACCGCAACTACTGAAGCCATGCACCCATAGCTTGCGCTCTGCAGCAAGAGAAGCCACCACGAGAAGCCCACGCACTTCAATGAAGAGTAGCCCCCTCTGACCACAATTAGAGAAAGCCCTCATGCAGCAACAGAGACTCAGCACAGCCAATATATATAAATAATATATAATAAATAAATATATATATATATTTATAATGTATAATAAATAAATGAATATATTTATTTAAAGAGTTGAATAGTTCAGACAAATGTGTCCTCTCCTCTGTGCTGGGACAAATCACAGTGCCTTTGTCATCTGAGAGTTTCTATTCCCTCCTGTCTACCCCTACCCCCCAAAGTAAAAAGAACAATTTATGCTTAGGTAGATAAAAGAGCCATAGCCTGAAAACTTAAAAACATATAATTGTCTCCAACTGGTGATTACTGTGAATTTTAAGAAAAACAAAAATTTGGAGCTTTTTGCTTTTCTCCTAGACTTATAAAAACACACTCCCTGATGTGACATTCTCTTTGAGATGTTATCTCTGTTTCTTTAGTTGAATATTGTTTGTGAGTGTGTTCGTAAATTTGAATATAATTTGAGGGGAAAGAATCAACCATGTGGAAATAAAGAGTTTTTTTTTTTCTTTTGTGTTATCTTTATGGGTCATATTCTTTCTGTTAATACTAAGAGATGTGTCACCAGGAGATGGGTTGCATTTGGCTCAGTCCATGGGGCTTCCCAGGTGACTCAGTGGTAAAGAATCCGCCTGCCAATGCAGGACACTCAGGAAACACAACTTAGATCTCTGGAAACACAGGAAGATCCCCTGGAGAAGGAAATGGCAACCTATTCTAGTAGTCTTGCCTGGTGAATCCCATGGACAAAGAAGTCTGGTGGGCTATAGTCCATGAGACTCTTGAGAGTCTCTTGGACTGCAAGGAGAACCAACCAGTCCATCCTAAAGGAAATCACTCCTGAATGTTCATTGGAAGGACTGATGCTGAAGCCGAAACTCCAATATTTTGGCCACCTGATGAGCTGACTCATTGGAAAAGACCCTAATGCTGGGAAAGATTGAAGGCAGGAGGAGAAGGGGATGACAGAGGATGAAATGATTGGATGGCATCACCGACTCAATGGACATGACCTTGAGTAAACTCTTGGAGTTGGTGATGGACAGGGAGGCCTGGTGTGCTGCAGTCCATGGGGTCGCAAAGAGTCGGACACGATGGAGCAACTGAACTGAACTGATAGTCCACGAGGTCACAAAGAGTCAGACACAACTGAGTGGACACTACGATGATGATAAGTGGTATTTGAGTCAGTTTTCAGTTAAGAAAACAACAACAACAATAACAAAAACACCCTAAATATACCGATAGGATGGTATCTGATGTGCGGATTGTTTATAAATCATGACAAAGCGTGCATGATTAGAGGTCAAAGAAAACCATTTCCAGCTTTCAGAAAATCAAGTCATTGCAGGGGTTTCAAAACAACACCCCTGGTGAGCTCACTGTCTGTAATGCTGAAGCAGATGATCTGCAGAATGCCTGGAATCTGCTGATGAATCACCTATCTGCTCTCAGCTAAAGTTCAGTCAGCACTCACCACTGTCAAAGAAAGGAATGTCAAAGAAAATGATGTCTACCTCTCTTCCACCTTCTGATCCACTCCTGCCCTCTCAGTGGTGAAACCTCAGCAGGTGATGGCAAGAGAGCCAACCAAATGTGGTTTCCAGCCTTCCAGCCTTCACCGCACAAAGAGCAAGTGTAGAAAGAACTAGAATCGTGCTAAGATGGCAGCAGGCATACCGGATCCCATGGTGTGCATTCTAGGGTCATTCACATTGTATTTGTTCACTCTAGAGCTCAAGCAAAATCCAGCTTACGTGTAAAGAGAAGCCCATGTGTCAGAGAAAAGTGAGTGGCTCATGGAATCTGAATTCTTAGTAAGTACAAGGAGATAACAATCAACAGTGATTATAGCAGTTCAGTCCCCAATACTAGTTTGAGGTATTTCTGAACATTGATATTCAGCTTGAATATAAATTCCATTTCTATATTTTTACTTCAACTACTTAAAATTACAAGTTGAATTATATCTGAAGAAAATTTTCAAGAATCCGTCAGTTTTTAGACTCAAATTAGACCCAGACTCTAAATTTAGAGTCAAATTCCAATTATTTTGGAAATATATAAAAACAATTTATAATAAAACTGTTTTATAGGTAATGTATGTCAAAGGTTATGATTTGGGGGCCTGATTTTTACATCTTTGTTATTTCAAAACTTAGTTACTATCTTCCATTTAGAATTATTTTCTCAATTCTTATTCTTTATATCCTGGCAGAAATAATTAAAGCATAATAATAATTTTAAGTCTCTAAAATTATTTTTCTCACATACCTATAGTTAGAAAATATTCAATTTGTTTTTCCTTAAACTTAATTTGAAATAAATCAAACATAGATAGGATATTAGTGTTTTCCCTAGAACATGGCTAATTATTTCATCTTCAATTAAAAATGGAAGACATTTATTTTAGATTGTAAAATCCCTTAATAGCATCATAGTATAAATGTGGCTAATATCATGGAGATAACTTTTATAAATATGATTCTAATTATATCCCTCAGCATATAACATGAAAGTGAAGTCCTTATTATAGGAAGTAATTGTAATGTTAAAACTGTAGTGTTTCTATTGCCAGAATAATAATAATAAATCTTAGTTGCCATGATAAAACAAGTAATAATCTCTAAAATTTATGTTCCATATAAATCCTACAATTAAAAAGCTTTTACTTTTCAGTACAATTTAAATAATAATAGTAAAATTTAAAAGGATCAACTATGCATAAAATTCTAATCAAAATAATATAACTCAATCATTGTCTTACCTGTTTCATAAGATGGTTATAATAATAAAATGAGGCAATCTATTAAATCCCGTTGTTATTATTCTTGCCACTAAAGAGGGATTTTTTTGAGAATTCTTGGATGAAGAGAAAATTACCAAATATGTGCCACAGATATAATGAGATAATGAGTATAGTTAGAAAGCAAATTATTTATAAAGTGCATATGATACTAGATCTTCTAAAGCATGGGTTTACTAACATCTCTTCTTTTACTTTGTAGCACAGGTTCACTGTACCTTATAAACAGAAATTTTGCTATTTGTGAAGTTTTTCTAGTGATTCTAGGAATATACCAGTAGTATAAATATTTGTCTCTATAAAGTTTTGAGACTTCTATCAAAAAGATTATGATTATGGAAAATTTTAACATGATTATACATGTCATTCAAATAAGTCCCAAATATACATATATGGTACATACACATTTATGTATGCTCAGTGGTAAGCACTATTTTAGGCAGTTAGAACACAAGGATACTCTGCCTACTAGAAAAATGCAATCTAGTAGCTGCTGCTGCTGCTGCTAAGTCGCTTCAGTTGTGTCTGACTCTGTGCGACCCCATAGACAGCAGCCCACCAGGCTCCTCCGCCCTGGTATTCTCCAGGCCAGAACACTAAGTGGGTTGCCATTTCCTTCTCCAATGCATGACAGTGAAAAGTGAAAGTGAAGTCGCTCAGTCATGTCGGACTCTTAGCGACCCCATAGAAGGCAGCCTACCAGGCTCCTCTGCCCATGGAATTTTCTGGGCAAGAGTACTGGAGTGGGGTGCCATTGCCTTCTCCGAAATGCACTATAGTGTCCCAAATATCTGTCATAACTGCAGTTTTGAATACCAGATAATTCAACCTATTCTAGCATTCATGAGTTAGAAACCAGCATGCAAGTTACAAGTAGATAAAAAGTTGACCCATCCCCTTGAGCTTGAGAAAAAGCTGGGTAAATTCTCAGTTGCACAGAGAAACACAATACAAAAGGGCCACCAGTTTTGAGAGTTCTAACACCCCAATCTAGTAGAAATTGGACTAAATGGATTATTACAATATAATACAGTACCTTTAATTAGAGAAAAGAAATATTAATACAATTTGAGAGAGTCAGAAATACTAATTTCAGTTTGAGTAGGAATATAGAGAGCAGGCAAAAGAAAGAAGGCATTCCTAATAGAGAAAATAGCATCTAAAAAGTCAGAGTTTGGGCAATTTTTGATATTCAGGAATGGTTAAGTTCAGGGCAATTAAGAGCTTAGTCAAAAAACAGTGACAAGGTGAAGAGGTAAGTTAAAGCTAAACTGTGGGGAAAAAATATTTACTGGCTTTGGGTTTAACCCCGAAAGTGAAAACATTGAGACACTATGGCATGACATGTGCTGCACTTATTCACTCAGTCCTGTCTGACTCTGTGCCACCCCATGGACTGTGGCCCACCAGGCTCCTCTGTCCATGGGATGCTCCAGGCAAGAATACTGGAGAGGGTTGCCATTTCCTCCTCCTGGGAATCTTTCTGACCCAGGAATCGAACTCACGTCTCTTACCGTCTCCGGCACCGGCAGGTGGGTTCTTTACCACTAGTGTCACCTGGGAAGCATTTTGGGCTTTAATTATTATTAAACTACAGATTTAAGCCTTTACAATAAATGCATAAGAATCAAGACTATAATAATGACATTTTTATTATTATCACCATCATTGTTGTCTACTTTGTTCATTGAATTAGTGGCTATAACTAAGCAGGAACACATCAAAGAACTAGAGATATATAATAGGTATTTTCCAATGGAGGCTAAAAGATAATTAATATGAATATATTCTATTGGAGTTTAGAGTCTAGCATTAGGGATAGACATTGGTAAAATATTCAGACAAATAGCTCCATAACCGTAATTGTGAAAATGGCAATGGTGGAACTATCCAAGGCTCTTTAAGAATTAATAACATACTGATATAAGTCAGGCTTGATGTCCAGAAAGAACTGAGTGAGTGACATTTAAAATGAAATCTAAAATATTGCCGGGAGTCATGCTGGCCAATATAAAGGAGAGGATGGAAGGAAAGAAAAAAGGGTGTTCTAGGCAGATAAATAGGTTATGAGTGGAGAATAATCCTGGCACATAAATGTAATGGAGAAAAAATAATACAGAAAATACCTACTACTTTAGAACTCACATTAGTTAGTATCAGTTAGTGAACACGAAACAAAACAAATTTATGAAACGTTAAGGCTGAGTTTATGTTCATATTTCACAGATCTTATTGAAAACAAAACAAAAACATAGACTTTCAAAGCTATTTCTGAGTTTATTCTTTCTCTGAATTTATAAATTTATGTACAGGTACTTGACGTTGTGTTGAGTGTTTCTCAAGTGGAATCTAAAGACCATCTGAAAAACAATCGAGAGAGAAGCTTATTAAAAAATGCGTATTCCTGGACATAAGCGTGTTTCATTCATACATACTGAATGAGAATTCTCAGAATGAGAATCTTTGCATTTTAATAAACTTCCCTGGTTGTATTTATACACACTAAATTTCAAGAATCACAACTGTAGACATGATGGGTAAGGGAGAGACCTTTTGCTATTCCCATGTTCCTGCCAAGATCGATAAAGAAATAATTTCCATTTTCTTTGTCACTTGAAGAAAGTTGAAATAAGCACTCTACAACACTCCATGACCTTTAGTTTCAGGAAGAAAGGAAAAAGTATGCTTTTTCTGGTGAAATTAGGAAAAGTCCACAGAGTACATTGACAAAGGGCAGAATTGCTACATAAAATGAGGTAAGTGTAAAAATGGCTCTCTTACTTTCCTTTCTGTTTATCACTATCTCAAGGGCAATGATTTTTCTCTTCTATTTCCAAAATTGTCTAATAAAACCACTGAGACAGGAAGTCTCCCTCAATGATGTCTGCAATCTCCAGTGAAAGGGAATTTAAATTCATTTTATAGAATGAGGTGGGAGGCAATGCCACATCGAATCCAGCTTTATCAGGAAGTCTTCGATTATAGGTAGTAAAGCAGCTATTTCTATTTTATTTGCCCCCTTGCAACTTCATTAGAGCTCAGGATGTAACAGTGGTGGATTGGTACCCTAAAACCTCCTACACAGATTAATGTTGAATAAAAATCTCTACAACTTCTTCAGAAAGAAGAGATATTTATCTTCAAAAAAGGAAAGCTAGGTGCTTTATTGCTTATCACATTAATATAGGTATAAAACCCCTGATATTAACCCTTAACATAACAGACTATCAAGTACTGCTTACACACATATATTGTCTTATGCCTGCTCTTTAACTGTACGGAAGGGACTTATCTAATGGTCCAGTGGTTGAGACTTTGCCTTCCAGTGCAGGGAGTGGGCTTTCAATCCTTGGTTGGGGAGCTCAATCCCACATGTCTCATGTCGAAAAACCAAAACATAAAACAGAAACAATATTGTAACAGATTCAGTAAAGACTTAAAACAACAATGTTGAAAATGCAAGGGAGAAAATTATTAGTGAAATAATTCAAAAATTTTTTTCCATAACTGAAACCCATGAGTTTCTAGATTGAAGGATCCAGAGAGTGGCTAGATAGAAACAGCTTGGCTCAATGCCCACAATTTTAAAACTTTAAGACATTCAGGTAATGATGGGATTCTGTAAGCTTCAGGAGTGTGCGACAGCATTTGAGGGAAAAACAGGTTTTTTTGTTTTGCAAAAAACATCCTTTTGCAAAGGATGAAGAAGCAGAATGTTTTCCAACATCTTAGTAACTCTGGGAACTAGAAGGTAGAGGAGTATGTTTTCAAAACCTTGAAAGAAGATGATTTGCAAATGAAATTTCATGCATAACCAAACTATCGATCAAGTATGAGGGTAGAATTGAACCAGGTAGTCTCAAGATATTTACTATCCATTATCCCTTTCTCAGCTACTGGAGAATGTTGTTGACCAAACCAATAGGATAAATTCATAGAAAGTAAGACTCTGTGATAGAAAACAGGAGCACCAATGCAGGTATAGAGAGGTTAATGATGAAAAGAAATCATGGAATCATAGCAGTGAGCATATGTGCAGTGAAATTACCCTAGATAAAATATTTCCAAGATGGACATGGTCAAGAAAAGGAAAATTGAACTAGTAAGCCACCTTACATGATTGACTGTGTGGAAAATAATGCTAGAAAGTCTTGCTGAGTGTAGGAAGAATTAGCAGCAGGGACCAGGGAATCAATTAAGTAAAACAAAGCAAATATCAAATCGTGAAAAAAAAAGTAAGATATGACACATAATCACAATACATTTGCAATCCTCATCTGTGAATAACATTTTATGAGTGAAAATTGTAACACTGAATATCAATATATGAAATTTTTGGATATGGGAGAGGAGAACTGGAGAAACTTAGGTGGGTTATATCATCATCTACTATAATGGGAAAATAACAATATTTAAAACTGATAAATCAAAGATATATATTAAATATTTAAAAAATACAGTGATGCATAGGTGCCAGATATAGGAGTTAAACAAGTTCATGGTGGTTACTCCTAGGATGGATGAAGTAAGGAAAGTCCTTACAGGTAGCTATGTTGTAGGTGTTTTGGTATCATTTAATTATTGAACTATGCTCATGTATTCCTTTTGAAAAATGTTAGTTTCATAAAAGGAATTTTAAAAGCTTGACTAATGTACAGTTATATTAGCAAATATAAAATGCTTTAAATTAATAATCTCTTAAGTAATGAAAGAAAGTGAAATGTTAATCCATCAGATTAACATACTGTAAAAGGAGAGGTGGATGAAAGTATTAAGATTTGATGAGGATTTGAGGACATGTTGTTGAGGATATAAAATATTCAGGAAAACAATTTTTTAAAGTATATTAAAAAGTTCATTATATGCTCCCTTCTAAATTAGAGAAATTTTTATTTTTTCTCTTGACTTGGAAGAAAAAAGGGTACCTCTGCAGAAGTCAAAGATTGTCACTGCTTCATTGTTTATGACAGTAACTATAGCCTAATCCTTCACCATAGAAGATGAATTAAATTAACTCTTTGCTAAAACATTAGATTTTCATTGAGGCTTTCCCATACCAGACCAATGAAAAGGGAAAGCTGCATACCTGTTAACTAATCTTTTTAAGTTTTCTGTATAGCACTTGCCTGTACCTGGCATTCTCAATGGTTTACTTACTCTTTTACTTATGGTAACTTCTTTCCAAGGGGTTTTAAACTCCCTCAGGACAGGCACTTTTTATCATTCAGGATTCTATCAACAATTGTCGCTCACTCACTAAGTCGTGTTCAACTCTTTGCGAGCACATCAATTTCAGCATGCCAGGCTTCCCTATCCTTTGCTATCACACAAAGTTTGCTCAAACTCATGTCCATTAAGTCAGTGATGTCATTAAACCATCTGATCATCTGTCACCCCCTTCTCCCCATGCCCTCAATCTTTCCCAGCATCGGGGTCTTTTCCAATGACTCTTACCATCAGAGGGCCAAACTATTGCAGCATCAGATTTAGCATCAGTCCCAAAGAATATTCAGGGTTATTTTCCTTTAGGGTTGACTAGTTTGATCTTGCAGTCCAAGCAACTTTCAAGAGACTTCTCCAGCACCACAATTAGAACGCATTGATTCTTCAGCGCTCGGTCTTCCTTATGGTCCAAATCTCAAATCCATAATGACTACTAGAAAAACCATAGCTTTGACTGCATGGACCTTTGTCAGCAAAGTAATGTCTCTGCTTTTTAATACATTCTCTAGGTTTTCATAACTTTTCTTCCAAGGAGCCAGTGTCTCTTTTAATTTCATAGCTACCATAACCATCTGCAGTGATTTTGGAGCTCAAGAAAAGAAAATCTGTCACTGTTTCCACTTTTCCTCATTTATTTGTCATGAAGTGATGGGAAAAGATGCCATGATCTTAGTTTTTTTAATGTTTAGTTCTAAGTCAACATTTTCACTCAGCTCTTTCACCTTCCTCAAGAGGTTCTTTAGTTCCTCTACATTTTCTGCAATTCATTTCAGTTCAGTTGCTCAACTGTCTCCGTCTCTTTGTGGCCCCATGGACTGCAGCACGCCCAGACTTCCTGTCCATCACCAACTCCAGGAGCTTGCTCAAACTGACATCCATCAAGTTGGTGATGCCATCCAACCATCTCATCCTGTCATCCCCTTGTCCTCCTGTCTTCAATCTTTCCCAGCATCAGGGTGTTTTCCAATGAGTCAGTTCTTCATATCAGGTGGCCAAAGTATTGGAGCTTCAGCTTCAGCATCGGTCTTTCCAATGAATATTCAGGACTGATCTCCTTTAGAATTGACTGGTTTGATTTTCTTGCTATCCAAGCAACTCTCAAGAGTTTTCTCCAACACCACAGTTCAAAAGCATCAATTCTTCAGCACTCAGCTTTCTTTATGGTCCAATTCTCACATCCATACATGACTACTGGAAAAACCATAGTTTTGCCTAGATGGACCTTTGTTGTCAAATTAATATCTCTACTTCTTAATATTCTGTCTATGTTTGTCATAACTTTTCTTCCAAGGAGCAAGTGTCCTTTAATTTCATGGCTGCAGTCACCATCTGAAGTGATTTTGAAACCCCCAAAATTAAAAGTTTCTCACTGTTTTCATTATTTCCCCATCTATTTTCCATGAAGTAATGGGACCAGTTGCCATGATCTTAGTTTTCTAAATGTTGAGTTTTCAGCCAACATTTTCATTCTCCTCTTTCACTTTCATCAAGAAACTCTTTAGTTCTTCTTCACTTTCTGCCATAAGGTTGGTGTCATCTGTGTAGCTGAGGTTATTGATATTTCTCCCAGCAATCTTGATTCCAGCTTGTGCTTCAACCAGGTGGGCATTTTGCATGATGTACCCTGCATGTAACTTAAATAAGCAGGTTGACAATATGCAACCTTGATGTACTCCTTTCCCAATTTGGAACCAGTCTGTTGTTCCATGTCCAGTTCTAACTGTTGCTTCTTGACCTGCATACAGATTTCTCAGGAGGCAGGTCAGGTGGTCTGGTATTCCCATCTGTTTAAAAATTTTGACAGTTTGTCATAAGCCACATAGTCAAAAGCTTTGGCATAGTCAATAAAGCAAAAGTAGATGTTTTCCTGGAACTCTCTTGCTTCTTCGATGATCCAACAGATGTTGGCAATTTGATCTCTGTTTCCTCTGCGTTTTCTAAATCCAGCTTGAACATCTGGAAGTTCACAGTTCACATACTGTTGAATCCTAGCTTGGAGAATTTTGAGCATTACTTTGCTAATGTGTGAGATGAGTGCAATTAGGTGGTAGTTTGAGCATTCTTTGACATTACCTTTCTTTGGGATTGGAATGAAAACTGACCTTTTCCAGTCTTGTGGCCACTGCTGAGTTTTCCCAATTTACTGGCATATTGAGTGCATCACTTTCACAGCATCGTCTTTTAGGATTTGAAATCATTCAACTGGAATTCCATCACCTCCACTAGCTTTGTTCATAGTGATGCTTCCTAAGGCCCACTTGACTTCCTATTCCAGGATGTCTGGCTCTAGGTGAGTGATCACATCCTCGTGGTTATCTGGGTCATGAAGATCTTTATGATATAGTTCTTCTGTGTATTCTTGACACCTCTTAATCTCTTCTGCTTCTGTTCGGTCTATTCCATTTCTGTCCTTTATTGTGTCCATTTTTGCATGAAATGTTCCCTTGGTATCTCTAATTTTCCTGATGGGATCTCTAGTCTTTCCCATTCTATTGTTTTCCTCTATTTCTTTGCATTGATCACTGAGGAAGGTTTTCTTATCTCTCCTTGCTCTTCTTTGGAACTCTGCATTCAAATGCATATGTCTTTGCTTCTCTCCTTTGCTTTTAGCATCTCTTCTTTTCTCAGCTATTTGTAAGGTCTCCTCAGGCAACCATTTTGCCTTTTTGGATTTATTTTTTGGGGGGATGGTTTGATCAGTGCCTCCTGCACAATGTCATGAACCTCTCTCTTTAGTTCTTCAGGCACTCTGTCTTTCAATTCTAATCTCTTGAATCTATTTGTCACTTTCACTCTATAATCTTAAAGGATTTGATGTAGGTCATACCTGAATGGTCTAGTGGCTTTCCCTACTTTCTTCAATTTAAGTCTGAATTTGGCAATAAGGAGTTCATGATCTGAGCCACAGTCAGCTCTCAGTCCTGTTTTTGCTGACTGTATAGAGCTCCATCTTTGGCTGCAAAGAATGTAATCAATCTGATTTTGGCATTCATTAGAATGGTATAATCTGTATATCTGAGCATGTTGATATTTCCCCTTATAATCTTGATTATAGGTTGTGCTTCATCCAGCCTGAATTCTGTGTGATCTACTCTGCACGGAAGTTAATTAAGCAGATTCACAATAAACAGCCTTGACACACTCCTTTCCCAATTTTGAACCAATCCATTGTTCCATATCTAGTTCTAACTGTTGCTTCTTGACCTGCATGCAGGTTTCTCACAAGACAAGTAAGGTGGTCTGTAGTCCCATACCTTTAAGAATTTTCTACAGTTTGTTCTGATCCACACATTCAAAGCCTTTAGCATAGTCAATGAAGCAGAAGAAGATTTCTTTTTTAATTTGCTTGCTTTTTCTATGATCCAACAGATGTTGGCAATTTGATCTCTGTTTCCTCTGCTTTTCTAAATCCAGCTTGAACATCTGGAAGTTCTTATTTCATATACTGTTGAAATCTAACTTGAAGGATTTTTGAGCATTACTTTGCTAGCATGTGAAAGGAGCACATTTATTCGGTACTTTGAATATTCTTCGGCAATGCCCTTCCTTGGGATTGACATCTGATCTCTTTTTGTTCTGTGGGCACTGCTGAGTTTTCCAAATTTACTGGAATATTGACTGCAGCACTTTAACAGCATCATAACTTAGGATTTGAAATAGCTCAGCTGGAATTCCATCACCTCCACTAGCTATGTTCATAGTAATGCTTCCTAAGCCCACTTGACTTCACACTCTGAGATGTCTGGCTCTAGGTGAGTGACCACCACCATGGTTATCTGGATCATTAAGACCTTTTTTGTATAGTTCTTCTGTGTATTCTTGCCATCTTTTCTGCTTCTGTTAGTTCCTTGCTTTTCTGACCTTTATTGTGCTCATGTTTGCATGAAATGTTCCCTTGGTATCTCCAACTTTCTTGAAAAGATCTCTAGTCTTTCCCATTCTATTGTTTTCCTCTATTTCTTTGCATTGTTCCTTTCAGAATACTTTCTTTTTTCTCATTGCTGTTCTCTGAAACTCTGCATTCAGTTAGTTATATCTTTCCCTTTCTCTTTTGCCTTTTGCTTCTCTTCTTTTCTCAGATACTTATAAGACCTCCTCAGACAACCAATTTGCCTTGTTGCATTTCTTTTTTTGGGGAATGGCTTTGGTCAGAACCTCTTGTGCAATGTTACAAACCTCCATCCATAGTTCTTCAGGCACTCTGTCTACCAGATCTAATCCCCTGAATCTATTTGTAACCTCCATTGTATAATCATAGAAGATTTGGTTTAGGTCATAGCTGAATTGCCTGTGGTTTTCCATACTTTCTTAGATTTTAGTCTGAATTTTGCAATAAGGAACTCTTGATCTGAGCCACAGTCAGCTCCTGGTCTTGTTTTTGCTGACTGTATAGAGCTTGTCCATCTTCAGCTGCAAAAAATATAATCAATCTGATTTTGATGTTGACCATCTGGGGATGTCTATGTGTAGAGTTGTCTCTTCTGTTGTTAAGGGAAAAATGTTTGCTATGACCATTGTGCTCTCTTGGCAAAACTCTGTTAGCTTTTGCCCTGCTTCATTTTGTACTCCAAGACCAAACTTGCCTGTTACTCCAGGTATCTCTTGACTTTATACTTTTGCATTCCAATCCTCTATAATTAAAAGGATATCTTTTGGGGATGTTAGTTCTAGAAGGCCATGTAGATCTTCTCAGAACCATTTGACTTCAACTCCTTTGGCATTAGTGGTTGGGGCATAGACTTGGATTGATGTCATGTTGAATAGTTTGCCTTGGAAACAAACCAAGATCATTCTGTCATTTTGACACTGCCCCCCAAATACTGAGTTTTGGACTCTCTTGTTGATGAGGAGGGCTGTTCCATTCCTTCTAAGGGATTCTTGCCCACAGTAGCAGCTGTAATGTTCATCTGACTTAAATTCACCCATTCCCATCCATTTTAGTTTGCTGATTCCAAAAATATTGATTTTCACTGTTGCCACCTCCAGCCTGACCACATCCAGTTTACCTTGATTCATCAACCTAACATTCCATGTTCCTATGCAATATTGTTCTTTACAGCATCTGACTTTACTTTCACCATCAGACATATCCACAACTGACGCTTGTTTCTCCTTTGGCCCAGCCTCTTCATTCATTCTGACCTATTTCTCTGTGCTTCCCCAGGAGCATACTGGACACCTACTGACCTGGTGGGCTCATCTTCTGGAGTCATATCTTTTTGCCTTTTCGTATTGTCCATGGGGTTCTCAAGACAAGGATATTGAAGTGGTTTACCATTACTATTATATCAATACAGGATATACTCTAAAATGTTTTCATTAAAATATAACAGATGTGTATAGATGCTATTTTTTGATGTGGAATTAAAATTTTTGATCTAGAGATACTATATATTGATCTAGAGATATTAAATATTAAGAACATCAATCTATATGATGTGTTTGGCTAAAAAGCTAACATAGGCAATCTATAAATGCTCTTATCCTCCTACATACTACTTCTTCCCTCCCTTTAAAACAATATATTAAATAGGTGAGAGAGTCAATTCCTAGGCAGGTTGATAAGAAGTTCAGGGTTCCTTGAGGAGGAGAAATGGGTCTGGGGTTCTCGAGGAGGAGATAGGTGTCTGGAATTCTCAAGGAGGAGGAAAGGACTAAGGTTTTTTTTTTTTTTTTTCTTTTTCTCTCTTCTCTCTCTCTCTCTACATTCCTTAGTCTTAGTCACATAAAATGCTTTTTTTCTTTAAGCCCAGAACTGATGATTACACAACAAACAACTCAGTTTAAACTCTGTACTAGGGATTATATAACAACAATGTATCCTGCTTGAGGACAGTTTCTCCTTCCTGAAAACCTTCTGACTAATCGTGATATCTTAAAATGTGAATTATGGGAGTGGTCTGGTAGAATCTTTCTATTGTGAAATTCTAATCCTGTTATCCTAAAGTGTAAATTATGGGAGTGGGTCTGGTAAAGTTTTCACAAACTTGAGACATTCTTTTGATTTATTATAATAATTAATTAAAGAAGTATATAGCTCCCTTGCTCCACTAGCGAGGGGGGCACTCTCCGTCCTCCTGGTATCTATGTCAGAAACTTTCTCTGTCCCTTTTCTTACTTTAATAAAACTCTGCTACACAAAAGCTCTTGAGTGATCAAGCCTGGTCCCTGGTCCCAAAGCTAAATCTTCGGACATCACAAATCCAACATCATTCACCGTAAGCTATGATAGGTTATATTAATATTCTGCCCTCCATGATACCTCTATATATCATCTTCCAAAGAGTTAAAGGTTCTAGCTAGCCTATAAGACTGGCTTACTGCTCTTTTCCTGCTGCTGCTGCTGCTGCTGCTAAGTCGCTTCAGTCGTGTCTGTCTCTTTGAGACCCCATAGACGGCAGCCCACCAGGCTCCCCCGTCCCTGGGATTCTCCAGGCAAGAACACTGAAGTGGGTTGCCATTTCCTTCTCCAAGCATTAAAATGAAGAGTGAAAGTGAAGTCGCTCAGTCGTGTCCAACTCTTCGCGACCCCATGGACTGCAGCCTACCAGGCTCCTCCGTCCATGGGATTTTCCAGGCAAGAGTACTGGAGTGGGTTGCCATTTCCTTCTCCAATGCATGAAAGTGAAGAATGAGAGTGAAGTCGCTCAGTTGTTTCCACATCTTCGCGACCCCATGAACTGCAGCCTGCCAGGCCCATCTGTCAAATGGGAGTTTCCAGGCAAGAGTACTGGAGTGGGGTGCCATTGCCTTCTCCATACTGCTCTTTTAGTTACTGCTAAATTGGCAGTCTCTTTCACAAAATAGCCAAGTGACCCTGATAATGCCCTTGATCTAGGAGCTTTTGTTATATCCTCTGTAAAGAAAATAAGGTGGGCTATCACTGTCTCCTAATGCTAATTTACAGACCAGCTGCACCTGAATAATCTGGACAATCATATGAATACAGAGCTTCCTTTGCCCTCATCCTAGAACCACCAATATACTCGAGTTTGGTTTGGTGTTAATAGTTCATATTTTTAATCATTTTCTGTAGCACCTCTGATATCACAAGTTAAGGGAACCTCTCTGAAATCCTCTTAGTTCTAAAATTCAAGTCTTTCTCCTTTTGTTTCCTTCTCCCCCAAACAACTACTTACATTTTGATGTTTATTTAAATTTGTTTTGAAGAAAACATCAAGATATGAAGAAAAAAGAAAAAGATCACTGCTTTTATAAATTTTTCAGATGTAATGACATTTATAGAAGTGATCAGGCAGAACTAATTTATTTTTCCTTTTCACACTTGACTCGCATCGGGACTATCATTTGCCACCAGCTGTTTAATATTTGTGATAGATAATTTTCATATGTTGATATGCTACTTAGTTGTTCAGTTGTGTCCAACTCTCCACAGCACCAACTCTACATGTCCAGCTGCAGTCCTCAGGGCCCCTCTGTCCATGGAATTTTCCAAGCAAGAGTACTGGAGTGAGTTGCCATTTCCTCCTTCAGGGCCTCTTCCCAACCCAGGAATCAAACCCAGGTCTCTTGCATCTCCTGCATTAGCAGACAGATTCTTTAACTCTAGCACCACTCGGGAAGCCCATGTTGATATGGATAGCTATTTTAGTATTTCATCCCTTGTAGTTGGAAATGGTCTCTGACAGAATTTGACATAAAATAGCAACAAAGTGAGCAACAAAAACTGACATGTGAGTAATAAAAGAATGAAAAACAGCCCTATTTTGGCAAATTGTAACTTTCATATACTCCCTACTGTGTAGATTTTGCTCATTTATTTTCATAATCTCTGTTCTTTCTAGCTGATCTTTTGCATGTCATATTGTAAACATAAATCTAATTTGTATTAAAATAGTTGCTATTGGGGAGATACGTAACTATAAAAAAATGTCTTTAGCTAATTCTTGCATTTTTCATGTTTGAAAAGTAAACATCTCATGTCCTAAAACTGTGATAAGGTTAGAGAGAGAATAGAAGGTTCAGTTTGGTTAAATGTGAAATGATTCAGTATGGAAGTGAATATTTATAATGACAAGAATATTTAGGGAGAATAATATTAACAAACTATATGCTGAATGCAGATTTGTTGAATAAAAGTTGTAATGTGTCCTAAGGCAATGGCTGTGATGTAGAATTATTTCTAAAACAGGAATCCTAAGACTTGGGGAGATGAATGTAAAGGAAGTGGCCAGGACTTCAAGGAGTGTCTTCAGTTGAGATGTATTTTGGTGGCATTAACTAGTTGATGGAAATATAGGATGAAACACAAATTTCAGGGAAAGTTTGAGGATTTAATAAGTCCTGGAAAATTGTAGATTTTATTAAACACCTGTTTAATTCTTACATTACATTTTATCTCCATGACAAGGCATACAGTAGATAGAAAATAAAATTTATTTAAAAATAAATTGGTTGTATGAATAAGGGAATAACCTAATGGTCATCTCATTTAGAATGTTCAGGGGCAACTGGCACAATGAATCAAGAGTTCAGGATCAGTTGGGAAGATTGGGACCTTGGGAGTGAATGCAATTGTCAAATTAGAGTCTGTAATGCAAGCAGACTAAAATGGACCAAATTTGATAACTGTAGAGCTGAAAGAAAAGGCATAATAATCAGCCCCACAGGCATCAAAGGTTAGAACTAGAAAGCAATCACAACATTACTTAGGACAGTTGCTCCACTGAATCCCCAGAAACACACACACACACACACACGCGCGCGCTCATTTTACAGCTAAGAAGACAAGTCCAAATGTGTTAAAAGCCTTGCATAATGATACCAGGTGGCTGACTCAAAACTCCTACCTTCTGTTCAGGGATCCCAGTTAACATCAAAACAGAATAACTGCTTCCAGTAGTTATTTACATCACTATATGCCTCACCGTTGGCCCTTATATAGCCAAATATAATATTTACTTATTCAGAGGTCTTTAAATTTTTTCTCAAAGTCACCACTGACTAGCAGTAACAGAAAAGGGCTAAATGTTGTAATTACCTATGACATATATTTTTTTGAATTTTAGTATTATCTGAGAATTATTATTGGGGGTTATTGATTTCTAATTGTTCAACTAAAGTTTGTATTAGCTGGCTTAAAGCTCAACATTCAGAAAACTAAGATCATGGCATCTGGTCCCATCAGTTCATGGGAAGTAGATGGGGAAACAGTGGAAACAGTGTCAGACTTTATTTTGGGGGGATCTAGAAACACTGCAGATTGTGATTGCAGCCATGAAATTAAAAGATGCTTACTCCTTGGAAGGAAAGTTATGACCAACCTAGATAGCATATTCAAAAGCAGAGACATTACTTTTCCAACAAAGGTCCATCTAGTCAAGGCTATGGTTTTTCCAGTGGTCATGTATGGATGTGAGAGTTGGACTGTGAAGAAAGCTGAGCGCTGAAGAATTGATGTTTTTGAACTGTGGTGTTGGAGAAGACTCTTGAAAGTCCCTTGGACCACAAGGAGGCCCAATAAGTCCATCCTAAAGGAGATCAGTCCTGGGTGTTCATTGGAAGGCCTGATGCTAAAGCTGAAACTGCAATACTTTGGCCACCTCATGTGAAGAGTTGACTCATTGGAAAAGACCCTGATGCTGGGAGGGATTGGGGGCAGAAGGAGAAGGGGACAACAGAGGATGAGATGGCTGGATGGCATCACCAACTCGATGGACGTGAGTCTGAGTGAACTCCGGGAGTTGGTGATGGACAGGGAGGCCTGGCGTACTGCGATTCATGGGGTCGCAAAGAGTTGGACACAACTGAGCGACTGAACTGAACTGAACTGATTGAGGCCAATTATAATTTCTTAAAAAAAATTTTCTTTTGAAGTCAGAAATAAGGCAAAGATTAATATTATCACCAGTATTATGTAATATTTTATTGAAAGCACTACTGAATATAATTTGACAAGAGAAATATGTAAGAGGTATACAGACTGTAAAAGAGGAGACAAATACCTCTGTTTTCAGAGGATGATGCTGTCTTAGAAAGGCAAAGAAATCTGACTGAAAAATATTAAAAACTATAATGCAATAATGTTATAAACTCAGTATAAATCAACCAGTTAGAAAATGTTAGAAAACAAAGTATTGGATTTAAGATGAACAAAGACATAAAATATTTAGAAATCAGATTAACCCAGAAGCTGTGGAAAAAACTTAAAATTAACCAAATTTATTGGCCAAGCTCATGCACTGAAACCCAATTACATTTATCTGAAAGATGGCTTTAATACTTTTTGGATGTGTAGCTTTAAAAATCATGATTATAATTACAATTGCAGTGTAATCTTACATAAATACGTATCAATGAGAGTTAACGAATATAAAACTATTCACCACCATTCCTGCATATACTGATGTAAGTTGACTTCCCATTTAAAATGAGACACAGACTCAGGTGTAATGCACATGCCATTTATGTAAAAATTAAAAACAAGTGAAGGCATGTGTATCTAGGTAATTTTTCCACATATTTATAGCAAATTCAGTTGAGAAATATGAAAGCATTTGCCACCAAGGATGAAGACTATAGTTATTGAATAAAACCTTTTATAGAATTTAAAATAAATTATGAAAAGAATGCATTACTTTTATATTAAAACAATAAAATTATGAAATATATGAGTCTATATTTGTATGTATTTTTCTGCTATGGCATTATATATATGACATATAGCATGCACATAAAATAAATCTATGAAATTTATAAAACAAATATTAATAGTGGCCATCTCTAGTAGTAAGTTTTTAAATTTCTTTTTGCCTTTCTGGTTTTTCAAAGATTTGTTAGCAGGCATTTACCTGAGATTCAGAAACAAAATTATTTTAGTGATATTTGACACAGAAAATTAATGAAATTCCATGTTTTCAATTATTAATGAATATAAAAATACCTAACCACATAAATTGCTCCAAAGTTTAATTTACCTTGTTCCTTCTTCCCTTGTTCTTCTTCAGAAGAATACATAATGAGACAAATTGGAGCATCATTCTCAACTTTAAAGTCGTAAAAACAAAAACACAAACCAGACCAACTCGACATAAGTAGAAGCTGAGTAAATTGTGGTAGTTTTTATTACAGGATGTACACAGTTTAGTACTTTGTACAGGACTGAATTCAGTAAATGCTAATCTCCTCCTTCTTCTCCTTTGACATCTTTTTCTGTAGAAAAGAGAGTAATTAGCCCAATGTCTCTGGAGATGCTGAGAACAAGGAGTCATAGGAATGAGCTTTGCTTGCTTTGGTTTTTCACTGGACATGTAAAATAAATACCTAAAATGACTATCTAGTAAAATCAATTCCTAAAACCCTGCTACATCAGGAAAAAATGGATATGAACAAATGCCTATTAAACAGTGGGTGAAAAAGAAACTAAAAACAAAGTCTTATGCAGGAAAAGAAAAACAGTAAAAATTGTTTAATGTATCCCAGAGGGGACAATAGTGTGGCTTTTCAGGAAGTCTCGTATCTGGGGCTTCCCATGTGGTGCAGTGATAAAGAATCCACCTGCAAATGCAGGAGACACAGGAGAGACAGATTTGATCCTTGGGTTGGGAAGATTCCCCAGAGGAGGAAATGGCAACCCACTCCAATATCCTTGCCTGGGAAATCTCACTGACAGAGGAGCCTGGTGGGCTACAGTCCATGGGGTGCAAAGAGCTAGACACAACTTAGGGACTAAAACACAACTCATATATCTATGGGTTTTTCTGGTACAAAATACCTTCTTTCCACTATTATAGGGATGCTTCCCAACAGGAATGGTTTAAAAAGCCCTAATTCCTGGAGATTGAGGATATTACACTGTCTTAGTTTAGGCAACAGTGGATGGAGTGAAATTCTTGATAATGTTGTCATATGAAAGCCAACTTCTTATAGACTGCTTAGTCAAGGGTGCACTGTTGTATGGCAGAAACCAACATAATGCTGTAAAAAATTTTTTTAATATATTTAAATTAAAAATAGAAGAAAAAAAAGTAAAAAAGAAAAGAGTGCATTCCTAAGAACCAGCTCACTGAATGCTGAAAGGATTTTCAAAACCCTAGATATTCTAAATTACTAAAGTGAATCAGTTGATTTTTTTGAACACTTGCTCAAAAGAAGTAAAAATAGTTTTATGAAAACTTTAGGTAAACTTCAAGTTTTCCTACATCCAAAAGAAATCCTATCTCTGCTGTTGATAATGGGGATTGTACACTTCTGTGGGCTACCTGGAGAAGTGATGATCTGTGTATTGTTTTTGTCTTTTTTTACTGACAGCCAAAATCTTCACGAGTTAGATCATGTGTTTTGAGGGGAGATGACAAGGTAGAATATGCCATTAAGCTCTGAGGATTGGAAATACAGAAACATGAAGCTTGCTCTCTATTGTGTGAAATATTTGTACATCATCCATATACACACTTGAAGCAAAGCACTTTTAGAAAGAATCAATTTCTTTCAGGCAAGAAAAAACCTTATTAACGTTGCCTGAAGATTAATATAATATCTATTAGAGTTGGACACGACTAAGTGACTCACTTTCACTTCACTTTCATTATTGGGGAAATGTTATAATCTAAATGAATACCATAGCTAGAATTTATGCAATAATCTTTCCATAAAGTAACTAACAAAGGCAACAAATGTCAACAAATTTCACAAATCTCTTGACTTTTTCACTGTATGCTGCTAAGTCACCTCAGTTGTGTCCAACTCTGTGCGACCCCATAGATGGCAGCCCACCAGGCTCCACCATCCCTGGGATTCTCCAGGCAAGAACACTGGAGTAGGTTGCCATTTCCTTCTCCAATGCATGAAAGTGAAAAGTGAAAGTGAAGTCGCTCAGTCTTGTATATCAAACAGTAATTAGAAAGGTAGCAGTATGGCCCAAACAGCACACCATTAGAAGTTAAAGATCACTTAGATTTGACCAAGGGCATTCTTTTGAGAGGCAAGTATGCTTCTGATTCTGAAGGAGGAGAAACAATTCTATGTCAGGTCCCATTTGAACTGCATTGCAACAGAGGTAATTGACAATTTTAGGTGTCTTTTGTGCCTCATCAAATTCTTTCCTTACATAATGCTTTCTTGTCATGGTCTTTGGAGACCGAGACCTGGGGACTAGAGTCGATGAGAAGAAGGACACAGGGGACCCAAGTCTCGAGTGAAACAAGGGTACTTTATTTGCAGAAATGCATGCTTATATATCTTCAATAAAATGATTACTCAGCCATTAAAAAGAATGAAATTCCACCAGTTGCAACAAAATGGATAGTCCTAAAAGGTCACTGAAGGGAGTCACTGAAGGGAATCCAAGCAGGTGCTCTTTCCCATGATCTCAGTCCTGAGAATTGTGTGCAGCTTTGCTCATTCCTGTTTTCCAGGAACTGATAAGGAACAGAGAGTCCTTGAGAAATGGCACACAAAGGAAGAAAACAACATATTGGATCCCTTAAAGTTGAACATCCCCTGACACTTTATCGATTTAGATTTTCTTTAAGGTTTAACTATATTTTTTGAAAACCCTGCTGCTGGGAAGTACTCTCCTTCAAGCCTCTACAGGGAGCATATTTAGGGGAAAAAGTGAAAAACCTCACCTCACTCATACAAAGAAAGAAAGAGCAGGGCTTTCCACAAAAGGGAACTGGAATGCTCTTCTGATCCTTTTTGCTTTTTCTTAAACTGAATGGTTAGATCATGTAAACTAAAGGAAAATAATTAGATCTTATTTTTTTTTTACAACAAATCCGATTTTTATCCATTGTAGGTCACTCTGCTTCATTTTTCTTACCAGTCCTAAGCATTTACTAAATAATATATTTAACAAACATTAACTGAATAGTTACATCTAAAGAATTCAGAGAGCATTGCAAGAACTCAAAAGATAAAGTGTCTTTTTACTCTTCTTGACAGTTTAAAATTAATAGAAGGTAAATACAAATGTATTAATAGTTAGAGCAGTATCTGATCATGTGCATAAAAATGACACAGACATATACTTGAAAGGAGGGAAATGGAAGAAAAGATCATTTGTAATTCAGAGATCAGATAAAATTGCATGAAAAAATATGTTTAAACCAGACAAACTACAACATGGAGGATGATTAGAGAAGAAGCTACAGATGGTTCAATGACTAAAACAGATGCAAAAATCAGAAAGGAATGAGACGATATTGAAATAAAATTTTAATTTGGACCACAAAGTGCACAAAGAAAAGTAAAAAATGAGATTAGCTTTATTTTAGTTTTAGCTTATAAATAATGTGATTAGACCCTAATCAAAAAAACATACTGTATGCCTAGTATTGGCTTCCCTGGTGGGTCAGAGGTTAAAGCGTCTGCCTGCAATGTGGGAGACCTGGGTTCAATCCCTGGGTCAGGAAGATCCCCTGGAGAAGGAAATGGCAACCCACTCCAGTATTCTTGCTTGGAGAATCCCATGGACGGAGGAGCATGGTGGGCTACAGTCCATGGGGTCGCAAAGACTTGGACTCGACTGAGCAACTTCACTTTCATTTTTCATGCCTAGTATTAGTCAGTCACTGGACATGGGCTGCTGCAGGGAGGGGCATGGTCTTCAGCAGCCAAGGCAATCCCAAAAGGGATGGTGGCTGGAGGTTGCTGCTGACTGCATTCCCACAGCAGGGACAAGTCTTTTATTTGGATAGACTCTGCACAGTGCTCCTCCTTATCCACAGTTCTCTCCCCCTCTCTCTCACATCACCTTTGTTCATACACCTGATGGGAGAATTTCCTCCAGGTTCCATTGTATTTTTCTTCCTGGGGAAAACATACAAGAAGGTGGTTACTGAGATGAACTACAACCTGCTCCCCAGTGCCTACAGCTGGTCTCGAGGTTGAAAATGATCAGTTCCTTCCGCCACCTTCTGCTGAAGATAACTCTCAGCCTGTCAGACCTTCTGCTGATCTAGGTACTTTATCTGGTAGCTTGACTTAAGTCTTTATTTTAAAGGAGTCAAACCCCTGGTATCCATGTCCTTCTCAGGCCAAGTTTGCTGCTCCTTTCTATTTGCCGTCCAAATTGGGCACGGAGATATGAAAGGATGCACAAATGAGTGAGCTTGACACCAGACATAGCCCTCTGGTTCAGCAGTGCTGGAAGACATGGGGAAATATGGACTCAGTGGGACAGCGATCTAAATAATCACGACTAATAGGAAGACACTACTGCTCCCCCACCCAACAAGAAGGTTTAGTGTATCTTTCACCTTACCTAAGTAGATAAAACTTTAATTAGCAATGGTTCGATAACCCAATAAAGAGTCAAAACTGTTTTGTAAGCAAAAATCACCATGTGGCACCTTAATTCAATTCTTAGGTGTGGAAACGTATAAAATATTAACATTACCAAAACTCATTTCTTGCATGTGGACAGTGATCCATGCTCTCACAGACTTGGAAAATACAGACTTATCATGTGAGCCTAGTTCAGTTTCAGTTCAGTCACTCAGTTATGTCTGACTCTTAGCGATCCCATGGACTGCAGCACACCAGGCTTCTCTGTCCATCACCATCTCTCGGAGCTTGCTCAAACTCATGTCCATCAAGTCAGTGATGTCACCCAACCATCTCATCTTCTACCATGCCCTACTCCTCCTGCCTTCAATCTTTCCCAGCATCAGGGACTTTTCAAATGAGTCAATTCTTCGCATCAGGTGGCCAAAGTATTGGAGATTCAGCTTCAGCATCTGGACTGATTTCAGGACTGATTTCCTTTAATATTAACTGGTTTGATCACCTGGCAGTCCAAGGCACTCTCAAGAGTCTTCTCCAACACCACAATTCAAAAGCATCAATTCTTCGGCACTCAGCCTTCTTCACAGTCCAACTCTCACATCCATACATGACTACTGGAAAAACCATAGCTTTAACTAGATGGACCTTTGTAGGCAAAGTAATGTCTCTGCTTTTTAATATACTGTTTAGGTTGATCATAGCTTTTCTTCCAAAGACCAAGCGTCTTTTAATTTCATGGCTGCAGTCACCATCTGCAGTGATTTTTGAGTCCAAGAAAATAAAATCTCTCACTGTTTTCATTGTTTCCCCATCTATTTTCCATGAAGTGATGGGACCAGATGCCATGATCTTCGTTTTTTGAATGTTGAGTTTTAAGCCAAATTTTTCACTCCCTTTTTCACTTTCATCAACAGACTTTTTAGTTCTTCTTTACTTTCTGCCATAAGGGTGGTTTATAAAATATTGATTTTTCAAAAAGTGTAGAAGGAGCAGTTTAATTAATCTGAACTTCATCCTAAGAAACATGGTACAAGTAAAGTGTTTATTTTTTCTAGGCTACATTTGTGAAATTATTTTGATGAGCTGTTTATAAAGGGATGTTTCAGTTGCAATAAAATTCTTACGTAATTGATGAAAATTTATCTCATAACAATCAATATAATCATTTTAATAGAACCCATATAGAGTAGTGGTTTAGTTTAGTATCAATTTTCCTATTCTTCAGGTGGAAAAATAACAAAAAATGGAATTTATAATTCTAAAAGAATAATATAAAAAGTTTGTATATGTATATAAATGAAAGTATATTTATTCATACACTCTGATGATTTCAGTAAGTCATTCATGGCAAAGATATTGAGATCTAATGGGGAAAAAAGTCTAGAATATTTTAGTTGGCAAACTTTATTTGAAAATCTTCTCTACCCCTTCATAGTTATTTGGAAAATTCACTTGCACTCACTGGGCTCCAGTTTTCTCACTAGTACAACATGGTTGAGGGGATCAGATGGGACAGTCATATGATAAACCCCTGACATTGCTTATCACAGAGATGGGATCAGAAAGGGTTGCTTCTACTGTCATCCATAAAAATACAGCAGAATATGGCTTATTTCTGACCAAGTCATAGTTGCTTTCTCTCAACCTCAATAATCCCATCAAATAAAAGCATGTTCAACATTAAGAGGTTAGAGAGTAAAGCCTTGAAATGCTGAAAAGATCAGATCTGAAAAAGCAGTGAAGTTCAAAGGGGTCAAGGTTCAGATTTTCACTTAAAATAGTATATTGTATCATGGTGTGTGGCATACATGTTATCTATTGCTTAGGCTGCATGTGTTTTGTGGCTGTTCTGTTTTGTATTGTATTGGTTTTGTTTTTTCTTCAGGGAGTTTAGGAATACTGAAGCATGTTTCAGGTGCCCATGACTGGTTTGGCTGAAAATCAGCCTGTAATTTTAATTAAGGTCTGCAAAGCATGAAGCTACATCTAATTTAGCAAGGTCATGATTTCTTCTCCCTCCATTCCTCCCCTCACACCCTCCTCCTGCCTCATTCCCCAGGAATTATGAAGGCTGTGCCAGAGTGGAAAAATGATGTCTTGTCTTTTTAATTTTTTAGTAACCAAGTCACTCACCAGGCACTGCTCTCCTTCACTAAGGCTTCTTTTCAGGAAGCTGGACCATTTTCTATTTAAGATTCTGCCAGGCCTCTCAAAGATACTGTTCTAGATTTTGTGGTGGATAGAGAGGAAACTGAAATCTTTATCCTCATCCCCCCTAGATCAACACTGGAAGAAGATATAGTCACTAAGGGATGTTGCTTTTAATGTTTTCTCTTTAGTTGGCCAGAATGATATAGCAGAATAAACCCTAGTCTCAGAATCTGAAGGCACTATTCCAAATCTGCCATTGAGACAGGATGACTTCATAAAAATGTCACTTAACTTCTCTGAGTGTAGTTTCTTCAGAAATAAAATGATGGGATAATTTAGGATGTTCCACGAGGGATCTTTTCAGCTCTAAACTTGTATCTCTCTACCTCAGATTGTTCCAAACTGCTTCTACCACTCTCAGTGTGTAATTTATTTGTTGATTAAACACAGTTATGTTAAGTGAATAATCTCTCCCTGTTCATCCTCTAAAGAAGCCCTAATTGGAAGTCTCAATTCAGGCATTATTTTGAACAACATTAACCTTAAAATCTTTTGTAAGCCTAGGATTCTAAGAGCTTAATATTACAAAATTTATAAATTCTGCCCTGAGAGGTTGATGCAGAGAAGCACGCTTGTCAAATTTCTTGCAGGCTTACTTCTTACTTCATTGTCATTTACCAGTGAAAGTGAAAGTTTCTCAGTAGTGTTCGACTTTCTACAACCCCAAGGAATTCTCCAGGCCAGAATACTGGAGTGGTTAGCCTTTCCCTTCTCCAGGGGATCTTCCTGACCCAGGAATCGAACCAGGGTCTCCTGCATTGCAGGCGGATTCTTTACCAACTGAGCTATCAGGGAAGCCCTGTCATTTAGCCGGTGAATGTTCAATTCAACCCTTGCATGTTCCCATTTTGTGTCAATGTGTAGAGTGAACTGCAGTTCTACAGAGCATTTCATTTACCATTTCAGTCTTACTCATCTCTCTTTACTTTGGGTATCTCAAGAAAGAGCTAGTCTTCAGAAATTTCACAAACGGTGATTGTGAGTACAAGTATATCCTGAACAGGGTAAACTTTTTAATCTCTTTCCCTATGGGAAGATTTTGGGGAAAGTGATGGATGTTTGTTGAAGGGAAAATACTACTATTACTTTTCTTAACTTTTTATTTTGTATTGGTGTATAGCCAATTTTTGCCTGGAGAATTTCATGGACAGATGAGCCTGGCAGGCTACTATCCATGGATTCTTAAAGACTCAGACATGACTGAGCGACAAGCACTTTTTTTTTTTTCATAGCTGATTTACAAGCAATGTTGTGACTGTTTCAGGTGTACAGTGCAGGGATTCAGCCATATCTACACATATATTAATTCTCCCCCAAACTCCCCTTCCATCCAGGCTGCCACATAACATTGAGCAGAATTCCATGTGCTATACAATAGACCCTTGTTTGGTGATCCATTTTAAATATAGCAGTGTGTACATGTTACTAATGTTAATAAAATAGAGCTCTTATATCAGTGTCCCTTTCAAGACTTCCTTGCTACAATATTCTCAAGGTGATGAGTGTGTCAAGGTAGTGACTTTTGAATACAGAACAAGATTTTTTTGGACTTTCTTGGTGGTACAGTAGATGAGTTCACCTGCCATTATAGAGGACATGGGGTTCAATCCCTGGTCCTGGAAGATTTCACATGTGCAGCCAACTGGGCCTGTACACCACAATCACTGAGCCTGTGCCCTAGATTCCACAAGCCTTAGCTACCTGAAGCCCATTCGCCTGAGCCTGTGCTCCATAACAAGGGAAGGCCACACACTGCAACTAGAGCGCAGTCCCCACTCTCCACAACTAGAGAAAGCCTGAGAGCACAGCAATGAAGACCCAGTGCAACCAAAAACAAAATAAAATTATAAATTTTTAAAAGATTTCTTATCAGTAGGAAAGAACAGAATATTATTACTCAGATATTTACTGGATGCCTGAGAACTTTTCAGAGGAATTAGTAAATCTTAAAGAGTTGTACTACTTAACTGCATAAACTAGGTATAATTGGGCACAGGGTTCAAGTATATATATGAAGTGAGGATGGCAGTGTTCTTTCTTCCTCCAGGCCCTCTTGCTGTCTTCTATAAAAGGTAGAAGGAAAACATCTTGTTTGTGAGATTTCTTAATATTTGATGTCCCTTCTCTCATGTTACACAGGAATGTTAAATCACTTTTCCATGTCACTCTTCATTTACTGGCATGCATGTCTATTCATAATTCCAATATTGCTAAGGTTATTAATAGTGGTGATGATAAGCATAAGTATGTTAGTCACTCAGTTCTGTCTGACTCTTTGCAACCCCATGGACTATAGTCCACCGGGCTCCTCTGTCCATGGAATCTTCCAGGCAAGAATACTGAAATGGGTTGCCATTCCCTTCTCCAGGGGATTTTCCCAAACCAGGGCTTGAACCCAGGTCTCCTGCATTGCAGATATGAAACACTTGTGCCAGGCAGTAAACTGTTTTCAGTTCAGTTCAATCACTCAGTCGTGTCTGACTCTTTGCGACCCCATGAATCGCAGCACGCCAGGCCTCCCTGTCCATCACGAACTCCCGGAGTTCACTGAGACTCACGTCCATCGAGTCAGTGATGCCATCCAGCCATCTCATTCTCTGTCGTCCCCTTCTCCTCTTGCCACCAATCCCTCCCAGCATCAGAGTCTTTTCCAATGAGTCAACTCTTCGCATGAGGTGGCCAAAGTACTGGAGTTTCAGCTTCAGCATCATTCCCTCCAAAGAAATCCCAGGGCTGATCTCCTTCAGAATGGACTGGTTGGATCTCCTTGCAGTCCAAGGGATTCTCAAGAGTCTTCTCCAACACCACAGTTCAAAAGCATCAATTCTTCGGCACTCAGCCTTCTTGACAGTCCAACTCTCACATCCATACATGACCACTGGAAAAACCATAGCCTTGACTAGACGGACCTTTGTTGGCAAAGTAAAGTCTCTGCTTTTCAATATGTTATCTAGGTTGGTCATAACTTCCCTTCCAAGGAGTAAGCATCTTTTAATTTCATGGCTACAGTCACCATCTGCAGTGATTTTGGAGCTCCCAAAAAATAAAGTCTGACACTGTTTCCCCATCTATTTCCCATGAAGTGATGGAACCAGATGCCATGATCTTCGTTTTCTGAATGTTGAGCTTTAAACCAACTTTTTTACTCTCTGCTTTCACTTTCATCAAGAGGTTTTTTTAGTTCCTCTTCAGTTTCTGCCATAAGGCTGGTGTCATCTGCATATCTGAAGTTACTGATATTTCTCCCGGCAATCTTGATTCCAGCTTGTGTTTCTTCCAGTCCAGGCTTTCTCATGATGTACTCTGCATATAAGTTAAATAAGCAGGGTGACAATACACAGCCTTGACGTATTCCTTTTCCTATTTGGAACCAGTCTGTTGTTCCATGTCCAGTTCTAACTGTTGCTTCCTGACCTGCATATAGGTTTCTCAAGAGGCAGATCAGGTGCTCTGGTATACCCATCTCTTTCAGATTTTTCCAGATGATGCTGTGAAAGTGCTACACTCAATATGCCAGCACATTTGGAAAACTCAGCAGTGGCCACAGGACTGGAAAAAGTCAGTTTTTATTCCAATCCCAAAGAAAGAAAATGCCAAAGAATGCTTAAACTACCGCACAATAGCACTCATCTCACATGTTAGTAAAGTAATGCTCAAAATTCTCCAAGCTAGGCTTCAACAATACATGAACCATGAACTTCCAGATGTTCAAGCTGGTTTTACAAAAGGCAGAGGAACCAGAGATCAAATTGCCAATATCCGCTGGATCATCGAAAAAGCAAGGGAGTTCCAGAAAAAACATCTATTTCTGCTTTATTGACTATGCCAAAGCCTTTGACTGTGTGTGTCACAATAAACTGTGGAAACTGTTTTACATAATGTATATCTTTACTCCTGCAACAACCCACTGAAACAAAGATAACATCCATATCTTACAGCTTAAAAGTATAAATACCTTGTCCAAATTCACAAAAGAAAAAGAGGAGTTGGAAATTGAATGCAGGAATTTAACTCCAGGGCTCCACACCCCAAATCGCATGGCCCACTGTGTGTCTACTGTTAAGCATTCTGCATGGACAAATTCAGCATATCAAAACACAAACGTTACATATCTTTAATTCCTCTCTCAAACAATGACTTCTTTAAAAATTCCAGGGAGCTTGCTTTTTATCTTGTTTTCTCTTTCAGTGAAAGGCTTCACCAATTCCCACATTTCCTTGAAAAGGATATTTTATGTCAACATCAATTCTTCTTTTCCCTTATCCTAGTTTCATATTCAATTCGTCATGCCTGTTGACTTACAGTTTAAATATTTTTCTCAATTGCCAAAATATTTCTCAATATTTTTTTCAATATCTCAAAACCAAGTAATTAGCCTCGGTTCTTTTTATTGTGTCATTGAATTATGGCAAAGGGTTGTAACTGGTTGTTGTAGGTTGAATTGCTTCCAGCTCGAATTCACATGTTGAAGGACTCACCCCCAGTTCCTCAGAATGTGGCCTTATTTGAACATAGGCTCCTTGCAGAGGTACTCATTAGTGGAGCCTTGATTTGGTATGACTGTGCAGTTTGGACACAATAACACACAGGAAGAACGGCATGAGAACAGGAAAGCAGAGATTGGGGTGAGCTGTCTATGGATCAAGGAACATCAGAGATTGCCAGCAAGCCACTAGAAGGCAGGGGAACTGGTTCTTTCTCTTGGCACTCAAAAGGAGCCAACCCTGATGACATCTTGATCTTAGACTTCTAACCTTCAGAGCTATGAGTTAATAAATTTCTGTTATTTTAGCCACCTTCTTTAAAGTTCTTTGTTACAGCAGCCCTAACAAACCTGTACACTGGTTTTCTGATGTCCATGTTACCATCCGATTTGAGTCATGAATTAGAGTCATTGCAAGCTGCTTTGCCAAAAGATACTGTCCCTTTTCAAGCTCTGTCTTTTCCAGAGCTTGTCCTTTCCCAAATCCATTTTCTCTTCATCTAGATAAAGTATGCTTATATTTAAAATGCTGCTTATAATAATATTTTATTTTTTACCTTTCTTAAGTCTCAGCCCACTCCACTTACTTATGACAGAGCTTTAAGCTGCCTTATTTCCCCAAGTTTGGGGTGTGTATCAGTTATGATCTGACAGAAAATAGAAATACTGGACTTCTGGTGAAACTATATGTAATGTCATTTTTTGCTGATTAGATTCAGTCCAGTATTAGTAAATGTATGAGTCAATATAACATTTTAAGCAGAGTAAATTTAGCTCTTTACACATAATGAAAAAGCTGAAAAGCTAAACAGAGAATGATCAGATCAGATCAGATCAGTCGCTCAGTCGTGTCCGACTCTGCGACCCCATGAATCGCAGCACGCCAGGCCTCCCTGTCCATCACCAACTCCTGGAGTTCACTCAGACTCATGTCCATCGAGTCAGTGATGCCATCCAGCCATCTCATTCTCTGTCGTCCCCTTCTCCTCCTGCCCCCAATCCCTTCCAGCATCAGAGTCTTTCCAATGAGTCAACTCTTCGCATGAGGTGGCCAAAGTACTGGAGTTTCAGCTTCAGCATCATTCCTTCCAAAGAAATCCCAGGGCTGATCTCCTTCAGAATGGACTGGTTGGATCTCCTTGCAGTCCAAGGGACTCTCAAGAGTCTTCTCCAACACCACAGTTCAAAAGCATCAATTCTTCGGCGCTCAGCCTTCTTCACAGTCCAACTCTCACATCCATACATGACCACAGGAAAAACCATAGCCTTGATTAGACGAACTTTTGTTGGCAAAGTAATGTGTCTGCTTTTGAATATGCTATCTAGGTTGGTCATAACTTCCCTTCCAAGGAGTAAGCATCTTTTAATTTCATGGCTTCAGGGGTGATCCAAATATTAGCAACAGTGAGAAACTGCTGGCTCCCCTGAGGCTGGAGGGAGGAAGGCAGTCCAGGAACCAACGTACCTATTGAAGGTTGGAGCCACTGCACATCTGAAAGGTAGGAGCTGCAGCCACAGAGGAGATTTGAAGAATCTCTCAAAAACAGGGAAAGAAACATTCCAACTTATCCTCTTACCCTGTCTTCTGCCAATGCCTCCCACTGGCTAAACAAAGCTGAATGCTAGAGGCCCAGGCTTCCCTGGTGGCTCAGATGGTTAAGAATCCACCTACAATGCAGGAGACCTGGGTTCGATCCCTGGGAAGATCCCCTGGAAGAGGGCATGGCAACACACTCCAGTATTCTTGCAGGGAGAATCCCCATGGACAGGGGAGCCTGGCGGGCTACAGTCCATGGGGTCCCAAGGAGTCGGACACAACTGAGTGATTAAACACAAACACTAGAGGCCAATGGAGCCTGGGAAGTACACGTAATGATACCAACTGGAGTGGATAAGGGTGGGGAGTAGATGTGAGAGCAAACAGGTGAATAAAAGGCAGAGATTGAAAGGTACTTTTATGTTTGACTTCAATTTGTCAGTCACCTGCTGGGTCTTAGGGCTGATGCTGTTCAGCCTCTATTGCTCCACAGAGGTGATCCCTACATTGTCTCTGCTTTTTGTACACCCTGAACCTAATCCACACAGAGGAGTGTGACAATGGAAATTGCCAGAGTTCTCACATCCAGTTTCTGGATGAATCAACATCAAAGGACAAAGGAAAGGCCCCTAATAATGCAGTCATGCTGAGCCACCAGTCTACTGGCCTCAAAGTAATGCTCAGCAGGGAGCATTCTGCTTCCCAGGGAGAGAGATCAGAGGCAGGACCCATGATGGTGCACCTGACCGTGGGCATCTGAGCAAATGTAAGTCAGCATGCCAAACTAGGGCCACAGGAGATCATGACAGGGCAATCCAGCAGAGACTGCGGTGAGCAACAAAGAGCACACCCACGGTGACTCAGAGACGGGGATGTGGGGAGAGGGGGCTGTGGCAGCTCACCTGATTTTCAGGATCTATTACATCTCTGGTACTTGAATTTTCCAGACTGTGTGACTGAGTTTTAATTTTTAGAGATGAAAGCCACTACAGAATTGAGAATGTGTATCCCAGAGTTTTCATGTTCGGGATCTTAGTAAACCCAGAAATGATTCTTTAACTAAGGACTTTTCATCTAGACATCCAAAAGGAGAGGGTTACCATACTCACACTGTGAAATGAAATATGCAAAGATCACTCAGCACTTAACCAAAGTGGAATGTTCCTACTTGCCATCCAAATAAAATGGAGCCATCTCACTTCCAGATCCTCCTTAGCTTTAGAAAGAAAGAAAGTGAAGTCGCTCAGTCATGTCAGACTCTTTGTGACCCCGTGGACTGTAGCCTGCCAGGCTCCTCTGTCCATGGAATTTTCCAGGCAAGAGTACTGGAGTGGGTTGCCATTTCCTTTAGTCACATTAAAATTAAACATGAAAACTTAAAGTGGTAATGAAGATCTTCCTTGAAGGTCTATTTAAGATAGGGAGAGTGGCATGTACAGAAACTTTTAAAACTATCTAAAATATCTTGGGTATCTTTTCTTAAGTTCACACTGTTTCTAAAGCTTCACTGGCAGCTGTGCTGTTTCTCCTGCAGACTTAACTGTTGCACTGATTTGCAACCGTCTATTACTGCTCCAAAGAGCAAAAGACAGAATCCTCAGAACCCATGTCTTAGAAAGCTGAAGAAGAGGGAACACTTAACACTTGTTATTCTCACATTTCTAGTACACCTAAAAAGAGATTAAACATAATATGAAAAATATTCTGTTATTAATTTCAAGTTCTTCTTATTAAAGAAAAATAAGCTTATTGACTAAAAGAAGCTATATAAATTATCTCTGCAAATTTCTGCTCTGACTCCTCATCTCAGTTTGACATTGCAAACTTTTATTTAGTCTTACAAAGGTGGGCAAGAAATGTAAGAAAACACAGCTATTCTTAGGTCTAGAGGGACCTCCCTTGAAAGACCAATCCATTGAAAGATAAAGAGCAAGCAATTTCTCAGATGACTCTGTCATTGGTCAAAGTTCATTCCATAGGACATTAACTCTTGTACAATCTCTGGTGGTTGTGTTACCTGGTGCCTTCAAGCAGCCAAGAGCTTCTATAGGTCAAGCTGGTTTGGATTTGGAAGATGGAGTTTCTCTGCCACTCACTGGCAGAAACAAAAGCCATGTTAAAGCCCAACCCTCATTACTAGATGACTGAGACAGTCAGTGGCATTAAGAAATAAGCAGAGAGCTGATGGAGGCATCTGGACGGCAATGGTGGGATCCGTCAAGAATCCACCCAAAGCATAAACAGGGCAAACAAACAGGCTAGGAGGGCAGGTGGGGCCAAGTTTCTCTAAATGGTATATAGACTAGGTTTTGGGCAAATTATGCATAGTCATACATCATTTTCATTGTCTCTTTTTCCTTTTTTTATACATAGAAGTATGAGCTATATGTATACAGATTTGTCAGAATAATTCTTTGTCTTGATCATTAAATTAAAAACTGTAAAATTCAAAATGATGCAAATTCTGTCTATAAATCTTTTGGTCAGTTTTGAGCTAATGGCACCTGCTGTCTGTCACTGAGAGTAGAAGTATGAACATTTCTCTCAGCTGAATATTGGTATTGGAGTCTCCAAGGAAAACACAACACAGTCAAGCACTTGATAAAAACAAGGCTTTTCTCACATAGAGAAGAAATGGGGCAAAGTCAGCTTCCATTTTCAGTTCCCCATGACCAGCTGGTCTCTCCTAGCAGCTGTCGCAGGGCATGTGGCCTGGATGCAACCCTCTTGTGCTGTAGCAGAAGGTCCTTGGGCCCTCCCCATGGGGTACAGATATAGCAGTGGGGCTGCCCGGGTGTCCTATGCACATACTCAAGTAGAAAAAAGGAACACACAAATTGAGCCTGAAACAAGGAAAGCTATTCCTACAGGAGTCGATAAGTTCAGTATAAGCCCCTGAGAACTCATTATCTCCTCTGTGTGCATGCTAAGTCACTTCAGTCATGGTCAACTCGTTGTGACCCTAGACTGAAACCCACAAGGCTCCTCTGTTCATGGGATTCTCCAGGCAAGAATACTGGAGTGGGTTGCCATTTCCTTCTCCAGGGAATCTTCCCAACCCAGGGATTGAATTGGTGTCTCTTTACGTCTGCCTGCATTGGCAGGCTAGTTCTTTACCACTAGTGCCGCCTGGGAAGTAACCATTATCTCCTGATAAGAAAGTAACCCAGATCCAAGACCCATTCTTAGGCTGCCAGGTATGAATGGAAAGATTGTACCCAGAGACTGCCTTTCCCAATGGGCAGCATGTGAAAAAATATATCTTGAGTTATCTAGATAATTTAACTCATACCACATTGCATTCTTTGACATGAAATTAAGAATAAAATCTACTTCCTAACAAGGAACCCCAATCTTTATAGTACATATGCTTGAAAAATATTAAAAATAGCATCAAACTTTGAAAGAAGAGTATGTTTAATCCATCAAATGAAAATGTCTAGAGATTACAGAGGAACCAGTTTGCTGATGGTGATTTTGTCTCAACGGAATGGTCTCACCTTAATATGTATCAATGATCCTCTTGTAAATAGTTCCCACTAATAATTGTAGATTGCTCTCTGTAAGAAAACAAGGAAAGGGCATCCTGAGACCTACTGTTGGAAAATCAAGCTGCCCAAATAGGGTTTGTTGTTGTTGTGTTGTTGTTACTAATCCCCATGGGATTTCCCTGCAATAATACTGAAGTATTGCCATTTTCCTTCTCCAGGGGATCTTGGCAACCCAGGGATAGAACCTGTCTCCTGCATTGGCAGGTGGATTCTTGGCCACTGAGCCATGAGGGAATGAAATGTACCGAATCTGGAGAGTTTGAATTTGGGAAGCTATACATATCTGTATTTGCCTACAAAGGTCTGTATAGTCAAAGCTATGGTATTCTTTACCACTGAGCCACCAGGGAAGCCCTCAATAGGGTTAAATCACAACAAAAGGGAAATACTCTGAAGTGATTTTAAGGGTTGAGATGAATGGATATAAATGAGCGTCTGTGTTTTATTTTGTTTTTAAGTATAGTTGTCATAAGTGGAGCTGGAAAGTTTAGTGTGGGTTAAGAGTGAAAAAATTAAAGTACTTCGAGTAAAAATTGCCAGTGATGACTGCATGATTGAACAATAATAAACAATCTTTATAGTTCAGGATTAAAGTTCAGAGAGTAGAAGGCTGTCTATATATGAATCTTCACAGAAATATATAAGAATCATATTTCTTATGATCTAATTCGATGATGAATTTGTGAACACATCAACACAATCAGATTGTGTTGATCTAATCACAGATCAACACAATCTGAATTAAAGGTATAGAGGCATTTCTCACTATGCTGTACTTCTCTTTATTGTGCTTCACAGATATTGCTGTTTTTACAAATTAAAGATTTGAGGCAACCCTCCATTGAGAGTCTACTACCACTGTTTTTCCAACAGCATTTCCTTATTTTGTCTCTCTGTGTCACATGCTGGCAATTCTCAAAATATTTCAATTTTTCATTATTATTATATTTTTATGATGATCTGTGATCAGTGATCTTTGATATTACTACTGAAAAATGATTATGACTTGCTGAAGGCTCAGATGATGGCTAACATTTTTTATCAATAAAGTACTTTTTATTAAAGTAGGTACTATTGACTCAAAGAATGTTCAAATGACTGGACCATTGTGCTCATTTCACAGCTAGTAAAGTTATGCTTAAAATTTGTCAAGCTAGGCTTTAGCAGTATGTAAACCAAGAACTTTCAGATGTACAAGCTGGGTTTAGAAAAGGCAGAGGAACCAGACCAAATTGCCAACGTATGATGGATTATAGAGAAAACAAGAGAATTCCAGAAAAACATCTACTTCTGTTTCATTGACTATGCAAAATTCTTTGACTATGTGGATCCTAATAAATTGTAGAAACTTCTTAAAGAGCTGGGAATACCAGATCACTTTAGCTGTCTCCTGAGGAATCTGTATGAGAGTCAAGAATCAACATTTACAACCTTACCTGGAAAAGATTAATTTGTTCAAAATTGGGAAAAGCATACTTATATTGGCTGTATATTTTCACCCTGCTTATTTAACTTGTATGCAGAGTGCATCATGTGAAATGCCAGGTTGGATGAATCAAAAGCTGGAATTGAGATTACCAGGAGAAATATCAATAACCTGAGATATGCAGATGATACCAATCTAATGGCAGAAAGTGAAGAGGAACTAAAGAGCCTCTTGATGTGGGTGAAAGAGAAGAGTGAAAAAGATTCAAAAAACTAAGATCATGGCATCAAACCCCATCACTTCATGAAAAATAGAAAGAGAAAAACTAGAAACAATGACAGATCTTCTTAGCTCCAAAATTACTGTGGTTGGAGACTGCAGGCATGAAATTAAAAGACACTTGCTCCCTGGAAGAAAAGCTATGGCAAACCTACATAGCATATTAAAAAGCAAAGACATCATTTTGCCAACAAAGGTCCTTATAGTCAAAGCTATTATTTTTCCAGTAGTCATGTATGGATGTGAGAGTTGGACCATAAAGAAGGCTGAGTGCCAAAGAATTGATGCCTTCGGATTGTGGTTGCTGGATAAGACTCTTGAGAAACCCTTGGACTGCAAAGAGATCAAACCAGTCAAGCCTAAAGGAAATCAACCCTGAATATTCACTGAAAGGACTAAAGCTGAAGCTGAAGTTTCAATACTTTGACCACTTGATGCAAAGTGCTGACTCATCAGAAAAGACTCTGATGCTGGGAAAGATTGAAAGCAAAAGGAGAAGAGGGTGGCAGAGGATGAGGTGGTTAGATAGCAACACTGACTCAATGGACATGAATCTGAGCAAACTCTGGGAGATGGTGATGTACAGGGAAGCCTGGAGTGCTGCAGTCCATGGGGTCAAAAAAGTTGGATAAAACTTAGTGACTGAACGACACCAACAACTGTACTGAAAACTATCAGAAGAGAGAAAAATTCTATTTACTAAAGTCCTGAACAAGAATATGTGAATCATTTTATCTAGTCCTTTCCTTTAAGAAAATACCATGTACTGTGTGAAATATTACTATTAAGTTGGGATGTGTTCACAAATTCATCATCGAATTTGTCAAATTTATCATAGAAAGACAGGGAAATCCATCATGCTGCAGTCCAAGTGATCTCAAAGAGTCAGACACGACTGAGCAACTTAACAACAACTGTTGGCCCATGAATAACATGGGTTTGAACTGCATGGGTCCACTTATACATGGATATTTTTCAGAAAATAAGTACTAAAGTCCTACACAGTCCAAGGCTAGCTGAATCTGAAGATGCAGAACAGTGGATATTGAGAGCCAACTATAAAGCAATAGTCAGATTTTGACTGCATAGAGGGTTGTGCACATGTGTGCTAAGCTGCTTCAGTCTTGTCTGACTCTTTTCCACCCTATATACTATAGCCCACCAGGCTCCTCTGTCCATGGGATTCTCCAGGCAAGAATACTTGAGTGTGTGGCCATGCCCTCTGCCAGCGGATCTTCTCCACTCAGGGATCAGACCCATGTCTCTTATGTCTCTTGACATAAGAGAATTGGCAGGCAGGGTCTTTATCACTAGCACTATCTGGGAAGGCTATCTATCTAAAATTATATATACACAAAACCTTGTGTGTGTAAACATATGCATACATATGTGTGTATATGTATATAGATATACAATGAGCGAGTACAGAACGTAGGGTGAAGAGAAATTGGTTGGTCCATGGGATTCTCCGGACAAAAATACTGGAGTGGTTTGCAATTTCCTCCTGCTGTGGACCATGTTTTGTCAGAGCTCTTCACTGTAACCCGTCCGTCTCAGGTAGCCCTCCATGGCATGCTCATAGCTTCACTGAGTTATGCAAGCCCCTTTGATATGACAAATACAGGGCTGTTAAAAGATTTTCCTGAGATGTTTGCAAAGATGGCCCTGAACAGCAAGCTTTCTCCAAATTATGCAGCCTTATTTTGGCACTCTTCAGACACCAGTGACTACAGGTCATTCACGAGATTTGGGTATAGAAGAGTGAAAGAGTAGACCAAGTGTCATTACTTGTTAGTTTTTCTTTTTTTAGCAGTTCCTCCAAAGGAATCATTAGAATCACTATTGTGGCTCACACTTACATCTATCATTGAAAGAAATAACTTGAACTTCCAAACTACTTTTGCTCTAAGATTGAAAAAAAATTAGGAATGTCTGTGAAATATGCTTTGCTTAATACACTGGTATTACTAAAACCACTGAATGGTGTTAGGTCTGAATTTGACTAGTTTTTACTGTGTAAATAACCACTTATCTGGATGTCTAAAAAGTGTCTAGTTCCCAGATGCTAACCTGGAAATATATGTGTGTATATATACATATTTACCAAAAAAATGTGCTTAAATTTTCATAAAATTTCCATGGATCTCTCCCCAGCAGGACAGTTGACCCCAAATTAAAAAACACAATTTTACAAGAAGTTGAATCCTTAATTGCTAGCTTTCTTCACACTTCAAATGCCACTTGAACTAGGATTCTAAGTCTTGAGGAAAACAAGTACCTCATGATAATATAGTTTCCATTTAGCACATGAAAGCAATAATTAGCATGAAGTTGAATAAAATGAAGAAGAAAATAGCAAAAATGAAAACTATGTAATTAAGTAGGTTTTATGGCCTCCTCTCTTACCGTGGAAGACTTACATCTGGATTTGATGCATGGCCATATTCACCCTAGGACAGCTGACTGGCAGAGTAAAAATGACATCTTTTCCAAGTACATATTTAGTATGAATAGAAGGCAAAACTATATAATTATAGAATATTCTTACATTCTACTGAAAATGGCTAGAATCTCATTTCTTCATTCTCTTAAAATGAACTTATCAAGCTCTTAAAGCTTATGAAGCACCTAACACTGTAGGGAGACATCAATAAAAATAATACATGCTCATTGTACTCATGAAATTTTAAATCCATTTGAGCAGCTCACAATTTTTTTTGGCAATTGAAAATGAAAGAATATCAAATTTACCTTCACCACTCTCCCCTCATTAAGGTTGTTTTTTTCTAATAGACTCATAATATATACCACAGTAAACTTCTAGTCTATTTAATAAATCTACAAATCATGGGATGGCCTATAATCTGGAGGAATGTGGTATATTATTTTTTCTAACCTATGTTATGAGGACAAAGAGATTGAGAATATCTTTTATGAGCAAGGAAATCTACATTCATCTTAATATAAATTTAATGTCATTATTTGAAAAAGATTAAGTAACATTTGGATCTTCATATCTAATGATCTGAATTTGTTTAACAGATTTGAATTTCATTTAGGTTCTTTCTCTCTGGAAAAAGACAAGGCTGTTAAATGAGGTTAACAGTTATCTTTAGAGATCTTGGGTAAACCTTTGCACCTTGGAAGGAAATTTGATGACCTCTCAACTGAAGAGTGTTGAAGAGGGAAAGATAGAGTGGGTGTTGAAAATAATTTTTCTGAGAAGAGCGCCGAAGGGCACAAATATCCTTCACTATCTTCAGTGCTTTAATCCTGGTAAACATGAGAAATTATGGAGAGGAAAATAGCAAAGCTCTTTGGATGACAGTGATGGCAGAACCACAGATATGTTTTCTTTATTTGACCACCCCCACAGTATGACTCAAGATTGTGAGAGTCTTTTGTAGAAAACTCCTGTCTACTTATTGGTGTTCCATTTTTGGACAGTTTAATATATATTTTAAATAGGTAAATTTATATAACAGCAGAGGCTAAAATCATTTCAGATCATTGCCATATGAGTACTTTGGAAATTACTTTGAGTGACTATACGTATTCTAAACGGTCAATCTGGTTTATATCTTAGAGCAGAGAAAATACATTAAAGCAAAGCTGTAGTCAAATGACATCATTCCTTCCAGAACTAAGAATACATTTGTATAATACATTGAAACAGGTCAGCCATATAATGACTACAGAAACAGGAAGGTATGTAATGTACTTCGGTTTTCTTAAATATGAACCTAGATAGATTTTCTGTCCACTCGGATACAGTTGTTCACTATTGTCCTCTCCAGGATGTTGCCCAAGAAGCCTGTCTACTTTAGGAGGCCCCTTTATAAGCTGCAGAGGTTACAGTGTCCTTGTAGTGGGAGGGAAGGATGTGTTTTCAATGTTAAACCTCTACTCAGATGAAATTTTGGAAACGCTTTATACAGATGAAGTACGTCTAGTGCTTGGCAACACATCTAGTTTTTCCTGTGTTCTGCGTTGACATCCATTTGCATTAAAAACACAGCCAAAATATCTGAAACAAATGTCATCAACTGTTACGAAATTGATTAAATTCATCAGCACACAGGAGGCTTAAAACACTGCCTTTTTAAATGGTGTTGTCAAAAATTGATACAGCCTATGAAGCTCTAACCTGCTACCAAGAAGTTCACTCTCATTCTCAAGGACAAATCTTAAAGGACAATATTGAACTTAGAACAGAAATTTGTTTTGAAGGTCTCTACGAAGACAATTTCAAATAAAGAATTTGGCAAATGTTTTTATCTATTTGAATAAGATGTATCTTTTGATCAACACATGTCAACCACCATAATGAGTACTACTGAAAAACTAAAAATGTCTTTGACCAAGCTGCAAGGATAAAAGGATTGGAGGCACATTCTTGAGAGGTTCTGATGCTGGAGCTTGGGTGAGAATCCACAATTATAAAGCCTCTCAATTTTCCAACAGATAAGAATCTTCAGTCACCAAGAAAAACAAATCACTTTAATCTTCCTTTAAGAAAATAAAATATACATTTTAATTCAAATCTATATTAGTTTTTTCAGGCCACCATAACAGAACACCACAAACCAGGTAGCCTAGACAAGAGAAATTGTTTTCTCACTGTTCTTGAGGCTGGAATTCCAGGATCAAGGTGCTGCAGGGTTGGTTTCTGGTGAGAACTCTCTTCCTGGTCTGTATATGACCTCCTTCTCACTGTGTCCTCGAAAGAACTTTCCTCTGTGCATGCACACTGCTGCTGTTGCTGCTGATGCTGCTATGTCGCTTCGTTGTGCCCAACTCTGTGTGACCCCATAGACAGCAGCTATGGGGTCCCCCATCCTTGGGATTCTCCAGGCAAGAACACTGGAGTGGGTTGCCATTTCCTTCTCCAATGCATGAAAGTGAAAAGTGAAAGTGAAGTCTCTCAGTCGTGTCCGACTCTTCGCAACCCCATGGACTGCAGCCTACCAGGCTCCTCTGCCCATGAACTCTACTGACATCTTTTTCTCTTCTTAAGGTACACCAGTCCTATTGGATTAAGATCTCACACTTTGCTTGAGTCAACCTCCTTAAAGACTTTCTCTAAATACAGTCATCTTCATTTGTATCATTTTTTTTCTTTTTAGATTCCACATATAGGCAATATCATAGAGTCTTTCTCTGTCTGACTTACTACACTTAGGATAATAATCTCCAGGTCCGTCCATGTTGCTGCAAGTGGCATTATTTCATCCTTTTTTTTTTTTTAATTAAGGTATAGTTGCTTTACAATGTTGTGTCAGTTTTTGCTATACAACAAAGTGAATCAGCTATGAAAGTGAAAGTGTTAGTCACTCCATTGTGTCCAGCTCTTCTAACCCCATGGCTCCTCTGTCCATGGAATTCTCCAGGCAAAAATACTAGAGTGGGTTGCCATTCCCTTCTTCAGGGCGTCTCCCTGACCCAGGGATTGAACTCAGGTCTCCTGCATTGCAGAAAGACTCTTTACTCTCTGAGCCATCACATATATCTTCTTCTTCTTGGACCTCTCTCCCACCCCTTCTTCATGGGGCAACCCTCTAGGTCCCCAGAGAGCACTGAGTGGAGCTCCCTGCACTATACTTCAGGTTCCCACTAGCTATCTATTTTACACATGGCCGTGTATATATGTCCATACTAATCTCCGAATTCATGCCACCTTCCCTTGCTTTGCCACCATGCCCACATGGACGTTCGCTACCTCTGTGCCTCGATTCTTGCCATGCAAATAGATTCATCTGTACCATTTTTCTAGATTCCACTAATATGTGCTAATATATGATATATGTTTTTCTTTTTCTGACTTAACTTCTCTTGCTGGCTGACTAATATTCCATTGTGTATATGTAACACATTTTATTTATCCATTCATCTGTAGATGGATAGTTAAGTTGCTTCCATATCTTGGTTATTGTAAATAGTGCTGCAATGAACCCTGGGGTGCATGTATCCTTTTGAACCACATTTTTCTCTGGATATATGCCCAGAAGTGGGATTGTGGATCATATGGCAGCTCTATTTTTAGTTTTTCAAGAAACCTCTGTACTGTTCTCCATAGTGGCTGTTACCAATTTATGTTCCCACCAACAGTCTGGGAGGCTTCCCTTTTCTCCACACCCTCTCCAGCATTTACTGTTTACAGACTATTTGATGATGGTCATTCTGACATTGTACAGGAGACAGGGATCAAGACCATCCCCATGGAAAAGAAATGCAAAAAAGAAAAATGGCTGTCTGGGGAGGCCTTACAAATAGCTGTGAAAAGAAGAGAAGCGAAAAGCAAAGGAGCAAAGGAAAGATATAAGCATCTGAATGCAGAGTTCCAAAGAATAGCAAGAAGAGATAAGAAAGCCTTTTTCAGCGATCAATGCAAAGAAATAGAGGAAAACAACAGAATGGGAAGGACTAGAGATCTCTTCAAGAAAATTAGACATACCAAGGGAACATTTCATGCAAAGATGGGCACAATAAAGGACAGAAATGGTATGAACCTAACAGAAGCAGAAGATATTAAGAAGAGATGGCAAGAATACACAGAAGAACTGTACAAAAAAGATCTTCACGACCCAGATAATCACGATGGTGTGATCACTGACCTAGAGCCAGACATCCTGGAATGTGAAGTCAAGTGGGCCTTAGAAAGCATCACTACAAACAAAGCTAGTGGAGGTGATGGAATTCCAGTTGAGCTATTTCAAATCCTGAAAGATGATGCTGTGAAAGAGCTGTACTCAATATGCCAGCACATTTGGAAAATTCAGCAGTGGCCATAGGACTGGAAAAGGTCAGTTTTCATTCCAATCCCAAAGAAAGGCAATGCCAAAGAATGCTCAAACTGCTGCACAATTGCACTCATCTCACACGCTAGTAAAGTAATGGTCAAAATTCTCCAAGCCAGGCTTCAGCAATATGTGAACCGTGAACTTCCTGATGTTCAAGCTGGTTTTAGAAAATACAGAAGAACCAGAGATCAAATTGCCAATATCCACTGGATCATGGAAAAAGCAAGAGAGTTCCAGAAAAACATCGATTTCTGCTTTCTTGACTATGCCAAAGCCTTTGACTGTGTGGATCACAACAAACTGTGGAAAATACTGAAAGAGATGGGAATACCAGACCACCTGACCTACCTCTTGAGAAATTTGTATGCAGGTCAGGAAGCAACAGTTAGAACTGGACATGGAACAACAGACTGGTTCCAAATAGGAAAAGGAGTTCATCAAGGCTGTATATTGTCACCCTGCTTATTTAACTTATATGCAGAGTACATCATGAGAAACGCTGGACTGGAAGAAACACAAGCTGGAATCAAGATTGCCGGGAGAAATATCAATAACCTCAGATATGCAGATGACACCAGCCTTATGGCAGAAAGTGAAGAGGAACTAAAAAGCCTCTTGATGAAAGTGAAAGTGGAGAGTGAACAAGTTGGCTTAAAGCTCAACATTCAGAAAACGAAGATCATGGCATCCGGTCCCATCACTTCATGGGAAATAGATGGGGAAACAGTGGAAACAGTGTCAGACTTTATTTTTCTGGGCTCCAAAATCACTGTAGATGGTGACTGCAGCCATGAAATTAAAAGACGCTTACTCCTTGGAAAGAAAGTTATGACCAACCTAGATAGCATATTCAAAAGCAGAGACATTACTTTGCCAACAAAGGTCCATCTAGTTAAGGCTATGGTTTTTCCTGTTGTCATGTATGGATGTGAGAGTTGGACTGTGAAGAAGGCTGAGCACCGAAGAATTGATGCCTTTGAACTGTGGTGTTGGAGAAGACTCTTGAGAGTCCCTTGGACTGCAAGGAGATCCAACCAGTCCATTCTGAAGGAGATCAGCCCTGGGATTTCTTTGGAAGGAATGATGCTAAAGCTGAAACTCCAGTACTTTATCCACCTCATGCGAAGTGTTGACTCATTGGAAAAGCCTCTGATGCTGGGAGGGATTGGGGGCAGGAGGAGAAGGGGATGACAGAGGATGAGATGGCTGGATGGCATCACTGACTCGATGGACGTGAGTCTGGGTGAACTCCGGGAGTTGGTGATGGACAGGGAGGCCTGGCATGCTGCGATTCATGGGGTCGCAAAGAGTCGGACACAACTGAGCGACTGAACTGAACTGAACTGAACTGACTGATTCTGACCGACATAAGGTGATGTCTCATTGCAGTTTTGATTTGAATAATTATGGATGTTGAACATATTTTCATGTGCTTCTTGGTCATCTGTATGTCTTCTTTGGAGAAATGTCTATTTAAGTCTTCTGCCCAGTTTTTGATTGGGTTGTTTGTTTTGATGATATTGAGCTGCAAGAGCTATTTGTAAATTTTGGAGACTAATCCACTGTCGGTGGCATTGTTTGCAAATATCTTCTTCCATTCTGTGGGTTGTCTTTTTGTTTTATTATTTCCTTTGCTGTGCCAAAGATTTTGAGTTTAATTATGCCCTATTTTTTTTTTAATTATTTTTAATTCCATTACTCTGGGAGACAAGACAGATCAAAAAAGATATTGTTGTGATTTATGTCAGAGAACGTTCTGCCTATGTTCCCTCTAAGAGTTTTATGTTCATAGTATCATCTTATATTTAGGTTTCACAGACTCAGAGAAGGAACTTATGATTACCAGGGGGAGAAGATTGAGGGTAAGGATATACTGGGAGTTTGGGATTGACATGTACACACTGTTATATTTAAAATATTAATAGATAACCAATTAGGACCTACTGTATAGCACAAGGAACTCTGTTCAATACTCTCTAATAATCTAAATGGGAAAAGAATTTGAACAAGAACAGATATATATATATATATATATATATATATATACACACACACACATATATACATACATATGTGGTAGTGATGTAGTCACTAAGTTGTGTCCATCTCTTGTGACCCCATGGACTGTAGCCCACCAGGCTCCTCTGTCCATGGGATTCTCCAGGCAAAAATACTGGAATGGGTTGCAATTTCTTTCTCCAGGGAATCTTCCCGACCCAGGGATCAAACCCTGGTCTCCTGCATTGCAGGCAAATTCTTAACTGACTGAGCTATGAGGGAAGCCTATATATATATATATATATATATAAAATCTATTCATATAACTGAAATGATTCGGTTATATATATCACTTTGCTATATACCTGAAACTAACACAGCATTATTAATCAACTATACTCCAATATAAAATAAAAATTAAAAAGAAAAAATTATCAAAGCAAAACAAAAACATATTCATTTTGGGGGCTAGGCTTCTGCCCATGAAATTTTCAGGAGACACAATTCAGCTCATAACACAGTCTTACTTGTAAAGCTTGTTCATTGATAGACACCTATCTGTAGATGTCTCGTAATAAAAAAGGAAATCATGCAACTTGAATTCACTTTGAAGAGTCTTCAAGAATTATAGTATTCTTTGAAATAACCTGTACTGTGTGTTAATGGTAACTTTGGTCCTTTTTGTGATTATGTATCTGTGTGTGTCAGGGTTTTTAGTATATGTTGCAAAAAAGTGAAAATTTATTAGATATCAAAATAAGTGGACACTGCCAAGACATAGACTATTCTACAATTGCAATTTTATTATAGGTAAATAAAAATATAAAACAAAATTAAGAGATTTTGCAAGTGACCATTAAATTTGCATTAAAGCAGAAGAAAAGAGAAAAAAAATCAAACTCACAGAAACAGAGTAGAGTAGTGGCTGTCAGTGGCTGGGTGATGGGGGAAATTGGGAAATATTGATCAAAGGGTACAAACTTTTATTTATAAGTTGAATGAATTCCAGGGTCTAATGTACAGCACAGTGACTACAGTTAATAATATGGTATTGTATACTTGAAAGTTGCTTAGAGAATAGAACTTAAATGTTCTCACTAAACACATATACAAAGGTAACTGTATGAAGTGATGGATGGATAACTAACTTTTATTGTGGTAGTAATTTCACAATATATACATAAATCAAATGATCATCTAGTACACCTCAAATTTATACAAATTTATTTATCAATTACACCTCAATAAAGCTAGGAAAAGAGATATTACTTTGGAAAGATTATTTTTACATTCAATCTTATGAAAGGGATACACTTCTACTACGATGGAATCAATTGCGTACAAAATTTAATGTATCTGCAACCATTACTGCTGCCTGTCATTTCCCATGATTGCTGTTCTTCCATGCATCCTAATGTAATAGCAGCTCACTTAGTTTCTGTATCACATAGACATAATCCCATTTGGTTTTAATTAGCAAACAATCACTCCAAAGGTTTCTCATTAGTAATCAGAGAAAAATCTTCAATTTTATTCAGAGCTGTGTTTGTGATTCTAGATGTTTAATTGGATTCCTCTGGTTTATCTTACAAAAATTGTGCTTTTCTCTAGCAGACACTCATACATCTCTAACATGCTTACAATCATATCTTAACCTCCTTAATTATTTAATTTTGCATGGATGTAGATTCATAGTAATTACAACAGATCAGATATACATGTTCGGTCATTTTTTACATGATTTAATAATCATTGAACTGTCTAATCTTGTGTTTCTACAGTTTTCAGAGTTGAAAAGCCAATTTAATTGGATAACATAGTCACTGTTTTTATGCTTATGAAATAGTTCAGACATATAAAGAGGCAGAGAGCACATAAACTTAGCAAAACATGTAGTATGTGTGTGGTGTGAGGGGTTTGTGATCTTGGCACAGTAAGGTTGAAAATTAATCCTTTGATTGTAAAGGCTGGAGCCCTCGTACCTTTACAATTAAGGATTGAGCTTAAGCCTCTTTTTTTTTTTTTTTTTTCTGTCTTTCTGCTGCAAAAGATGAGTCTTTTTCTATATTTCCAAAAAGGTCCCCTAGCTTTCATCATTCATCTTAAACTGATCACCCTTGGCCTAAACTTGTCTTTCTCCTACGACTTAATCATCTACATAGCCATCTAACTCCCTAGTATTTAAAGGGAATACTTTCACCAACCTCCTGAGTTGTCTGGTATTTCTCAAAGTATCCAATTATATCTCATTTTAATACCAATGAAAATTTCAATAATTGCACTATTACAGTATTTCACATAATATCTGTATTCTAAGTCCAGTCATAGGCTAGAGGGTGATCTGATTCCCAAATCTGATTTTATAGTTTGCTTCTTAGAATCACTTCCATTGCCAACTTTCTTTCTAGCTTTGGAGATTTTAAAACAATTGTTTCTGTTTTTGTTTTTCCCCAGTCAAGTGATTCTGTAAAGGAGATATGTATGCAGGAGGTTTATTAGTATATGTTCTTGGAAACAAAACATTTGAGGAAATGAGGGACTTGGTCTTGAAAGATAAGGTGAACTTTTGTAAAGTTAAATAGAAGCAACCAATCCCTCAGGAAGCCCTAAGGCTGGAGTGGCTCTCATAGTGGTTCTAACTTGAGAGAAAGTGGATAGACCTTTTAACCACACATCTCTTAGGTGGGAGGCAGCCCACCAGGCTCCTCCGTCCCTCAGATTCTCCAGGCAAGAACACTGGAGTGGGTTACCCTTTCCTTCCCCAATGCATGAAAGTGAAAAGTGAAAGTGAAATCACTCAGTCATGTCCCCTCCTAGCGACCCCATGGACTGCAGCCCACCAGGCTCCTCAGTCCATGGGATTTTCCAGGCAAGAGTACTGGAGTGGGTTGCCATTGCCTTCTCTGATATGATCATAAAATATGATCCTTAATATAAATACATATTTTTAACAGAGAATAAAATTACCTTGTTTGGGAAACAAAATATCTTGAGAACTGAAACCTTAAGACAGCTAGCTTTTATAGCTATGTGTGATTTAAGGGACTAGATCTGATAGAGTGCCTGATGAACTATGGACTGAGGTTCGTGACATTGTACAGGAGACAGGGATCAAGAACATCTCCATGGAAAAGAAATGCAAAAAAGAAAAATGGCTGTCTGGGGAGGGCTTTCAAATAGCTGTGAAAAGAAGAGAAGCAAAAAGCAAAGGAGCAAAGGAAAGATATAAGCATCTGAATGCAGAGTTCCAAAGAATAGCAAGAAGAGATAAGAAAGCCTTCCTCAGCGATCAATACAAAGAAATAGAGGAAAACAACAGAATGGGAAAGACTAGATATCTCTTCAAGAAAATTAGAGATACCAAGGGAACATTTCATGCAAAGATGGGCTTGATAAAGGATGGAAATGGTATGGACCTAAGAGAAGCAGAAGATATTAAGAAGAGGTGGCAAGAATACACAGAAGAACTGTACAAAAAAGATCTTCACGACCAAGATAATCACGAAGGTATGATCACTCACCTAGAGCCAGACATCCTGGAATGTGAAGTCAAGTGGGCCTTAGAAAGCATCACTACAAACAAAGCTAGTGGAGGTGATGGAATTCCAGTGGAGCTATTTCAAATCTTGAAAGATGATGCTATGAAAGTACTCCACTCAATATGCCAGCAAATTTGGAAAACTCAGCAGTGGCCACAGGACTGGAAAAGGTCAGTTTTCATTCCAATCCCAAAGAAAGAAAATGCCAAAGAATGCTCAAACTACCGCACAATTGCACTCATCTCACACGCTAGTAAAGCAATGCTCAAAATTCTCCAAGCCAGGCTTCAGCAATACGTGAACCGTGAACTTCCAGATGTTCAAGCTGGTTTTAGAAAAGGCAGAGGAACCAGATATCAAATTGCCAACATCCACCGGATCATTGAAAAAGCAAGAGAGTTTCAGAATAACATCTATTTCTGCTTTAGTGACTATGCCAAACCCTTTGTGTGGATCACAACAAACTGTGGAAAATACTGAAAGAGATGGGAATACCAGACCACCTGACCTGCCTCTTGAGAAATCTGTATGCAGGTCAGGAAGCAACAGTTAGAACTGGACATGGAACAACAGACTGATTCCAAATAGGAAAAGGAGTACGTCAAGGTTATATATTGTCACCCTGCTTATTTAATTTATATGCAGAGTACATCATGAGAAACGCTGGGCTGGAAGAAGCACAAGCTGGAATCAAGATTGCCAGGAGAAATATCAATAAGCTCAGCTATGCAGATGACACCAGCCTTATGGCAGAAAGTGAAGAGGAACTAAAAAGCCTCTTGATGAAAGTGAAAGTGGAGAGTGAAAAAGTTGGCTTAAAGCTCAACATTCAGAAAACGAAGATCATGGCATCTGGTCCCATCACTTCATGGGAAATAGATGGGGAAACAGTGGAAACAGTATCAGACTTTATTTTTCTGGGCTCCAAAATCACTGCAGATGGTGATTGCAGCCATGAAATTAAAATACGCTTACTCCTTGGAAGGAAAGTTATGACCAACCTAGATAGCATATTGAAAAGCAGAGACATTACTTTGCCAACAAAGGTGCGTCTAGTCAAGGCTATGGTTTTTCCTGTGGTCATGTATGGATGTGAGAGTTGGACTGTGAAGAAGGCTGAGCGCTGAAGAATTGATGCTTTTGAACTGTGATGTTGAAGAAAACTCTTGAGAGTCCCTTGGACTGCAAGGAGATCCAACCAGTCCATTCTAAAGGTGATCAGCCCTGGGTGTTCTTTGGAAGGACTGATGCTGAATCTGAAGCTCCAATACTTTGGCCACCTCATGTGAAAAGTTGACTCCTTGGCAAAGTTCCTGTTTCTGGGAGGGGGTGGAGAGCAGGAAGAGAAGGGGACGACAGAGGATGAGATGGCTGAATGGGATCATGGACTCGATGGACATGAGTTTGGGTAGGCTCCGGGAGTTGGTGATGGACAGGGAGGCCTGGCGTGCTGCAATTCATGGGTTGGCAAAAAGTCGGACTCATGTGAGTGACTGAACTGAACTGAACTGAACTGAGGCCTCTATCCTTGGTTTATAGATGGATTCTGTTTTGCCGTTACCTCACATTGTGTCTTCTCTGTGCATGTATACTCCTGGTGTCTCTTCCTTCTCTTGTAGAGACAACAGTCTTAATTTCTCCTTTAAAGTCTTAATCTACAAATATAGTCTTTATCTCCAAACTGGTGTTTAGGGCTTTAAGATATGAACTTTGCTGCTACTGCTAAGTCACTTCAGTTGTGTCCGACTCTGTGTGACCCCATAGACGGCAGCCACCAGGCTCCCCCATCCCTGGGATTCTCCAGGCAAGAACACCGGAGTGGGTTGCCCTTTCCTTCTCCAATGCAGGAAAGCGAAAAGTGAAAGTGAAGTCGCTCAGTTGTGTCCGACTCTTCGCGACCCCATGGACTGCAGCCTACCAGGCTCCTCCATCCATGGGATTTTCCAGGCAAGAGTACTGGAGTGGGGTGCCATTGCCTTCTCCGAACTTTGGGAAGACCTAATTCAGTCTATAGCAGTAAGGTTATACTAATGCATTCATTTTCCCCAGAGAGGCTTCTATACATATTGGTAATCCTCTCACCCACAAAGATAAATTCTGGGTCCTTCTGGTAATATAATGAGAATGAAGAATTCCATTTCCCTTTGCTTTCCTATTCTAGCACTATGCTTTCTTGATATACTAACACATATTTTTTAGGTCAAAAGCAGATTGAGAAGTGACGGTACAAAGTCATCAAAACTGGAAAAGAAAAGGGCAAAGAAAGAAATCAGGAACTGACTGGTCTCACTATATTACCAAACTAAGGCAATATAAGGAATTTATCTATAGTCCCTTGTCAATTTTATAATTCTCAAAATTAAAAGAAATAATTTTCACACACTTAAATAGTAAGTACATGCAATGATTTAGGGATCTAAAAGGATGACAAAGCTAGTTCCAAAGACATTTTGAAAACAATCTCATTATAATTTATATTAAAAAAAAATGGTGCTTCCAGTTCAAGATGGCAGAATAGAAGGACATGTACTCATCTCCTCCTGAGAAAGCACCAAAATCACAACTAGCTATTGAACAACCATCAACAGGAGGACACTGGAACCTACCAAAAAAAAAAAAAAAGATGCCCCACTTGCAAAAACAAGAAGTCACAGTGAGATGATAGGAGTAGCACAATCATGATAAAATCAAATCCCACACCCACTGGGTCGGTGACCCATGAACTGGAAAACAATAATACTAAAGAACTTCTCCTACTGTTGTGAAAATTTGGAACCCCACATCAGGCTTCCCAGCCTGGGGACCTGACAAAGGGACTGGGAATTCCCAAGGAATCTGACCTTAAAGGCCAGTGGGATTTGATTATAAGACTTCCACTGGACGGGGGAAAACAGAGACTCCAGTCTTGGAGGGCACAAACCAAACCTTAAGTGTACCAAGTCTCAGAGAAATAGAACAGTGACTCTACAGGAAACTGAACCAAAGCTACTTGCTAATGTTGGAGGGTCTCTTGTGGAGGTGTGGGTCAGCAGGGGCTCAACACAGGGACCTGGGATTTGGCAGCAGTTGTCTGGGAAGGTCCCCTTTGGGATAAACCCTTTTGGAGATGCCATTAAACCAGTCATAGAACCCATAGACTCTTGAGAGCCAAGTCGCCTCAGGCCAAAAAACTACCAGGAAGTGGGTGCAACTGCACCCATCAGCTGATAATGGGATTAAAGCTTTACTGAGCAAGGCCCACCAGAATGAGGCCCAGTTTCTCCCGCCAGCAGTCCCTCCCATCAGGAAACTTACACAACCCTCTTAGTCTCCTCCATCAGAGGGCAGACAGAAGAAGCAAGAAGAACCACAATTCCACAGGGACTAAAACAAAACCACATTACAGAAAGTTAATCAGCATGAAAAAGCAGAAAGTTACAACCCAGATGAAGGGACAAGATAAAACCCCAGAAAAACAACTTAATGAAGTAAAGATAGGCAACCTTCCAGAAAAAGAATTCAGAATAATGATAGTGAATATGATTCAGGCTCTTGGAAAAAGAATGGAGGGAAAGATTGAGAAGATGCAAGAAATGTTTACTAAAGACCTACAAGAACTAAAGAACAAATGAACAGAAATGAATAATACACTAGGAGGAATCCATAGCAGAATAACTGAGGCAGAAGCACAGATAAATGACCTGGAGGACAGAATGGTGGAAATAACTGCCACAGAACAGAATATAGAAAAAAGGATGAAAAGAAATGAAGAGAGCCTAAGATACCCCTGGGACAACAGAAATGCAGGAACATTCACATTATAAAGGTCCCAGAAGGATAAGAGAGAGAGAAAGGACCTGAGAAAAGATTTGAAGACATAATAGCTGAAAACTTCCCCAACATGGGAAAGGAAATAACCAACCAAGTCCAAGAAGCACAGAGAGTCCCATGCAGGATAAATCCAAGGGAGAACACACCAAGACACATAGTAATCAAACTGAAAAAAATTAAAGACAGAGATAAAATATTAAAAGCAACAGGGAGAAATGACAAATAATATACAAGGGAACTCCCATCAGGCTATCAACTGATTTCTCAACAGAAACTCTAGAAGCCAGAAAGGAACAGAATGACATATTTAAAGTGATAAAAGGGAAGCGCCTACAACCAAGAATACTCTACCTAGCAGAATTCTCCTTCAGATTTGATGGAGAACTCAAAAGCTTTCCAGATAAGCCAGTTTAGAGAATTCAGCACCACCAAACCAACTTTACAACAAATGCTAAAGTAACTTCTCTAGGCAGAAAACAAGGAAAAGCAAGAAAGCAAAAGAAAGAAAGAAAAAAAGAAAGAATTATAGTTAGCAAAAGAAAGAAAACGAACAAGAAAGTTGCTCAGTCGTGTCTGACACTTTGTGACTCCATGGACTGTAGCAAGCCAGGCTCCTCTGTCCATGGGATTTTCCAGGCAAGAATACCGGAGTGAGTTGCCATTTCCCTCTCCACGGGATCTTCCAGACCCAGGGATCAAATCCGGGTCTTCTGCACCGTAGGCAAACTTTACCATCTGAGCCACTAGGGAAGCTCACCTACAGAAAATAAACCCAAAACACTTAAGAAAATGGTAAAAGGATCATCAGTTCAGTTCAGTCCCCCAGTCGTGTCTGACTCTTTGTGACCCCATGAATTGCAGCACATCAGGCCTCCCTGTCCTGGATAATTACCTTAAATGTAAATGAATTAAATGCACCAACCAAAAGACATAGACAGGCTGAGCAGATGAAAATGTGCAGGTTTGCACTTCCACTTACCACATCACTCTGCTTGACCACCCCCAACAATATAAAAAAAAGTAATAATTTTATATTGTTAGATTAATCATATACCCATTATGGCTTGCAATTGTAACTATCTTTTTTTTTTTTTTGGTCTGGCTATTGATTGTGAAAACTGATAAATATCTTTTACTATTTGTTCTTATGTAACTATTACTCAATACCATTGTATCATGATTGGTCAACAGAAAAATTATAGAATTCTATATTACCAAAACTACCACCTAATAGAAAACCCATAATCAGTTTTTAAAATCCAGATGCATATCAAAATTATCATAGAACTTTTTGAAAAATACAAATGCCCAGGTATTTCTTTTCTTTTCTTTTTTTTTTTTTTTTTGCCAGAGCTCCAGATATTTTTCTAATGAGCAGCCATGTTTAAAAACAATTGGAATATATGAGGATTTTTTACTTTTATCTAGGTTCACTTTTTCTATTTCATATTCAGTGCTCCCATTTCATTTAGCTTATGTTTTCCAACTTCTCCATCTTTTCTTTATTTCTGATGTTCTCTCCTAAGCCTTTATCAAGTGTAGTAGAAAAAGCTTATATATAAATAATATGTATAATATACATATTTAGAAAACTTATGAATTTTGGCCTAACTAAAAAATTTATGATATTTTGATTCTACTTGTTTGACTTAGTATGAATAGAATGCTAGATTTCTAATTTAAAAAAAATAGATATGCAACAAGCAATAAAGATTTACTGTATAGTTTACTATATATAAAGTGAGAGTCGATCAGTCATGTCCAGCTCTTTGCAATCCCATGGACTATACAGCCCATGGAATTTTCTAGGCCAGAGTACTGGAGTAGGTAGCTGTTGCCTTCTCCAGGGATCAAACCCAGGTCTTTCCAACCCAGGGATCAAACCCAGGTCTCCCACATTGAGGTGGATTCTTTACCAGCTGAGCCACAAGCATAGCCCTACTGTATGGCACAGGGAACTATAGTCAATATCTTGCAATAACCTATAATGGAAGATAATTTCAAAAATAGCACATGTATGCATATAACTGAATCACACACAAAAAAGAATTTTACGTTTTGAAATTTAGTAATGTTTATCCTTTTGCCAGCTTTTCTAAATGTCCTATGGACATCTAATAACAATGTATGAGATACAAAATTTTAAATATACTTGCGTAGGATATGATTAATATAAATTAATAAATATAAATCTATCATATTTAAATTATTAATGACATCATCCAAGATGCTCTTTTTCTCATTTTTTTCTGCACTTGATAAAATATTCTCAAATAAATATTAATATGTCTCATTATGATTATATATTCTTTTCCCTATTATTTCTTCTGATTTTTGCTTTATGTATCTTTATTTCTTTGTTGTTAAGGTGTCTAATGGTTTATGATGCCTATTTTCTTTGTGAATTGTAACTTTTATTATTAAAATATTTATCTTTGTTTCATTTAAAATAAATAAATTCAAAAACTGAATTTTGAAATACAATGTTAAAGTACTACAAAATTGATTAATTACCTATAAGAGCAATAAGTATAACTTTTAATGCAATCTTCTTTAATAGAAAGAAAAAAAATCACTGCATTTTATCCATTTTTTTAATCCATCCTCGTTTAGAAATTGTCTAGACAGTCACTAGTAAGTAGTATGTTATACAAAGTTACAATTCCCTGAAGAGTAAGATGAACTGAGGTAGACCAGTTAGACAATACTATAGGATGACATTAAATGTGTAAACAATCATTTTTTTCCTCATTTCCTATACTGGAATATTTATTTAATACTGTGGTATCTTCTCTATGTAATCCAACCAAAGTGTAGCCAAAATTACAGGAGCAAGAAAACATCAAAATGTTCTTTTTAATTTATTGTGACAGGACTAGATTCTTATCTGGAGAAGAAAATGACAACCCACTCCATTATTCTTGCCTGGAGAATTCTATGGACAGAGGAGCCTGTTGGCTAGAGTCTATGGGGTCGCAAGGAGTCGGACACAGCTGAGTGACTAATGCTTATATTCATGTCATTACCACCAAAGAGACTGTCATTATCCTGTAATTATAGCTGATTAATTTTGAAATAAATAGTTCAGCCATGTTTACATTGGTAGAACTGTATAATCTAAATATTTTCCTCCACATTATACGTATTGAGTTCCTACTGACAACAATATTCAATATATTATAATAACCATTAAGAATTAAGGGCATGTGTACCTCTATTTTACTGCTTTACAATGATTGAATTTAGCTCTGTAAAATATTGAAAGTAGATCATTGGAAAAAATCCCCACGACCAATTGAGTGCAGTATATTTTAAAAATTTAAGAAGTCATTGACCAGATGGCCTTCACATTTCCCTCAGCTTGACTAAACTTCAGATGAATTTCTTTCTGTCTCTATGTAACTGATGTCCCTTTCATCCTTGTGTTATAAGAATTCTGTAAGTATTCAGATGACTTACACACTGAGGCCCTTCTCCCTTTACCTAGAAAATTGTTTTAGAAAGCTTAAGATTTTAAGTTATTTCTCTGCCCCAATGAAAACTAAATATTTTTAAAAGCCTCTTACCAGTTTTCAACTAAAGGAATGTCTCTGCAGGTCCAGGGAGCCAGCACATTAAAATGTAATCATCAAGGAAGACAGCACCTATATCTCTCAGTCTTTGTGTAATAGTAGGAGCCTATAGGGGCTTCCCTGGAGAAGGCAGTGGCACCCTACTCCAGTACTCTTGCCTGGAAAATCCCATGGATGGAGGAGCCTGGTGGGCTGCAGTCCATGGGGTCACTAGGAGTTGGACACGACTGAGCAGCTTCACTTTCACTTTTCACTTTCATGCATTAGAGAAGGAAATGACAACCCACTCCAGTGTTCTTGCCAGGAGAATCCCAGGGACAGCAGGGCCTGGTGGGCTGCCATCTATGTAGAATCAGACACTACTGAAGCGACTTAGCAGCAGCAGCAGCAGCAGAATGTGGGTTTCCCTGGTGACTCAATGGTAAGGAGTCTGCCTGCAATGTAGAAGACATGGGTTTGATCCCTGGGTCAGAAAGATCCCTTGGAGGAGGGCATGGCAACCCACTCTAGTACTCTTGCCTAGAGAATTCCATGGACAGAGGAGCCTGACAAACTGCAGTCCATAGGGGAAGTACAGAAAGTCGGAAAGAGTGAAGCAACTAAACAGCAGCAGCAGCAAGAGCCTATGTTTATGGGTGAGCCCATAAACTGAGGCTCACCAGGCTCCTCTGTCCATGGGATTTCCCAGGCAAGAATACTGGAGTGGGTTGCCATTTTCTTCTCCAGATCTTCCCGATCCAGGACTTGAACCTAGGTCTCCTGCATTGCAGGCAGATTCTTTACCAACTGAACTACAAGGAAATCCCATATTTTCATCGGCCCTGATGAACAAACACAGATGGTATAATCACAGAGAAAAATGTTTGCAAACTCAGGAAATAATTCAATATACTCAACACATGCCTTTGATCAACTTCCTTTCTGATAACTTCCAATACTTTTCCATTAGCTCATCCCTGCCTGTGGAGACTCTCCCATGTTTTTTTTCAATGAATTCAGATTGAGTTCTGTCCTCTCTACCTATGACAATAGCTTTGCATAAAGTTTTCCTTACCTATTTAACTTGGATGAAATTTTTGTTTTGACACTATTTTCTATGATGGCCTCTTCACTCCCCAACCCAAGTAACACATTTCTAATATTGCTCTGTAAGTTTTCTATCTACTTTCTGTATACTAAACCAGAGTAAAATATTAACTCAACATTTTCCCTTACCTTTTATTCATAGGAAAGAAAATCTACTTGATGGGCTGGGTCAATGTTGTGATGCTCATTACTTGAAAAAGTAACTTCTGAAGATGCATCTTTGATATTCTAACTCTAAAATGAAAGGTAAAGGAAATTTTAAAGTTTATTTGAATCAGTTGATTCTTTAAGTTAAACTCACAAAGACAAAAACATACAGTATGGCAAAAAATTATTTTTCCATAGCTTTAACTCAAAAATAGAGTAAATTTTTTACTTGATCTTTTTTTTCCAGAGATTTTTGAAAGTAGCATGCTCCATTTAAAGATACACCAGATAATTGCAAGCTTATTAAATTCACAATTGATTGAATATCATAAAATAATAAATTTTCACCCTTGAAAATTGAGAGAATATATGTGATTTTAATGATTTCCCAAAAATTTTTGAAAGAAAGAGTAATGTCTAAAGAAAAAAATGCTGATGGTTCAGTTATTCATTCTTATGAAAAGTTAATATACTTTACAGAAACTGTAATAAAAATGCTCAACATCACTAATCACCAGGGAAATGCAAATCAAAACCACAAAGAGATATCACTTCACATCTGTCAGAACTGCTATTATCAAAAAGAACATAAATAAGAAATGTTGGTGAGCATGTGGAACAAAGGATATCCTCATACACTGATGGTGGGAATGTAAATTGATGTAGCCAGTATGGAAAACAGTACGGAGTTTTCTTTTAAAACTAAAATAGAACTATCTTATGACCCAGCAATTCCACTCCTGGGTATATATCTCAAAGAAAGAAAAATATTAATAAAAAAGATATATGAACAAAGTTTGTAGCAATATTATTTATAATTACCAAGATATGAAAGCAACCTAGTGCTCATAACAGATGAATGGAAAAAGAAGATGTGGTATATATGTAAAATGATAAAATACTCAGCTGTAACAAAGAATGACTGGACTTAGAGGATATTATGCTAAGTAAAATAAATTAAAGACAAATACTGTATAATATCATTTATATGTGGAATCTAAATAATACAACAAACCCAGTGAATAAAGCAAAAAAGCTGACTCACAGATATGGAGAACAAACTCGTGGTTACCAGTGGGTAAGAGGGAAAGATAGAGGGGAAATAAAGGGCTTAGGAATGAAAAGTTACGAACAGTTAAGTATAAAATAAGCTACAAGAATATATTGTACAACACAGGGAATAAGGCAACATTTTATAATATCTATAAATGGAATATAACCTTTAAAATTGTTAAAGTCTATGTTGTACTCCTGCAACATATAATATTGTACATCAATTCACTTAAATTAAAAAAAGATATTACCCTTTTCATATCTTCTCCAATTCATGGCAAAAAGAAAAAAAGCTCCATGAATAGAATCAAGCTTATCTATCATTAAAGTGGCAGATATGTTGTTAAAACAACTGATTTGGAAAAATTGAACACTGACCATTTCATCACATTAAAAAGAACTCAACCAGCAGGGATTCTTTAAATAGCATGTTCTTCTATTGTATTAAAAATGTTTACACGTCATTAACTGCTTGAAAGAAAGTAAGGCCTAGGGAAACTTAACATTTAAAAATTAAGAACCACTGCTATGTAGAGATAAAAGCGAGCAATTGGTCATATAGTGCTTCGTAGTGTTAAAAAGAGTAAATTCACAGAGAGTCTATTTATACCCAACTTTACAGAGGGTGAAGTTGGTACAGTTTCTAATACTTTGGCATTAGTATCAATTTTGTCTCTCTCTGCTTTATAATTAATAAGTTTGTAACAGCTAACCAGAGGCCAACACTCACGTAACCTTTATAAAGTATTTCACTAGCATACTGGAAATTAGTTTTATTTCATGTCCACCATGCATCCCCATGAAAACAGACAAAGAGTTGATCTCTATTTCATTCAACCACTTAATATATATTTATTGACTATCTATTATGTGCAAAAAAGTTTCTGGAGAAACTATAGCAGTAAAAAAGAGAGAGGAACATCCACGGGATGCTTATATTCTATAGGTGATATTCTATTACCTCTAATTAGGTGATAGTCAAAGTTAAGAAAAGAAATAGAGCAAGGGGTATGGGATGGAGCTGCTATTTTAGGTTAGGTGGTCAGAGGAAGCTTCTCTTACTAAGTGGTATTTGAGCAGAACTTTGAATGGAATGAGTGAGGAAGACCCGCCCCCCCTCCCCCCCCCCCAGATAACAGGGGCAGAATGTTCAGACAGAGGGAATAACAAGTCCTAAAGAGGAGCTTAACATATTTGAGAAACAGCAAAGAGGTCAAGTCTTCCTAGAAGCTCATTGCATTAGCTTCCTATAGCTACTATAATAAATTAACATCCATCTAAATATTATGCATTTTTGGGACAGCATTATTTTGCTTCCCTTGTGGCTCAGCTGGTAAAGAATCCGCCTGCAATGCAGGAGACCTGAGTTCGATCCCTGGGTTGGGAAGATTCCTCTGAGGAAGGAAAAGGCTACCCATTCCAGTATTCTGGCCTGGAGAATTCCATGGACTGTATAGTCCATGGGATTGCAAAGAGTTGGACATGACTGAGCAACTTTCACTTTCACTTGGGTGGTAAAAAATGGTATCTCTTCTCCAAAGTTAACATACACACTCATGCTCCAGACGCACATCATATATGAGGCATGTATTCTTCACATAGTTAAAACTATGAAAGTTTGAATTTTCTTACTTGTCTACATTTGAGTTGAGCAAGTCAATACAGAGCAATACTGTTTTCTCTTAGTTCATATCATGTCAAAAGTTGACAGAACCATTTTTTTTTCCAGAGGGGCAGCATAAACAATGCAATGAGAGATTATTTATGACTCAAATAAATTTCCCCAAAGAAGTTTGAGATTTATTTCATTTCTAACAAGAATTTATCATGAAATATGTGTATTTTATGTATATCATGAAATATGTATATTTTATTTGTACTTTTAATCAGTAAAGAGAACAATAAGTACAGCTTTAATACTAAAGGTAAGAATTCAAACTCAAGTAAGATCAAGTGTTAGGGAGACTCGGGAAGGATGGAAACCTTGCTGATGTTCAGCTGACCCATGGTACAAAATGCACTTTTGACAATTGCATGATAAAGTAGAAATACATGAAATTGGTTTTACATTGTTTATTGAACTTTATATATTCAATTTAACTGTATAAATATTAAACTGTGGCTCAAAGAATAAAAAATTGTAAATATACAGGATTATAGGCTTAGGAAAGAAAAAAAATGGACCTAAGATACACAGGTTTGTTAAACTTCAGAAGTCATGTTAATATGAATACATTTTGTTAATCTTAATTTTAGAAATTAAAAATAAATTTAAGTGTAAATGAACATCATCTTGAGCCCATTTGATGCTAGCAAATTCTTTCACAAAGTTACCTAAAAATTATTCCTAACAACCAATCTAAATGGTCAACAGAGATGGGAAATATAGGAAAAGTAATAAAATATGCTTTTTCAATCAATAATTACTTATGAAACTTTGTCTGGAATGATGGCCAAAATGCTATGCTTCCTCCTATGGGATTCTGTAGTTCATCTGCACTCAATAAAATTGATTGTTTCTTTTTAAATGTAGGGCTATACACTAACTAGACATATAAAGTATGTAAATAATTCTGAAGTTCTAGTAAAAAAGAGAGATCAAATGCAACAAAATGATACAAATGAATAAGGTATATAAGGTATATATTTCAGTGTCCAAAACAATGTGAGTTAATAAAAAGAGAGAGGGAATTAGATACTTCCCTGAAATTTAGCAGCAGCAAATTATAATTTCAGGACTTGAGAGAGATACAAAAATTTAGCAAAACTGCATATTGCACCAGTGGACTATTAGATTTGCATATTTCTAAATCTTAGGTAAGTTATGGAATGTCTCAGTATCTGGAAGAAAGCAGTCTTTAAATTGCAGGTAGATCCAGCCTGGAGACAAGGGCAGAATCCCTATCATTGTGCCATATATTTTGGACTAATTCCCTCACTGTCCATTTTCAGAACTGGTTTATCTCAAATCTGTTCACCACTTCATTCCCATTAAGACAATGCGTGTGCACACAGTAGTATTCAACTGTGTGATCCTAAGGACTGGAGTCCACCATACTCCTTTGTCCATGGGATTTTCCAGGCAAAAACATTGGAGTGGGTTGCCATTTCCTGCTCCAGGGGATCTTCCCAAGCCAGGGATTGAATCCACATGTCTTGTGTCTCCTGCTTTGGCAGGAGGATTCTTTACCAGCTGAGCTGCCAGGGAAGCCCCTCCATTAGGATCAAAAGAAAACAAAAGACATGTTGGACATAAGAGAAGAGGTTCCACAGAATATTGGTTAGTTTTCACAGGTGCTTTAAGTGGGCTTCCTTGAAAATTAAAATTATTAAAATTATGAAAACTGGAAGCAACCAAGATGTCCTTCAATAGTTGAATGGATAACAAACTTCTTGTCTCTGCTACCTGAGAGGGTCTTAGAAACAATACCTCCATAGCAACAAACACAGATCTCACTCAAATCTTTTTCTAATATCATTTTCCAAAAAGTAAGCAAATGGTCCTTGAAGAAATGGCTGATTTTAATGCCAGAGCAATAAATATATGAAATAGGCCTGAAACATCAGACATTATCTGAAAACATTGACATATTCAAAAAATTACATTGATGGGAGTATGTCAAAAGAACACAGGAATCAAATGTAAGAGCTCTCATTGGCCAAGGAGGAATAATTTGAGCAACAAAATAAATATAGTAGCAGTAAATTATAAACCAGAGTATAAGTGTCCATAAGTCCATACTTATATAAATGTGTGACTGAATAAATAAATAGAGAGACTAAACAAATCTCCCATGAAGAAGAATTCAAACAAATTTTTGTAAATGTTCTGTTCTCACAAAGGTGGAACATAGCTACTCATTCCTTCAGTGTAGGCTATGCATAGTGATTTCTTTCCATATAGGACGGTATGAGAAAGGAGAAAAAGTGCAATAATCTGTCAAGCACCACCTCAAGCCATGTGGTCAAAGTGCACATCAACAGTGATGTCATGTTGAAAATATGTACCCTTGATATGATGTGATGGGAATGATACTTTATCTCTGTGGTCATCCACACAAACACATATAAACCCACTGTAATCATGAGATAAATATCAGATAAATTCCAGTTAAGGGGCATTCTACAAAATACCTGACCAATATGCTTCAAAACTGTCAAGTTCATCAAAAACAAGAAAACTCAGAATCTGTCACAGTCAAGCGGAGTCTGAAGGAGTCATGATGATAATATGTAATGTGGTATCATTAAGTAAAGGGCACAGTAGATAAAAACAAAGGAAAGCATGGGCTTTAGTTAATAATAATATGTCATTATGGTTTCACTAGTTGTGACAAATATGTTGTTCAGTCGCCCAGTCATGTCCAACTCTCTTTGGGACTCCAGGGACTGGAGCATGCCAGGCCTCCCTGTCCTTCATGATTTCCCGAAGTTTCCCCAAGTTCATGTCCATTGCATCGGTGATGTCATAAAGACATCTCATCCTCTGATGCTCTGTTCTCCTTCTGCCCTCAATCTTTCCCAGCATTAGGGACTTTTCAAATGAATCTGTTGTTCGCATCAGATGACCAAAATACTGGAGTTTCAGCTTCAGCATCAGTCCTTCCAAACAGTATTGAGGGTCAATTTCCCTTAAGGCTGACTGGTTTGATCTTCTTTCTGCCTAAGGGACTCTCAGGAGACTTCTCCAGCACCACAGTTCAAATTCATCAGTTCTTTGCCGCTCTGCCTTCTTTACAGTCCAGCTCTCACAACTGAACCTGACCATTGGAAAGACCATAGCATTGACTATACAGACCTTTGTTGGCAGAGTAATGTCTCTGTTTTTGAATACACTCTCTAGGTTTGTCGTAGCTTTCCTGCCAAGAAGCAAACATCTTTTGATTTCATGGCTGCAGTCACCATCCGCAGTGATTTTAGAGCCCAAGAAGAAGAAATCTGTCAGTACTTCCACCTTTTCTCCCCTCTATTTGTCACACAGTAAAAGACGCTTACTCCTTGGAAGGAAAGTTATGACCAACCTAGATAGCATATTCAAAAGCAGAGACATTACTTTGCCAACAAAGGTCCATCTGCTGCTGCTGCTAAGTCGCTTCAGTTGTGTCCGACTCTGTGCGACCCCATAGACGGCAGCCCACCAGGCTCCCCCGTCTCTGGGATTCTCCAGGCAAGAACGCTGGAGTGGGTTGCCATTTCCTTCTCCAATGCATGAAAGTGAGAAGTGAAAGTGAAGTCACTCAGTCGTGTCCGACTCAGCGACTCCATGGACTGTAGCCCACCAGGCTCCTCTGTCCATGGGATTTTCCAGGCAAGAGTACTGGAGTGGGGTGCCATTGCCTTCTCCAACTAGTCAAGGCTATTATTTTTCCAGTAGTCATGTATGGATGTGAAAATTGGACTGTGAAGAAAGCTAAGCACCGAAGAATTGATGCTTTTGAACTGTAGTGTTGGACAATACTCTTGAGAGTCCCTTGGACTGCAAGATCTAACCAGTCCATTCTAAAGGAGGTCAGTCTTGGGTGTTCTTTGGAAATACTGATGCTAAAGCTGAAACTCCAACACTTTGGCCACCTCATGCGAAGTGTTGACTCATTGGAAAAGACTCTGATGCTGGGAGGGATTTGGGGCAGGAGGAGAAGGGGATGACAGAGGATGAGATGGCTGGATGGCATCACCAACTCAACAGACATGAGTTTAGGTGAACTCCGGGAGTGGGTGATGGACAGGGAGGCCTGGTGTGCTGCGATTCATGGGGTCGCAAAGAGTCGGACATGACTGAGTGACTGAACTGAACTGAAATGGGGCCAGACGCCATGATCTTAGTTTTTTTTAATATATAGACTTAAGCCGCCTCTTTACTCCTTCACCCTCATCAAGAGACTATTTAGTTTCTCTTTGCTTTCTGCCATTAGAGTAGTATCATCAACATATCGCAGGTCATTGATGTTTCTCCTGTCTTATTTCCAGCTTGTAACTCATCCAGCCCAGCATTTCTCATGATATGCTCCGCATATAGGTTAAATAAACAGTGTGACAGCAGACAGCCTTGTTGTGCTCTTTATTCAATCTTAAACCAATCAGTTGTTCCATACAGAGTTCTAAATATTGCTTCTTGACCTGCATACAGGTTTCTCGGGAGACAGGTTAAGATGGTCTGGTATTCCCATCTCTTTAAGAGCTTTCCATAGTTTATTATGATCCACACAGTCAAGGCTTTGGTGTACTCAATGAAACAGAAGTGGATGTTTTTGTGGAATTCCCTAGCTTTCTCTATGATCCAGCATAGTATTAATAATACAAGATGTTAATAACAGGGAAAACTGGGTTTGAGGTATAAAGAATGTCTCAGTAACTTTTCTATAGACCTAAAACTTTTTAAATAAAAATGTATTAATAAATAAAACTGTGGTTATGCTCTATAAGGCAGTTTGTTTAAAAACACAGACTAGAATTCCAAAAGTACTAGAAAATAATTATTTCCAATTTATTTAATATACAAGAATATCTTAATATATATTTGATATTGAAAAGAACATCTGCTATACATGAAAAAGTCTCAATTATTTTTTAAAAATGTATTGAAAATCTCAATAGAGAACAACAATAATTTTTGAGGATGACTAAATAAATAATGAAATCTCCAAATACCTCTAGTCATACATATTCATAATTAGTTCTTTATTCTGACCTGTGAGGGTAAAATTTAAATGCAAATGTCATGACTTTCTGATTAAAGCATGCACAGTTCAAGCTCTTTGGTTATCAAATAAGTGCATTCCATCTTCTGGGTAAGTGCTAAACATGTTGCACTAAATTATCTTTAGACATTTAAAGTGGTGACTCTAGGGATCACTTAATTAGTGAAGACTCTTACAATCAATTCAAAAAGATTATTTTTTGCCCTGAGTAAGTAAAAAATGCTGACTTTGCCCAGGGAAAATAAACTGAGGTAAGAGGTTGATTTATAGTAATTCAGTTTTCACCCAGTTGTCTAGATGTGTTGACACGGTTGAAGAGGCCAAATTACTTGTCACATCACCACAATCCAGTGAGATTTCCTCTAATGAAGGGTGAAGCCCTCTCAAAGATTTCTGAGCAACTGCAAAATGGCAGTGAGAGGGCTGAGAAATTTCCTTTTCATTTAATGATACATTTTATGATCCTCAAAACATGTCTACTAAAAGTGTTTCCTATGAGTCTATTTTGCTCAATACATTCTAAAGGAAAAGTTTCAGTTGTTTAAATATTTAAGTACTGAAACATTTCGAAGATGTCCTTGGTGAACTGCATCTAACTTTTGAGTTGGGAAGTCACTCGTGAGATGAGTTGTGCATTCTTTGCAGCCAAATTCAATTACCTAAACAAACATTTAACAACTACTTCTGCTAGGCAGGAACTATACACCTTAATGAGCTAAGAAATCAGCAAAGAAGATACCCAGATGGCAATGACATGCATGAAAGGATGCTTTACATCATATGTCATCAAAAAATTCAATTTAAAACAACAATGAAATACCACTATGCACCTATTAGAATGGCCAAAATCCAGGACACTGACAACTCCAAATGCTGGCAAGGATGTGAAGCAACAGGAAATTTCATTAATTGCTGGTGGGAATGCAAAATGGTACAGCTGCTTCAAAAGACAGTGTAATGCTTCTTATAAAAGTAAACATACTTTTATCATATAATCCAGCAACCTCACTCATTATTTACAGGAGTTAAAATCTTATCTCGACACAACAACCTGCACATATGTTTCTAGCAGCTTTATTCATAATGCTAAAACCTGGAAGCCACCACAATATCCTTAAGGAGGTGGATAGATAGATAAACCAAAATACATCCAGACAATGGAATATTACTCAGATATGAGCTATCAGGACATGTAAAGACATGGAGGAAATTTAAATGTATATTACTAAGTGAAAGAACTCAATCTGAAAAGGCCTTTCATTGATTCCAACTATATGACTTTCTGGAACAGGTAAAACCTATGAATACAGTAAAAAGTTCATTAATTGCCAAGAGTTAATGGGGAAGGGGGTTATATAGGTGGAGCACAGAGGATTTTTAGGACAGTGAAACAACTTTTGTATGTTACTGTAATTGTAGATATAGGATTTCATATACTTATCCAAACTCATAAAATATACAACATGAAGAATTAACCCTAGTGCTAACTATGGACTTGGAAGTGATTATGATGTGTGAGGTGAGTTCATCTTTTGTAAAAATTATACCACTCTGATGGAGGGGGTGTGTTCAGAAAAGGAAGAAGTTATACATGGATGATGTCAGGGCATATATGGGAAATCTCTACATCTTCCATTCAATTTGTTGTAAATCTAAGAAATAAAGTCAAATTTGTAAAACGAAAAGGAAAAAAGCATCTGCTAATTTTTTGCTGCAAATATTTGGACTTACTGGCATGGGTAAATCATGGACTACAATACACCCTCTATGATATTGTTGACAAAAATTCCACAGGCCTTCTTTTCTTTAAAAAGCAGCCCATAAAGTTTTTGGTGCCATAAGTCCTTTCAGCCCCCTTGTGAAACTACAAGCTCTTTATCAATATTTTAAAGGCATAAGTAAGTGGGTGTGAAAGTCCTTCAGTTGTGTCCGACTCTTTGTGACCCCATGAACTATACAGTCCATGGAATTTTCCAGGCCAGAATACTGGAGTAGCTTGCCACTCCAGTATATGCTCTCCTCCAGGGGATCTTCCCAAGCCAGGGATCAAACTCAGGTCTCCTTCAGTACAAGCAGATTCTTTACCAGCTGAGCCACCAGGGAAGCCTTAAAGGCATAAAGTCAAGAATATAAACCAAATATAGTGATATCATCATCAAAATATTTTAAGATATTTTTAACAGTAATATATATGCTATTTTTATTAAAACATTAAATAATAATACTTAGCAACAGACATAATACATACTCTAATTTTGAAGTAATGAGTATAAATATTATTTAAATAAAGCAGCAAAAAGCATAATTTAATAAGAAAGAGTGTGATTTCTAATGATAACAAAATAAGACACTTCAAACAATCATTGCTTTATTTTTTCTTAGGCTCATAATTGAAGAAAATGATAGATTTCAGGTGTGCTGCCCTCCTTTTATTTGCTATGACAAAAAAAGTTCCTCACCAAAAAACTGTATTCACTGTTCATCCTGCTTTGAATGGTCTTTCTATAAAATCAGTAGAACTGATTCCCATTTGCCCTTCACATCTGAGCTTCAGCTTGTCGCCCTCAGAGAGGCTTTCTTTGACTCCAAAACTAAAGCAGCAATTCAATTACTCCCTATACATGACCCACCCTAAATTGTTTGCCACTTACCCTTTCCTCAATGAGTTTGGTCTGTCTCTTTCACCTGTATACCTCCAATACTTAGAAAGTTTCCTGACATGTTGTAGTAACTCAGTGAATATTTGTTGGATGAATAAATGGGCAGTTATCTTCCCATTGTGACCTAGAGGTCCCAGCTGCTCCCTAAAATTACTCCATGATAATCCAAGAAGGCTAATGCATAGTGGGAGGAAAAGAAGAAAAAAACCAGCATGCTGCCATCATGGTCTCCAGTAGAAAACACTTTTTTAGACACATGTATTTCATTCTTCTTTGTCCTTTACTCCAGCAGCAATGCCTTCCTCCAGGAGATCTCCCCAACCCAGGGATCAAACCCAGGTCTTCCACATTGCAGGCAGATTTTATTTGCCATCTAAGCCACCAGGGAATCCCAAGAATCCTGGAGTGGAGTGCCATTTCCCCCTCCAGGGAATCTTCCCAACCAAAAGATCAAACCAGCATCTCGTATGTCTCCTGAACTGGCAGGCCGTTGCTTTATCACTAGCACCACCTGTGAAGCACCTAGTTCACAAAGTTTATCTATGCATAACCTTTTATTTATTTATTTATTTATTTTGGCCTCACCATTCGGCATACAGGATCTTCCTCAACCAGGGTTTGAACCCACATCCCCTGCATTGGGAGCACAGAGTCTTAACCACTGGACCATCAGGGAAACTTCATTGACTATCCTGAAGCTTTTTACTGTGGAAAATTCTTAAAGAGATGAGAATAACAGACCATCTTACCTGCCTCCTAAGAAACCTGAAAGAAGGTCAAGAAGCAACCGTTAGAACCAGACATGGAACAATGGACTGGTTCCAAATTGGGAAAGGAATATGTCAAGTCTGTATATTGTCACCCTGCTTATTTAACTTATATGAAGAGTACATCATGTGAAATGCTGGGCTGTATGAAGAACAAGCTGGAATCAAGATTGCCGGGAGAAGTATCAATAATCTCAGATATACAGATAACACCATACTTATGGCAGAAAAAGGAGAACAAAAAAGCCTCTTGATGAAGGTAAAAGAGGAGAGTGAAAAAGCTGGCTTAAACTCAACATTAAAAAAAACTAAGATCATGGCATCCAGTCCCATCACTTCATGGTAAATATGGAAACAGTGAAAGACTTTATTTTTTTGAACTCCAAAATCATTGCAGATGGTAACTATAGCCATGAAATTAAAAGACGCTTGCTCCTTGGAAGAAAAGCAATGACAAACCTAGATGGCCTATTAAGAAGCAGAGACATTATTTTGCCAACAAAGGTCTGCATAGTCAAATCTATGGTTTTTCCAGTAGTCATGTACAGATGTGAGAACTGGACGGTAAAAAAGGCTGAGCACTGAAGTATAGATGCCTTTGAATTGTGGTGTTGGAGAAGACTCTTGAGAGTCCCTTGGACAGAAAGGAGATCAAACCAGTCAATCCTAAAGGAAATCAACCCTGAATATTCATCAGAAGGACTAATGCTGAAGCTGAAGCTCCAACACTTTGGCCAACTGATGTGACGAGCCAGCTCACTGGAAAAGAACCTGATGCTGCGAAAATTGAAGGCACAAAGAGATGGGGACAACAGAGGATGAGATGGTTGGATGGCATCACCAACTCAATGGAAATAAGTAAGCAAACTCTGGGAGATGTTGAAGGATAGGGAAGCCTGATGTGCTGCAGTTCATGAGATCTCAAAGAGTCAGACAAGGCTGAGCACCTGAACAACAAAATTGAAACAATTATACACTAAAAATAGAAACACTGTGGAATCCACATGTATCTCAACATGTGTTTTCTTTCTTTAATTTGGCTTTTCCTCAAGGGTTTGGAAAGACTACATCAAGAAATTGAAAAACATTAAAACTCTTTTTGATACCATGATTCCGCTTCTTTAAAGTTAAAGAAATAATATAAGAAAAACGTTCTGTACGTATATGATGGCAGCAATGTGAGTGATACCAGGAAGGATAAGGTGAATCTAGATAACAATTTCAGTTCAGTCGCTCAGTCGTGTCCGACTCTTTGTGACCCCATGAATTGCAGCACACCAGGCCTCCCTGTCCATCACCAACTCCCGGAGTCCACCCAAACCCATATCCGTTGAGTCAGTGATGCCATCCAACCATCTCATCCTCTGTGTCCCCTTCTCCTCCTGCCCTCAATCTTTCCCAGCATCAGGATCTTTTCAAATGAGTCAGCTCTTCACAGCAGGTTGCCAAAATATTGGAGTTTCAGCTTCAAAATCAGTCCTACCAATGAATACCCAGGACTGATCTCCTTTAGGATGGACTGGTTGGAACTCCTTGCAGTCCAAGGGACTCTCAAGAGTCTTCTCCAACACCACAGTTCAAAAGCATCAATTCTTTGGTGTTAGCTTTCTTTATAGTCCAACTCTCATATCCATACCTGACTACTGGAAAAACCATAGCTTTGACTAGACAGACTTTTGTTGGAAAAGTAATGCCTCTGCTTTTTAATATGCTGTCTAGGTTGGTCATAACTTTCCTTCTAATGAGTAAGTGTCTTTCAATTTCATGACTGCAGTCACCATCTGCAGTGATTTTAGAGCCCCCCAAAATAAAGTCAGCCACTGTTTCCACTGTTTCCACATCCATTTGCTATGAAGTGATGAGACCAGATGCTGTGATCTTAGTTTTCTGAATGTTGAGCTTTAAGCCAACTTTTTTACTCTCCTCTTTCACTTTCATCAAGAGGCTCTTTAGTTCATCTTTGCTTTCTGTAATAAGGATGGTGTCATCTGCATATCTGAGGTTATTGATATATCTCCTGGCAACCTTGATTCCAGCTTGTGCTTCATCCAGCACATCTGGCATTTTTCATGATGTCCTCTGCATATAAGTTAAATAAGCAGGGTGACAATATACAGCCTTGACGTACTCCTTTTCCTATTTGGAACCAGTCTGCTGTTCCATGTCCAGTTCTAACTGTTGCTTCCTGACCTGCATACAGGTTTCTCAAGAGGCAGGTCATGTGGTCTGGTATTCTCATCTCTTTCAGAATTTTCCAGTTTATTGTGATCCACACAGTCAAAAGCTTTGGCATAGTCAATAAAGCAGAAATAGATGTTTTTCTGTAACTCTCTTGCTTTTTTGATGATCCAGCAGATGTTGGCAATTTGATCTCTTGGAAATGGCTAAATAAATAAAGAATATGTGCACAGCAAAATAAAAATACATGAGTGAGTGCTCAGTGACTCAGTTGTGTCTGACTCTTTGTGACCTCATGGACTCTAGCCCACCAGGCACTTCTGTCCATGGGATTCTTCGGGCAAAAATACGTGAGTGGGTCACCATTTCTTCTTCCAGGGGATCTTCTCAACCCAGGGATTGAACTAACATGTCCTGCTTTAACAGGAGGATTGGGAAGACTCACTCACAACAACAAGCACATCAAAACTTTTTCTTTGGTTGGTAGAAATAGAGATGCTTTTATCTTCTACTTGCTCTTTTTTAGAATCCTTTGAATTTTATGTCTACAGTGTTTTATAGTGTAAAAATATATTTGTCAAAGGCAGTATTAAGATGTTTATGGGTCACATCCTTTTCCCTGCTCCATTATTACTGTCATCTTATTCTGAGATGGTTCAGCCTGAAAGAGATAATAGAAGTCTTGATTGTACATGTTAATTTGTACATGGGATTGTTTGGAAGGAGCCTCTGAGGAAGAATGCCAGCAGAGAGTGGCTCTGAATGGCCAAAAGATGACATCAAAGCAGCTGTTCCACCATGTGTATTAAAACTAAAAAGATTGCCCATGAGATTCTAGGACAAATGTGATTCTTGCTTTTATATCTCGAAGTTTCTAAAACCTTTTTATTATATCTATTTTCCTCACTCTTTAGAACTTTGGTCCCTGAAATTATGGGGGGGGGGGACCTTTTTCTCTCTCTTAGTCTATGTGTTTATATGACAGAATTAAAACTTATCAGAAGTGATAATGAGCAATGCTGAAATTCTGGCCTCTCTGATCATGTCTGTGTCTTCTCTTGAGCTCATCTCCAATCATAACCCCAGAGCCCTTGAGCACTGAGACATATCTTTTGAAGATACCCTGTATTTAAGATGGGTTTGTCATTACTGACTCCTGGTGATTCCTAAGTTGGAAATGGAAAGATGAGAAACTTGAATCAATCCACTGTACTCATCTATGATGGGAAAATATTAAGTCTATATCTAAAATGATATGTAATTATAGATTTTATTTCTGTCTATAAAACTATCCTCAGACACTGGCAAATGGAAGATGCCAAACTGAGTGAAAGGCTTACATACAAAACCTAAAAAGCTACAGTTCAGATATTTGGGAGATCATCTCTCAAATACCTTCATCTGTGCATGCTAAGTCACTTTAGTAGTGTCCTACTCTTTGCAACTCTATGGACTGTAGCCTGCCAGGCTCCTCTGTCCATGGAACTCTCCAGGCAAGAATATTGAAATGGGTTGCCATTCCCTTCTTCAGGGGATCTTCCTGACCCAGGGATTGAGCCCAGTTTCTTTCATTGCAGGAAAATTCTTTACTGTATGGTCCACCTGCCTCTAGAATCAAAAGTTGATAAAATCAGGTCAATAGATCCCAGTGTAGACTCTGTCTTTAAATCACAGGAATTTTTTTTTTTTAAACACAATATTCAAATGTTCAGTTCAGTCCAATCCAGTCGCTCAGTCGTGTCTGACTCATTGCAACCCCATGAACCGCAGCATGCCAGGCCTCCCTGTCCATCACCAACTCCCGGAGTTCACCCAAACCCGTGTCCATCAAGTTGGTGATGCCATCCAATAGAATCACTAGTCCTCAGAAGATAGAACTATAACATATTTGATTTTTTTAAGTCTCCACAAGTGATTCTGTTATGGTCCATTCACAGACTGGTACTTGAGAACTACAGTTCAGTTCAGTCACTCAGTCATGTCTGAGTCTTTGCGACCCATGAGCTGCAGTATGCCAGGCTTCCCTGTCCTTTACTATCTCCCAGAGTATACTCAAACTCATCTCCACTGAGTCGGTAATGCCATCCAACCATATCATCCGCGTCACCCCCTTCTCCTCTTTCCCTCAACCTTTCCCAGTATCAGGATCTTTTCCAATGAGTCAACCTTTCACATTAGGTGACCAAAGTAGTGGAATTTCAGCTTCAGAGGAGTAAAGTAAATGATCTTTAACAATCAATCAATTCATTCATTCATTCAATATTTATTGAGAAACAAGTATGTATCAGTTCAGTTCAGTTCAGTTCAGTCGCTGTCATGTGCGACTCTGCGAACCCATGAATCGTAGCACGCCAGGCCTCCCTGTCCATCACCAACTCCCAGAGTTCACAGACTCACGTCCATCGAGTCAGTGATGCCATCCAGCCATCTCATCCTCTGCCGTCCCCTTCTCCTCCTGCCCCCAATCCCTCCCAGCATCAGAGTCTTTTCCAATGAGTCAACTCGTCCCATGAGGTGCCCAAAGTACTGGAGTTTCAGCTTTAGCATCATTCCTTCCAAAGAAATCCCAGGGCTGATCTCCTTCAGAATGGACTGGTTGGATCTCCTTGCAGTCCAAGGGACTCTCAAGAGTTTTCTCCAACACCACAGTTCAAAAGCATCAATTCTTCGGCGCCCAGCCTTCTTCACAGTCCAACTCTCACATCCATACATGACCACAGGAAAAACCATAGCCTTGACTAGACGAAACTTTGTTGGCAAAGTAATGTCTCTGCTTTTGAATATGCTATCTAGGTTGTTCATAACTTTCCTTCCAAGGAGTAAGCGTCTTTTAATTTCATGGCTGCAATCACCATCCGCAGTGATTTTGGAGCCCAGAAAAATAAAGTCTGACACTGTTTCCACTGTTTCCCCATCTATTTCCCATGAAATGATGGGACCGGATGCCATGATCTTCGTTTTCTGAATGTTGAGCTTTAAGCCAACTTGTTCACTCTCCACTTTCACTTTCATCAAGAGGCTTTTTAGTTCCTCTTCACTTTCTGCCCTAAGGGTGATGTCATCTGCATATCTGAGGTTATTGATATTTCTCCCGGCAATCTTGATTCCAGTTTGTGCTTCTTCCAGTCCAGCATTTCTCATGACGTACTCTGCATATAAGTTCAATAAGCAGGGTGACAATATACAGCCTTGATGTACTCCTTTTCCTATTTGGAACCAGTCTGTTGTTCCATGTCCAGTTCTAACTGTTGCTTCCTGACCTGAATACAAATTTCTCAAGAGGCAGATCAGGGGGTCTGGTATTCCCATCTCTTTCAGAATTTTCCACACTTTATTGTGATCCACACAGTCAAAGGCTTTGGCATAGTCAATAAAGCAGAAATAGATGCTTTTCTGGAACTCTCTTGCTTTTTCCATGATGCAGTGGATGTTGGCAATTTGATCTCTGGTTCCTCTGCCTTTTCTAAAACCAGTTTGAACAACAGGAAGTTCACGGTTCACATGTTGCTGAAGCCTGACTTGGAGCATTTTGAGCATTACTTTACTAGCATGTGAGATGAGTGCAATTGTGTATAAAGAACTAGAAATTCAAAGAGGAAAAGATAAATAGTGCATCTGCTCTCCAATTCTCCATTTGTCTTACAGTCCACCCTTAGAGTAGTATCTGATGTACAGGAGCCAACTCAGCAAAGTTTGGAGTTATGGAGCAACCCTCAAGAATGGGAGACAATAACTCATGGATAAATGATCCAGTTCCTGTCTTTTAGGATGAAAAATCTAGGACCTATTTATTTCCTTCTCAGCAGGTTGTGGCAGAATGGATTTCCACTGCCCACTGTGGTTATCTTTATATTACATCCTTATACTGGCTTTGCTTCCTTTTCTGTGTCACTCTTTTCTTCCCTACTCCAGCATCCTGGGGTTGCTTCCCAAATAAACTGAACCTATGGAATTCCCTTCTATAGGTTCTCTTCCATAGGTTCTCTTCCAACAATCCCATGTATAAATTAACATGTACAATCAAGACTTCTATGGAACATCTTACTGATGTTCAAGTTGGTTTTAGAAAAGGCAGAGGAACCAGAGATCAAATTGCCAACATCCACTGCATCATGGAAAAAGCAAGAGAGTTCCAGAAAAGCATCTATTTCTGCTTTATTGACTATGCCAAAGCCTTTGACTGTGTGGATCACAATAAAGTGTGGAAAATTCTGAAAGAGATGGGAATACCAGACCCCCTGATCTGCCTCTTGAGAAATTTGTATTCAGGTCAGGAAGCAACAGTTAGAACTGGACATGGAACAACAGACTGGTTCCAAATAGGAAAAGGAGTACATCAAGGCTGTATATTGTCACCCTGCTTATTGAACTTATATGCAGAGTACATCATGAGAAACTCTAGGCTGGAAGAAGCACAAACTGGAATCAAGATTGCCGGGAGAAATATCAATAACCTCAGATATGCAGATGACATCACCCTTAGGGCAGAAAGTGAAGAGGAACTAAAAAGCCTCTTGATGAAAGTGAAAGTGGAGAGTGAACAAGTTGGCTTAAAGCTCAACATTCAGAAAACGAAGATCATGGCATCCGGTCCCATCATTTCATGGGAAATAGATGGGGAAACAGTGGAAACAGTGTCAGACTTTATTTTTCTGGGCTCCAAAATCACTGCGGATGGTGATTGCAGCCATGAAATTAAAAGACGCTTACTCCTTGGAAGGAAAGTTATGAACAACCTAGATAGCATATTCAAAAGCAGAGACATTACTTTGCCAACAAAGTTTCGTCTAGTCAAGGCTATGGTTTTTCCTGTGGTCATGTATGGATGTGAGAGTTGGACTGTGAAGAAAGCTGAGCGCCGAAGAATTGATGCTTTTGAACTGTGGTGTTGGAGAAAACTCTTGAGAGTCCCTTGGACTGCAAGGAGATCCAACCAGTCCATTCTGAAGGAGATCAGCCCTGGGATTTCTTTGGAAGGAATGATGCTAAAGCTGAAACTCCAGTACTTTGGCCACCTCATGTGACGAGTTGACTCATTGGAAAAGACTGATGCTGGGAGGGATTGGGGGCAGGAGGAGAAGGGGACGGCAGAGGATGAGATGGCTGGATGGCATCACTGACTCGATGGATGTGAGTCTGGGTGAACTCTGGGAGTTGGTGATAGACAGGGAGGCCTGGCATGCTGCGATTCATGGGTTCACAAAGAGTTGGACACGACTGGGCGACTGATCTGATGGAATTCTCTGGGCTTCTCCGTTACCTTAGCAGGAAAAGAATGCACCTGCAATGCAGGAGACCCTGGCTCAATTCCTAGGTCAGGAAGATCCCCTGGAGATGGGATAGGCTACCTACTCCAGTATTCTTGACTGTTTCAATGAGGATGCCCCAAACTGCTCCAAGTAATCCACCTTGGCCCCTGTGCCTAGAACCTTGGCAGTGTCCCAGAAATGCCCCCCGCTCAGGTGGCTCAGATGGTAAAGAAGCCACTTATAATGTGAGATACCTGAGTTTGATCCCTGGGTTGGGAAGATCCCCTGGAGGAGGGCATGGCAAGCCACCCCAGTATTCTTGCCTGGAGAATCCCCAAAGACAGAGGAGCCTGGTGGGCCACAGTCCATGGGGTCGAAAAAGTCAGACATGACCGAGCACCTAAGCAAAGCACGGCATAGAGTTCTCTCAAGTGTTCCTTTAGGGAGAATCCAAACCAAGGCAAAACTGAGAGGTAAGCCTCGTTTCTTCTTTTCAGGTCCTTCAAGATGACATTAAGATATGATGAGATGGTAAAAGGATTTCTTAGGGAAAATGCCTATGATGTAAAGAGGGCTGATACACTCTGATACAATTCTTACCCCAGTGACAAAGTTTGGGTCAGAAAATTCTTAGACTTAAGACTGATGTGCAGTTCTAAGAACATTTTGATAAAGTCAATAAGTACTTGAGCCAAGGTTGGAGCCAAAGGAGCCCTATATTGCCTAGGAATAGGCCTGCCATACTATCTCTTCCTGATAGTTATTGAGAATTATCAGCCTTTGAGAAATGTAGCCTTGTTGCAAACTCACTAATGAGTTTTTGAAAGAAAAGTATAGACACTTTCAGATACTCTCAAACAAAGTATCTGAAAACGTCTATATCTATACATATATCTGTATCTGTATATATATATAGAGAGAAAGGGATTTATTATAAGGAATCATTTTGCATAATTATGGAGGCTGAGAAGCCCTAAGCTCTCCAGGCAGTCAGTGAACTACAGACTCAGACATGTCAATGATGTAGTTCTCCTTTGAGTCAAAGTCCTGAGAAGCAAAGCAGTTTATCTAAGTTACAGTCTGAAAACCTGCACACTCTGAACCCCAGTAGAACCTGTTTCCATTTGAGACAAAAGGCTGCTGCTAAGTCACTTCAGTCGTGTCCGACTCTATGCGACCCCATAGATGGAAGCCCACCAGGCTCCCCTGACCCTGGGATTCTCCAGGCAAGAGTACTGGAGTGGGTTGCCATTTCCTCCTCCAGTAAATGAAAGTGAAAAGTGAAAGGGAAGTCGCTCAGTCGTGTCCAACTCTTAGCGACCCCATGGACTGCAGCCTACTAGGCTCCTCCATCCATGGGACTTTCCAGGCAAGAGTACTGGAGTGGGGTGCCATTGCCTTCTCCAGAGACAAAAGGCAGGGAAAGCCTAATGTATGAGCTTTTCAGTCAGGCCTTTGATTGATTAGTTGGGACCCACTCACACCGGGAACGACACTCTTCTTTACTCAGTCTACTGACTCAAATGTTACTATCATCCAGAAACATCTTCACAGACACACCTAGAATAATGTTTTGCTAAATGTCTGGACACTCCATGGCCCAATCAAGTTAACACACAAAATTAAGCATTACACATAGATTTAATTCACTGTTCTGCCTCTGTAGAATCTAAATGAATCCAAGACAGTGACTATGGAATGCAACCTAGTATAGGCTTAACTAAGTAGAAGCCCTGGTTACATCTATTGCCCTAAATGTGGTGTTATTGCTGGAGTATACCCTTCTTAAGAAACAGTTCCTGGTGTATAAGCAGACCCTGATAAAGAGAGAACACTTGACCGTGTATATGCCAGAAATCCATTTATCACCTGGCTCTTATAAGCCCCTATTCTAACTGGGTGACTATAATGGTGCTTTGGTTCTCTGTGTATCAACTCAGACACCGGGTCTAATCATCTTGGGAATGTCTGGATATTCTTTCCCCAGGTAAAGTCACCTAAGTAAAGAACCATAGGGTCCTTTGATGAAGAACTGGGAGAATCTTCACAGAATCTTTTTGCCATGGTGTTTCATGTTACTTCTTCTTAGTTAACCAACCACCTCTTCTGTCAGTGGATTCTGGACTTGAAAATTGGCTTAGTTCTATGGTCTAAGCAAGATATTACCACTTTGTATCACTTCAGTCTCCTGTTCCTCCATTCTAGCATTTTTTTTTTTTAAGTTGTTGATGCTAACCTTAAAAAAAATACTTGGCCCTCTACTTTTTGTAGGGACATCAAGTTCTATTGGGGGCTTCCCAGGTGGCTCAGTTGTAAAGAATTCACCCACCAATGCAGAAGATAGACACAAGAGACACAGGAGACTTGGGTTTGATCCCTGGGTCTGGAAGATCCCCTGGAATAGGAAATGGCAACTCACTCCAGTATTCTTGTCTGAAAAATCCCATGGACAGAGGAGCGGGGTGGGCTACAGTCCATGAGGTCACAGAGTCAGACATGACTGAGCATATATGCACAAGTTCTATGAGCCACCCCCACAACTCTGTGTGAGTCAGCAAAGCCCACTGATGTCCTTTCAAACTTGTTGGTCATTACAGAAATTGTTGGAGAGTTATGTGCCAACATTTGTCCTCCATTACTCTGGGGCCTCATCATCTCCGTGGATATTAATGACCCCATGTCTGTAACCGCTTTCCGTACCATCAGCCCTGACCCAGAGCCGCCACTAGATTTCTTAGTGCTGCTAATTTCCTCTTACACCAGATCGTTTCTGATGACATGGTGTGTCCTCCGAGCCCTTCCATGGCACACAATCCTCTGGAAAATTTTCTTGATTTGTGTAATATTCTTGCTTACCCTCTTCATCAATCTCTTTATTCCTTCACTACCACCTTCCTGGGCAGCTCAGACTTCCTACTTGGCTCAGCATTGGCCCAGTCTTTCTTCAGACCTCTAAGGGCCATGTTAGCCATAAGCTTGCCACATTTCTGCAGGTTTTTGCCAGAGTTTCTATTAATAGTATTGTATCCTGAGAAGGCACCCTCAAGGCAATAAAGTATTGCTTATCCAGTCTTATATTCTGCCCTTTCACCCCAATATATTTCCAGGGATATTCCCCTGGATCCTATTAGGCAAACAAAAAACCATGAAATAGTTATATTGCCAGGGTTCAAATCTTAGTTCCATTTACTTAATTGTGTGGAATTGAGTGAGTTGCCTAATTTTCCTAAGCCCCAATTTCCTCACATGAAGATGATACTGTCAGTACTATCTCAGGTACTAAAATTAATAATACATGCAAAGTGCTTAGTGCTATGTCTACACACAGTAAACACAGAAGAGATATTAAATGCTGGTGGTGTTATGGTTCCCATATAAAGGAGAAACCTTTATATATGTGGCCTTTCTATTGCCTATCATAAATGATATACTGGGATTTGTAATGAATGGCTAATTCAACCACCTACCTAAATTACTGGACTACAAACTAAGCTACTAATAACTCCATTCTAAGAACTTGGTACCTACCTAAAACACTGAACTGCAAAATAAGCTAATGACTGCATTCTGAGAATTTGGTGATGGTTAGTACAAAAAAATCAAAAAGCTGATATTTGTAATTTCCAGTCACTTTTAAAAACACTACAGAGTTAACAATAACCCTGTGTACGAGACAGCAAAAGAGACACTGATGTATAGAACAGTCTTATGGACTCTGAGAGAGAGGGAGAGGGTGGGAAGATTTGGGAGAATGGCATTGAAACATGTAAAATATCATGTATGAAACAAGTTGCCAGTCCAGGTTCAATGCACGATACTGGATGCTTGGGGCTGGTGCACTGGGACGACCCAGAGGGATGGAATGGGGAGGGAGGAGGGAGGAGGGTTCAGGATGGGGAACACATGTATACCTGTGGCGGATTCATTTTGATGTTTGGCAAAACTAATACAATTATGTAAAGTTTAAAAATAAAATAAAATTAAAAAAAATAAAAATAAAATAAAGAAAAAAAAACCAAAAAAACATTACAGAGTGGCACTGCTACAATGGTGTCTCAGGCTTCTGACCCTTGGCAGCCAGTTCTCACTTTGAGGGAACATGATGCATTTTAGAAGATTCTGTCAGCTTTCCTCAGGAGTTAGTGGGTTTTGCTTAATTCTAAGGCGGCAGACCATGAACTGTTTGTCTCTTTGATCTCATGGCCAACTGATCTTTCCCATACAATAGGGCCTTCCAGCTATGTACTTTTGAAGATTACACTGAGAATTTGGGCAAGATAGATCTGTCAGGAAGAAAAAAAAAAACATACAGATTGCATGTGAAATGACATGGCCCAAGAGCAGAGAATGTCAGGAAAAAATTATGTATCTCTACAGAGTACAAGAAGAGGGCATCCATAGAAACAGGAGTAAATAAGTGTTATAATGCCTAAAGAACTATGGATGGAAGCTCATAACATTATATCTGAGGCAGTGACCAAAACCATCCCCAAGAAAAAAGAAATGCAAGAAGGCAAAGTGGTTGCCCCAGGAGGCTTTACAAGTAGTTGTGAAAAGAAGAGAAATGAAAGGCAAGAGAGAAAGGGAAAGATATATTCATCTGAATGCAGAGTTACAGAGAATAGCAAGGAGAAATAAGGTCTTCCTAAATGAAAAATGCAAACAAATAGAGGAAAACAATGGAATGTGTGTGCTCGGTCACTCAGTCACATCAAATTCTGCAACCCCATGGACTGTAGCCCACCAGGCTCCTCTGTCCATGGAATTTCCCAGGCAAGAATACTGGAGTGGGTTGCCATTTCCTTCTCTAGGGGATCTTCCCTACCCAGGGACTGAACCCCCATCTTTTGTGTCTCCTGCATTGGCAGGCAGATTCTTTACCACCATGCCACCTGGGAAGCCCCAAACAACAGAACAGGAAAGACTAAAGGGCTCTTCAAGAGAATTGGAGATATTGAAGGAACACTTCATGCAAGGATGGGCACAATAAAGGACAGAAATGGTAAGACCTAACAGAAGCAGAAAAGATTAAGAAGAGATAGCAAGAATACACAGATATATCCAAAGACCTATATAACCATGATGGTATAATCACTCACCTAGTGCCAAACATCCTGGAGTGTGAAGCCAAGTGGGCCTTAGGAAGCATTACTAGGAACAAAGCTAGTGGAGGTGACAGAATTCCAGCTGAGCTATTTCAAATCCTTAAAGATGATGCTGTGAAAGTGCTGCACTCAATATGTCAGCAAATTTGGAAAACTCAGCAGTGGCCACAGGACTGGAAAAGATGTTTTTATTCCAATCCCAATGAAGGGGAATGCCCAAAAATGTTTAAACTACTGTACAGTTGGACTTATCTCACATGCTAGCAAGGTTATGCTCAAAATCCTTGAAGCTAGGTTTCAGCAGTATGTGAACCGAGAAAGTCCAGATGTAAAAGCTGGGTTTAGAATAGGCAGAAGAACTAGAGATCAAATTGCCAACATTCAATGGATTATAGACAAAGCGAGGAAATTTCAGAAAAATATCTACTTCTGCTTCATTGACTAAGCTAAAACTTTTGACCGTGTGGATCACAACAAACTGTGGAAAATTCTAAAAGAGATGGGGTTACCAGACCACCTTACCTGTGTCAGGAAGCATTTAACAGGAGGCTTCCTGTGTGCTGTTTTGGATCTATCAGGAATCCTCTGTTCCTTATTAATTCCTGAATACTCAGGAATTAAGAGGAGAGGCAAGCCTCTCCGGGGGCTGAGGAATCCAGGCATTTCTTTCGTTAGTTTTTCAATATGGTGATAAGTACCCTCTTTCTTCTTATGAATCATACAGTAAAAGTGATTGTTTACAACTCTCTCTCTTTAATATGGATAGCCTATGTTTTGTAAATCTGAAATTTAAATCTTTATCTTTGCTGAGAATAACTACTTTGTAAGACAGTATATAGCCCACACCATGTTGATTAAAACACCTTTGCTCCATCAGATCTTGAGACCCCGTGTCTTACTTTCTCTCTCTCTCTCTATTTCTGGCTGATTTCCTGGAACATGAAAGCTGGCTGTGTAACCCAGGAAATATTAGCCTCTCTCCTTCTTTCACTTTCTCATCATCGACGCCGGACCACCAGGTTCCGGTCCATTAAAGGACCCCAACTTACCTGTATCCTGAGAAATCTGTATGCAGGTCAAGAAGTAACAGTTAGAACCGAACATGAAACGACTGACCGGTTCAAAATTGGAAAGGAGTATGACCAAGCTGTATATTGTCACCCTGCTTATTTAAATTCTATGCAGATTACATCACGTGAAATGCCAGGCTGGATGAATAACAAACTGGAATCAAGATTGCCAACAGAAATATCAACAACCTCAGAAATGCAATGTTACCACTCTAAGGCAGAAAGTGAAGAGGAACTAAAGAGCCTCTTGATAAAGGTAAAAGAGAATAGTGAAAAAGCTGGCGTGAAAGTCAACATTCAAAAAACTAGGATCATCCCATCTGGTCCCATCACTTCATGGCAAATAGAAGGGGAAAAAGTGTGGCAGCAGTGACAGATTTTCTTTTCTTGGGCTCCAAAATCACTGCACACAGTGACTGCAGCCAAAAAATTAAAAGATGCTTGCTTCTTGGAAGGAAAGCTATGACAAACCTAGATAGCATATTAAAAAGTAGAGATATCACTTTGCTGACAGAAGTTCATATAATCAAAGCTATGGATTTTCCAGTAGTCATGTGCAGCTGTGAGAGCTGGACCATAAAGAAGGCTGAGCACCGAAGAATTGATGCTTTTGAACTGTGGTGTTGGAGAAGACTCTTAAGAGTCCCTCGGACAGAAAGGAGATCAAACCAGTCAACCCTAAAGGAGATCAACCCTGAATATTGATTGGAAAGACTGATGCTGAAGCTGAAGTTCCAATACCATGGCCACTTGATGCAAACAGCCAGCTCACTGGAAAGACACTGACACTGGGGAAGATTTAAGGCAAATGGAGAAGACGATGGCAGACGATCAGTGGTTAGATAGCATCACCGACTCAATGGACCTGAATTTGAGCAAACTTGAGAAGATAGTGGAGGACAGAGGAGACTGGCATGCTGCAATTCATGGGGTCACAAGGAGTTGGATCCAACTTAGCTACTGAAAAACAACAACAAATATTATGAATTAGGATTCAAGGGATAGGATTAAGATTCAAAGGATAGGAAACACATGGACTCTGTGGGAGAGGGAGAGGGTGGGAAGATTTGGGAGAATGGCATTGAAACATGTAAAATATCATGTATGAAACGAGTTGCCAGTCCAGGTTTGATGCACGATACTGGATGCTTGGGGCTGGTGCACTGGGACGACCCAGAGGGATGGTATGGGGAGGGAGGAGGGAGGAGGGTTCAGGATGGGGAACACATGTATACCTGTGGCGGATTCATTTTGATATTTGGCAAAACTATTACAATTATGTAAAGTTTAAAAATAAAATAAAATAAAAAAAAAAAGGAAACACCCAAAGGTGCACTAGAGCATGTCTCCAGACACTCCAAATAGGACTTCTTCTTTGATAAATAACAGTGGCACCAGCCAAACTGGACTGGAGTGGACAAAACTGGATATAAACAATGAGGCTTCTGGGAGGCTACTAGGAAAGACTTGCTATGAAAATGCTAATAAAATGAACTGTGTGTATTTCCAGAATTACTTTGGAGGATTATGATCTTGTTGGCTACACTTAGCTCCCTAACAACTCTACACTCAACAGATAGCTGTTTATTCAGTAAATATTTGAGGGCGTACTGCACACACACTACTAAGGAGTAACGAATGACTTTTACATGATTTTGAATCTCAACTCCACTATTTACTAGCTGTGGGAATTAATTTCTCCATGCTTCTGCTTCTTCACCAATAAAAATATAACCATCCTTCATAGAACTGTTGTGAAGGTTAAATGACCTAATATATGTCAAGTGTCTAATATTTTTCCCTGTATAATAAACTTTTGATAAATGCAGCAGTTAACATCAGTATGATTATTCTTTTGGCACTAAATTCTGAATGATCCATCCCATTTGATAATCCATCAAAATGAATAACAATCTGATAGTTCAGTAAGGGCTATGGTACAACAGATCTCTTTAGAACTATTTTAGCCAGGGATAAACAGATGGCTTGTTGAATTGATTAGCTTGATGAGCAAGAATGGATGCAAGAAGGTAAAATGTCAAGATAAACTTTGATAAGAAAAGTTGAAATTTTCTTTTTCTTGTACAAGAAGGAAATTAGGGAAGGGACTGTCACATAAAGCTATCAGAAATTAGAACTTCGTTTCTTTTTTCCTAAAGATGTCCACAGAGAGATAGCACTTTGCATACTTAGAGAGATGTTTAAATAGCTTCACCAACTCAATGGGCATGAATCTGAGCAAACTCCAGGAGATAGTGGAGGACAGAGAACCCTGCGTACTACAGTCCCTGGAGTTGCAAAGAGTTGGATGTGACTTGGCGACTGAACAACATTACTTAGTACTAGATACAAGTGTTGGTTTTTAAGTTAGCATCCTGAATTGTACTTTTTCTTATATTTTATTACTTATTGAGAGTGGGGGAAAATTATTCCCCAAACTGTACTGCCCAAAATTTAAGAACTGATAAATGAATATAGAGAAACTTTTTACTAACACTAAAGACACACTAAGTAAGACAAAATCTAAGGAGCATCTGATAACTCAGTCTGGGCATGGTACATAGCTTTTAATGGTACTTTGTAAAAAGAAGTATAACACTTCTTATTGCACTGGGTACCCTGCCAGGCTGTTGAGAGCATCTGTACATTTACATGTAGGACTAAATCAAGAAGCCCCTCCCGGAAGCTGGAGGGTAGTGTGATGCCGCTGGGTTCTTGGGATCTTGGAAGCTGATTCTTTGTCCAAGGACCTCTGTGTGGTCCAGATTATCCACAGAAAGCCTTAACAGGTCCTGGAGCCACAGTCAATCTTTAAAAGACAGTTCAAGTCAGTGTTTATTAATGGGTTGGGGAAAAAAAACCTGTATCTCATGGAGCCTGCTCAAGGCCCTCTTCACACTGCTTCTATATCTTTAGAGAAGACAGAAAGTTATTTTTAAATTGGACCTTGAGATGGAAGACACTTTGGCAGGCCTTACTGTTCCATTTAGCTGTGCCCTTTTGATGAGAAAATTGTCATCCCCTCGGACCAAAAAGTTAAAATTGTGTCTCCAGTGAAATGAAGAGCAAATTGATTTTTTTATAATTCTATTAAATTTCAAATTATTTATCATCCAATAGGACACATTGGCTTTCTATTTGATTTTTGGATCTAGGCTTTCTCATAATTTCATTTTTAATGATTAGAAGGAAAAGTCTACTGCCTTTTTCAAAACATCCACACAGTTATACAAGAAAGTATAATAAGGCTGTCCCATTTGTTTATTTCTTTGGTGGGGGGGGGCTGGTTTTCAAACTTCTAATTAGAAAAACAAATTTTGACTGGTTGTCAAATTCATGCCTTCATTAATGCATTTATTCATTCAACAGATATTTAATTGAGTGTAGATTCTTTTTCAGGGGAGAAGATGATCATACAAGCCAATGTTGATTTCTGTGCTTGTAGGTCTATGTGTGCGCTTATTATGCTGGGAGTAAGAAAACAAATGTGTATGACAAAGCAAACCATTATATTTTTCAGCTGTTTTTGTAATTCGTCTCTCCAGCTAGGTCATTTATCCTTTATTCAACAAATATTATGTAATGTCCACAGAATTCGAGACACTGCTTTAGGCACTGGGATTGCAATAATAGATAAAAGCCGAGTCCTTGCTCTTATTTTGAGGGAGGGGAGGATGGAGACAAATAATAGCTGAATAACAAAATATAGCATAATAGATCTGATCATGAAAATACTAAGAACATAAAAGCAGAGTAAGGAGATAGAGAATCATATATCTCCTTAGATTATTAAAATAGAATATTTCATTGGAAGATATTCTATTCTAGAATGGCTGACAAGGCAAGGTGACAAAGGTTAAAGTGACATAATCTAGGGTAGTGAGAATGGAATTAGATCCTCATCCAATGTCCAGAATTATTCCTGAGAAGGGGATCAACAAGGTTATGCATGGTTATCCTTTCCTGTCTGAGTTATTAGGGAGTTCACATGAGCAACGAGATCTCACTATTAATGTAGCATTATTCTGAGCAAGAATCTCTTCTTTCGCCAGAGAAGTGAATGTTAATTCCTCTTGGGGAAGAAATGCTGATGGTAGTCAGAGAAGCCAGTCCTGGCTAGCCTGTAGAGCCAAACAGGGGCAGAGTGAAGCTGTGCAAGCTTTGCCGAGGACAAGTCATTCTTGAGAATTTCTAGTCTCTTCCAAACACAGACTAAACTCATTTATTATCTCAGTCTTCTGAGTCAAAGCTGTGAGAAGGGAACATGTCAAGATAGCAAAGGAACAAGATAATGGGTGTAAAATGACAAAAAACAGGAAACCTGTTCTTGAATGATTTCAAGTATTGTCACAAAGAAAAAGAAGTCTGTTAAGCATGGAAAAGGCAACTAAAACTGTGGTTCAGCACCTGTGAAATGATTTGTTAACTTTGCTTGGGTAAGAGCTCTGATGAGTTACTAGCACACACAAAAGTGTTTACTGGCACAAATTGTATCCAATTAACACAATAGCAGGGTTCGGGGTGGGTGGTGGATACAATGAATTAGTGCAATAGAACCTCAAGTGACATACTTTTAGTTAATGATTATCTTGGGAGGCACCTCTACTTACATTATCATAATCTTTATTTTAAACTAAGACAAAAATGGGTTCTCAATGACAGAATATTAGTGTTCTGTTCTAAACTATAATGTATTTTATACAGGATATATATTTTATAGAGCTTCCCTGTGACTCAGTGGGAAAGAATCTGCTTGCAATGCAGGAGATTTGGGTTCAACTTCTGGGTGGGGAAGATCCTCTGGACAAGGAAATGGCAACAGACTATAGTATTTCTTGCCTGGGAAATCCCACAGACAGAGGAGCCTGGAAGGCTACATATGGTCCATGGGGTCGCAAAAAGTTGGACACAACTAAGCAGTGAAATAACAACAAATATATGTTATACAGGATTATTGTCTGAGAATAAAAACATCATTTTAATTCATTTGGTGAGATTGAGGGTCAATAATTGCATATTTAATGATATACAGGAACAAAATAATTCTCACTTAAAGTAGACTCCACTGTGATAAGACAAGCTAATAAGGATGATTACATTTATCATGGGCATTCTCAAATTTTCCTGTCATTTTTGTTTAGTTTAGTGATAGCTGGAATATAACCTCTCATCTGTTCTCAAATTCAATAAGAAAACTGAGTGTGAAAAATAATGTGAAGAGTCTCTAACAATGAAATAAATTCTAATAAACAACTTTTAACTGTTTCCAGAGGAAAATGTTTTCATATCCCTGGGATTATGCAAAATTCTTTTTCCTTTCAACTTCTCTGAAGTTTTCAAAATTTCTGCTATATATAACTATTGGTTTTATTACTTTCAATGTTTATATTAGAAAACAATAAAATTTTTTCCATATTATGATTCAAGTCTGTGTCCAATTAAATTCCTTCTGCTTGTTCAGATTCAAACTCAGATATACAACTGCTGCTCCATCCATGGGATTCTCCAGGCAAGAATACTGGAGTGGGTTGCCATTTCCCTCTCCAGGGAATCTTACCAACCCAGGGATCGAACCGAGGCCTCCCACATTGCGGGCAGATGCTTTACCCTCTGAGCCACCAAGGAAACCCATTAAGATGTAAGCTTGGTTCCAAATCTAGGTGTTCTGACCCCTAGTGTCCATTTTTAACTTTGCCATCCATAGTTGTCAATGGTTTTTCCCCTTAATTTCTGGCTTTGCATCACCATTAGATACCTCTGTGGTTGCTTTGCTTCTTATCTTGCTTGTCCAGTTTCTTCCTCTTATAACTGGTTTAGCTCCCATCTACTGCTTTGTAACTTTTCTATAAAATACAAACATATTAGACTATCCTGAAAATGAGGTCCTGTTGCAACATCTGTCCATCTTGATTTAGGAATTAAATATATTCGCATAAGACAAAGAACACTGCTAGATTCGGTCAGAGCTCCCTGTTGAAGCCTTGTAACATTGAAATCTGTACCTGCTGATCTGAGACATAAGGGAGAATAAAAACCATCTGGACAGAGACCATATTGGAAAAATATCCACATAGAAAAATAACCAAGTAACCAGATTGGACACCTAGAGAATGAAGGAATTTTGGAGCTTTCTGCCATCTGACTGGAGCAACAACCCAACACTGTTCAGTTAGCATACCTGGGAGACTGAGTGGAACAATTAGCTTTTGATAACAGTTGAAAAAGATGCTTCCAGCTGGTGCTAGAGAAGAGCATTTGCTCAATGCATCCTTCCACTTCTTTACCTGCTTCCAGAGTTCTTCAGAATCTTTCTCCCCCAAATCTCCAACCATAATCTCTGCCTCCAGGTTCTCCTCCAAACCACTCATTTCTGCACAGAAGTCACAGGAGTGGAAATGGACGGGAAGATGGATCAAGCCAGGAAATCCAGGGCAGAAGCCAATTGACTACAGGACAACAAGGATCATAGGAGTCACACCTCATCAGTGAGAGCACTGTGGATAATTTTGACATTCTTCTTTAAAAATATAATGCTTTTAAAACTTCAGTCATGAATGAAACAGAATGTTTCTGTTTATTTATGAGGCAAATTTTATTTTTTTCAAGTTCACCCTTCATATATTAATACCTGAAAATTTGACATCCTTCATATTAATACCTGAGATTTGATCATATATTGCTGGTTGCAGTTTCAGATTCTGGATATTGATAAAGAAGTAAAGAAAAATGTGTAAAAGGATATTTGTATTTAATACACACATATGACTTTTGTTCATCAGTCCTGAGTATATTGAAGTCACACCAAAAAATTCCCAGAAGTAAAATAATGTCTCTGGGTCATCATCCTGCAGAAATGCAAATAGCCAAGCTGTATCCAAATTCTTGACTCTGCCATGTGGTAACTGGAAGAGAGAGGAAAGGTCTTAGAGTGTGTCATCAAATAGCTTATAATTTCAGATCCCTCCCAGGATGCTAGAGTTCTCACATGTAAAGGCAGTGTATAGACATCACTATTACTACCATCTAGCCAGAAATTCACACTGTTGTCTGAAGATTATCTAGTCTGTTGTATTGTACAGCGTCTATGGGAGGCAACAAGATGGAAGTGTCAGAATAGCTCATTGCCTCCTCCAATTTTTTATAGGCTTCGACTCATTCCCTCAACCCCACCCCACTCTAGAAGCTCTATTTTCTCCATTACGATGCTGAGATCCTTACCTGTCCTAACATTGCCTGGGGCTACTCATCTAATTTATCAGAATCCTGCCTGTAGCCTGTCAGAAGGTAAGGTCTGTTGTCTCCCTCTCGGTGTCATTGTGCAGTGGACTGAGCTTCAACTCAGGATAGAAATACAGTCTCTGTTCTTCTTACATCCTTTGTGGCAATTTAATTAGCAAATTCATTCCCATATTTTTTTTCTTCAAGGAATTACATTCCAAACACTGAAAAAATGATAGGGAATGCCAGCAAATTTGGAAAACTCAGCAGTGGCCACAGGACTGGAAAAGGTCAGTTTTCATTCCAATCCCAAAGAAAGGCAATGCCAAAGAATGCTCAAACTACCACACAATTGCACTCATCTCACATGCTAGTAAAGTAATGCTCAAAATTCTCCAAGCTAGACTTCAGCAATATGTGAACCATGAACTTCCAGATGTTCAAGCTGGTTTTAGAAAAGGCAGAGGAACCAGAGATCAAATTGCCAACATCTGCTGGATCATGGAAAAAGCAAGAGAGTTCCAGAAAAACATCTATTTCTGCTTTATTGACTATGCCAAAGCCTTTGACTGTGTGGATCACAATAAACTGTGGAAAATACTGAAAGAGATGGGAATACCAGACCACCTGATCTGCCTCTTGAGAAATTTGTATGCAAGTCAGGAAGCAACAGTTAGAACTGGACATGGAACAACAGACTAGTTCCAAATAGGAAAAGAAGTACGTCAAGGCTGTATATTGTCACCCTGCTTATTTAACTTCTATGCAGAGTACATCATGAGAAACGCTGGGCTGGAAGAAGCACAAGCTGGAATCAAGATTGCCAGGAGAAATATCAATAAGCTCAGCTATGCAGATGACCCACCCTTATGGCAGAAAGTGAAGAGGAACTAAAAAGCCTCTTGATGAAAGTGAAAGAGGAGAGTGAAAAAGTTGGCTTAAAGCTCAACATTCAGAAAACGAAGATCGTGGCATCCGGTCCCATCACTTCATGGGAAATAGATGGGGACACAGGGGAAACAGTGTCAGACTTTATTTTTCTGGGCTCCAAAATCACTGCAGATGGTGACTGCAGCCATGAAATTAAAAGACGCTTACTCCTTGGAAGGAAAGTTATGACCAACCTAGATAGCATATTCAAAAGCAGAGACATTACTTTGCCAACGAAGGTTCATCTAGTCAAGGCTATGGTTTTTTCTGTGGTCATGTATGGATGTGAGAGTTGGACTGTGAAGAAAGCTTAGCGCCGAGGAATTGATGCTTTTGAACTGTGGTGTTGGAGAAGACTCTTGAGAGTCCCTTGGACTGCAAGGAGATCCAACCAGTCCATTCTGAAGGAGATCAGCCCTGGGATTTCTTTGGAAGGAATGATGCTAAAGCTGAAACTCCAGTACTTTGGCCACCTCATGCGAAGAGTTGACTCATTGGAAAAGACTCTGATGCTGGGAGGGATGGGGGCAAAAGGAGAAGGGGACGACAGAGGATGAGATGGCTGGACGGCATCACCAACTAGATGCATGTAAGTCTGAGTGAACTCTGGGAGTTGGTGATGGACAGGGAGGCCTGGCGTGCTGCAATTCATGTCCGACAAAGAGTCAGACACGACTGAGTGACTGATCTGATCTGATCTGATATATATATATATAAAACTTCATTAAAATAGTTTTGAAATTTGGTATCCTGAATAACATGTCTAATGCTAATGTGAGACTTATAAATTCAAGAAAGGTGCTCAATTCTGATTTCACTTGATTGTCTCTTCCTTGGGACATGAATTCAAATAGTGCAGTAGAAACAAATACACCATGATCATTGTATTTATGTTTACTTTCTGTGTAATTTAGTATGATGGGAAAAGACCCTCCTTTTTCCTTATATAGTATGTTCTTTTGGCATTCGTGTTTAGACTAGTGATTTCCTTTAAGACTCACAATTAGTTAATTTTCATTTTTATACAGCTATCCTAATGTGATTGTCTATTTTCCCAAGAATGAGTCTTTTCTTCTCTTGGCTGATACGCATCATATTAAACAGTTCTCCTAGTTTTTTTAAGGAACAAGAACACACATTAAACAGGAAGGAATTAAAAACAAAAAATGTCAAATTAACTGTTTTCATTTCTGCAAACAATTTTCCCACACTACAGTCATATAATGTGTTGTAAAGAGAAAATAGAAAAGTTGAAACTACAAGTAACCTTGGAAACATTTCATTATTAAACCAGTGACATCTTTTCCACTTTTCCTGCCATAATGGAAAGAAAGGACCATATCCAATTCTAAGTTAAAATACATTAAATTTCTAAAGATATAGTAAGATTTTTACCAATTTTTTATTTGTAACAAATAATCTTACCTCAAGTTTTCTTGAAACGTAAGAACATATTTATAATTATTTTCTCCACTCATCTCCCTCTTGTTATCCAATAAACAATTATAACAAAAATACATGGGATAGGAAGAGGACTTAAAATGTTATTTTTAATTTGGCTCAAAGAAAAGGGCCCTATAGTTATTGGAAGCCTTGGCATCTCAAGTTAAGGGAAAGGGATATTCCTCACAGAAATCTAAAGGGGAAGTGTGGAAATGATCTATGAAACCAGGTGAGTGCCTCATTTACTTCCCTGCTTTCAGTTAGTAGAGTGGGACATATGGAGTGATCACTGTGTTCTGTATATTGTAGAAGGTTTTAGCAATATCTGGTCCATTTTCACCCCTGCTGCATAGCTGTTTGTTGTTTGGCTGAGAGTGACCCCAACATAAACTCTAGCGAGAGATATTTTAAGTAAGCCTAAGACAACAACAGTACGTGAACGAAGAACCCAGAACTTCCAGATGTTCAAGGCGAATTTAGAAAAGGCAGAGGAACCAGAGATCAAATTACCAACATCTGCTGGATCATGGAAAAAGCAAGAGAATTTCAGAAAAACACCTACTTTTGCTTCATTGACTATGCTAAAGCCTTTGACTGTGTGAATCACAACAAACTATGGAAAATTCTTAAAGAGAATGCCAGACCACCTTACCCGCCTCCTGAGAAATCTCTATGAAGGTCAAGAAACAACAGTTAGAATCTGACATGGAACAATGGACTGGTTCCAAATTAGGAAAGAAGGATGTCAAGGCTGTATATTGTTACCTTGCTTATTTAACTTATATGCACAGTACATCATGCGAAATGCCAGGCTGGATGAAGTACAAGCTGGAATCAAGATTGCCAGGGTAAGTATCAATAACTTCAGATATGCAGGAAACACCGGCCTTTATGGTGAAAGCAAAGAGGAACTAAAGAACCTCTTGATGAGGGTGAAAGACAAGAGTGAAAAAGTTGGCTTAAAACTCAGCATTCAAAAAACGAATATCATGGAATCTGGTTCCATCACTTCATGGCAAATAGATGGGAAAACAATGGAAATAGTGACAGACTTTATTTTCTTGGGATCCAAAATCACAGCAGATGGTGACTGCAGCCATGAAATTAAGATACTTGCTCCTTGGAAGAAAAGCTATGACCAACCTAGACAGCATATTAAAAAGCAGAGACATTACTTTGCTGACAAAGGTCCATCTAGTCAAAGCTATGGTTTTTCAAGTAGTTATGTGGATGTGAGAGATGGACCATGAAGAAAGTTTAGTGCTGAAGAATTTAAACTTTTAAACTGTGTTATTGTAGAAGACTCCTGAGAGTTTCGTGGACAGCAAGGAGATCAAATCAGTCAACACTAAAGAAAATCAGTCCTGAATGTTCATTGGAAGGATTGGTGCTAAAGCTGAAACTCCAATACTTTGGCCACCTGATGTGAAGAACTGACTCATTGGAAAAGACCCTGATGCTGGGAAAGAATGAAGGTGGGAGGAGAAGGGGATGACAGAGGATGAGATGGTTGGATGACATCACTGACTCCTTGGACATGAGTTTGAGGAAACTCTGGAAGATAGTGAAGGACAAGGAAGCCTGGCATGCTGAAGTCCATGGGGTCTCAAAGAGCTGGAGATGACTGAGTGGCTGAACCGAACTGAAGACAGCAAGTGTATGCAATCATCCGGCTATATTGTCTGATTCAATGTAGAAATGAAATCTAAGTTGACCCAGAGTGAAGCATGAAACGATTGCTTGATGTTGAATGTATGGGATGTAGTCTCTCCCGCAAGGTGAACAACCAAGAACAAGGTGGGTAGTGAGTCATGTTTACTGTTTGGAGATATCTGAGTTTAAAAAAAAAAGGATACTATTTACAGTAAAGAAGAGAAACAGAAATTAGTTCATTGGATCAATTTTTTCCCCCAAAATGGAAACTTCTTTTTATTTTCCCACCATCAGCTAAGATCCTCTTTTTTTTTAATTTTATATTGGCATACACCTGGTTTGCAATGTTGTGTTAGTTTCAGGTGAATAGCAAAGGGACTCAGAGCATACATACACATGTATCTATTCTCCCTAAACTCCTCTCCCATCAAGACTGCCACACAACATGGAGCACATTACTCATGCTGTACAGTAGGACCTTGCTGGTTATCCATTTTGAATAAAGCAGTGTGTATATGAAGATCGTCTGTTTTAAAACCAATTATTATTGGTGTATCGTTGATTTACAATACAGGGTTAGTTTCTGCTCAAGCATCAGACTTATTTGAGCCAATAAATTCCATTTTTTTGTTGTTGTTGTTTAATCTGACTTGTGTTCTGTGTTGTTACTTGAAGATGCTTGTATCTTTATTATACAATGGGCATAGACTAGTGATCCCAGCTAGAAGACACTTTTCCAGAGCAGTGATCTTGCCCTATCTTTATCTGTCTGTGGGGTCACCTCACCCTACAGAATTCTTACTTAAGAATCCCTTAACTAATGAAGAGATTTTTAAAATTTGGTAATATAGGTGATATGATTCAGCTTACCATTTAAATTTTTTTGATGTGAACCATTTTTCAATTCTTTATTGAATTTGTTACTGCTTATTGAATTGTTTCTGTTTTATGTTTTGATTTTTTGGCTGCAAGGCATGTGGGATCTTAGCTTCCTGACCAGGGATCAAACCTGCACCCCTGCACTGGAAGGTAAGGTCTTAACCACCAGATCATCAGGAAAGTCCTAATTCAGCTTAATTTTAATTTTAATGTCTTTAACCTGTTTTTCAGACTTTATTTTATTAATTTGTAGAAGCATTATATGTATTAATATATAAAATGTACAATATGAAATATACTTAATACACTACATGACTACTGTAATATACAGTGTAATATATAATATATATATACACACACATATAAACTTGGATATAAATTGGATATAGGCTGCTTTACTTTTTTCTTAAGTAACAATAGTTCCTATTATTGCTATTGTCCAGTTGTATGCCTAGCTTCAATTATTTCAGTAAATATTTTGTCCACTCCCCTATAATTAACAGAAATCTGAAGGATAAGGCTTCTGAAAAATGTTGGGAACAATGAGAATTTCCAGAAAGTGTTTAAATAATCTATTGTACATCCACTCAACAGAATACAATGCCACTCTGCAATGAAAAATGGTGCATTTCTATAAATAAATGGGAACAGTTTCTAGGATATGTTTTAAAGTGAAAAACATAAAGGTAAAAAAAAATACCAAAATAAGCTGTTTTGTAAAAGGAAAAAATTATGAAAAAATATAAATATTTATCCTTTGTCCAAAATCTCAGAAAAGATAAACCACAAATTAATTAAATATGTTGTCCATAAACTGTAAGAATGAGGTGGAAAGAATGAAGGATGGAAAGGATATAGGATAGAAAGAATAGAATGAGAGACACTTTTTGTTTGAATTCCTTTTTGCACAGTGTTGAGTGTTAGAAACATGTTATTTTTCCACATACTCAAAAAATGTAAAAGAATTAGAACAAACACAATTATCCAGGTTAGGAGAAAATCTGAAAATGAAAAACCGATGAGTGAAATAATCTGTGCTTTTAAAAATCATAACCTTCATTTAGGTGGGAATTAAGTGAGTGAACTCTAGTGGATGAACTTGTGATAAGAAATAGGATATTTACCATCACACAGAATCTCTTCACAAAGTATTTGTTAATCACAAAGAGTTATAACAATCTTGTGATTCACGCAGCCTGGCATTTCACATGACCAGGTGGTGCTAGTGGTAAAGAACCCGCCTACCAATGCAGGAGACCTAAGAGACATGGGTTCAATCCCTGGGTTGGGAAGATACCCTGGAGGAGGAAATGGCAATCCATTTCAGTATCTTTTCCTGGAGAATCAGGTGGGCAGAGGAGCCTAATGGGCTATATAGTCCATGGGGTTGCAAAGAGTCAGCCATGACCAAAGGCAAAATGTGAAGGGGGTGGCAGAAGATAAGATGATTGGATAGCATCACCAACTCAATGGACATGAGTTTGAGCAGACTCTGGGAGATAGTGAAGCCTGGTGTGCTGCAGTCCATGGGGTTTCAAAGAGTTAGAAATGACTTAGTGACTGAACAACAACACCATAACAATCTTACTGTGCACAAATCTGGTAGACACCACCTAACCAAGTGGGCAAAGTCACACAATAATGAGACAATCAATGTGAGGTGCTGCCTGATATCATTCACTAAAAAGGACATGTATCACTTGCGGGATACTCTTGCCCAAAATACTACTGAATATTACTGAAAATACTACTGCAGATACTGAATCTAATCATAAGAGAACCCCACACACCATAAGAGATAGTCTACATACAGTCTGGTCTGAACTCATCAAACATGTCAGGGAGGTTCAAGAGGGAGAGAATGTGTGTACATGTATGGCTGATTCATGTTTATGTTTGATAGAAAACAACAAAATTTGGTAAAGCAATTATCCTTCAATTAAAAAATAAATAAAATTTTAAAAAACTGTCTAGATTAAGTAAGATCAAGGAAGATTTTTCCAGGTTAAAAACATGTAAATATTCATGACCTACAAATGCCTTTTGTGATTTTAGATTTCAGATTGAAAGTTGGACCAAGAATTCTTTTGCTATAAAGGTGACTAGTAAGATAATCGGTGGAGATTTTAAATAAGGCTAATAGATTAGATACTAATGATGTATCAAGTAACTTCCTATTTTGTCATTGTAGTATCATGTTCAAGAATGTCCTTGTTTTTAAGAAATATACATTGAAGTATTTAGGAAAAGTCTGCTTCAGGTTTAGGAAATAAGGAATGGTCAGCATCTTTATTTCTACCTTGTTTATTCTCTACCTAAGAAATGGCCTTTGGCTCTACCAGGGATCAAACAGGAGAGGGGAATGATATAAGGGACAAATAACATCTTTTTAAATTGCTACCAGTGTAATCTGCATTCACGCTTTCTGGTTTTAGTGGATTCAAGAGAGAACAGATGCTTTTATCACTTCACTGGAAACCTTCCTCCAGGACCATTTGAGTGTGCTTCTGAAGAAGGGGCTGTGCATTTTCATCTAGCTGACTATGTACATTTCTTTTTTCAGTCCCTGAAATTTAGTACTTCAACATGTATACTGATGTTACATCCCATATCCTAGGAGTACTATCAAGCGGGGTTTAAAGTCCCTCCATATTCTTCCATGAAATGAAAGTCCTTGATTTGTAATCTCATAAACTATCTTCTGTCTTGTCTTATCAATACTGCATAAGATTTCTACCACCTCTGTCCGAAATATGAGAATAGTTGCCATCTATTTGAGAAATAGAGTATTTCCTGTCATTTCAGTAAACAATTACTTCACAGTCATCAGCAATTTCAGCCCTCCAAATGTGAGTTCCTGAGCCCTAAGGGCACTCAGGAAGAAAAAGAATACCTGCAAAATCTGGCAGCCATCAGGCACTGAGGAACTCAGGATGTGAAAAATGCAGGATACTGGCCCAAGATATCTGAGATGCTCATGAAAGGAATGATTGCAGTGAGCCCAGACTCGTCCCATACATAGAAAACTGCTAAATTTCTCTGCTTGGGATATCTGGTTTTATTTAATTCACAAAATATTTTGATGTTCAGACTACTTGCCCTTTGTTGCAAACCTCTGTATAACCTGATTCCTCCCCCAAACCACCTCAGATCAGTTCTCTCTTAACTCTCTTGAGATGTTGTCTCTTGGGCTTGAAGTCCTAAGAATTCTGAGTAAACTAGGACTCTCATCTTTTAGGTTGTGACTGTTTTTTAAGTTGACATATTTTTGTTGATTTAGCTTTCTCATATCTTGGCTAAACTGAGAAAAAAGTTTCATCTCAACATCTTACTGTGTATGCTATAACAATGGTCATTAGAAAAAGCAGCAGAATCTTCTGCAAATTGAAGTTGTACATGTGTTGAAAGAAGGTCTAAAGCACATATTTGTTTCTTAAAATGCATTAAATAGTAACTGTATCATGTCTTTTGGGATTTGGTGCTTTGTTCTATATAGTTTTTATGTGAAACACAGATGAAGATAGAAGTGTCTAGTAGAGATCAATAACCATGATGTCTCAAATGACAAGATCTCCATTTTTAAGGCTGAATAATATTTCATTGTCCTAGCATTCTCTTAATGGATATTTGAACAAATATTTAAAGAATATGTAATCAATTCAAGTTTTCAGCTGCCCCAGGCACCAAAGTATTAGTCTGTTTGGAGTTTTCACTTGTTTTGTCCCCTTCTTTGTTGTGATAAATTTCATCAGTCATCTTCCCCTCCAGGAATTAATTAAACTTAGGCTCTTTCTCCTTTCTTTTTACACACACGCGCACACACACACACACATACACACACACACATACACACACATACATATTCCTTGTTAAATCTTGATGGCAGCAAACAATAGCAGTAGAAAGGCTCTGTTAAAGCAATTAACACAGGGTGTAAATAGCTGACAAAACCTGAAATGTGTTACCCAGTCAGACATATTTGCATGATAATAAAGAACAGAGCATTTTCCCAAAAGACGTAAGTTTTAATGTAGGAATCTAAGAAGAAGGAAAATAAGGACAATTTTCTAGTTAGTGTCTGTCCAGGTGATCCTCTAGGTCTGTTCAATCCAACAGATAAATATTGAGCAATAGGAAAATGACAGGTTTAGAAAATTCAGAGATCTGTACAACCTAGTTCCAGCTTCCAACAACTCATAATCTAATGACAAAAGCAACTATAACATAATATTATAATTGCCATAATGAGTAGAGAAGTATAAAAGATTGCTAAAGAATGGGGAAAAGGAAACTAATCAGCTTTGGAAATTAAAAAAAAGAAAAAACTCCTTTGACAAGGCAATATTTGTAGAATGAACATCAATTAGCAAATGGTACTAAAGTTGGAGAGCAAGAGAGTAGTAGGATGGGGGAAACTACCTTGCATTCCTGGGATAAACCCCACTGGCCCATAATGTATTATTATCGGTATATATACACTTTTATAAAATATTCAATTTTACATTGGATTGCTTTTGCTAAAATTTTAAAAGTATCTTTCAGTATGTTCATGAAGGATATTGGCCTGACGTCTCTTCTCTTGTAATATTTCTATCAGGCTTTGGTATCAGAGTGTTACCAGTCTCACAGTGTTTGCTTCACGGTTTGTGGTAGACAAACATTTAACCTATTGTGATAGTCTACCTTCAATACCAAACAACACTTTCAATATCAACTCCAGAGTTGTAGCAAGGGTCAAATGTGTTAATACTCGTAAAACATTAGAATAGCTCCTGACACATAATAAATGCTGTTTGCTTGCTAATATATACATACATTTGAAAATTGTTTGCCTTTCACCAGTAGATTGTAAGCTTCAGGAAAGAGGCATTTTCTCTGTTTTGCTCAGTGTTGTATTCTGAATGCCTAGAACACTTTGCTGACTAATTTTATTTATTTGTTTGTTTATGTGTTTGTTGCATTTGGCTGCAGCAGGTCGTGGTTGTGGCATACGGGATCTTCGTTGCAGGCTTCTCTCTGTTTGTGGTGTGTGGGCTTCACAGTTCACTGGCTCAGTAGTTGCAGTGAGCGGGCTTAGCTGCCCCAAGGCATGTGAGATGTTAGTTCCCTGATCAGGGATCAAACTCATGTGTCTTGCATTGGAAGATGGATTCTTAATCACTGGGCCACCAGGCAAGTCCCTTTGCTGACTAATTATAATCAGTAGTTTAGTTTCAAAGATACTGATTGAGCTCAAATGCTTAGGGAACAATCTGTTTGATAATTCTTCTCTTGAAATTCTTACTACCACTTGTGTCATGGTGATACAGTGAAAATGAACTTAGTTCAGTCTACAATCTAAGAAACTGGTTGTCAGGAAAACTTAAAGCTGTAGATAAACTTTGAAAGGAGAAAAAGTCCTTTGTGTTGGCATGCTTTTCCTCGGGCTTGTCTTTGCTTAGATTTAGCTTTCCTTGCCTGTAGATATAGAGCTTAAAATATGAGCATATACCTTTAGCAAGAGCTCTGTTTTTGTCTACTTCTTTAATCTTTCTAATATAGGATAGAGGACCCTTGCATTATCATGTGAACAATCTAGGAGATCCAATTTCTAGTTGATTGTAAAGGATTAATATTTCTTATCCTCTCTCCTTTCACCCCCTGCCTTCCCTTCAGCCTGCCAGTCAATATATTAAGTGTTATCTGAAATAAACCTTGCAAGAATTCAAGAACTAGACTAATTTCTGGAGAGTGACATAGTTCATACCTTAGACTGACCAAAATATGAAATTGACACCCTAGAATATAACGTAGTTTCAGTATAATTTTAATTATAAAAATTCATTCAAGCCATACCTCATAACATGTAATAGTAGCCTACTTATTCTTTACTGGGCTTCCCTGATCGCTCAGTTGGTAAAGAATCCGCCTGCAATTCAGGAGACCATGGCTCGATTCCTGGGTAGGGAAGGTGGACACAAAGCCAAGTGATTGAGTTATCATTGATATCAGTGAGTTATTGATACTCATTGATAACTCAATATCAGATTATCATTATCAAGTCTCTTTAGTATTCCAATTCTAAAAAAAGCAGCAGTGAAAATAGTCCACAGCAACTCTAATTTACTTTCTAAACGAAGGAAATGGTAAATTTTAATCTTGGACCTCCCTGCAGTTCAACCATTATTTATTTTTGAGTGCTTTGGGGTCCAAATATAGTTAACTGATAGGAGAATGTTAGCACATACAATTTTACTTTTAGTCCTTCAACTTCTTCTTCTTTCACTCCCCATATTTTAAAAATATTGTGCGTAGGTAATAAGGAGAGTATGTTTGACCATACACAATGACATCTCCAAGGAGATCAAGCAAGTGAATTTAGCACTCATCCAAAATTAAACTTTTATCATAGAGCTATAGTGCATCTGTGTGAGTATGCATGTTATAGCACTTTAAATCAATTTTCATTACCAAATATTATTTAAGCAATAGTTATTTTTCACCACTCATCTCTCAGAATCCATAAACTAATATTGAGCTTATGGCCCATGACCTTCTGGTAACTTACTTTCTGTTCTGCCAGCATCCTGCATTTAGAACATCAGTCTCATTCATGCCACCTTCCTAAGCCAAGATTTCCATTAGGTCAAGATTAATGTAACTAATGAGCATTCCGTGCCTGTGTATAAACCCCACTCCCCAACCCCAGCTCATCGTTTGTACTACCCCTTTGTGATCTGTCATTATGACACAGTCACCTTTGAGATAATGGATGTTGAGCCAAGTTTAGAAATCTGTCACAGGCTTGATTCTCCTTTTTCCCCTTCACCCTCACTCCATCAGCCACCACGCTCTAACATTTATACTGTGACTTTTGATTAAAATAATAAATGTTCCTTTAAGAGCTCAGGATAAGATAAAGCATTTATTTAAATGTTACAAGCTTTGACCTTAATTTACCTGGTTTCCTGGTTATTTTCAAATCCTTCCTGCACATAGTTGGACATGCTAATGAAAACAACTACTATACTCCCAAAATAAGTCTGACTAGTTGGGAAGTTTACAAAATTAATTGCAAGGAATTTTGCCAAAAATTACTTGTCCTAGAAATGATCAAGAATTTAGTGACATAAATGCACAGTTTTGAATTTTAATCCATTGAGAGTGTAAAGCTACCGCATCCATTTCTTTAGTGCATGTGGGCATACAATCCACTTTAAAAAGCGGTAAACTAGGCAGCAGCTGTACATAGTTGAATTAATTGTATGATCTGATCTGATAAAGAGTAAGCACTTCCTGAAAATGACATGTAAAGTATGGGAGCAAAATCATACAAACTAGCTTGCAGACATATAACACATTTACTCCTAGAAGTAAACAATCTTAGACTTTGGCTTTTTCTCAGTCTTCCTTTAAAATGCCCTCCATCTCTTTAGGTGTTAAAAGGTTAATATAGATATTGTGTCTGCTTTCTTCAAAATAAATGAATCCCAATGAAGCAAATAATTATCTTGGAATCTTCCTAGGAACTCCTCATTTCTAGTCTTGTTATTTCCCTTGAAGAACTCAGATGCTGAAATGATAGAAGATGAAATGAGAGGGGAAGAGCAAAGTGGCCTTGTTGATCTTTATGCAACTCTTTCCATTTCTCACTTGCTTTCTGCCTCACTATAAAAGCATCTGGAACGGGAACTTATCTGAAAAGCTTATTTGTGGATAACTTCAGTATGGAGGACATTCAATAATTAACCTAAAGCATCATTTCCATTAAGTATCTATCCCTGCAGGTACTTATCATTCTACTAAACCCTAAGCCTTTTCACTTTTCTTCTTTTCAACTTACCTAAAATCCTGATGTGAATTGAGCATCAACAAATTATAATTCAACACTTAAGACTATGCTGTATTGTATAGTTACCTAATTAATTCTTGGTTAAATGTATCATTGCTCTGAGTCTATTAAAGCTCATTGAGAGGAGGTTATACTGTCAATAGCACTGAGACAGTGTAGGTAATTAATAAATGTGTGTATTCATTGATTGAACAATATGGAGTAAAAGGTTTAATTTCTGTTTTCCCTTTTCAGGTCTTTACAAGTACTACTTTACTTTTATGAAGTAAAATACTTGTATCAGGAATTCACAGTGAGAAATCAGAAGAAAACAGAAATGTAGTGTGGTTCTTTTCAGGCTCTAGAGTGTTGAAATAGAATAAGAGCAGAAAGGAAAAAAACATGGTGGTGGGAAGCAAATAAAGTTATCCTGCTGTCTTTTAAGGTCATGAAATATCTTCTGTGCTTTTGCTTGTATATTACACCCATCAGTTTAAATATTGCTCTCATTTTCAGACTGGAAAGCAGTGAAATGAAAAACCCCTGACTTCAAATATTCCTTAAAGCCACTGAGTATAAAAGCACATTACTAAGTTTAGGATGTCAGCATTATAACATTTTCAACTCAAATGTATAAATTCAAGTTTTATAAAACTATTTGCTAGGCCTCTGGCCAGACTTTCTTAGTGTCATCCATTTGCAGATCAATTAAGTTAACTGCTCAGAATAACTTATGAACACTCAGCAGCTCTTTAATGAATGCCCAGGCATAAATATTCCTTTAAACTATTTTCAGACACTAACCCATCAATAATTAGTGTATTATTAGAAAGCCTTCTCTTTAGCCTAAAAATATCAGGATATCAGGTCCACAGATGATGTATATTTTCATTTGGAAAATGAGAGGATGTAACCATTAAAAATTTCCCATCTGCCTTTTATGATTTAAGAATTGTTTGTATGTCAATGTAGATGCTAATTAGTTCTGTGTGTATAATTCCATACTGGTTTGATTTTATCAAGGATTTTTTTTACCCCTAGTTTCTACATGGATGTAAAATTACAGATTATAACTGATAAAAGATTGATAATGCCCCTCTAAACTATTTTGTCTGGTTAGAACAGGTTTCTCCTAGTTTATCCTTCTAATAGTTCACAGGGCTCACAGGGCTGCCTTGAGAAATTAGCCAAACACACTTGCTAATGTTTCAAAAAGCAAATTTTCTGTCAATCCAGGAATGAGACTCAAAATTCATTTGACTTTTCTATGACCACATAAAATGTTGAACCACACATAGAATCACAGTTATATACCTTCACTTGCTATCACACTGTTCTGATTAAGAAGTATTTCTGCCATTCTATCATTTTTGTCTTTGCTTTCCCCCTAAATTCCCTGATTCACTTTGCACATGTATTATCATGAATACTTTATTCTCCCTCAGACAATACTCTATTAAATATTTTTCAGTCTTATATCTCAGTGTCAGGAAACCAGTCCATGATCTAAAATCTTCATATGTGTATACATACTATGTATATTTTCCAGTTGAAAATATATTTCAAATATACATATATTTATATATTTATATAAATATATATTTCAAAAATATTTCAAATCCTGAAAGATGATGCTGTGAAAGTGCTGCACTCAATATGCCAGCAATTTTGGAAAACTCAGCAGTGGCCACAGGACTGGAAAAGGTCAGTTTCCATTCCAATCCCAAAGAAAGGCAATGCCAAAGAATGCTCAAACTACCGCACAATTGCACTCATCTCACATGCTAGTAAAGTAATGCTCAAAATCCTCCAAGCCAGGCTTCAGCAATACATGAACCGTGAACTTCCTGATGTTCAAGCTGGTTTTAGAAAAGGCAGAGGAACCAGAGATCAAATTGCCAACATCTGTTGGATCATGGAAAGAGCAAGAGAGTTCCAGAAAAACATCTATTCTGCTTTATTGACTATGCCAAAGCCTTTGACTGTGTGGATCACAATAAACTGTGGAAAATTCTGAAAGAGATGGGAATACCAGACCACCTGACCTGCCTCTTGAGAAATCTGTATGCAGGTCAGGAAGCAACAGTTAGAACTTGACATGGAACAACATACTGGTTCCAAATAGGAAAAGGAGTACATCAAGGCTGTATATTGTCACCCTGCTTATTTAACTTATATGCAGAGTACATCATGAGAAAGCCTGGACTGGAAGAAACACAAGCTGGAATCAAGATTGCCAGGAGAAATATCAATAACCTCAGATATGCAGATGACACCACCCTTACGGCAGAAAGTGAAGAGGAACTAAAAAGCCTCTTGATGAAAGTCAAAGTGGAGAGTGAAAAAGTTGGCTTAAAGCTCAACATTCAGAAAATGAAGATCATGGCATCTGGTCCCATCACTTCATGGGAAATAGATGGGGAAACAGTGGAAACAGTGTCAGGCTTTATTTTTTGGGGCTCCAAAATCACTACAGATGGTGACTGCAGCCATGAAATTAAAAGACACTTACTCCTTGGAAGGAGAGTTATGACCAACCTAGATAGCATATTCAAAAGCAGAGACATTACTTTGCCAACAAAGGTTCGTCTAGTCAAGGCTATGGTTTTTCCAGTAGTCATGTATGGATGTGAGAGTTGGACTGTGAAGAAGGCTGAGTGCCGAAGAATTGATGCTTTTGAACTGTGGTGTTGGAGAAGATTCTTGAGAGTCCCTTGGACTGCAAGGAGATCCAACCAGTCCATTCTGAAGGGATCAGCCCTGGGATTTCTTTGGAAGGAATGATGCTGAAGGTGAAACTCCAGTACTTTGGCTACTTCATGTGAAGAGTTGACTCATTGGAAAAGACTCTGATGCTGGGATGGATTGGGGGCAGGAGGAGAAGGGGATGACAGAGGATGAGATGGCTGGATGGCATCACTGACTCGATGGACGTGAGTCTGAGTGAACTCTAGGAGTTGGTGATGGACAGGGAGGCCTGGTGTTCTGTGATTCATGGGGTCGCAAAGAGTCATACACGACTGAGCGACTGAACTGAACTGAACTATGTATATTGTGTGAGTAAATGAATTTATATTTGTAAAGACAGTTCTGGTTTTTAACATTTATTCTTCTTTGGTGGTGGGGGGGAGTCCTAGTGAAGGGTTCTTTATATGTCCAGATTCAGGCAATGAAGACGGGACAGCCTATATCTTCTTTATCTTCAATCTCGTTCTTTTTTCCCTCTTGCAAACTCCTGTGATTTCAGTATCACCTGTAAGTTTTCAAAACATAGATTTCTCAGCTATTTCCCTGAAATTTCTGATTCAGTGAGTTTGAAATGATACTTGAAATCATCTTTTCAAGAAATAATCCTTACCTTAGGACTAGTACTCTCTTAGATATGTTCAGGATGATAATCAGTCCTTGGCACAGTGATTATTCAGTAAATGACTAAATTAACTAGAAATTGAAGCATTACCTACTCATCAGTTCTATAACTATTTTTTAAGTGATTGAAAGTTTAAGAAAGCCCCCAGTCATCCATTCTGCTTAGTTGCTCAGTCATGTCTGACTCTTTGTGACCCCAGATGCTGTTACTTGCCCTGCACCTCTGTCCATGGGATTCTCCAGACAAGAATACTGGAGTGGGTTACCATGCATTCCTCCAGGGGATCTTCCCAATCCAGGGACTGAACCCAGATCTCCCACATTGCAGGTGGATTCATTACTATCTGAGCCACCAGGGAAGCCCACTCTCATCCATTGTTAAGCACCTAGTATGGGTGAAGCTAAGGGTTTTCCAGATGGGAAGCCTACCAATGTAGCAGACTCGAGTTCCGCCCCTTGGTCAGGAAGATCCTCTGGAGAAGGAAATGGCAACCCACTCTAGTTGGTTCTGTACATGGGATTTCTAGTTGGGGAAATTTATGGATGGAAGAGCCTGGTGGGCTACAGTCCATGGGGTCCCAAAAGAGTGGGACATGACTTAGTGACTAAACAGCAATGACCACTGGTGAATCTAGTTTGGGGGAATCTGGAAAGAATCAGACAAAAAGTCTGACTTTCAGAAATTCTTAGGCTAATATAAGATGAACATTTAAAGTAAAAAATAATGCTATAATATCAACAAAATTCTATGGGAACTTAGAGAAGGGAAAGATTATCTGTACCTGTGGTGGTAGTTCCTTTTCATACTGTTCATGGACATTACTTTGCTGACAAATATCCATCTAGTCAAAGCTATGGTTTTTCCAGTAGTCATGTATGGAGGAGAAAGTTGGACCACAAAGAAAGCTGAGAGCTGAAGAATTAATGCTTTTGAACTGTGGTGTTGGAGAAGACTCTTGAGAGTCCCTTGGACTGCAAAGAGATCCAGCCAGGCCATCCTAAAGGAGATCAGTCCTGAATATTCATTGGAAGGACTGATGCTGAAGCTGAAACTCCAATACTTTGGCCACCTGATCAGAAGAACTGACTCATTAGAAAAGACCCTGATGCTGGCAAAGATTAAAGGCAGGAGGAGAAGGGGATGACAGAGGATGAGATGGTTGGTTGGCATCACTGACTCGAGGAACATGAGTTTGAGCAAGTTCCAGGTGTTGGTAATGGACAGGGAATCTCGCTGGGCTGCAGTCCATGGGGTTGCAAAGAGTCAGACACGACTGAGCAACTGAACTGAGCTGAAGTATGGTAGTAGTGATGGAATTCAAGGACAGCTTCAAAGGAGAGGCTGTAAGTGAATCACATTATTAAATTTTTAGAAGTACAGGGTCACTTGTGCTTCAGTACTGCTAGTATTTCCTGGGTAAATTTGCATGCAACCTTTCTCTACTTGAATTTGGGGAATCCCAAGAAGATAGTAGATCACTTTAAGCATCATTCCTGCCTTTATAGATTTATAAATGTCAGGTGTTGAGGACTGATATTTCCAAACTCTTACACATATATATGTTGTTGTATCACCTCTAAAGACTACTTGAAATATAGTTTCAAATCAGTTGTAAACAAGATTATTCCACTTTGAAATGAATTTACGATGCTAATGTTAAGGTTGTTGATTAACACAATCCCAACCAATTGAGAAGGATCACAGATTATTCTGGCCAATGAGTTATGTGGTAAACAGTAATTATGAGGTGAGGACGTATTCCAAGATAAGAGTACATAATATAACTTTACAGGTTTTAAAGTAGTTAAAGGAAGATATATCATTCTACATAGGAAAGAATGTTGTTTATTTTTTATTTTTTTAGTTGTTACAGCCATAGTTTAAGAATATTATTGTCAAGGTACTTAACCTATTAGTGTAAAAACTCAACCACTGAAAAATCCTCAGTCAGTCTAACATCTCCCACAGGGTTTCATGTGATGGAAGGGTTAATATAAGCATACCTTGATAAGTGTAACACTGATTGGGAGCTGGAGTGAAGAGGAAAAAAAGGAGGTTACCTTAGAAATAATAATATTTTCAAAATGGAGTCCATTATGAAGGTATAAGGATTATGTATGTGTGGGGAATTCTCTATGGAATAGTAATATTGCACTTTTTGGCAACTTTGGCATATTAATGAAATTGATATAGTCTACTTTCTTCAAGACAGCTCACCCTGTCTTGAATGAAAGCAGAATTTTTATAAAGCATTTTAGCTATGCGGTGATACAGCAGAAAGAAATTAGAGTAAGATAAGAATGCTTAACATGGACATAGGTTATCAAGAGAAGCTCTTTAATCTTATTTCTGAATATTTTTAAGAGCAAGATTGATTAGGGAGTAGGGAATGTAACAGAAAGATAAGACAGGTAGCCTAGGTCTAGTCACAGTATGGGAGACTTAAATACAGCTGAGAGGATTAACATTTTATTCTATAGGTAACTGGAGAGTGACTGCATGTTTCTAATCAGGGAAAATGATAGAATTGAAGCTAGACTTTACTTGTTTTATTTTATTAAGACAAGAATAACAATAAAATCTTTTCTGTGTTTTATTTAAGTAACTCTTACAATAATGTTTAAGAAACTGTCACAATTAAAATATTTAAGAAGCTCAATTATAATTAATAATTTATAATTAAATATAGCCTTCCTGGCAGAGTTGAAGATTTAAAATTTTCAAATAGAATCTCTAAGATCTAAGCCTATAGGGAACTATTAGAAACTTTATTTCTAAGATAATCAAAACTAACCTAGAGTTTGCTCTCTACTCATTTTCTATATAAGTTGACATTTCAGTTCAGGTTTAAATTAGGGTTTATTTTTCATATAAGTTGAACTTAAGTTATTCAGGACATAGAATAGGAGTGTTAATTGCTCAGTTGTGTCTAGCTCTTTGCAACCCCATGGACTGTAGCCTGCCAGGCTCCTCTGTCCATGGGATTCTCCAGCCAAAAATACTGGAGTGGGTAGCCATTCCCTTTTCAAGGGAATCTTTCCCACCCAGAGATTGAACCCAGGTCTCCTGCATTGCAAGCAGATGTTTTACTGTCTGAGCCCAGTACCAGTAGGAAGAGAAGGAGTTAAACGTGAAACACTTTAAGGCTAAAAGAAAGTAATGACAGCATTATTCAGTAACAATGTTTGATCTGCTGTTTAGCATTGGTAATAAGCATTTTTTTTTAAACCAAATATAGGCCATTTTTGTTTTGTAAAATACAGCCTTGTAAGAACAAGAATTGCAGAAGCCATAACAGGGAAATGAAATTCATTTGTGGCTGTAAAGTCACGATACTTCCTAGAGAAGCGTTTTCAGAATGCATATCATTAGTCTGCTGACACAAGGGTTGTGTTTGTGCATCCAAAGCTGGTATGCTGTGAAATAATCAGGAAAATTACTTGCATCTGTGCAGCCACTTTTAAAAGAAATCAATATTTGCTTGACTCTTAACATGAAACCTTGAGGCAAATAATTATTATCATTTTATTTTTCAAGTTAAACCCAGAGTAAAAAATGCTTTTCGTTAATTGTGGTGACCTGAGGCATATTTGAAGCACTGTGGTAGAGAGGACAGTCCAGCTTCTCTCTAAAATAAAGAAATTATATTAAACATCCTTTGACTTAAGATGTCGAAGGATTGCGGGCATCATTGCGTTACAGTGAGCATGATCCACAATAGCTGTCATCTCTTCAGCACATGCCTTTGGTTTCTTTCAATCTGGGGTCTTAGGGTAGAAGGTTGTGTGATGAGGAGCAGAGGGTCATCAGAGCCATTATTTCAGGAAGTAAGGGAAGTGCCTGATAAATGGTCAGCAGTGAGTAGGAAAGGGATCATAGTAAAACATGGATAATCATAACTTGTCCAACCTGCATGACCTTTAATCTAATTTGGGAAACAAAAATTGACAGGCTAAGTTCAACAGACTTTGTATGATATAGCTTTTAACAGGAATGCATCTTGTCTGTTCTCAGGGAAAGAGAAAGGACTTTTTTAAATTTTCTATATAATTTTTAAGATTTCCCATGCTGTACAATGCATCCCTGTGACCTATCTTACACCTAGTAGTGTTTGTACCTCCTACTCCCCAACCCCTATACAGCCCCTTCTCCTCCCCACCAGTAACCACCAGTTTGTTCTCTGTGTCTGTGATTCTGCTTATTTTATGTTACATTCAAAATAGTTTGTTGTAGTTTTTAGAATCCACATAAGTGGCACAGAGGGTAAAGAATCTACCTGAAATGCAGGAGACCCAGGCTCAATCCCTGGGCCAGAAGATCCCCTGGAGAAGGGAATGGTTACCCATTCCAGTATTCTTGCCTGGAGAATTCCATGGATAGAGGAGCCTGGTGGGTTATGGTTCATGGGGTCCCAAAGAGTTGGACATGACGGAGAGACTAACACTTTCACTTTTCATAAGCAATATCTTATGGCATTTATCTGACAAAGAGAATCTCAACTTCAATTCGTAAATGATTTAAGTGGATGGAATGCACAAGAAAGGACATTTCTATATTTGGCACCAATACTTTGACCTTGGTAGTGTCCAAAATAAATAGGTGTAACTCATGATGTATCAATTTTAATTTTGTCTATGTGTGATCAGCTTCTTTTATAATGACATTGATTAGGTATTCATCAATTTGTAAGATATGTCTCTGATCTATCAAATTTCTCTTAAAATGTTTATAAATAGTTTGGCAATGCTAATTTTGGTAGACAGCAATTGATTGGTTATTTCTTTGTATTTCAAAGATAGCCCCATTCATATCAGCATTCTGTAACAAGGACAAGATAATTGACGTAAATATGTAAAGACATTTTATTAACTGAGATGCTTAATAAACGTTCTGAACTATAGAGAAATACAAATCCACCATTTTCCTATGAAAATATCAAAGTAAGCAAACAAAAATCAAAACAAAAGCAATAGGCAAGAAGAAATACACCAACTTGAAATGTCGGGAAGTAAAAGTGAAATATCCTGAAACTTGTCTGGAAGGGGTGCCAGACATAAGCCCATAACAACATATTTTGCCAGAAATGCAGTGGATTTGCTGTAAAAGATGCTTTCTGCTCTCTAGAGCAACATTATTTCAAGAGTTCATTTGAGTACAACAAGCATTATTATTGATGAAAATATTAGGCACATAACTGCCTTTGACTGATGGTATTTTTCTGTACTTTGCTTTCAACTACAAAAGAGAGTAATTTATTTTACCCTCTGCCAGAAAACTGTCATGGTCAAGAAAAAAAAAAAAAACGGACGCAGACCCTGAGTTTAAATCCTTCCTTTTTCGCTGGTATTTTAACCTTTTCATGCTTTGGTTTCCTCATCAGTGTAATAGAGAAAAGAATACTTTCTGTATTGTTATAATGATTAGATGAATTAATAAGTGTGAAGGGCTTGCAACAGTGTTTGGCATGTGATAAATGCTCAGAAGTAGACTTAAAAAAAAAAGTCAACCGTTATTACTCATAAACCCAACATTACATGAGTGAGATATGCAAGTTAAATTGTAAAGATCTGTGCCAAATTATTAGTGCAGCTAAAATCTTATGTCCTTCATTTCTTAAATATGGATTCCAGTGTAATGGTCACTAGCCATTTATGGCTACTGAGCACTTGAAATGTGACTAGTTCCAACAGAGATGTACTGTAAATATAAAATTCATGCCTGATTTTGAACTTTTAAGTTACCCCTTCAAAAAAAGACTGTAAAAGATCTCAACAATTTTCAATACTGGTTTCATATTGAAGTAATAATATTTTGGCTGTATTAGCTAAATAAATATATTTTTACATTAATTTAATTTGTTTCTTTTTTACTTACATTAATATGGATACCAGATAATTTAAAATTACATGTGTGGCTTATCTTAAATTTCTATTGGACAGGACTAGTTTAGAGAATCTCAGGCTATCTCTAATATACTAGAACAGCCTGATTCCATTTCAACTTGACATATGAATTGCATATTTTCTAAACAATCCAAATAAATACAGATAGATAATGTAAATGCCCTTTACAATCATTTATATCTCAAATTTTTATTCTAAAATTTCAAGAAATTAGGAAACTATGAAATCACCAGCCCATTCCTAAAGTGAGAAATGTTGGGTCAATTCAATTTCTCAAATCCTTCAACTTCATATCTCAAAGAGAGACATTTGTAAATCTTTTTATAAATGCCATCAATTATTTTATTAGAAGAACATTTAATGCCTTCATACTATGTTTCCTTTAATGAAAAAGTTTATTTTTTATATGTATTTCACTGATATTCTAAATTTCATTAGGAAAATTCAATCTGTTTGGTTCTACGTAGAGAAGGCATTATTTTGGAACCCTAATCACTCACCTGCCAATGCTAATTTAAGATATTTTACAAGGCAGACCCTAATATATTCTAATATATGCTATATATTAGTGTATATTAGAAGTAAAAACTGAGTCATTCCTTATAAGTGCTTAGCGAATATGAAGGCTGAAAGTCACAGTGACTTGAAGATTACAGTGAAAATGGAGTCAGTACTTCTGGCTTGCCCATTACCCATTCAGAGAGAAAATGCTCACTTGCTGTTTGAGAAAATACAATAATCCAACTCCAGGGTGAATCTTCAGCTAGCTAGAGAGTGAAGGTATTAACGGGACATATACAAAGAAGAGGGGCAAACCTTAGTTTACACTACTTACTTATTTATTTATTTATTTTTAATTGGAGGATAATTGCTTTACAATATTGTGTTGGTTTTTGCCATACATCAACATGAATCAGCTGTAGGCATATGTATATCCCCTCCCTCTTGATCCTCCCTCCTACCTCCTTGTATGCTGCTTTTAAATTCCCATTTCTCTGTCAACCTAGCAAATTCTTTGATACTCCCAGTAGTCAGATCTAAAATTCTTTAATCCATGCAAAAGTTATTTATTAAGAAGCTACATATCAGATAATCTTTGTTTCTTTCTCTCTCTGCCCTACTTCAACCTCTAAACTGTCAGCCAGTCCTGTAATTGTAAATTTTAAATACCTCTAAAACCCATCCTAAATCTGTTCTCTTCCCTCTGTTTTAAGGCCAACTACCCTAGGCCCTGGGAAAAGGAGTACATAAAGGCTGTATATTGTCACCCTGCTTATTTAACTTATATGCAGAGTACATCATGAGAAACACTGGGCTGGAAGAAGCAAAACTGGAATCAAGATTGCCGGGAGAAATATCAATAACCTCAGATATGCAGATGACATCACCCTTATGGCAGAAAGTGAAGAGGAACTAAAAAGCCTCTTGATGAAAGTCAAAGTGGAGACTGAAAAAGTTGGCTTAAAGCTCAACATTCAAAAAACGAAGATCATGGCGTCTGGTCCCATCACTTCATGGGAAATAGATGGGAAAACAGTGGAAACAGTGTCAGACTTTATTTTTGAGGGCTCCAAAATCACTGCAGACGGTGATTGCAGCCATGAAATTAAAAGACACTTATTCCTTGGAGGGAAAGTTATGACCAAACTAGATAGCATATTCAAAAGCAGAGATATTACTTTACCAACAAAGGTCTGTCTAGTCAAGGCTATGGTTTTTCCAGTGGTCATGTATGGATGTGAGAGTCGGACTGTGAAGAAAGCTGAGCGCCAAAGAATTGATGCTTTTGGACTATGGTGTTGAAGACTCTTGAGAGTCCCTTGGACAGCAAGGAGATCCAACCAGTCCATCCTAAAGGACATCAGTCCTGCGTGTTCATTGGAAGGACTGATGGTGAAGCTGAAACTCCAATACATTGGCCACCTCATGCGAAGAGCTGACTCATTGGAAAAGACCCTGATGCTGGTAGGGATTGGGGGCAGGAGGAGAAGGGGATGACAGAGGATGAGATGGCTGGATGGCATCACCGACTCAATGAACATGAGTTTGAGTGAACTCCGGGAGTTTTTGATGGACAGGGAGGCCTGGCGTGCTGCTATTCATGGAGTCGCAAAGAGTTGGACACGACTGAGCGACTGAACTGAACTGAACCTAGACCCAATCACCATTATTTAATATCTATATGTTAAATAATATATACATCTATATACATATATCTATAGATATCTATATTAAAATATATTAAATATATTTTAGAAGAACATTATTTAATATATAGTTTAATATATTTAATTATATTTAATATGTTTGTTATTTGATATATACAAATTATTGTGTATATAAAATATAATACATAATATATATTATTTATAAATATAAATATATGAATATAATATATAAAATATAAATACAAATAAATATATTATATATTTAATATATATTAAATATATTCAATAATATATAAAATAATATATAATAAATAATATACATCTAGATATATGTTATATATTTAATATCTATAAATTAACTCTTTTCTGCTTTCAATACTATCCTTCTATATTCTTCATAACGGAACAGTAATAAAATCACTTTAAATGGAAGCTAAGATATTCGCTCTCCTACCCAAAACTGCCAAGAATGAAGTCTCAATTCCTAATTTTCTCTGGCTTTACATAGTCTAGATCCTACTTACTTCTTTGTCTTTATTATATGATACTCTCCTTTTTATCCAAGTTTTGGCTCCAACCTCAAAGGTCTTTCTTGACTACATCTGTAGAGCTGTTTCTCAGACCCTAAGACAAAACACTACTACTACATTTTAATTACAGAACTTATCACTAGTTGATATTTTGAATTCTGTCTGACTATCCCATCTGGAATTAAAACACCTGGAAATAAGAATCTGGTATTTTTTTTTTAATTTTTAGTCAATACCTAAGATAGTGGCTGCAGATACTTAATAAATATTGTTGAATAAATACTGAATGTAAGTCCAGTCTTTGGTACCATAAGAGTCTTCTACACAACAGTTGTATCTAAAAAGAAACTGTCTGATGTTAATATGTTTCTTCTTTTCAAAGCACTTTTACATGTATTAACTTATTTGATTATGAAATCCTTTGAAACAAATAATCAAACTATTGAACTGTTTTGGCCTTTGCAGATAATGAAAATGAATTACTGAAGGGAGTCTTAATTTTTAATTTATATATCCCACCATCTTAAACAAACTCAAATATTTATTATTTGTTATTGTTCACTCACAAAGTCATGTCCAGCTCTTTATGATTCGATGAACTGCAGCACATCAGGCTTCCCTGCCTTAACTATCTCCTGGAGTTTGCTCAAACTCATTTCCATTGTGTCAATGATGTCAATCAATCATCTCATCCTCTGTTGCCCCTTTGTCCTCCTGCCCTCAATCTTTCCCAGCATCAGAGTCTTTTCCAATGAGTTAGCTCTTCACATCAACTGGCCAAAGTATTGGAGTTTCAGCTTCAGCATCAGTCTTGCCAATGAATACTCAATGTTGATTTCCTTTATGATTAACTGGTTTGATCTCCTTGCTGTCCAAGGGACTCACTAGAGTCTACTCTAGCACCACAATTCAAAAGCATCAATTCTTCAGTGCTCAGCCTTCTTTATGTTCCAGCTCTCACATCCATACATGACTACTGAAAAAACCATGGCTTTGAATATGGACCTTTGCTGCCAAAGTGATGTCTCTGCTTTTTAATAACCTTTCTAGGTTTGTCATAGCTTCTCATCCAAGGAGCAAATGTCTTTTAATTTCATGGCTGCAGTCACCATCTGCAGTGATTTTGGAGCACAAGAAAATAAAATCCCTCACTGCTTCCAATTTTTCCCCATCTATTTGCATGAAGTGATGGGACCAGATGCCATGATCTTGGTTTTTTGAATATTGAGCTTTATGCCAGCTTTTTCATTCTCTTCTTTCACCCTTATCAAGAGGCTCTTAATTTCCCCTTCACTTTCTGCATTACCGTGGTATCATCTGCATATCTGAGGTTATTGATATTTATCCTAATTATCTTGATCCCAGATTGGGATTCAAACAGCCCAGCAATTCCCATGATGCACTCTGCATATAAGTTAAATAAGTAGAGTGACAATATACAGCCTTGATATACTCCTTTCCCAATTGTGAACCAGTCTGTTGTTCCATGCCCATTTCTAACCGTTGCTTCTTGACCTGCATATAGGTTTCTCAGGAGATAGGTAAGGTGGTCTGATAGTCCCACTCTTCAAGAATTTTTCAGTTTATTGTGATCCAAACAATCAAAGCCTTTAGCAAAGTCAATGAAGCAGAAGTAGGTGTTTTTCTGGAATTCCCTTCCTTTTTCTATGTTCCAGTAGATGTTGACATTTTGATCTCTGGTCCCTCTGCCTTTTCTAAATTCAGCTCATATATCTGGAATTTCTTGGTTCACATACTGCTGAAGCCTAGGCTGAAGGATTTTGAGCATTAACTTCCTAGCATGTGAAATGAGTACAAACATATGGTAGTTTGAACATTTTCTGCCATTGCTCTTCTTAGGGATGGGAATGAAAACAGACCTTTTCCAGTCCTGCAGCCACTGCTGAGTTTTCTAAAGTTGAGTGCAGCCCTTTAACAGCATATCTTTTAGGATTTTACATAGCTCAGCTGGAATTCCATCACCTCCACTAGCCATGTTCAACAGCAGTTCTTCCTAAGGCCCACTTGACTTCACCCTCCAGGATGCCTGGTTCTAGGTAAGTGACCACACCATCATGTTTATCCGGGTCATTAAGACCTTTGTTGTACAGTTCTTCCATGTATTCTTGACACCTATTCTTATTCTCTTCTGCTTCTGTTAGTTCCTTGCTGTTTCTGTCCTTTATTGTGCCCATCTTTGCATGAAACGCTCCCTTGGTATCTCCAATATTCTTTAAGAGATCTCTAGTCTGTCCCATTCTGTTGTTTTCCTCTATTTCTTTGCATGGTTCACTTAAGAAGGCTTTCTTATCTCTCCTTGCTCTCTTTTGGAACTCTGCCTTCAGTTGGGTATATCTTTCCCATTCTTCTTTGCCTTTTGCTTATCTTCCTTTCTCAGCTACTTGTAAGGCCTCCTTAGGCAACCACTTTGCCTTCTTGCATTTCTTTTTCTGTGAGATGGTTACTGCTAATTTAATGATGCAGGAATAATTGCCTTCACTCACATGCCTTCACAACCGGAGAGTGTTATTTTAAGAATAGTACCAGTGGAACTTCCCTGGTGATCTAGTGGTTAAGAATCCACCTACCAAGAACTTAAAGGGGACATGAGTTCAATCCCTAGTCAAGGAAGATTACACGTGCCATAACTACTTAGTCCCTGCCTGAGAGTCTGTGATCTGCAACAAGAGAAGCTGTGACAAGGAGAAGCCTGCACATTGCAACTAGAGAATAGCACCCCCTGTCACAACTAGAGAAAGCATACACGCAGCAATGAAGACCCAGCATAGCCAATAAATAAATTAATAAAATTTTAAAAATTTAAATGCAGAACAATACTTTAAAAATAGAGTACACGTGATTAAGAACTGAAAGAGAATTTAATGACATTTTCCTTAATCTTCCCACATGTAATCACTGAAATTGAGGTCCAAAGAAGGTAATTTACTTTTTCCACATATGTTGGTGACAGTGAGGACTTGTTTTCCATGCTCTCTATTATTCCATCCTCATTACCAATTAACCTATCTTAGAATTGATATCTGATTTTATGACAAAAATCATGCTCTGATTCTAATTTATTTTAAAATGCCTTCATGGGTTGCATGCATCAAAGTATCTGTAGCAGAAAGCACAAAATAAAACTTTGGTGTTTTTTAGTCTATTTGAAATATTTCAACCCATTTTTAAAACAAAAACTTTCCAATAAGTTCAGATTTTTTTCTGTCATCCTGTATAGTCAAATCTTATTGATTTGATTTTCCTAAATATCTTTTAAATCATCATTTCATCTTCACTGCCATAGAAGATGTTCTCATTCTTTTTTACGTAGAATCTTTCGAGAGCTTGGTCTTCATTTTAAGTCCCTCAAATGCAAGTTTGATATCATTGCCAGACTCTTATTATAAAACAGCAATATTATGTTACTACTCTCTAACATATTTCAATAATGTTGCAATGCTTACAAGAAAAGTTAAACTCTACTATATGGCACATAGTACATTTAAGTACATTATCACCCTACTCAAATTCCTTTTATTTGTGGCCTGCTTACAAACTTGTCATTTCTTCTGATGTTTGGTACTTAACTGCCTATGTTGATTTATGCCATCACGACTTTTTTGATACCTTTTGTAGATTTTTGTTTCATTTTTCTCTGATGCCATAGAATATTGTGGACATTTCTGTGATATGCTGAATGTGCATGGGTGCTAATTCGCTTCAGTTGTGTCCAACTCTTTGTGGCCCTATGGTTCTAGCCTGCCAGGTTCCTCTGTCCATGGGATCTCCAGGCAAGAATATTGGAGTGGGTTGCCATTTCCTACTCCAGGGGATCTTTCCAACCCAGGGATCAAACCCACATCTCTTATGTCTCCTGCATTGGCAGGCAGGGTCTTTACCACTAGCGCCACTTGGGAAGCCCTGATATGAGGAATATGGTTATTTTATATAAAGTCTTATGTCATTCAGGTTTCCCTGGTGGCTCAGTCAGTAAAAAATCTGCCTGCAATGCAGGAGACATGGGTTCAATCCCTGGGTCAGGAAGATCCCCAGAGAAGGGACTGGCTACCCACTCCAGTATTCTTGCCTGGAGAATCCCATAGACTGAGGACCCTACTGGGCTCCAGTGCATATGGTCAAAAAGTGTTGGACACTACTGAAATGACTGAGCATGCATGCTTATATTATTTGTTAAGTTCAGTTGTGGATATTTGTTGGTAGTTTTATTTCACTTGCTAGAATATTGTCTCAAGGTCAAAGGCTATGTCTTCTGCTTTTTTGTAGACAACAAATTTTTAATTTAGGGTTTTCCAGGTGGCAGAGTAGTAGAGAATCTGCCTGTCAATGCAAGAGAAGCAAGACATGTGCATTCCATCCCTGGGTCCTGAAGATCCACTGGAGTAAGAAATGGCAACACACTCCAATATTGCTTCCTGGAAAATTCCATGGACAGAGGAGCCTGGCTGGCTACAGTCCATGGGGTTGCACAACTGAGCATGCACCAACCTTCCCAACTTTTAGTGTAGAAAGCTTAGGTTGTATTTTAAAAGTAGACAAAAATGACCTGAATTTGTTTTAGTGCCACTTGTTTCCAGTACACTCTTTGGTTTCTAAATCTGTTAGTTCTTTTTTTTATCTGAAAAACTGAGGTGATATTTTATGATAGTGTTGAGAAAATTAAATAAGTAAGCAGATGTGAAATATTTAGTGTAGTATGTACATGTGCTCAGTTGTGTCCGACTCTTTGCGATCCCATGGGCTGTAGCTCATATAGATTCCTTACTTCCAGGATCAAATCTGTGGTTCCTGCATCAGCAGGCAGATTTTTTACTGTTGTGCCACCTGGGAAGCCCGTTAGTGTAGTAGAAAGAATCAAATTTTGTTCTTCCCTTTGTTAGTGGTGATTAACATGAATAATGCCTTAATAAGCAAACAGTCATTCTATTCCCATACAACTTGATTGAAATGTAATTGTATGAAAGCCTTGAAATTGGGATTACATTTGCATGTTAATGATAAATACTGATCAAGAGATTTTTTTCTTTTCCATTCCATATATTATGTTTATTGATCAATTTTACTACCAGTTGTTTCCCACGTATAAACTTTCTCAATAATCTGCTACAATTTACTCCACTGCAACTTTTATAGCTTTCATAATTGACTTCTTTATATCAAATGAGGTGTTGCTTCGCTTGACAATGACTGATTACAGTGACTAAAGTACTTAAAATTAGAAAAAGATACCAAATAAAGTGATAAAATAGTATTTTTATTTTCTAAATTTAACTTCTATCAAAGGTAAAACATGTTCTCAATATTAAGAGAATGTACAATCACAAATTATTTTAAAGGGGTAATATATACTTTATATTTAAATATATTTATTTTATAAATACTTCTTTTTTAAATTTATTTTTGAATGTGCTGACTCTTCTTTGCTCTGTGCGGGGTTTTCTCTAGTTGCAGCAAGGGGGTCCGCACTTTGTTGAGGTGTGCCAGCTTCTTATTGTGGTGGCTTCTCTTGCTGCAGAGCAGGGGGTCTAGGGCAATGGGGCTCAGTAGTTGCGATGCAGGGGCTTAGTTGCCCCTTGGCATATACGATCTTCCTGGGCCAGGGACAGAATCCATGTCTTCAACATTGGCAGATGTATTCTCAACACTGAACCACCAGGGAAGTCTGATTTTATAAATGTTTCTTAAGGTGAAGTCTATCCTGGTTTATGAAATCAAGTTTTGCAGTGTTTTTGACAGGTTCATGACTTTAGTAATATAATATGTACTTTATATAATTTTCTGGTGGCTTAGCAGTAAGAATCTGCCTGCCAATGCAGGAGATGTGGGTTGTATCCCTGAGTTAGGAAGATGCCCTGGTGAAGGAAATGACAACCCACTCCAGTATTCTTGCCTGGGAAATCCCATAGACAGAGAAGCCTGAAAGGCTACAGTCCCATTGGGTCACAAAGAGACCACAACTTAGAGACTGAGCAGTAACAATAATACATAGGCTAACTGAGGTCTTTTAGACTTTAAAGATGCCTTGCTACCCATGTAATCCACTTATAAGCCCAAATAATGGATTTTCTTGGGTACAGAGTGAATTTAGGAGTAGAAGTTTTATTTGTTTCTTTTAAGTTCATTTATTCCAAACTTGATCAAAACCAAAATAAACTTGGGAATAAAAATAGAGAACATTTTTTCTGAGAGTTCTATATTTATTTTCCCTTTCAAATAAAGAAAATACATTCTCTATATTGGTGATCCTAATTTGGTTATCATGCCCGTCTTAGACGTTCAGCTGAAGTAGCTCTATACATATTTAGTTTCATCATTTTCTGTATAATCTGACTCTTTTAGAAAATGTGATGGTAGAAATAATTTTCCACTCATCACAGAGTGCTCAAAAGTCTATTTCATGAAGCTTTAAAATTTTGGATCAACTTTTACTAACTTGCACACTTTGCAGACATAATCAGAGATGCTGATATTAACTCTGTGGCCTGGTGCCACCAGAGATCTATTAATCAGAATTTGCTTCTTATATGAAATGGCAGAGACTCCTTGTCATATTTGGATGGTCTACCAGCAAAACTTGCCTCCCTAAGAAACAAAATTTCAATCCATATAAAGTAGTTCCAGCTCCTGTAAATAAAATGGCAATGCAGGTTAGTTTATAAAACATCACCAATATTAGAGTGAACGGGAACCCAGGAGCATGTAATCATATACTGACAAAAAGGAAGATGACATAGTGAGTATGATGTAGTTCCAGCCTTTGACACCATTCAAATTTATAAGATGTCCCTACTAGCAGTTAGCTCTACCATCTGGATCTATAGCATGTGCAGGCCAAAGCATTTCAAAACTAGATCTTCTTATTTTAGAATCCTGTTCTAAAAATAAGAATTTCAATACATCCAGCTGGAGAGATCTGGTGAACTTCAGTTTAAATGAGCAATTTGAAGATACTATGAAATAAGATAATTCAAAATGTGTTTTCCAATCTTTGATATATCAAATAGCCTTGACATTGGTAGAGTTATACATAGTGTGGATAGACAATGTCATATCACTTTTGAAGATGGGTTCTCTTCAGCACATACCTATTTTCCATTTGCATGATTGCCCACAGATGGTCCTATAGAAACATGGCAAGCATGAAAAATACTCTGGCAGCAAATTCCCATCAGCACTGACTTTTTCCTTGTGCCTTTTTTTGGAAAATGTTGTTTGGGGTCTTCTCTTCTTTGAGTGAGCCAAAAAATTAGCTCATGGCCGATAATAAGTACACCAGAAAAAAAGTAATTTGACATATGGAAATGAAAGCCTCATTAGTTCCTTAAGGTTTCCTGGGGTACATCTTTATAATGTACTCAGTGAGAAAGCCTGAAATTGAAATTCTGAACGGATCACTCTTTTAATTACCCTCAAGGCTAGCCAAATCTGGTTTCTAGAGCCATTATCATCCTAGACAATTGTATTTCTTTCCATAGTAAATTAATGATCATTATTCACATTTGAAGGAGGCTTTAGAAAAATAAACAATTTAATAATAGTATTATATGTAATATGTTACATATAATATTAATAATGTAAGTAACATTTGAAACATACACCAAAAAATTTTATCTATTTTACTTAGAAGACCAGTTCAAATTTTAAACTCTTCATTTGCAGGAAACAAGTTTCAAGTAAGGATATGAAGGCAAGTGGTGCTAACTGACTGCTATCATTATGTAACTTGATAATTTTCACATTGGTTAATAACACATAATGATGGTGGTAATCAGGCCCACAGATGGATACTTATCCACATCAGGAAACACAACCAATTTTAAGAGGAATCCATTCCCACAAGAGAGGCAGGTGGTGGGTAGATAAATTCCGTACAAGATCACTGCTGCTGCTGCTGCTGCTGCTAAGTCACTTCAGTCGTGTCCGACTGTGTGACCCCATAGACGGCAGCCACCAGCCTCCCCCATCCCTGGGATTCTCCAGGCAAGAACACTGGAGTGGGTTGCCATTTCCTTCTCCAATGCAGGAAAGTGAAAAGGGAAAGTGAAGTCGCTCAGTTGTGTCCGACTCTTCGCGACCCCATGGACTGTAGCCTACCAGGTTCCTCCATCCATGGGATTTTCCAGGCAAGAGTGCATCTATTATCTCGGGTGGTTTGCTAACAGATTTTTTTATATTTAATTCCTATATGTGACACAGAGAAATGTCCCTTTTTACTATTTTAACTTTGAAACTTACAGAAGCTATTCATCTCAGAGTGAACTTTTAAAGCACATTGTAGAAACAAGGCATCCTGACACACTGTGAACCAAAATAGTCTTCACTCCTCATACGTCCATTGAAGTTTGCATGGTTTCTGAGAAAAAAGAAAACAACACTAAGTATGGTACGCCTTTTTATTTCATTAAGAAATGTAGCAGGAGAAAAAGATGTAGAAATTATGTATTGTGTATTGAAGCTCCTTGCATGTCTCATACTGCCCTCTAAGAAAGCTTTCAACCAGGAAAATAGTCATCACAAAAGACCTCTAAGGTTACTTACATAAGTGTGTGCAGCTGAATATTAGTCGTGGTGTATATCAATGCTCCTTTACTGAACAGCACTAATGGTAGCATGATATCTGAGGTGATAATATTGTCTTTCCCACATTATTGCCTTTCTGCTACCACATGAAACCTGTGGTCCAGGTAACCTAGACTGACACATGTGAGCCTGTCACTTTCATGATTTATTTCCTGCTATTTCCTCCATAGATGGTTCACATCTACTCCCATATGCTACTTCTGTTCCTGCCAATTCCTCAAATGTTTCACAAAGTTTATCAACCCTGCCCTAGCTTCCCAGCTCTTGGCACCCTGTCTCTAGAGACAAAAAGATAGAAATAAATAAAAAAATAAAGTCCAGCTATTAAAAGAACCAATCACCATCCTTCCATTCCCTCAACAAACAAACAAACAAAAGAAACACAGCAATCACTAGAAGAAATAAAACCATAAATATACCAGGGTGCTGTTAGTAATTTAAAAAAAATAACAAACAAATATATCAGTCTCTTCATGTGATTATGATGTATATATTTTGAAGAGCTGTATATCTTCAAAAATACATTGCAGAATTAAAGAACAGATTTGTTTTTACAAGGGCATTAGTATCTTTCAAGGAAAAAAAAAGGCTCAAACCTTCAGTAATTTAGGGGCTAGTTCTAGATAGGATGGCTCTGTTCCTGTTTGCTGGTTTGCTTGTGTTTATTTCAAAAATAAAGAGTACTACATTTCTATTACTAAGCTGTTTTTCACTTTGGTATTGATGTGCTTAACTATAATGGGAACAGAGAACAAGTCAGCTTTGTTTACTCAGTTTCTAGAGCTTTCATTATTTTAATAGTCATCTGGAATTTAACTATGATTATTAGTATTATAATTGATGTTTTGTATTTTACATTTTTGCATTTTTATCATTGTAATCATACATTATATACTCTTTTATGTGTTTTTTTTTGTTGTTGTTCACCATTGTGTCTGTGAGATGAATCCATACTGTTGCTTATTGTATTGATCACTTTTAATGTATGGATTGTCCCTCATTTATATCTTAAACATATTTATTTTGAAATCCCTGTCAGGCTACTCCATAACATACATTTTATCAGGAATACTGAGTACATAATTCTGTATCAGTTTGAATTTCTTACCATTACATTTCTTCAAGTGTTTGAAAATTTTGTTTCATGGTTAGTTTGAGAGAGAAATTTTCTTAGTTTATTCCTCTTTCTTCTCCTATTTAAAGGTGAGTTGGTTGTAAGAGGTCCTTAACTTCCTCAGATCCTTAAGCCTCCAGTTTGAATCTAAATCTCCCATAATGTTTTATCACTCCTACTCAGTGGAGTGATGGTGTTGACTAGTGATTTTGATCTTACAAAAATAATTGTTTCATAACTTTACCACTGATGGCTCAGTGGTAAAGAATCTGCCTGCAATTCAGGAGATATGGATTCAATCCCTAGGTTGCGATGATCCCCTTGAGGAAGAAATGGCAACCTACTCCAGTATTCTTGCCTGGAGAATCCCATGGACAGAGGAGCCTGGTGGGCTATAGTCCATGGGGTCGTAGAAAGAGTTGGACACGATTTAATGACTAAACAACAAAACCAACAACCCTGATTAAAGCTCTTGAAATGGTAATATCATGCTTTTTAAAAGGGTTATCTAAAGAGTAATTGGCCATATTTTGAACTCTGATATGTGTTAAGGGGATGCCAAGCAAATGAGAGCTATTATTCAGTAGTGGGGCAACGATACTGAAAAAATAATGGAATGTACTGATATTAGTTAGAATGAGTCATATCATGTAAGTCTATATGATAAAGAGGCAATGGTGATTAGACAATCTGATCAAAGCCACCAGGATTACCTTTTATGTTTGCTTTTTACCACTTGTCTCTACTTCCCTCACCATAACTCAAGTGGTTGGGTACTGCTTCCTTCTCTGAACAGTGCTCATGACTTGTTAGAATAAATTTGCTAAGTGGAAATTCTCAGTATTAATTGGTATCTATGTACAAGATAAGAAATTTAATTAAATTTAACTTAATCTTTTTTTCCTGTGGTTTAAAATGGTGAGACCAAGGTAAAAATTCTCTAGAGGAACCAAAGAAACATGAAGCTTTGCAAAACTTAAGGAAATAGAAATATGAAGCCAAGAGAAAGTGAGACAAGTTATTTAGAGGTAGTGAGAGCAATATAAACAGTAGACTGAGATAAGAGTGACTGAGTTGCCCATGGAGGCAGAGCGTTGGAGTAAAGACCAGTAGAGTATTCTGATAAATGACTTACATCCTTGGAAAATCTGAAAAGGAGGCCAGTTCTACAATATCTTTACTCACAAAAATATTCATATCATCTAAATAAAGGTGTTCTGATCCTCTTGTCCCTGTTACCTGAAAGATACTGTAATAGGGAAGAACAAATCTGACTCCAAATTAGATGTGTTCTATTACCTGTGATTTGTCATGTTGGCTTTGCACCTTTTATAAAAGAATGTTGCCTATATCCTGAAATATATATGATACTCCATTATAGGTGCTCTGACCTTTAATGGTCCCCTCATATAGAGATAAAAAGTTGCAGAACAAAGAACAATTTTCTTGTTGGAGGTTTATAGGAACATGGGTTGCTGCAAGAACAAACGATTGTGTCACCAAGAAATTTTCAACACCTAACCCTGCCCCTCCCTCTTCTTGCTGTTAAAAGTGCTTTGCTGAAGCCCTTGAAGGGTTTGAGGGCACTCAGCACCCATCTCCTTGCATGGCACTTCAGTGAAACAATCTGCTTCAAACTCTGATGTTTTTAGTTTGTTTCACTTCACTGTGGGCTTCCTTGGTGGCTCAGAGAGTAAAGAATCCACCTGCAATGCAGAAGACCTGGGTTCAATACCTTTATCAGAAAGATACCCTGGATAAGGAAATGGCAACCCACTCCAGTATACTTGCATGGATAATTCCATGGACAGAGGTGCCTGGAGTGTTACACTCCATGGGTTAGCCAAGAGTTGGACACAGCTGAGCAACACTTTCACTCTTTCACTTCACTGTCAGCCAGGCATAGAAACTTGCTTCTAGTAACAAGATTATCACAGACCAAAATTTAATTTAATCAAACAATAAAACTTTTTCATTGGGTCAGGAGTGCTGTGACATCAGTCAGTATGCTTATTTAATGAACAGCTATTTATTTACTTATTCAATTAAAACCTCAATGCTGAGAACAAATTTAGGTTAAAAGTGTCAGTGTTTGTCATCAAAATGTAGAAGACAGATAAGGAAACAAAGAAATATAGTGGGAAAGGGTAGTATGTTGAAAGTTGACATGGACTGGTATGGAAATACATAGAATGGATATTTAACTTCCTCTGTTGAGTGTCGAAGAATTGATGCTTTTGAACTGTGGTGTTGGAGAAGACTCTTGAGAGTCCCTTGGACTGCAAGGATATCCAACCAGTCCATTCTAAAGGAGATCGGTCTTGGGTGTTCTTTGGAAGTAATGATGCTAGAGTTGAAACTCCAGTACTTTGGCCACCTCATGCAAAGAGTTGACTCATTGGAAAAGACTCTGATGCTGGGAGGGGTTGTGGGCAGGAGGAGCAGGGGACGACAGAGGATGAGATGGCTGGATGGCATCATTGACTCGATGGACGTGAACTCCGGGAGTTGGTGATGGACAGGGAGGCCTGGCGTGCTGCGATTCATGGGGTCGCAAAGAGTCGAACATGACTGAGCGACTGAACTGAACTGAACTGAAATGAAAAGTGATAGAAGCATTTCTGGAGGAGATGACATCTAAACTGGTAATAAAATGATGCAGAGTGGTCACATAGTTGCAGGGAAAAAGCACTTCTGACCATGTTAGAACTGTTTTTTGACTGGCTTTTTGTTGCTTTTGTTATTACAATCATACATAATGACCTCCTTCATAGAATCCTGTTCCTCTGCCGGACTGTTAAAAGTGTCATTGTTCAGGATTCTGTCCACCTGTTGATGGCAGGAAGGAAAAAATTAACACAATCCCTGCCTCAGGCTTGACATTCTAGGAGATAATTGCAAGATTAATGGCCTTTTTACTTTGTTTCCTCAACTCCTTGTCTTTGTTCTATAAAAGAACCTAGTATCCAGATACCCCATAAGATGGTTATTTTGAGACATTAGCCGGCCATCTTCTTAGGTCAGCTGGCTTTCCAAATAGTTGTATTCCTTCCTGGTCTCAACACCTTGTCTACAATTCAGTTGGCGGGCAGAGAGAGCTTGGATTTGATAACAACCCGTGAAGAAGGGGTGTTTCTTGGGTAAATTAGCCATGCCATTTTTTAACACCAACTTTTCACATGTACTACTACTACTACTACTAAGTCGCTTCAGTCGTGTCCGACTCTGTGCTACTCCATAGACGGCAGCCCACCAGGCTCCGCCATCCCTGGGATTCTCCAGGCAAGAACACTGGAGTGGGTTGCCATGTCCTTCTCCAATGCATGAAAGTGAAAAGTGAAAGTGAAGTCGCTCAGTCGTGTCCGACTCTTCGCGACCCCATGGACTGCAGCCCACCAGGCTCCTCCATCCATAAGATTTTCCAGGCAAGAGTACTGGAGTGGAGTGCCATTGCCTTCTTTTCACATGTACTATAGGCAAAGTATATTGTTTAACACTACAGAATTGCTACTCTAGTGAGAGCAATTTAGAAAGAAAGTGCATGCTATTAATTTCAATTCTTCTGTAATCTACGTCAGTCTTCTCTCATTTTCTTCTCAGTAAAAACAGGGACTTCATCAGGCCTGAAGAGAATGCAGCTTGCTTGGGTCACTGCTCGTTTTCCTAAGTATCAGAGCTTTAACACTCCTAGATAGAAGATTCAGGCCCACAGTCTCTCATCTGCAGTGTGAAATTAACAAAGCTCTGAAATATTTTGGTTTCTCATTTAAGAGAAAGGACTTCCCTTGAGGCTCAGCTGATAAAGAATCCACCTGCAATGCGGGAGACCTGGGTTTGAGTTTGATCCCTGGGCTGGGAAGATCCCCTGGACAAGGGAAAGGCTAACCACTCCAGTATTCTGGCCTGGAGAATTCCATGGACCACATAGTCCATGGGGTCGCAAAGAGTCAGACCCGACTAAGCGACTGTCACTTTCCCTTAAGAGAAAAGCTTGACTTGATAGGAATTAATGGGAAGTTAATTAATTATAATCTTTATTTATCCCATTTGTTGTAATGTCCACATATTTCACTTCAGATATATTAAGATATTTGATTTGGGGCACCATCCATGCCACTTTGCATATATATTTAATGCACATATAAATAGGACACTGTTTTAAAATCTGAAATATTCTGAATTCTGAAACATATTCAGTCCCAAAGTTTTGAATATCAGCAAGTGGCTTGTTAATGTAAGAAAGGGAAGAGGGCAGATAACTATATCTTCTTTTTAAGGGGAGAAGATATCACTTTGTCTCTTCCTCACAATCAATCCTCTCTTCTCACCCCACCCAACATATACACCTACAAACACACATGCATACACCACAAAGGGAAGTCCTAATGAATAAATGGTAAAGTTAGCACTTAGAAAGAGGAAATGTTAAAAGCGATTATCCATTAGAGATCAAATTTCAAAGTATACTGAATTTCCATGAATGATGTTTCTTGATAAGAGAAGAGTAATTACTTATTTATGCCAAATAACATACCATATCCTAAGAACTTGTGTCTGTTTCAAGCTGGACTTGCTTCATATTAATTGAGACTAGGACTAGTTATCCAAATGTAAACACAGACTAATAAAAAGGTCACCTTTCTAGTAGTCAAGAAATCTGAATTAAGCTGTATTTCTGCAACACTATGCGATTTATCCGTTTCCCTTATAGACTTCAATGTTTTTTCTAGCTCCTACATTCTTTCTATTTTACTTAGTATTTAATTTTAAAATAGAAAAAAATATTTATTTCATAAAGATAAAAGTCTTTGACTGTGCATCACAATAAACTGTGGGAAATTCTGAAATAGATGGGAATACCAGACCACCTGACCTGCCTCTTGAGAAATCTGTATTCAGGTCAGGAAGCAACAGTTAGAACTGAACATGGAACAACAGACTGGTTCCAAACAGGAAAAGGAATACGTCAAGGCTGTATATTGTCACCCTGCTTATTTAACTTATATGCAGAGTCCATCATGAGAAATGCTGGGCTGGAGGAACCACAAGCTGGAATCAAGATTGCCGGGAGAAATATCAATCACCTCAGATATGCAGATGGTAGAAAGTGAAGAAGAACTAAAGAGCCTCTTGATGAAAGGGAAAGAAGAGAGTGAAAAAGTTGGCTTAAAGCTCAACATTCAGAAGACTAAGATCATGGCATCCAGTCCCATCTGCTGCTGCTAAGTCACTTCAGTCGTGTCCGACTCTGTGTGACCCCATAGACGGCAGCCACCAGGCTCCCCTGTCCCTGGGATTCTCCAGGCAAGAACACTGTAGTGGGTTGCCATTTCCTTCTCCAATGCAGGAAAGTGAAAAGGGAAAGTGAAGTCGCTCAGTCGTGTCCGACTCTTCGAGACCCCATGGACTGCAGCCTACCAGGCTCCTCCATCCATGGGATTTTCCAGGCAAGAGTACTGGAGTGGGGTGCCATTGCCTTCTCCCCAGTCCCATCACTTCATGGCAAATAGAAGGGGAAACAGTGGAAACAGTGGCTGACTATTTTTCAGGGCTCCAAAATCACTGCAGATGGTGAATGCAGCCATGAAATTAAAAGATGCTTACTCCTTGAAAGGAAAGTTATGACCAACCTCAACAACATATTTTAAAAAAGAGATATTACTTTGCCAGCAAAGGTACATCTCATCAAGGCTATGGTTTTTCCAATAGTCTTGTATGGATGTGAGAGTTGGACTATAAAGAAAGCTAAGCGCTGAACAATTGATGCTTTTGAACTGTGGTGTTGGAGAAGACTCTTGAGAGTTCCATGGACTGCAAGGAGATCCAACCAGTCTATCCTAAAGGAGATCAGTCCTGGGTGTTCACTGAAAGGACCGATATTGAAGCTGAAACTCCAATACTTTGGCCACCTGATGCAAAGAGCTGACTCATTTGAAAAGACCCTGATGCTGGAAAAGGTTGAGGGCAGGAGGAGAAGGGGATGACAGAGGATGAGATGACTGGATGGGATCACCAATTCAATGGACATGAGTTTGAGTAAACTCTGGGAGTTGGTGATGGTCAGGGAGGCCTGGTGTGCGGCAGTTCATGGGGTCACAAAGAGTCAGACACAACTGAGCAACTGAACTGAAAGGTAAAAGCATCACACAGTGAACTAATTCTTTAGTTAATAGAGTCTTAAACTATTAACTAAAGAATCTAGATGGTAAGTATATCATGGCTCACTCTATGATGCTTTTACCTTTATTAAATAAGTCATTTTCTTCTATTTTAAAATTAAATATTTGGTATAAGAGAAAGACAGAAACACCACTAGTCATCATAGGGAAAAACAAAAGAGAAAAAAAATTTTTATATATAAATTATTTTTTATCTTAAGCAGGAAGGCTTACATGGTGTCATGGCAATGAACTTGTACATTGTTTTTCCATGTTACTTTTGTCTGTTAACATACTGTTTTAGTCAGTTTGGGCAGTTATAACAAAGTACCATACACTAGGTAGCTTATAAACAGCAGGAAATAATTTCTCACAGTTCTGGAGGTTGTGCATTCTGAGATCAGGATGGTAGAATGGTCTGGATCTGGGGAGGGCCGTCTTCTGGGCTGCAGATTGCTGATGTATTATAACCTCACATAGTGGACAGAGCAAGAGAGCTCTCTGGGTTTTCTAATGAGGCATTTGTACCATTCATTATTACCTGGAAAGGCCCCACATTCTAATATATCCCAGTAGTGATTAGGATTTCAAAGTATGAATTTGTGGGAGACAAAAACATTCTGTCCAGAGCATATATTCTTCAAAAGACATGTTCTTCAACAGGCATGCTTCAAAAGGCATTATCTGGGTTATAAAACCTAGGCTTACAGTCATAATTAATACACTCCCTGTCCACTACCTACTCACAATTTGTCTTACATCTATATTTAGCTCTTCAGAGGTTTCTCTAAATAGCTTTATAGTATTGCATTAACTGATCAATACCCATTTGAAGTAGGCTCATTACCTTTTCTACACTTGAGGAAACAAATGTAAAATGGCTAACTAGAGACATAGCCAAGGTCACCACACTTGAGATTAAAAGAGAACATTTTATATTTGTTCCACTGCTGTGCTTCTGGGGCTTCCCAGGTGGCGCTAGTGGTATAGAACCCATCTACCAATGCAGGAGATGTAGGAGAGGAAGGTCCAATCCCTGGATCAGGAAGATCCCCTGGAGGAGGGTATGGCAACTCACTCAAGTATTCTTGCCTGGAGAATCCCATGGACAGAGAATTCTCATGGGCTACAGTCCATAGGGTCTCAAAGAGTCAGACACGGCTGAAAGGACTTAGCTCACACTCACTGTGCTTCTAGAAACTATGTTCTTTTTTTTTTTTTTTTTTTTGATTCAGTCACTATTTATTAGTTTTGAAAATAGAAACTATGTTCTAATGATACAACTGTATTACTGGGGAAAAGGCAAAATTCAGATTTTTAACTAAGTGTTCTCAGTGTTACTGTCTGAGGTCTCAGACAATTTCAGAAATTGAGGAAAGATTTTAAAACTTGTATCAGGGATCCGAAGGAATCTAAGATAGGACTTCCAAAAGGTTTAGGCAAGTGAACTAAATAATACAGGGGATTTGTTTGCCCATCCTTTTAAAATTCTTCCTCTCTGCTTTACAAATACTCCCAGCTATAAGGTAGTTGGCAGAGCTCTCCTCTTTTGATAAAGCCTGAAAAGAGCAGATGTCATTTTTAGTCACCAGGGCATGTAAGTATATGCATGAGTTAGGTATAACTAACCATTCAAGTGCCTCCATTTCCAGATGTTGAATTAAAAGACAATAATGACATAATAATGGTTTCCCTGGTAGCTCAGCTGGTAAAGAAGACCCCTGTTCAATTTCTAGGTTGGGAAGATCCCCTGGAGAAGGGACAGACTATAGCTCCATTATTCATGGACTTCCCTGGTGCTCAGAAGGTAAAGAATCCGTCGACAATCCAGGAGACCTGGGTTTGACCCCTGGGTTGGGAAGATCCCTTGGAGGAGGGCATGGCAACCCACTCTAGTATTCTTGCCTAGAGAATCCCCATGGACAGAGGAGCCTGGTGGGCTACAGTCCATGAGGTCACAAAGATTCGGACATAACTGAGTGACTAAACACACAGCACACAATGACATAAAGGGCTTTCCTGGTGGCTTAGATGATAAAGAGTCTGCCTGCAGTGTGAGAGACCCAGGTTTGATCCCTTGGTCAGAAAGATCCCCTGGAGAAGGAAATGGCAACCCACTCCAGTATTCTTGCCTGGAAAATCCCATGGATGGAGGAGCTTGGCAGGCTACAGACCCTGGGGTTGCAAAGAGTCAAACATGATGTAGCCACTAACACTTCAAAAGATAATGATATTTAAAAGTGACAATGAAGACTAATGTCTCGTGAAGGTGGTGGTGGCACTTGCAAGCAGTTGCTAGGAGCAGTGGGGCTAATGGTTAAGATTGTGTCGTTCAGTGTCCAGAGCTTGCAAAACCAGTGGAGCAAGCCATATTGTCCTGTGGGATGGATAGCAATGATGTCGTTATCATGTTGGTTCTCAGGCATGTTTTTGGCTAAGGAACCGACATTTAACTTTCGTTCTTTGTCATTTTCTGAACCTGTTTCTTTTCCTTTCTTGATATTGTTCGATACTATTATCCATTTAATAAATCTAAATTAATAATCTACTTAAATAAGGCTGAATAAGTTTCTGTTTATCAGATTAAGAATTCAGAGTGATATAGGAATTGGAATAAGTACTAGTTTCAGACACACATTTTCAGGAAAATGATGGTATTCATTTTCTGCCCTCATCATAACAAATTGTCATAAATTTAGCAGCTTACAATGCTCAAATTTATTATGTCACGGTTCTGAAGGTCACAAGTCAGAGTACAGTATAGCTCAGCTAGGGCTTCTCCTTAGAGTTTCATCAAACAGAAATCAAGGCATTGTCACGGATGCATTCCTTTCTAGAGTTCTGGGAATAAAGCTGCTCCCAAGCTCATCTAGGGTTTGACTGAAATCAGTTCCTTGAGGTTGTAGGACTGAGATGTCTGTCTCTTTGCTGGCTGTCCACTAGGGACTGGTCTTAACCCTTGAGGGCTGCCTGCATTCCTTCTTTTGCTATGTTTGTGGTCCCTACTCAGCAACAATGGGTCACATACATAACTCCCATGCTTCAGATCTTTCTAACTTCTCCTGAATCTCTCTTACTCCAGCTGGAGAGAGTTCTCTATTTTTAAGAGTTCATATCTGCCAACCACCACTGGATGATCTAGGTTAATTTCTGTATTTTAATGTCTATACCCTTACTTATATCTGCAAATTCCCTTTTGCCACATGACACAAAGTATACATAGGATGCCAAAATTAGGTTGTGGACATCTTGGAGACCCTTCTACCTACCACAGTGTGGTTTCAAGATTTGTTAGCTGCTTCAGTTAGGGCTGGAGATAGTAAAAAGGAAAGGGTTCTGGAGACCCTTGATCTTTAGGGGCTAAGTAAATTACATTATTAACTTATATTGCATTATTAACTTATTACAGTATGAAAAGGCAAAAAGATAGGACACTGAAAATGAAATCCCTAGAACAGTAGGTCCCCAATATGGTACTGGAGAACAGTGGAGAAATAACTTCAGAAAGGATGAAGAGACAGAGCCAAAGCAAGAACAACACTCAGTTGTGGATGTGACTGATGATGGAAGTAAAGTCCAATCCTGTAAAGAACAATACTGCACAGTAACCTGGAATGTTGCATCCATGAATCAAGGTTAATTGGAAGTGGTCAAACAGGAGATGAAGGGAGTGAACATTGTTATTTTAAAATCAGAGAACTAAAATGGACTGGAATGGGTGAATTTAACTCAGCTGACCTTTATACCTACTATAATTTGGGAATTATAGTATTCTTCCTGACCTAGAGCCAGACATCCTGGAATGTGAAGTCAAGTGGGCCTTAGAAAGCATCACTATGAACAAAGCTAGTGGAGGTGATGGAATTCCAGTTGAGCTATTCCAAATCCTGAAAGATGATGCTGTGAAAGTGCTGCACTCAATATGCCAGCAAATTTGGAAAACTCAGCAGTGGCCACAGGACTGGAAAAGGTCAGTTTTCATTCCAATCCCAAACAAAGACAATGCCAAAGAATGCTCAAACTACCACACAATTGCACTTATCTCACACGCTAGTAAAGTAATGCTCAAAATTTTCCAAGCCAGGCTTAAGCAATATGTGAAGCGTGAACTTCCTGATGTTCAAGCTGGTTTTAGAAAAGGCAGAGAAACCAGAGATCAAATTGCCAACATCTGCTGGATTATAGAAAAAGCAAGAGAGTTCCAGAAAAACATCTATTTCTGCTTTAGTGACTATGCCAAAGCCTTTGACTGTGTGGATCACAATAAACTGGAAAATTCTGAAAGAGATGGGAATACCAGACCACCTGATCTGCCTCTTGAAAAATTTGTATGCAGGTCAGGAAGCAACAGTTAGAACTGCACATGGAACAACAGACTGATTCCAAATAGGAAAAGGAGTTCATCAAGGCTGTATATTGTCACCCTGTTTATTTAACTTATATGCAGAGTACATCATGAGAAACGCTGGACTGGAAGAAACACAAGCTGGAATCAAGATTGCCAGGAGAAATATCAATAACCTCAGATATGCAGATGACACCACCCTTATGGCAGAAAGTGAAGAGGAACTCAAAAGCCTCTTGATGAAAGTGAAAGTGGAGAGTGAAAAAGTTGGCTTAAAGCTCAACATTCAGAAAACGAAGATCATGGCATCCAGTCCCACCACTTCATGGGAAATAGATGAGGAAACTGTGAAAACAGTGTCAGACTTTATTTTTCTGGGCTCCAAAATCACTACAGATGGTGACTGCAGCCATGAAATTAAAAGACGCTTACTCCTTGGAAGGAAAGTTATGACCAACCTGGATAGCACATTCAAAAGCAGAGACATTACTTTGCCAATAAAGGTTCGTCTAGTCAAGGCTATGGTTTTTCCTGTGGTCATGTATGGATGTGAGAGTTGGACTGTGAAGAAGGCTGAGCGCCAAAGAATTGATGCTTTTGAACTGTGGTATTGGAGAAGACTCTTGAGAGTCCCTTGGACTGCAAGGAGATCCAACCAGTCCATTCTGAAGGGATCAGCCCTGGGATTTCTTTGGAAGGAATGATGCTTAAGTTGAAACTCCAGTACTTTGGCCACCTCATGCAAAGAGTTGACTCATTGGAAAAGACTCTGATGCTGGGAGGGATCGGGGGCAGGAGGAGAAGGGGACGACAGAGGATGAGATGGCTGGATGGCATCACTGACTCGATGGACGTGAGTCTCAGTGAACTCCGGGAGTTGGTTATGGACAGGCAAGCCTGGCATGCTGCGATTCATGGGGTCGCAAAGAGTCGGACATGACTGAACGACTGATCTGATCTGATCCCTTTGGAAAGAATTCCTTAGAAGAAATGTCAAAGTCAACAAAAGAGTATGAAATGCGGTACTTGGATGCAATCTCAAAAACAACAAAATGATCTTTGTTTTTTTCCAAAGCAAACCATTCAATATCACAGTAATCCAAGTCTATGCCCTGTCCAGTAATGCTGAAGAAGCTGAAGTTGAATGGATCTATGAACACCTACAAGACCTTCTAGAACTAACACCCACAAAAGAGGTCCTTTCATTATAGGGGAATGGAATGCAAAAGTAGGAAGTCAAGAGATACTTGGAGTAACAGGCAAATTTGGCCTTGGAGTGCAAAAAGAAGCAGGGCAATGGCTAATAGAGTTTTGCCAAGAGAACACATTGGTCATAGCAAACACTCTTTTCCAACAATACAAGAGAAGACTCTACACATGGACATGACCAGATGGTCAATATCGAAATCAGATTGATTATATTCTTTGCAACCAAAGATGGAGAAGCTCTATACAGTCAGCAAAAACAAGACCGGGAGCTGAATGTGGCTCAGATCATGAACTCCTTTTTGCAAAATTCAGACTGAAATTGAAGAAAGTAGGGAAAACCACTAGACCATTCAGGTATGACCTAAATCAAATTCCTAATGATTATACAGTGGAAGTGACAAACAGATTCAAGGGATTAGATCTGATAAAGTGCCTGAAGAGCTATGGACAGAAGTTCCTGACATTACATAGGAGACAGGGATCAAGACCATCCCCAAGAAAAAGAAATGCAAAAAGACAAAAGGGTTGTCTGAGGAGCCCTTACAAATAGCTGAGAAAAGAAGAGAAGTGAAAGGCAAAAGAAAAAAGGAAACATATACCCATTTGAATGCAGAGTTCCAGAGAATAGCAAGGAGAGAGAAGAAAGCCTTCCTCAGTGAACAATGCAATGAAATAGAGGAAAACAATAGAATGGGAAAGACTAGAGATCCCTTCAAGAAAATTAGAGATATCAAGAGAACATTTCATGCAAAAATGGGCAAAATAAAGGAGGGAAATGGCATTGACTTAATAGAAACAGAAGAAATTAAGAAGAGGTGGCAAGAATACACAGAAGAACTGTACAAAAAAAAAGCTTAATGACCTAGATAACCATGATGGTGTGATCACTCACCTAGAGCCAGACATCCTGGAATGTGAAGTCAAGTGGGCCTTAGAAAGCATCACTAGGAACAAAGCTAGTGAAGGTGATGGCATTATAGTTGAGCTATTTCAAATCCTGAAAGATGATGCTGTGAAAGTGCGACACTCAATATGCCAGCAAATTTGGAAAATTTAGTAGTGGCCACAGGACTGGAAAAGGTCAGTTTTCATTCCAATCCCAAAGAAAGGCAATGCCAAAGAATGCTCAAAGTACCGCACAATTGCACTCATCTCACACATTAGCAAAATAATGCTCAAAATTCTCCAAGCCAAGCTTCAGCAGTACATGAACCATGAACTTCCAGATGTTCAAGCTGGATTTTAAAAAGGCAGAAGAACCAGAGATCAAATTGAAAAGAAAGAGAATTCCAGAAAAACATCTATTTCTGCTTTGTTGACTGTGTCAAAGCTTTTGACTGTGTGGATCACCACAAACTGTGGGAAATTCTGAAAGAGATGGGAATACCAGACCACCTGACCTGCCTCCTGAGAAATCTGTATGCAAGTCAGGAAGCAACAGTTAGAACTGGACATGGAACAACACACTGGTTCCAAATCGGGAAAGGAGTACATCAAGGCTGTATATTGTCTCCATACTTATTTAACTTGTATGCGGAGTACATCATGAGAAATGCTAGATATGCTGGATGAAGCACAAGCTGGAATCAAGATTGCTGGGAGATATATCGATAACCTCAGATATGCAGATGACACCACCCTTGTGACAGAAAGCAAAGATGAACTAAATAGCCTCTTGATAAAAATTAAAGAGGAGAGTGAAAAAGTTGGCTTAATACTCAACATTCAGAAAACTAAGATCATGGCATCCAGTCATATCACTTCATGGCATATAGTAGGGAAATATTGAAAACACTGAGAGACTTTATTTTTTTGAGCTCCAAAATCAGTGCAGATGGTGACTGCAGCCATGAATTTAAAAGATGCTTGCTTCTTGGAAGATAAGCTATGACCTACCTAGGCAGCATGTTAAAAAGCGGAGGTATTACTTTGCCAACAAAGCTCCATCTACTCAAAGCTATGTTTTTTCCAGTAGTCATGGACAGATGTGAGAGTTGGAATATAAAGAGAGCTGAGCACGGAAGAATTGATGCTTTTGACCTGTGGTGTTGGAGAAGACTCTTGAATTCCTTTGGACTGCAAGGAGATCAAACCAATCAGTCCTAAAGGAAATCAGTCCTGAATATTCATTGGAAGGACTGATGCTGAAGCCTAAACTCCAATATTTTGGCCACCTGATGTGAAGAACTGACTCATTGGAAAGACTCTGATGCTGGCAAAGATTGAAGGCAGGAGGAGAAGGGGATGACCGAGGATGAAATGGTTGGATGGTATCACCAACTTGATGCACATGAGTATAAGTAGACTCCGGTAGTTGGTGATGGACAGGGAAGCCTGGCATGCTGCAGTACATGGGGTCGTAAAGAGTCTGTCACAACTGAGTGACGGAACTGAACTAATTATATTATTACCCATGGTCTTCTGGGATGTAATGCCATCAGGCACAAGGCTTTAAGGTGACCAATCAGTGCACACCTAAAAGAAAAAATGACAAAAATTCAGTCTCTTGGATAGGCTGACTTCTTCTAATTGCTCTGTAAAGCTTGACAAAAGATAATAATCCAGAAATTTTCCTTACTTTTGGTTCAAGTCAAAGGTAAGTGTTGAATAAATGTCCAAAAGTATATTAAATAATTTTTCTTCATTTAAAACTAGAGGAATGAGGTAGCTCAAATCCAAATACAAAATTTAAATGTTATGTTACCTCATAACAATGTCAATTGAATTTACTGTTTTCCTTGGCTTGTTAGTTTTGTTTAATTTAAAGCAATAATTAGGAAATAAGCCCTTGAAAATTGGAGTGGAAAATATATAGGAAAAAATGAGAACAAATCTAACTACCCCAAATATTTAATACATTGTCAACTAAAATCATTCTTTTATCTTAAGATCTTGATTGAGATAATTATTTTACAAGATAACGTTATTTCCTATATGACTAAACTGTATCATCCATCAATATCTCAAGCTTTAAATACTAAATACTTTTAGATCTCCAGTAGCATATTGGGCACCTAAGGACCTAGGGAGTTCATCTTTCAATGTTCTATCTTTTTGCCTTTTCATACTGTTCACAGGGTTCTCAAGGAAAGAATACTGAAGTGGTTTGCCATTTCCTTCTCCAGTGGACCACATTCTGTCAGATGTTTAAAATTCTCCAAACCAGGCTTCAGCAATATGTGAACTGTGAACTTCCAGATGTTCAAGCTGGTTTTAGAAAAGGCAGAGGAACCAGAGATCAAATTGCAACATCTGCTGGATCATCGAAAAAGCAAGAGAGTTCCATAAAAACATCTATTTCTGCTTTATTGACTATGCCAAAGCCTTTGACTGTGTGGATCACAATAGACTGTGGAAAATTCTGAAAGAGATGGGAATACCAGACCACCTGACCTGCCTCTTGAGAAATCTGTATGCAGGTCAGGAAGCAACAGTTAGAACTGCACATGGAACAACAGACTGGTTCCAAATAGGAAAAGGAGTATGTAAAGGCTGTATATTGTTACCCTGCTTATTTAACTTATATGCAGAGTACATCATGAGAAATGTTGTGTTGGATGGAGCACAGGCTGGAATCAATATTGCTGGGAGATATATCGATAACCTCAGATATGCAGATGATACCACCCTTATGGCAGAAAGTGAAGAAGAACTAAAGAGCCTCTTGATGAAAGGGAAAGAGGAGAGTGAAAAAGTTGGCTTAAAGCTCAACATTCAGAAAGCTAAGATTATGGCATCTGGTCCCATCACTTCATGGCAAATAGATGGGGAAACAGTGGAAACAGTGGCAGACTTTATTTTTCTGGGCTCTAAAATCACTGCAGATGGTGATTGTAGCCATGAAATTAAAAGATACTTACTCCTTGGAAGGAAAGTTATGACCAACCTAGACAGCATATTCAAAAGCAGAGACATTACTTTGCCAACAAAGGTCCATCTAGTCAAGGCTACGGTTTTTCCAGTGGTCATGTATGGATGGGAGAGTTGGACTATAAAGAAAGCTAAGCGTGGAAGAATTGATGCTTTTGAACTGTGGTGTTGGAGAAGACTCTTGAGAGTCCCTTGGACTGCAAGGAGATCCAATTAGTCCATCCTAAAGGAGATCAGTCCTGGGTGTTCACTGGAAGGACTGATGTTGAAGCTGAAACTCCAATACTTTGGCCACCTGATGGGAAGAGCTGACTCATTGGAAAAGACCTGCTGTTGGGAAAGATTGAGGGCAGGAGGAGAAGGGGATGTCAGAGGATGAGATGGTTGGATGGCATCACCAACTCAATGGACATGGGTTTGGGTGACTCCAGGAGTTGGTGATGGACTGGGAGGCCTGGCGTGCTGTGGTTCATGCGGTCGCAAAGAGTCAGACAGGACTCAGTGACTGAACTGAACTGACTGACTATTAGATCTCCTTGTGGTGTGTGTGTGTTTGTGTGTGAGTGTGTTTGAGTGTGTATGTGGCCAGTAAAGCCCACATCAGATAAAGAAGTATTCACATCAAAAAGAATCTAGGACATTGATAAAGAAAGTAAAAGTGAAGTCGTTTAATCATGTCCAACTCTTTGCGACCCAATGGACTGTAGCCTGCAAGCTTCCTCCATCCATGGAATTTTCCAGGCAAGAGTACTGGAGTGGGTTACTGTTTCCTTTAGTTTAAATCAGGAAAATACATGTGTAACTTGCTCAGAAAGTATTATTGTTCGGTCACTCAGTCCTGTCCAACTCTTTGTGACCCCATGGACTGCAGCATGCCAGGATTCCCTGTTCTTTACCATCTCCCAGAGTTTGCTCTAACTCATGTCCATTGAGTTGTCGATGCCATCCAACCATCTTGGCCTCTGTTGTCCCCTTTTCCTCCTGCCTTCAGTCTTTTCCAGCATCACGGATTTTTCCAATGAGTTGGCTCTTCACATGAGATGGCCAAATACTGAAGCTTCAGCTTCAGCATCAGTCCTTCCATTGAATATTCAGGACTGATCTCCTTTAGGAATGACTGGTTTGATCTCCTTGCAGTCCAAGGGACTCTCAAGAGTCTTCTCAACACCACAGATTGAAAGCATTAATTCTTCAGCGCTCAGCCTTCTTTATGGTCCAGCTCTAACATCTGCCCATGACTACTGGAAAACCCATAGATTTGGCTATATAGATCTTGGCTGGCAAAGTAATATCTCTCTCTTTTTTTAAATACACTAAGTTTTTCATAGTTTTTCTTCCAAAAAGCAAGTGTCTTTTAATTCATTTCAGAAAGTGTTGATCTTGGTAAAGGAGAATGCAATTGTCAAGTGACTTTTGCTTATTGAAATATTACCTGAGATTATAGGTCAAATGATCTTTGCTAAGCAGTTTAAAAATATCTCTAATATTCATCTTGATTGATTGATCAAAACCTGGATTCAGTAGTGACCTACTCTAAAAGAATTTGAAATCTCAGAAGTTTTTGTTATATTATGGAAACACAGATCTAAAAATTTGGATGCTAAGGCAGAGTAATCCTGCATTGCTCTTCTCTCCATCTCCCAATCATGACCATGAGAAGTACCTTAATAAGACTAGGGAGTCTGCTGCTAAGTCGCGTCAGTCGTGTCTGACTCTGTGCGACCCCATAGACAGCAGCCCACCAGGCTCCCCTGTCCCTGGGATTCTCCAGGCAAGAACACTGGAGTGGGTTGCCATTTCCTTCTCCAATGCATGAAAGTGAAAAGTGAAAGTTAAGTCGCTCAGTCATGCCCGACTCTTCGCGACCCCATGGACTGCAGCTTACCAGGCTCCTCCGTCCAGGGGATTTTCCAGGCAAGAGTACTGGAGTAGGGTGCCATTGCCTTCTCCACTAGGGAGTCTCCCATCTGTGAAATACATTTTAGTGCCTGTTCTCTAAACACCAGCACTCTTTTGTAGTTAAAACAGGTTGTCTCATTTATTGTTGTAATTTTAAATGAGTTTCTTATCCTCTTTGCTTCAGTTTGCTCATCTATAAAGTGGGTGGGTAATAGTGGCTACCTCACCGGGGTGTCATGAGAATTATATAAATTAATATTAATATTTGCAAAACACATAAAAATGACTGACATATATATAGTAAGCAGTATAAGAGAGCTGTTAAATAAAATAATATAGCTTTGGACTTGTGCTCCAGGTCAAGATAGAGTAACAAGTACCAAATACATCTGCTCACCTGAAATGATTAAAATATTGGGAAAACTATATGAGAGAAATCCCATTCAAGTCACTGAACAGCAGGCAAGCAAGGACAGCTATCCCTGAGAAATGGGACGCAAAGTAGGTGAGACCTGTATGCAATTGCCCACTATTATTGCCTGAGGAAAGTTTCCCAGTAAGGCCTCTCAAAGGAGATCCCAGACAGAGCCAGGTGGAGCTCTTCAGTTTAGGAGATAGCGCTGTGAATCTGGGGATGACAAGGTGGCTAGAACTTACTGGTCAGAGTATTGGAGAGAAGGAAGATGCACCCAAAGACAACTGCAGACAATTGCAGAGTCACCCTCAAGCACTCGGATAAAGATCAGAGCTTGCAGGTGACAAACTACTCTGGGCTGGGGATACATAGCTGAAAAGATTAGAGGGAAAAGTACTAGAAGCTCTCACAGAAGGAAATTGATAAAAGATGAAAACCTAGATCCACATAAAAGTATAAAGAGAATCAGAAATAGTTAATGCATACATAATTACATTTTTTTTCTTATTTTATCCCTTCCATAGATAATCAACTGTTCAGAGAAAAGACAGTAACAATGTCTGGGTAGTTTATTGCATATATAGAAGCTAAAAGTATAAATAATAAGAGCACACATTCTTGGAGAAAAGAAATGAGAGTATTATGAGAGTTTTGAATGCTCAGTATTATGAGAGTATTATGAAACAATTACGTGAGTTCCCTACTATATGTGAGGGGCTTCCTTGATGGCTCAGATGGTAAAGAATCTTCCTGCAATGCAGGATACCCAGGTTGTATCTCTGAGTTGGGAAGATCCCCTGGAGAAGGGAATGGCAACCCACTCCAGTATTCTTGCTTGGAGAATTTCATGGACAGAGGTTTCTGGTGGTCTGCAGTCCATGGGGTTGCAAGAGTCAGACACAACCGAGTGACTAAAACATTCATGTTTTTCACTTTTCACTATATGTGAAATAGTGTAATAAAACTTGAAAGTGTAAGTGATTAGATAAATATATATCATAAATACAAACCATAAAGCAACCACTTAAGTAGATCAACAAAAAGATAAAGTTAGTAAGCCAAAAGAGGAGATGAAAGACAATCAGAGAGACTTAATCCAAAATAAAGCAATAAAAGGGGAAAATCAGTAAAACTAAATGTAATATCAGAAGCTCTCACTTTCCATCTTCCTCCATTTTAGCTCCTTGGATAGATTTTTGTTCTATGTACTTTCTGTTTATTAGTTCAAAGTATTTAGAGTGGGTGGGCTCATGCAAATTTATACAACTCCATTGTTTAGTGTTGATAGCTTCTTAAGAGTCTTTCTTGATCCTGGAGTAACAGAAGAGTGGAGTGAAAATTCCTTCCTTGATATCCCAAGTCTCCTTGTCCTCATGTTACTATTGTTGCTACTAACCCACACAAAGGGGAAGTTTGACCTTGGTTATATTTCCAAGCCTTACTATTTTCATTTATATTCTTTTCCTCAGACAGGGTGCATTTTACTTCACCTACTTTACTGTGTGTGTGGTGTGCTCAGTCACTCAGTCATATCAGACTCTTTGCAACCCAATGGACTGTACCTCTCCAGGGTCCTCTGTCCATGGTATTTTCCAGGCAAGAATACCAGGGTGGGTTGCCATTTCCTACTCCTGGAATCTTCTTGATGCAGGAATGCACCTGCCTTGGCAGGCAGATTCTTTACCACTGTGCCACCTGGGAAGCCCTGGAGTGAAAACAAATGAAAATAGAACCAAATACAGATAAACAAATCGGAGACAGAGTGTTTGTTGCCAGTTTTTTGGTTTTTTAAAAAATCTATCTTGTCCATTGCTAGTTCCCCCAAATCTATAGCATTCATGAAATGTTTAATGCTGCTTAATTAATTTTGAATAAACGAATGAATCTTAGATTACAGTTTATACAGTTTCAAAGTTGTAGTTTCTCTTTCATGCCCCATGAATTTGTAATCCTAACTCTAGTTCTTTTTTGGTAGAAATGAATAAAGGTGAAAATTGTGTTTATTTTATTTATTTTTTTTAATTTTATTTTATTTTTAAACTTTACATAATTGTATTAGTTTTGCCAAATATCAAAATGAATCCACCACAGGTATACATGTGTTCCCCATCCTGAACCCTCCTCCCTCCTCCCTCCCCATTCCATCCCTCTGGGTCATCCCAGTGCACCAGCCCCAAGCATCCAGTATCGTGCATCAAACCTGGACTGGCAACTCGTTTCATACATGATATTTTACATGTTTCAATGCCATTCTCCCAAATCTTCCCACCCTCTCCCTCTCTCACGGAGTCCATAAGACTGTTCTATACATCAGTGTCTCTTTTGCTGTCTCGTACACAGGGTTATTGTTACCATCTTTCTAAATTCCATATATATGTGTTAGTATACTGTATTGGCGTTTTTCTTTCTGGCTTACTTCACTCTGTATAATAGGCTCCAGTTTCATCCACCTCATTAGAACTGATTCAAATGTATTCTTTTTAATGGCTGAGTAATACTCCATTGTGTATATGTACCACAGCTTTCTTATCCATTCATCTGCTGAAATTACATGTAGTAGCCACATGATCTTGAATGAATTGTTTAACTTAACTGAATCTTAGATTCCTCATTGTAAATAGAAAACTGTTTAAAAATAAGCTAATGTATATTTTAAAAATTTAAGAGTTTATTTGGGCAAAAATTACTGGGTTTGGGTAACAGAGCCAAGGGGCTTCCCTGGTAGCTCAGACAGTAAAGAATTCACCTGCAATGCAAGAGACCTGGGTTTGATCCCTGAGTCAGGAAGATCCCCTGCAGAAGGGAATGGCTACTCACTCCAGTATTCTTGCTTAGAGAATTCCATGAACAAATGAGCCTGGCTGGCTAGAGTCTGTGGGGTCACAGAGTTAGACATGACTGAGCTACTAATGGTTTCAGTTTCAACAGAGCAAAACTGGAAGCAGTTAGGAGCACTTCCTGGACAGAAGCTAGTGGAAAGACTTATAGAGAGGAAGAGTAAGCAAAGCCAGGAAATAATCTGATTGGCTACATCTTCAACATTTGCCTTATTTGGAAAAGCCTCATTGTCTGTGATTGTTTGTCCTTAGGTTTTGAATTTTAACCTTAAGTCATTGACACATTTAAGTTTCAGTTTGCTTGCTAGGCTGCTACAGTATTAGAACCACCTCTGTCTAATGACCTCCTTGCTTAATTAATTTAACAGACCAGTATCATTACCTTAAAGAGTGGTTGACAGGGTAAAAGTGGATTATTTCCTCAAATGCAAAGGCAACTATGAATGAAAACAACAACAATAAACACATTCCTTTTACAAATATTTCTTTTTCTTTTCCTTTTTCCCTGGTCCATGAAGGACTAAGAAAATATATATATATATCGTGTCTTCATTCTCCTATGTCACTAAGATAAAATTAAGTCAATTTCTCACTCTAGAGTTTGCAGTTTATGGGACACTTCAGTTAACTTTTAATGTCCCAACTCCTCATATATTTTCCACTTGCCTCATTAATGTTCTGTCTTCTGACTCACAGAGAGCTTAATTAACTCAGTTCTAGGGTTACCTATTTGTTGACTCATTTTATCTTTTATAGTCCCCTAACCTTCAATCCTTTGACTTTGCACTTAGCTTCAGTTTATCTCTCTAGGTTTATTTTGTATCCTTGTGGATTCATGCTGAATATTCTTCAGAATGAAACATATTTTCACTTATAAGCATACATTTATAAAATTTTAGGTGATCAGAGATTGACTAAGAGAATCACTCCTCTTTAGAAACAAAAGTTAAAGTTGTCTTAATAGTGAAGATTAAAAAAATAGGGGCTCATGTTATGAGGGAAGTTTGAGAGACAGAGAATGCCAGCAAGAAAACATGCTAAGAACTTGGAGCAGAGAAAATGGACTTTAAGAGCATTCACTAGTAAAGAGAAGACTGGAATTACAGGAATAAAAAGAAGAAACTGTTGGAGTCATGGAAAAATAGGTTTTTCTGCATAGCTTCTGATTCAGTTCTTGAATGTCTAAATAAAGCATATTTAACATTTAAGGTGTGGGTTGTGTCCAACATGGAAAGGTTCTGCCATGCATGATTTGAGGTTCTGATTAGAAAGACATATAGAAGCTATAAAGTGAAGTGAAGTGAAAGTTGCTCAGTCATGTCCGACTCTTTGCAACCCCATGGGCTATACAGTCAATGGAATTCTCCAGGCCAGAATACTGGAAGGGGTATCTTTTCCCTTCTCCTGGGGATCCTCCCAACCCAGGTATCGAACCCAGGTCTCCTGCATTGCAGGCAGATTCTTTACTAACTGATCCACAAGGGAAGCCCAAGAATATAGGAGTGGGTAGCCTATAGGATACCTATAGAATTATAACCTATAGGATACCTATAGAATATATAATATAGGAGTGGGTATCCAGTGGCTCTTCCCGACCCAGGAATTGAACTGGGGTCTTCTGCATTGCAGGTAGATTCTTTACCAACTGAACTATCAGGGAAGCCCTATAGAAGCTATAACTCCAGGTTGTATATCTAAGGTTGAAAGGTAGCCATTTAAAATAATTTCTGTGATTGCACAGAAGTAGATCTTAAGTACTGTGGAATTTCTGCCATTACCACATTAAAAGATTAGCCTGTAAATGTCAATAGAACTTTTTAGTGGCTTTCCCATAGAGCATAATTAAGCCCAGAAAGTTTTAACTCAAATGAAAATGCACAATTCAAGAGAATCAATATCCGGAAACCAACTCCATTTTATTTCTCCTTAAGGCATTGCTTCTCAGAGTGTTGTCTACCACCTACCTGCTACACCCTGGATGTTTGTTAAAGATGTGGGTTTCTAAGCTCTACCTAAGTCTAACAGAATCACTGACCTAGAACATAAAAACAAAACAAAACAAAAGATTCCTCAATTAAGGTAGTAGAGCTACGAGTCTAATGCTCAAAGTACCCAAAGACATCTGACTGTTGAAATCCTGATGATACACTTGGTTTAAGCTATTTTTTGTTTAGTAAATCAGCAAAACATCATATTCTAGCCATAATTATGCTAGCAGGTGTGCATCAGGTAATCAACTTGACTGAATATACATCTTGGCTTCATACAGGCTGTATGAAAATTATTAAGGTAAAACTGCCAGCCTTCCTATCATGATCACAGGGTTGGGGAGGGGGCATCATAGAAAACAGTGTTCAATTAGAGAGTATTTGTTAGGGGAAGATCTGCTTGTCTCATCAGTTATATTTTAAGATGACACTGCATGGTCATAAGGTAGCAACCTATGCTCAGATGTAGGTACAAAGCTTAGTGTAAAAATTCAGGTCCCTAATAAGACAAAGAACATTACTAGATACTCTGAATGTGGGAGGATTGTATATAGTTTAATAAAATGAATATTTAGTCTTATAATTCTGCTCTCTTGAGCCAGTAGAAGTAAACTTACTTCCTAGATAGTTGTACTTTTTGTCCAGATCTATGAGTGAGATGGTTCCAGTTATGACTAGCATTTTTAATACCATATGATTTTCAGTTCAGCAAAAATTTTTTGGGTACTTGTTCTCTAGGCATTGGGGAAACTGGTGAACAAGAGAGAAAATTCTTAATGATTTAGTAAAGCTTGAATTGAATGGAAGACATGTCATCCTGGTTACTCCCTTCTCATAGTCATCAATAATGATTTGCTAATGATAGCACCTCTTCTGTTCTGGACAAACACATATATTAGGCTGCTAGCATCATTGGCAACCACACCAGCCTTGTTCTGTTAATCTTATAGTCAGCTGAAAATTCTGGTGGTCCAAGCTCAAAAATCAGAGGGTCATTGATAGAGCAGCTAAAGTAGTCCGGGAATTAGATTCTTCCCAAAGAGGGCAATAAAAATATTGAGGACATTGATTGAGTATATACTGAAAAAGAATGCAGTCTTTTGTATAGAATGGTTTCCAAAGTGTCTTAGGCAGGAGTCATTTTATTCTCAAGTAACAGAACTCATATTGGGTCCAGATGTTGAGAGATCAAGGTCTCTGATCTATACTTTGTTCACGTGGCAGATGCATTTATTCTTTCTGCTCATGCACAGTCTTCACTCTATTAAAAAGGATGAATCCATCTCCAGCTTCATCTTGCCTTTTTAAAGCTTTATTAAGATATCATTGATACACAAGAAGTTGTATACACTTAATTTACATCTTTAGATGAGTTTGGATATTTGCATATATCCTTGATACCATCACTACAATCAAGGTACTAAACATAGCCAATACCTTCACAATTTTTCTTGTGTTCTTTGTTTGGTGTGTGTTGTAAGTGGGTGGGTGGCATGAGAATACTTAATATGACATCTATCTTAAGATATTTTGAAGTGCACAAACATTCTGTTAACTATAGATACTATGTTGTACAGCAGATCTCTAGAACTTATTCATCTTGCAAAGCTGCAACTTTCTACTCATTAAACAATAACTCCAAATCTCCTCTTCTCAGCCCCTGAGAAAAATCACCAACTCTATTTTCTGTCCCCATGTATCTGATTATTTGAGAAACTCAATAAAAGTGGAATCGTGACATACTTATCCCATCAAATACCCAACAGAAATTATATAGCCAGTCTCAGGCGAGGAATTGGTCCAGTTGACAAGTGTTTACCCCTGGATCATCTAATCCAGGATGATCATAGTGACAAGGTGTAAGTAAACATTCCATACATCAACCATACTTGGTAAAATACCAACACTAGATAAGCCATATTATCTTGACTTCTCCATACCTACAGGTAGTAGTTGATATTTGCTGAGGAAAATGATACAACTATGTCAAATATTTTCTAATGAAATATGTCATCAGAAAAAGTCAAAAGACACTTGAATGTGACCAGCATAGTAATGGATCTTCTACAAGTCTCCCTTTTCTGCATTCCAATGTTTTGTATATTATTGCCCCATAAACAATCCTCTTTCCCTCTTCACCCTCACTTAAGAATGACAGGCTGGTCTCAAAGTTCATTATGGAAACAGAAATCATCTGCATCTCCAGGCCACCCTGGACATAACCATTAACAACATCATCACCGCTGTCATCAATGACTATGCTAGTAATGGCATCAGCAATAACAACAGCAATTGTGCCTGTATCATTTTTTTTTTCATTTGTTACGATGGAAAATGTCACCTATCAATTCTACTAGCACTTATGTCTCCATCTCCTTTCACTTTTTAAGATACTTTTTCCTTCAGCTACACTCAATTGCTGTGAAAATATGAGATAATACAAATTCTTCTTAGATTCCCTGACTCAGAATATTTAGGAAACTACAGAGATTCGTGGTTCAGATGAGCATTTTAATAGGTCTAACACCATGCTGCTAAGTCACTTCAGTCGTGTCTGACTCTGTGCAACCCCATAGGCGGCAGCCCAAGGCTCCCGCATCCCTGGGATTCTCCAGGCAAGAGTACTTGAGTGGGTTGCCACTTCCTTCTCCAATACATGAAAAGGAAAAGTGAAAGTGAAGTCGCTCAGTCGTGTCTGACTCTTTGCAACCCCATGGATTGTAGCCCATCAGGCTCCTCCGCCCATGGGATTTTCCAGGCAAGAGTACTGGAGTGGGTTGCCATTGCCTTCTCCAAGGTCTAACGCCATATACAAAAATAAATTCAAAATGGATTAAAGACCTAAATGTAGGGCCAGATACTATAAAATTCTTAGAGGAAAATAGAGGCAGAACACTCTTTAACATGAATATTTTTTTTTAAATCCATCTCCTAAAGTAAAGGAAATAAAAACAAAAAATAAACAAATCAGACCTAAATAAACTTAAAAGCTTTTGCACAGCAAAAGAAACCATTGGCAAAACAAAAAGACAACCTAGTAAACAGGACAGATATTTGTGAATGATATGACTACTAAGGAGTTAGTATACAAAATATGTAATCAGCTCAACAAATAAAACAACTCATACAAGTCAATATCAAAAAACAAAATAAAACTCACATTTTAAAAAATGGACAGAATAATTGAATAGACATTTTTTTCAAAGAGAAAATGCAGATGGTCAACAAGCAAATGAAAAGATGCTCAACATCAGTAATCATCAAGGAAATGCAACTGAAAACCACATGAGATATCACCTCATGCCTATCAGAATGCTTACCATCAAATTAATACAAATAGCAAATTTGGGGGAGGATATGGACAAAAGGGAATCCTCTTACACTGTTGGTGGAAATGTCAATTGGTGTAGCTACTGTGGAAAACAGTATGGAGGTTTTTAAAAAAAATAAAATAAAAATAGAATTACCATATGACCAAGCAGTTCCATTCCTGGGTATATATACCCAAAACAAAGACAAAAATACTTAATCAGAAAGATATATGCATCCCAAACTTCATAACAGCATTATCTAATTATCTATACTCACCAAGATACAGAAGCAACTTAAGTGTCAATCAACAGATGATTGGATAAAGATTTTGGGTGGGTGTGTGTGTGTGTGTGTGTGTGTGTGTGCTCAGTAGCTCAGTTGTGTCTGATTCTTTGTGATCCCATGGACTATAGCCCACCAGGCTCCTCTGTCCATGGAATTTTCCAGGCAGGAATACTGGAATGTGTTGCCAGTCCCTTCTCCAGGGTCCTTTCCTTGTATTTGAGCTTTATTCTGTTTTACCTGCAAATTTTTTTCTCTGCACAGTTAGACACTTGGGTTTACATGTGCTCATATGCTACCAATTTGACAATCCAAGACAAAGACAGTATCTTTCTCCCAGTTCCAGTTGAATATGTTCCAAGGAAGAACTTGTGCTGATCTGGCTTGGTCTAACTCATGAGTCAGTCACAGTAGCTGGGGAAGTGAGATTTTACCTATTAACTCTTGATGTAAAACAGTCAACCCCAAAAGTTAGTGGATTAAATTCCAGTCATTCATTTCTAATATAATTCTGTAGCACAGTCATTTTGAATTGGGTTTACTGGGTAGTTTTTGTGGTCTTGGCTGGGCTTATGTATATAGCTGGGGGTCAGCTGCTGATCACTGGAAACTTGCTGGCCTACACTGGCCTCAACTAACATGTGATGTCTCTGCTGAATGTGGTTTCTCATATTTTAGCAGGATATTTTGGGCTTATATATTGTAACTGGACAGGGCTCCAAAAGAGAGAGTAGAAATATGCAAGGATTCTTGAGGCCTCTGCTTGGATCTGCACTTTACCAAATTGTACTGTGTCTTATTAGTCAAAAATATCATAAGGCCAGGTCAGATTGACGAGGGGAAAAGAGGTAGGTTTAATGACAGGTTAATGGCAGAACTTGCAACTAGTGAAGATACAGGTAAAAGCAAAGGCTATCACCATCTATGCAGTCACCCACAGAGGTAGTGAGTTGAGAAGTAGCATAGCCCGCACACAGCTAGTGAGATAATCCCTTCAGCTTCACTTGTATTTCTGTTTCTGTCACCTATCTTCTTCTATGATGACTCATTGGAAAAGTCCCTGATGCTGGAAAAGATTGACAGCAGAAGGAGAAGAGGGCATCAGAGGGTGAGGTGGCTGGATGGCATCACCGATACAATGAACATGAACTTGGGCAAACTCCAGGAGATGGTGAGGGACAGGGAGGCCTGGCATGTTGCAGTACATGGGGTTGCAAAGAGTCAGACACAACTGGGCAACTGAAAAACAACAATAACATGCATTGCTCAACAAATATTATTAGTGCTTTCCTGCCTTAGTACTGTTCTTTGACTAACTGCCCATGTTTCTGATGTCCCTGACACCTCGCTGCATATCTGTTAGCTCTCTGGCCTTTAAACTCACTTTGAGTGGTGGTCTATGGAAAACCCACCACCTCTGGGAAACTTCATATGATTACTCCAGGTGAAGGTAACTTTTTCTCCTCAGGACCTGTAGTAGTGGCTCTCAGTTTCAGTGGCACATTAGAATTTTGTGGGAAAAAAATTAATGCCTAGGTTATTGCTGCTGCTGTTTATTTGCTAAGTCATGTCCAGCTCTTTGTGACTCTATGGACTGTAGCCCACCAGGCTCCTTTGTCCATGGGATTCTCCAGGCAAGGATGTTGGAGTAGGTTGCCATTTCCTTCTCCAGGGGATCTTCCTGACCCAGGGATCGAAACCACGTTTCCTGTATCTCCTGCATTGTCAAGCAGATTCTTTATGACTGAGCCACCTGGGAAGCCCCTACATGACACCTTAGACCAATTAACCAGGATCTCTGGGAGAAGAGATCCTATCATCACTCCCCTGGTGATTCTAATGTACAACAAAGGTTGAAAGCCCCTTTTCTAGAATAATTTCTGATAAAGTTACTCATTTGTTAATTACCAATGCAGGATTACAATGGTTTGTTTCCTTTTATACTGTGAGCTCTTTAGGGCAGGTATCTTGCTTGTTGCCTTGTACCTAGCTGGCACTCAATATGGGATTGCTGATAAAGTGAGCTAGAATTAAGATCCATTTTTATAATATAATGTAAAATGGTCATATAAATTTTAAATGAAGCATCTTTTCAAAAATCATAGCATATTTTATAAAGTCAGTAGATAAATTAATTTCTCAGAAATATTTGTAAAGTCAACCAAATTTTTAACATTAAGAAACTGATGTGTATTTTTAATATATTTGTTTGCAAATCTATTTTTTTTTTCACATAGATATACTTGATTTTGTCTTCCCAACTACTATTACATTGCAGGAAGTCTTTATTTTACATTTCTTTGCAATGATTCCCTTCAGTGGCCCAGCATAGTGCTAAGTGATTGATATATTTATTGGTATATTTAAAAAATCATTTTTAACTAGATTACAAATAATTGCTGTATATATAAAACTTCCATAGAATCAAACATTGATTGTTGCAATGGCAGCATGAATAGCTAGAAAAATGTGAGTTATACTTGCCTCCAGACATTAGAAAACAATATTCAGCTAAGCAGGAAATCAATTCTAAAATACAAATGTTCCTTAACAGTAGCAGTAGATGAAGAAATGATTGACTTGAATTGCTAAGTCATTTCACACAATGATAGCAGGGTAAAATATTTCAAAATTGTTCTCACTGAATATTCTTCTATTCCTCCCACATACACAGGAGAAAAAGAAATCACTATACAGTCAAAGTAAATTTACATACATATATACAATCTGAACTCCCTCAGAGGAATGAGAACAAGAAAAATTGTCTTTATTTCTTTGGAATATATTTGCTTAAAGAAAAGAGACATTGCTCCTATTACATTGAGTACTCATGTCTTCTGTAGCTGGAGAATAATGGTAGATAAGAGAATAAGGAGGAAGGGCAAATAGAAGATTTCTTTATGTAGGAGTGTCTGTAGGTGGAGTATGTGTTTATACATATTTGACCTACACTTTAAAAAAACATTAATTCATCACTCAGTAAACATTGTACTGTTTCAACTTCCCTCAAAGTAAAAGCAACTTAGCAGCAGCAGCAGCAAAGTAAAAAAGTAAAAAGCAACAATAAAGACCAAGTTAGGTATATTAACAAAAGGCCAGAGAAGGACTGATGTCCTCGAAAAGAAAAAATTGTCCTTACTCACAAAGACCAGGAAATATAAGCAGCAGCTTTAAAATGTGTCAAACTTGATTCAGGACTTTCAGATTTCATAATCAAGAATGAAAAAGATCTTCTACCTAGACTCACCCACCTAGACTCAGAAAGAGACAGGCAAAGTGACACAGTTATATTTACAACTATTTAACTTGCTGTTTGCTGGTATCATTTGACTTTCCCATTATTTTGAACTAATTAGTGATCAATATGAAAAGAGTAGATATGGGAAGACTAGTGGGGAGACACCTCAGGAAAATTAAATGCTTGATTAAAAACCCTGTTTTTCTTTATTTTGTGAGAGGGAGAAAATAAATATATAAATTATGAGTTTTTATAATTCCCTCCCTCATAGAAGAGAGTTTCTGCTAGTACTTGATCACTCGGGTTTTTGTTATACAGACTCAAGTTAGTGGGTGATGGAGGAAAATACAAAAGATTAGTAGATTTCAATTTGGAAAGAGCTTTTGCTCAGAGAGGTTGTCTTGATGTAGAGAAAGGGAATCCAAAAAACAGTAATAGAGTAGAACTGCTAATATTATACTAATGGAATTGTTGACTCTATGAGGCCAAAGGAAAGGAAGTGTGGGTATGATTTTCAGATTCATGGGTTGGGCAGCTACGGTATGTGCGTATGTGTGCTAAGTTGCTACAGGCGTGTCCGACTCTGCAACACTACGGACTGTAGCCCGCTAGGCTCTTCTGTCCATGTGATTTCCCAGGCAAGAATACTGGAGTGGGTTGACGTTTCCTTCTCCAGGGGATCTTCCCAACTCAGGGATCAAACCCATGTCTCTTACGTCTCGTACACTGGCAGGCATGTTCTTAACCACTATTGATACCTGGGAAGCTATCATGGTATAATAATATTAAAATGAAAAATATAGGAAGAACAGTAGGTTTGAGTATAAAATATAGAGTTTAGTTTTGGATGTATTTGGATAATTGTGGAATAAACATATGAAGAAAGCAGTTGGGTGGGTGAGTCTGAAGTCAGAAAGATTAAGCAGAGCTGGAGACTTGGGAGTCTTCAGTATCATAACAATTAACACTTGAATAGTTTGTGCTGTGTTTTAAGTACTGTTACTCCAGTAACATTCACAACATTCCCATCAGAGATCCTGTCATTTCAGTACAGAATCTTGTGAAAAAGGTGCATTATTGTTAGCATCATCTCCATTTCAAAGATGATCAAATTTAGGCTCAGAGAGGTTGAGTAACTTGCTGTAAATCATTGAGGTAGGACATGGCGATGGGAGTGGAAATTGTTGGGTAGAATCAATAAAAAAGGAAGATACGAGTATGTCTATACAGAATAACTTAAAGAGATTAACTCAATTAAGTTGGAGATCTCCTCCAACCTGGACATCAAAGTGACACAAGCGCTATATGTGGAATGGAAAGCGGTGGGGTGGTGTAGGTGGAGGAAAAGTTTTACAGAAACTGAAGATGAAAAGCCAGTTAGAGACAAGGGCTTTGATTTAGGAGAACAACAGTGAAAATGGAGTTGGCTGACTGAATATAAGACAATTTGGAGGATAAGAGTAAAAAAGGAAATGTTACAAATTGTATTTAGGCATAAAACCAGGAAGGGTAAAAAGAGTAATTGTAGACCTAGTTTCTAGCTTGGGGATCAGTAAACATCTCGTACCACTAAAAAATGTAGGAATATTGAATGGGAAACTCTTGTGGTTGAGGAGAGTGAAATAATTCAAACTTTAATGCTTTAAACTGAAGGGGATAAAAGACAACAACAGAAGGGGTGCTATAACTAATGTATTAGAAAACTGAATCATGGAAGTCAAGGGAGAAATTTCGAGAAAGAAGTGTATTGTTTTATTGGTGGAATATAAGATAGCTTCAAAAGAAAAGAGAGATTGATGAACATGCAAACTGTGAAAAAAACTAAATGAGGCAATAGGGAATCTTTTGTAACACAGTAGCAGTAGCATTTTAGAAAATGAGGCAAGAAAGATGATGAAAATGCAAAGGAAACAAGTCTGAAATGAAATGAGAGGGAAAGGAACAGAACTAGATTGCAGCTATAATGTATACAAGAAAAATTTCACCTGACCAGTGAACTGGTCAAGTTAAACTTTGATACTATTGTAGTAGAGGAGAGAATGAACACAACTTTGCTGAAAGAACAGGCGGGAGCATTTTTAAATGCTAGGGTAAGCTACTGGAAAAGAAGTACTGCAGAAAGTTTGGTCAATATGATTAGGCCATCCGTGTGTTTCTTAGCTGGCATTTATTGAAATTAGGTTCCTACCCTTCCTCAGAGACTAGGAGGCAGGAGCTCCCATTTTCTTAATGATTATATTTCAAAAGAGATAGTTTCTTGAGAAAGACATTCCAGGTTTGTAGATTTACATCTCAAAAAGAGAGACAAAGAATTTACAAAGATTTCTAAAACAAAGCAATGCTCTTAGAAAAGAAAGTCAGGGGCCCACCATTAGGAAGAAGGCTAATTAAAGTTTAGTTAAGCTTAAGAAGGACATTGAGGATATCTTAGTCAATTGGGAGCCACAGGTATATTTGCTTTATTTAAGATGAAAAATATAACTCTATAGTTAACTTTGCATGGTGATGTCTGACTAATGATAATTTTCTTTGATGCAAAAACTTAGAAGCTATAATTCCATGAGATGATTCAACAGATATTATTCTAGAAGTTCTCAAGTTACAGAAAGTTATTATTATTTTATACATAGCTGTTTTTGAAGAACTTAATTTCAGATTTACCCATTATTTCAGATTCAAGACACAATTTTTGGAAGCTAACTTGTGTTGCCAAAAATGCTGAACAATAAAGGATTGTACACTATCTCAAAGAATTTTGGTTTTATAGATAATATCTTACATGGCAATATCCCTCCAGTTATTCTTTAAGAGAAAGAAGCAAAAATTTTTAATACATACACCAAATATTTTTTAATTTCTTCTAGTATGATATTTAAATAGTTATCCTTCATTCATTCAACCAATCATTATATAAAGAGTAGCTAACTATGTAGTTGACACAGGCTCCGGTTTTTAAAATTTGTGATTTATACAAATCACAGTATCATTTGTATAAATCACCAACTTCATTGTAGTTTGAAGCACAAATTGAACCTCATGTCAGGAGCTCTGCACATTCAGGAGCTCTGCCCAAATCTGTTAACTTTTCCATAATATTCAGGCCTCTGCCCCCTAATTCGTCCTTTACAGTCATCCCTTGGTATCTGTGGGAGATTTGTTCCAGGGATCCCCAGCAGAAACCAAATTTGGAAGATGCTCAAGTCTCTGATATAAAAGTGTTGTATCTGAGTATAACCTATACAGTTTCCTTTTGTATACTTTAAATCATTTCTAGATTACCTTTAATGTAAAGTAACACCTAATACAATGTAAATGCTATGTACATAGTTGCCAGCATGTGGCAAATTCGTTTTGTTTTTTAGAAATTTCTGGATTTTTAAAAATATTTTAATCCAAATTTATGGAGTCCACAGATTTGGAAACCATGGATATAGAGGGATGACTGTGGAATGACATTGCTTCTAAAAGGTTTTGGTTTTCTACTCAAAGGCATTTGACTACCAAGATTGAAAGTTTTCAGGGTTATAATGAAGTCTTTCCTTATTAGTCTAATACCCCTTCTCTATAAAATTTCTTCCATCCAGTCAAATACACCTGGAAAAATTAAGAGCTAATTAACTCACTTTAAGTCTTTAGTGATAGCAGATCTATTTTACTGCTGGTAAAAATACTGAAAGACTGCAGAACAGCGAAATGCTACAGAACAGGGTAGCTTGATGATTCAGAGATGAATTCACTTTTATCAATTCTACACTAAAATATAAATTGTAAGTTTTGCTTATGCATGACAAGAAGGAACTTATCACTGAGCTAAGAAGTGTGCTAAAAAAAATGACTCAAGCGGTAATAATTGGCTAGTGCCAAGAAGTATCAGACATGTTCAGAGCACAGGAAACATTAAAGCTTTTCATATCATGCTTAATGTCAAAAATTCACATCTATAGGTTTTACGTTAAGCTAAACTACTTAGCCTGTACAAGCACTTTATTTTAAGACAAAAAAAAGGCCAAAAAAAAAAAAGTCACACAATATGTGATTAGTGTGTGTAGTAAATTACCTCCCTTAAAATAGCATGTCTCTTTCATAGTTCATAGTTACATAGCAACTAAATTAAATGTTTAGAAGTAAAGGTAAATTTACTTTCTTCTCTTCTTGCCCTAACAGAGGTTCATTTTCCCCACCCTAATCTCTTCTTGCCCTAACAGAGGTCCATTTTCCCCACCCTAATCTATTAAACCTTAAAGTCTATTTTAGCAACAAACAGTCCATGAAGTGAACAGGTCTGGTCTTCTACCAACAGGTCAAGTATCTGATTCACTAAATGGAGCTAATTTGAGATTCCTGAAAGTTTTAATTTTTAAATTGCATAATTTTTTGATGTTCGTTCTATACTTTTATCACCTCTCTACAGATCTCTAACACAATGTTCACCCAGTAACACTAAAGCATTCTGACATGAGATGGATTTTTTCATATATATATATATATATATCACAAAATAATAGTGAGAAGTTTAGATCTTGGCTCCTGCTGGGAACAAAGCTTTAAGGACTGAGTCCAGATAATTTCCTGCAGAGTTTACCCGCTCAAAAGATGTTATGGTTTTGTAACTATAGTAGGAGATTTTAAAGTATCAGTTCTAAAAAATGGACTTATAACTAACCCTGACGAACTTGCTGCCCAGCCAAGAGCCTGAGTTTAAAGGAAAGGGCGGGACAAAAGGTCCAATTCTTAGGGGCAGGATGCTTGCCTTATGCTAGATGAATTGAGCTACACTTAGACACCTACAGAGCTCCAGTTGTACAGTTGTAATCTCCCCCAGAACATCAAATAGAAATAGGCACTAGACACTTTAATTGGATCTGTACTTCAAAGAGGTGAGTACCTGGGGTGTGATGTCTTTCAGAAACCTTACTCTTCCTAAATACGTCATAAAAGACAAGGCTTTATATGTGTAACCAAACTCCTGTGTGTGTATGTGTGTGTGTGTATGTACTCTCACATTCTAATCATCATCAACTTTAATGACAACATGGTGACTACTGGCATCGTTTTACAGGTTCTTACTTTAAAGAGATAAGATTATAATAATGTATAAAACATCCCATGTTGTCATACATGCTGTCCCATCTGGAGCTTCTCCTCTCAGGCACCATGCCTATCTGGCCGTAGGATGAATTCTACTGTCACGAGGTTTTTGTTAGGATCAGGTGCATGCTACCATCTCTGTTTCATGTTCCATGGAGAATCTCTCTGGGACCGGTGTGACAGTGGAGGTTCACTGCCCTTCTGCTATATTACCTATTGCAGGACAGATATAAGGAAGAAACCTAACCAGTAGTAGGATTGATTGATGTTGGAAACACTGGAAATACAGTTGTCAGCTGTTTACAGAGGCCATCTGAAAATACCAGCTGCCTAACACCTGGGTTTCCCTGGTGGCTCAGACGGTAAAGAATCCACTTGCAATGTGGGAGACCTGGTTTCAATCCCTGTGTTGTAAGATACCCTGGAGAAGGGCATAGCAACCCACTCCTGTATTCTTGCCTGGAGAATCCCCATGGGCAGAGGAGACTGGTGGGTCACAGAGAGTTGGACACAACTATGCAACCCAAAACACACACACAATGCCTGTAAGTCTTGGGTCATGAGGAAAGGTACAGTAATTAGAAACATGAGTTCCCATAGAAAATTAAGATTGCCTGCATATGTAGTTCCTTCCTCTGGGAAAGCTGGGCATGAGATATCAGATTCATCTAGTTCATATTCCAAGTAGCCTAGCGGTACTTTTGCCTAGAAAATCCCATGGGTGGAGGAGCCTGGTAGGCTGCAGTCCATGGGGTTGCTAGAGTCAGACACGACTGAGTGACTTCCCTTTCACTTTTCACTTTCATGCATTGGAGAAGGAAATGGCAACCCACTCCAGTGTTCTTGCATGGAGAATCCCAGGGACGGGAGAGCCTGGTGGGCTGCCATCTATGGGGTCGCACAGAGTCGGACACGACTGAAGTGACTTAGCAGCAGTAGCAGCAGCAGCATGACTTAGAAAATTCTGTTCTTTGCAACTAGAATGTTTGAGGTGAGTCAAAAGTTGGGATAAACTTTTTTGAAAAGTTTAACTCATATAATACTCCTAATCACCCTGGGAAGCAGAAACTATTTCAATTCTTACTTGTTCAATTATGGAAACTGAAATATAACAGTTTATATAACTCTACCATGGCTCCACAGTGAGGAGAGCCAGTTTTTGTACCTGAAAACTGAGAAAGCACTGAAGATATATAGATATGGCATGAATAGAAGCTCATTTATAAAGCATTGTCCAAATTTATTTATTTTTACAATGTTAACATGGTATTGTTAGCATTAAAAATATTACAAAAAGCAATAAACATGCTGGATTAATGTGAGGTTAAGAAACATGGCTGGCTATGGCACCAAAATTCATCCCCAAAAAGGAAATGGTAATATCTAACATGTATGAATTGCTTCCTATTTCTAGTTAAGAAGCGCCAGGAGGCAGGCTAGGAAAGTCAGTGTGACCAACATTAAGTCCATGGATCAGTTCAGTTCAGCTGCTCAGTTGTGCCCCACTATTTGCGAACCCATGGACCATAGCACAACAGGACTCCCTGTCCATCACCAACTTCCAGAGTTTACCCAAACTCATATCCATTTAGTTGGTGATGCCATCCAACCATCTCATCCTCTGTCATCCCCTTCTCCTCCTGCCCTCAATCTTTCCCAGCATCAGGGTCTTTTCAAATGAGTCAATTCTTCGCATCAGGTGGCCAAAGTATTGGAGTTTCAACTTCAACTTCAGTCCTTCAGATGAACACTTAGGACTGATTTCCTTTAGGATGGACTGGTTGGATCTCTTTGCAATCCAAGGGACTCTCAAGAGTCTTCTCCAACACCACAGTTCAAAAGCATCGATTCTTTGGTGTTCGGCTTTCTTTATAATCCAACTCTCACATCCATACATGACTACTAGAAAAACCATAGCCTTGATGAAACAGACCTTTGCTGGCAAAGTAATGTCTCTGCTTTTCAATATGCTGTCTAGGTTGATCACAACTTTTCTTCCAAGGAGCAAGCATCTTTTAATTTCATGGCTGCAGTCACCATCTGCAGTGATTTTGGAGCCCCCCAAAATAAAGTCAGCCACTGTATCCACTGTTTCCCCATCTATTTGCCATGAAGTGATGGGACCAGATGCCATGATCTTAGTTTTCTGAATGTTGAGCTTTAAGCCAACTTTTTAACTCTCCTCTTTCATTTTCATCAAGAGGCTCTTTAGTTTTTCTTTGCTTTCTGTAATAAGGGTGTTGTCATCTGCATTATTTGAGGTTACTGATATATCTCCTGGAAACCTTGATTCCAGCTTGTGCTTCATCCAGCACATATGGCATTTTTCATGATGTACTCTGCATATATGTTAAATAAGCAGGGTGACAATATATAGCCTTGACATACTCACTCCTTTCCCAATTTGGAACCAGTCTGCTGTTCCATGTCCAGTTCTAACTGTTGCTTCCTGACCTGCATACAGATTTCTCAAGAGACAGGTCAGGGATAGTCATGGGTAAAATTATTAAATAGGGAGTTTGTCATCAGTTTCAATGTCTTCACAAAAACTTCAAAATTCTTGGCATGGATGACTCTGTCCATCAACCTCATAACCCTTTACACTGAGATTTGAATAAACTCCAGTATGACTTCTGTTGGCCCAAGTTCATCTCCCTAGAAGCATTCCAGGTCCTTTCAAAATATCTGCCTGAGAAAATTCAGCATTGCCAAAGGAATTTACTGTTTGTTCCAGCCAAAACATGACTATGGGCCTCTCTCTTCCCTTTTCTTAGAGTAGCTACTTCAAACAACCTGCAACTATAAATCCTTTCTCTCCCCTTCGAGACGTTAATGCTCTACCAAACCAGACGTATTTCCTCAAAGACTTAGAAGTCATTTCTTTGAAATGTAGGCATCTAGAGACATAACTCTTGTCTCTCCTAGTTCCTGTGAGAGGGTAAGAACTATGGTGCACCTGGCTTCAATCGCAAAATTAACTTCTCTCCTGAAGATATAAAAGTTGTTTCTCTATCAAATAAGTGCCAATCAGCAAAGTACATTGACTACCTCCACCCCTCTTAACATCTTTACTGTTTTTCTTTAGCAAGTATGTGTATATGTACGTGGCTCGGTTGCTTAACCATGTCCGACTCTTTGGGACCCCAAGATCTATAGTCCACCATGATCTGTAGTCCTCTGTCCACAGGATTAGCCCAGCCAGAAAACCAGAGTGGATTGTCATTTCCTCCTCCAGGGGATCTTCCCAACCAGGGATCGAATCCGTCCATGTCTCTTACATCTTCTGCATTGGCGGGCCAACTCTTTACCACTGAGCAACCTTGGAAGCACACTTTGGCATTTAAAAAGCCTCCCACCTTTTTCTTTACCCCTGGTGGAGTTTGAGTGAGCTCAGTTTACACTGAGTCTCTCTCCTACTCTATTTGTCTGAATGAAATCTACTTACTGGCATTTCTCTAAAATGCCCTTATAATTTACTTACCTCTTCTAAAACTTTATTTGCCCTGTACTTTTCAAATATTAATCCACATATGGATCACCTGGGGATCTTGTTAAAATCCTAAATCTTGCTTGCAGATACAGGGTAGGATTAGGATTCTGTATGTCTTTCAATCTCCCACATGATACAGATGAATGAATCTACCTTAAGTAGCAAGGCACAGGAGGATGCCTAATTATATTGACTGATAAATCCCTTTTGGCCATTGTTTAATATTCAACTCAATGACAATCTTGCTGATCATGCTGCTTAAAACAGCAAACCCTCCCCAAACCCCTATCCTGATGTTCCCTTCTCTCTTTCCTGCACTGTTTTTCTCTAAAGCTCTTTCACCATCTGAATTATTATGTATTTTCTTATTTATTTATGATGTATTCCTTTCCAGAAGGATACAAGCTTCACAAAGGAACACATTTATGTCCTTCTTGTCCACAGCCATACCACATTATCCAGAATACTTCTCACCACAGCATAGGTGCTCAGGGAATGATTTTGGTGAACTCATAGACCATCTAAATTATACGTAGAACTAATGGCTTAGTGTGATTGAACCATTATGGCAACATGTATACAAAAAATGCAAGCAAATGGAGTGATTAAACAGCAAGGATTCTAAGGAACACAGGGGAAATACTATGGATTAAAGGACTAACAGACCTTCCTTAGGTGTCACCTTCAAGGTAAGTCCTCTGGCTCTTCAAAGAATCAGCTGCTACTGGGCAGTCTGCAAGGTTGAATGGTTGATTGCTTAATTAATTATTGCAAAATAAGTCCCATGTTCCTTCTTTTTTTTTAATGTAAAAATGTTTACTCAATCCAGTTGTTTCTTCTATTTTTGGTTATTTTTAATAACTATATTCTGCATTTTAAATTTTATAAATCTGAAAATAGGAAACCTATAGGAAATAGAGTCCAATTCTTATTTTCAAATTAATCTGACAACTTTTCCTTTGCTGCTGCCTATGCTTACTCACATTTATTCTTCTTAATTCCAAATATTTATTAATACTTTCTATTATAAAATGCACAATTATATACAAATTAAAGTCCATTCAGCAGTGAGGCTGTTACAGAGAATGCAGCACAAATCCCTGTGCATGCATGCTGCTTGCTTAATCACTTCAGTTGTGTCCGACCCTTTGTGACTCCATGGACTGTAGCCCGCCAGGCTCCTCTGTCCATAAGATTCTCCAGACAAAAATACTGGAGTGGCTTGCCATGCCCTCCTCCACAAATCCCTATACACATCAGTATTTAGGACAATGATTCTTAACCCTATCTATACTTTCTTTTTATAACTAATATTTTGTAATAACCCCATTACTCTTCTGAAATGAGTGTTATTGCTAGAATAAAAAAATTAAATGAACATGTTATTTTTTATGTGTAATGTGAATCAGACCTAATAAAAAGATGTTTGTAGTAAAAGAACTTTAAAATTAATGTATAAATAATAATACATAGTTAGAGCAGATTTTATTTCTCTTTCTCCCTATACAAATGCATACACTCTAAGGATTGATACCCATTAGACTGGAACTCTTTACAAAAAGATTTCTGCTGTTGTTAGTACCTGTGATACATATCTTTGATAGCATGCAGTTTTGTGTGAGTATACCTAGGATTAGTGGATTTCTTGTTTAAATTCTGTAATCCCCTGACAACCTTTCACTTTTAAGTGTGCTCCAATAGTAGCAGAAACCTTCTGTGCATCCTGCCCTAATCTCCTAGAGATTTCCTTTTCTGCTGAGTCATTCTTGTCCACCAGTGGGTTTGCTACTCTTTCAGTTGAAAGCTGCACTTTGGTTCTTTCCTATTTCTGAATAGGCTGTATTTTCAGACCTTTTCATACTCATAGTTCAATCCACATCCTCTCCTTTCCAATAGTCACCTTTTTTTTTTTTAAGTACCCAGTATTTATATTGATGCTATTCTTAATATCTCATAGATAAGAATTAAGATTAGTTCTGAAACATAGGCATAAAAATAACTCAACGTTTTCCAAAATTTTCTTCCTTCCTAATGTATCCTAGATTTTTAATATGTTGAAACAGAATTCCTACAACCTATGACGTCTTCCTTCACTTTCACCATTATAAGCTAACTAGTTCTGCTTCATAGTTGTATTTGTTACTTGTAAAAGCTTTATGACTTCCTTTGAAATGTATATCTTCATTTGAGGCATACATTTTTAGCTACATTATAAACAAGAACACATGATTATTTGAGATAACAATCATAAAAAAAAGCCACTTGTCATAAAAAAATAAGATTACTAGGTATTTGTTAAAAAGGTCCAAGGAAATATCTTTAAAGAGACTGAGCAATCTATGAAAATATAACAGAAGGAAAGTAGGAAAAAATGTGGTACTAAATGAAGACAACAATCTCATAATGACCCAAATTGTATGCCACATATTCTAAAGTCGATCTTCACAAGCTCTTCAATGTCATTTTCCTTTTTGTTATTTAGAACTAATAAGGTGACACTCTTCACTATCAAAATGAATATTTAAAACTCTTTTCATGTATATTTTTGATCTCCTTCAGTGTCATTTTCCTCTTTTCATGCTCTGTACTTGAATTGCTTCTCCAATGTATATTGATGGCAAAGTTTGTTTCTTTATGGATACAAGGCCCTGTAGCCCCTTTGAATCTTAAAACAATATAAAGTGGGGATGTAGAAGTCTTGAATTGTGTTTATGTACAGAAGATTATATTAGGATAGCTTAAGAACTGAGATGTGAAGTGTCTTAGTTTTTGGCTGATGATCAATTCTAATTTTTCTTGCTCTCAGATCTAAAATAAATGAATAAAGTCAGTTTTCAAAATTCCCAGTCATGCTATCCTTATATAACATAAGCCTTTCAGTCTGGCAAATAACTTCATAATCTGGAGAGATAAAGCATCTTTAGAAATGTCACAACTTTTTTTTTTTTTTTTTTGGTTAAGAAACTTTGCTATTTTTGTCATTAGAGGAATATGTTTTCAGAAATAAGCTGAGACAATAGGTAGGAATTACTTATGGATTATTGCAGATACTTAACATTTTGAAGCTATAAACTAATTCCTTTAGGTAGATATTATAGACTGATGTCACTTTAAAGTGTGTGCAGAAAAGTTTATCATTTACTCTCATACAATATATTTTACAACTTAAAGATATTTCTCAAAACTACTTAGGTAAAGCCTGCCTGCAATGCAGGAGACACAGGTTCAATCCTGGGTCAGGAAGATCCCCTGGAGAAGGAAATGGCAACCCACTCCAGTAATTTTGCCTGGAGAATTCCACAGACAGAAGAGCTTGGTGGGCTCCTTGGGGTCACAAAGAGTCGGACAGAACTGAGTGACTAACACTTAGGACCAGAACTTTTTCTGGGACATATTTTACTGTCCTTCTGGAAAGCAGTTAATATTCATAGTAAAATGACTATTTTTCTGACAGACTTTCAGGAAATTAAGATTTTTACTGGGAATATGTCATCACCCACTAGTTCAGTTCAGTTCAGTTGCTCAGTTGTGTCCGACTCTTTGCAACCCCATGAATTGCAGCACACTAGGCCTCCATGTCCATCACCAACTCCCAGAGTTCACTCAAACTCATGTCCATCAAGTCAGTGATGCCGTCCAGCCATCTCATCATCTGTTGTCCCCTTTTCCTCCTGCCCCCAATCCCTCCAAGTATCAGAGTCTTTTCCAATGAGTCAACTCTTCACATGAGGCGGCCAAAGTACTGGAGTTTCAGCTTTAGCATCAGTCCTTCCAAAGAACACTCAGGACTGATCTCCTTTAGAATGGACTGGTTGGATCTCCTTGCAGTCCAAGGGACTCTCAAGAGTCTTCTCTAACACCACAGTTCAAAAGTATCAATTCTTTGGTGCTCAGCCTTCTTCACAGTCCAACTCTCACATCCATACATGACTACTGGAAAAAACATAGCCTTGACTAGACGGACCTTTGTTGGCAAAGTAATGTCTCTGCTTTTGAATATACTATCTAGGTTGGTCATAACTTTCCTTCCAAGGAGTAAGCGTCTTTTAATTTCATGGCTGCAGTCACCATCTGCAGTGATTTTGGAGAAACCCAAAATAAAGTCTGACACTGTTTCCACTATTTCCCCATCTATTTCCCATGAAGTGATGGGACCGGATGCCATGATCTTCATTTTCTGAATGTTGAGCTTTAAGCCAACTTTTTCACTCCCCGCTTTCACTTTCATCAAGAGGCTTTTTAGTTTCTCTTCATTTTCTGCCATAAGGGTGGTGTCATCTGCATATCTGAGGTTATTGATATTTCTCCCATCAATCTTGATTCCAGCTTGTGCTTCTTCCAGCCCAGCGTTTCTCATGATGTACTCTGCATATAAGTTAAATAAGCAGGGTGACAATATACAGCCTTGATGTACTCCTTTTCCTATTTGGAACCAGTCTGTTGTTCCTTGTCCAGTTCTAACTGTTGCTTCCTGACCTGCATACAGGTTTCTCAAGAGGCAAGTCAGGTGGTCTGGTATTCCCACCTCTTTCAGAATTTTCCACAGTTTATTGTGATCCACACAGTCAAAGCCTTTGGCATAGTCAATAAAGCAGAAATAGATGTTTTTCTGGAACTCTCTTGGTTTTTCCATGATCCAGCAGAGGGCAATTTGATCTCTGGTTCTTATAAAGGGGTTAATAACCCTTAACCAGGGGCTTCCTAGGTGGCGCCAGTGGTAAAGAATCTGCTTGTCAATGCAGGAGACATAAGAGACACACCTTTGATCCCTGGGTCAGGAAAATCCCCTGGAGGACAGCATGGCAACCCATTCCAGAATTCTTGCTTGGAGAATTCCATGGACAAAGGAGCCTGGTGTGTTACAGTCCATAGGGTCACAAAGAGTTAGACATGACTGAAGTGACTTAGCATGCAAACACACATACACACAATCTTTATTTAACCAGATAATTTTCTAAAAACAATTATTGTTGAAATTATATTTTAATTTTTGTTTACAAAATAGTTCTATCTAGATGGAATCTTTGAACTGGTTTACTCAGAACTCTCTTGTCAAGTTTGAGCTAAAATTTTGACATACATTTGTTATTCATTTATATGACAAATTATTTTAATAAAAATATAAAGTCTCAGAGTTTGTCAACATTCATATACTGGAGTAATTAGAAAAATCATATAGTAGATTTCTGTTTATGTTGTTTATATAAAGGCTAATAATAAACTAACTTGGGAAAGACTAAGTGTTCATTATAGGTTTCAGTTTAAGAAGCTATTATCTGAGAGTTTCAAATATGAAGAAATTAAAATTCAATACCATTTATTCACAGAAATATATGATGTCATATGTATGGTAAATAATTATCCCTTCAAAAAGAACCATGCAAAATAAGTCCAAATCAATAGATTTGATCATTGTTTTTCTGTTAGTGTAAAAACAGATGCTTATGCTGTATTTAAAGCTATAGTTGTTTAGTTGCTAAGTCATTCCAACTCTGAGACCCCAGACTTGTAGCTGGCCAGGCTCCTCTATCCATGAGATTTTCCAGGCAAGAATACTGAAGTGGGTTGCCATTTTCTTCTCCAGGGGATTTTTCCAACCCAGGGATTGAACCTGTGACTCTTATGTCTCTTGCATTGGCAGGCAGATTCTTTATCACTGAGCCACCAGGGAAGCAAACATTTAGAATCTAGACAGTCTGAATTTGGGAAGCTATACATATTTAAAGAGTCATGGAACATGCCTAGAAGGCTTTTAAAGATCACTTTTGAGCCACACACACAAAAGTAACCACAATTGTTTTTGATCACAAAAGTAATGCCAAACTAGGTGATTTATTGTATTAAGAAAATTGAACTTCAAATGAGTTTTGACTGCTTTCCAAATTGGAATTTACTGTTATCAAGTAGAGGTAAACCACAGTTGGGGATATTCACATCAACTTGCTACCAGTCCTTAGATTGTTCTGAACTGGGGGTCAAACATATTTTGATTCATTCTACTGGCTTTGTGATACATGTTTAATGTTTTAAGGTAATTACTGTGAAAAGGACAATCACTTGAATCTTTCCATATGCTTGTTTACAAGCCAATATTGTTAATAAAGACTTGATTTTTGGCATGGAGTTATAGGCAGACTATATGGTATATAGTGTATGTAAGTTTTTCATCCATTTAATACTATTTAATATTTCTCAAATGAAATACTTCATTATGTTAAATAGCTGAATATCACCTTTTGAGCAACTCAGAACTATATGTACCTTTTCAATACAATTGAGGGGATAATCAAGTCTGAAAAGCAATCAAGTATTACAAAATCACTAAGATTTTCTTCTAAACAATTGTAATAAAATTATTTTTTGGGGGGCAGATTTGTGAATATGCCATAAAATTTTTCCTGTAAAGAAAAGTTCATGCTTTTCACACCCTAAAGCTATGAAGGAAATGATGAAGAACAGAATGACATATTAATGGAAATGTCAATTGTTCCCAACGAAGGAAGGAATGTGGCTTCTGGTGAAAAACTCCAAAATGGGAGGAGGAGCAATACGGCCAGTCTGCTTCTAAATCCTTCATGAATTTAGGCAAGGTACTTCCTACTTTCTTTGTTCACTTTTAAAAGCAGAGATTCTCATCATGCTTAACTTCACTGTTGGCCAGTATATAAATCATAGATGCTATTTTTATAAAATGGAAGGAATCAAAATTATGTAAGAAAGTCACTGCTTTCAAGTTCCAGTAGCAGGTATACCTAACCCTGAATACAGCAAATCTTTGTTTCATCCTGTTTTCCTGGAAAAAGGAGAGAGTAAATAAAGTTATAGAAGTAACAAAGCCAGTCACACTTTAAAAAATTTCTGACCATTCCTTTCAGCTATTGACGCTCAGCATCCAATTATCCTGTAAGCACCTCATTTCATTCATATTGTATAATATAAGTAATTTTTCAAATAGAGCATGTAGTTACAAACAAAAGAATCACACCTGGGTTTCATGGCACATATTCTAGAAGGAGGGGAAGGAAATGGCAACCCATTCCAGTATTCTTGCCTGGAGACTCCTGTGGATGGAGGAGCCTGGTCGGCTGCTGTCCATTGGGTCGCACAGAGTTGGGCACGACTGAAGCGACTTGGTATGCATGGCATTCTGGAAGGATGGAGGCAGAAGGGACAGAAACCTTGTTTAAAGAGCTTAATGTTGTAAATGATGAAATGATGATAGTGAGATCCACAGCAGCAAAGTAGCATAGTGAAATTAACACATATAAACACACAAGGTGAAAAAGGAGGTGTGGAGTCTTTAAAAATAGGCTTGAAAGATAGTACAGATTGTTTGCATTTTGAAGTGTAAATAATTCAGGATTTGAAATAATACATCTAAAATTCAAAACACATCACATTGTTTAGATCACCCAAGTCCATTAGTTTATTCTAGCAATTTGACTGAGTACTTTGTAGTGTCTTGCAGATGTTATGTTCTTTTTTTGTAAATGGAAAAACAGCCACCTACAGAAAGTAAGGCAGCATTCACTTAAGGAGTGGTGACAGAGACAGGGAGACAGGCCATTTATTTGCTGACTATAATCTATTTCCACTCCCGCTATTTCTGCTTAACACTTTTGAGAATCCTTCACTCATTGTAATATACTCTGTCTCAAGCTTTTAGGTCTGATTCAAAATTCATTTGCATATGGAGATTCTGTCACTATCCAGTTTTTAGAAGACTGATGGGTATCATAAAATAGGTTTGTATATGTAAATTATAGGGCAATTATTTCTCATCCCCATATCCAATAAAGCACAGAAATATTTGTGTTTTGAAATTGGATAAAACCACATGCTAAGAAAGTACAGCGTGAAGAAGAAAAAAAACTCAACTTGTACAGTATAGAAGGGGAAAAAAACACAGGGATAGCTGGAAAATCCATGTTCTATTTAAGTGCTTTTCTTTCTATAGTTAGAGAATACCTATAATTAATTTTATGACAATTATCAAGTAAAAGCTCTCTTGGACATCTGATGATATAAAGACAGAAAGACAGAGGCAAATCTATAGTCTTAAATAAAATGTTTGACTAGTGTATATTGATAAAATAAAATGTTCATGATTTTAGTTTATTTTTTGTTGAATTTATTAACAATCTTTATATATATTTATATATGTATGGCTTTGAGCAAAGACAAAAGAAATTCTCTAATCATCCCTGATCATACAGTTGTTGTGAGAATCAGCTATTCTACTATTTTCCCAGCAGCAGAAAGATCAATCTTTTCAGTAATACATTTCTTTCTGTACAGTTTAAAACTCCATACTTATGGGCTTAACTATGTACATAGAAAAGTGGTCACTTTTCAACTAGTAATGAACTTTTATGTTACAGGAATGTGAGTCAATTTTCTTCTTAACCTAAGTATATATATTCATACATATATATGTATATAATTTACCCTGTACCACTTTATTAGTTTAACATATAAACCTTAGGGTTCTTTTTTTTGTCCATTCTATTACAAAGTGAATAAAAACTTTATGGTTGCACTGAAAGACCATGCATTTCAATTTTGCTTATGTTTCTCAATAGTGCTCAAAATAAAAAACCAAACATTTATATATATAAAAATATTTCACTACCAAACCCATTAGTTCTATCAAATGTAAACCTTTAATAATTTAAAGGACCAATAATGATCTTAATAAATTGAAGTTAATTATCAGTATTTTAATAAAATAAAGGAGTTTTGTACTGATATGTAAATGGTCTTGCAGCTTCCCCATAGGTCCTAGGTAGACTGAACAATCCCTTTCTTACACCACTTCTGACACTCCATCATAGGTCACCAGCATGTTCATGATTACACATTGTCTAGCATTGTTGATTCCTTTCACACAAGCTAGAACTTGTTAGAAATTAAACATAACAACTCATTTTGGTATTATAAGTATTATATCCATAAAAGGCATAACAGGCAGCATGGATCCATTTTAGAGTTTTGCTTTTGTTTTCTGTCCTCAAGTCTGTCTGGAGGCCCTGCCCCATTTAGTGCATGATCTTTGTTAAATTCTTCTTAAATGCATCGCCAGTGTCAGAGATACGGAAGATCTCCACTTTAGGTCATTCTCTTAACTCGGGTTATTTACAGAAGTCTGTTATTGGGAATCTTCCAATTGTGTTCCAGTCATCCACCATATTCGAGGGGTGTGTTAGGCACAAATGATTTCTAAGGGACTTCTTTGAGAAGAAGCAGATGTTCACAGATCACGAACAGAGTTAAGGAAACATACAAACAACACAAAAACAAAACGATGCTCGCAGACATTGACTTTGACCTCCTGCTTAATGTCACCAGGTCTGTACTTTCTTCAGCACATCTAAAATAACAAAGCTCCTTTCTAAGGACTATGTTAGTCACCACATTCCTTAAGACTTACTAACCGTTTAGTTAACAATACACAAAGAGCAAGTGTATGTTCCCAAACAGATGATGCTATAGTGTATTTATTTTTTTAATTAACACCACAGTAAACTACCAACTACAGTGAAAGACACAGAACAAACTGGCAACTCCAAATCAAGCTGTAGTTTACAAATTGTCATTTAAATGATAAAGATAATAATAACATTAAATGAAAGTGAAAACCTCACTTCTAGACTTAAGTCAGAGATCCAAGTCAGCCTTACAGGAATTTTAAGATAGGCAATTAATGAATGGTTATACTTTTCTAGAAATGAGAAATACTGTAAGCTTTCCCCTACAATGACTGCTTTGAACCTACTTTTTTCCCCCAAAGCATGCAGGGCCTATTTTCAGATGCTTGATTATGGCAAGAAAGAAGAAAAGTAATGATTTTTGGTATAATACAAGCAATTTGTAGAACCAAGCATACAATTTTGCATAAAACACTGCAGGTTAAAAGAATATTGTAGGTTTCAAGCCATTGCATTACAGTTGAATAATTGTCACAATTAGGTTTTGTAAAATTTAAAACTCTAAGTTTTGAAGTGAAGCAGTAAAACTAAATTCTTAAACAATGACTTTTACCTTCATACAGCACAGAAGAACTATTTTTATTTGGGTTGAAACAGTTATTTACAGCTAACATTGATTGAGTCTTGGTAAAAGTCTGATAACGCTTGAAGAGAAATATCCCTTCAGCTTTCTAAAAGATCAATGAACATGTTTGAGGTTAGAGATAGTCACATCTCTATGACTACGGAGATCATAGCCAATGCTAGTCTCCTACCATGGCCAAGCATATGGTGTGTTCTTTAACCTAATTCAAAATTCAAAGCACCAAAATACAATTTAGATTTAGAAAATGGGATCTGCTATTTAATCCTCTGTAATTAATGATTAACAATTTAGATGCAGAGACACAGCTAATGAGAACAGTTTTGATTGGTGCTATTCAGCTCACTTGAGTTGCCTTTTTAAAATCAGAGTTTTGTTTCCACGGAATCCAAGAACTCTTCATAAAATAGAGAAATACATATATCAAAGGAATTAAGTAAAAGTAGGTTAAAAATAAATAATCTTACAACAACATTTGAAATCCTTTAATGATTTAAAGAAAGGAAGACATATAACACTGAATGCTAAACAAGTCTTTTGAACTTCTCTTGAGATTTTCAGATATAGATTTAATAGCATATTTATATATATATATATATTTTACATTTTGCATGTAGGCCAGAGCTGTCTAAAATATCTCTTCATAGTAGGCTAGAGGGATCTATCAGGAGATAGAATAAAATCAAATCTGAGAAGCGCCTCAGTTCGTTAGAGTATTTCTTTCTGCTTTGACAATCAGCAGGGATCATAAATTGGAAGCAAATCGTGGCTTTTCTGCCTCTGGGTCTGTAGTTAAGACTGAGGGCGCCTCCCTCGGATGAGCGGCTGCTGGTGGAGGGGGGGCCGGGGGGACTCCTCGGTTGGGGGGGATGGCTCCCGACGACATCTGTCGGAACAGGGTGACTCGTTGGGGGACGGTGCCCCTGCCCCCTGCCTGCAGGCCCGAGCCGTGGACCGTGGTCACGGGTTGAGGGATGGAGGCCAGGGACTCGCCCACAGTGGGATGCGGTCTGGAGATCAGGGTGGAGACCTCGTGGGGCAGCGAGGGCTGCGAGGCCGAGAGGGGCCTGACTTCTCGGGTCAGGCTGGTGTTGTGAAGCGCCTGCGTGCTCTTGTGCACTTCGTTTTTCGGTGTGGAGCTGCCGGGGGTCTGTGGAGGTTGGGGTGGCTGCTGGGGCTGCGGTGGCTGCTGAACCTGCTGCTGCTGAATGAGGGACAACTGGGAAGCCGTGGGGGAGGCATAGTGGAAAGTTCGGGTGGCTAGCGGGCTCTGTACAGGAGGGCTGCAGACAGCGGTGGTGTAGGAGCAGGGTGAGAGGATGGCTGACGGCTGGGGGGTCTGGGTGCTGGGGCTGGGGGAGTGCAGGTTGCTATGAGACAGACTGGTGGCTGTGTACACTGGCGGCGACTGTGTCCTCAGGCGAGAGGTCGGGGTAGTAGTTGAAGAGGTGGAATTCAGGGCTGTCATTTGAGGGTAATTGAGGGGAGGGATTGCCTGCACCATTTCCCTGTCGTGTTTCACAATCTGCTTCAGGATCTCGTTCTCCTGATTGTTGAAAACACCCGTGTTCAGATCCTTCTGGAACTTTTGCAGGAGAATTGAATTTTTCTTCCCTGTCAGCGAAAGGAAGATAGGCACTTAGAAAGTCTACAAATGACTGATGACAACTCCAAGCACCAGTGGCAACTGCAAACAGGACGATGGCAGTGTTTCATTGAAGAAGCTTAAAAGTTGAGCACTTACCTTTAGACACCAAATAGAAACGTGCCTCCTGCCTCTCATGCTTCCTGTATCTTTCTGGTAAGTCTTACCTTCCACAGGAGTCAAGTTGAAAAGTCTATAATATGGCAAAAGCCATCTTACTGAAGAAATGGAGAAATGAAGAAATAGCCTGAGGGCTACCCTGAGACAAAACAGGGCATTTGGAACAGGATGGGTCTGACAGCAAGATTTCAGTTTCAAGTTCCTTTTTCAAGCAAGGTCAATGGAAAACATACTATGTGACAAGCACTCTGCCCAAGGCTTTTGTTGTTCTCCAGTTGCCAAGTCCTGTCTGACTCTTTGTGACCCTGTGGAGTGCAGCACGCCAGGCTTCCCTGTCTTTAGGCAGATTTTTTTAAATTTAATCCTCAACTCTTTGAAGTAGGTGTGCTTATAATTCTACTTCACCTAAAAGGAGACTGGAACATAGAAAGGTTAAGACCAATGCCCAACAAAACATGGTTAATAAGTGACAGAGCTGGGCAAGGAAACCAGTAGATCTGACAACAGATTGTCTACAGACTATGAAGCAGCAGCATCTGTGTCATGTGAGTGTTTGCTGGAAATGAAGTCTCCTGGGTCTCACCCACTTGTTGCACCAGGTGCTGCCTTTTACTCTGATGTTTGGGGGACTATTACATGCATGTCTGAGAAAGAAAGGCCTTTGCTTTTGACCAGTGCCCTATACCAGTGATTCTCTGTTCTATCTGTGTATTTATCTCATTGCTGGAATGATAAGAGTTACTGATTTCCAGCTGCACCCTAACAACTAAATGAGAATAGCCAGACAAGGGTCCAGATTTTGGTATTTTATAATCAGATTTTGTCAGAGGATTCTTATGTGCAGCCAGATAGAGAACTTTTTCATAATCTTTCCTCTTCTGAGAGGTTGTTGTGAGGATCAAGGGGCACCGATGTATGGCAAGTGCTTAGCTCCTTCTAGAACCTCAATAAGCACTGTCTCTTCTTGCTATTGTCTTTGGTTTGCATTAATAAGACATTCTTTGGAAAAATAACAATTAGCATCAATTGTAGGGTGATGAAAAGGGGGAAAAATAGTGATTTTTTAAATGACATCAATAAAATAATACCTTTGTAAATATGGTAACTGAAAAGTAAATCAATTTGCCATATCACTAAATAAAGTATCACATCTAAACTAACAAGGAATATATTTGAATAGAAATGTGGTTATATTTTACTTGGCTGCTGGGAAAGGCAGTCATTTAAAATGACTGTCAATATGAACAGTTGCTTCTCTTTTTACAGAATTGTCCTAATTTCCCAAAGAACAAAGACTTCTATATTAGTAGAAAATATAAATTCTTACTTAGCATATTCCCTTTATCTACAGTAGATGCATTTATAAGCAATGACCCCAAAACTGAGAAGGATACTTTTTTGTGGTCATGTGAATAGTCAACATTTCATAATCTGAGTATCTGGGCCCTTGTGGAAAAATAGTATAACTTTTAATGCACTGTTGGAATTTTGTGAAGATTAAAAATGCAAATACTGCTGCTCACTTGCAATTTTATTGCCTGTATTATGGAATGAAAATAATTTCATGCAAATTTTTCTTATAAAAATTAATTGTAGTAAATTATATGAGAGAGATGCTCTATCAGAGTAACAGAAAGTCTCTGTTGAGATACCTTGATTTTGATGCTTTTCAAAATATGGCTAGTTGGCTTAGGAAAAAACTTGTATGTTCAGAAATTAGTCTCTGGTTCTACCATGAACACTCACGTACCACAAAGAGGGAAGTTATTTTCAAATTAAGTAAAGATGCTTTCAGGAATACTCATGTCTTTCATGGGCACTGTCTCCTGGACACTCCGTCCTGTTACAGCCTCTAAGTTATCAATAAGGTTTTTAATATGTGTGTTGTGTCTAGTGTGCATGTGTGCTCAGTCATGTCTGACTCCTTCCAACCCCATGGACTGTAGCCCTCCTGGCTCCTCTGTCCATGGGACTTCCCTGACAAGAATACTGGAGTGGGTTGCCATTTCCTTCTCCTGGGGATCTTCCTGACCCAGGGATTGAATCCACATCTCTTGTGTCTCCTGAATTGGCGGGTGGATTCTATTACTCATTATTATTGTACCACCTGGGAAGCCTTCTTGTGTCCATAATGGTAATGTCCAAATACTACCTTTACTTCTCCTAACCAAATTTCAGATCCTTATGCAGTCTTCTGTCCTACTAATATAGAGGAAAAGAAAGATGTAAAGTGCAGAAGAAAAGCTAACATAACTGTAACATCAATCAAAAGTCCTTACCTTTCATAAGAATGAAGCAGTTGAAGTACCTCTTTGTTTACTTTTCAGTGATCCCAACCCCATCTCCTTTGAGTTCATTGATTCCTTCATCCCTCCCTAACTCTCTTCAACAATATTCATTGTGTACTAGGTACTGTGAATGTAATAGTGAATTAGACATGATCTCTTCATTCATAAAGCTTAGCATCTCTAGAGCAATTTAAATAATAAAAGCTGTACTGTGATGGAGGAACATCCCAGGGGTATGGGAGAACATATCCAGGGTGCTCATACTATTAAGGAGGAGTGGAAGGTCATAGGCTTCTACAGGGAAATGATGTTTAAATTGAAATATGAAGGCTAGTAGAGTTAAGCTGGGAAAGGGAGCAGAGAAGGGTCTGGTGGGGGAGGAGAATTTGGGTGTGGAAAATGAATGCATACCACCTTCTGACGTCAGAATGTTCCAGCATATCTTGGGAAGTTAACAGCAAGCCAATCTGATCTAATTTTACAATGGCAATTATTCAAATGTTTAAACTAGTGTAACTAGTAAGGCCTTATATATCAATATTTTAATTTGAGAGCAGAAAAGATTTTAAAATAAGTTGATGTTTGCAAAATAAAGCATCTATGTGGGCATTTCTATTAAGGCTTTTTCTGCTTGAGTCTGTATTACAAACATTAAAGTTTCTACTGTGACCAGTAAAATGCACAATTCTTTTCAGTTCTTAATATAAGAATAAATGTAAGGTTGATCCTTAAAATTAAAAAAAAAACTTGTGATAAAATATAGTTTGTAATGTAGACTCATACTATTGTATTTTTAGTTCTATTTTAATGCCATCTAGAATTTGTAATCATTGTTTTTACCTTTTGGTATCACTGAGGAAATCAGACTGTGAAGCTAGTAAAAACAGAGATGAATAAACAAACCTAGAATACTTAGAAGAGAAAGTTAGTGCCCGTCAGATCTTTCTAGAAATATGGCTACAGCTAATTGCTGTTTCTATGCTAGTTAATAAGCAATCTGTAAACTAGCATTTGGGACTTATGACTGCAAATATATACTCAATCACTAGATTAAAAGTGAATTCTAAGTAAAGAAGAAAATAAACAGTACCTATCCTATCTAATCGGTCAATGGCAACCGTCTCAAAGGCTCTTCTCATCATTGGATATTCCTCCAGGACCTCATTGAAATTGTCCACAGAAAGCGAGTAAAGACGACAATATGTATCAGCTCGCACACTGGCGGTGCGCCGTCCCTTGGTCAGCAAGCAAATCTCTATAAAACGAAAGAAGAAAGATATGTTAGGTAATTTTCTTGAAAAAAAAGGTTTCATGGTTTGAGAAACCAATGATTAGCCACATTTTATATTTTATCAGAAAATCCCTTTTGATAATTAAAAGTACCCAATTGATAATACTTAATCTTAAAATATTCTTTTTTTTAAACAATTGAGAAAAGCTGAAACAAATTTATCTCCCCCAGCTGTCATTTCAATTCCCCTCAAATAACAAAAAGTTGCAGAAAAAAGAATAATAAATATAAAATGGAGTTGAAAACAGGAAGAGACCATGCTCAGATAAAAGTTTTTTATGAATTTTGGAAGGCAGAGAGGAGATGGTATCTTATAGACAGAAACCAAGTGCTCAAAGTGTTAGCTGCTCAGTCGTGTCTGACCCTTTGCAACCCCATGGACTGTAGCCCTCCAGGCTCCTCTGTCTATGGAATTCTCCAGGCAAGAATACTTGAGTGGGTTGCCATTCCCTTCTCCAGGGGATCTTCCCAACCCAGGGTTTGAACCTGGGTCTCCTACATTGCAGGCAGATTCTTTACCATCTGAGCCACCAGGGAAGTGAGCATCAAATCATTGGCTTAGAAAGTCCTATGATCAAGCAAAGTTGGATCACAGGGTCAGATGTATGCATTATAGGAATGCTTTAAGTAGTTCATATATTCCAAATAAGATCAGTATAAAAATTACGTTCCAAATGCATAGAAGAATTTTTCATTTATGTAATTTCTAAGGAATATCCTTTGTTGAAATTTTGATTCCCAATATATGGTAAGCAAATATTTGCAAATTTGGGTTTTCATATTAGGTAAAATCAATGATAAAAGTGATGATTTTCTATTTCATTTTCCAAAATTTATTTATTAAAATCCAGTAGATTTTACTTCTCTAAAAAATTTAAAGTAATAGAAAAACATTGCTTCAAAATAACGTATTAGAAAAAAAAGGAATGGAAGTATTTCTGAAATACACACTCCCAACAAAGGAAAATATAGCAAAATCATTATTGCAAAGGGCCTAAATTCACACTCCTCTGAACTTATTTAAAGAATTTCAGTTCATGTTGATAAACATCATAAGTAAATTATGTGGTAGGCATTATGTCCTTGATGTTAGAATTGGAAGCATTAATCAAACAATATCTTCTTTTGTGTTAATTATATGCTGGTAATAAAAAGAAAAAATTCATTTTAGTTAAGAATTCATTTAAACTCAATCTGGTAAGAATAATAATATGCAGGCACTGTGGGAGTACTAAAGATGTGCATCTGAACCAATCTGGCAATTGAAAAGATTTTAGGAAATGCCACCTAAGCCACCAGTTGCACTGTTCTTGTTCATACTGGTAGATGTTTCAAATTTAATAAACAATATTGTGGTGTGGCCAAGGTGGCAAAAGAGGAAGTCACTGAAGTCACCTCCTCCTTCAGGCACACCAAAATTACAACTGCTTACAGAGCAATTATTGATGTGAATGACCGGAAGACCAGCAGGAAAGATCTTCTACAACTAAAGATATAAAGAAGGAATTAGAGCAAGATGGGTAGAAGAGGCAGACACGCTGTACAGTTAAGTCCCATAACCCTGGGTAAATGACCCACAAACACGATAATCAAAATGGCAGAGATTCTTTTAAGGAGAGGGGAGCCTGAACCTGATGATAAGCTCCGTAGCCTGTGAGTCCTGAAATAGATCCCCGGAAAGTCTAGCTTTTTTAAGGCCAGTGGAACTTACATTCTGGAGAGTGGGGGTGCTGTGGGAAACAGACTCTACTCTTTAAGAGTATCTGCAAAACCTCATACCCACCAACATTCAAAAAGCAGTAATTTGAAGGATCCGGGGTCAAACCTACTAGCTCATCTTGTAGAGTCTCCTGGATTGGCAGGAGGCAAGTGGGACATACCCTGAGTACACAGATACTGGTGGCATCCATTTTTGAGAGCTCATTATACCCTAAGGTCACTGGTGCTGGCAAGCACCACTTTGGAATCCTCCTTCTATCTTATTAACACTAGAACCCAGCCCCATCCACTAACTGGTCAGCACTAACCCTGGGACTCTCTGGGCCATGCAGCCAGCCATTCTGGGATCACTCAAACCTAGACAAAGCAGCAGCCAGCAACCTCTACAGTAGCAGGAGTCAAAGGTACATTAGATGATACAGAGGCCTGAATCAGCAAACTGGAAAAAAGAGTAGTAAAAAATCACCCAGTCTGAACAGAAAAAAAAAGAAAAAAAAAAGTTTTTTTTTTAAAAGTATAGTTTAAAAGAACTTTGGGACATCATTAAGCTTATTAACATTTGAATTATTAGAATCCTAGAAGGAAAAGAGAGGAAAAGGGGGCAGAGAACACATTTGAAGAAATAATAGCTGAAAAATTCCCTAACTTGGGAAAGGAAATAGACAGTCCAGGTCCAGGAAGCACAGAGAGTCCCAGGGATGATCAACCCAAGGGGGACCACCCTAAGACACATTATAATTAAAAAGGCAAAAATTAAAGATACAGAGAGAAGATTAAAAGCAGCAAACTAAAAGCAACTACTTACACACAAGGGAACTCCCATAAGATCATTAGATGAGTTTTTAGCAAAACCTTTGCAGGGCAGAAGGGAGTGACACATATATTTAAAGTGATGAAAGTAAGAAACCTACAACCAAGAATACTCCACCCAGCAAAGCTATCATTCAAATTAGAAAGAGAAATAGATATTTCTACAAACAAGAAAAAGCTGAAAGAGTTCAGCACCACAAACCAGTTTTACAAGAAATGTTAAAGGGACTTCTCTAAGTGAAAAAGAAAAGGACAGAAAGATAAATATGAAAGCTATGAAAGAAAAAAATCTCATTCATAAAGGCAAATATACAATAAAGATAGTAGATCAACCAAACATAAATCTAGTAGAAATGTTAAAAGAATTGTGCATTTAGAAATAACATAGTGTTGTAAGTTTATTGTACTTCAATTATTAAAAAAATATGTAGACATGGAAGAAATGCTTCAACATGCTAATGGTAGTTATTTCTGGAGGATGGGGTTTCTAGGTGATTGTTCTTTTTTACGCCATGCTTTTATGTAGTTCTATGTGTCTGCAATGAACATTCCTTACTTGTAAAATTAGAAAGAAGTAAATGTGATTAAAATTGAAAAAAAGAATATTGTGAACTGTTCACAATTGTGTGCATGTTTGTGTGTGTGTACCTTTGGTGTGTGTAGGAAGACAGATCTCTACTGGTCAATGTTTAAGTGTAAAGTATATTATTATATCATTGAATCTAGGCTTTTCTAATCTAAAAAATGTAATAAAAGTATTTTAAACCCTATCTTAAAATTAAATTCCTGTGTCACTATAGTGCTAGTGTTATATACAACTTAGTATTGCTAAATTATGTCAAACAAACTGATTAGAAATATTTTTATTGCCATGTGTTGCTTTCCAATCTGTATTGTCATATGGAATGATTATAAGCCTCATGGAAAATGACTCAATGACACATAACAAAGACCTTAAAGTGTATCCATGCTTTAACCAGAAATTTCACTTGACAATCTAGCCTAAGGAAATAATCTGTAATCAGAACACTGATATGGTGATATACACTATGCATTTATGAATGCATATGAAAATATGGAATTGCCTTAAATAAATCAAGAATCAGAATCAACAATGTAGTAGTTATTAAAAGTAAAGCAAGTCTTAGTTAATAATTGAATGGTCATGAAAGCTGAAGTGAGAAAATTAGGATACAACTTTGTAATTATAGCATGATAAAAATGATCACATACAGTGTGAGTAATAAAATCTACCAATGACAATAAAATCTTCCAATATGCACTGCTCTCGTTGGAAAGTATTCTTTTATGTATATATACTGTTTATATTTTTTCTTTTTTTGACTTTCCTTTATCTAAATTGGTTCTTTTTAATTTATTTTTTTATTGAAGGATAATTGCTTTACAGAATTTTGTTGTTTTCTGTCAAATCTCAACATGAATCAGCCATAGGTATACATATATCCCCTCCCTTTTGAAACTCCCTCCCATCTCCCTCCCCATCCCACCCTTCTAGGTTGAAATAACTTTTATTTTTTAAATGTTATTTATAAATTAATATCAAAGTGCACAGAACAGAAAAAGAAAACAAGATAGGAAGGAATAGAAACAAACCTAATAATGGTGAATTACTAGTGTGGAGATTTCCTCATTTTTACCTTTCATTATTTTTAATGTATTTTTATTTTGGCACTTACATTTTTAATTTACAAATGCTTTTCATTTTCCTGTGTTTGTGGCTTTTTCATTATATCTTCCTCTTTTGTTGGGGATGTAATATCATCTATCTTCTGGTAGTTGTTAAGAGTTCTAGTTTTGAATGATGGATATATGCTACAATATTGATGAACCTCAGAATATTTCACAAACATAATGAAAAAAGCAAGACATGACAGTCCACATAGTGCATGCTACCACTGATATAAATAGCAAATCTATTCGGATATATAACAGATTAATCCTGGAGAAGGAAAGGTCAATTCACTCCAGTATTCTTGTCTAGAGAATTCCACGGACAGAGGAGCCTGGAGGGCTACAGTACATGGGGTCGCAAGAGTCCGATAGGACTTAAGCGACTAAATCAACAGATTAATGGTTGCTTGAGGAAGTGGGTGGAAAAGGAGATTAACAGTAAGTGGAAAGGAAGAACCTTATGGGGATGATAAAAACCTGAACCTGTTTGGTTTGCAGTGTTGGCTTCATACTTTGGGAAATTTATAAAAAGATTGAATTGTTTAAGTGACTGAATTATATATGTAAAACAGGCTGCAATAACAATGTAAAAGAAAAAAATTCAAGAAGTTTTAAAATATATTTTATTATATTATATTATATTTAATTTCTGTTCTGTTTTCTGAATTCTTTCTTCTTACTCTAGAATCATTATTTCTGTCTCTGTGTTTAGATTTTCCCCTTGTAATATATTGAATGTTTTTTTCAAGGAACCTATTGATGTCCATTTCTACTTGAGGATGAAAACTCCAGTGATGTGGCAGAATAGGTGAATTTGGAGTTTTTCTTTAACGGTGAAGTTTATTCTCATATTTCCCTAAATGTGAGAATGAGGAAGGCTGTACTCCAAGGTTACCCATATCTCACTTACTTGTTCTAGTTCTCTGTTTTGTACAATTGCTTTAGAGAAGAACCACTGGCTTTTTTCTCCCCTCAGGAAAAGAAATGCTTGGTTACAGGCTGTTCTGCAATGTGGAGGGAGGGACAGAGAGTCTATTGTAATGTACACAGACCTTCCATAAATCACTGTTGTGTCCTTCAATTTTCAGGTAGCCCTCTGACATCATACTCTTTCTTAGTAGCAGCTTTTCTAGTGTTCTGCCAGGAGCTTTGCTCTCTCTTTGGTCACAGCTCTGAGCTTATATATTCCAAGCTCCCTCTACTTTTCCTTCAAGTTTCATCAGTAACCACCAGCATAATTAGAAAAAAAAATGTCCTGAACATCAGAAATTTATTTCTCCATAGTTCTCGAGGCTGGAGGTCCTGAATCAGAGTGACTGTATGGCTGAGTTCTGGTGAGAGCGCTCTTCCTGGCTGGCAGATGGCCACGTTCATATTGTGTCCTCACATGGCAGAGATGCGGAGAGCACCCATCTTTTCCTTGATGAATATGCTCATCAATCCCATCAGGAAGATACCACGCCTATCACCTCAACAAATACTCAGTGTGCTCAGTCATGTCTGTCTCTTTGCGACCCCATGAACTACAGCCCACCAGGCTCCTCTCTCCATGGGATTTCCCACGCAAGAATACTGGAGTGGGTTGCCATTTCCTTTTCCAGGGGATTTTCCTGACCCAGGGATCAAAACTCGTGTCTCTGGAGTCTCCTGCAATGGCAGGCAGATTCTTTTCCACTGAACCACCTGAGAAGCCCCCTATCACCTCATCTAACTCTCATTATGTAAGTTTCCACTTCCAAATTCCATCTCATTGCAGGGTAGAGGCTCAACTTATTGAATTTGGATTTGGTTGGATGCATGGACACTGAGTTCGTAACATCATTTCTCTTGTCTTGAAATACAATTTACATCCTTATTGTTCTTAAAAAAAAAAAAAAAAACCCAAACCAGAAATCCAGCTTTATTGAGGTATAATTGATATGCAAAAAAACTGCACATATTTAATGCATACGGTGTGATGAGTTTGGACATCTACATGTACCTCTGAAAACTTCAGCATACCCTCTCACTTCCAAGTTTTCTCAATTGCATGTTACAGAATACCTGAATTACACTGGTTTACCAATAAAATATCTTAATTATATTACAAAGCAAAAATCTGGGAGTAGGCGGGGCTAGTGCTAAGTTAGCATCTCAGGGATGCCAACACACTGTGTAACATGACTTTGTTTTTTGGTTGACTTCTCACGATCACAAGCTGAAAGCAGCAGTTTACATCTTCACATAAACCGTGTCCGTACAGGGAAAGACTTCCTTCCCACATTTGTTTCTTTTAATTACTACTGTTAATTTGGTTTCTAGAAAGGGACATATAAAGACTTGGTAACATCTTAAGTAAGAAACGGATTTTTATTTACTTTTCTGTATGCTGAAAAATTATTTGAACACTTTTTACAATGAGTATATATTTCTGTATTTTGTATTTAAAAATACATATAAAGATTAGAAAAAATATAGCTACTCAATACTTATACTCATTTTGGAGATACAGTAAAAATAGTTTTACTTCAGCATAGATATAAATGTATTCATGATTTCTCTAAATTATTCTCTAATGATTGTTGGCCTCTATCATCTGGAGTTTTCATATAATGAATGTATAATATATGTAGTTAAATGAAGCAAAGGGACATGCATTATACGGTAAAGGTCCCCATTACTTACTGATGAATTAGTTAAACACTGCCTTTGGTAAGAAAAGAAATCTTAATGGAGGATGCTTTTTAAATAGAAATAAATACATGTGTTATGAGACCCTACCCTTTTTATGATGATGTTCAGTCTTTTTCCCTGATAGCTCAGTTGGTAAAGAATCTGCCTGCAATGCAGGAGACCCCAGTTTGATTCCTGGATCGGGAAGACCCCCTGGAGAAGGATAGGCTTCCCATTCCAGTATTCTTAAGCTTCCCTTGTGGCTCAGCTGGTAAAGAATCCACCTGCAATGTGGGAGACCTGGGTTTGATCCCTGCGTTGGGAAGACACCGGGAGAAGGGAAAGGGTACTCATTCCAGTATTCTGGCCTGGAGAACTTCATGGACTACAGTTCATGGGGGTCACAAAGAGTTGGACATGACTGAGTGACTTTCCCTTTTCAGTCTCTTTTAACCCTAAAAGCTCCTATATTGCTATCTCGGTAAAACTTCAGAGATGTCCAGCAAATCTTACTTCTTTAGTTCCATCAGTTCAGTTCAGCCTCTCAGTTGTGTCTGACTTTTTGCGACCCCATGAACCACAGCACACCAGGCCTCCCTATCCATCACCAAATCCCAGAGTTTACTCAAACTCATGTCCATTGAGTTGGTGATGCCATCCAACCGTCTCATCCTCTGTCAAACCCTTCTCCTCCCACCTTCAATCTTTCCCAGCATCAGGGTCTTTTCAAATGAGTCAGTTCTCCTCATCAGGTGGCCAAAGTATTGGATTTTAAGCTTCAGCATCAGTCCTTCCAATGAACACCCAGGACTGATTTCCTTTAGGATGGACTGGTTGGATCTCCTTGCAGTCCAAGGGATTCTCAAGAGTCTTCTCCAACACCACAGTTCAAAAGCATCAATTCTTCAGTGCTCAGATTTCTTTACAGTCCAACTCTCACATCCATACATGACCACTGGAAAAACCATAGCCTTGACTAGATGGACCTTTGTTGGCAAAGTAATATCTCTGCTTTTGAATATGCTATCTAGGTTGGTCATAACTTTCCTTCCAAGGAGCAAGCGTCTTTTAATTTCATGGCTGCAGTCACCATCTGCAGTGACAAAAATAAATTGTGTCACTGTTCCCTTTGTTTCCCCATCTATTTGCCATGAAGTGATGGGACCAGATGCTATGATCTTAGTTTTCTGAATGTTGAGTTTTAAGCCAACTTTTTTACTATCCTCTTTTACTTTCATCAAGAGGCTCTTAAGTTCTTCACTTTCTGCCATAAAGGTGGTGTCACCTGCATATCTGAGGTTGATATTTCTCCCAGCAATCTTGATTCCAGCTTGTGCTTCCTCCAGCCCAGCGTTTCTCATGATGTACTCTGCATATAAGTTAAATAAGCAGGGTGACAATATACAGTCTTGACATACTTCTTTCCTGATTTGGAACCAGTCTGTTGTTCAATGTCCAATTCTAACTGTTGCTTCTTGACCTGCATACACATTTCTCAGGAGGCAGGTCAGGTGGCCTGGTATTCCCATCTCTTTAAGAATTTTCCACAGTTTGTTGTGATCCACACAGTCAAAAGCTTTGGCATAGTCAATAAAGCAGAAATAGATGTTTTTCCAGAACTCTCTTGCTTTTTCGATGATCTAACAGATGTTGGCAATTTGATCTCTGGTTCCTCTTACTTCTTAATTAAATTTTATTGAAAATAAATGCAATTATGTAATTCTTTATCTTTTGTAAATTTTGAATCAAAAGTGATTTTTCAGTTTGGTCGATTTCTTGCCAACTCATGAAGCAGAGTGCTTTCTTGGTGATTATTTGCAGCAGTGAGGGTCACCTGCTGATTCAGCTATATGCATGTATGCTCAGTCATATTCATGTCCAACTCTTTGTGGACCCATGGACTGTAGCTAGCCAGGCTTCTCTGTCCATGAGATTTTCCAGGCAAGAATACAGGAGTGGGTTGTCATTTTCTCTGACAGGGATCTTCCTGACCCAGGTTTTGAGCCTGCATCTCCCACACTGCAAGTGGATTCTTTACCACGGAGATACCAGGGAAGCCCCAATTCAGCTATATACATGCATTCGATTTCCTAGGTTATTAGAGGTTTTTTTTTGGGGGGGATGTAGAATGAAGAGTATTGGCCTGGGAATTAGAAGTCCTGTGTTACTCTCTTAAATTGACTGATCTTGGGTGTGAAGATTTGAACAAATACTTATATTCTCTGGACCTTCATCTATTCATCTGTAAAATGTAAAATTCAGTTGCATCTCTATAGTTAAATCAACATTTAATCTATAATTTCAGACTTCAGTCATATTTTCTATCTAAAGTTCCATTGGTTTTTATATCTTTAGTTCCTCCATGGCATCTGTTAGGTGCTTAATGTTTGCTGAATTGAATCACTGAACCAACATGCAACATATTCTACAAAATGGATTTCAATCACCCATGGAAAAACTAAGGGCTAAAGATAGATTTATACTAGCAAAGTCCTTTCAGAAGTTATCTAATGAACTGTGTTCATTCCCAGCACAAAACTCCTTTGCCATTCTCTCTCAGCATCACAATAATTTCTTAGTGAGAAACAGAACAAATTAGAGTATATTCATGAGGTATATTCTAGAAATAGTCACTGGTTAGTGTGAGAGAAGAAAAAAAAAAAAAACAATTTAAATAGTGCTCTTTGTGTTTAATGCCTCCAGACACTTTGTTTCATGAACTGAAATAAACAATGCCACACATTTAGCAATGAGAAAAATTAAACTTGATTCTAAAAGTCTTAGATTGCATGAATTGAATTTCCAGATTCCATATGAATGGAGTAGGTTTTTTTTTTTTGTAAATTAATTTTCTCTTGATTTTAAGTTATTTTGGGTATCCACTTATTAAATGAAGAGAATCCTGTGTAGACCCTTTGGCACTGAGCTACCAGGTAAACAACATGATATATCTTTGGGGTTTTTGTGCAATGTGTATAATGGAGAGAGTATCTAGAAGGTTTGATAATGTTTTCTTCAATGTAGATATGTTCCTACTCACCAAGTAGAAAATTAACTTGCTTATGTGCTCAGATTATTGTACAAGGAAAATAAAATAAAACAAAATGGAATTAAAAAATGAAATAAAATTGAACTCCAAAATAATAAGCAGAGTGTGGCTTACAGATGTAACCTTTTAAAACAGATTCTTCTAGCATATTTTCTAGATCCTGTTGCTTGATTCAACCTTTCTGCTTATTTTCCTTGTTTGTTTACTCTCTGAGTACTCAACTAGGATTTTCCTAGAGGTGTAATCACTGCTTTTAAAATTTCAGTGCAAATTTACTTGGAAATACACCCTTTCATCAGGATCCCAATTTCTAAATGATAATTAAGTGCACAAGTAATGGAAACTTGGAATATTAATTTTAATTCTGCATGATTCTCCTGTTTTTCTTTACAAAATAAGTTATTTTATTTACAGGTTAAGTTATTTCACTTATCTAAGAAAATAACTGGGGCTTCCCTGGTGGCTCAGTTGGTAATGAATCCGTCTGCAATGCAGGAGACCTGGGTTCAATCCCTGGGTTGGGAAGATCCCCTGGAGGAGGGTAAGGCAACCCACTCCAATATTCCTGCCTGGAGAATCCCCATGGACAGAGAAGCCTGGCAGGCTACAGTCCATGGGGTCGCAAAGAATCAGACACAACAGCAACTAAGTACAGCAAGAGGGAAACAGAGTAATGCATCCCATTACAGGAGTATTAGAAATCTCTGTTTCCAATTTCAGTATCATAAGACGTGTGCCCAAGGAGATTAAATTTGGCCTCCCACACTACACACACACACACACACACACACACATGCCTGCTAAGTCACTTCAGTCCTGTCCAACTCTTTGCGACCCTATGAACTATAGCCCACCAGACTTCTCTGTCCATGGAGTTCTCCAGGCAAGAAGACTGGAGTGGGCTGCCATGCCCTCCTCCAGGGGATCTTCCTGACCCAGCGATTGAACTCATGTCTCTTATGTCTCCTATATTGTCAGGTGAGTTCTTTACCACTTGTGCCACCTGGGAAGCCCATATATATATATATATATATGTGTGTGTGTGTGTGTGTGTTATTCACTCAGTCGTGTCTGACTCTTTGCAACCCCATGGACTATAGCCCGCCAAGCTCCTCTGTCCATGGGATTCTCCAGGCAAGAATACTGGAGTGGGTTGCCATTCCCTTCTCCAGGGGATTGTCTCAACCCAGAGATTGAAACTGGGTCTCCTGAATTGCAGGCAGATTCTTTACCATCTGAGCCATATACCACATATATACATATGTATACTTTTAATGAGCTTCCCTGGTGGCTTAGACGGTAAAGAATCCACCTGCAATGCAGGAGACCTAGATTCAATCCCTGGGCTGGGAAGATCCCCTGGAGGAGGGCAAGGCAACCTACTCCAGTATTCTTGCCTGGAGAATCCTCATGGACAGAGGAGTCTGGTGGGTATAGTCCATGGGGTCACAAAGAGTCGGACATTACTAAGTGACTAAGCACAGCACAGCACACCTACTTTCAATAATCTTTAGGGTATATATCAACCACCCAGTGCTATTTTTGCACACATTAGTTAATCCTGATTATAAACATTTCAGTCCACCTGACATTACTATCACCTATATAAACAGTCATTTTATAAGGTAAGTCACGGCCTCAAATATTTTGCAATTCAGCACTATTTCTCTGATCTCTAAAACAGAACTTGACATCACTGTAAATAGAGTTAGTCAGGAACTCATGACGGAAATTTCTAAGTCAATGAAAATTTTTAACCTGAGTTTCTAGAATTTATGGGAAAATTTGTACTTGGTTGATTATATTCAGTTCAGTTCAGTCACTCAGTTGTGTCCGACTCTTTGCAACACCATGAATCGCAGCACGCCAGGCCTCCCTGTCCATCACCAACTCCCGGAGTTCACTCAGACTCACGTCCATCGAGTCAGTGATGCCATCCAGCCATCTCATCTTCTGTCGTCCCCTTCTCTTCCTGCCCCCAATCCCTCCCAGCATCAGAGTCTTTTCCAATGAGTCAACTCTTTGCATGAGGTGGCCAAAGTACTGGAGTTTCAGCTTTAGCATCATTCCTTCCAAAGAACACCCAGGGCTGATCTCCTTCAGAATGGACTGGTTGGATCTCCTTGCAGTCCAAAGGACTCGCAAGAGTCTTCTCCAACACCACAGTTCAAAAGCATCCATTCTTCGGCGCTCAGCCTTATTCACAGTCCAACTCTCACATCCATACATGACCACAGGAAAATATCAACCTTATATTAACCTTTTATTAACCTAAGCAGAATTGCTTCCTTCTTTTGCACCCAATATGAGGAAATAAAAGTAATTCTGTTGTGTCTTAAAATACTAAGTTCCTAGAAATTACTTGGGTTTCTAATCCAGTGTCTCATAATAATGCGTGAGAGGAAATATCACTTCTTTGTTTTCTATATGTATTTATAATCTCTCCATATTCATATTAGTGAATTAGTAAATTGTCATAGGATATGGTAACATCTGGCATAAATAAATTTGTATATCAAGCATGGTGATAGAAGTACTTTAAGTGTCAAATGGATCTGAAAATAAGGAGCTAAAGAAATTCAAAATAGGATAAAACATGGGGGTTCAATCCCTGGGGTGGGAAGATCCTCTAGAGAAAATGCAATATTTTTGCCTGGGAAATTCTGGGACAGAGGAGCCTGGAGGGCTACAGTCTATGGGGTCACAAAGAACCAGACAAGACTGAGCATGCATGCATGTGAAAACATAAAATAGATGTAAAATTTGTGGTATTTAATGTATTTTGAAAATTTTCACTTTTTATAATTTTCTGAAACAGATTAGATATAATGTATTTTGATATACAGATTGTATTATATTATATGTAGATAGATTTTACAGCATGATAAATATCCTAAGAAACCAAATACCTAATTTTGCTTTATTTCTAAAGATCTGATTATTTCAATCCTGGAGACACAGTCATCCTTGCAGTTATTAGTGTTCTCTACTGCTGCTTATTCTGTTATTTAGTCATTTAAAGTTATTGCTTTCTAATATGAGCTCTCCCCATATGTTTGGTTAATTTATTTCTTTTAAAAACCAGGATTAGGTTGATCGCTTGGGGCTGTGAGTATTGACTCTAGCAGTGACACCTCAGGCAAGTTATGCATTTTGGCAAAATTGTTACGAGGTTTACCTAAAGCAATGTCCATATAGTGCCTGGTGCAAGCTTCGTACAGTATGGACCCTCTCACAACATGAGTTCCCTTCCCTTTTCCTTTATGTTGCTTTTCCTATCACTGAATTTTTTCCTGTGATTTTGTCTCTAAGTGCTAGAACCAGGAAAAAGTGATGTTTCATATATTCAATAACCCTCTAAATTGGTGAAAGATAATGACCATCTCCCACACCCACCAAACTGTTTATGAAGCAATTTGTTCATAATCTAACCATCCCATTTCTTTAGACTTGTCTCAAATAAGATGGCTTCATACTGATGGATATCTTTTTCTTAATTACCCAGGGAGAATTCACCTTTGTGTCTCCACACAGTTTTGATCCTGTTACAACATAGCTTCTACAGCACATTATTGCCCTTATCTGTTTATGTGATATTTCTCAATGCTTAACTATGAGGTATTTTAAGAAAAGTACACCAATCTAATTTGCAATGTCAAGCCCTTACCATACAGTATCACACAATAGTCTAAGTGATGCAATATAACCTGGTTCACGAAATGAGAATGAGTCAATTGATAAGGAGCAGAAAGACTTAGACCAGGTTGGAAGCATTCTTCATAAAACAAAGTACTCACATTTGAACACAACAGCCCAAAAAACTAGACCTTTTTCAGGAGTGTTGATGCTATTCACCAGATGCTACATTGTTCTTCTCTTTTATCTGGTTCCTAATGATCTCAAATATTTTAGAACACTATTGTTTTATTCTGTTGGATATGTGGAAGTTTCTATTAAGGTTTATAGTTTTCACTCCTTAACCCCTCTCCCCTTCCCCTTCCTTAGGATCAGTTCAGTTGAGTTGCTCAGTCGTGTCCGACTCTTTGCGACCCCATGTACCGCAAAACACCAGGCCTCCCTGTCCATCACCAACTCCCAGAGTTTACTCAAACTCATGTCCAAGGAGTCGGTGATGCCATCCAACCATCTCATCCTCTGTCGTCCCCTTCTCCTCCCACCATCAATCTTTCCCAGCATCAAGGTCTTTTCAAAAGAGTAAGTTCTTCGCTTCAGGTGGTCAAAGTATTGAAAGGGTCAAAGTATTTCAGCTTCAGCATCAGTCCTTCCAATGAATATTCAGGACTGATTTCCTTTAGGATGGACTGGTTGGATCTCCTTGCAGTCCAAGGGACTCTCAAGAGTCTTCTCCAACACCACAGTTCAAAAGCATCAATTCTTCAGCACTCAGATTTCTTTACAGTCCAACTCTCACATCCATATTTAACTGCTGGAAAAACCATAGCCTTGACTAGATGGACCTTTGTTGGCAAAGTAATGTCTCTTCTTTTTAATATGGAGTCTAGGTTGGTCATAACTTTTCTCCCAAGGACTAAGTGTCATTTAATTTCATGGCTGCAATCACCATCTGCAGTGATTTTGGAGCCCAGAAAAATAAAGTCTCTCACTGTTTTCACTGTTTCCTCATCTATTTCCCATGAAATGATGGGACCAGATGCCATGATCTTAGTTTTCTGAATGTTGAGCTTTAAGCCAACTTTTTCACTCTCCTTTTTCACTTTCATCAAGAGGCTCTTTAGTTCTTCTCTTTCTGTCACAAGGTTAGTGTCATCTGCATATCTGAGGCTATTGATATTTCTCCCGGCAATCTTGATTCCAGCTTGTGCTTCATCCAGCCCAGCATGTCTCATGATGTACTCTGCATATAAGTTAAATAAGTTAAATAAGCAGGGTGACAATATATAGCCTCGATGCACTCCTTTCACAATTTGGAACCAGTCTGTTGTTCCATGTCTAGTTCTCACTGTTGCTTCCTGACCTGCATACAGATTTCTCAAGAGGCAGGTCAGGTGGTCTGGTATTCCCATCTCTTTCAGAATTTTCCAGTTTGTTGTGATCCACGCAGTGAAAAGCTTTGGTGTAGTAAATCAAGCAGAAATAGATGTTTTTCTGGAACTCTCTTGCTTTTTTGATGATCCTACAGATGCTGGCAATTTGATCTCTGGTTCCTCTGCCTTTTCCAAAACCAGCTTGAACTTCTCGAAGTTCACGGTTCACATACTGTTGAAGCCTGGCTAGGAGAATTTGGAGCATTACTTTACTAACCTGTGAGATGAGTGCAATAGTGCGATAGTTTGAGCATTCTTTGGCATTGCCTTTCTTTGGGTTTTCCCTACTGTTTTGAATTTAAGTCTGAAAATGGCAATAAGGAGTTCATGATCTGAGCCACAGTCAGCTCCTGGTCTTGTTTTTGCTGACTCTATAGAGCTTCTCCATCTTTGGCACAAAGAATATTATCAATCTGATTTTTGTATTGCCCATCTTGTGATGTCCATGTGTAGAGTCTTCTCTTTTGTTGTTGGAAGAGGGTGTTTGCTATGACCAGTGCATTCTCTTGGCAAAATTCTATTAGCCTTTGTCCTGCTTCGTTCTGTATTCCAAGGCCAAATTTGCCCGTTACTCCAGGTGTTTCTTGGCTTACTACTTTTGCATTCCAGTCCCCTATAATGAAAAGGACATCTTTTTTGGGTTTTAGTTCTAGAAGGTCATGTAGGTCTTCATAGAACCATTCAACTTCATCTTCTTCAGCATTACTGGCCGGGGCATAGACTTGGATTACCTAAGGATATCTGTCTTTTCAGTGTGACTTCTTCAATCGCCTAATGTCTGCATAATTTCAGCTCTACATGATACTATTTATAAACTGATATATACTATACATTTATACCACTTGTCACTGGCAAGTTAGGATACTTTATGAAGTACTGCAATGATTTTCAGAATATCTACTGGGTAGATAAGAAACCATCACTGGTATTCCCATGGTTGATCACATGATATACAGAAGATTAAAAAGGATGTGTTTTGTGATTGGAACAAAAATCACATAAAAATATCAAAGCTAAGAAGAATAAGGCCACAGTTTTCCTGCTCATATCCTTCTTTAAAAATCTACCAGACTGCTCCAAATCTTTCCTTTTGATTTTAAATCTACTAGCACTCAACTCTTTAAAAGTTAATCAAACACTTTGAATTATAAATGCCTTTAAAAAGCAGCCAGCTTTTTAAAAATTCATCAAATGATTTCTGCTCTTAGATACCTCAATTGTATTTTTTGAAGTAATATCTTGACAGCTTTGTTTTCCTATGTGGTTTAACACAAAATGGAAAAAAAAAGTACAGCAGAAATAATAGTCTAAATAGAAAATATATTCACTATAAATTATGAGGTGAGTCTACTAAAGCAAAAAATTGCTTTTCCCCCAAATTTTCCCCTGGTTCTCTGTCTTCCTCTCCTTTTCACACAACACACATATACATGTGGATGATAAAAAAGAGATTTAAATACACATTTTCCTGGCTTATTGAATGTAAAAATCAAAGATCACTGATTCAGAATGAATTCTTTAGTGTCAATGTTTCCAACTGATTCAGACTGGATTCTTTAGTGCAATATTTTCCACATTTTAATATGCATAAAAATCACTTTATGCATGCTAGTGTCTTGCTAAAAAGCATATTAAGATATAATATGTCTAGAGTGGGGCCATAGAGCACATTTCTAAAATGTCTTAGGTAATGGCAATAATGGACTTTTTTGGGAAATTAATTCTTCTAGCAGTCAGATTTGCATACAAAATAGGGTTTTTTTTTTGTTGTTTGTTTGTTTTAAGATAAGTTGGGAAAAGGTGGCAAAAAGAAAAGGAATTTCAGGGATAGAATAAATTCAGGTCACTAAATGAGTTTCTCGTACCAGCACATTGGTGGAAACTGTGGGAACTACAAAAGAAATGAAAGACACTGATCCTGACTCAAAACTTTTATAATTAATTAGATATTCAAGTACAGTATGTAACAACAACTTGAGAAAAATCCCAAAGCTAAATCATCTGCTGGTTTATAAAAATCTAAAAAGTTCAGTTTGTACAGCTTTGGTGGCATTGAAGGTCTTAGGTAGGCTCCAAAAGAAGTACAGGAATTATAGTGCTTAGGCCATGAGGATGGAGAGGACAGGAAAAAGGGAGTGGGAGGGGAAACAAAGGACATTGGAATGAAATAATCATGAGAACAGGTTCAGAGAAGAATTTATAAGGAGATTTTCATGGAGTTGAAAAGATAGCAGTTTTACAGGATTATAGGGTTTTGATTGGGCATAGAGAATATTCCTCCTTAGATAAGAAGTTTGGTTTTGATCCACAGTAGGATTGCAATGCTTTTAAGGAAGAAATTTGTTTATAAAATGTTGTCTTGGAAAAGGAGATTATATAGAATAGTATGGAGAGCACTAACTCTCTAGATATCATGCCAAATTTTGGGAAGGCATTCAACCCCTTTTTCTCTTGAAGGCAAATTTATTCTTTCAAATTTTCTGGTTTATGACACAAGGATATTGATTTAGGGTTTTCTTATAAAATGAACTAAGAAGGAGATTCCTACCAGTTAAAATAAAGAGTTGAAAAGAAGTTTTGACAATAATCAGGGGTATGAGATGATGGGATTTCACATGAAATAAAGCTATAGCACCAAGAAATGATCTCTTCTGAGAAGCCGTGTGAAATGAAGTTTCAAACGAATTTGAAAGGTGATGATGCACCCACGATTTTGAATGTAGATGTAAAGGAAAATCACAGAAGGGTAACTGTCCTCTAAGTGAATGTAAGATGAAGTTTGTTTGGGAAAAAAAAAGTCAAGCAAAACTTTGGCATCCAGAGAAACCTTTCTGACATTAAACCTACTAGTAACTCATTTCTCTCAAACTGGTTAGAAGTAGTATTTGTCAGGTATGACCTAAATCAATTCCCTTACGATTATATGGTGGAAGTGACAAACAGATTCAAAGGATTAGATCTGGGAGAACGCCTGAAGAACTATGGACGGAGGTTCATAACACTGTACAGGAGGTGGTGATCAGAGCCATCCCTCCAAAAAAGAAACGCAAAAAGGCAAAATGGTTTTTTGAGGAGGCCTTACAAATAGCTGAGAAAAGAAGAGAAGCAACAGGCAAAGGAGAAAAGAGAGGACATATATCTAAATGCAGAGTTCCAAAGAATAGCACAGAGAGATAAGAAAGCCTTCCTCAGTGATTAATGCAAAGAAATAGAGGAAAACAGTAGAATAGGAAAGACTAGGGATCTCTTCAAGAAAATTAGAGATACCAAGGGAACACTGCATGCAAAGATAGGAACTATTATGGAATTACAGAAATGATATGGACCTAACAGAAGATATTAAGAGGAGGTGGCAAGTTCTTCTGTCTTAATGACCCAGATAACCATGATAGTGTGATCCCTCACCTAGAGCCAGACATCCTGCAGTGTGAAGTCAGGTGGGACTTAGGAAGTATTACTATGAGCAAAGTTAATGGAGGTGATAGCGTTCCAGCTGAGATATTTCAAATCCTAAAAGATGATGCTATTAAAGTATTGCACTCAATATGCCAGTAAATTTGGAAAACTGGGCAGTGGGCACAGGACTGGTAAAGGTCAGTTTTCATTCCAATCCCATAAGGGCAATGCCAAAGAATATTCAAACTACCACACAAATGCATTCATTTAACATGCTAGCAAGGTAATGCTCAAAACCCTCCAAGCTAGGCTTCAACAGTATGTAAACCAAGAACTTCCAGATGTACAAGCTGGATTTAGAATTGGCAGAGGAACCAGATATCAAATTGCCAACATTCATTGGATCACAGAAAAAGCAAAAGAATTCCAGAAAAAACATTTACTTTTGCTTCACTGACTACACTAAAGCCTTTGACTGTGTGGATAACAACAAACTGTGGAAAATTCTTAAAAAGATGTGAGTAGAGAGCACCTTACCTGCCTCCTGAGAAACCTGTTTACAAGTCAAGAAGCAATAGTTATAACCTGACATGGAACAATGGGCTGGTTCAAAATTGGGAAAGGAGCACGTCAAGGCTTTATATTGTTACCCTGCTTACTTAGCTTATATGCAGAGTACATCATGCAAAATGCTGGGCTGGATGAAGCTCAAGCTAGAATCCAGACTTCTGAGAGAAATATCAATAAACTCAGATATGCAGATGGCATCACCCTAATGGCTGAAAGTAAAGAGGAATTAAAGAGCCTCAATGCAGGTGAAAGAGGAAGAGTAAACACACTAGTTTAAAACTCAACGTTCAATAAAACTAAGATCATGGCATCCAGTCCCATCATTTCATAGCAAATACATGGGGGGAAAATGGAAACAGTGAGAGACTTTATTTTCTTGGGCTCGAAAATTACTATGCAAGGTGACTTCAGCCATGAAATTAAAAGATGCTTGCTCCTTCGAAGAAATGCTATGACAAACCTAGACAGAGTATTAAAAAAGCAGAGACATCACTTTGCCAAAAAAGATCCATATAGTCAAAGCTGTGGTTTTTCCAGCAGTCATGTACAGATGTGAGAGCTGGACCACAGAAAAGGCTGAGTGCCGCAAAACTGATGCTTTCAAACTGTGGTGCTGTAGAGGACTCTTGAGAGAGTCCACCACCCTTATGGTAGAAAGTGAAGAGGAACTAAAAAGCCTCTTGATGAAAGTGAAAGAGGAGAGTGAAAAAGTTGGCTTAAAGCTCAACATTCAGAAAACAAAGATCATGGCATCCGGTCCCATCACTTCATGGGAAATAGACGGGGAAACAGTGGAAACAGTGTCAGACTTTATTTTGTGGGGCTCCAAAATCACTGCAGATGGTGACTGCAGCCATGAAATTAAAAGGCACTTCTTCCTTGGAAGGAAAGTTATGACCAACCTAGATAGCATATTCAAAAGCAGAGACATTACTCTGCCAACAAAGGTTCATCTAGTCAAGACTATGGTTTTTCCAGTGGTCATGTATGGATGTGAGAGTTGGACTGTGAAGAAAGCTGAGCACTTAAGAATTGATGTTTTTGAACTGTGGTGTTGGAGGAGACTCCTGAGAGTCCCTTGGACTGCAAAGAGATCCAACCAGTCCATTCTGAAGGAGATCAGCCCTGGGTGTTGTTTGGAAGGAATGATGCTAAAGCTGAAACTCCAGTACTTTGGCCACCTCATGTGAAGAGTTGACTTATTGGAAAAGACTCTGATGCTGGGAGGGATTGGGGGCAGGAGGAGAAGGGGATGACAGAGGATGAGATGGCTGGATGGCATCACTGACTCGATGGACGTGAGTCTGAGTGAACTCCGGGAGTTTGTGATGGACAGGGAGGCCTGGCGTGCTGCGATTCATGGGGTCGCAAAGAATCAGACACGACTGAGCGACTGAACTGAACTGAACTGAGCAACTGAAAAACAACAAAGTATTTATTTGTGTGTGCCAACTGGTAAACTTTTATCCTCTGACTGAAAATCTGTAATAACTGATTCCAAGACTGACGCTTATCTGAAAGATGGTAATCTGTAATCCACTTAGAAGCCCACAGGATGGCCTGACTGGAAAACTCTTCCTGATGGGAATGCTTTATATTGGGCTGTGACTAATAGGCCTGATTATGTCTTCTTATGAGGAGACTGACAGTAACGAATGAACAGCTAGAAAAGTCAGAGAGTGCATAAATTACCGGACTGGTGTATCCCTACAGTGGTGCTTTGACCACTGGAATCACTGTTTCTTGAGGGGTGTTCCCACTTGCCATCAAGTTGGCTTCTGACTGGAGGTAGTTTGCTGTTCTTTCTTTCTTCATGTGCTCACTTACAATAGACTCTGTCACCTCGGGTGACCTGCGCTTGACTCTGTGCCATTCAGCTCAAAAGCGCCTGACTCATACATACTCCCATCTGTGACCTCTTTCTAGATGTGCACAGCCATCCATTTTGCTAAAAGCATCTCCCTTTCCTTTTCTTTCCCTCTCTTGAGAGGTTACAGTGAGTTCTGCAAGTCCAGTGCATGAGTACCATAGAGAGGTCTTGAACTGAGTTGAAAACTTATATCCTATTATTGTGGAGTTTTCATTTTCTACTTCTGCATAATCCAAAGTCTCTGTACACAAGTCAGCCAGAAATCTCTTTGTGTGCAAGATAATAGCAAAAATGTATTAGGCAAAAATGCAATCCTACTAATATCTCCTCACCAAAAAGAAAACAAAACAAAAACAAAAACTTAGATACATTAAAAATTAATCCTAACAAAACTAAATATCTGTTTATCTTTTACCAACCTAAGAAACATTACTCTATGTGACAATAAATGAGCAAATTTAAGGTAATAATTATAATCATAAAAATGACACTGAGTTTTGAATTTAAAAGTTTGTGTGTAGGCTCAAGTATGTATTATAGATGACAAAATATAACATACATCTAATCTAAATCTAATTAGTTTGTCTAGTTAGCAGCATGTATTACTTGATAGAGCTAAAATGTATTAAAGTGATAATAGCAAAAAGTAAAATATAATTTACTGAATGATTTTACCTGTATTGTCTTATTCAGAAAGATTTAAATTTGAAAGAAAAGCTAGTTTTAAAATAAGAGGTTATATCTGGAGTCCTACAGGCAAATCCAACCATAATTTTTTTTTTTGCTACTGAGTTAGGAATAGTTTCTCATTCTTAAAGGTTTGTAAAACAATATATGACAGAGACCACATGTGGCCCACAAAGCCTTAAATATTTACTATTTGGCTCTTCAAAGGAAAAGCAACCCTTAATTTGTCAACCCCTAATTTAAATATTTTTTTTCTATTCCTTTAAATAGATAACTTTTCTTATGAGTTTGCATATGTGCGTGCTTAGTTGTTCACTCATGTCTAACTCTTTGTGACTCTGTGGACGGTAGCCTGCCAGGCTCCTCCGTTCACAGGATTCTCCAGGCAAGAATACTGGAGCAGGTTGCCATTTCCTTCTCCAGGGGATCTTCCCAACCCAGGGATCAAACTTTATCAAATAACAAAGTCTAGAAGGAGTAGAAATCAGTGGGCTAAAGATGTATGAACCACATTTTAGCTTGTTATTTTAAGCAAAGTGAACTGAAGAATTGGGTCAGATGCCCCAACAGTTTATCTGAACTACATTTTTAAAAATTCCTCCCTGACCTACTTGGTCAGTATGATAAATGGACATCAGGATATTTTCCCACCAGAGATGGTCTGGCTCATCATGGAGAAGAGCTTTATAAATTTTCAAATCACATCCAATGAAAGCTTCACTTAACCACACTCAGTCAACCAGTGTTTTCTTCTCAGGTCTGAAGAAAAGCCTGGAGCAGGGGAAAGTGCAAGTGCAAGGGCCAGTCATGCCTGACGCTTTGCGACCCCACAGACTGTAACGCGCCAGGCTCCTCTGTCCATGGCATTCTCCAGGGCAAGAATACTGGGGCGGGTAGCCACTCCCTTCTCCAGGAAATCTTCCTGACCCAGGGATCGAAACTGGGTCTCCTGCACTGCAGGCAGACTCTTTATCATCTGAGCCACATGGGAAGCCCCTTGGAGCAGGGGAAACACATCTAAAAAGACAAAATTATAAAAATGGCTAATATTTTATTATTTTGATTGTTTTCATTGTGGAATATTTAAGTTGATAAAAGAACAGCATATTAAGTACTGTAGGATAGCATAATATCATAGTCAAATAAACTTGTATAGTAGTATAAATAATAACTGTAAAATAAATCCCCACATGTTCATTTTCCAGCTTAAACAATTACTGACTCAATTAAACTTGTTTCACTGATATTCACTTATTTCTCATCTCCTTCATTATTCTGAAGTAAACTGCAAATATATTAATTCAGCTTTAAATTTCTGTATGCATTACTAACATATAAACTTTCAATAAAAATCACCATAAAAGTTAACAGTTATTTCTTAATATTATCAAGCATTCAATTAGTATGGGGGCAATTTCTGTATTATGTCACAACTCTTTCTCCTTTCTGAGAAGCCTAAATAGAAATGTCCCCTAGAACCTATACATGTAAAATAATTAAAAATAAGTTTTGTAGGATTAAAGACATGCAATCCATTATAGTATTGTACCAGCACAAGAAAAGCTTATTAATGTGTTTCTAAAAATTATAACAACGTATTTTAAAAGAATATCAATAGAAAACAAATAGGGATTTTGTTGTTGTTAGACACCAGTAAAATATAACTAAGATAACTTAGACCTAGAATATAGACTTATCAAGGTATATCCTTATCTACTTTCTCTCTTTTTTTTTTTTTGCATCATTATTATCATCATTAGTGGAAATCCCTAAATGGAAGGATGGATGACAGTGGACAATTCAGAGATCACATAAGAACGAAGAGCTGAAAGGAATGCAGGAGAAAAACAAAACAAATGCAAGAAACCTACTTATTCTTGTTATTGAATTTGTATTAAATATTGGACCTGTTTACTAAAATATCAAACTGAATGAGGCTCTTTAGACCAGGGTCTCTTTGTCCCTACTGGTATTTGGGTCTGGATAATTCTTAGATTCCAGGACTTGTCCTCTGTGTTGAGCAATGTTTCCCGGCATCTTTGGTCTCTGCCTACCAGATGTCAGTAGCAAACCTCTCACACTAGAAGCACCATCACTGCGGGATGACAATAGTATTGAGGAAGACATATTTTTGGGCTCACGTCTCTGTAAACCCTGCTCTAAAAATCTAAGGTAGCAAACACGATATTGCTTTGTGTGTCTGTACAACTTCACATCAACTCTACAACAGAAGCTTAAAATTATATTTTTGACATCAAAGCATTCATAATTAAACTCTTTGGGACATTTGCTTTCATTATGCAGTCTTTTTTCGATAATCTTGGAACACTGTAACATGAATGCTAATCATTTTGTTGATGAGAGAAAGCTATTTAAACACATTAAAAATCCTTTTTTGAAAGCTCCATCGATTTTCCTCCGCCATTCAAGTCTCAGGTAACTCCACTGGTTTACTACTTTAATTATTGAATAAAAAGGAAAAGAGATCTGCAAAAGAATCCATGGACTTAGACACAGAAACAAAAATGAGAAAAAAAGAAAATAAAATTTATATTAATGTCAATAAATAGCAACCAATGTGCAAATTGCTTATAACAGATAAAGTTTCATTAAGTTGGGGTTTTCTGACAGTTGTGGGGACAAAAAACATCTGAAGGTATGGAAACAAAAAATAGAGGGAAGCTCTCTTATGCAGACAGAGTTCACATATGAAGGTGTTTCTCTAGTGTTGGGATGTCTGGTTAAATTTTATAGCATTTTCAGCAAAGGAGACGCAGATGTAAAGAACAGACTTTTGGACTCAGTGGGAGAAGTTGAGGGTGGGATTATTTGAGAAAATAGCATTGAAACATATACATTATCTTATGTAAAATGGATGACCAGTGCAAGTTTGATGCATGAAGCAGGGCACCCAAATCCAGTACTCAGTGACAACCAAGAGGGATATGGTGGGAAGGGAAGAGGGAGGGGGTTCAGGATCAGGAGGACACATATCAGTTCAGTTCAGTTCAGTTCAGTCGCTCAGTCATGTCCAACTCTTTGCGACCCCATGAATTGCAGCACGCTAGGCCTCCCTGTCCATCACCAACTCCCGAAGGTCACTCAAATTCACGTCCATTGAGTCGGTGATGCCATCCAGCCATCTCATCCTCTGTTGTTCCCTTCTCCTCCTGCCCCTAATCCCTCCCAGCATCAGGGTCGTTTCCAATGAGTCAACTCTTCGCATGAGGTGGCCAAAGTACTGGAGTTTCAGCTTTAGCATCATTCCTTCCAAAGAAATCCCAGGGCTGATCTCCTTCAGAATGGACTGGTTGGATTTCCTTGCAGTCCAAGGGACTCTCAAGAGTCTTCTCCAACACCACAGTTCAAAAGTATCAATTCTTTGGCACTCAGCTTTCTTCACAGTCCAACTCTCACATCCATACATGACCATTGGAAAAACCGTAGCCTTGACTAGTCGGACCTTTGTTGGTAAAGTAAGGTCTCTGCTTTTCAATATGCTATCTAGGTTGGTCATAACTTTCCTTCCAAGGAGTAAGCATCTTTTAATTTCATGGCTAAAATCACCATCTCCAGTGATTTTGGAGCCCCCAAAAATAAAGTCTGACACTGTTTCCACTGTTTCCCCATCTATTTGCCATGAAGTGATCGGACCAGATGCCATGATCTTAGTTTTCTGAATGTTGAGCTTTAAGCCAACTTTTTCACTGTCCTCTTTCACTTTCATCAAGAGGCTTTTTAGTTCCTCTTCACTTTCTGCCATAAGGGTGGGGTCCTCTGCATATCTGTGGCCAATTCATGTTGATGTATGTCAAAAACCATTACAATATTGTAAAGTAATTATTTTCCAATTAAAATAAATAAAAATTTTCATAGCATTTTATCTGATAAAAAGGCAGAAAGTTTTGTTGTGTGTGTGTGTTTGTGTGTGTTTGAAGAGAAAAATGAATGAAATATGTCCAGTATGTGTCACATAGCACTATCATGTGATACCATGAGGAAGAGCCCCAGCAACATGCATAGTGTCATGGCGATGATTGATTCCATGGAGTAGATGGGGGGGAATCCATGTCAGTCCAGTTAAAAATGGTGCAGTACTGGTGCAATAACTAACCATGGAAAACACTTACGAGAAACTGTTTTGTTGTTCTTGTTCTCAATGCATGTACAACTATCTGGAATTATCTTATTATTTATTTCCCTTTTGTATTGTCTGTCTCTCTTGATGAAGATGTAAGCTGCAGGAAAGCAGGCTATTGTTTCTCTTCCTCATGACTGTATTTTCATTACCTATAATAGTAACTGACACTTTGCAGTTGTTCAAACATATTTGTTGAATAAAGAATTAATAATTTAATGAATGAAGTTGTTATGCTACATTTAGATGTTATTGATCAATAATGTTAAAAATTGTTTAATTGGGACCAAGAAGCTGTTAGTACTTTTTTACTAGGTTTGGACACAGATTAAAAAATTAAGAAAAATAAATGAAATAATCATCCACCAACACCATCAGTGCATAAAAGAAAAAAAATTTAACATAGAAATAGCAAGAGTAATTTCAAAATAAAAATTAGGCATAGAATAAAGGACAAGACAGTTATTTATTTTTGGCCACACTAAATGGCATGTGGGATCTTCACTCCCCAACAAGGGATGGATCCTGTGACCCCTGCCTTGGAAGCATGGAGTCTTAACCACTGGACCATCAGGGAAGTCCCAGAACAAGACAGCTAAATAAACTCATCTCTAAGGATAACTCATCCCATTGTTATTATATTACTTATTTCATCATAGATCAGTGACACAGCAGCGTGTTCACTGGGTTTTAGAGAGACAGTTATAAAAAGTGGCTTTCCATCAGGAAACATGGAAATGAATAACTATTAATTTTTATTTTTATCATAAACTCAGATGTTTCTTCTGAGCTCCAAATTACTGAGTTAGACTAACTAACTATATATATATATATATATATACATATATGGTAATTGGTTTTAGGGTCAGAGGTTTGTCTTCATTCTCCTTGTTCTTAGAGTCAGAGACTTGTCTTTGTTCTTGTCCTCATTGCCGAAGCTCCTCTTGCTGAATAACTTTCTTTAAGGTCTGGTATGTCTTCCCAGCTCCCTTCATTCTCCTATATAAAAGTTTACAGATGGGCTGTATCTTTCTACCATCTCAATAAATTGTCTTTTCTTCTGCAGAGACAACCAGAGGTATTCTATCACGAATGTTTGTTTTCACAGACTAATTGACAATTAGAATATAAGACAGCAGAACTGGATAGGGACCTCTGTTCCTTCTCTCTAATGTAAGAATTATGTAACTTCAGTATTTTATATAAGAATTCTGGATATTGTAAAGTTCAGGTATAGACTTGGCCTTTTTGTGAACAGACACATCTAGTAATATGAGACTAGTTATAGAAAATGTGTTATAAATGTGGATCCAGAAACTTATAAGAGGTGGGTAAGGAAACTGAATAGTAACCCTAGTGAGAGGTGTGTCAAAAGCTTCTTTTGTTTTCCCTGTCTATAGCTCAGAACACTTTCTATGGGAACTGGTTGTTCTAGTATTAAGTGGAGGAGGACAGACTTTCTCAGTTAAGGCTTCTAATCTAAGCAATATAACACAGAAAATTATTTCAGTGACTATTTTATGAATTCTCACAAGCATGGTACATAAGTGGATACATAAGTGATAAGTTAATTCATTACTTGTAATATATGCTTTAAGACAATAGGGCTTGATTCTGTCTAAGTTCTGGTTGAGAAGCACTGGAGAATAGTAGACTAAATTGGGAGAGGAGTAAATAAGTTATGATAGGAACAATATACACTCATAATTTTGTAAGAATTCCTTATGTTTATGAGGCTAGTGATCATCTTCTCTGTTCTCATGTTAGTGGCAGCTTTCAGCAGGGAAATTAGTTTTCTTAATTTATTCTGAACCACATTCATCTTAATCTTCATTATACGATTTCAGGCCCGGAGTACTGCAAACAGACTATTGATCCTCCTGGACCTTTACAAGCTGCTTGTTCCACAGGTACTCATTCATCTACTCACCAAATAGATATTAGGCAAACACATGTATTAAATAATTGTAAATATGGCAGATTTTGGTATAGACTGTAAATACAATTCAGTCTTTGAATGTGTAGTCCAGCAAGCTCAAAACCCAACTCATTTCTTACTTCCTCCCACCACAAACTCTGCAAACCTGCTTTATCTATATTCACTATCCCTGGTGGTTCAGTTGGAAAGAATCTGCCTGTGATGCAGGAAGGGCAGGTTCAATCCCTGGGTCGGGAAGATCCCCTAGAGGAGGAACTAGCAACCCACTCCAGTATTCTTGCCTGGAAAATCCCATGGACAGAGGAGCCTGGCAGGCTGTTACAGTTCACGGGGTTGCAAAGAGTCAGACATGACTTAGCGACTGATCTTGAGTATCATGGTGGCATCACATTTACCCAGTTATCAAACCACAAATATGCTACCATTTGTGGATCTTCTCTTTATCTTATTCTTCATAGAAAGCAGGAATGTAAGCTCTATTAATCCTTTACTTTCTTTTTTAGTAGTTTTTCTAATCCTTTGTTGAAGATTAAATCCTCATAACTTCTTGTCTGAGTTATTTGAAGACCTTTCTAACTATCTGTTTAGTTGCTCAAGCACCTATGTCTATGAGGATACTTATTTCCAAAAGCAAATGTCATCATGCCAGTCCTCATGCTAAACACCTTCAATTCTTGTCTAATTATTACCTGTAGGATTAAATCCTAATTTCTTGCAAAGACACAGATCCACATTTACTCATCTCCTGTGGCTGCCTTCCTCCCACTCTGCATCCCCCAAATTTTGAATACTGTGTGTGCTTTTCTTCAAATGGCCATGCTCTCGCCAGCCTCTGCTTTTATAACTTGCTGCTCCTTCCACTGGGAATGCTCACTCCACAAACATCCTCTCAATCCACCACCTCCTACTCAGCCTTTGGAACTCAATACCTCCTTCACAGAGAATTTTTAACAGATTCCTCCATCTTAAATGGCTATTTCATCTTATGCTGTTAATGCATTGAATTGTGGTGATTTGCATATTGTTTTGACTTCTTACATGTTTACTTTCTAAACAACATACTGATTATAGGACACAGTGACTGGCATAACTGGAGTCTCCATAAAGCTTGTTGAACAAATGAATATTAGTCAAAGCACAAACTGTTAATATTTAGTGGATTATATTACTTAAAACAATCAATGTTTAATTTTAATGATTATTAGTGTATAATAATAGATTGAAAATAATTTTATCATAATGAGTCAGTTAGGAAGATATTGATATGGACTGGGGAAGCAAATGATGAATGAGAAACAAAATATGTTTGTGTCCACATATGTATGTGTCTGTGGATGGCTATTTTGACACACATTGTTGATGAACTACAAAATCCAGAGTCAGAAAATAGAATTACAAAGTTTAAAAGGATCTAGTCCAGTTGGCAAGCACAGATAACTTAATTGTAATATATTCAATAAAAAGATAGAAATGCGCTGAGAATACCATAGACCAGCTTAGAGGTTCAGAGCAGGCTTGTTGGAGGAGCAAATATTTTGAAGAATAAATTCAAAGTAGACAAGTAAAGATGAGAAATGACAAGTTTGTGTCACATGTGAAAATGTAACTAGCTATATTATCTTTAATCATGAACTCTATCTGAAGAATTTCACTGGAAAATGATATTTTTTTAGAGTTACTCAGACCTTGGGAGAATGAAAAGACATTGAAAGATAGGGTCAGACACTGCAAGCACACCATGCTATGGCAAATAATTATTTTATAAAATGGATGTACAGATGCATGTGAATATGTATGGACTATTGTAACAAATGAATGTTTAAATTTTACTTCTGTGTCCACATGCATCCACTTTACCGAACCACGTCTGGTATGTTACACACATGTACACCCCCCAAACACATGTATATATAAATATTCCTTGCAACTGCCCTACAAAGTGAGTAGTATTATCCTGATTTTATATGCTACCACACTCAGCTAAAAGAACTGAATAAAACTACTTAAGGCCGAATGACCAGTTGGTAACAGATTCAACATTTGATTCTCTGTCTGTGTGAGGTCAATCCTGTTCTGTTATGCCACCTTGACAGATATTGCATTGAGCTGCTTAAAATGCTACTCTTAAGGAAAAAAGACTATTTTAATATATGGTCAGCTCTTTTTTTCCCAAAAAACATGTTTTGAAATCTTAGAGGTAGATGATCACATTCATATAAATCACTGTAAGGATGAAAATTAAAAGAAACTGAAACAAAAATATATTTAGTTGATAGCTAAGAAGGAGCAAAGTGATCCAAAGCATAGTTCCAAAGAGACTTAGCATCTGTGCACTGAAACGCTTGTTTTAACAAGTCCAACTGTGTTTCCTAACTATGCCAATCCTTTCCCTTGGCTAATGCAGCATCCAGTTTACAGAATATATCAAACTGCAGCTTTCTTGCTGAGAGGAGCTGAATGCTGCTTTAATTTCCCAGCCGGGAGCTGGTATTTCATCATGAACTAGGCATATTAAATTGTTGTGTAAGTGGAAAGACCACAATGTCAGCCATATGGCAGTTTCTCTTTGCAGAAGAGGAGAGACCTTCCAATCAAACTGTTAAGTCTGATGTCAGTTATTAATTTGGAGATATGGACTAGTGATTTATTTCCCCTAAGGTGTTTTTCTTCCCTCCTATGCCCCATAAAAGTGATGAGTACATTTTAAGTTGAAAAAACAGTGTAGGTTAACCTTAAATACATCACATTATGAATACGACTTCCAGAAGTTTCTATTCTATAACAGAGAGGAAAATGCTTCTTTACAATCAATTTTCCAAGTCTACATTTAGGGTTGTACTTCACTTTGGAATGAGCTGGATAGATTTCAGACCATCAGATGTGGGTTTCTTGAGCTGAAAAGGCAGAAGTGGTTCCACATCATTTCCATCTCTAAAACAGGTCACCCTTCCTTTCAATGAGCTATCTCCACCCCAATTGACTCAGCACACAATTGCCCAGTTTTTACAGAAATTGCTTCAATTATCCATCCAAGAAATTTATATTAGAGACTAGTGGTGAATTTGAGCAAAATCTGGGTGACAGCCGAGGACAGAGAAGCCTAGTGTGCTGCAGTCCATGGGATCGCAACGAGTTGGACACAACCTAACAACTTTACAACAACTAGTGTGTGTCAGATTTCATCCTACGTGTTTCAGGTATAAAACAAGTTCCTTATTCTCATGGAACTCACACTCTAAATAAATAAGTAGATGACCTGTATGATACTGACTGCTATAGAGAAATAAAACAAGGTAATGTGATGGAATGATGTGATAACTGCAGAACAGTGGGTGTTTTAGGACTTTTGATATCTCTATGAATCATTTTTGTTTGTTTTAATGCTTAGGTTTTCCTTGCAAGATTTTCTTCTCCTGAGTTCAAAACACTTAGAAGTTTCTGAAGCTGTGATATAGATTACAGGTTCTTCACTGACATGTTCACAATCTCATCTTCTCTCCCCACTGCTGCTGTAGCAAATTCTAGTACTAATCCCCGCAATGATGATGATGCTCTTAGACTTACTGATGGGGATTTTTGAGAGAAGGAAAATCTACTCCTTCAGAGTCACGTGCAGAGTCAGCCCCCTGAAGGTCATCTCTTTCACAAAATGATCACTTCTCTCTCCTGTGGGGCTCCACCTCATCCCTCTTCCTGGCTTCTCTCAGAACCTCAGGCATTTGGTTTAGGCACAAGTGGGCCAATGAAAACAGCAAATGCAAAAAACTGAGCATTAAATCCAAGATCTCTTTCTAAAAAGTTATCCTCTGGGCTGGAAATAAAATTTCACATTCCCTGGTGCCATTTGTTTCTCTCATTTTTCACTCTTCTTATATCATTATAGAATTCTCACTCAGAAGCCGGTGGGAATTAGGTTTATTCTTAGGTATTCTTGAAGCCCTATAGACTTAGACTCTTTAAAAACAACAAATTTCATTAAGAAGGGAGTCCACCAAAACATTTTTATTGAATCTTTTCAGCTTTCAGTTATTAAAGGTTTCTATGTTTTGATTTCTTATTTGTTGCCATGGTCTCTGAGCAAAATCTCAAGACAACAACCTGAAAATGTAGCCAAGAACAATTATCACTCCTCTTTTTTTTTCTTCACACTTTTAGTGACAAAAGGGCTTGGGTCCAAGAGGTTCAAATTAATGATGGCAGGGAGTTGATTTTTTTCCCCTAAAACAATACATACCTTCCAGCAAAACTGCAAAGTATAAGGCTACATCCACTTAAACACACGGGAATTATGACAAATGAGTGATCTAGAAGGGCTCCATAAAACAGAAATGATCTACAATTTATTCAGCTGGATTCTGACTCCCTGATATATAAGATACTAGATACCACACATTCCCAATTTTCTCTGAAAAGTCTTTATTGTTTGGGGGAGAACAACAAAAGACAAAATTTAAAAAAAAAGGCATTGAAACATGTAAAATATCATGTATGAAACGAGTTGCCAGTCCAGGTTCGATGCACGATACTGGATGCTTGGGGCTGGTGCACTGGGACGACCCAGAGGGATGGTATGGGGAGGGAGGAGGGAGAAGGGTTCAGGATGGTGAACACATGTATACCTGTGGCGGATTCATTTTGATATTTGGCAAAACTAATACAATTATGTAAAGTTTAAAAATAAAATAAAATTTAAAAAAAGAAAAAAAATACCTATTTTAGGACTTTAAAACAACTAAGGTTCTGCACAACAGAAAACTTTCACTGGATAAAATTCCTATTTAAGAGAAAGAGTTTATGATTCAACTTAAAAATTGTCTTTGGGGCTGGTGCACTGGGATGACCCAGAGGGATGGTATGGGGAGGGAGGTGGGAGAGGGGTTCAGGATGGGGAACATGTGTATACCTGTGGCAGATTCATGTTGATGTATGGCAAAACCAACACAATATTGTAAAGTAATTAGCCTCCAATTAAAATAAATAAATTTATATTAAAAAAAGAAAAAAAAATTTCTTTCTTTATCTAATGTTTCTTTCTTTTTCTAATGTTCCTGAAATAGGAACATATTCTTCAATAGAAGTCCAACATGCAAAATGATACTTCCACAACGCATTTGTTCAACTATAGTTATTTTCCCTGATTTAACTTGCCTAAAATTTTCCATGTAAAATTATCTGTCTGGAGCACAAGCATTTTGAAATCCTGTTATATATTATTCTTTATGGTAACACTCTCTTGTCCTTCCACAGATAATCTTATTGCAGCTCAAAGAAGTCACATCTAGTAAGAAAATTAATCTCCATCTGTAATACAGTATATTGGTAAAGCTGTTTCCACACAGTGTAAGGATGTGAGCCGGCAACTGTGTGTTTAATTTAACCCAAGATAAAGTCAAGTCAGAAAATTAAGACTCTAGAATGAGCAAATGGCTTAGTTCAAGTCCTTTCTTTACTCTGAATTATACAGTTATAACCAGAATGCCCTGATAGTAAAGGCACTAAAACAAAAAAAGCAAACTAGACCAGGTCAAGATTCTCAGAAACTTGGAACCAGCTTTTCTCTAGAGCCTATCCCTTCTCCAGTGGATCTTCCCGACCAAGGAATTGAACCAGAGTCTCCTGCATTGCAGGCCAATTATTTACCAACTGAGCTATCAGGGAAGCCCATTTCTCTAGAGCATGTACTTCATAATCAGATAGGAAAAGAGATAGATATATAGAACACAATATATGGAAGTACTAATTTGGTTCTTTTCTCACTGGAAACTTCATAATGATAATAATAATGATACCTCTACCCATTTACGGGCTTCCCTGATGGCTCAGGTGGTAAAGAATCTGCCTGTAATGTGGGAGACCTGGGTTTGATCCCTGGGTTGGGAAGATACCCTGGAGAAGGGAACAGCTACCCACTCCAGTATTCTGGCTGGAGAATTCCACAGACTGTATAGTCCATTGGGTCACAAAGAGTCGGACACGACTAAGCTACTTTCACCATTTATATTGTTCCTTTAAAAAGATAACCTGTTAAAAATTATGAGTCCAAGCATCTCTCTTCTTCAACTTACAACAATACATGCAAAAATATGCCTATTATTCACATAAAAGTGATTTCAGTACCAAATGTTTCCAGTTTCCTATTGAGCAGGAAGCAGTGGTGATTGTTTTACAATTACAAGTTTCTTGTAAACTCCAAGAAAATGAGAATTTTTAATATACTCATATTAAGTCCTTACAATAAGAGCATAAATAAATATGAACTGAATTAATAAGTGAACAGTTGTAATGTGCAATGGATTCAATTAAGATTTCAAATGTTCTTCCTTTAAGCAGTCTAGACTTTAATTAATGTTCTCATTCATGTCTAGTGTGAATGTATAAGTGTGAGTGGCTATTATTGACTTGCTAACATCAATAATATTTAGACACATCTTTGGAACCTACTATTCCTTTTGTTGGGGTGCACCTACATATCCCAGAAAAGAGAACCACTCACTGCATGTCACTAAAACATCATTTTGTTAATGTGTTTCTCCTGTGATTTACAGTATGAAGTACAAAGAAACATTTTAAATACTTCTGGCATTTTAAATTTGCTAAGGGTATTAAAACATTTCAATAAATTTAGTGTATTTTGCAAAATAGGTGATGAAAAGCAATTTAAAGTGATTAAACTTTTCCTACTTCATTATCTTTTTGCTGAACTATTCTGATGGGTAATTTCAGTATTCCCTTCTAAGTAAATTCAACCATGGAGAAATGTCTCTATGGATAGCAGAAGCATATAGCTTAGACTATATGGATAGCTTAGACTTAGGAAATGCAGATTTTCTAGCAACAGGCTAGGAGGAAGCAATTGTAGGTGTGTGTGTGTGTGTGCAATGTGTTTGTTTTATCATTCAGACTGATAGGAAAGGATCTTTGTTTTCCAAAATGCTATAAACTAATGACACTGTAACGACGTGCAGAGCAGTGGCCTAAAGTCAGTCCATCTCTGTCACTACTGATCTCTGTGGCCCATGCACCTCTCAGGCTCTTCAACTGCACAAAAGAATGAAATGATGCCTCCTTCTTAATTCCAAATTTTACAAAAATGTTTCTAAATAATTTAACTTTTGAAAAATATATGTCTGTTCTCCCATTTCCCTTCTAATGCATTTGGGAAATTGATATTGAAAATGATAAAGATTATGCATTTTTGTAGTTACATTAACCTAATGTGGAATTATATGATATACTTGAAATGAGTACAATGCGGGACACATTAAAGTCTAGTTATTTGAAGAATTTGGATTTTATGAAATCTTAAGTGTTATTTCTTGGGTGTATGTGTGCATAAACATAAACACACATATGTATACAATAAGGCAATTAAGATTTTTCAGCATTGAGGTGGCCTTTAATTTTAAAGAGCTTTCAAGACTGTTTATTTCATCCTCACATCCCCACCCCTACCATACACACAAATTGATTTCTCATAAATTTAATTGCTATTGCATTAAGACTAACAGTGACTCGGGAGAATATACAAATCGATTATTAGATTCTCTGTTAACTCAACATGAGCACTGATTCAAGAATACTTCAGTAATGTCTTACACGTGTGTCTGTTGCTCTGTTTGATGCCAGCTGATGGCTTCTGTTACTACCTATCATCAGAGCACAAATCTATAAGCATTTTGTACATGTTAAGTCATTTAGTCCTCTAAGCAAGCCTAATGAGGTAGAAATTATTATTATCCTGATGTTACCAATTTGGAAACAGGGGCATAGAGGAGATCAGTGACTTTCTCAAAACCCAATAGCACCTCAAGATCCAACTCTAACGCCTACACTCCTTAAGCAGCATCCTTCTGTCACATTTCAAAGAACTTCACAACCAGCCCCTGACACTTTCTATTTTTCACTACTCATGAAAAAGAGTTGTAGTTAATTTTCATCCACTAGAACATGAATCATCACAAATATCACCTTCCTCCATTTTTTTCAATGCTGGGATCTTGTCCTAGAAAATATCCTCAATGGTAATACTTCAAAAATATTGTGAACTCTAGAATAAGCAGGAAGACATTTCAAATACTCAGAAAAGTATTAAAACAAGCACACTGGCAAAAGAGAATATGTCCCCAAGAGTCCCATTCCAACAGCATCATAGACCCGGAAAAGTGCAGATAGTGTCTATTTTAATAGTCTCCTTTTACAGATGATGAACCTAAGCCCTAAAATGTCAAACAGACTGCCTGGGGACATGCAGCTGGTTGGGGTCTTATTGACAGAGATGGGATTGGTTCCTGACTCTGTGGATGCTGAGTACTCTGCCATATCGTGTTGTTTCCTAATCCTCTTACAGTTTTGTTCCTAAAGATAGAATTTGTTAATTTAATTTGCAATTTTATGAGAGTAGAACAACCATGCAATGAAATATGCTTAAGCTACTCAGACATAACCTTTTTTTTTTATTTTTTAACTTTACAATATTGTATTGGTTTTGCCATATATCAAAATGAATCTGCCACAGGTATACATGTGTTCCCCATCCTGAACCTTTTAAATGGTACATGGTACAAGGCTCAAGAAGGCATGCCACTGTGAAGTTGCATAGTTTCAGTGACGTGGACATTCAGATTTGAAGACAGGATCTAAACTTAAGAGTAAGTAAAACCTGGGCACAGAATAAAAAGCCTTTGTTATCAGCTTAAGTGGACATGGACAAGGAGCATGCTAGAGTTGAAATAAGGACACAGTGAGAACCTATCCATCTGTCTACCAGCAATTACGCACATAAACTCACCACAGGACATCACTCCAAATGAACCTGTTCAAAGAGTGAATTTTTTAGGGCCATAAATACTACAGGTTGGGGGCATTTATCAAAGACCTTAACTATGATTTATACTAAAATACTATATTATGGTAAACAGCCGGGCCTGTTTTATATGCATACCTGTTAACTCTTTTATAGGATAAAAATGTAACTTTGGTAGCATTATAAAAGTTTTAATTACTTTCATATGTATAACCAATGCCTCAAAAGGTAACATATATTTTCCACAGAAAGATGGTCTTACTTCACCTTATCCCACTCTGGGCTGATAGTATAGAATAGAAAATGTGAGAGGGAAACAAGCTAATATTAAAAATAAAAATTTGAACCTCCACCCTTCCCATGCAATTGCTATGCTTTTATACTTTACTGAAGTGTGCCTACTCAAAGACACATTTCTTCCTCCTTTTTGTGCTGAGATTCCACAAGTATGATGAAGTATGATAATGATCCTTAAAGAAAGTGTCACAACAGAATAATAGTTTGCACAACTTTCATCCACAGAACTCAAAGTACTTTACTAATGTTAGCTCATTCATCGCGCCTGCCTGTGACAGGGGATAAGCAGATCTACTGAAGTAGGGCAAGAAAATCCTAGTCAGCAATCTTGTACTGAGGCTCTGAAAGCTAAGTGTGAGGCTGGAGAGCAAAATAAAAGAACCAAACCAAGAGCATTAAAAGAAGCAACCAAGAAGGAATCTAGCTTCTCTGTTCAGCACTAAATAAAGTTACATTTATGACTTCTATTAAAAACTTACAGGAGTAAAAAGAGCAGTCATCGTGATTTTTCATTTGAAAAATTGAAAGGAAATATAAATAAAGATCATTTATTAAAAACTTTATCACTGATGTCATGATATAAAATATTATTCAATTAAAGATGACTTCAAAATTAGATTCAATGCCACAAATATTTATTCAATAAAAAGGATACACCAGGAAATGTGCTAAGGATGACAACACAAATAAAAACATAAAGTGATTAGTATAATACAAATCTTTATGCTCCATAGTTTCTGTGCATCATTTATATAAATGTTCCAAATAAATCACAGAGAAAACTTAGGGATAAACAGAAAATAAGGGAATGAGTATAAATAATATATGAGAGAAAGAAGTATTAAGAGCGTAAAATTCATGAATTCTAGGGTTTTCATCTTCTTTGCTACTCTATGACAAATACTTAGAACTCTGGAGCACTGAAGATTTTCAATAGCTGTATGTGGCATCACCGACTCAATGGACATGAGTTTGAGTAAACTCCAGGAGTTGGTGATGGACAGGGAGGCCTGGTATGCTGCAGTCCATGGGGTCACAAAGAGTCGGACACGACTGAGCAACTGAATTGAACTGATGTGGAAGAAAAAAGGGAAGGAAGGAAGGAAGGAAACATAACTTGCTCCATTTATGGCATAAGTTGAAATAATGATTTTTTTGGAAGATTGAAAACTTTCTAAGAAAGCAAAAATGGGGAGAGATGACAGCCCTCTATATTATTCTAGATACATCTGCCTTGCCCTTTCACCCCATTTTTTTATCTGCATAGTGTTTTTGTTTTTCATTAAAGTATAATTGATTTATAGTTTCATGTGTACAGCAAAGTGATTCAGTTATATATATATATATATATATATATATATATAATTTTCCAGATTCTTTTCTATTATAGTTTATACAAGGTATAGTAAGTCCCGTACATATGAACTTTCAAGTTGCGAACTTTCAAGGTGTGAATGTGTGTTCACACGTCTAACCACATAAGGTGTGAGTGAAGTTGCAGTTTTCCCTCTGCCTCCCATGCTGACACTCCCTCAGCTCCAGCATCTTCCACTTCCTCTCCCTCCTCCAGTCAACTCTTCTCACCTGTTCACTGGATGCCAGCCCCTGTATGCCAGCTGCTGTACTGTACCTACTTACTTTTCAAGGTACTATACTAGAAGATAAAAGATGTTTTCTTTATTTTTTGTTTATTTTCATGTATTGCTTGGGTGAAAAATATTATAAGCCTATTACACTACCATGCTACATAGCCCATTGTGTTAGCTAATTTTGTTAGCTAGGCTAACTTTGCTGGATTTACAGACGTGCTCTTGGAACAGAACGTGTTCTTATGTAGGGGATTTACTGTATTGAATAAAATTCCCTGCTGGTAACTATAAGCCTGTTTTCTATGTCTGAGGGTCTATTTCTGTTTTTTAAATATGTTCTTTTGTATCACTTTTCTATCTTCCACATATACGCACAGTGTTTCTAACAACTGAGATAACCGACACTTGAGTCTTCACATCAAGATCTAGATCTGGTTTTCTAAACAGACGGGAGTACTGGAAAACAGGGCCTCTTTAATGAGTGAGGGTCATGGGGAGACCTGCGTAGCCACCATCCCTCTCATCTGGGTTTAGAAGAGCCAATCCTTGTGTCTCCAAGACACAGAATTGGCTGCCATCAGTCACCATGTTTGTTCTAATGTTCACATCACACTGGGTTCACTTCACCGCTTTCCTGTACCTGCAGGCTCTGAGGCATTTGAGTCATCATGCTTGACAAGGTCCTGGTACTGCAACACAAGGCCTGATGAGGTCCTCTCATCCTCTTTTTACAGCAATCTAGAATAGTTTTATCCAGTATGGCAGGCACTAGCCACATGTGGCTATTTACATTTAATCTAAAATAACTGCAAAAGAATGACATTAAACATTCAATTACTCAGTCACACTAGCATCAAATGTTCAATAGTTGCATATGGCTAGTGTTTGAGCAGTATTAAGTAAAGAATATTTCCATCACCACAGAAAGTTCTAGTGAATGGCACTACTCTAGATTCTGTTTGTTTGAAATTCTAGAGCCATATTATTTGATTCTTCATATAGTGAGATTCAATTTAAATTAGATAGAAGGTAATTCAAATATTAGTCCTGAGTTTCTCAGAAATAGATAATGCTTTGTGTTTCATTTAGTGTAGTTTATAATTTATCATTATTATTTGTATTAGTTTCCTGTCTTGACATAAAGATAATGAGTTTAGCACAGTATAGTACCAAAGTGAATGGCATGTTTGGTTCCTTTTTTTTCTTTTTTATTTATATTTTTAACTTTACAATATTATATTGGTTTTGCCATGTATCAACATGCATCTAAAATAAAAAAAAACAAGCTTTTTATATTTTAGAGCTGGAAAGAAAACAAAAGAGATAGAATAAGGAGTAGCGATGAGGGAAAACAGATCTGTTCATCCATTCATCCGTTGACTCATTGTACGAGTTCTCCTTGAGTTTATGTAAGAATTCAAGCACTATTCTTTGGAGTTGCAGATTTAAACTGGAAAAAGTCATTGTGTCAAAGCTCAGAAATTTCATAATCCATTATAGAAGACTGACATATAAATTATAACAAAAACAGTTCAATAATAGGTTAAGTGGTAGGAAAGCAGAAAAAAAAATCTGCCGGGGGGAGACTAAAAAAATTACATTTCAGTGACGTCTTCATATGGGAAGCAAAGTGTCAGCCTAAAGAATGGAGAGGGTTTTTTGTTTTATTTTGCTTTATTTTTTTTAAACTAAAGAGATTAATCTTTACAAAGGCAACTTTCATTCTTTGCTAATGTAAGAGCTAGCAGCCTTGATTTAAGGATAAATTGAGGTTGATTTAAGGACATCTAGAGGGGAAGATATGCACTGAGATTAGGAAAATAAACTGGGCCAGATTGTATACAGTTATGGAGGTTTTGTTTAAAAATTTGGATATTCTTCTTCTTCATCCAAAGAGCTAGGGACATAATTCAGATGAGCCTTCCTAAAAGATGAATAGCTGCAAAAGGATGAAAACACAAAGAGTTATAGGTCTGGAGTCTCCTCTCCAAAATCCTGGGAAACAGGCATGAATGGGCAATGTTGGGCTTCAAAATAAGAGGCCCGTTGCTGCTGCTGCTGCTGCTGCTAAGTTGCTTCAGTCGTGTCTGACTCTGTGCGACCCCATAGACGGCCGCCCACCAGGCTCCCCCGTCCCTGGGATTCTCAAGGCAAGAACACTGGAGTGGATTGCCATTTCCTTCTCCAATTGGTCACTCTCAATTCACTAATGCATGTGTACTTTAAGGAGAACCCTTAAAGAAAACATGAGAGCTTTGCTGGTGCTCAGTGGTAAAGATTCCACCTGCCAATGCAGGAGACATGGGTTTGGTCCCTGATCCGGAAAGATCCCATATACCAAGCAGGGCAACTAAGCCCATGTGCCATAATTAATGACCCTGTGCTCTAGAACCCAGGAGTCACAACTCCTGAGCCCACACTGCAGCTGTTAAAGCCTGTGTGCCTTAGAACCCATGCTCCACCACAAGAGAAGACATTGCAGTGAGAAGCCTCTGCTCAGCAACTACAGAGTAGGCCCGGCTCAGTGCAATAGAGAAGAGAAAGCCTTCATAGCAACTAAGACCCAGCACATCCAAAAATAAATAAACAAAATAATTTTTCAAAAAAGATTTCTCTTTAAAAGAAAGAAGAAAAAAACATCAGTCCAGGAGATAGTTCTTTCTTAAGACTATCCTATTGATGATGTATATTCTGCCTAAAACCCTTTTTCCTCCAGTTATGCTTGATGGAAAGCCCTGCTTCTTTCTACCTTTGAGCTATGCATGCAAAATGAAAAAAAAAAATCTTCCATCTGTTCTTTATTATCAGACATTCCCTTAATAGCATATACCGAGTTTATTGTTACAGAAGGTAGCATTTGAATAATACAAGTAAAATGCATATACCAATAAAGCAAGTAAAATATGAATACCAAAGAAAACTGGTAATCAAAATGTCACAATTTTTGCTTTCAAGAGAATGATAAAGAGTATGTCAAAATAGTCAAATCAATTGTACATTCTAAAGTGAATCATAACCTGCTAGATTTGTTTTACCTTGCAACAGAACCCCATACTTTTCACTAAAATCAATTACCCCAGTTTTTGATAGACATTGAAACTTAGGAGCTAGGTAGAGGCACATTTTAGAAATTAAGTACATGAATTAGAATGACACACTAGAAATTAGAATTAGAAAGTACATTTGCCTTAAGGAGTTTTTATTTGACTAGGTTCAAGATATGGCCTGGCCATTTATAATTAGAGAGGCCATACCTCTCTAATTATAAATACTTCAAAAGCGGTGACTTGTGAATAATCACAGGAATACGGGAAGATCCAGAACTGTAATAAGGACGTTTTTGTTTTTTCCTTTTCCTTCTCTCTAACCTTTGCTTCTTTGTCTCTTTTATTAAAGAGGGAAAGACATGATGACTTCAAAGTAAAATGTCTTAATGTTCATCCTGATTTTCATAAGTGTCCCAGACATATGGATATAATTCTTTATCACGCATTCATGTATTTATACATGACACTACTGAATTGAAGAACTAGAAGGTGAAGATTTAGATGGGGATTAACACCCCTCTCAACTCAATGATTTAGCAAAGATTCATCCTGTGGTTGTACATTACCTGGTATTTCTAGGTGGGACACAACCTACAAAAAGATCCAGTGGAGTTGTCTTCTTATCATAGAATCAAATATTTCATTAACCTGACCTAAGAAGAGAATGAATGACGAAGCAAAGGAAAACAAAACAAAATAAAAAATCTTGAAGAAGATTGATTGCTTTTCCCTGCTGCCACCTCATCTTCCTTATATTTTGTGAGAATGTTTATAGTAGTTAAATTAATATTGAACTAATCCAATTGTAACTTTGTTATCAACAGATTCCTCACATCTCCTAGAAAATCAGTCAGCTTTTAGAAATGCACAATGGACTAGAAATGGAGTAAACTGTAAACTGTGGATTGGCAGATGTTTTTAGTCCTCTTACAAACAATGAATGATCACCATGACAGGGATAGCCTGTGGTTTTTCAAACCTGCAGCTCTACATTTAAAAATGCCAGATCATTGTAATCTGGCCAAATGCATTTTGGGCATAAAACCATAAATATGCACTTTAGCTATATAAAGTGGCTGACAGTCTCCTTGAGGCTGTCAAAATGTTAGACATGTCTAAATAGCATTCAATACTAAATGATTTATCATGGCAACCATCAAGGGAAGTATTTTCTTTCTGGTAGGTTTATTATACACCACTTTTGGGGGGCTTTCCTGGTGGCTCAGCTGGTAAAGAATCCACCTGCAATGCAGGAGATCTGGGTTTGATCCCTGGGTTGGGAAGATCCCCTGGAGAAGGAAAAGGCTACCCACTCCAGTATTCTGGCCTGGAGAATCCCATGGAGTGTATATATAGTCCGTAGGATCACAAAGAGTCGGACACGACTGAGTGAATTTCACTTCACTTAACTTCAATATATTATAAGAAGAACCTATGAGAGAAACATTTTGAAAGATGTAAAGTCAAGGGATTGAATCAATTAAAACACTTGATGTGGAGAGACAACCACTACAAGGTGAGTGGACAGAAATATTAATAATGAAACATTATATCAGAAAAAAAGCTTTTGTTTAAAATCATGAACTACGGATACAGAGATACTTTATTGGGAATTTTAATGAAGTTAACCTCTCTAGACATATATGTATGTCTAGAAACAGTCCTGTATTATTGTAGAAATAAATCAAGTTAGGAAGTTAGGTACAGAACACGAAATTCTGAATTTGATCTTTGAATGTCTCCATATCTCACTATTTTGCTTGTCATTTAGTTGGAGTGTTTTCTGTGCATTGATTATGCTTACTCACTTAAGACACTTTGGAAGAGTGGAAAGAATATGACAAAGTTGATCTCAGGCTCTTCTGCTTAAAAATACTGTGAACTTGCCATGTCCAGCTGATGCAAAATATAAAATTAATATACTACAAAAGTATGCTCTATCACTTTTAAAATTTCATTTTAGATACCTAAAGGGGTATAAATTTTAAACCCTTACATGTTAAATAAGTACAGTTCTTATTATTAGATTCTAACAACCTTTCTTTATCTTATTTGGTGTTTAAATTGAACAAATATCAATTGTATGTGTAAAATAACTGAAAGTAATGCAGATCTACTTTTTTCCATAAACTGTCTATCAAAGAACAGGCCCACTAATAGCCATTTCAAATCACCATAATGAAAATATGAATGACACTAAAAGCACTGAACCCAAACCAATTGCTATTTTGGAGAATTTCTTACTGAAGTGAGTTGGATTGAATAAGTAGATATTTGTTTCACAGGAATAAACTATAGGTGAAATATTTGTTAAATGGTTAAAGTGAGGGATAACTTCATCAGTAATTTTGTAAAACTATATTTAAAGATGATCATTTATGTCTTAAGAAATTTAGAAAAAGGATGGAGAAAAATTTTATTTTATGTATAATTACATTTTGATAGTTATAACTAGGTTTAGTAATTGAAGATCACCTCATTCCTCTTTAAATAAATCTCATTTAATCTTATCTTTCTTACACATTACTTATTGTCAATATAATTTAACATCTTTGATATTCTGTAATTCTCCTATTCAAACATTATATGTGCTTTTTTTCTCTCCACCATTCCATCCCCAAATGTTTCCATTTAAAATTTTTAAAGAGAATTTAAATAAAAGATAACTCATGTACTATACAATGAATCCAGATGGAAAGTGCAATCTATTTTTACAAAGTAATATTGAATCACTATATTAAAAATGCAGTGGAATTTAACCAAAGCAGTATAGACAGACTATGTGTATTATAAATTGCAGTCATCAAAGATGAAGAGTAGTTCAAAATAAATATACTAGCTTTTAAACTCAAGAAGCTAAAAGAAGTAAAACTAAAGTAAAAAGTAGAACAGATTTTATACAGAAAAAATACAGAAATTAGTGAAGTGAAAAGCGAAAATAAAAACTCCTTCTTTGAGATACCACAAAAATAACAAATATTTAAATAGCTCTGAAAAAAGTTAAGAAAATAAAAAAAAAAAAACAATATTAGGGAGAGAAAAGGCATAGAGATTGAGTGGAGATTAAACACATATGAGGAAATACAGGTGTCTCAGTGGTAAAGAATCCTTTTTTCTAATGCAGGAGATACAGGAGACCTGGGTTTGATCCCTGGGTGGGAAAGATCCCCTTAGGAGGAAATGGTAACCTGCTTCAGTAGTCTTGCCTGGAAAACCCCATGGACAGAGGAGCTTGGAGAACTACAATCCACGTGGCTGTAAAGAGTTGGACATGACTGTGTGACTGAGCACACACATTCTTATTGCATAATAACAACTTTCAGAAATTCCTTTCTAAACTTTTATGTACTTGTCACACTTACATTAATTACTTCAAAAACCTTGTCCCCCAAAACACTTTCCCCCAAAGCTGGATTATACTTTTATTTTTTACCACCAGGTTTTATTTATTTTCATCAACTTTCAATTTCTACTTTTTCTTCATGTGAACACTAATTCTATGAGCTTACTAAAGTAGATTTTTTTAAAGTTCTTAGCTTTCCCTAATTTCCTCTTTTTTCTTAGCATAATCGGCTCAAGAGTAAGGGGCTGATGCAATCAGAATCATGACGAGGAAGAAGAGTAGGAACAAAGAGAAAGATGAAGAATTAAAAATCATCCTTAATGAATGTGGAGAAAGTCAAAGAAGCTAATCATTGGGTTAACCAAAAACTGGCCAAATATTTTGAGCTGATAGGTTTTACTCAGTTGCAATAGGTTAATGAATGAGAGCCTTATGGTTATTTTGGGCTTCCCTGGTGGCTCAACTGGTAAAGAATCTCCCTGCAATGCTGGAGACCTGGGAGGATCCCTGGGTTGGGAAGATCCCTTGGAGAAGGGAATGGCTACCAATTCCAGTATTCTGGCCTGGAGAATTCCATGGATTGTATAGTCCATGGGGTTGCAAAGAGTCAGACATAACTGAGTGACTTTCACTTTTCATACCTATGGTTAATTTGATATATTCCAAATAAGCATTTAATAAAATTAAAACTTTTCCCAATAAATTTTATAGCTGTTATTGAAGAAAACTTCTTAAACTCAGCATATTATTGTTGCTTTTATAATCATTATTTTAAAATAAAAATGAATATATTGCCTAGCTTTAAGATTAGCCAACATCACTAATTTGATTTGAATACTTTCTTTTCACTGATTTTCAGGGGCTCAAATATACTGGTTATTTATTATCTAATTGAACAAACAAATAAAGTATTATCCCTAGTCTGGATTTATTGAATTAGAATCTCTGATAGGCAGAGCCTGAACTTAAACAGCTTCTTCAATGATTCTGATGCACACATTTTTGCCATCTAATATCAGAAGGAAGACAGGTAACTAGCAACCATGTTCAGTATGAGGCAGAAAGAAGTCAATACTGGAATTGAGAAGTAGTATGGAGACACAGAGTTGGGAGACATTAATTCTGACAGAGAAAAATTCTAAAGGCATATTATAAAGTCTGTAAAGAATTAATACCAAGTAATAAGAGCCATTTATGAATACCTCACCCACGATAAGAAAAAGTTTCACTTGAATTTGTCTTGTAGAATAAGCCTGATACATTAAGGCAGATTTCCTGACTTTTTCTCTAAAGAAAATATTTCAGTTTCCTACTGTTGAGTAATATTTAACTATTAAACTTGCCAATGTCTGACACTGTAGTATTAATCATTGTCTTTAATGTTAAATCAGAACTGGCACTAAGAGACATTAATAGTCATTCCCCGTCACTTGTTCTAACAAGTTAAAATTGTAATAACAATGTAGTGAAACTAAACAAAATAGAAGTAAATATGGAAACATTTTCATAATTTTGCAGTGCAAAAAACCCACTTTAGAAACACAAATGCTCTAAAATTCAAATCGAATAGACAATAATGAAGATCAGAATGATAAAACAAAAAATTAGAAAGAAAGTTTAAAAAGAAGTAATAATTTTGGAGAAAACAGTTACGTTATATCAAAAATACATTAGGGACATTTCTGTAAATTTGCTTTAAGAAGACAAACAACACATTAAAAAATGCAAAAATAGCAATAGAAAATCAAATAAAAATAATCCATATCTATAAAGAAATGCCTCAGTATCACTGTTAATAATGGAAGTACAAAGCAAATAATAAGGGGATGCCAATTTTACTTATTAGGAAGAAAAATGTAAAAATCAATGGGTAAAGCAATGTAGAAATCAGCAGTTTCATCAAAGAAATGATTTGATATTTTTTTCAGTTTAAATGTATGCATAGACTTTGGCCCAGTAAATCAACTCATAGGCAAGTTTTGTACATTTGCACAAATATAAATATATACAGCTTATTACAGTAAAAAGCTGGAAACAACTCAAAATGTCAGAATTTTCAGCAAGGCAAATAGCCCCTTGTGATGGTTAATTATGTGTCAATTTGACTGGTCATAGGATGCCCAGAAAAATATAATTTGGGATATGTCTATGAGGGTGTCCCTAGATGAGATTAGTATTTCAACCAGGTGACTCAGTAGTCTGCCCTCTTCAGGGTATGCATCCTCCAAATCCACTGGGGGCTGAATAGAGAAAAAAAAGAAGGGGAGACAAATATTTTTTTCCTATCTCATTGTTTGAGCTAACATCTCAACTCATCTGCCTTCAGATTCTATTTACATCAGACTGAATTTAATCACCTGTTTTCCTGTTCTTCAGTTTCAGATGCAGATCATAATATCTGTCAGCTTCCATACTCATATGAGTCAATTTCTCATAATAAATCTCCTTTTCTGTATGTGTGTGAATATATATAAATACACACACACACAATAGGAGATATATATCTCCTATTGCTTCCATTTTTTCTAGAAATCCCTGACTAATGTATCACACAACTAGAAGCTATATTCCCCAGCTTTCCTTATACCTAGAGGTACCCTTTTAACTAAATTCTGGCCAATCATGCGTGAATAGAGGTGAAGTTCGCTATTCTGGGCACATATCTAAAGAGAAACTGCTCATTCTTCAATTCCTCTGCCCCCTTCTCCCTTCCTGTGGTCCATATTGTGGAGAGGAATCAATTTTTCTGGTATAAATAAGGAAAATACTCTAGAGGATGGCAGCCCAGCAAAATAAATAAAATCTGCATGCCTAAAAACTGTCTTGGAGAGAGTCATTAAAGCCTCTTGGGACTTCTGTGTGAGAGGAAAACATACTTTCTATCTGCTTAAGCCACTGTTATTTGGTTCTGGTTTAAGAGGCTGAAGCGATATTCTAAGGAATACAATAGTAAATGCATATGCACTGAACGTGTGACACTGAAATGTGAAAACATACCAGTTTTCAGTGAAAAAATGTTGCCTGCCATATCAGTAAACAAATGATGTTCAGCCATCAATCCAACACATTACAGCCACACAATGGTGAGCCCAGAGCAAACTCAGGAGAGAAACAGGATGCCCACCACCTACCAGTCAGCTGCTGCAGCCACCCCAGATGATGCCCTCAGAGGAGACTAAGGATGAGAAAGCATGGATACCAGCCCCAGACAACTGAAGTGCATATCAAAAGAATAATTTCAATGAGCCCAGACTCTTGCATCTTTTCATACAAAGAAAAGCACTAAATTCTTTAATTTGAGATATCTGGTTTTCTCTAACCAACAGTAATCATTCCATGTTTCAACTACCTGGTCTCTGTTGCAAAAACTGCTATATACCCTGGCTCCTCCCTTACCTCTTGGAGCAGTCTCTCAGAGCTATCTGAGATACTGTGTCCTGGGCTTAAGTCCTCAGTTTTGTCTGCCAAATAAAACATAATTCTCAACTTTTAGTTATGCATTTTTTTCAGTCGACACACTATAGACACTTTTATCAGAATTCAAATACAAGTCCACATTCAAACCCAATAAATCAACATTCTGACATCTCCAAAATTCTGATAAAGATACATACTGCAAGCAAATTAGATTTCATCTGAGTTACATTTTCTTTTTTACTAACCTCCAAAGTATGAGCCATCTGTCAGCTTCATTTCTTTACTGGATTTTGTGATGACACCAGCAACACCATGTTGAATGAAATACATTTTTTTACCCACAGCTCCTTCTCGTATGATATAATCTCCAGGTTGAAACACCTCAAATCTCAACTTGCTCAGCATGGCGGTCACGAAATTAGGATCCGCATTAGCAAAAAGAGGCATTGTAGCCACTAGTTTTCGGCAGTTGAAGTTGACTATCTCCTACAGATGGCAAGAGTAAACAAAAATTAAGAGAGATTAATCATATCAGGAAGCAAAACAGGTGCTGAAATTAAGATCTCTATACAGCATAACATTGTAATTTAAATTAAGAAACAAAAATACATAAATTCTAATAATCCACATATTTCTTAAAAGTCAGGGATTATGTTTTATTATTGAGCTGAAATGTTGTATTCCTAGTACATAGAGTAGTATAGGCATGTATTAAACATCAATAAATATTAATTAAATATATACAAGTTCACCTTTTATAACTTCCCATTCCTTTATCATTCTTTATACAAAATTAGAATTAAAATGTGGAAGTGTTTTAGTCTCCCTTTTATCTGTTTTTATGAAGAAAAGAAACCACATCACTTCCTATTAACCTTGATGGTACTGCTTCTGTGGTCCATTGTGTTGAACAACCTAATTTGTACCTACTGACTGGAATTCTGAAACAAGAGCCCAGCTGCCAACAAAATGCCAACAGCATTCTGATGTTTTTTCTTAATGTCATTCATATTATAGGAAGGAAACTTGATATTGTTCACATTACACAAAGGAGACTCTAATTTGACTATAATCTATAATTATAAATTCAATTTGTTTCTGGGTTAGATCAGAAAATTACCCTGTCAAAACCTCCTGGGTTATCATTGGAAGTTTTGGACTGGACAGAGGCCATATTTTCCTTTTTCTAAATTGCTTTCTTTATGGGATCAGGTCAGTTCTAAATTAGGAGATTTATACACCAGATTAGACACAGTGCTATCACCATGAACCAAAACAAGGATATGGGACCAACCAGTTTTAATGCTGAAAGTTAGATATGGAACAGAATAAACAATGGGAATCTAAATTTCACTTCAATGCCATTTCTTAGAAATACCTTCTCCAATGCCGCACCCCACTCCCCGCCGCCCGCAAAGAACAGGATTGGACCTGAATTTGTGAGCATGCTTAAGAGACATATAAAACGAAGTCACCTCTGCCAAGAGATGGAAAAACGGCAAAAAGATTCAGAGGTATTAAAAGAGAAAGAGATCTGAATTCCTGCTTTGGGAATACAAACTTCTAGATTCCAATATGGGGAAAGAAACTTTCCTCAATCTTCTTCATAAAATAATTTGATATTTAATACTCCAGGATAGTTAAAAAATTCCAGTTGATGCAGAAGGCACAGAATTTTGAGTCCAACATGGAAAAGAAAGTGTTTCATCCTCAACAATATGCTGCGAATTCAGCAAAGCAGATAAGTATCTCTAATAGTGGAGTTTCATGGGAACTGATTAAAATATTTAAAAATCAGAAGCAATAACCAGAAAGTGAACATAAAGACAAAAACAAGAGAAGGATATTACATGTGGTACTTGGTACAGCATCATCCAAGCTCTGTAATGCACAGTAGACATTTGGGTGGCTATATCTAGGGGCATTTGTGATCAAATTTAACTGGTGTTGAAGACCTGTGGTTGGAGTGGGGGGTTACAGTAAGTTCAGCACATAGTAAGTGTTCAATCTATATGCATAATGTATGAGTAGACAGAACAAAGGGATAAAAAAGAAGGGAGGAAGGGGGCTAAAAGGGAAAGAAGGAAGATGGAGTTTTGGCACTGGAAAAAAAGTGCTCGCAAAACTTGGTTTATATTCCTATTGGGAAGTGGCTATTTAAAATTCTTAACATGCTTTCTCAAGTCAATAGCTTGAGAAACAAGCCTTATATATATAAAAAATGTGTTTTTTCACTATTCAAAATATTGGCTCTTCCATACAAAAAAACACATGAAGATAAAGGTGAACCATTCAAGGTACCCAAGGTAACCACATGAATTAAAAGGAGACAGAAATATACTATTAAAATGATCAGATTGCTTGTTTGAAAGTTAATGATATTATAGAGTGTAGAATGACATAGAAGTATCCTGTGTAGAAAATTGAAAATAAGCCAGGTTGCAGAGAAAATAAATTTTCAAACAAAATAATAAAATAATCTTTTCATCCATATTCTTTGATTTGAAGGATACAGATTTTTCTCTTCCTTGTTTTCTCACTTTTAGAAAATAATTGAAAGCATATTTAACAAGAAATTAAACTGGTCTTTAGGATGCCATTTGAATGGCTGTCTAACATAAGTTCTTAGAAGGAAAACCTTGTGAGCTCCATACAGTCTAAAAATACAGAGTGTGCTGGGTGTAAGAATTTAGCAATGAGGCAGCAACTCTGTTTTGTTAAGATTACTCTATGATTCATTATTGCAATGATGGTAATTATATTTATAGCGACCACGCTTAAAACTTTTTAGAGCTATACTGTGTGAAATAAAATATTGTAGAATGGAGGAGAACAAAATGTTTTACAAAATTTTCCAGAATGATACTTAAGTTGTCAATAAAGAATTGTAGTGCTAGAAGGAACCTTAAAATACTGCTATTCTTTTTAATAACAAAGAAAATACTGCATAAAATTTCCCAAGGTTACAGAATATGTGTGATTCCAAAGCACAGATTTATGGTTAAAATAAATCCCTGAAGCAATCTAAATATATCAAATCCCATTTTTTCTTATTGTCATAAAGTTAAACAAACTAGAAATCAAATTACCAACAATAAAAGATACCATTGAGAGTGAAAAGGCAAACCACAGATGGGAAGAAGCTATTTGCAGTGTATATCCCAACAAAGAGCTCCTGTCAAGAATATAAAAAGAACTCCTTAAATAGAAAAATCAAGGAAAACTATTGACTGGACACTTCACCAAACAAAATATTCATCTGCCCAATGAACCTATGAAAATGCGCACAGCAACAGTAATTACTGGCAGAATGTAAAGTGAAACCACGTATCTCCTAATAGCTAGTGAAAGTGAAAGTCTTAGTCAGTCAGTCATGTCTGACTCTTTGAAACTCCATGGACTGCAGCCCACCAGGTTCCTCTGTCCATGGAATTTTCCAGGCAAGAATACTGGAGTGAGTTGCCTTCTCTAGGCGATCTCCCCCACCCAGGGATCTAACCCAGGTCTCCCACATTGCAGGCAGATTCTTTACCATCTGAACCATAATGGCTAATGGCTAAAATTAAGAGTTACAAAGTTTTTCCAATGATGTAAGGCAACTCAATATACTTACTGCTGGTATATGTGAAAAATAATATAATCATTTTAGAAAACTTTTGGTGGTATCTACCAAAGTTAAAAACATGACTATCCAATTACCCAGCAGTTCCAACATAAGGTAAATATGCAAGAGAAATCAGTGCATAAGGCACTTCAAGAATGTTCATAACAGGCTGATTTTATTAGCCTGAAACTGGAAACAACCCAAGTGTCATGAAAGGTGGAATGGAGAAATAAATTGTGACATAGTCATAGAATGAAGCACAGCCTGAAATATAAAAAGAAAGTACTGCTGCCACACAACAGCATGGATGAATCACACTGACATGATGATGAGCAAAAGAGGGAAGACATTAAAGACTCTGCAGTGTGTGACGCCATTTGTGTGAAGTTCAAGCACAACTGCTTATAGTGATATGTCAGAAGAGTGAGAACCTCTGGGCTTGATTGGAAAAGGAAAAAAGGAAGCCTTCTAAAAATTGTTCTGTACATGGATCCAGGAGGTTATGTAGGTTCATATATATTTTAAAAATTCATCTAAGATTTGTGTATGTTTAAGACTTGTGCACTTTAACAATATCCATATTATAGTTAAAAAAAATATTCTCTACACTAACAATTAACGTGAATAATCCTGTTGTACTTTAGCAAAATATTGGGATGGACTGCTGAAAAAGAAAGGCAAATGTAGGATTCTTCTTTGTCATTGTCTTGTTGTTATATTATGCTGTGTTTTCAGTATATAAAAGTTGATTTATTTGGAATTTAAAAAGGAGATTTGTCTGTTTTCCTCTACTTTTTACCTTACTCATTTATTTATTTATATATGTACACATACATATGTATATATGTATATATTTATTTATATATGTATAAATTATTTTTGTATATATGTATATTTGGGGATTCCCTGGTGGCTCAGACAGTAAAGAATCTGCCTGCAATTCAGGAGACCCAGCTTCAATTCCTGGGTTGGGAAGATCCCCTAGAGAAGGGAATGGCTACCTACTCCAGTATTTTTGCCTGGAGAATCCCATGGACAGAGGCACCTGGTGGCTACAGTTCATGGAGTCACAAAGAGTCAGACACGACTGAGTAACCAACTCTTTCACTTTTTTTTTTTTTTTTTTTCAGGCTCATATTTATCTTACACTTTGAGGTTAAACCAATTATTTGTTTTGTTACTCGAGTTGTTACTGCACTGGCATGATAGCTCTTTTGGTAGGCCTCTTTGAAATATCCTTTTCATTATGTATTGCATATAGACAATACTCCTAACTCAAGCCAGACATGTCACTAAAGACTCTCATTAGAACAACTGCCATAAAGAATCTGGATGGAGAGTAGAGATATTAATAACTTAACTGCGTGTTTTATTTAAGTGAATGTGCTATAAGGACCTGTGATTAAAGAGGAGGAGTGTTAAAAGTTTTGTTTTACTAATAGAGTGATATTAATAACTTAACTAAATATGTTCTCTCTAAGAAAATGTGCTATAAAGAAATATGATTGATGGAGAAGAGCTTTTAAAAATTTTGCTAACCTCAAGACTCACTTGATTGTTTCCATTAAACTGAAAGTCACTTAGTTCTTTCTGACTCTCTGCAATTCCATGGAATTCTCCAGGCCAGAATCCTGGAGTGGGTAGCCTATTCCTTCTCCAGGGGATCTTCCCAACCCAGGAATCGAACTGGGGTCTCGTGCATTGCAGGCAGATTCTTTACCAGTTGAGCTACCAGGAAAGTCCATTAAACTATATGCTCTCAAAGCAAGCAGACTTCATGGGAAGAGGAAGAGCTTTTAAATGCCAATAACTTTCTGTCCCATTATGGCTTTTGCTGTCCAAGTTCTATTAGAATTTACAGTTTAAATCGGAAAGAATTCACAAGGAGGTAAAAGTTCCACAGAGAGAAAATGAATGGATTCCTTCAAATTAACAATAATATAAAATTATTTTCACAGTAATATAATCAAGGCAGCTCCAGTAGTGAACCTGAATATGGGATGCATCATAGAAAAGAATTACCCATGATGTAGAACCATTCTTGGGAAATAACAGAATATATTCAGGATTAGTCTATGGGACTAATCATTGCTCTTATGAAGACAGCGTCAATAAGGAAAAAGAAAAAAAGCTTTGATGGCCTGCCAAAGACAGCATTTTCCTACTTGGATGTATTTATAATACTTTTTCTAAGATACAGTTTACCAGGCTCCAGTCCAGATTCAGAGAATCTGAATCTAAATCTTTAAGGGATATGACTCAAAAAATCCTTGTTTTTAATAACACATTTCAAGTCATAAGCAGTCAGATATGGAAACCATGGTCCCTAAAATAAAGAAGTATCTGCAAGTTGAGGAAGGAAGATATATATGTATATATTCAGTGTAAGATAATTGTAAAAAGTAAACTAAACACGGGTGAGACTCTGTGTGTCTCTTGCTGTGTATGTATCTGGGCTTAGTCCTTGATACCAAAACCAACTGACTCAGTGCCTGTACAAAGTGACTCATACCTTGAACTCTTCACTTGTAAGCAACTCTACCTAGATAACTGTAATGATTAAATTAAAGATACAAGGAAAATATTTAATTTCACGAAGTGCTATCTATCATTTACCATTATAAGTAACAGTTGTATTATAAAACAAATGAATGTTAAAATCAAAGTAATGGTAGAGACTATATATTCTATAAAATTTCAGAGAAAAAAGAGTTCAGAGTAATTTGGTAAGAATAGCCTGCCAGGTGCCTCTGTCCATGGAATTTTCTGGGCAAGAATATTGGAGTAGGTTGCCATACCCTTCTCCAGGGGATCTTCCCCATTCAGGGGTTGACGGGCCTCCTGCATTGGCAGGCAGATTCTTTACTGTCTAAGCCATCAGGGAAGCCAAGAATATATTTGGTCAGATTTTTTTTCTAAATGTTGAGTTGAGTACTGGTTATTAAAGACAAAAGTCAAGATAGGAGCAGGGGTTCAGAAGATAAAAATGACAAGATATTCTTTGAGCACAGTGATATTCCCTGTGGCCAAAGTAAAAATTCTTATAATTCCCTAATGATGTAGTAATTTAGAAATTGAATTGCAAATTAAATAGACAACCCATTTTTTTTTAAAGAAGCACATAGTTGAAATTAAAAAAAAAATTTCCCTCAGCATTTCCAACAGGCTTATATTGATCTGGTGGTTTGTATTTTAATTTGCAGGATGGTTGACTGCATGTATAACCAATCACCCCATACAAACCTTAATGCTTGAAAATGTTTTAAACAGTTATGCAAACATTGACTAACAAGTTAGGTAACTGCTTTAATTTCTGCACGTCAAAGCATTTCCCTTGATTTCTGTGTCCCTACTACAGGGAATTTATGAAGAGCTATTTCTTTAGTTGGGATAATCTGTCTTATTCTTTTTCTTAAAGAGAGTATTTAACTGTCTTTATACTTCCTAAATAATCTGAAAATTAAAAATATGTAATAAAATTAAAGGTAATAAATACATTTAATATTTATTTGGGGGAATTTGAAGGAGTTAGAGATAAGAAAGTGAAGTCTTTTAAAAAACTTTGGTTAGAGATGTGCTATGTGCTTAGTCACTCAGTTGTGTCTGACTCTTTGCCACCCCATGGTCTTAGCCCGCCAGGCTCCTCTATCCATGGCAATTCTCCAGGCAAGAATATTGGAGTGGGTTCCCATGCCATCCTCCAGGGGATCTTCCCAACCCAGGGATCGAACCCAGATCTCCCACATCATGGGTGCATTCTTTACCATCTAGCCACCAGGGAAGTCCAAGAATACTGGAATGGGTAACCTATCTTCTCCAGGGGATCTTTCTGATCCAGAAATCGAACCAGGGTCTCATGAATTGCAGGCAGATTCTTTACCAACTGAGCTGAGATGATTAACATTTATATGGGGGAAGTTAAAGGAGTTAGAGGTAAGATAAGGAGTTAGAGGATTGATGAATTAACGTATAGGGTGCCTCAATTTTAGTTTATTGCAGTTTTACATCTTATAAAAAAATAAAATTTTTTATATTAGAAAGCAATTATATTTTTTAAAATCTTTAAAATCAAACTGAATACACACATATCCCTTAAAATAATAAAAGAAAAAAATCACTGTATTTCCATCACTGAAAGTAATTGATGTATTCTTTTAATGTGGTTTCTTATTCACCTTAACCTAATTGAAATCATAATAACATTGAATATCTATTATTCCCCACATTTATAACATAAAATACTTGCCATTTTGAGTTATGGTCTTCAATAACATTCTTTTTAATGGTCACACAGTATTTCATCTTGTGTTAATCGTAGTTATATTAAGAAAAACCCAATAGAGATAAAGAGATAAATAGTCTGCAATGGATTCTTAAATACTGGCCAGCTTTAATATTTTTCACCATTTCTTATTTTTAAATCTAGCTATAGCATTAATTGCTAGGTTCATAGTCTCTTCATTTTATGAGTTAAAAGGTAACTAGCCTAAAGTCTCTGCATATATAAATGGAAATTATGATTAAGTGGCTTAAATGAAATCTGCCTGCTTGTAAAGAATACATCAGAACATGGTGAATTTTGAAAGCTACAGATTCAAAAATTTAAATGTTTTCTGTAGTTACAGTTCTCATATGCATCTAATTTGGTTCTGAGATATTAAATCACATTTAAACTTTACCAGACGAATGCAAATGAAGCTTGAGATTAATTTGGCTTTTTGCATACTCCTACTGTTTTGCCTTCCTAGAACACAGGAACATATTAGGTACCATGCAGGATGTCAGCAGATGACATAAAATTCTCTTAACAGTCACTTAAATTTGATTGTACAGGAAAGAAAATAATGTAGAAACAGACCAAAAAGCCTAAATCAAAATTTTGTATATTGAGACTTCCCTGGTGGTTCAACGGTTAAGAATCTGCCTGCCAATGCAGGGGACACAGGTTTGATCCCTGGTCCAGGAACTAAGATCCCACTTGCAGCAGGGCAACTAAGCCTTTGTGTCACAACTACTGAAGCCCATGAGCTCTAAAGCCTGTACTCTGCAACAAGAGAAGCTGCTGCAATAAGAAGCCCATTGGCCACAAATAGAAGAGGAGCTCCCACTCTCTACAACTAGAGAAAGCCTGCAAGGAGCAATGAAGAGCCTGTGTGCTGCAACAAAGACCCAGGCTAGCCAAAAATAAATAAATTTTTAAAAAAATTGTATACTGACAATGACAGTGTTCATTAGAGACTTAGTATCACTGTCCCACTCTGGAATCCTAGGCTGAAGCTCAGTTAGGATTTGTGTAAACACCAGGGAGTGCAGCTCCAGTGGTCTGCAAACTGTGAGCAAGTTGTAGAGTGATTTACAGAACAGGATCGAAGCCCCCTTGGCAGGATAAAAACAGATTAATCTGGACTGTCAAATACAATGAATACATCAAACAGCTAAACTAAAAAATATTATTCAAACAGGACCAGTGGATAGTACAATGAGTTAAAAAAAATCTGAGAAGGGATTTGGAGAATTTGATAAAAATCTATTCATTAAATTTTGTAATAAAATCCACATAAATTCTTTTTCACCATTAATAGGTCAGCAATAGAAATAACAGTATGTGTATATGTGCAAAGGACATGAGGAAATCAGGCTACTCCCTAAAACTAAGCAGGCATTCTAAGCTGCACATTTGTCTGTCACATTAGTTAGATTTAAGCATTGCACATGTCGGCAAACGTTATGGGTTTAACGGTGACACCTCTACATTCATATGTTGAAGTCTTAACTCCCAGTACTTAACTCCCAGTACTTCAGAATGTGCCTGTGTTCGGAGACAGGACTATTAACGAGAGGATGAAGTTAAAATAAAGCTGTGAGAGTGGGTCCTAATCTAGTCCGCCTGCTATGAGAAGAAAAAACTGAGCACATGAAAAGAAAGGTGGCCATCTGCAAGCAAAGGAGAGAAACCCCAGAAGAATCCAAACCTGCTGACCCTTGACCTTGAACTTCAGCCCTTAGAAGTATGAGAAAATGATTGTTGGTTAAGCCATGATGGCATTTTGTGATTACAGCCTTAACAAATTAACATAGCGAGTTAGGCTGGCTAAAGTGTGGCAGGAAGGACGAAGCTGCCCCCTTGGAGTATCTGTCAAGACACAGCAGCACCTCAGCTCCGGAAGTACCGCAGGGGCAGGGGTAATACACATGATCCAGCTCAGATGGGTCTGAGAAGCTGTAGAATACAGCCCACACACTTCAACAACTTCTGAGCTCTTCAGTCTGGGGTGAAATAAATTAAAAAACAGAAAACAAAAAGAACTTTACTTACACAAAAAAAGGATTTTGCTTTATTTTTGTATTGAGTGTGAAGTATCATGGGCATTTAGTTGACAAGCGCTACAGGCAGATGGAAATGACTTTAGAGGCAGGACGAGAGTTATAATAATGGGTGCAATTTTATAAGCTTGACTTTTTAGATTTTTATAAAATATATACAACAATATTTATAGTTTAAGCATTTCCATGTATACAATTCACAAGAATGTTCATAATGTTGTCTGAGCGTTGCCATAAGTGATTGTGCGTGCTAAGTCACCTCAGTCGTGTCTGACTCTGATAACCAAAGGACTGTAGCCTGCCAGACTCCTCTGTCCATGGGATTCTCCAGGCAAGAATACTGGAGTGGATTGCCATGCCCTCCTCCAGGGGATCTTCCCGACCCAGAGATCGAACTGGCATCTCTTATGTCTCCTGCAGTGGCAGGTGGGTTCTTTACCACTAGCGCCACCTGGGAAGTTCCTCTGTATCTATACCTAGAACATTCTCATCAATTTCAACCAAAGTTCTGTAACCTTTAAACTATAACTTTCTCCCTTCACTCAAATCACTGATAAATTCTACTTTCTGTTGCTATGAATGTGCTTATTCCACCAGCCTCATAAGTAGAATTATACAACACTACCACAGGACTAATTTTTGAAGTCCTAAACATTGTCACTCCAGTCATTTGGCCACCTCATGCGAAGAGTTGACTCATTGGAAAAGACTCTGATGCTGGGAGGGATTGGGGGCAGGAGGAGAAGGGGACGACAGAGGATGAGATGGCTAGATGGCATCACTGACTCGATGGATATGAGTCTGAGTGAACTCCAGGAGTTGGTGATGAACAGGGGGGCCTGGCATGCTGCAATTCATGGGGTTGCAAACAGTTGGACACGACTGAGCGACTGAACTGAACTGAACTGAATCATTGTCATCCAGAAAAATATTGGGGTAGCGATGAGTACTGAAGCTCAGTTCTCATCGTTCAGTCTTGCCTGACTCTACGTGACCCCAGGGACTGCAGCAAGTCAGGCCTCCCTGTCTATCACCAATTCCCAGAGTTTACTCAAACTCATGTCCATTGAGTCGGTGATGCCATCCAGCCTCTGTCGTCCTCTTCTCCTTGCACCTTCAATCTTTCCCAGGATCAAAGTCTTTTCCAAAGAGTCAGTTCTTTGCATCAGGTGGCCAAAGTATTGGAGTTTCAGCTTCAGCATCAGTCCTTCCAATGAATATTCAGGACTGATTTCCTTTAGGATGGACTGGCTGGATCTCCTTGCAGTGCAAGGGACTCTCAAGGGTCTTCCCCAACACCACAGTTCAAAACTGTTAATTCTTCCTCTGCGCTCAGTTTTCTTTACAATCCAACTCTCACTTCCATAGATGACCACTGGAAAAACCATAGCCTTGATTAGACAGACCTTTGTCAACAAAGCAATGTCTCTGTTTTTTAATATGCTGTCTACGTTGGTCATAACTTTTCTTCCAAGGAGCAAGTGTCTTTTAATTTCATGGCTGCAGTCACCATCTGCAGTGATTTTGGAGCCTCCCCAAATAAAGTTTCCTCACTGTTTTCATTGTTTTCCCATCTATTTGCCATGAACTGATGGGACCAGATGCCATGATCTTAGTTTTCTGAAATTTGAGTTTTAAGCCAACTTTTCCGTCTCCTCTTTCACTTTCATCAAGAGGTTCTTTAGTTCTTCTTCACTTTCTGCCATAAGGGTGGTGCCATCTACATATTAGAGGTTATTGATATTTCTCCTGGCAATCTTGATTCCAGCTTGTGCTTCATCCAACCCAGTGTTTCTCATGATGTACTCTGCACGTAAGTTAAATAAGCAGGGTGACAATATTCAGCCTTGACGTATTCCTTTCCCGATTTAGAACCAGTCTGTTGTTCCATGTCCAGTTCTAACTGTTACTTCCTGACCTGCATACAGGCTTCTCAAGAGGCAGGTCAGGTGGTCTGGTATTCCCATCTCTTTAGGAGTTTTCCACAAGTTGTTTTGATCCACACAGTCAAAGGTTTTGGCGTAGTCAATAAAGCAGAGTACTGAAGGGATGTTAGGAAAAATCAAGGAAAAGGTTCAGGGATCTGGCTCTTGCTCAATTATACAAACTGTCTTCCTCCTGACCCTTCCAGTTTCTCTTTCCTCCATGTCCTCCCCAGTACTTGCTATATCTTGTCCTTTGATAACAGACATTCCAATAGGTGTGAGGTGATAGCTCCCTGTGGTTTGGATTTGCATTTCTCTAATGATCAGTTAAATCCAGCACATTTCAATATGTCTCGTGGCCATTTAAATGTCTTTTCTGGGGGAAAAAAAAGTCTATTTGGGTCCTTTGCCCACTTTTTAATTGGACTGCTTGCTTTCATGTTCTTGAATTATGTCAGTTGTTTATATATTTTGAATGTTAACCTCTCCTCAGATGTGTGGATTCCAAGTATTTTCTTCCAGTCCATGGGTTGTCTTTTTATTGTGTTGATTGTTCTGCAGAAGCTTTTTAGTTTATGTAGTTCAACTAACTTAGTTTTTATTTTATTGCTTGTGTTTTAGGTCTCATCCAAAAAAATAATTTTCAGAACCCATGTCAAGAAGCATTTTTTCCTATGTTTTCTTCTAAGAGTTTTGTGATTTTAGGTCCATATATTTAAGTCTTTAATCCATTTCAAAGTTTAGTGAGTAATGTCTGCTTTGCTCTGGCAATTAACCATATGTAACTTCCTACATTTCTTGTATTTTTAGTAATGTATTTTAACTTTTTCTTCATTTTTTTTTTCATGTTTTTCTATCTTTACTCAACAAACACACAGTAAAGCACTGCGGGACTATAAAGGACATTTTACGATTTCCCTTCTCATCATGCCTGCATCAGTATCTTGCACACATTAAGAAATCAATAAATGCTTTTTGTCTGTTTGTTTTCTAAAAACTAGGGATGCAAGGGAAAAGTTCTAAGATGAAAGTGTAAAGACTTAATTTCTTTCCTTGGTAATGTGACCAAGATTAGATCACTTACATATATTTTCTAGCCTTTGGTTACTGTGCCTTTTACGTGAGTATATGACACACGATTCCTGTATAGCTTTATAATACTACGTGTCTAGGCTATTTTAATTAATCTGAACTAAACACATTTTTAGGAGACATTCAAAAAACCAACAAGTATGTACTTTAAGAACTTATTCTGAATTACACTAAATATATGCGTGCAAATTAGGATATTTTCCCCTAACACTCTATTCAAGAAACTAAAGGTCAGAAGGACAGTATTATACTCTCAGCCCAATTCATGTTCTGTGAAAATGAAATATACTGACGTCCTATATTCTGCTGGGACACATGATCTGTACCTATTTTCAGCACACAGCTCTTCACATGCCATTGTTTAAAAATAGATCAGTTCTGAACTTTGGAGACAGACTTAGAAGTGCATTAACCTCTTTCTCGACTGTTAAGTTTGCCATTTTGCACTAATCAAATCAGTATAAATCTGATCATGATAAAAATAGACCTTCTTACTTTGTACACATTCCAACAGGCTCTCATAAGCAGAGGGGTATGGCTCACTGAATTTTTCTAATTAGTTTTTTGTTTTAAATATACTCCTGCATTAAAGCGTCATCAGTCTCTGATCCTAAAATTCCAATGCCAAGTTTTGATGCTAAGATGCTGTCTCCAGAAGGCTGGTTGTTAAACTGGAGGAAGGGCTTGTTAGCAGATTGTTTGAATAAATTCCAAAAGAAATGAGACATACGATAAACCTTGAGTTGGTGTCCCTCTGAGGTATGGTCTAACATCCTCTGAATGACCTCTCACAGCACTAACACACAGTTATAATTGCTGGTTTAAATTTCTGTCTCTCATCAAGTTGTAAGAGCCTTGTGGGCTGCAACTATACACTATTTTTCACAGTATCATAGTAATACTAAGAATCAAATTTTACTGTGTACTTACTATGTACCAGGCATTTTTCAAACTTTTAATGTTTTTTTTTTTTTCTCATTTAATTTTAAAACATCTCTGTTAGGTACTTATCATCATCATCATTTATATTTAAAGATAAAGAAAGTAAAATATGTACAAGTTATGAAAGAGCCCAAAGTTGTACAGATACTAAGTTGTGGTGCTGCATTTATACGAGACCAACCTAGATAGCATATGCAAAAGCAGAGACATTACTTTGCCAACAAAGGTCCGTCTAGTCAAGGCTATGGTTTTTCCTGTGGTCATGTATGGATGTGAAAGTTGGACTGTGAAGAAGGCTGAACGCCGAAGAATTGATGCTTTTGAACTGTGGTGTTGGAGAAGACTCTTGAGAGTCCCTTGGACTGCAAGGAGATCCAACCAGTCCATTCTGAAGGGATCAGCCCTGGGATTTCTTTGGAGGGAATGATGCTGAAGCTGAAACTCCAGTACTTTGGCCACCTCATGCGAAGAGCTGACTCATTGGAAAAGACTCTGATGCTGGGAGGGATTGGGGGCAGGAGGAGAAGGGGACGACAGAGGATGAGATGTCTGGATGGCATCACTGACTCGATGGACGTGAGTCTGAGTGAACTCCGGGAGTTGGTGATGGACAGGGAGGCCTGGCGTGCTGCGATTCATGGGGTCGCAAAGAGTCGGACACGACTGAGCAACTGAACTGAACTGAATGGCACTATGGAGAACAGTGTGGGACTTACCATATGATCCATCAATCCCACTATTGGGCATGTATCTGGAGAAAATCATACTTGAAAAAGATACATGCACCCCAATGTTCATTTCACAACTACTTACAACAGCCAAGACATGGAAGCAACCGAAATGTCCATCCACAGATTAATGAATAAAGATGTGGTCTGTGTGTATACAATGAAATATTATTCAGCCTTAAAATAAGTATGAAATAATGCCATTTGCAGCAACATAAATGGGCGTAGAGATTATCATACTAAATTAAGTCACACAGAGAAACACAAGTCTAAAAGATGATACAAAAAACTTATTTACAAAACAGAAACAGACTCACAGACTTAAAAATAAACTCATGGTTACCAAGGGGAATGGTGGGGAGGGGGGCTATAAATTAGGAAATTTGGATTAACATATACACACTATTATATTAAAATAGATAGTCAAAAAGGATCTACTGTATAGCACAGGGAACTCTACTTAGTATTCTGTAATAACCTATATGGGAAAAGAATCTGAAAAAGAATGAGATGGCTGGATGGCATCACTGACTCGATGGACGTGAGTCTCAGTGAACTCCGGGAGTTGGTGATGGACAAGGAGGCCTGGCGTGCTGCAATTTATGGGGTCGCGAAGAGTTGGACACGACCGAGCGACTGATCTGATCTGATCTAATCTGATATGTATAACTAAATCACTTTGCTGTACACCTGAAATTAACATAACGTTATAAATCAACTATTTGTTGTTTGGTTGATCAGTTGCATCTGACCCTTTGCAATCTCATGGACTGTAGCCTGCCAGGCTCCTCGGTCCATGGGATTTTATAGGCAAGAATTCTGGAGTATGTTGCCATTTCCTTCTCCAGGGGATTTTCCCGACCTAGGTATCAAACCTCTAAGTCCTGCATTGGCAGGGAGATTCTTTCCCACTGAGCCATCAGTAAACTTCAGTATAAAATAAAACAAACAAAAAATGAAGCCAGTGGAAGCAGGGCCATACTCTCCCCCTGACGCTGCATGGCCCCTCCATAGTTGGCTTTCACTCACACATGATGCTATTCAAAACACTGAGAATATCATAAAGGCAATTTAAGCCATTCAAAACAATGAAACAGAAGACCTCTGAGCCCACAAGGCAAAACAGGTGCATATTTTAAGTGGATGGAAGAAGAATAGGAGGGCTCTCCAGGCAAACCAGGACTGGGCACAACTGGGAGGGAGAGGAGGTTTCTGGAGATCACTGAAGTCCATCTTTGCAGACTCAGAATTTTAACCAGACACGGTCACAGAGCAACAAGAGAGTGAAGAACAGAGACGACAGATAACTAATGCATCACTGCTGCTGCTGCTGCTAAGTCGCTTCAGTCGTGTCTGACTCTGTGCGACCCCATAGACAGCAGCCCACCAGGCTCCCCTGTCCCTGGGACTCTCCAGGCAAGAATACTGGAGTGGGTTGCCATTTCCTTCTCCAATGCATGAAGGTGAAAAGTGAAAGTGAAGTCGCTCAGTCCTGTCTGACTCTGAGCAACCCCATGGACTGCAGCCTACCAGGCTCCTCCGTCCATGGGATTTTCCAGGCAAGAGTACTGGAGTGGGGTGCCATCGCCTTCTCCGATGCATCACTATAGTGGCTTTAATTTAAAATGCCAAGTTTCTAGGTACTATTCTAAGTAATTTTTTCAGAAAACTGTAGGTGTTCCTGTATTCTTGGGTCCATGTATATTAGTTGACAGTGAAACAAAGATAATTTTTTTAGATGACTTTCCAATCGCTTCTCAGGATGCTGCCAATGCCAGTGGGGCCAGCGCTGTGGTCACATGGCCTAGCTCGAGGATGAAGAACACACAGATTTATGTGCCATCCTGAATTTTCTCCACCTTGAGTGGCTCACTGCTTAGGTTCAGACAGGGAATCCAGCAACTTCTGCTTTACGAACCACTGACATTACCCTACGCACACCTGGCATAGCAATGTAAGAAAAATTGTATTTATTTTCTATCTGTCCCATGGATACTATTAATATTATAGAGTTTGGACAAAATACTCAGAAACCTTTAATAACTATACTCTATTGGCATACTCCCCCACCCCTCAGGTTTACTCAGAAATAAATCACTAATGTATATAAATGTTGAGAAAGTTAAAAAGAAAATAAAAACAACTGCGTGCAAAATAGGACCTTCTGGGGGTTTTGTGTGTATATCAAAACAAACTCACAGAGGAATCTAAAGATACCAGCATCCTTTAGTTATATGTTAGAAACCACATTCTCCATAGTACAATCTAAAGTGATATGAAGAAAGGTAAGTGGCCACAGTATGTCATAATTCTGGGCATCACTTTTCTTCATGCCAGCATCTCTATTGTGTCTCCAAAATGCTCCCTTCAAGTTCTAATCATCTAGTAATCTAACAATTTGACTTTATTTATTTATCCAACAAGCAGTTATTAAAGATGTACTATGGAGGGGCTGGAGCTATGGCGGAAATCAAGAAGTCCTTACTTTCTTGGGTCCTGAGTTCCTATAGTAGATCAGACAGTTAACAAATAAATGAAAAGAGACAACAAGACAACAAAGTGATGTGTACCAACAACAAAACTCCTATGATGGAGAATGCAAGGAAATTAAATCCAGATGAACTTCTCAGGGGAGGCCCTGTTAAGGAGGTAGCATTTGTATTGAGACCTCAACAATGAGTCAGGTATTTGTTGAAGGCATTTCAGCAATTTGTCTTCAATGTACGAAAAAGATAAATCACCTAGTTTCTGCACAAGAATTCTTTCCATAAAGTTTTGCTCTCAAAATATCTACTAGCTAAATTATTTTGCATATGCATGATATGAGTTTCTGGTAAGAGCTTTCAAAGGTCACACAAATGAAATTCTTCCTGCCACTCTACATCTTAGAGATCCTTCATATTTAAAAATATTCAAACACATTGAAAAGAAAGGATGGAGAATAAAATAGGTATAACACAGATTTAATTGATTATGATTAAGGAATAATTTCACATTCATAAGAACCACATTTTATTTTCTTTCTCTATTTTCAAAACATGGGTTTTTTTTTAATAAGCTTTTTAGAATCTAACCTTTCACTTTTGTACATTTGTGAGTACTCAGACTTGTGTTAGCAGAAATTGTTGCTCTACAGTATAAATCAGCATCTCATATTATGCAAAATACTTTCCTAAAAAAGAGGCTTCTGGACAACGAAGCATTTTAAGTTAAAAGTCGTATTAAAATGTGAGATAGTTGTTGGCTCAAACTTGAATATATGATTAACAATTACATGTGGCATGTGTTTGTGCATACAATGCACATCTTATATTTTTACCTTTTATTAAAATATACATATCAAATAATCTAGTTTTCCCAAGTATCCTGGTTTATTCATTTATATTTATAGTATCAATCATTCAATGTCTTCTATATGCCAGGCACTTTCTGGACACAAGAGGCACAATAGGGACCAAAATACATCTTTGCATAAATTAACACCTCATCTTCTACATTGGAATACAGCTTTTGAAAGACAGAATGATGTATTTTACTAATTTTAAAACATTTCTTGTGATCTACCACTATGACCTAAATATAGCAGGTACATAATACTCCAAGTTAACAGAGAACAAGATATACTTCCCATTGTTCTTACTAAACTTTTCTTTGTAAAACATATCTGGGTTTTTTAGATTCAGGTTTCATTTGAATAATGACTTCTGTTACCTGCTGGCCAATGTCTTTGCTTACTTTCCTATGCTACGCTTCCTGTTTCTATAGTTTTAGTTCACATTAAAGTTTGGCTTTTGTGTGACTCTGATGCCAGAAGAGCAAACACTGAAGAACAAAGGAACAAACATTGTTTTCACCTTTTTAGGGTGTTAAATATTTCAGTATTTCATGCTTCTGCTTCTAAGATCTCTAATTGGATTAAGTAGCCATAATTTTTCACCCTGCTTTTCACTCATAATTCAGTAAAAGACCATTTTTCTAATAAATATTTAATGAGCTCCTATCAAATACTAGTCACTAGAGATACAGAGATACTATGGCACAGTCTCTACCCTCAAGAAGCTCACAGTCTAGAAAGAGACGAAGAGTAAACTGACAAATGAAAATACAGGGATGGAGGGTTTTCAGAGAAAATTTATGAAGAAACTCATACCTGGTATGTTTGATGGAAAACTGAAGGAAAGTCGGGTAGAAAGGATTGAAGATAGAGAAGGTAGCATAAAGAAAGGCCAAGAGACGATCAGCAACATTTTTCCTCTCAGGGAAATTACCAACAATTTTCTGTCAGTGAATCATGAACGCAAAGATGGAGGCAGACCACAGAGCTTCTCCAGTGCAATTCAAGCAGCTTGGCCTTTTTCTTAGAGGGGATAGGAGGCCATAGTTAGACTCCAAGAAAGTAACACTGAACTTGTGTTGTATATCATTCAATATGATAGCCAAGGGATGGGATGCATTTGAGCTAACTGAGACCAAAGGCAGGGAGAAAAGTGGTGGGTGCACATCAGAAAGTGAAGAAAAAGATGCTGAAGCTTTGAACTATGCTGCTGCTGCTGCTGCTGCTAAGTCGCTTCAGTTGTGTCCGACTCTGTGCGACCCTATAGACAGCAGCCCATCAGGCTCCTCTGTCCCTGGGATTCTCCAGGCAAGAACATGGCTTTTGAGAATATAAGGAAAAACTTATTATAAGTGAATGACAGATAGTTGTAGGAACTGAGGGAATTGGGGGCACATGTATGGATGTGAGAGTTGGACTATAAAGAAAGCTGAGCACTGAAGAATTGATGCTTTTGAGCTGTGGTGTTGGAAAAGACTCTTGAGAGTCGCTTGGACTGCAAGGAGATCCAACCAGTCCATTCTGAAGGAGATCAGTCCTGGGTGTACTTTGGAAGGAATGATGCTAAAGCTGAAACTCCAGTACTTTGGCCACCTCATGTGAAGAGCTGACTCATTGGAAAAGACTCTGATGCTGGGAAAGATTGAAGGTGGGAGGAGAAGGGGATGACAGAGCATGAGATGGCTGGATGTCATCACCGATGCGATGGACATGAGTTTGAGTAGGCTCTGGGAGTTGGTGAAGGACAGGGAAGCCTGGCATGCTGCAGTCCATGGGTCGCAAAGAATCAGACACGACTGAGCAACTGAACTGAAGGGGATAAAAATGAAAAGTGGAATTTTTCCACTTAAGATCAGAGTCAAAGTGTAGCAGTAACTAATAACAAACACATGATTAAGAAAATTTTCTTGTTATCCTTTATATTACATTAAGCATTTTTAGCATGGAGAAATGTTTCTCATTTAATCATTCAGCTTTTTAGGGTTCATTTTTATTCTCATTTTCTGTTGGCTTTCTATAGTCCCTCAATGACATTTTCTGTTGGAATCCTTACTTTTCTGCTTCTTTCAAATAAAACCTTAGATTTATTGTATCCATCTGCCTATTGATTCCATCTTAATCCCTGATACTGTCTATTCAGTTATCTTTGTCTCTACACTATGGCCCATCTTACCCCACCTTTGAATCCTGCCTGGCCCTTGAGAACCTAACCTGGTTTCAGTATCCTGAGCTTCGGCCTCTTAGTGAAGAGGATTTGTATTTAAAACAAAATCTATAATCCAACAAAGAGATAAAGCAAAACACATTAATAAATTAAAGAAATGATATATAGCTTTTTTAAAAATACAAAAGTTTAATTCTATTTCTCAAAGCAAAAAGATTTGGACGTTATTGATTGAGGACTTTGTAGAGAAAATAATTTAATCAATAGCAGATATTCAGCTCCTTCTATTTCCAAAACTCTTAACTGATGTCTTAAGGCTTAAAAAATACAAATAACTTTTATGGATGTAGATACTTAGGGATGGTTATAAATGGTAAAGATGTTAGGTGAGATGGACATATTTATTGAGTATTTATATTTGCTATATATAGTAAGAATTTCAATAAAAATTTAAAATATAGAGGAAGTGACCTTTGCTCTTAAGGAACTTTCAAGACAAAAGTGGAGGAAACTAATGTGGAAAAATCGTGATAATAGACAAAATGGAAAGTAGTGCTCAAATATTATGGACTCGGTGCCCTGGGGGTCAGGGAAAAAAGAGACCAGATCTAATCTGGACAATCAAAGGAAGTAAAAATAAAGAAATATTATTTGAACTACATTTGCCAACAGATGAGAAACATATCTGGAAAACATATGATGCAAGTTGAGAAACCAGAATTGCTTTTTGCAAAACAGTAAGTTGCACAATTTGGCTATAGGCCACTTTGGAAAATATAGAGCAATAGGGAAAAATAAAGCTGGAAATTTAGCAAGGATCAGAGCATAGAAGGGCTCGAATATGAGTCCAAAGAGGCTCTATTTGATGAACTTGTAAAGACAATGTTTCTGAGCAGATACATGACTATCTCATACATGTAAATGATTAATTTGGCATCACTGCTTTAAGTGGTAATTAGAGAAAACAGACCAAAGGTTGCAAGATAAACTAAAGGGATAGTGCAAATAATCCATGTGAGAGCAATAAGGTTAGGGTCATGAACTTGGTAAAAGAGACAATGACATAGCTGTAAGATACATTGTTACAGTGAATTGATAGCATTTGGTGATTGACTGGATGTGCAGAGCAGAGAAAGATTAAAAAAGACTAAAGTTTTACATTCTATATGACTCAAAAGAATAAAATATTTACAGAGAGAGAGACTTCAAAGGATAAATGGCTTAGTGATGGAAGATAATCACTTTAATACATAGTTTACTATATATGTATGGCAAATGGAAATCATGTAGCAATGGCAAAGGGAAATCATATAGCTTTTAAGACAACAGAGATTATGTCAAGAATTTGGAGGTCAAATTTCCAGAACTAAAGAGCTAGATGAAATAAATAAGAAAATAAATCCAGAAATGGAAAGTGAAAAGCCAAAGACAGTAATGGTTTAGTGTTAAAGGAGCTCCCCCAAAAGATTCAGGATATAGGTGTTATTAAGTGTTTAAAAGAACTGCCGACGGATCCAAGACAAATGATGTCATCACTAAATGTTCACTGATATTTGTTTGTGATTTGTCATCACTAAATGTTCAAGGAAACAATTTTGGTGAAGAACTGGAGATTGAACCACAGTAGGAGATATAGAGTAATCTTTCCAGATTAGTAGTAAAAGGAAAGAGAAAACCAGTGTAAGAAACACAATCAAGAGAATGTTCTTTTGATCTAGGGGTGACCTGAACATTCCAGTGGGCAGAGGGAAGACATCTAGGGAGGGAAGGAAGGGCCACTTGAGAAAAGAGGTGGTTATAGATGTTGCAAAGTGTTTTAACGAAGTAATAGGAAATGAATGACTCACAAGGGTCAAGTCAGCCTGTGATCAGGGCCCAGGAGATGAACAGAAAAAACAAAAATAGGAAAAAAGTGAAAATCACAAGGAAGTTAATGAAACAATTTGGTGAGCATGAGATGAGAAAGTGGAAGACAGGGAGGCTATGGACAATGAGTATCAAAGAAAGGACTTGTAACCAGGGATACAGAAAATAAATTGGTATCTTGAGAATCATAATTAGAAGAACAATTCTCCAGTCATTTTTTGAAAACACAGAGCCTGTAAATGTGAGAACATAAGGGTGAATAAAGGGAAAAATTGTTTTAATTTTTTTTGAGTAATGTCAAAACATGGAATTCAGGATTTCCCAGGAAAAGAGAAAGTAAACAATGATCACACTCGTGGAGACTGAGGACAATAAATCTTACCTCTCTCAGAGGATCATTGAGTTCATTGAGAATATTTTCCTCATCAAAGATTTTGCCTTGGTATCTGTGTTCATAATAATCATGTATCTTCTGACGCATATCAGCTGGTAACTTATGGAATGACATGTATTGTTCCACTTGCTTATACTGTAAGAAAAGGAAAAAACAGAAATTAGAAAACGTTGTTAGGCTGTATGAGAAACCATGATGTGATTTTGTTATGCTATATTCAACAACTTTTGAGTAACAGTAACAAAATGAAGAAATTCTTTAAGGTGAATGAATTAACGTACTAGGTTGTAAAGTACCTACTCTATGTCACATACTATGGATGGTATTTGTTTAGGTAAACATTTCCTGTAAAGACCTGAAGAGTTATGGAGAGGAAGCATGGAAGGAGTTCAGAGTGAACTGGGTGTAGCCCCCAAAATCCAGTGATGAGCCAAGAAAAAAAAAAAATGTAACACCATTAAAAAAAAAAAGCAGTTCTAAAAGAAGTATGCAGTTGCTGTTTAGCATTTGGAGAAAGAATCTCATAACTTTGGATAGTACAAAGGTTTTATCTTAGATCTTATGGCCAAAGATAAGACCTAATTAAAATTTTAATCTGGAGGCACAAAGTTTGGCAACCGTTTGTAAGTCATATATCCTCAAGCGACACTCATGCCCTATAAATTAAGAGACTATGTTTGACTTGAATTTAGGATGTGGAAAAATATCAGAATGAGACTAGATCCACATAGTTTTATAGCTGAAACTTAATTTAGACACAATTTTATTTAAATAAGTACTTCTTAAACCTGATTGTTTAGAAAACTTGCGATGAGGTGGTCTTTGGGGAATGATTTGCATTTCTAACTCCAGATATTGATTCTGTTGAGGTACCTGCCTTTGTAAATTTATATACATACTCATATACATAAACACACACTTTAAAAAAAGTCCCTACAAATCAAACAGGAACCCAGAAGCACGTATATTACTTGGTAGCTTATTAGAGAATTTCAGGCTTTAAAAAACCAGAATCTGCATCTTAAGAAAGATGCCCTGGATGACTCACACACATTTAAATTTGAGAAATATTCCCTTGATATTTCAAATGCAGGCAGTCATAAGACTATACTTTGAAAAAAATTGGTTAGAACCCCCTAAATTAGTTCCACTGTGCAGATGATAAAGCTGAGTACAAATAAAAAGGTAGGTAATAAAACTGGATGAAGATAATGGAAAAAAATCTTTCCTTAAACATGACACATTTGGTGTATTATCTATGAATATTTTTGTTTCAAATCTTTTCCTGATAACAGAACTCAAGCCAGAAGATCTAGATGACTGGACTCCTTGCCCATAATTATGTAAATATAACTGGTAATTAATAAATATACCTAATGGGAAACAGCAACCCATTGTATTGTACTTCTTCAAATATTTTTAAGTACATTATTTACTCATAAAATTCATATTTTGGGGACATTCTCTTTTAGAGATTAGTATTCTCAAAGGAAATACAGCTTTGTCATGAGATCCCTTTACTTTGTCACCAGGCTGTTCCTTAAAGTAAAGCCTGCTGGCCTAACTACTGTGGGTGTTACCTACAGTAACCCTAGTAGGTTACACACATATATACACACACATTTACATATTAAAGTAAAGCCTGCAGGCTTACTACTACTGTAGGCATGCACACACACATATATTGATGACTTTGAGCTGTTGTGCTTGAGAATACTCTTGAGAGTCCCTTGGACAGCAGGGAGATCAAACCAGTAAATCCTACAGTAAATCAACTCTGAACATTCATTGGAAAGACTGATGCTAAAGCTGAAGCTCCAACATTATGGCCACCTGATATGAAGAGTCGACTCTTGGAAAAGAACCTGATGCTGGGAAAGATTGAGGGCAGGAAAGTAGGGGGTGACAGGATGAGATGGTTGGATGGCACCACTGACTCAATGGACATGAGCTTGAGCAAACTCCAGGAAACAGTGAAGGACATAGTGAAGCTGGGTGTGCTGCAGTCCATGGGGTCGCAAACCAGTCAAGACACTACTTAGCGACTGAACCACAACAAATATATATGCATATGCGTGTGTGCATATTCAGTCGCTTCAGTCATGTCTGACTCTCCGCAACCCTATGAACTGAAGCCAGGCCCCTCTGTTGGTGGGATTTTCCATGCAAGAATGCTGGAGTGGGTTGCCATGTTCTCCTCCGGAGATCTTCCTGACCCAGGGATGGAACCTGGGTCTTTGGGGTTGCAGGAAGATTCTTTACTTGCTGAGCCATCTGGAAAGCCAATATGGGCTTCAGATATATGTATACACACACTTATATGAAGCAAATTGATTGTGATTTCAGGCTCTGAATTTAGGCACCAATGCTGTCACTGGCATCGTGTGTAAGTGGCTTCTTGTATGTACTTGAGAAGACTGGGTTAATTTTTCCTGAAGAAGTCAGAATCTGTGTGCCTACTTAATCTTGGTAGCCTACACCTAGCTAGAGACCTGGGATTCAGCCTGCTTGGCCCCTTGTGCAGCTGGTTCTAAGGAAAGAAGTGTCAGCTTTTCTCTATCCTACAAGATTGCTGTGTAGGATAAAGTTCATTTGCAGCTGGACTGGAAAAGCTCTATGCTTATTTTTAGCAACATTTGTGCATCTGATTTTTACTTATAGCCAAGAAGAAGGCAGTGGGATATTTGATGAACTGTTTAGGATCCAAAATACCACTGGAGATCCACAAAGCTAACTTCTGCATGAGTGATTAGCAACTAGCCTACTTGATTCGACTAATTTGAGTGGACTATTTAAAGACCTACTGAGAGCTTTGTTGGTGAGCGCTCCCCAAACCGACTCTTTTGTGACTTCAAGGACTATAGCCAACCGGGCTCCTATGTCCATAGGATTTCTCAGGCAAGAATACTAGAATGGGTTGCTGTTTCCTTCTCCAGAGGATCTTTCCAACCTAGGGATCAAACGCGAGTCTCCTGCATTGGCAAACAGGTTCTTTACCACTGAGTCACCAGGGAAACCTGAAGACTGGTCAGTTCTATCAAATATCCAAACTTGGGAAAACAATAAAATAGCTTCAGACAACAGAGCTGCCACAGTTTGGACACTTACAACATTGATGAAAGTCCTTTTGATTCTGGGCAAATGAAGAATTCTAACCTGCAGAATTCTTTCTGTAGGACCAGTATGTGTCAGGTAACCTCTACTCACTTTTCTCAGCTGACTGCTTGCCAATACAGTGCTTGGGGTGATGAGAATCTTGAATGTTAACTGGCATACTGAGCTCTAGATTTCTCCCCTCTCTACATGCATCTCTGGGGTATGGGAGGCAGCATTAAAATTTAGCAGCATTTTAATCATTTTGGAAAATTTGTGCCTGTATGCAAAAGTCTACTCGTCTAGAGAAAAAAAAATAATCTGCTATATGAATAATCTCTGAAGTTAAAAAACTAATACTTGATTAGCTAAATAAAAATGTGACCTATAAAATTACTTAATTTTCACAGAAAGTCAAGATGGGTTGAGTCTACTTATTTTTCCTTCTTTTCAATCCCTTTAGACTTCAACTTAATGATCTACAGTAGGAGGGTGTTATACCAATGGATCTTCCTTGTTTCTTCAGACAGAAGTTCTATGAATATTTTTTTGTCTTTTACGGAGTTCAGTTCATTACTGAGTTCAGTTGACTTTGAGCATATATTACATATTTTAAACATTCACTCACAGAAATGATTTATCTAACAAGTATTAATTGATTGCTGTGTGCCAGTGGTTCTCAAGGTGTGGTTGCCAAAACATCAGTATAATCTGGGAACTTAGAAAGGCACATTCGTAGTCTCTATCCTAGGCCCACTGAATAAGAAACTCTGAATTAGAAAGTCTGGCAGTTGTGTTTTAACAGGTCCTCCATACACTAAAATATCAGAACCATTTCTATATGCCAAGTACTGTGTTATCTTAGGACGTAAGGAAGTACATTTGAGGGAGTGTACGGGAAAGAAAAAGAAATCCAGTTTTTGACAAGCTAAGTTTAAGATGCTCATGGCACATTCTAATGCTTATATGTAGGTCAGGCACTCAGAAGATAAAACACGCACAGAGTCAGTGACTAAGGGATCAGCAAGGATGCGTCAAATGAAGACATAAAAAGACAAAAAGTGGGACCGATATTTTAAAAGCAGTTGAGTCATGGACCTTGAGCAAGTTAAGGGAACTCATATTAGCCAGCAAGATGTAAGAGCAGACAGAAAAGCCTGGTTAACAAAATCCAAAGAAGGATAAAGTTTCAAAGGATAAGGGGCCACTCAAAATGAGTATATTTGGAGAGAAGAGATATTGAACCATGCTCCGAGAACTTGGGAATTATGTTGGAACACAACACTTACTGAAAAGCTATTTCTTATGAATAAAAATATCACTTTCATGTGAAGTGAAGAAATAAAAATAATAAGCAAATTTTTGAAGAGGATATCTAATGGTAGGGGGACAGGGAAATAAACTAGGTGTTAAAATTATGCATAAGCTGGCAAAGTATTAATAAAAATGAAAAATAAAATAACAGGTTCTGTTAATTCTAGTGATGTGTATACATATATGTATATAAAAGATAACCTGCATAATAGATAACTAATCAATAAATTTTTGAAAAGCAAAGATTCAAATACAATTATTTCTGGAATATACAAAATCAAAAATTCATTGTAAGATTTACAAACTATAAAAGAGGTGCCATTTAAAAGTGTAATGTACTTCTATATTTTAAATGTTCTGTGCAATTAAAGTTATAAGAAGCTGAAGTTGACTGGTTCTATAAAGACCTACAACATCTTCCAGAACTAACACCAGAAAAAGATGTCCTTATCATTATAGGAGATTGGAATGCAAAAGTAGGAAATCAAGAATACAAGGGATAACTGGTAAGTTTAGCCTTGAAGTACAAAATGAAGCAAGGTAAAGGCTAACAGAGCTTTGTCAAGAAAACATACTGGCGATAGCCAATATCTTTTTAAACAACAATCCAATAAACAACTCTACACATGGATATCACTAGATGGTCAATACCAAAATCAGATTGATTATGTTCTCTGCAGCCAAAGATGGAGAAGCTCTGTACAGTCACCAAAAATAAGACCTGGTCCTGACTGGGGCTCCTTATTGAGCTCCTTATTGCAAAATTCAGGCTAAAATTGAAGAAAATAGGGAAAGCCACTAGGTCATTCAGGTATGACCTAAATAAAATCCCTTATGATAATACAGTAGAGGTACAAACAGGGCCAAGTCAATAATTGGTAGACAGAGTGCCTGAAGAACTATGGACAGAGGTTCTTAACATTGTATAGGAGGCAGCGGCCAAAACCATTCCAAACAAAAAGAAATGCAAGAAGGCAAAGTGGTTGCATAAGGAGGCTTTACACATAGCTGAGCAAAGAAGAAAAGCAAAAGGCAAGGGAGAAAGGAAAGATATACCCAACTGAATGCAGAGTTCCCAAGAATAGCAAGGAGAAGTAAGATGGCCTTCTGAAATGAACAATGCAAAGAAATAGAGGAAAATAATAGAATGGGTAAGACTAGATATCTCTGCAATAAAATTGGAGATATAAAGAGAAAGTTTCATGCAAGGATGAGCACAATAAAGGAGAGAAATGGTAAGGACCTAAGAGAAGCAGAAGAGATTAAGAAGAGGTGGCAAGAATATACAGAACTACACAACATAGACCTTCATGACCCAGATAACCATGATGGTATGGTCACTAACCTAGAGCCAGGTATCCTGGAGTGTGAAGTCAAGTGGGCCTTAGGAAGCATTATGATGAACAAAGTTAGTAGAGGTGACAGAATTCCAGCTGAGCTATTTCAAACCTTAAAAGATGCTGCTGCTTAAGTGCTGTATTCAATATACCAGCAAATTTGGAAAACTCAGCAGTGGCCACAGGACTGGAAAAGGACAGTTTTCATTCAAATCTCAAAGAAGGGCAATGCCAAAGAATGTTCAAACTACCATATAATTACTCTCATTTCACATGCTAGTAAAGATATGCTCAAAATCCTCCAAGCTAGGATTCAGCAGTATGTGAACCAAGAACTTTGAGATGTACAAGCTGGGTTTAAAAAAGTCAGAGGAACAAGAGATCAAATTGCCAACATTCTTTGGATCATGGAAAGCAAGGAAGTTCCAGACAAACATCTAATTCTGCTTTATTGACTATGCTAAACACTTTGACTGTATGGATCACAACAAAGTTGGAAAATTCTTAAAGAGATGGGAGTATCAGACCACCTTACCTGTTTCTTGAGAAACCTGCACGAGAGTAAATAAACAGCAATTAGAACTGGACATGGAACAATGAACTGGTTCAAAATTGGGAAAGGAGTACAAAAAGGCTATATATATTGTCACCCTGCTTGTTTAACTTATATGCAGAGTACATCATAAGAAATGCTGGGCTGGACAAGTACAAGCTGGAATCAAGTTTGCAGGGAGAAATATCAATAACCTCAGATATGCTGATGTACCACCCTAATGGCAGAGAGCAAAGAGGAACTAAAGAACCTCTTGATGAAGGTGAAACAGGAGAGTGAAAAAGTTGGCTTAAAACTCAACATTCAAAAAACTAAGATCATGTCACCCGGTCCCATCACTTCATGGCAAATAGATGAGGAAAAAGTGGAAACAGTGACAGACTTCATTATTTTGGGCTCCAAAATCACTGTGGATGGTGACTGCGGCCATGAAAAAGATGCTTTTTCACATCCATTAAAACATGCTTTCTCCTTGGAAGAAAAGCTTTGACAAACCTAGACAGCATAGAGACATCACTAAACAAACGTAGAGACACCACTTTGCTGACAAAGATCCATATAGTCAAAGCTATGGTTTCCAGTAGTCATGAATGGGTGTGAGAGTTAGATCCTAAAGAAGGTTGAGCACCAAAAAAATCGATGCTTTCAAATTGTGATGCTGGAAAGGATTCTTGAGAGTCCCTTTGACTGCATGGAGATCAAAATCCTAAAGGAAATCAACCTTGAATATGCATTTAAAGGACTGTTCTGAAGGCGAAGCTCCAATACTCTGGCCACCTGATGGGAAGAACCAATTCACTGAAACAGACCTTTATGGTGGGAAAGATTGAGGGCAGGAGGAGGTGGGAGTGACAGAGCATGAGATGGACATGAATTTGAACAAACTCTGACAGAGAGTGGAGGACAGAGAAGCCTGGCATGCTAGAGTCCATGTTGTCACAAAGAGTTGGACAGGACTTAGTGAATGAAAAGCAGCAGCAACAATTATATAATACACATGTATATGACATATATAATGCATGTACATGATAATATAGGGTTTCAGAAGAGGCAACCCCAATATGCACCACTTTTTCATGTTGACTATTTTTTGCTACAGGCAGTGGAGACCCTGTTGGCTCAAGATAAATTATTTCCCTTTGCTTAATTACTTAGGATAATTTAAATTGGGGAATTTTCCCAGAGAAAGAGTTATTTCCAGAGAGTTTTATCTAAGTGGCCCCATCAGTATGAGTGGATAAACATCTAACTACCCACCAACCCTCTTCTTTTTTAATCATTCTGTGAGTTACTCTCCTGTCTTTGAGAGTTCCAGATCCTTCTCCCATTCCCAGGATAGTATATACACCTTAGTCTACCTCTTTGTCTCTGAACCTCCCCTGTATGCGGGGTCTCTGATCCTAGCAATTATGTGGAATTCATATACATACCAAAAATTAAATGTGGTTTTCACCTGTTAACTGGTTCAACTTAATTTAGTTCTTAGACCAAAAGGAAGAACCTAGAAGGATAGAAGGAATTTTCTTTCTCCCTGACAATAATAGAAATGAGCTCAAATAGAGTGTTTATAACAATTACAAATATTCATTGTCACTTCCAGCAGTCTCACTTCTCCCATGTCATCATTTTTATTTATTTTTAATTAGAGGATAATTGCCTTACAATGTTGTGTTGGTTTCTGCCATACAACAACACAAATCAGCTCTAACTATATATATCTATAGATAGATAGATAGATATAGATATATATGCATATATGGAGAGGGCATGGCAACCCACAGCAGTATTCTTGCCTGGAGAGTCCCAGGGATGGGGGAGCCTGTTGGGCTGCCATCTATGGGGTCTCACAGAGTTGGACACAACTGAAGCGACTTAGCAGCATATATATATATTATATATATATTATATATATATATATATATATCTCCCCCTTCCTTCTTGAGCTTTGAGCCTCTCTCCAATCCATCCTGAATCCCACCCCTCTAGGTTGTCACAGAGTGCCAGGTTGGGCTCCCTGTGTCATATAGCAGCTTCCCACTAGCTATCTATTTGACACATGGTAGTGTATATATTGGAGACGGCAATGGCACCCCACTCCAATGTTCTTGAGCCTGGAAAATCCCGTGGACGGAGGAGCCTGGTAGGCTACAGTCCATGGGGTCACGAAGAGTCGGACACAACTGAGTGACTTAGCAGCAGCAGTGTATATATATCAATACTACTTTTTCAATTCATTCCACCCTGTCCTTACCACACTATGTCCACAAGTCCATTCTCTATGTCTGCATCTCTATTCCTGTCCTGCGACCAAAGGTGTTTAGTCCATATTTCTAAGCAATATGCTTCTGTCTCTATTTCTCATACGGATTAATTATAGGTATCATTTATTGACTTTTTGCCATAGGAAAGAGGTTTAACTACTTACAGTCCCGTATCTTTTCAGTTCTTCTCTCATGCTAGAATTCTGTTACTAGTGCTAATTCTTTCCTATCCCTTTATAACTTGACATAATCTATTTATACCTTTTTTTTTTTTTTTCAGAGAACCCTAGGCAAATTTACTAGATGAAAGTAACAAACTCTCTCCTTCATCCTACTGTCTAACTTTGGTTGTCTCTACTTTTAAGATGTAAAAGTGGATATAATTTTGTACTCATAATTGAACCTACCAAACCCATAGTGTCTGCATTATTCTGATCATGTGTCATGATGATAAGTGGAGCATTTGATGACATTTTCTTTTCTTTCATGGATTTTTAAATGACTTTTATTTCTTGCACAAATAGCTCTTATTTTAGTGTCATATTTTCCCAGTTTCCTTATCCTACCCAATATCTATTGAGTTTTCTTCAGAGATTTTCCTTTATGATTTCCCTACAACATCCCTGGTTGGGTTCACTGTTCCTAGATCCTATGTTTTCCTTTTGGTTTATTTATTCAGGTTGCTGAAACCAATCCCAAAGTAAACAACTAAGAACTATTGAGTGGGAATATAGGTTTTTGGAATGACTTTTTTTGTCTGAAAATATTTCTGTTAGACTCAGACTACATGACAGAATTCTAGGCTGAACTCCTCTAGTTGGATGTGGGGCTTTGGGATGATGAATTCACTTAGCTGGATATGGTCCATGTTTCCTATCACATATTTCATATATTTTTTCTCTGTGTTTACCCCCACATTTCCCTATAATCCCTAATTTTTTTTCTACATTTTTCTGCACTCTTGAATATTTCCTGAAATTCCTAGAACTCATTTTAATTCCAAACATTTTTTCATTTCCTTTGAGCTTTTATTTTCTTAAGTTTATTGTGTTCAGATTAGAAATATATCGATATATGAAATTAAGAAGTAATTTAAAGGCATCCTTTTATTCCTGAAAAATCTGGGATGCCTCAATAGAGGGGAACTGAAAAGTATCCACTGAGTTAGGTTCAGTAAAGTTTTTGGTGACTTGGCAGTTGGTGGTTTCATTGGACTCTGTATACAATAGGAGCGGGAACAATTCAAAACAAGTTGCAAATGATTTGAGAGTGACTGGAAATAAGAAGTGAAGATGGAAATTGCAAATGTGATCATCTATCTGACATCGTCTAGTTAAAAGCAGTGAACTAGAATGATGGCTCAGTAAAGGTAAGCAATTAAAAAAAAAACCTTTAAATTACATTTATATTGTTTTTCTGTTCATGAAATAATACCATTACCAGAAAACTGAATCACTCGTATTTTAATATTCCCCAGTACTTTGTGGCTCAGCTGGTAAAGAATCCACCTGCAATGAGGGAGACCTGGGTTCGATTCCTGGGTTGAAAAGATCCCCTGGAGTAGGGAAAGGACAGTATAACTCCAGTATTCCGGCCTGGAGAATTCCATGGACTGTATAGTCCATGGGGTCACCAAGAATTGGACACAACTGAGTGACTTTCACTTTCACTCCTTTATCCTGGGCTTCCCTAGTGGCTCAGTGGTGAAGGATATGTCTGCCAAAACAGGAGACTCCAGTTCAATCCTTAGGTGAGAAGATCCCTTGGAGAAGGAAATGGCAACCCACTCCAGTATTCCTGCCTGGAAAATCCCATGGACAGAGGAGCAGCGACTAAACAAAAATAACTCCTTCATCCTAATCCTCAAGACGTTACCAAATTATGTAAATTTGACCTGCCAAAGTTTTAATAATTTGCCTTTCCCCTACATCACTATTATTATCATTCTAGTCAAAGTAACTTTATCCTTTAAACTAATTCCTAGCTTTCCAACCACATTCTTTGTATCTATTTGCACATGCCTTCTTACAATCCTAATTCATTTTTCATAATCCAGACAGAGAAATCTTTTTAAAATGTTAGGCTTATTGTCACTCCTTACCTTAAAGCCTTTTAATGGCCTCTCAGGTCAAGTCCAACTCCCTTGGCCTATATGGGCCTCTCGTGCTCTGCCTCCTGCATTCTCTTTTGTCACTATGCCCTGGTAGAGTAAGTATCTTTCATGTTTCATATGAAAGCTCTACCAGTTTTATGGCCAAGAATATACTTAGCTTAATTAATATTAATATATACAAACACTACATTCCTCAAGCTATTTATATGGAATTTTATTAGATAACAAATTTAGTTTTGGTTTAATAAAATGATTTAAAATATTCAGTGCTTCAAATAAGAAACTGACTATGATAATCATCAATAGATATCTGTGAATATATATATGTATATATAATATATAGGCATACATATATATAAAGTGAGTTTCAAAAACATACGCCAACCAAAATAAGTTATTCTCTTTAGCATGCACAAACATTGCTATTAAGGGCTTCCCAGGTGGCGCTAGTGGTAAAGAACATGCCTGCCAAGGCAGGAGTAAGAGACTAAGGTTCAATCCCTACATTGGGAAAATCCCTTGGAGAAGGAAATGGCAACTCACTCTAGTATTTTTGCCTGGGAAATCCATGCACAGGGAGCCTGGAGGGATATAGTCCTTAGAATCTCAAGGAGTGGGATATGATTGAAGCATCTTAGCACACTTGTTCTTTTTAGAATATATTTGATAATAGCTACTTTATGATACATTTCCAGAATATTCTATTTTACTCACATAATTCATAAGGTTCATTTAACTGTCTTACAAATAGGCAAAAAAGAAAAGTATTACATAGGTCATTATACCAAATATAGGCAAAATAAATAAAAGATTTTTAAAGTTTTACTTATCATTACATATACTTTGTATTATGCATTTTCAGCATACACCAAAAATAAAATTTTAATTCAAATACAAACAAGAGGAAAGAAAAAAAGGTGCAACTCACTCAACACCTTTAGTGTTGCCTCTGCTGCTGCTAAGTTGCTTCAGTTGTGTCTGACTCTATGCAACCCCATAGATGGCAGCCCACCAGGCTCCCCCATCCCTGGTATTCTCCAGGCAAGAACACTGGAGTGGGTTGCCATTTAAACTTAAAACATGAGGGTTTTTTACAGCCCTCACTTCCTGACATAGTACAGGTTTGCTACAGAGATAGATATTATTACCATAAGATCCTCCTTAAAAACTCTATACTTATTGTGATATTCAGAATAACATGGCTGCAATTCTTATTTCTAAAAACATATTTTTCACTGTTATCTTCAGAACAGTTTTATTTGGAAAAATAGAAGAATAGAACACCTTTGTAAATGACAATAAAGGGCAATGAATAACAAAAAATGCATTACACATTAGTATAAACCATTGTATAATTTAGTCATGCTATTAAAACATTATTCTACTTACAAGTAATTATTGGGAAAAATCACTAAATAGCAAATAGTTTAAAAATCCAATTGAATTAAAATACATCTTATGTGCAATATAAATACAACATATAAAAATGATGCTTTTCTTACAGAATAAAAATTAACTTAAGGTTTATTTTAAATGATTAGATGTTGCAAATTTTAAATATACTGAGAAAAATAACAATCCATAAAAATATTTAAAATTTCCTATAAAGACCAAACTTTTTTGTTTTTTTTATGTTTAATCCAATATCATTGGATTTATTACTAAGGTATCATAAGTTTTCCAAAGATATTTTCAACATTGTCATTTCTTTACATGGTAAATTAATCTATTGTGTTATTATATTTTTAAATAAAAGAATCCCTTTTTATATAGACATTAAAAGCTAGGTTTCATGTAAGTGAGTTTACCAAGTAGTATTTCTAAAATATTTATAGCGGATATTGAATCATTTTCAAAAATAATGTTATAAACAGCAAAATGTTCAACTGACACTTACTGAAGAAAAGGTTTCTTTTAGCAAAAATGGATTCCTCATTATTATGTGAAATCCTTTCAAGCAGCATAATAGATTAAGTCAAATAATAATAAATGAATCCAAATAAACCTAAATTTGACTTTCAACATGTTAAAATGTAAACAAAATTAAAAGCTAATGGTACATTTTCCATGGTTGTAAAGTTGCTTTTTTTTTTTCTCCCTGCAAAAATCTGTGTGAAATACTTTATTTTTTTTCTTCATTTTACTTTGTCTTTTTGGAAAGCTGGAAATCAAATATGGGTTTCACTATAAGAAAGTGAATTCTTCAGCTGTAAGAATATGGGGAAAGATTTTTGTGGTAATGAATATGTATCAATTTGACCTGGAAATCTATCAAATTTACAACCTAATGGGTGATCTTAAAATTCTTACAGAAAATGTTACTAGATAAAAATAGTTATTCTTCCACCCAGAATGATCTTCCATTACAAGCAGACACTTGACCTCTTGTGTATGGAAACTAGCAGTATCTATTTAGATATTTCACAAAATATATTTGAATATAAATGCAAGATTTTTAAAAAATTGGAAATTGTGTATCATACCTTTTCCTTCTTTCCTTCCTTCCTCCCTTCCTTCTTCCTTTTCTCTCTCTCTCTCTCTTTCTTTTTATATTTTTGGTTTGAAAATGGCCAGATTTCAAAAAAGTTTGACAAAAGTCAGAGAAAAACTGTTTAAGAGTTAACTGAGCAAGTAATTGAAAATAATAGTAGTAATGAGAATTCAATGTACTTAGCAATTAGAAGAAAATGCTTAACTACAAAATAAATTGTTTAGGTAAAATAATTTTCAGTTCAGTTCAGTTGCTCAGTCATATCTGACTCTTTGCGATCTCATGATCCCATGCCAGGCCTCCCTGTCCATCACCAACTCCCAGAGTTAACTCAAACTCACGTCCTTCGAGTCAGTGATGCCATCCAGACATCTCATCCTCTGTCATCCCCTTATACTCCTGCCCCCAATTCCTCCCAGCATCAGAGTCTTTTCCAATGAGTCAACTCTTTGCATGAGGTGGCCGAAGTACTGGAGTTTCAGCTTTAGCATCATTCCTTCCAAAGAACACCCAGAACCGATCTTCTTTAGAATGGACTGGTTGGATCTCCTTGCAGTCCAAGGGACTCTCAAGAGTTCTCCAACACCACAGTTCAAAAGCATCAATTCTTCGGCACTCAGCTTTCTTCACAGCCCAACTCTCCCATCCATACATGACCACTGGAAAAACCATAGCCTTGACTAGATGGACCTTTGTTGGCAAAGTAATGTCTCTGCTTTTGAATATGCTATCTAGGTTGGTCATAACTTTCCTTCCAAGGAGTAAGCGTCTTTTAATTTCATGGCTGCAATCACCATCTGCGGTAAATTTGGAGCCCAGAAAAATAAAGTCTGACACTGTTTCCACTGTTTCCCCATCTATTTCCCATTAAGTGATTTTACAAAGTTAATTTTTAGCAATTATAGAATAAAGGCCAAGGGGGATAGATGACTGCCAGAAATTGAAACAGTCATTATTATCATTATAACAGTGTTAAAATACGTGCTTGGATACTTCAGAAATCCTTTAGAGTGTCTTCCTGCTCTGAATGCTTTGATCTCTATCACTGCAATTTTTCTCAATCTGTGTGTTTGTGTGCCTCTCTTTGTGGGTGCATATAAGAAAATGGTTTTCATCCTTAATTCAACAAGAGTACAGATTGACATACCAATAACCCCAGATGTGCAGATGACACCACCCTTATGGCAGAAAGTGAAGAGGAACTCTAAAGCCTCTTGATGAAAGTGAAAGTGGAGAGTGAAAAAGTTGGCTTAAAGCTCAGCATTCAGAAAACAAAGATCATGGCATCTGGTCCCATCACTTCATGGCAAATAGATGGGGAAACAGTGGAAACAGTGTCAGACTTAATTTTGGGGGGCTCCAAAATCACTGCAGATGGTGACTGCAGCCATGAAATTAAAAGACGCTTACTTCTTGGAAGGAAAGTTATGACCAACCTAGATAGCATATTCAAAAGCAGAGACATTACTTTGCCAACAAAGGTCCATCTAGTCAAGGCTATGGTTTTTCCAGTGGTCATGTATGGATGGGAGAGTTGGGCTGTGAAGAAAGCTGGGTGCCGAAGAATTGATGCTTTTGAACTGTGGTGTTGGAGAACTCTTGAGAGTCCCTTGGACTGCAAGGAGATCCAACCAGTCCATTCTAAAGAAGATCGGTTCTGGGTGTTCTTTGGATAGCATATTCAAAAGCAGAGACATTACTTTGCCAACAAAGGTTCGTCTAGTCAAGGCTATGGTTTTTCCAGTGGTCATGTATGGATGGGAGAGTTGGGCTGTGAAGAAAGCTGAGTGCCGAAGAATTGATGCTTTTGAACTGTGGTGTTGGAGAAGACTCTTGAGAGTCCCTTGGACTGCAAGGAGATTCAACCAATCCATTCTGAATGAGATCAGCCCTGTGATTTCTTTGGAAGGAATGATGCTAAAGCTGAAACTCCAGTACTTTGGCCACCTCATGCGAAGAGTTGACTCATTGGAAAAGACTCTGATGCTGGGAGGGATCGGGGGCAGGAGGAGAAGGGGACGACAGAGGATGAGATGGCTGGATGGCATCACTGACTCGATGGACGTGAGTCTGAGTGAACTCCGGGAGTTGGTGATGGACAGGGAGGCCTGGAGTGCTGCTATTCATGGGGTCACAGAGAGTCGGACACGACTGAGTGACTGAACTGAACTGAAAAGAGCAACATACCATAATCATCTAATCACTCTGTTATTTTTCAATGTTTTGTTCAATCTCTAATTCATGTTCAACTTTCTGCAACCCCATGGATTGTTGCTTGCCAGGCTCCTCTGTCCTCCACTGTCTCAGATTTGCTCAAATTCATGTCCACTGAGCCAGTGATGCCAACCAATCATCTCATCCTCTCTCACTGCCTTCTTCTCCGGCCCTCCATCCTTCTCATCATCAACATCTTTTCCACTGAGTTGGCTCTTTGCATCAGGTGGCCAAAGTATGTGAGGTTCAGCTATAGCAACAATTCTTCCAATGAATATTCAGGATTGATTTCTTTTAGGATTGACTGGTTGGATCTTCTTGCTGTCCAAGGGACTCTTAAGAGTCTTTTCCAGCACCACTATTTGAAAGTATCGATTCTTTGGCATTCAGCCTTCTTTATCATCTAACTCTCATATCTTTTCATGAGTACTGGAAAAACTGTAGCTTTGACCATATGGACCTTTGTCAGCAAAGTGATGTTTCTGCTTTTCACTATGCTGTCTAGGATTGCCAAAGCTCTCCTTCCAAGGAGCAAGTGTCTTTTAATTTCATGGCTACAGTCACTGTCTGCAGTGGTTTTGGAGCCCAAGGAAATAACATTTGTCATTGCTTCCACTTTTTCCCCCCTGTTTGCCATGAAGTGATGAGACCCAGTGTCATGATCTTTGTTTTTGGAATGTTGCACTTTAATTGATGTTATTCACTCTACTCTTTCACCCTCATGAAGAGGCTTTTGAGTTTGTCTTCACTTTTTGCCATTAGAGTGATATCATGTACTTATCTGAGGTTGTTGATATTTCTCCAAGCAATCATAATTCCAGTTTGTGATTCATCCATCCCAGCATTTCACATGATGTATTCTGCATATAAGTTAAATAAACAGGGTGACAACACATAGGCTTGTCATACTCCTTTCCCAATTTTGAACCAGACTGTTGTTCCATGTCCAGTTCTAACTGTTGCTTTTTGACCTGCATATGGGTTTCTCAGGAGACAGGTAAGGTAGTCTGGTATGCTCATATTTTGAATTTTCCACAGTTCGTTGTAATCCATACAGTCAAAGGCTTTAACATGGTCAATGAAGAAGAAGATGTTTGTCTGAACTCCCTTGCTTTCGATGATCCAACAAATATTGGCAATTTGACCTACTGTTCCTCTGCCTTTTCTAAATCCAGCTTGTACATCAAGACTTCTCTGTTCATATACTGTTGAAGTGTAGCTTGAAGGATTTTGAGCATAACTTTGCCAGCTTGTGAAATAAGAGCAACTGTTTGGTAGTCTGAACATTGTTTGGCATTGCCCTTCTTTGGGATTGAAATGAAAAGTGACTTTTTCCAGTGTTGTGGCCACTGCCAAGTTTTCCAAATTTGCTAGGATATTGAGTACACCAATTTAACAGCATACTCTTAGGATTTGAAAGAGTTCAGCTGAAATGCCATCACCTCCTCTAGCTTTGTTTGCAGCATTGCTTCCTAAGGCCCTCTTGACTTCACATTCCAGGATGGCTGGCTCTAGATGAGTGACATATTATCGTGGTCATCCAGGTCATAAGACTTTTTTGTATAGTTCTGTGTATTCTTGTCGCATCTTCTTAATCTCTTTGCTTCTGTTAGGTCCTTACTGTTTCTGTCCTTTATCATGCCCATCCTTGTATGAAATGTTCCCTTCATTTCTCCAATTTCTTTGACGAGATCTCTAGTCTTTCCCATTCTATTGTTTTTCTCTATTTCTTTGCATTGTTCATTTATGAAGTCCTTCTTATCTCTCCTTGTTACTCTTTGGAACTCTGCGAATGCAGAGTACATCTTTCCCTTGGGTATATCTTTGCCTTGGGTATATCTTTGCCTTTCTCCCTTGACTTTCACTTCTTTCTTCAGTTATTTTTCATTTTTTAATTGGACAACATAGCATTCTATGCTGTCAAAACACTTTCACTTCCCTCCCCTGACAAATTCTTTCATTCATAGATAATCACCTTACCTAAAATTTCAGAGGAATAGGAGCCTTCACACAAGGATATCTATTAACTCATTTAGAAACTTACCTATATTTTTTCCTCTTTCCTTCTTTCTCTTGCCATAATGGAAAAAGTGTCTTTTCTCTCATATGAAACTAACTGTTCAGTTGTGTTCGGATATCATTTCCTCACCCCTCCACAGAACCATTACCCCATCCGCTATACTTTCTATCTGGTATGTTCGGTGTTCTCTCTGTATTGTTGGCTCCAGCCAAATAGCTTTTAAATAAACTCACCTCTCTACCATTTTAATGAACATGAGTTTGAGCAAACTCCAGGAGACAGTGAAGGACAGGGAAGCCTGGCATGCTATAGTCCATGGGTTTGCAAAGATTTGGACACAACTTAGTAAATAAACAACAACCACCTCTTCAGTTAATAGTTATAAAAATAATATCTAATCCTTGAATATAACAAACTATTTCCCCAAAACTCGACTGAACAGTACTCACATTTACTTGTTTAATTCTTACAACAACCTTAGGAAAGTGAAAGTATCAGTCACTCAGTTGTGTTTGATTCTTTGCCACACCATGAACTGTATGGACTGTAGCCTGCCAGGCTTCTCTGTCCATGGAATTCTCCAGGCAAGAATACTGCAGTGGGTTGCCATTTAGTTATTCCCATTATGTTTATGCTACAGATGATGAAACTGACACACAGATAATTTAAATAATATATGTAAAGTCAAGCAGCTAGTTAGTATTGTAGCCAGGATTTGAACCCAGGCAATCTGGATCCAAAGTTCTTGCTGTTAATTCACTACATGATATTCCTGTCTTCAAAAAGTTCCTCTCAATTGAGCATAAGTAGCTCTCCATCTACCACTCTATTTTCCTCCTTCCTTTTCTCAATCAATTTATTGAAAGACTGGTCTACACTCATTATTTCATTGTCTTCTTTTCATTGAAAGTTTAAACACTGAAATGTTAAACTTTAAATAGCTTCCATTCCTTCTATTCCTTAATAATCCTCTTACGTTTCCAAAATTTCCCAATGATTACCAATAATTCAATACTTTGCAAAGATTTTCTCATTGTTATATGAACAGCATTGAAAACTAGTAGCAGACATGAATGATGCCCCATGCAACCCCTCTATTCTTGTAAGCTGGACAACTCTGCCCTCACCTGTAACTATAGTGGAGAGTCCACTCAAGATTTCTGACTCACGGCTTTCTGAGAATCCTAGAAAACTTGCTTATCTCTGGCTAGAGTTGCATGGCAGTTTGGAGATGGGGAAAGAAGTAGGTAATATTCAACCAATGAGGGACTTGAGTTTAATGATTACTGTATATCACCTCCTTCCTGGAGAAGGAAACAGCAACCCACTCCAGTATTCATGCCTGGAAAATTCCATGGACCGAGGAGCCTGGTGGGCTACAATCCATGGGGTCGCAAAGAGTCGGACACGACTGAGCGACTTGTGTGTGTGTGTGTGTGTGTGTGTGTGTATCAACTCCTTAACCTTTGAAAAGACAATTATAAGGAACATTCAGAGAGTCTCAATAAGATTAAGTTACACTTTCCCACAACTGAAAACAATAAATACTCAATTCAGTTTTCACATTAGAAAACAACTCAATAAAATGTGGAGCTTCACAGGTGGCTCAGTGGTAAAGAATCCGCCTGCCAATACAGGAGATGAAGGAGACATGGGTTCAATCCCTGGATCAGGAAGATACCCTGGAAGAGGAAATGGCAACCCATTTCCAGTATTCTTGCTGGACACAAATAAGTGAATAAAAGCAATAAAATACATGCCATTGGTTTTCTTTTTTCCTTCAGTCTTACTCTTCCTGTATCCCTGTTTTTTTCTCTTGAAATTACTACACACCCAAATGAATTATCTACACCCAAATCTTTTTCTTAGGCTTTTATAGGACAACCCAAACTAAGACATTACTATTTATTCCTTTTTTTTTAGACATATCTTATCCTTTAGTATCTCCATGTATCTTCTCTTCCTATTTTCTTTCTTCTCTCTGGCTTCCCTCTGAAGTCTTACTTGTTGATACATTTTTCATTGTTGGTCTTTCCAAGAATTGTGCCAAAGGCCTTTAAAAAATTTTTCACCTAACATATTTTCTTAAGCAAACCCTTTCTGCTCATATGAATTCAGTCACTATCAAGATACCAATATCCAAATCAACGACTCCAGTAACAAACTAACTCCTGATCTCTAGACTTAATAAGTTCGCCTTACCCTTAAGGACCTTCCTTCAAAACATGGCTCAAAAGCATATGAGATACAACATACTCAAACCTGAAAACTTACTTCTCTTCTGCATGGTTAGTCAGAGGGTCTCAGTAACACTAAGTCACACTTGCTCACATTAGAAAACAATAAATACTCAACTCAGTTTTCACATTAGAAAACAACACAATAAAACTCAACTCAGTTTTCATACTGTTTTCAGTATGAAAACATACTCCCTTCTCTATCCACACCTTCTGTATGTAACCAGCAGCCTAGGCTACAGATCTGGTTTACAGGACAATCATCTTTCTATTTCCAACACATTTTACCTTTCAGGTCAGTTCAGTCACTTAGTTGTGTCTAACTCTTTGTGACCCCATCAACTACAGCATGCCAGGCTTCCCTGTCCATCACCAACTTTCAGAGCTTACTAACTTATGTGCATTGAGTCGGTGATGCCATATAACCATCTCATTCTCTGTCATCCCCTTCTCATCCCGCCTTGCCTTCAATCTTTCCCAGCATCAGGGTCTTATCAAATGAGTCAGTTCTCCTCATCAGGTGGCCAAAGTATTGGAGATTCAGCTTCAACATCAATCCTTCCAATGAACACTCAGGACTGATCTCCTTTAGAATGGACTGGTTGGAACTCCTTGCAGTTCAAAGGACTCTCAAGAGTCTTCTCCAACACCACAGTTCAAAAGCATCAATTCTTCTGTGCTCAGCTTTCTTCACATTCCAACTCTCACATCCATACATGACCACTGGAAAAACCATAGCCTTGACTAGATGGATCTTTGTTGGCAAAGTAATGTCTCTGCTTTTCAATATGCTGTCTAGGTTAGTCATAACTTTCCTTCCAAGAGTAAGTGTCTTTTAATTTCATGGCTGCAGTTACCATCTGCAGTGATTTTGGAAACCAGGAAAATAAAGAAAGTCTTTCACTGTTTCCACTATTTCCCCATGTATTTGCCATGAAGTGATGGGACCAGATGCCATGATCTTAGTTTTCTGAATGTTGAGTTTTAAGCCAACTTTTTCACTCTCTTCTTTCACTTTCATCAAGAGTATCTTTAGTTCTTCTTTGCTTTCTGCCATTGATATTTCTCCGACAATCTGGATTCCAGCTTGTGCTTCTTCCAGCCTGGCATTTTGCATAATGTACTCTGCATATAAGTTAAATAAGCAGAGTGAAAATATACAGCCTTGATGTACTCCTTTCCCAATTTAGAACCAGTCTGTTGTTCCATGTCCGGTTCTAACTGGTGCTTCTTGACCTACATACAGATTTCTCAGGAAGCAGTAAAGGTGGCCTGGTATTCCCATTTCTTTAAGCATATTCCATAGTTTGTTGTGATCCACACAGTCAAAGGCTTTGACATAGTCAATAAAGCAGAAGTAGATGTTTTTCTGGAACTCTCTTGCTTCTTCAATGATCCAACAAATGTTGGCAATTTAATCTCTGGTTCCTCTGCATTTTCTAAAACCAGCTTGAACATCTGGAAGTTCACAGTTCATGTACTGTTGAAGCCTGGCTTGGAGAATTTTGAGCATTACTTTGCTAGCCTGTGAGATGAGTGCAATTGTGTGGTAGTTTGAACATTCTTTGGCATTACCTTTCTTTGGATTGGAATGAAAACTGATCTTTTCCAGTCCTGTGGCCACTGCTGGGTTTTCCAAATTTGCTGGCATTTTGAGTGCATCACTTTCACAGCATCATCTTTTAGGATTTGAAATAGCTCAATTGGAATTCCATCCCTTCCACTAGCTTTGTTCGTAGTGATGTTTCCTAAGGCCCACTTGACTTCTCATTCCAGAATATCTGGCTCTAGGTGAGTGATCACACCATCATGGTTATCTGGGTCATGAAGATCTTTTCGGTACAGTTCTTCTGTGTATTCTTGCCACTTCTTCTGAGTCTCTTCTGCTTCTGTTAAGTCCATACCATTTCTGTCCCATATTGCGCCCATCTTTGCATGAAATATTCCCTTGATATCTCTAATTTTCTTGAAGAGATCTCTAGTCTTTCCCATTCTATTGTTTTCCTCTATATTTTTTTGCACTGATCGCTGAGGAAGGCTTTCTTATATCTCCTATGTATTCTTTTGAAGTCTGCATTTAAATGGGTATATCTTTCCTTTTCTCCTTTGCCTTTAGCATCTCTTCCTTTCTCAGCTATTTGTAAGGCCTCCTCAGACAATCATTTTGCCTTTTTGCATTTCTTTTTCTTGGGGATGGCCTTGATCACTGCCTCCTGTACAATGACAGAAACCTCCATCCATAGTTCTTCAGGCACTCTGTCTATCAGATCTAATCCCTTGAATCTATTTGTCCCTTCCATCATATAATTGTAAGGGATTTGATTTAGGTCAGATTAAATTGTTTTCTTTACAGGACAATCCTCTCTGTTTCCAACACATTTTACCTTTATCCTCCACAAACTAATCATGTTGACCCTTGGGAATTCATTTTTAATGTTACTTTCTCTGAATACTTTTCCCTAATATCTGGGGATATTGAACTTGAATGTGCATTCAGATAATATGGGGATCTTGTTAACTACAGATGAGCATTCAGTATGCATGGGGTTGGAACTGAGACTAGGTATTTCTAACAACTTCATTGAGTTTGTTATTTAGTTTCTAAGTCGTGTCCAGGTCTTTTGTGACCCATGGAGAGTGGAGCTTGGTGGGCTGCAGTCCACAGGATTTCCCAGGGAAAAATACTGGAGTGGGTTGCCAATCCTTCTCCAGGGGAACTTCCCAAGCCAGGGATTGAACCCATGTCTCCTGCAAGTCTCCTGAATTGCAGGCAGATTCTTTACTTCTGAGCCACAAGGGAAGCCCCAACAATGTCATAGGTGATGCTTCTGGTGGCTAACAGAAAATCACAGTAGTGATCAGATTAGAGTAGATTAGATGGGCCATTCGTGCTCTGATAACAGCAAGCTTTAACCTGGTTCTTTTCCTACTATCAAAATTTCTTATACTAGACCATAAGCAACTTGTGATGTTTGCTTACTGCTGTATATCTGTTCTTACTGCGTACTGTCTATGCACAGTGACTCACATACAGTAAGTGTTCAATATTTGCTGAATTAATTAGTTACATATATTCTAAAATATTCTCTTTTTGCAAAATATATTATTTAGTTCTCCTTGGTATCAGATTTGAAGTACTTTTTAAAAGGACTAACAAAAGAACTGTTTTTATTTGGTAAGGCCAGTGTATATTAAACATTCAAACTGTTTTCCTTCTTTTTTAAATGCTAATGATACATTGTAAAGGAAAAACAAATATTTATTCACTGTGACAAAATGCCTAGTCTTTTGTATTTTTCCAGAGGATAATATGCCATATTTAAAAGAGTTGAAAGATCCATAATACAGTTCTTCCACTTTTAATTTAAATGATCCATCATTTAATTTTTAAAAATTACATGGTGAAGGACAAAGTGTTTCCTAAACTATGAGCCTATTAGTCAGTCACAAATCTAGAGGTTATATTTTACCCCAAGTTTGAACCTTATGGGCTTCCCTGGTGGCTCAGATGGTAAAGAATCTGCCTGAGATGAAGAAGACCTCAGGTCGATCCCTGGGTCAGGAAGATCCCGTAGAGAAAGTAATGGATACCCACTGCAGTATTCTCACCTGGAGAATCCCATGGACAGAGGAGCCTGGCGGGCTACAGTGCATGGGGTCACAAAGAGTCAGACACAACTGAGCAACTTTCACTTGAAGCTTATAGGTTACCCATGATTGCTGCTTTTAGACTAATAATTTGGGCTAAAATGATTAAAATCATAAAAATTTAAAAATATTCGCTGCATTGATTGTTGTGCATTATGTCTGATGTGTGTGTATGTGTATGATTCTTCAATCGAACAATGCAGTTTTAGTTATGTTGTGCCTCCATGGGAAGATATAGTCACTCTGCAATGCGGAGTTGAACATTTCTTTTAATAGTGTATTTCCAATCTTCCAATCAAATCTTTCAGCTTTTACTGATGGGTAATAAATTATTTGGGGGCTTCCCTGGTGGCTCAAAGGTAAAAAATTTGCCTGCCAATGTAGGAAACGTGAGCTTGATCCCTGTGTGGGGAAGACCCCCTGGAGAAGGAAATGACAACCCACTCCAGTGTTCTTGGCTGGGAAATCCCAAGAATAGAAGAGTCTAGTAGCCTAGGGCCCAAGGGGTCAAAAAAATCGTACATGACTTAGTGACTAAATAACAACAATTATTTACATAAGATTTCTATAAGTGCATTAAAAAGATTAATAGTTTGAAGTGAAGGACATTGTTTAAATATCACTGATACGCTTCTTCATTATTTCTGGTCAAAATATTTCTTAGTATTAGTAATAGCTTGATTTATTTCTGCAAGTCTTTCTAGTTTGTTTTTAATACAGCTGTTTCCATTTCACTGTGCTTAGCTTTCCGAATTTAAAAAAAAAAAACGGAAAATCTGAGGACACACAACAATTGCTAAGAGTAAATATCATCTGGAGAATAACTAAAAGAAGACAATGAATTAATGACTCACCAGCAAATTACCATGGAGAAGCAACATATTCAGAGAAGGAGCTTTTACAATGGTTAAAACTTACACTCCTTTGGATTAATTTGTTTTTCAAAAGTGAACAGTTCTAACAAAGATATCATTCCTTCTACACAGATTAGAAGCGTAATATAAAAGAAGATTGAAATAGATGTTAGTATAGTACTTATCAAGTCTGACATCATGTGGTATTAAGAAGCAATGAATCAGCACACACATAAATTAAGCACAGCCAGTCAAAACCCATGTTTCAGACCCAAGTACTGATATGTTGTCAGTTTCAACATGGAAAGTTTAAGTATCTCTTTTAATATGATGAAGAAGTTACATTATATAACTATTACCATAATTTTTGGTAAATACCTACCAGAGAGTAGGGTAGCTACTCTGGTAGTATTGGTAGCTGGTAGTTCAGTCAGTAAAGAATCTTCCTGCCATGCAGGAGACTTGGGTTCCATCCCTGGGTTTGAAAGATCACTGCCATATCCAAATTTTTGAACACTTCCAAAAATCTCCCTCATTCTCCCTTGTGGTCATCCTAACACTCCCACCCCTGGTCCTAGAAAACTACCAATCTGTTCTCTGTCTCTTGTTTTGCCTTTTCTATGATTTTACAATGATGCAATGATACAATATGTAATCTTTTGCATCTGGCACTTTTTTCACAGTGTGATGTTTCTGAAGTACATTCATTTTGTTGAATATGTCAGTAAATGTTTTTAAAATTGCCAAGTAATAATCCTGGGTGTGCTTTTTAAATATGTTCACCCATTCATCCCTACCTATACAAACTTAGTCTAAGTCATCATTATCTCTTATGTAGTTGATTTCAATAAACTTTTAATTGGTCTCTAAATAATAGTTAACTTTTGACTATAATCTATTCGTAAGCCAGTAACTAGTACTGTCTAAAATGTAAGTCTGACCATGAATAAAATCTGGTTTGTTTTTATAAAGTCTGGCCTTGGTTAAAATCCTCCAAGTATTCTGGTCTTAGAGTGGGAGCTGAAAGCTTTCAGTGATCTACACGTTCATATGAGTCCTGGCTTCCCTTCTGCTTCTCCTAGTACCATTCTCCTTGCTCACTGAACTGATCTGACTGTACCTTAAACCTGGAGATACAGGACAGAGTACAAGAGTATCAGAGAAGACACAGAATTATGTATCATATATACCTGAATCATAAGTTTCCTTCAATGGTGAGAAATTCAAAGCCTTGTAATACTAAAATGAGATAAATTGTAGAATATATTATAAAATTTGAATTCACAATAAACTTTCACATTGAGACAGGTGGCTTTAGTTTATACTCCAAAACATTCTAGTGTATGTGTTTAAGTTTCTCTATACTTTAATTGTACTTGGTAAAGAAGTGTAAAAATCATGGACTTAATTGATCATTCTGGAACATGAGCAAAACAAAATTTAATTACAGCTTAAGCTGAACTAAGGTTATGTAGGAGAACCTCCAGGAACAGATAATGTTAACTCTGAATGTTGTTCAATCAAGTTTCCAAGTTAATAACAACAATGACAGCAAGTTAATATAATACTATGTTAGTGGAGTCAATGTTTGATGAGAATTTTTCTTTCATTGTGTGGAATTCAAACAAAATCAGCTAGTTTTTATTTTAGAATAATAAAAATGGTATGAGATTTATTTTTCCTTCAAAAATATAACACCATATTCATGTGGTTCTATTTCTCTACTAATAGAGTATATTAAAATATTACGGTGTGAAAAACAACCACTGACATATTTATTTAATAACAAATATATTTCCCTAATATTACCAAAATATTAAATTATCAAAATATCAAATTTTGATATCAATATCAAAATATCAATATTATCAAAATATTAAAAAAAAAGAATGGAATAAAACCCTTGAAAATGGAAGTAAATTTGGGATCTGCAAACTACCATAAAATAAAGCGTTAACTATAATACAACTCATTCAGATTCCCAATTTTCCAAACTTAAAAAATTCCAGTACTTAATATTTTTCTGTACTAATACAGATATTTTTAGTGCTTCAGAAAACACTGAGTACATCTCCAATAGCATACTATAGTTCAGATGAGGAAAATTGTTGAAGTATAAATTGTTTCATGTATCTTCTGTACTTTAGCATCAAGTTTATGAAGAAGGAAAAGGAAACTGGAGCTTATAAATAAATGAAAACATGAATGCTTAAATAATAGAAACTACATAGATTTTTCTTGCTGTTCAAAGATTTTATGATTATAAATTGTTTTCCTAAAGCAGACTAATACTATTTATTAAATTCATATGCCACATTATTCTTTTCCAAGTAATTTCTCTAGAATTCTGTTAGATTGAAGAAAATTGTTAGTGAAAGAACAAAGACCAGAAAAATTTTCTCTTAATTGCAGAATATGTTCTTAGCCAAACACATAAAAATGCTAAAGATAACTATTCTTCATGTATTTTTAAAAAAGTTAAAAAGCAGTAGGGACGGTGACTAAGCCAAGTAAGCCATTTAATAACTTAGATTCTCCTTTTTATTCTTTTTATTGACATTCCACAAACGTATACCTGCTGAGGAGTCCCATGGTTGTTTTATTTCATTCAAGTACATAAGGAAGAGGGGAAAACTCTCTAAAGGCTAGAAAAGACCAAAAAGGAAAGACTAGAGAAGAGAACATACTGAGTCAGCAGACATGTGGACAAAATGAATTATTAGAAAGCAATCCATGTTTTTTAAACTTACTGGGTGATGATAATAATAATAACATTTTTATGATGATTTACAGTTTACAATTGGAAAAGACTCTGATGCTGGGAGGGATTGGGGGCAGGAGGAGAAGGGGACGACAGAGGATGAGATGGCTGGATGGCATCACCAACTTGATGGACATGAGTTTGAGTGAACTCCGGGAGTTGGTGATGGACAGGGAGGCCTGGCGTGCTGCAATTCATGGGGTCGCAAAGAGTCGGACCTGACTGAGTGACTGAACTGAAAAGTTTACAAAAAAACATTTGTCTTTCCATCTACCACATGAGGTAGGCAGAGCAAACCTGGTTATGTTTCCATCTTCATGGAAATATTGAGGAGGTAAAAAGGATGTCTAAGGCCATACAATAATCTTCTTGAGGAGCTGAAACTGGATCGTGTCCTTCACATGCAAGATAGATGCCATGTTTTCTGTGGATTATGTGTTCCATGTTAATGAAGCCAGTGAAAATATGTTGTAGCTTCCTGATATTATTTTTGAAGGCTTCTGTTGATTCAAATGTGCAGCCCAGGTTGAGAATTACTGGTCTAAAACAACAAGAAAGCAATCAGGAATTTGTAATGTGAGGAAAAATATACATAGTAGGAGCTGTTGAGAAAAACCCGCTTTCCTGGAAAAGAAAAATTTTTGGAAAGAAAGAGTTTGATGTCTTTGTTTAGCAGTCCTGGGCAGAAGTAGGGACTGTGGTTAGGAGCTGAAGAGAGAGATGCCAAATTAATAGATGGCTTGGTGTTCATAAAATTAAAACATTTCAAAAGAAATGTGTGCCTTGTGAAGTCATCAACTCTCTCTCAAGGAAAGTACTCAAGCAAAAATGAACCAGTATAGGTCAAGGGAAATGGCAGATACCAATAAGGAATAAATTGAAAGATACGGCATCACTCAAAAGACTCAAGGTTTTGAGATAGTTAAGCAGTTTCTCATTTTCTTAAACCTAATTTCCATTCTTCAGTTCATGATTAGTTGAATTTTGTGCATTAGTTAATGTGTTAAAAATAAATGTGTTTGTTTTAAAAATGGCTTCTGAAGTCAGTCATAAAATTTATGGAAGAAATGTGTTTCCGTGGACCGATGAGAATGCCTCATGTCCAACCTAATTAGTAACAAGCTCCTGAACTGGCATAAAGACACCATGAAATATGGCCAGTGAAGTTCCAACAATAAAAGGGCACAAAATTAAATTATTTACATAAACATACTAAAAGTTTAACTACAAGGGAACATGAAGATACTTCATTTACCCCCAAATCTCAAATTTAAAAATCTCTGCACAAATATTAAAACTCTGTGGTTTTAAATCTTTCTCAAACCATTTACTTCCTGATCGGGAGTAAAACAGAGCATATTGAACATAATTTAAAGTGTTCTTGATGATTCATGGTAATCTTTATAAAAAATGCTTCCTATACTATACATAGTTTGGTAGTTACTGCCTGGATTTTTCCATATTTCTGGATTGCTTTTTCCCAGGGTGTCTGCTTCCTTTCTCATCTCAGAGGTTCATTATGTAGTACTGTTGGCTTTCCATTAAATTGTCCTTGCCTGCCGCTATTGGTGTTTTTCTACCTCCTTTCTCTGTGATCTGATCTATTTTAAACTGTAACTTTCCAAATAGTTAGGGGTCTGGATTGCACACGATCACCCGCAAACTTTAAGGCCTAACTTGTCAGACTTCTTGCTCAAACTAACCTAGAAACAATGGCTTTTGGAAAAACAGATAAAGATACATTATTTAGAATTTGAGAAGGCAAGAGATGCAAACATTTCTTTTTCTTTTTAAAAAATGTTTATTTATATAATTGAAGGATACATGATTTACAATATTGTGTAAGTTTCAGGTGTACAGCCAAAGTGATTCAGTTATGCAAACACTACCTACATGTTGACACCTACTTATCTAAGATTCAGGAGCATTTTAGCTTAATTATTTTTGGTTTTGTGAATGACCTACTTAAGACAGTTGGAAGTCAGGTAGCTGTGTGATTGGGTGTTACTATAATTGTGTAATGCCATAACAAGCTAGGTTGCAGCTACAAACCCAAAACTAGTGGAAGAAAATCCCCCAAGAGGGGTATATCGAAATATAATGTTTAATATTAAAAATGTTAGCATAAGTCCTGAAAGTAATTTACATAGAATACAATTTAAGAAAGAGAATTTACTCACCCTATATCCCCAAATATTTTCCCCAATATATACTCCCAAACCAGTGCAAAGTATTAATGAATTACATTTATAAGGGTGACCCAACAGGCATCTAAAGCTTCTTTTGGGTCATCCAAGGGAAATTAACATAAATTTAGTACAAAAGGAGACACTCCGAGCTCAGGGCACATAGAGATAATAGGTTCCAATCCTGTCATTTCACAGATGAAGAAAAGAGGTCTAGGGTGGCAAGTTCATTTATACTAGTTTAACATCTAGTTAGTAAATGTCAGGAGTAAAACCAGGTTTCACAGTTCTTAATGTAGTGCCTCTCTATTATCTCCATGGCCACCATACCATTCAGCATATTTTATTCTTCTTTGGTACTTTGAAAAAAATAATTATTGAGTCTAATTCTTAAAGCTTTTGCTATGGTTTAAATATGTGTGTCTCCTCAAAATTCATGTTGAAACCTAACTTCAAGGTGATAATATTAGGAGATGGGGCCTTTGGGAGGATGGAGTCCTTAAATGACTCAAGTTCAATTCAATGGGTCAGGAAGATCCCCTGGAGAAAGGAATAGCTGTTGTCTCCAGTATTCTTGCCTGGAGAACTCCAGGACAGGGGAGTCTGGTGGGCTGCAATCCAAGAGTCACACACAACTGAGTGACTAACACATACATACTACAGATATATTTATATTTTATTTTGGAGTCAGATGATCATAATGGAAACTTTTTTGTTATTTACAACACAGGAAACTTTCTGGGACTAAGAGATTAAGACATCCTGTTGCTTGTTCAAATTAAGGTTAATTTCCTTATTCTTTGTAAAATTAGAAAATATTAAATGTTATTTCCTTTTCTAGAGAACACAGCACAGTCAAGAGAAGTGTGCTGTGAGCACAGTAATTATTAGCAGCTATCTTCAGCTTCACTGAATCATACAGTGTTTTCCTTTAGAAAAGAGCTGTTATGATACTGCAAAGCTCTTTTCAAGGTTACAAAGCTAGATTGCTTACACAATTTCCTAAAATTAATTTCTTTAAGAATCTTTATTAAGTATAGGATTATCAGATGCATAAAAATAAGTAGTTTATTAATGGTATATATTCTTCCTAAAACTTTATACCTCTGAAAATAATTTAATATTTTTTCTGGAAAATTTCAAGAGAAAATTTCAGAACTCACAGAAGTCTAATCTATAAGAATTTCAGATAAGTTTCTATAGAAGTAATAGATCCTAGGGTGCCCTTTCTATCACTGTAGAAACATTAGGGCCAACATTATCACTCAAATATTCTAGTAAATTGTAGAGATTACTATGCCATGATAAATTTTGTGTGTATAATGCCACTATGTCTTCTTTTAAATTATTGTAAAATGTGGAATAATTTTCCTGAAAAAAAATTACTATTTGATAACATGAGTATATAAGTTCAAAATCTGCAACTAAGTTTCAAATTCCATGAGGAAATTAAAAAAAAAAATTAACTTTCACTCATTTACAATAATTGGCTATTTCCAGCTAATGTCAAAATTACTTAATATTTTAAAATATAAAATAGTAAAATACTAACATAATATTTCCACAGATTTTTCTAGATAAAAAAATCAGCTTACACAGTATCTCAGAAACATGTGCAATGTTGCTAGCAAAACTCATGAATTGGCTTATTTACATTCTAAAACAGTGAAATGCCTGTGTCCTGATATGTTTTATAATCCATTTATACCACTGTTTCTCCAGCCAATAAAATAGTAAAATAATTCTTTTATATATTTGTTGTGAAATTCTATGATAAATGCTTAACAGCTACAGCAAACAGTTTATCTTTTTAACCTATATATTACTTAGGGTTTTTGTAAAGCTACACACAGTGCCAAATACATCTTCTTTCAGATAAATTCAAGGTTTGTGTTTAAAACTTAATGACAAATGTAATAAGATATTAATAACCCTCACAGACATCAAATGTGTATGCTGCATCAAACTTGGCCAAAGAAAAACTTTGGAACATGATATCTGTGGGATATTATTTTATTGTCAATAAAAATCAGAAAATTGATTTCCTAAAGTGTAAATTAACTATGTATAAAGCTGACTGCACTGGCAAAATAATTTTTAAGTGAAAAGCTATTTATATTTGGTTTCAATGCTCATTTACACTCTAGTTCACCAAACACAAGGTCTGAACCAAGGAAGAATGTAATTAATCTGCTTATCAAACATTTGACCTAAGCACTTCTGCCTTTTTCAAAAAAAATATTTATATAAATGTTACAGTCTTAGAGTAGTAATTTTAGCTCATAGTGTGGTCTTCTTTGGATGTCATAGTCTGCTTTTGGAGTTGGAAGAAAAGCACAAAGACTTAGTTTCAAAGTACTTCTGAAAATGTTATCCTCTTTAGTAGCATCCCTTCAAAGCACAGTGAATTGAAAAACAAGAATACCGTTTTTTGTTAGATGTGTGAATATGAAATGTAACTTAACATCTCTCAATCTAAACCTTCTTATCTCTAAAACGTGAATTGATTGAGAGTAAAATCATAATAAAGGCTTTCCCGGTAGCTCAGGCAATAATGAATTCACCTGCAATGCTGGAGACCTGGGTTAGATCCCTGGGTCGGGAAGATGCTCTAGACAAGGGAATGGCTACCGACTCCAGTATTTTTGCCTGGAGAATCCCATGGACAGAGGAGCCTGGCAAGCTACAGTCCATGGCGGTGCAAGAGTCGATCAGGACTCTGAGTGACTAACACTTTGAAAACCATAATAAAGATCTCTAACTAGAAAAATCTTCCTTCTTTCCAGTTAAAAGCAAATAATTTAGCTTTTAAACTAAGAAAATATTTATGCTAATTTCTCTAGATAGTACTAAAGATCTGGATGATAATTTAGCCATTTAAAAATGCAGATATGTCCTGTTGATCAGAAACACGTATACTGCCAGGTACTTCTCCAGCAAGGATGGGTTTATTGAGGATCAGCAGAAAACTGCAGTTTGGGGTCTGCTACCAAGAGGAGCCGTGCACAAGTCCCTGCATAACAAAGGGATTGAAAGGAAGGTGGGGTGGCTAGGGTAAACCAAGGGTGCATGCTTTTCGTGGCTGATACATAGACAGCAAAGAAGAGCACTCTTCTTCCTTTTGGAATCTGCTATTGCTCTGGAGTGTGAGAGATCCCATTTCTGGTCTCCCAACTCTATTTAATTAAGGTTTCTGTTTGTTAGGTTTTTAATAGCTCTGTTGTCATTTTTCAGTTGTTAAGTTGTGTTCAACTCTTTTGAGATCCTATGATCTGCAGCCTGCCCAGCTCCTCTGCCCATGGAATCTTTCAGGCAAGCATACTGGAGCGGACTGCCATTTCCTCCTCCAAGGGATCGGTCCCAGATGAGGGACTGAACCCGCATCTCCTGCATTGCAGGTGGATTCTTGAACACTGAACCACCATGGAAGTTCCAGTAGTTCTCCTAGATATATTCTAATACTGATGAGCCCCACTGCACACTCATTCTCAGAATACAATTTTCTCTGTTATGATTCATTATAATTGTGTAGATTCACTTTCCAGTTATTAATATGTAAATCTGAGATGATAAGGGGATGTTATTTTATAATATATTTATAAAATATGGTGATATTCTTTATGCTAGACTTTTTATATTGCTAATTTCAATCACTGTGGCTGCATAAATACTTTATTAATGTTTCAAAGTTTGGAATCTAGTTATCTGACTCATTTATAAAAAGAACAGAGAACTGATTTGTAAATTTAATGTCTTAAATTTTGTGATTTCTCCAACATACAACTTCCTGGAGCGTGTATGACTAGAACGCTATAATATTGCCAAGAAGAAGGGAAGAATGAATCATTCAATCAGGGAACATGTTTCAATAAAGAAAAGTTCCAGGATGATTAAGGCTTTAATCCTTTCACCCTTTAAAAAGTTTAGACATATTTTAGAATAATTATTCTTCGTAAATTTTTCTAACATTTTAAGTAATGTTTGTTTGTGTGTGTTTGTGTGTGTGCTCTGTCACTCACTCGTGTCTGACTCTGTGATCCCACGGACTATATCCCACCAGGCTCCTCTCCCCATGGGATTTTTCCCCGTAAGAATACTGGAGTGGGTTGTCATTTCCTCCTTCAGAGGATCTTCCCTACCCAGGGATTGAACCCATGTCCCCTGCACTGGCAGGCAATATATTTCTTTACCACTGAGCCCCCTGGGAATCCCAAGCAATGTTTGCCACCTTCAAAAAAGTGTCCTTCAGTTTTGTGGTTTTTTTTTTTTTTTTTTGGTTGGTTTGTTTGTAGAATTTCTGGTTTGTTTTTAAGTACCAAATATTGTGGCTGAAAATATGAATGGATTACAAGGAAAATGCAGCTAAAAATAAAAAGGAAGGTTGGATAAACTAGAAAACAAAATGCCACAACCATCATCTTCCACTAGAGCTCCATGAGGGCTGTCTGAGAATGTATACCCTATTGGGAGAAGTGTGAACTGTGTATTGTTGTCTGGGTACTGACATTGTATGATTTGGAACCTCGTCACCTCTAACAGCACCTATGACTCCAAATTCTCATGTCTGTAGGGCCAGCTGAGCTTTACAATCTGTATGCCAGATGCCAGCAAAACAAAACACTCTCTTTGTAAAACACATTATATGTGTGTGTGTTAGTCGCTTAGTTGTGTTCAACTGTTTTCAACTCCATGGACTGCAGCTCATGGCATCTGGTCCCATCACTTCATGGCAAATAGATGGGAAAACAGTGGAAATGGTGACTGACTTTATTTTGGGGGGCTCCAAAATCACTGCAGATGGTGACTGCAACCATGAAATTAAAGGACGCTTGCTCCTTCGAAGAAAAGCTATGGCCAACCTAGACAGCATATTAAAAAGCAGAGACATTGCACTGCTGACAAATGTCCATCTAGTCAAAGCTATGGTTTTTCCAGTGGTCATGTATGGATGTGAGAGTTGGACTATAAAGAAAGCTGAGCACAGAAGAATTGATGCTTTTGAACTGTGGTGTTGGAAAAGACTCGAGAGTCCCTTGGACTGCAGGAAGATCAAACCAGTCAATCCTAAAGGAAGTCAGTCCTGAATTTGTTGGAAGGACTGATGCTGAAGCTGAATTTCCAATAGTTTGGTCACCTGATGCGAAGAACTCACTCACTGGAAAAGACCTTGATGACGGGAAAGACTGAGGGCAGGAGGAGAAGGGGACAACAGAGGATGAGGTACTTGGATGGCATCACAGACTCAGCAGACATGAATTCTGCAAGCCCCGGGAGTTGATGAAGGACAGGGAAGGATGGTGTGCTGCAGTTCATGGGGTCACAGAGTCAGACATGACTGAGTGACTGAACTGAACTGAACTGTAGCTTGCCAGGCTCCTCTGTCCATGGAATTCTCCAGGCAAGAATACTGGAGTGGGTTGCCATTTTCTCCTCAAGAGGATCTTCCCAATCTAGGGATCAAATCCAGGTCTCCTGTATTGCAGGCAGATTCTTTACCATCTGAGCCACCAGGGAAGCACATTTTATAAACTGATCCAAATTTGGTGGAGCCCAGATGCTGGATGGGGGTCCTCCAATCATAGCCTGATCTAAATCAGTTGAAAGCTACCCTGGCAGACAAGCAAGTTTGGTCCGACACTGCACTGTGCCACAGGTCTGAATGCGGCTTTTATCTTTTCTTATTCCTGATCTTGTTTACAGCTTTTGTCCCCCATTCCTCCCCATGAGGAATAGGGGAGGAATTTAGCAGCTCTTCATCTACTTTTAATGTGTTGCTTTTTCACTAAATTCAGGGCTGGAGCCTAATTCAGGAAGTCATGATTACTATTAATTTGAGCTCCAAGTAAGTGAGATATTTCTGTTAATAAACAAAAAATAATTTGATGCTCTAATCATCATCTGACCCCTGAGAAAGTAAAGAAGAAATCATACCATTGAAATGAAATTCAGTATTTTATGTTCTCATTGGGAAAAAAGTTAAAATAATCTATTTCTGTCATTTAATAGACATCATAGATCCTCTTTAATTTTCAATTAATAAAAATACAATGCTAATGTTGAAAATCATTTTTTATAAAATATGCTAATGCTAAGTATTTCAATAGTGACTTTTCCTCAATTGCTTAAAATAACTTTCACAATTTTACTTCATTAATTTTAATAATAACTTGGTGAATTAGGACAGCAAGAAATCTTTTAAAATGAATATACTATTCTAAGATAATTTCACTTGGCAAAGCTGAAGTAGTGAATGTGGAACATGATCATCTATCTTATGCTATCATCTGAATTGTATTATGTCTTATATTATTACCTGATAATGCTCAATATCTTATCATTATATATTAGGTTAATAACATAAGATATACTTTAAGTAAAATTTTTGTTTTTGTGTTTTGTTATTGTTAACAGTAGCATAATAATACACACAATAATCATATTGCATTTTGTTCTTGGTAAATATATAATTTAAATAGAATAATGTATCTTTTAAGTAAAATATTCAGTTCAGTTGCTCAGTCTTGTCCAACTTTTTTTTGCATTGAAGTGGTTTATACTTCTTTCATTTGTATATCAAATGTTCTAAAACTGTATTTCAGGTTCAGACTATCAGTATACTCAATTCTAAATTCATGAGTTCTAATTTCATTGAATACATTCTTCAGACAGAAAAAAAAAATTATGACGTTAGATAGGAGTGAATGCCATGTTATGACACATCTGGTGAAACTCTGTTTTATAGGAATTGTTTTTCATTGAAAATGACAGAAAAATCCACATTGATAATTCAGTATGTATGATAATCAGACCACAACTGAAAATCAAGAGTAAATAAAATGATTGGTACCTAATTTTTGAAATAATAGATTTTTAACAGTAATGCATCTGTTAATAAGGTATACATTCCACTAATGTTTCATTTAAAGATACTTCATTACCCCTGGTAGATAAGTTATGGTGCATAAGAGGCATTCTATATAACACATTCCAAGTTTACCAACAGATGGCTTAATGGAAGACATAAGTTCTTCCCTCCATTTTATTCTTCTTGTTCATCTCTTTATTCTTCTTTATCATCTCTTGTTCCATATATCTCCTCATTCTCCATCTGTCTTATAGTGTCAGGACATATTTAAAATCTCAATGGCTTTCCATTACTTATCAAATCAGTACAAATGGCTTTAAGCCTTGGATCTACTACTATTTTTCAAGTACTTCATAACCCATCCAAAATGTATGCTTCCTAGAAAATCCCAAGCATTTTCTGACTCTTCATTTTTACTCTAGTATCTGTAGCAGAGGCCATGAATTTCATACCTAAATCCATCTTCTGCCTCTTCCATATTGTACAGAGTTGCTAACTGATTGCAAAGTTGCCCAGCTAGACTAAATGTCTCCTCTTCCTTGAGAAATTCTCATCAATTGAAAATTTTCAACAATGAGATGTGAGTTGAAGTCACGTATGTGTACCTCTTTCCTATTATGATCTGGAAGGCAGACATGTCCAAGGCATAGCTTTAAACATTCAAACTAGAACGATATCCTAGGGAAGTGGTTCTTGAAGGTTGGTCTCTGGATTAGAAGCAGCAGCTGAGATATTGTTGGAAATAAAACCTCTCAGGCTTCACCCTAGGCTTAATGAATCAGAAACTCTGGAAGTAGGGCCCATGAATCTGTTTCAACAAGCTCTCCAGGTAATGATGATTCAGAGGAAATGCTGGGAAATACTGTCCAGGTGACAGTGGAGGAACAACTTGGAAGAAGATGACCACCTGGAGCAGTGCCATCCCACTCACCTGGCGTCTCACCCCACAGAGCTTTTTAGCAAAATGATATAGTTCCTTTAGGTCACTAAATTGTTGGATCTTCTTCTTACAGCAGCTCAGCATTTGCCCTGAGTAGTATTTATTCAATGTGTAATGGCCTGTTTAGTATTTCCATCCCATCCAATACTTTTATCTGGAAATTTGAAATCCTACCTGGGTCTCTGCAAGATAGCAATGGTGCATTTACTTAATGACAAAGAACATTACGATATGTTTGCTATCCTTTAATCTATTATGCACATTGAGGACTGAACACTCTTTAAAAAAATTAAATCTAATGTACCACTCTTCTGCTTCAAAGTTTTACCAGACTCTCATAGCATTTAGCTAAAACACAACATGGTTAAGCAGGCCTATGAGGTGCCATCCACCCTGACCTAAGTCAGTCTCTCCAGTCTCATCCAGAGCTGTTTCACTTATCTCTGAGCTCTAGTCACACATTCCTTCTGTCTGTTCCTGAATCCTGACAAATCTTTTTACACTCAGTGCTTTTTCCCATGCTGTTTACTTCATTATCTTACTTCTATTCATTCTTTAGATCTCTTCCTAAATGTTATTTTTCTTCACTCCCACTACATCCCACATGAATCAAGCCAAAGACTTGAAATCTCTTAGCAGAGAGATTAATATACATTTCCATTCTGAGCACTTAAAATGTTTATAATAATTGATTGCTCTCAATGAATCTTGTTACTGTGTCATGCCCTCCCCCCACCCCATTGTACTTCAAGAAACATGATGAGAGAAGATACCATATATACTTGCTCACTTTGTATGCAAAACATCCAGTACCAGACCTGTCACACAGTAAGCATTCAATAAATACACATCAAAAGGATAAAAACTGGATTCTGTGAGACTCAACTCACATGACATCTTAACTCTTAAGGCTTTCTGGATCCTACTTCTTTAGAAAAGACTGTTGTTTCCAGCAATTTTATTGACCCAAGTGTCCCTACCTACTTAGAAGGTTGGCATTCTTGTCCTGTTAATATGTTTGTGCTAGTGATTCTAACAGTAAGCATTTATGAAGTGATCTTGCTCTTGGACCCTTACAGTCTCAGTTAGGAGTACAGCGTATTTCATGTACTACTGTGATTCACTTTCTTAAATGACAGTTTTAATGACTACCTCCCATTGCTAAAATTTTGCAAGGGATATCTTTTTCCTAACACAACAGTCTCATCATTCCAGCCTTGAAAATTATTCTTAGGCAAAGCATAACCCAATCTTATTTCATACTTTGCCCATCAAGGTAGTTTTCACTGCATTCAAAGTAGACACTTCAATATCTACCACACAAAGCCACCTCTGGGCCTTTGCACCTCTTGTTCCTGTCTGTCAGGAATCTTCTCACAGTTAGTGCTCTTTTCTAGGACATTTCCCCCATGGTGACTACCTCTGTCTGCTGATTTCTTCTGCATTCTTCAAGGCAAATTTCAAATGGATCTCAGTGATCTAATTAAACAAATGCAAATCCATGCAGTGATTTTTGTACATTGTGGGATCTTGTCAGATTACTGAATCTTAGTGACAAGCTTTTGCCCTATAAAGATGCTTAATAATGTATTTATGTGTTACGACATATAAGGGACCAAATACAATACATCAAAATACTTGAAACACTGTTATACTGAGTGAAGTAAGTCAGAGAAAAAAAATATCATATGATATCCCTTACATGTGGAATATAAAAGACAAATGAGCTAATCTACAGAAAAGAAATAAAGTCACAGATGTAGAAATCAAATGTATGGTCCCTGGAGAAAGGGGGAGAGGGAGGAACAAATTGGGAGATTGAGATGGACCCATACATACTACTATACATAAAGAGATAACTAATAAGGAAGGACCTACTGTATAGCACAGGGAACTCTACTCAAAACTCTGCAGTGACCTATAAGGCAAAAGAATTGCTGTACACCTGAAACTAACATAGCACTGTAAATTAATTATACCCCCCAAATTTTTTTAATTAAAAAAAAACTTAAAGGAAGACATTCAAATGAAAATTCACACATTTCTAAAAGATAATATCCATACATCAATCAATAAAAGAAAATGATAGAAAATGCAACTCTATTTTACAGCCATTACAAGAAACTGTCAGATATACTGCCAATGGTAAATGTTACCTGCAAAGAACTAAATGAAGGATTGGTAAGGACAAATCTTTAGCAATTTTACAGTCCTTATTAACAACAAAGATGCAGGAAATTTCAGCATTTAATATGGAGTTTCATACAGAAATTATCACTGAATGAAAGAGGTACCAGTGGGATATATTAAAATACAAAGATTGAAAATCAGTGGTAGAATAAAAATTTACAACTGGCAAAATTCTATTTTTCTTCTTGGTTAAATTAATAGCCTCAAACTCTCTTTCTCATTGATTTTGCTCAGTTGCTAAATGATGTCTCCATGGACTGCAGCACATCAGGCTTCACCGTCCTTTACTATCTTCAGATATTTGCTCATACTCATGTCCACTGAGTCAATAATGCCATCCAACCATCTCATCCTCTGTCGCCCCTACTTCCTCCTGCCCTCAATCTTTCTCAGCACCAATGTCTTTTCCAAAGAGCTGGCTCTTCACATGAGATAGCCAAAGTATTGGAGCTTCAACTTTAGCATCAGTCCTTCCAATGAATATTCAAGGCTGATTTCCTTTAGGATTGACTGGTTTGATGTCCTTGCAGTCCAAGGGACTCTCAAGAGTCTTCTCCAGCACCATTGTTCAAAAGCCTCAATCCTCAGTGCTCAGCTTTCTTTATGGTCCAACTCTCATATCTGTACATGGAAAAACCATGGTTTTGATGGTACATACCTTTGTTGGCAAAGTGATGTCTGTGCTTTTGAACATGTTGTCTGGGTCTGTCATATCTTTCCTTCCAAGGAGTAAACAAGCATTGTTTCATTTCATGGCTGCAGTCACCGTCTGCAGTAATTTTGGAGCCCAGGAAAATAAAATTTGTCATTGCTTCTATTTTTTCCACTTATATTTGTCATGCTGTTATGAGACTAGATGCCATAATCTTAAGTTTTTTGAATATTGAGTTTTAAACCAGGTTTACCACTCTCCTCTTTCACCCTCATCAAGAGGTTCTTTAGTTCCTTTTTGCTTTCTGACATTAGAATGGTATCATCTGCATGTCTGAGGTTGTTGATATTTCTCCCAGCAATCTTGATTCCAGCTTGTGATTCATCCAGCTTAGAATTTTGTATAATGTAATCTGCATATAAGTTAAATAAATAGGATGACAATATATAGCCTTGATGCAATACTTTCCCAATTTTGAACGACTCCTTTGTTCCATGTCCAGTTCTAACTGTTGCTTCTTGACCTGCGTACAGGTTTCTCAGGAGATAAAGTGGTTTTGTATTCCCATCTCTTTGAGAATTTTCCAGTTTGTTGTGATCCACACAGTCAAAGTCTTTAGTGTAATCAGTGAAGCAGACATAGATGCTTTTTGGGAATTCCTTTGCTTTGTCTGTGATCCAATGAATGTTGGCAATTTGATCTTTGGTTCCTCTGCCATTTCTAAATTCAGCCTGTACATCTGTGAATTTTCAGTTCACATACTTATGAAGCTTAGCTTGAAGGATTTTGAGCACTACTTTGCTAGCATGTGAAATGAGTGCAATTGTACGGTAGTTTGAATATTCTTTGGCTCTGACCTATCTTTAAAACAGTACTTACAGTTAATGTAAAAATATTTCTCCCAGTGGAACACGTAAAGTATTATTTGCCAGGAGCCCAATTTGTTAGCAGCTGAAGCGGCAACATGAAGCTAACCCAAGGGCTGTGGCAGGGTTACTTTTCTATGAGAAAATCTCACAAATATTCCCAGTCCGAGGACTGTCCTGGCCTGAGAATGTTTGGCAGTACTACCACTTTAATATATCTGAGTACAATAAATTCAGCTCCTGGGAAGCAAAAGTATATAGAATAGCTGACTTGGAAACTTTTCCAACCAATTAAGGAACCATGTGGGAGTTCTGCTCATAGCATTCTCATTTGTAGTGGAGGAAGACATACATTTACAAATAATGAAGAAAATCATATGAAATATTTTGCTGAATACACATGAATTTTAGAGCTACCTCTTCCCACTAAGAATGCTTCCAATAAAAATGAGGGCATCAAGTCAGTTTTCCTTTAAATACTGGGTCAGTATGATTTTCAAGATCATTAAAACTTCTAAGACCTTTTGTTCTTCTGAAGACAAATGCTATCACAACAAACACTATCACAAGTTTACACAACCAGCAAACCAAATTAGAAGCTCAACTGACTAATTTCTTTACATAATGAAGATGGGGTGCAAAATAAGAGGCAACTTTTTTCTTTTTAATGGAATATTAAAGTATCATTAAATATTAAGTATTATTTATAAACCATCATGGCCAATGGCCATTACTCCAATTTTTTTTTCCCCTTTGATCTGCCATTACTCTAGTCATAGAATGCTTTTTCGAAATTGAAGACTCAGAATCACATGACAGTCCTGACAATCTCTCCCATCCTTCTTTCTGAAACAAAGGGTTTCATCATGGCTTAAAGCAGAGTACCCTACTGATCAATCCGGGAATCAAGAAATGGCTTCAACCCAGTGAAAGATATTTTGATAATGTATCTTTCACTTACAGGAAACCAATCTCAGAATTGCAGAAGGGAAAGCATATTGAAAATTTAGTTTCCAAAACATGACCTGTATGTAAGCCAAATGCATACATACATACATAAGAATTTGCTGTAACAGCTGAAGCAATATGTTTACACACATATAAATAAACAACGGGATCAACATTTTGAAAAAGATGCTCTCATGTATATTCAAGTGACAGAGTTCAAAAATTTCGAAGGATAAACTCTTACTCCCATTTATTTGCTAGAAAACACAGTTGGACAACTATAAGTATTCTTAATCCTTACTGTCCCCTCTGAGCAGCACAGCACTGAGGTTTCTGTGTATGGGGGAGGAAATACACAATAACAAAGACATAGATCTTCCTATTAGAGTATTATATTCCTCTGGAACAGATAGAATATACACAATAAACAGATTATTATAGATTAGGATAATCAGGGAAGGTGTCACAGTCTTCCAAAGGGAAGGGTAGAACCTGTGTAAACAGGAAAAGGGGTAAAAGTATGTCAGGAGTAGGATGAAAGGTATGGGGGCAGATCAGAATCATTTGATTTGTTCTGAGAAAAATAATTTTCTTGTTGGAAGAGGGATTTGGCAATGAGATCCATGAGTTTAAAAGTTGATTTGGCACCATTCTTTTTCCAACAAATTATTTTTGAAGGGCATATTACCCATAATCAGTTCATTTTAAATGACCTGAAATTTGCTTCACTATAAATGGGATTTGACTAGTTAAAAAATGAGAGCAGGTCTTAGTGCCTAGTCTTTTGTCTTTGTTCATAACATTACCTTTTACAAATTTGGGAGACTAGATTGATTAAACATATTTCTATGGAATAAGAAGCTTATGTGACAGCCCTGATTACAGTCTTTCATTACAAGAAAAGAATAAGAATCTATGGATTATTCATTAAAACCAAAAAAAAAAAAAACCCACTTGCCTGAACTGACTAGGTTTAGAATATAATATTTTTGATATGATTACATAAAATTGCACAACTGCATGATTTCATTCAGGATTACATAATTCACCTTCACGGTTGAGAGACTACTTATGTTAAACTATACCTTCTTATTCCAAAGGGATCATAAACACGTGCTGATATGATAAAATTCTGTCCATTTGGATAAATTTATAATGTTAAATTTATTATCATTATTAAACTAAGAATCAGTAGTTTTTTACAATTTTAGGCAACATACACAATATCTGAAGCCCAGAGCAGCACTGGCTTACTGCCTCATGCTCTATCATTAGAGAGCACAGTTTATTTAAACAAGTCATTCATTGCTGAACCCGCCTTAGATTAATATACACTTCGCTTCTTGGATTCAGAAGCTATTCAGTATATAGTTATTTCAATTTGATAATTTCCTCATACAATTAAATATTTGTCATGTTCAAATTTCACACTAAAAATCATTCATGTACGTCAGGTACACCAAGGTGAGTTGACAATTTCTTATTCTAAATTCATAATGTGCTTTGTGTTAAAATTCTTGCTTATTACAAAGGAAATTGCACACCTAAATGCTGCTTTTACTAGAATTATTTGACGGGAAAGAGAGTGACAAGTTTCGAAATAATAGTAGGCTTCCCAGGGGTGCTGAAGTGTAAGAACTGAGACACAACAGTATAAAGATACAGAGTGATCTAAAGCTTTTTCATTTAAAAAGACTAGATGAACTGTGGATATATCTAGAAAAGGTAGTACCTACCCAAGGTCAACTTAAGAAAATGGAATGCTCACTGTGGGGAGTATATCCAGATAAGGCATTTCCCAAGTGTTCATCAATCACTTAAAACACAAGGGGGTTTGGCAGAGGGCAGACAAAATGTTAAATGTTCAGAGCACACACATTAATAGCAAAAATCTTTTCAGTTCATTGCTTCAATCAAGATGTACAAACTTATCTGACCAGGAAACAATTAAATAGGTAATTCAACAATGAACCAGCTCTGTGACAACCTAGAGGTATGGGATAGGGTGGGAAGCTCAAGAGGGAGGAGACATATGTATACTTATGGCTTATCCATGGTGATGTATGACAGGAACCAACACAATATTGTAACTATCCTTCAATTAAAAATAAATAAATTAAAAAAATATACTCATGTGTGTGTGTGTGTGTGTGTATATATATATATATAAATGTGTATGTTTATGATTTATTTATATTATCTGTGGAGTAAGTTTTGAGAAGAACTGAGATTTTAAAATAAAAGGTCTAAAAATCTACTAGATTAGGATTTACTCTTCCTTCCTCATGTTTACTAAGCTGCTAACCTGAGATATCAGAATGCTGGTTATGTAAGAGGCTCCCTCCTATACAGGTTTACAATTGTAAATGTGGATCCAATGAAGAAGACTTCTAAAGGTGTCAATCTCACTGAAGGTTTACAGGGGTCAGAGAGCAGAAACAGAACTTTCCTGACAACAATAGTGAGCAGACCTCTTTGAAGGGAATGACTGCTCGTATGTGAGTCCAGCCTGCTTTGGGATAGGGCTGTGGGAGGGCTACCTTCTAACCCTTGACCTTTCAGGGGTACAACAAGAAAGTCGCTTGGAGATCTTTGAAATAAGTTCACACAGTTAAGAGACATGAGTCTGGAGTCCAGTTCACATATGAGAACATGCAAATAGCCTGTGGACACTGGGGTGTGACTCTGCCAAGAATCTGAAGGTTAGACACAGGCTCTTCGTTGCTTTGGTGGAGGACGCAGTAGTGCTGAGAGATGGGCTATGAGATGGATGCCTGAGGGCTTCTCTGTGGACCAGATCTGAGTGATGCAGCAGGGCTAGCCTGACATCTTGGGTCTCATCCAAGAGCAGCTTCTGGCAGAGCACAGAGCCCTCAGCAGAAAGAGGCTGGTGATGGCTGCCAGGTTCTCGGGCCTCTCTTAGGGAGATGCAGGAGAGGGACTCAATGCCGCTCACCTAAATGACCAGCTGTTCCTGACTAAATTGTTTCAAATGTCAGAAAGTAACAAAAACTTATTCCAGTATCCTTTATCCTCTACCAAACCCTCCTAAGATCAAGAATTTGATGATGAATTACAGCAAACATAATGTGTTGAAAACCTCTGTCAATAAAGTCACAAATGAAATGATCTTTGCCTGTTTGGTGAAGAATTTATGAGTCCAAGCTGTTATTACTCATCAGGAGACATATTCTAGAATTGTTTGAACCATTACTTTCAGATATGCTTTTTAGCAAGGTGCATATATATTATATATTCTATCATATTCAACAGAGCTCCCACACTAGAAATTCTTCCTTCAATTATAAAACATTCTTATCTGTCAGAAAGTTAATGATGTTTGTGAAGAATATAAGTATTGTCTGATTATCCAAGGTCTAGTACCAACCAAATAATTCAGCATATTAAAACAAAATCCAATGAATAAATCAGTGCACAAATCTACTTTCTCTCTTTTGAGAAAAGTTTAGCACAGCAATCATTTCAATTAACACACTGTGCATAAGAATGCATGATAGCAGCTGTTAGTATGCATTTTAAAGACTGGAGGGTGTGTGGTGACTTATCTAGATATAAGGACAACATATGTTCAGCTATGCATATGGACTTAATATAAATTATGATTGCAATATGCAAAGAGGCAAAAAGAGACATGTACAATGGCCGTCTCTCTGCATTTAATCAGCTCACATTTTTCTAACATGTACGAGAAGTCTTTATATTATCGTAACTGTTTAAAAATTACAGAACACAAACCATGACAACACCTCAAATCAGCTTCATACATTTGAAACATGGAGCTATTTTTTTGTGAATGAAAATCAGATTTTTTTAAAGAAAATATGTATTTAAGAGAGAAACTGGAAACAAAAGCTATGAGGACCATCTTGAAAAAACTTCAAAATATGGAAACATTGTGGTTTCCTCCTTCGAACATTTCAGCTCATTATAGTTTCGTTACTGGGCATAGTTTATTTATCTGAATACTATTAATTAAATTGACAAACTAGCTGGTTGAATATATTAGAGATAAAACCAATTACCTTCTCTTGATATTGCCGCCTTGAGGAATCCAAAGACTGGATTAGAGCCGTGGCGTGGCCGACAAACATGGCGTAGCAGGTGGCCCCGACGATCATGCTCAGCATGGTGATCCACAGGTCAGACATGCTCACTGGGGCTTGGGCTCCATAGCCGATGCACAGCATGTGACTCATCGCTTTGAAGAGCGCGTAGGAATACTGCTTTCCCCAAGAATCATTCTGCAACAGAAGAGAAAAAGGAAATAGAGTGAACCATTAGGATAGCAGAATAAAAATAAGTATGACCGATACACAGAAGCATTATAACATTCTTGTAATAGAGCATTTACACAGATACTTCGCCCCAATAGTTAATCAAAAGACCGGATGTTTTTCAAAACTTGCTAAATATAATTAAATAGAAATAGTCTATGTTAAAATACGCAATCCTGGTCAGTTTTATATGTTTTTAAAACTAAAAATTCCTTTTGGGACAGTGGTGTGAATGAATGTTGATAAGCTCATTTTAAAATTTCCAGGAAATCTGTGTCATTCTCTAGTAATATATTATTATTTGCAAATTGAGAAATGCTGCTGATTGATATGAAGCACATAGGCCTAAGTATAGGAATTTTTATCAAAGCTATCATATTAAAATTTTGAAAGTCCAAATGATATATTTGTATAGACTTCAATGAATACCTCAATACCTTAAATGAAAAATTAACATAATTTGGAAATACAGATCTGATAAGTGAAAAGACTTCCTTGAAGCCTTCTCTGAGTAACGTATATTGAAATTCAAATGTCAAAGTTGATGATGGATGAATCTTACTGGCTTTCTGTAGAATAATAAAATAAAATAAGCAAAATAATATCTTGGAGGACACCGAAAAAAAACAAAAACGCTGACTTCTGAGATTAGTTATTAGATGCAATTTCTGATGTCATTTCAAAACTCTATCTTAAACTCAATTCTACAAAAATAAGTTATTCAATATATCTTATATATTGTCTGATAAAACTTAGAGAACTTTTTTGATCAATGTATCAAACTGCCTAGTCCAGGATTTACCTTATTTATGAGACTCAGGGTAAAATAAAAATTTGAGGCCTTTTAGTTTAAAATGTAGGGGGGGAAAGTATTGTTGAAGATAATATATAAAGAATTTTCCTTAAAATATTTAATTCATTATAAAACTTGGGATAATAGTGCTAGTTGAGTAACAACATAAACTTATACATTTCAAAAAGTTAAATTCTGGTATCATAATTATATATAATACAAGTAATACTATACTATTGTGATATCTTGAATGATCATACAATTTTTATGGCTTAGTTTTCTGACATATTCATTCTTTATGTCATAAAAATTTATATGATTAATAATTTCATCTTCAATGATAAAACTGAAAGTTACATCAGTTCCTTTTGGCTAATGCAAGATCACAAATAATTTCTGATACATTTTTAATTTGGGGGAAGAGCTTTCTGTTGATGCAACCTTTACTGGAACTGGAGTATTTTATAGCCTGGGGACAACATTAGGATGAATGTTTGATAAATTATTTTAATACATAAATTTTAGTACTTCTGGAGCTGATGATTCTCATGGAATAATTTCTAATAAATGATTTAACTCCATAAAAATCATATTCAAGAAACTGTCTTATTTTTAAATTACAGTTTTTAAGATAACTGTAAATGAATATGGACATTGTTAAGAAATAATAGAGAAATATGTACGATTCATCAGTTCTTCTCAAAGGTGAAATCCTGCAAACTATAGAGCAATGTTACAACAAGAAACTGACATGAATATAATCCATTAATATCATTTATATTTCACTAAACGTGTACTCCTTTGTATACACAAATTAGTTTTATTCAGTTTTATTACATGTATCGGTTCCTATATTCATTAACACTGTCAAGATACAGAACAATTCTATCACAACAAAGAACCATTACACTGTTTTTCTATTGAACTTAATGTTAAATGTAAATGTATGCAATGATATTTTAATGTTTCCTCTGACATTTCCTGTAACTTTTAATTAAAGAATGATCAATGCAAGAAGCCAAAAATATCTTCCTGATTTGTATATAACCCATAATGCCTGATTATGTTTTATCTTCCTGTATTTTCAATTACAAGGAAAATTTAATTTAAAAATTGTCTTCCTTGATAATAACTGGCTCATTTAAAACTTCATATGAAAATAGTGTTGTTTTCCACTGTAAGTGATGATCTTTAAATTTCTTATTGCTAGGCTGGTGCATATTTGCATCTCAATGTCGCAGGAGTTGTTAAATCTGGAGATTTTAAAATCAAGAATTCTAATAACTACCTGATAATTTTTATTGAAATGGCTATATGAATTCTTTTATCATGTAATAATTTATTGACAAAGTTTACTGTTTGAGCTCCACAGGGTCTGTCTTGGAACTTAAGAGATTTAATATTTATGTAGATACTTTGGAGATGGGTTCTTGGGCCTGATAGGTGAATCTTACCATGGTCTTCTCCTGGCTGGCAGGGGAAGTCCTCCTGTGTGTCTCTGCTGCCTAGTGTTACTACTGCTGCTTCTGTTGCTGCCTTTGCCACTGCTAACCTGGACCCAGTTCAGGCCTGTCCACATTAGAGACACAAAGCATCCAAGACTGCTGAGGCGTGCATATCTGTGCCTTGCTGCCAGGCCAACTGCTTGGCTTCTGTACTTCCTGCTGTGCCTGTAGGCTTGAACCTGTATATGCACAGCTGCTACCTTGCAGTGCCAATGCTCATATTCATGGTTCCATGTCCCAGTGGACTTTGCTTGTGAACATAAATTCAAAGATAACGCTATTATGAATTTCAAGATGGCTGCAGCAGAGCATGAATCCAAGTGCAGAGTCCTTCCTAAAGTAGGTCCTTTTACAACTCCCAGATCATAAACCACATGTACATACAGTGTCTGTCAAATTAACTTGAGTCTGTCAAACTAACTATTAAATAATCATAAATTTTAAAATAATGTATTAATATTAAATATATGTACAGATATTTTGTTTATTGTTTTAATACAGCTTTCTAAAGTTAAGTTTATAGATTAAAACAGAACATGATAAGTTTGAAAAATCCAACCTCATAAACTTTGGAACTGGTTGAGTCTGCAGACAAATAAAATATAACCAGTCTCATTTAGTTGAAAGAGTTAAGGTTCTTAAAGTGAAATTCATTTTATTTTTTTATACAATAGATCATGTTGCCATTTTAAGCTACCCCTTGTCTCTGTCAGTATAAAATGAAATTTAATTTTAAAGAAAGAAAATTATTTATGATATTATACATGGCAAATTGTATAATGAACTCATGCACAAGTTTGCATTTTGGGGAATGAACAGAGCTCATACTCTCAGGAATACACTTAGGGTTCCCCAATTCTAGATGTTTCATAAACAAGAAATGGAATATTTAATTAACAGAGCAACATGCTCTATAAAAATCTTGAATGTGCCTATTATTTAAAATACTTAAATTCTTGAAATTTGACTCAGTTTCATACTGATAATACTAAAATTGGATACATTACAAACCAAACTACAAAATAAACAAAGGTCTTTTATCCTGTGATCCATTCAAAGAATGGATAGAAAGAAAACAAGCTTGACTAATTTCTTACTGGATTTAAATCTCTTTAGAGCTCCTAGAGAACTGCAGGTATTCACCTGTCATGGTGACTTCTACCCTGTATATGATGATCATCTCATGGACTTATATTTTCTCATAGATTAGAGTCTAAATAGCATAATTCAGTAGAGATACTCAACATTTTTTATTACTGTGAAAAGGAGTGAATAAATAAATTTTGACTATAATTAGTTAAAACTAGAACAAAAATTTCTTCCTTTATGTTGTTTAGGCATCTTGAGGTAATTAGATATAATGGAAATAATTAAAAAGTTCAAAAAGGTGTCCAATGGAGGTTGCGCTTTCTGTTCATGTTGGTTTTTTAGGAGAAGCGGCATGAGGAGCTAGAGAGTAAAGTTTAAACCAGTTTCCCTAAATAATGCAACTAGATAGCTGCCAAACTATTTTATACAAGAATGTGTGTTATGTTCATTTTCAGTTATCTCCTAAGGCACACACAACAGACATACATATTCCCTTTTAAATGAGTTGAAATAAATGTCTATTATACATGCTTCATGATTCCTTTGAATCATGGAAAACTTTTCAACTCTTGTTTTATCCATCCCTTTCTCCCTTTCTCTCCATTTCTACTTCTTAAACCAGGCATGGTTTTCTCTGTACCTTTTTCCATGTTAACATAAATACATGCAAAAGACACACACACACAACACACACATTCTGAGATTGCGGCTTTTTAATCCTTCAAAAATGAATTATATTATATACATTTTTTCTGTATATTGCTTTTCTCACAGAAATACCCCTCCAAAAGTCTAGTGATGCCACATAGCTAATTCACCCATTTTCTACTGTTTCCTAGTTTTTTCCATGACAAATTATTCTATAATAAACAATCTAATACATATAACCCTTATTTTGATCAATCAGATTCCCAGAAAAGTGTTTATTGGGTCAAAAAGCAAAGTTTTCAATTGATTTTAAAATATACTGCCAGACTGAAAAATACTGTGAGTCAGTTCAGTTGCTCAGTCATATCCAACTCTTTAAGACCCCATTGACTGCAGCACACCAGGCTTCCCTGTCCATCACCAACTCCTGGAGCTTGCTCAAATTCATGTCCATTGAGTCAGTGATGCCATTCAACCAACTCATCCTCTGTCGTCCTCTTCTCCTCCTGCCTTCAATCTTTCCAAGCATCAGGGTCTTTTCCAGTGAGTGAGATTTTTAGCATCAGGTGGCCAAAATATTGGAGTTTCAGCTTTGTTATCAGTCCTTCCAATAAATCTTTAAGGGTGATTTCCCTTACGATTGACTGGTTGGATCTCCTTGCAGTCTAAGGGACGCTCAAGAATCTTCTTCAACAACACAGTTCAAAAGCATCAATTATTCAGCACTCAGCTTTCTTTATATTCCAACTCTCACATCCATACATGACTGCTGGACAAACAATAGCTTTGATGAGATGGCCCTTTGTCGGCAAAGTAATGTCTCTGCTTTTTAATATGCTGTCTAGGTTGGTCATAGCTTTTCTTCCAAGGAGGGTCTTTTAATTTCATGGCTGCACTCACCATCTGCAGTGATTGTGAAGCCCAAGAAAATAAAATTTCTCACCATTTCCATTGTTTCCCCATCTATTTGCCATGAAGTGATGGGACTGGATGCCATGATCCTCATTGCATTTTAAACCAGCATTTTTACTCTCCTCTTTCATCTTCATCAAGAGGTTCTTCAGTTCTTCTTCACTTTGTACCATAAGGGTGCTGTCATCTGCATATCCGGAGAAGGCAGTGACAACCCACTCCAGTACTCTTGCCTGGAAAATCCCATGGACGGAGGAGACTGGTAGGCTGCAGTCCATGGGGTCGCAAAGAGTCAGACACGACTGAGCGACTTCACTTTCACTTTTCACTTTCACATATTGGAGAAGGAAATGGCAACCCACTCTAGTGTTCTTGCCTGGAGAATCTCAGGGACAGGGAGAGCCTGGTGGGCTGCCGTCTATGGGGTTGCACAGAGTCAGACATGACTGAAGTGACTTAGCAGCAGCAGCATCTGCATATCTGAATATATTAATATTTCTCCTGGCAATCTTGATTCCAGCTTGTTCTTCATCCAGCCTGGGGTTTTGCATGATGTACTTTGCATATAAGTTAAATAAGCAGGGTGACGATATACAGCCTGGACGTACTCCTTACCCTATTTGGAACCAGTCTGTTGTTCCATGTCCAGTTCTAACTGTTGCTTCTTGACCTGCATACAGATTTCTCAGGAGACAGGTCAGGTGGTCTGGTATTACCATTTCTTTAAGAATTTTTCAGAGCTTGTTGTGATCCACACAAAGGCTTTGGCATAATCAATAAAGCAGAAGTAGATGTTTATCTAGAATTCTTTTGCTTTTCTGATGATCCGACAGATATTGGCAATTTGATTTTTGGTTCTTCAGCCTTTTCTAAATCCAGCTTGAACCTCTGGAAGTTCACAGTTCACATTCTGTTGAAGCCTGGCTTGGAGAATTTTGAGCATTACTTTGCTAGCATGTGACATGTGTGCAATTGTGCGGTAGTTTGAACATACTTTGGCATTGCCTTTCTTTGGGACTGGAATGAAAACTGATCTTTTCCAGTCCTGTGGCCATTGTTGAGATTTCCAAATTCGCTGGCATATTGAGTGCAGCACTTTCTCAGCATCATCTTTTAGGATTTGAAATAGCTCAACTGGTATTCCATCACCTCCACTAGCTTTGTTCGTAGTGATGCTTCCCAAGGCCCACTTGACTTTGCATTCTAGGATGTCTGGCTCTAGGTGAGTGATCACACTATTGTGGTTATCTGGATCATGAAGATATTTTTTTGTATAGTTCTTCTGTTCATTCTTGCCACCTCTTAATACCTTCTGCTTCTGTTAGGTACATATCAGTTCTGCCCTTTATTGTGCCCATCTTTGCATGAAATGTTCCCTTGGTATCTCTAATTTTCTTGAAGAGATCTCTAGTCTTTCCCATTCTATTGTTTTCCTCTATTTCTTTGCACTGATCACTGAGGAAGGCTTTCTTATCTCTCCTTGATATTCTTTGGAACTCTGCATTCAAATGGGTATATCTTTCCTTTTTGCCTTTGTCTTTTGCTTCTCTTTTTTTCTCAGCCATTTGTAAGATCTCCTCAGACAACCATTTCACTTTTTGCATTTCATTTTCTTGGGGATGGTCTTGATCACTGCCTCCCATACAATGTCATAAACCTCTGTCCATAGTTCTTCAGGCACTCTATCAGATCTAATCCCTTGATCTATTCCTTGAATCTATTTGTCACTTGATTTAGGCCATACCTGAATATTCTAGTGGTTTTCCCTACTTTCTTCAATTTAAGTCTGAGTTTGGCAATAAGGAGTTCATGATCTGAGCCACAGTCAGCTCCTGATCTTGTTTTTGCTGACTGTATAGAGCTTCTCCATCTTTGGCTGCAAAGAATATAATCCATCTGATTTCGGTATTGACCATCTAGGGATGTCCATGTGTAGAGTCTTTTCTTGTGTTTGCTATGACCAGTGTGTTCTCTTGGCAAAACTCTGTTAGCCTTTGCCCTGCCCTGTACTCCAAGGCCAAATTTGCCTGTTACTTCAGGTATCTCTTGACTTCCTACTTTTGCCTTCTAGTCCCTTATAATGAAAACCACATGTTTTTCGATGTTAGTTCTAAAAGATCTTGTAGTTCTTCATAGACCCATTCAACCTCAGCTTCTTCAGTATTACTGTTTGGGGCATAGACTTGGATTACTGTGATATTGAATGGTTTGCCTTAGAAATGAACAGAGATCATTCTGTCATTTTTGAGATTGCACCCAAGAATTGCATTTCAGACTTTTTTGTTGATTTTGAGGACTACTCCATTTCTTCTAAGGGATTCTTTCCCACAGTAGTAGATATAATGGTTATCTGAGTTAAATTCGCTCATTCCAGTCCATTTTAGTTCACTGATTCCTAAAATGTCGATGTTCATGCTTGCCATTTACTGTTTGACCACTTCTAATTTACCTTGATTCATGGACCTAACATTCCAGGTTCCTGTGCAATATTGTTCTTTACAGCATCGGGCTTTACTTCTATTACCAGTTCCATCCACAACTGGGCATTGTTTTCATTTTGACTCTGTCTCTTCTTTCTTTCTGGAGTTATTTCCCCACTCTTCTCCAGTAGCATATTGGGCACCTACCAACCTGGGGACTTCATCTTTCAGTGTATTCTTTTTGAATTTTCATACTGTTCATGGGGTTTACAAGGCAAGGATGCTGAAGTGGTTTGCCATTCCCTTCTCCAGGGGACCATGTTTTGTCAGAATTCTCCACCAAGACACATCCGTTTTGGGTGGCCATGTTTCCCAAAACAAGTTTTCCAAACACACGTAAAAATATACTCATCACTTTCTATAGTGAGAAAAGCTACCCATTGTTACTGTTATTTTTATATTTCATTGAGTAGGGAATTTGAGAAGGTGTTCACATACTTATTAATTAATTAGACCTCTTTTCTGATGAAATTCTTATTATTTTTCTTTATTTTAAAATATTGTAGTATTTTGAAGACTGGATATCAATTCTTTATTTGGTTTAAATATTTACATATAATTTACTCTTTGCCATACAAAGTTATCATTTTATGTAGAAAAATAAATTGTAAGGAAATGGCAACCCACTCCAGTTCTTGCCTGGAAAATCCCATGGACAGAGGAGCCTGGTAGGCTACAGTTCATGGGGTCACACAGAGTCAGACATGACTGAGTGACTTTACTTCTTTCACTTTGACAACTACAAATTTCCTGTATTGGTTTAAAAAACTCTCTAAATCAGAGATTATTCATATGTCCTAAATTTCTTGAGATTATGTTATTTTATGTTTACTTATATTTACATCTTTTATCTAAGTAAGGTTTTTTGCCTTTGGTCCACAGAACGAAGTTCACATTTTCTTTCATTCTAAAAAGTTTCTCTCTTGAGACAGCATCTGACTTCTAACCTAATCCCCACTGACAGAAAAATTGTCTCCTTTGTTATATACTGTCTTTACACCATGGGTGTTTGTTTCTTGGCACCATATTTTGCTCCATTAACCTACTTGACTATTTCCATGTTGATAGAATGTGGTTTTAAAATACAGTAACCTTAGAATCTATTTATCTGTCTATCTATCTACCTATCCATAAAGCAAAGGCCCCTCTCAATCCTAACGGGAGTTTAAATTGAGTTACTGAGTAAAGGAATTTGAGCAATACCATGTTTTAAGCAGAAAAAGAAAATGTGGATAGATGATTGCAGATGTGGGACAGGATATTTGAGAGAAAACTCTTATAGGAACAGTCATCAAATCCAGAAAATTCATTGTCTACCTATCTATCAAAAGAGTTACTCATGAATTAGCCAGTCTAAAATATAGAATGATATGTAAGAAAATAAGGACTACACCAGCAAACATATCGATGGCCAGATCTGAAGACATCACAATCGTTTTTTAGTATAATATGAAAAACTGATTCAGAAAATATTCAGAAACCTAAGATCATGGCATCCAGTCCCATCATTTCATGGCAGATAGATGGGGAAACAGTGGAAACAGTGGCTGACTATTTTTCAGGGCTCCAAAATCACTGCAGATAGAGATTGCGGCAATGAAATTAAAAGATGCTTACTCCTTGGAAGGAAAGTTATGACCAACCTAGGCAGCATATTAAAAAGCAGAGACATTACTTTGCCAACAAAGGTCCATCTAGTCAAGGCTATGGTTTTTCCAGCGGTCATGTATGGATGTGAGAGTTGGACTGTAAAGAAAGCTAAGCGCTGAAGAATTGATGCTTTTAAACTATGGTGTTGGAGAAGACTCCTGAGAGTCCCATGGACTGCAAGGAAATCCAACCAGTCCATTTTAAAGGAGATCAGTCCTGGGTGTTCATTGGAAGGACTGATGCTGAAGCGGAAACTCCAGTACTTTGGCCACCTCATGAGAAGAGCTGACTCATTGGAAAAGATCCTGATACCGGGAAAGATTGAGGGCAGGAGGAGAAGGGGACAACAGAGGATGAGATGGTTGGATGGCATCATTGACCTGATGGACACGGGCTTGGGTGAACTCCGGGAGTCGGTGATGGACAGGGAGGCCTGGCGTGCTGCAGTTCATGGGGTCGCAAAGAGTCGGACATGACTGAGCTCCTGAACTGAACTGAACTGAACTGAACTGAAAAACTGAAGTTTCTCAACAGGGAATGATACAATCTGAAAGGACAAAATTTATACTTTAAGAAGACTTATCAGGAAGCATTGTTGCAGAGTCATTCTAAACTGAGGATGATTTTTTCTGCCTAAGGGACATGTGGCAACATAAGGAGACCTTTTTGTTTTTAGTGGGCAGAAGCTAGTGAAGCTGCTAAACATCCTAAATTTGCAGGAACGTTCTCCCACAGCATAGAATTATCTGGCCCCAAATGCCAACAATGATGAACTGAGAAATCCTAGTGTGGTGGACAGACTTAACAATGGATTGTTGTTGCTGCTATTCAGTTACTAAGTTGTGTCTAACTCTTTGTGATCCCATGGACTGTAGCCTGTCAGGATCCTTTGCCCATGGGATTTTCCAGGCAAGAATACTGAAGTGGGTTGCCATTTCCTTCTCCAAACAGTGCATACAGAAGTCAATTTAAAAGCTATTACAAGTTTAAGAAAGGTGAAATGAGAGCAAAAATCATATAAAGGTGTAAAGTATAAAACAACAAGAACATCAGGTTTTTCATAAAATGGCAAAAGAGGTGTCCTTCCCTGGTGGCTCACTGGTAGAGAATCCACCTCCCAATGTGGGAGATGTGGCTTTGATCCCTGTGTTGGGAAGATCACCTGGAGAAGGAAATGACAACCCACTCCAGTAGTCTTGCCTGGGAAATCCCATGGACAGAGGTGCCTGGAGGGCTACCGACCATGGGGTTGCCATGAATCGAACACAACTTCACAACTGAGTGTGCCCATGAAAGAAAGAGGATATTAGAATAACTCAGGGGGTTATAAAATTTTTAGAAAGATTCATGCAATATATGCTTTTCTTTATGGAGGAGAGTGGATCCCACCACCTAATCAGGTGATGGGATCCTCTCTATTATTCTATGAGACCAGTATCATTGAATTTCCACTGCACACATTGCATTTACAAGACCCAAACAGCCTTCACAGTGGTATGAAAGTGTTTAGATGGCAACCATGTGATTATGAGGCTGTTGTTGAAAGAATCGCACCTGGAGGAACAGTGTTTTATGCCAGTACCTCCATCGTCTTTTATCCCGTCTCATCCTTCCCACCACCCACCGACCCACTACTGCAATCCTAAGAGGAAAAATTCAAGTTGGAAAATTAGATTGACTGTGATAAAATACAAATACAGCATTATCTTTGAAAACTAATATGATAAAAAGAGCATGTATAGCTCTAAATTGTTCAAGGCACTGATTATTATACTAAACTAGTTTAGTCTTATCATCATACAATTCTTAAGATGATGTTGAGGTGGAAAACATAGTGACTTGCTCAAGGTTACCAATTTGTAAGTGGAATAATCCACTTTTATAACCCAGGCAGTCAGACTCTGGGGACCATATTATTATTAACCACTTTATTAACCCAGGCAGTCAGGCTCTAGGGACCACATTATTAACCACTCTATATGATACTGATTGTGACTTTGTAAACTTAATTATATTTACAACTTCAGGCAAAATATTGAGGGAGAAAGACTAACTGACCAGCTCAAATTTCACATTTCAGCCCTTATTTAATAGAGCAAATTAAAATAAGGCAAAGAATAGGCATAAAGAAAGAAAAGAGAATATTAGAGGCTTTTGTGAAAAATCCAAGAACGTTTCTATTCCCAATACATTGTATTTATTTTATTATGTGGCTGTTTTCTTTTCATCTTTTAAAAATGATTCTATCATATTTTAGTCTACATCAACAATAACATGAATAAGAAACTGTATACGACAGTGCTTTACCATACCATCTAAATATTACCAGTTTACATGTTATCTGCATCCTACTGAAAGTAAATAAGTTGTCTGTGAGCTCTGATTTAATTAGGGCTTATCTTGTTTTCATTTCAAGTAATGATTTACTAACAAATTGCTCCTTATAGATTATTTTTTATTATTCAAAGTATTCACTCATCTAATTCATCACTTCATTGAGATATCACTGAAACTGATTATCTCTTGAGGAAAATGTACTGAGCCAAGTTATAGGAAAATATACATATATATGATAATTTTATTATACTATCAGGGAAATTTCATATAGAAAAATTATATTTTGAATTTTCTCTAGGTTTACTTAAAATCCTTTGTAAGCATTTGATTTGACACCCTGTTTGTAGTGTTATTGAATCAGGGACAGAGTGAAGGGATGTGGCAAAAAGAGAAATATTTATTCTAGAGTGTCTAAGATATCCTGACACAGGACATTCAAATTCAAACTAAACCACTTAGTAACACAACATGGTAACAGAATTTTTCCAGTTCAGCATCTTTCGCATGAATTAGATTTTTGTTAAGTTAGGAGGCCAAAATATTCCATCATTGAATACCTGAAATAACTATTCATCTTTTGAAAGCGAATATAAATATGTTCAGTAGGTAAAATCTTAGCAAAATCTGATACACAGAATTTAGAGGTTCAAAAATTCACACATGTATTCTTAAGGTATTAAAGAAGAGGGATAACGAAGTAGTAAACTAGAAACCCAGGTAGAGAATCAGCTAGGTTACCAAATTTCTATCAATGTGTTTAATTACTTTCATGATTATTGAATAAACTTATTACTTATATCAATTATATCAATACCAATCAGACCAAAAGTTGCAGAATCTCCAAGATAAGGAATATAACACAATATAATATGCCTGAAGTCGTAACAAGTGTCAGTAAAATAGGTCACCGATTCCAAATATACTGTATTCACTTGAATACATTATGATTTTACTTTATCTGTATTTACAAAAACAGAATTAGGGCAGTAAACAGTTGTTCTCCATCGATTTCACAGTGCTGAAGAAGGACCATCAACAGACTTTGGGTGCAAGCTTTATTGCTTTCCCTGAGTGCTCAGTCACGTCCAACTCTTTGAAACCCCATAGACTATAGCCTGCCACGCTTTTCTGTCCATGCGACTACCCCAGCAAGAATACTGGAGAAGATTGCCATTTTCTCCTCCAGGGGATCTTCACGACCCAAGGATCGACCCTGTGTTTTCTGTAGCTCCTGTATTGGCAGGCGGATTCTTTACCACTGAGCGACCTGGGAAGCTTTATACTGCTGCTGCTGCTAAGTCACTTCAGCTGTGTCCGACTCTGTGCGACCCCATAGGTGGCAGCCCACCAGGCTCCCCCGTCCCTGGGATTCTCCAGGCAAGAACACTGGAGTGGGTTGTCACAGTCGTGTCCGACTCTTAGTGACTCCATGGTCTGCAGCCTACCAGGCTCCTCCATCCATGGGATTTTCCAGGCAAGAGTACTTGAATGGGGTGCCATTGCCTTCTCTGGGGAAGCTTTATACTGAATAGTAATTGGAATAGAATTAACTCAGTTTTTAAGTATTAATTTTAGTTATTTTTTCTTTGAAATATGTCCCCTAGAATTAGTGGATTCATATATTTATTACAAACCCAAACATTTAAACAACATTTTTGGTGAGGTCCCGTCTTAGTTGAATGAAACACAGTGACTTTTTGTTACAGATCATATTAAGTGATAATGTCAGTAGGAAGACAAGTAGAGATCATTTCAATGTGAGTGCTCAGTCATGGCTGACTCTTTGCAACCCCATGGACTGTAGCCCACTGGGCTCCTCTGTCCATGTATTTTCCAGGCAAGAATACTGGAGTGGGTTGCCATTTCCTACTTCAGGTGATATTCCTAACCCAAGGATTGAATGTGTGTCTCCTGTGCTTCCTGCGCTAGCAGGCAAATTCTTTGCCACTGTGCCACCTGGGAAGCCCACTCAACTCTGTGAGTCCACCCTCAACTCAATGAGCCCATCACACATTGAATTATTCAGTAGGAATATTGTACATGCCATTTCTAAGGAGATCTGTGGTAAAGAATGCCAGCAATGGTAGGTGTAATGTCAAAATGGGGATAACCAAAATAAATACTTCTTTAAAAAAAAAAAAATATATATATATATATAGCAACATTTCCCTTATAGCATGGTGTGGTGCAAAGTAAATATTAACCCCAAAGTTCACAAGAAGATAGAGACCTACCAACACCGTCCTTTTGTTAATTCTGTGACCTATCAACTTTGCTATGTAACATTAACATTGTATTTTTAAAAGTACTGTGGATTTCCCTCATAGCTCAGTTGATAAGGACTACATCTGCAATGCAGGAGACCCTGGTTCAATTCCTGGGTTGGGAAGATCCTCTGGAGAAGGGATAGGCTACCCACTCCAGTATTCTGGCCTGGAGAATTCCATGGACTGTATAGTCCATGGGGTTGCAAAGAGTCAGACACAACTGAGTGACTTTCAGTTTCAGGAAATAGTGAATCATTTCTATTCCAGTCACATGATAGAAGATCTTGAATTGTTGGAATATATATTTGTACTCTTGATAGTAATATTTCCAAATAAATCCAAAGCCATGAATTTTAGCAATGACATTAAAAAAAATCAGATATATAGTCACATGTATTTATTTCAGTTGGGGAAATTTATTTCTCTTATTTGTAGTGTTATGATCTGCTTACAATGCTTACAAACATTTGCACCTTTGGCATCAAACCTTTTGCATTACAAGAGAGTTTAAACACTTTATTTTTAGCAATAAAATATAAAGTAACTGAATAACTAAATTGTTGCTAACATAAACAGAATGATGGCTGGTCATTTTAAGAGCTTGATTTAGGCATGTTCCCTGGTCAGTTAATCCTTTGAATTCTTTCTTGTTTCATTAGAGGTGACAAAATACAAAATCCGAATTAAGTAGGTTCATAAATTAAAGTTTAACAGTGATTTAGATTATGGATATTTTCCTCACATTTTTTTGAATGTTGATGCATTATTTTAAAATAAAAGTTAAACAAATCAATAAATTACTTTTAAATTTGGCATGTCTATTAACTCCAGTTTTTGTACTAAGAATTCATTAACACTTACAGAAAGGCACTAATTGGACATTATTTCAAGATTTTAAAAGTGATTTTTTATTAGAATTAGCATTTCAAGAAAAATATTTCATTGTTGTATCTCTTTGCCCAATATAAGGAATTGTATTTTACACATTTTCTATATATAAATATTGGTAGATATATTTTATATACACACTAATATAAAGGAACAATGGAAGAGATTAGCATAAACAGAACATTTAACTCTTTGCAAGATACTATTACATCATCTCAGACTTCCCTTGTAGCTAAGTTGGTAAAGAATCTGCCTTTGATGCAAGAGACCTGGGTTCAATCCCCGGTCTGGAAAATCCTCTGGAGAAGGAAATAGCAACCCACTCCAGTATTCTTGCCTGGAGAATCCCATGGAGAGAGGAGTCTGGTGGGCTACAGTCCGTGGGGTTGCAAGAGTCAGACATGCCTCAGTGACTAAATCACCAGCATTACATCATCTTGTTGTTCCTTATAAAATTCTTGAAACCTGATATTGTTATTACAGGGAGGGAATACAAAGCTTGGAAAAATTAAATTTCTTGAAAAAAGAAATTTTTTTCAAAGTTACACACTTGTAGGTGACAAAGCTGGAATGAAACCACAAGTCTGCTGAAGTATAGTATAATCCTCTCCATTCCAAATATAATAGCCATGTATTTCATAACCATTATATGAGTAAAATTCATGATAATTATTATGCAGATTTTTCAAGCATTTTAAGAATATAACTGTAGCACAGAAATTCTTTACAGTATGTATATACTTTCATTGCAAACAGAAAAGGAAATCTCTACTGCACCTTAAGGGAATTTAGAGGAAAAATTATCTCAGGTTTTCATCAGAGAAGACCTCTGAGGGAAAATTCCCTGGAGCATCTGAGGTCAATAAAGATGGCTTGGTTATATGGTTGTATTTCACTTTCATATTTTCCTATTGGCCAAGAACTCTCAAAGGCTTTTCCTGCTTTCCTCCTATCCCCATAGCCAAGGATGGAGCAAACTATCTTGGTGTCTAATAAGGAGTCTTTTGAAAGGAAATCCTTGTCTGAGACTTAATCCTCCGGAGAGTTGGAAGGTGCCCGTGACATTGGGAGGCAAATTCAACATGAAACAGTAACTGATGCTGTGTACTGTCACTCAACATCTGGCTGAAATAAAATAAGCAATTGATGTCATTTTCTAAGTGATTTTATTTAATATGCATGCAAAGAGTCAGACATGATTTAGTGACTGAACAACAAATGTGCATTAAATTAATTGTATGGGTTTTAGCAAAGCAGCTCTGCACTGATTATCTTCCAATTAGTAGATCATCTCCTTTTTATGGCATTCTTAAGATGTTTAACTCAGCTAATGAGAGGTTTTCACATCTTACTAATGTTAAAAATGACTAAAATTAAAGTGAAATGGAGAATCATAATCTATTGCTAGGCTCAAACTTCTACTCTTAATAAGAAAAGTAGCTACCTGAGACGTAAAAGAAGCAGAGAGTAAAGAACATTTTTCCAGTCTGAGCATAGTCTTTGGGTGGTTATTATTAATTATTAGATTATAAAATTTACTAAATATGCAATTTCTGTTTATGTTGCCATATAAAAACAAGGAATTAGATTTTCTTCCTAGATAATTTGCACATATGTCAATTTGTATGGCAGATGGTGGACTGTAGAAAGAATCTGCTTTTTATTCAGGTTAAATCAATCAGTTTCAAAAGACTGACTCATAAAGTAGCTGTATATAAAAAGGTGGATACGGAATAAGATGTTTATGTGTTTTCCACATAACATAGTCCTCTAAATTTATGAATAGGCTGTGTATGTGTGTGTGTGTCTTATAACATTTTCTATTGCTAGGTACAATTGTAACCTCTTTACAAACATGTAAGTCATGAAGAATTTTATTGAAATATAATGTTCAGAAACAAGTATAATTAAAATATTAAAAAAATTTAGACCATAGAAAAAGAAATGTGTAAGCTGCCAAGAAGCTTACTTAATAATTGTTTATTTATGTGAAAGTTAAAACAGAGCTTTTCCACTAACACAAAAGTCAGGCTTTAACTTTTTACTCTGAAATCCCACCTTAGTCATAGTAAAATTTGCTCTTAACATTTAACCATGTAATTTGGATGGTAGGGTAAATAAACTTCTCTGCTTTTTCTTTTTATATCGGGATTTGCTACTGGGCCAGGGATCCCACCACCACTTGTAAGAAGGGACAGTGAAATAAATAAAAATTTCAACCCATTAAACATATTTATCTACAGTAGACTGACTTTTATCCCTAGCTTCATAGAAAGTTATAATTGTATGAAACTTGGGCAAAAATTTAGTCTATCCCCTTATAAGCAAACTGAGTTTCAGAATCTCCAAGGTGATAAGGTAAAAATGTAAAAACATATAAGTAAATAAACAAATAGTTACATAAATGAGAGTACTCAGGCTATCCAATTTCATTTTAATCTAACATCCAAGGAACAATATACCTAAGGTCTCAACTCATTTGTCTAAGAACTGAAAAACAAAATGAAGCTCTCATGTCTCTACATGCTTGCAAGTATCACTTCCACTACAGTTGCATAATTACAATAATAATCATAACATCACCACCATCAACAACAAAACCACCGAGTTCAGCTTATATAGATCTCTTACAATTAGAATTTAATTTGTCTTTGTCATTATCACAACAGTTTTATGGTAGCTAGAGCAGCCTTCATTATATTCATTTTACTGTTGAGGATGAAGTTCAAGAAGCAGTACCTCTCCATTTGCTCATTGCAAATACACTGTATTTTAAGCTATAGCTTAATAATTGCTATTCTGTACTCGGTTCATATTTGGGTATTTAAGAGGAAAAAAAAATCAATCATGATCTGGTTAAACTATTTCCATTCTGAAAGTGATAGTATAACTCAAGTTATTATTACAATATATCTAGGTAAAATGATAAGGCCATCCACTATAATCTGTATTGCTCAGCATTGTCCTCAAGTTATCTATTTCAGGGAAATATACTCTTATTAGATTAATGCCTAATTAAATTATACAGAAAACCATTTCCCTATGCTCAGGCTATTTCAATCACAAGTTTGAAAGATAAATGACATCAGTTAAAATTATTGTGTTACTTTAGAAAAATATTTTAAAAATTCATCTTATTTACAGCAAAGTAGTAATTACATAAATCAGCAACAGTACATCTTATTTAATTCTAAACAGAAGACCTTAAATTGCAGACAAACAAATAAAGCCTTCAATTACAATCAATGCTAGAACTTGGTGTATTGATTATGCAATCGAATAAAATAAGCCTACGAAATCCTCTGCTGTGTAAGGCTGTGCAAAAGGGAGAAGCTATTGAGCACTTATTTTTAGAAGTCTAATCCACAGCTTAAAGCTCTTTTTAAAAACAGCTTTTTATTTTATATTTCAACATAGCCAATTGACAATATTGTGATAGTTTCAGGTGGACAGCAAAGGGACTCACTTAAACATATAAATGTATCCATTCTCCCCCAAGATCCCCTCCCATCCAGGCTGCCACAGAACATTGAGCAGAGTTCCCTGTGCTATATAGTAGGTCCATTTTTAAATATAGCAGTGTGTACATGCTGATCCCAAACTTCTAACTATCCCTTACCCCATTCTTCCCGGCTGGTTACTGTAAGTTCCTTCCATAAGTCTGTGAGTCTGTTTCTGTTTCATAAATAAGTTCATTGTATCATTTCTTTGTAGATTTTGCATAAAAGGGATATCATACTGCAATATTTCTCTTCCTCTGCTCGACTTACTTTGATCAGTATGACAATCTTCACTTAGTATGACAATCTCTAGGTCCACAACTTAAAGCTCTTATCCCATGACATGTATTTTTGCAGTGTTTTTGCAGCATGTATGGCTTGTGCATCAGTTACTGATCTGAAAGAATACTCTTGCTTTGGCTTCTAAATCTACACAAGCCTTATACAAATGTAAGTATTATAACATGTGGACTCCTTGATCTTACCAACAACTTCACATAAAATGCAAATATCAAATAGTACTTAAGGCAAAACTTATTTCTTGATCAATAGAATCAAACCAAATACACTTTTTACTAGTACTAGAATGGTTAAATGCTAGAGTCTTAGTTCTGTATAATAAATCAATTCTCCAGTCACATTACATTTCATTGTGAGTATGTGTGTATGTGTGCGTCTACGTATATTAGAAAGAGAAAGGGAGGGCATGAGAAAGGGAGAGAGAAGAGACAAGAGTTTCTTTGCAAGGGTTAGACTATCTTCTTTCAGCCATATCCCTGAATTCACATACAGACTGACTTGGAAATCTGTAAGCAAACAAACTATAATTAAAAAAAAAAAGGAGATAATTTGAAACAGCTTGTTTTACTTTCTCCTTTTCTTTTTTTTCTTCCAGTTTTTGGTTCTACCAACTTACAAAAAGACTAGGAAAATGGTGATTTAGACATGATTCCCATCTCTGATAAGCTCCTTTCAATTCTCTAAATCAGAACAAAAATACATGCACGATCATCCCATATTCAACATGGCATTACTATCCATAGAAAATGTAGATGTGAAATAAGTTCTTGTTGAACTTCAGGAGATTCCTTTGAAAATATGCTAATGAGCATATTCTAGCTATTTTCTTATGGCATGGAGAAGGAAACCAAGGTTATCTTAGTTTTAGGAAAGAAGTAGTTTTTACTCTAGTTCTGCACACACAAAAAATATAAAATAAAAAGGCAAATGCTACAAGAAATGAAGTGTCCCTAATTTTTTGGTAGAATTTTTCAGTTCAGTACAGTTCAGTCGCTCAGTCGTGTCTGACTCTTTGTGACCCCATGAACTGCAGCACACCAGGCCTCCCTGTCCATCACCAACTCCCAGAGTTCACCCAAACTCATGTCCATTGAGTCAGTGATGCCATCCAGCCATCTCATCCTCTGTCGTCCCCTTCTCCTCCTGCCCTCAAACCCTCCCAGCGTCAGGGTCTTTTCCAATGAGTCAACTCTTCCCATCAGGTGGCCAAAGTATTGGAGTTTCAGCTTTAGCATCAGTCCTTCCAATGAACACCCAGGGCTGATCTCCCTTTAGGATGGACTGGTTGGATTTCCTTGCAGTCCAAGGCACTCTCAAGAGTCTTCTCCAATACCACAGTTCAAAAGCATCAATTCTTCAGCGCTCAGCTTTCTTCACAGTCCGACTTTCACATGCATACATGACCACTGGAAAAATCATAGCCTCAACTAGATGGACCTTTGTTGGCAAGGTAATCTGCTTTTCAATATGCTATCTAGGTTGGTCATAACTTTCCTTCTAAGGAGTAAGCGTCTTTTAATTTCATGGCTGTAATCCCCATCTGCAGTGATTTTGGAGCCCCCAAAAATAAAGTCTGATACTGTTTCCACTGTTTCCCCATCTATTTCCATGAAGTGATGGGGCCAGATGCCATGAACTTCGTTTTCTGAATGTTGAGCTTTAAGCCAACTTTTTCACTCCTCTTTCACTTTCATCAAGAGGCTTTTGAGTTCCTCTTCACTTTCTGCCATAAGGGTGGTATCATCTGCATATCTGAGATTATTGATATTTCTCCCAGCAATCTTGATTCCAGCTTGTGCTTCTTCCAGCCCAGCATTTCTCATGATGTACTCTGCATATAAGTTAAATAAGCAGGGTGACAATATACAGACTTGACGTACTTCTTTTCCTATTTGGAACCAGTGTGTTGTTCCATGTCCAGTTCTAATTGTTGCTTCCTGACCTGCATATAGGTTTTTCAAGAGGCAGGGCAGGTGGTCTGGCATTCCCATCTCTTTCTTCAGTTCAGTTCAGTTCAGTCACTCAGTCGTGTCCGACTCTTTGCGACCCCATGAATCGCAGCACTCCAGGCCTCCCTGTCCATCACCAACTCCCGGAGGTCATTTAAACTCACGTCCATCGAGTCAGTGACACCATCCAGCCATCTTATCCTCTGTTGTCCCCTTTTCCTCCTGCCCCCAAACCTTCCCAGCATCAGAGTCTTTTCCAAACCTATTTCTAATTCTAAAATTACCTAATGCCAATGCAATCCACAATTTTAACCACTTTGGACGTGGGACATGATAATCAGTGCTTCCTAAGAAACATTGCTTAGTACAATTCCTGAAGAACACTGATCTATATCATCTTAATCAAATTTGCCAAATTTGTTACAAACTGGCCGACTTGAAGGAACACAACCAGACAGTTCATGTAGATATGTCTTCTTAAACTTCCTCTGATATGGAAGGAAACAACACCATGGCTTACTAGCACAGCTAGAAAAGGCCTTAGCAATTAACAGCATGTATTTCTCAGTCAACAGGGACTGTTCAGGAAAAAAAGGAGTAAGCATGCAAAGCTTAATGATTTCTCTTGTGCATCACTTCCATGACTCATGCCAAATTTTCCCAAGCTAGTTCTAAAATGGTTAATCTGCTCTGATGAGTAAATGGTCTTTCACCTTCAACTGGTTTGGTCACTAGTGACATGGGTTAACAAAACCATCTGTGTGAGTTTGGCTGTGGGTATAGGTGTCTGTGGACCCAAGGCTTGCCTAGAAAGGGTATAACATAGTGTGCAACCTGTGTGCTGTCCCAGGGAGTACTGTGACACTAGGTTCTCCAGACGGTGGAGAAGCAGCGGCAAACCTCAGTGGTACCAACTTCCACCAGATTGCAGATGAGGTTTGGAAGGAGAGTTCCAAATTCTCCAACCGAGAATCAAGACAAGAAATGGCCTACTCAAAAGTCTCTCCCACATCTTCTTCTAAGATGCTAGAAATTACCTTGAGTTTCTCTATTTTAGGTAAGAAAGTAAAATCAGTGACATTTTCTGGATGGTCATGATTTAAATGCCTGTATGCTACACTAGCTGTATACCAGGGCTTCCCTGGTGGCTCAGCTGGTGAAGAATTCGCTTGCAATGTGGGAGACCTGGGTTTGATCCCTGAGTTGGGAAGATCCCCTGGAGAAGTGAAAGGCTACTCACTCCAGTATTCTGACCTGGAGAATTTCATGGACTGTACAGCCCATGGGATCACAAAGAGCTGGACACGACTGAGTGACTTTCACACTACCTAAAGTCAGTATATCCTCCTCCTGTGGCCTGCAGTTCCCTTGGCTGGCCCCAATAATGTTCAGGCTTGACTCTCAAATACTGGAACTGGATATGTTTTGGATAGCCCCAAGCACAGAAGGCAAGAGGAACATCCCAAGATGAGTTCTTTAGAGAAATATAAAACTTGAATGCCATAAAATTGAAAGCAAATGTCAGAAGTAGACTCTCTCAATTGAAAAGATATAGGACTGGAGTCAGGTATGAATGATGAGGTGCAGACAGATTGCTGTTGCTTTGGAATGGTCCATGGCTTGCCTTTGGCTATCATTGGAAATGTATTATTGGTTAGAAAGTAATGGTTCAAAGGATTTTTTCTATCCTTTATTTTTTTTAGAGTGAAGTGGCATGCTGCGTTAGTGAAGAGTCACCCTTGAAGGTTGGAAAAGGATAAAAAATAAAAAATATATGTCTCCATATAAGGAATGGGTCTTTTAGACACCATGGACTGTAGCCTGCCAGGTTTCTCCGTCCATGGGATTTTCCAGGCAAGAATACTGGAGTATTTCCTTCTCCTGGGGATTTTCCCAACCCAGGGATTGAACCTGGGTCTCCTGAATTGCATGCAGACTCCTTATCATCTCCATATAAGGAATAGAAAAGTTTATAGAAACTTGGGGTAGAAAATGAATAGCACTCAAGAAAGTAAATCCCAGAGCATCATTTAGGATAAAGGTGGAATCTGAGCAATGGGGTAGGGAGAGTAGCAATAGAAGTCATAAAGGAAAAAATATTAATTTTAATTATATTTATAAACTCACCTGACATTAACACCATAGAGACATAATGTAGCTTTATGAGAAGACACAAAATGTATCAACATTCTTTGTAAACCAATAGGTGCCATGAAAGTATAAATGATAGTATTACTATTATTGTTAGTATTAGTCAGAACTATACATTGATAATGACATGGTTCCCTGAGGATCTCAATTATATATGCCAATTTGAAGATATTCAGAGTTGATTCTAGTTATGCATTTTTCTCCATATTTTGTTAGCCACATTATGCAGGAGTAAATTGCACAAGTAAAATGGATCAATATTTTGACAAAGTATAAATACAGAACTTTCAGAGGTAGAAAAAAGGTGAAGAATAATTAGTATTTAGAGTGGTAATACAATCACAGGAATAAGAAGGGACAGGAAATTTTGGTTAAATTACTGATTTTGATAACAATATTGATATAGGAAAAATTTTATCTCAGAATGAACTAAGACATTTCTAAAGACAAATTCCATAGTGAACTAAGGGATTTTTAAAGGCAATGGTCTAATGCTGAAATTTAAAAAAATGATAAAGATATACCCATGAACACAAAACACAAGGGATTAAAGATAAAATAGAAACAATTCACATATCTCAAAGCCAACAGGTTGCCCCCAAAGTTCAAGGAAAACAACTGAGCCTTATCATGTACTCCAGATGTTAATAAAGTGGACCACCTGAAAAGGAAAGAAGTTCCAGAAAACAAATGTTCATGAGCAATGGACCCTTGTTATCCTAACAACATATAAATAACAAAATATAAATCACAGGGACACTGATGCCATTTACTAGACTAAGCAGGAGTTTCACTTCACGTATTTTTATTCACAAGTAAAACATGACAGGTTTCACTTCAATCAAGAACTTATTTATTTATTAACCTATTTCTCTCTTCCATGATGCCTTTTCCCATAAAATAAGCAACAAATTCCAAACAAATCTAGTTTACTCTCAATACTTAGGTGAACAGAGTTGAATATGATTTATCAAAATAAGAGGCCACTCCCCTTTCCTCTAGCCCTAACAATTTACAGGGATGCCCTCTACTTGGCTTTAAACAGATGTCCCAAATTCTGTGTGTCCAAACAGAACTCATCTAAACCAAGCCTACCAGCATGGAAACCCACTGTTCCCAAATCCCCCTGCTCAGTTTACTGACTCCATATTGTAGTTCCTATCTGTCCACTGGGTGAACCCAAAGCATCCACGCAGAAGGCCAGCTAAGAGACTTCCCTGGCGCTCTAGTGGTTAAGACTCTGCCTTCCTATGCAGGGGACCTGTGTTTGATCCCTGCTCTGGGAACTGGGATTCCACATGCTGTGGGGCAGCTGGACCTGTGTGCCATTGCTATCACCACAACTAAGACCTGATGATGCCAAATAAATATTAAAAAGAGAGACAGCAGCTAAGCAGTACCTGTTTCCACTTTATCATCTACTTTACCATAGTTCTCAGGCCAGCAGGCTTGAAAGTACATATTTATAACAGAAAAAGTGTAAGTGTTATTCGCTCAGTCATGCCCAACTCTTTGTAACTCCATAGATTGTATGTAGCCTGCCAGGTTCCTCCGTCCATGGAATTCTCCAGGCAAGAATACTGAAGTGGGTTGCCATTCCCTTCTTCAGGGGTATTTCCTGACCCAGGGACTGAACCTGGGTCTCCTGAATTGCAGGCAGATTCTTTACCATCTGAGCCACCAGGGAGGCCCATTTATTACAGAACAACCAACCAAACACATATAAACAACAATTTTTAAAAATCCTTTTTTTTTATCATCACATTTTTATAATATGGAAAACAACTTGACATCGCTAATAGTCATGCTATTAACTATCATCATTAATAGTCATGCTTCTGTGTACTTCTTCCAGGATCATGACCCTGGCCAGTTGTTTCCCTTCCTAAGTTTTTAAAAACCAAATTATACTTCTGTGATTGACATTATCTCATAATTAGATGTTATCATCTTTTAAGTGGTAGTTGATGTTAAACTGACCCTTCTGTTCTTTCACCATCCTTAGACTTCGATTCTGCTGCTTTATTCCTAAAGCTGGTTAGGGTCTCTTTTATTGTCTATTTTACTTTTCTCTTGAACAGAACATAAAGCTCCTTTCTTTTTATTCAAGCTTTATTGAGATAATCAGGGCTTCCCTGGTGGCTCAACAGTAAAGACTCCACCTGCCAATGGCGGGGACATGGGTTCGACCCCTGGTTTGGGGAGATGCTCTGAAGAAGGAAATGGCAACGCACTCCAGTATTGTTGCCTGGGAAATCCCATGGACAGAGTAGACTGGTCGCTACTACAGTCCATGTGTTTGCAAAAGAGCCAGATGCAACTTAAGGACTGCTGCTTCTGCTGCTAAGTTACTTCAGTGAACAAATTTGATAATTGATAAATAACATTGCATTGATTTAAGATGTACAAAATAATGAGATATATATATAGTGATTATCAAAATAAGTTAGTTAACATCCACCACCCCACACAGTTGCAAAAATATAGAATGCTTCAGGAATTTGCATGTCACCCCTGTGCAGGGGCCATGCTAATATCTGTATCCCTCTAATTTTATGTGTGTGCTACAGAAGTGAACACTAAAGCTCCCTTTCTTCACCTCGATGAAAAAATGCTTCATTTTACTACATTTTTATTGTCTGGATTATTACAAATTAAGACACAAATGTGGAGAGGGAAATGGCAACCCACTCCAGTATTTTTGCCTGGAGAATTCCATGGACGGAGGAACCTGGCAGGCTATAGTCCATGGAGTCGCAAAGAGCTGGACAGGACTAAGCAACTAACACACACATGACACAAATAACTGCTTACTATCTCTACTTTATCTCCCTTCTAGTCCATTCTTCAGCAGCACATTCAATCTAGGTACACACATGCTTAAAGCTTTCTCATAGCCTCAAAATTAAGTCAAACGTACCAAGGGATCACACCAAGCTGACATCACTCCTATCTCTATTTTCAGTCCCACTCCTTAACTTTGTTATGCCCTATACCAAAACCCAGACAGCTCTTGCCACCCTAAACTACTTGCAATTCCCCAACAAGCCAATTCACTCTCCTCCATGCCTTTATGCCTTTACATAGGTGGTTTTCTTTGACTCAGTATGTGCTCTGGCTTCTTTCCCCTTTGGCTGGCTATTTCTCTAGTCTTTCAAGATGCAGTTCATTTTCCAACATTCTCAAAGATCTACCTTTATCTCTGCAAATCAGCCCTCCCAGTAGGTCCATCTTCTCATCTGTACAACCCATCACTTACATGTGACTGCACTGTATCACCTGTTTCTCTGGTAGCCTTCACCAGTGTGACCAAAGCTCCCTAAGAACAGGGATCATATCCTAACCATCTTTATATCCAAACATCTAGCAGTGACTGATATTAATGGAATCTAGGAAAACTACCTAACTGACTTCAAAACAGTATTGGAATAGTATTCTACTCTATAATGTTACCATGCATGTGTGTGCTAAGTCACTTCAGTCATATCGGAATCTGTGACCCTATGGACTGTAGCCTCCCAAGCTCCTCTGTCCACAGGATTTTCCAGGCAAGAATACTGGAGTGGGTTGCTATGCTCTTCTCCAAGGGATCTTCCTGACCTAGGGATCAAACCCACATCTCTTAAGTCTCCTGTATTGGCAGATGTGTTTTTTACTACTAACGCCCCCTGAGAGGCCCTAATGGTATCATAGCTACCTTGAATTGTGCTGGAAGTTGAAAAGCCAGATGCTTTCACCTGAACCACAAGAAAACCAAAATCTCTCTTTAAGATTTAGAGTATTTCCACTGTGATTGAAATGTGAACTTTAAACTTAATGAAATCAAACAGATGCTCTTAGCAGTTTGATCAACTATTCTTCCAACAGATATCTGTATAACAGATGGCATAAACAATTCAGCATATATTTAAATACTGATATAAAGTTAAAATAACATAAAATCTTTCCAATTTATTAGGGATTTATTTCTTCATGAGTGCCTTTTCAGGGGACTGTCATCCCTGACTAATTTTCAGACATGCTCTCAAACATTTCTCTCCTCTTCACTTTTTTTCTTCTTCCAGAAAGAAGGCAAATGCCCCATTGCAATGTTGCTATTGTTCAGTCACTCAGTTGTGTCTCACAGTTTGCAATTCCATGGACTGCAGCATGCCAGGCCTCCCTGTCCTTCACCATCTCCTGGAGCTTGCTCAAATTGATGTTCATTGAGTCAGTGATGCCATCCAACCATCTCTTCCTCTGTTGTCCCCTTCTCCTCCTGCCTTCAACCTTTCCCAGCATCAAGGTCTTTTCTAATGTAATGCAATGTTACATTTATGCTTTTCTGGACTCAACTTGAAGCACCACTCTAAGAATGCAAGTATCATCCTTTATATATCTTTTTCAGGAAATAAAGTTGTCACACATACTCAGTATATAGAAACTGACAAGAAACTTCACAGAGACTACTTTTGGTTTCCTCTGATGAGGATGACACACCTAACACTGACAAAGGAGGTAAAAATTGTTGTCGATTATGCAAATGTGGAAACGTCATCTGTGAATGAAGACAGTCCCTACAGGTTTTCTGAGACAAGCATGATAGGCATAAATACGAATATGCAGTATTGTTTATATGGTGTTATCATTTAGCTTCCAATCATCCCTGTGCATATAAAAAACTATATACAAAAAAGCCCCACTATTTTTACTTTCTCAGTTCAGTTCACTCACTCATTCATGTCTGACTTTTTGTGACCTTACTGACTGCAGCACAACAGGCTTCCCTGTCCATCACCAACTCCCAGAGACTACTCAAACTCATGTCCATCGCATTGGTGATGCCATCCAACCATCTTGTCCTCTGTAGTCCCCTTCTCCTTCTGCCTTCAACCTTTCCCAGCATCAGGGTCTTTTCAAATGAGTCACTTCTTCACATAAGATGGCCAAAGTATTGGAGTTTCAGCAGCAGTCCTTCCAATGAATATTCAGGACTGATTTCCTTTAGGATGGACTGGTTGGATCTCCTTGCAGTCCAAGGGACTCTCAAGAGTCTTCTCCAACACCACAATTCAAAAGCATCAATTCTTCAGCACTCAGCTTTCTTTATAGTCCAACTCTTACATCAATACACAACTCCTGGAAAAACCATAGCTTTGACTGGATGGACCTTTGTTGGTAAAGTAATGTCTTTGCTTTTTAATATGCTGTCTAGGTTGGTCACAATTTTTCTTATGAGGAGCAAGTGTCTTTTAATTTCATGGCTGCACTCGCCATCTGCAGTGATTTTGGAGCCCAAGAAAATAAAGTCTCTCACTGTTTGAATTTTCTCCGTCTATTTCCCATGAAGTGATAGGACCGGATGCCATGATCTTAGTTTTCTGAATGTTGAGTTTTAAGCCAACTTTTTCACTCTCCTCTAAAACATAATTAATCAGATATGATTGTTCTCAATATGCTCCAATTGTCTCTTGAGGGTAGATAAAATGGCAGAGGCTTTTTTCCACATAAGAATAAACCATGAGTCTTTGGTGAACAAGGGCACTGAATTTTATCCTGTCCTTTATTATCTCCAATTAGTGGGTTAGTTGCTAAGTATGTCTGACTCTGGAGACCCTATGGAGTGTAGCCCACTAGGCTCCTCTGTCCATGGGATTCTCCAGGCAAGAATACTGGAGTGGGTTGCCATTTCCCTTCTCCAGGGTATCTTCCCAAACCAGAGGTCGAACCCTGGTCTCTTGCATTACATGCAGATATTGTCTGAGCCACCAAGGTAGTCCCACTATTCCCCATTACTCCCCCAACATATTTTAGGACAAAAGCAATTCAAACAGTCTATATTGCCTAATCTTAGAATTCCCATGGGCTTGCCAGAATCATTCCCCATGTAAAGACCAAGTAGCAGAGAATACACTTGATTACACTAAAGTTTTAAGGTGCTTTGCCAGTATCCCTGAATTAGTTTGACATTCTGTACGACTCAAGATTCAAATGCAGTTTTCTCTCAGTGCAGTGTCAGGCACATAGTCATTAAGTATCAGTATACTGACTATGTTTAGTGGGTGGTCAGAGGTATTATGTAGCTACTTATAATTTAGTATTAAGAAAATTGCCATTAATAATTTACTTTTCTGCCTAGTACATTAAGGCAATATTTCTGTAATATATTGTTCTCTGAAAAAGAGCAATTACCAGGGGAACCCATTTCTATCAGCTTTTGGCACTACTAGATCAAGGTCAGAGTTAGGGGCAGAATCTATAGTTTGAGTTTACCAAGTCATGTAGTATTTGACCTTTAAATTGCTGTTTTGTCATGCCATAGCTATTGCAGAGAAAGTGATCCTGTTATATCCAGTTTCATTGCTAAAATAAATACAAGGTCATTGCCTCCAGCAGGTGACTGGAAAGCATACAGTATAATCTTCTTGATTCTGACACCCAAAACACAACTAAGAGTTTTTCTCAAGGCCTTTTGAATGCACTGAGAAATATAAATAAATAAAACAATATGTTACTCATAGTCAGCTATGATCAATTTAATTTGGCCAAGCATACAAAAGCAGCTTCCTTAAATAAGAGCTACCCAGGGTCTCATTAGTGCAGATGAAAAAAAAAAAAATCAAGGTCATGCTAAAGGTGTATGACTTCATGGTGGAAAATTTCAATCCTCCAAACACCTCCGGGTAAGAAACCGAAAAGCAAGAGGAACAACAACTGTCAGGCAGATTTCAAAATCTCGTTCAGACCATTGGACAAATACTAAGTTAGGAAAAAAGCTGAAATTCTAAATATACTGAGGTATACATTTTTACAAAGTAAGGTTGACAAGGCCGAAGGCGGGTGTCGAATGTCTCTTATTATAATGAGCAGAACTTAGTATTATCTCCACACAAATGTGAAAGTGGAAGAGTGGGCAACTCAGAATTCTAAAGTGACCTTTTCATGTGAATTACATCTTAGGGAAAGAAAAAAAACAACAGTGATTTGTGAATTGTCCTTATGAGTAGATAATAATGCATTTTTCTGTTCATCTTTTAATCCTGTCCTGTCATATTTTGAATGATAGAAGAAAAGTGATTATAATGTTGAAATGCAAGCAAAGATGTATTAAATAATCTGTATTTATTGAATTAAATTGTATTTATTGAATAATAAATGTAAATATTAAACATATATGCCCCATTATACATGCCTCTATCTACTTTAATACATACTTAACTATATATCATATATATTATACCTGAATATATAAAATGAGGATAGTTACCTATCAGAGCTCATCTGAGCTAAAAATTAATGCTGATAGCATTAATGGACTTGTGATCTATTTAATATTGCAGCTTTTAAAACCAAGAAGGCTGATCTTTTCTAAATGACGTTATGGTAGGAAAAAGGTTATGAGTGTAGGCTGGCAAGTCCATAGGAAAATAGTAGTAAGTTTCCAGTTAGATTCTGATGCTGATAAATCAATATAACTGTCAACAGCTGGGTCCTAAGATAAACGCAGATGTGTAAAGAGAAAGCAAACAATCGTGGAAATGGAAGCAAACACGGTGCTTAAGGACATCAGCCATCTGGGAATTGTTTCTTTGAGGAGAAGCTGTAAATCAAGTCAGTCTGCCTTCTCTGAAGTTTATTTTAATTTGGAGATTTATCTAATTCTATAAGTCACTGGCAGAACCCAACCCAGAAGTGTTACCAAAGCGTAAATTGCACATTCACACTGGAGGTACTTGTCTTCACCACAAAATATTAGGAGGTCAATAGCAGTGTCCTTGGGCTCCTGAGGCAAGCGTCCCTTTGTGTCATGAAGCCCCAGTGATGCACAATATATGTTTGCCTGGTTTCTCCTTGGACACTTTAAGGAATTTAAAAGGAATATCATATTGTGGCAGTCTGGGTTTGCTTTAAGGTAGCAAATATCTTGTGCCTTGTTTGGGGGAGCTTAGAGTGTGGTTCACTATGACACTATACAGGCTTCCTTTGATAGACAAACTTAAAGACTGTGAACTATTATTTCATATCCTGAAAGAACTATGGCATAGTTACTAGGATGGAAAACTCTCATGGAAACACTGGAACAGTTTACCAAGTGGCTGTTTATCCAGTACCTACAAATAGTTATTGGGAGGTACCTCAAATGCAAGAAATCCTCTCCCCTTGGGAGAGGTTGATACCCTCATATCATGGGGAATGAGCTAGGAAGAAGGCAATAGTTGGATGTCACCCAGAAACCCAAAGAAGTGCTGATAACCAGGCTGCTGGAAAAATCAAGAGCCAGACGTTCCCTAAGATATTTGAGTAGATAAGCAAGTGTTTATTAGAGACCTTGGAATAAGCTTTCCTGTTGGAAATCTGTCTACCCTTCCATATCTGTCCTTCAGCTCTCTATGCTCTGCCTTTTGCCCAGAAAACTGACCCATTTGGATAACACAGTAACTTGTCTGACTTCCAGTTGGATTAAGTTAATAAGAAACCTTGACAGATGATCAGAGAGAAGAAGAAGAATGTGGTCAGTATTTTGGATTTTCACTTCAAAGAGAGTGAGTAGGCTGTGTTTTTTTGTTAAAGGTAACTTCTCCTGTCAAAGCAGCCCCACCTACAAGACTTTGTCTTCTGGGTTTTAGTGTTGGTAGCAGTTCTCTGATCACCATCCTGAGCACTCTGCTATTTCTTGTGGTCTCTAAATTCCATTTACAACTTAAATAGTCTCCTTTTGAAAACTTCCCTCAGTTTTGTAACTTGAGAACACCAAGTGTACTTTGTGTGGACCCTGGCTATGTAGTGTTTCATGTAGAAAGGGAAGAAATGTTAATACACAAGGAAAGAGAAATAAACTTGCCCAAGAGTCAAGACATGTTGGCTTAAGAGATCAGTCACTAGTGATTCTGTGAACTGAATAGTTATTCCCCTTCTCTGGGTACCTTTCATTTTTAAAAACTAAATTTGTACTTCTGGGATGAAAATTTTATTTTTGCCTCTAAAATTCTTTCTCTTATTCTAGACACAGAAACAATTTGTTTGATTATAAGACCACGAATGCCTATTTCACACTCTCTGCATCCCAGGGCACATTGCTGATCGCTTTATCAATATCCATTCCCCTTTCCCTACAGAACCCCACATGATTTGGGGTGACAATATGCCTAGCTTCATAAAAGACATTATTCATATTTCTTGGCGAAGGATGGGACCACCAAGTGATTGACTACTGGTTAATGAGATGAAAGTCCAAGTTACTGGGTAGAGTTTCTGGAAATCTAAGAGGCCATCTCATTGGAGTTGCCCTTTTCTGCCCTTTGCCCTTTCTCTTCTTCTTGTCTGAAACGTGGATTGATGACTGGGGTAGGGAAGTCTTCCCTAGACTGACAGCACAGGCTTCCTCTGGCAGATGGAGGCTGGGAGCTGATAGCACCATGGAAGTGGCAATACAGCCATGGATATTACCTTTCTACCTACATGGCGCGTGCTAAATTGCCTCAGTCACGTCCGACTCTTTTCAACTTCATGGACTACAGCCTGCCAAGCTCCTCTGTCTATGGGATTCTCCAGGCAAGAATACTGGAGTGGGTAGCCATTCCCTTCTCCAGGGGATCCTCCCAACCCAAGGATCAAAACCGGGTCTCTTACATTGCAGGCAGATTATTTACCCCTGAGCCATGGTAGAGCTTACTTAATTTAGTCTCATGTTTCTGTAACGTAAAGTCTTCTATATTTCTCTAACTCAGAAAATAATCAAGTTACATACAAACCATGTAGTCCTGGATAACTCAGGTCAGAGCACTAGTTGGTGCCCCAGTAAACCCTTGCTTCCCCTTTCCTTATCCTGTATCCAACTTAATCCCTCAAACTTCACAAGGACTGTGCTAAAATCACATGTGACTCTAATTTTTAAACCCAGAAGTGACAGCTAACTTAATTCATGTGATTCACTTATTTTACAATTCCTCAGTTTCACTTACAGTTAGATATCCAAGAGGAACTCCTGCACACAGGAACTCCTGTGTGTAAAGATGAAAGTTCATAGCAGCATGGCTTGTAACAGGAAAGATCTAGAAGCAGTACATGCACGTTGTGGAATATTATACTGCATTGAAAATAAATGAGTTACAGTAACATGCAATCACAGGGATGGATATGTCAACAAAATAATGAGTGAAGGAAGCATATCCAACAAGATATATAACTTACTAACCTTTTCATAAATTTAAACAAAACAACTAAAACCAAATAGTATGTGTTTAAAAATATAATGTCACTGAGCAAGACCCTCTGAATAGTTCCCTACCTATGTCCTCTACCTGCCTTTTGTTTGTAGAAAAACTTGAGTCAAGGAATAAATTGAATCATATAACTGAAAAAATACAGAGAGAGGAAAACGGCCAAGCAAGACAAAACAATAATACTTTAGGGATTAAACAAAGTCAAGGACCTTTAGTTTTTCCTCAAGCACTAGACTTAATTGATGCCATGTCCTTTGAACAGTTTTGCAGAGACTGAAAATCCAGACATGTGGAAGAAGTTAACTGTATGCTGCCTACAAGCATGTAGACTGCAGACTGGTTGGAAACCAAAGGCTGATGAAGCCAACTCCCAATTACTTCACTGCCAACCAATCATAAAAAGGTCCACAAGCTGATCACGCCCTGCTTAATCTGTACCCTAAGACTCAATACCCACTCCAGTGGGTCACACAGTCTTGAGGGCATAAGCCTGCTATGACCCTCTTTGCCTGGCAAAGCAATAAAAGCTACTTTTATCTACTACATCCAAAATTCTGCCTGAGTTTCCATTTGGCACTGGTAAACAGAGGTTGAATTTTGGCAACAGTACTGCTTAGATATGCACATGTTTTTACAACTATAGTTTAAAGGCAAGGGACTGAAAAATACAGAATTCAATATTGAATATACACTTTTTAATTTATAATTATTAAATAATTATAACTATAGGTATGTATGTGTAGATAGATAGCTTCCATATCAGTTTGAAATGTATGCATATGGTATGATTTAAACAGGCAAAAAGTCTAATAACTATCCCATAAATATTTTTTAGACTCACTTCTTTTTTTAAAAAAATTGGTTTTATTGTGGCAAAAGTCACATGTTATAAAACATACTATCTTAGTCATATTTGACTGTACATTTCAATGGTACTAGGGCTTCCCTGATGGCTCAGACAGTAAAGAATCTGCCTGCAATGTGGGAGACTTGGGTTCGATCCCTGGGTTTGGAAGATCCTTTGGAGAAGGGAATTGCAACCCACTCCAGTATTTTGCCTGGAGAGGCCATGGACAGAGGAACATGGTGGGCTACAGTTCATGGCGGTCACAGTCACAAGGAGTTGGAAACAACTGAGCTACTAACACTTTCAGTGGCACTAAGTACATTCACATTTGTTACAGGTGCGGTGGGGAGGGATGGGGGCTTAAGCTCACTTTTTAAACTACTCAAACTACTCCAGATAACCTTCCAATGTGAGCAAACTGTCCTTTCACTTGACTTAATTTATCAACCTGAAAATACATGTATTAATCAATGATCCCACCCCTTTCACAATTCTGCCACACACAAATTTCCTCAGTTAATTTGCAGCCATTCTGCATTGCTGAGATATTAAGAAGAAATATTGTGCTCAGACAGGGACTGAAAGTAAAGAATTAGTTGCTCAGTCATGTCTGACTCTTTGCAACCCCATGGTCTGTAGTCCGTCAGGCTCCTGTGTCCATGACATTCTCCAGGCAAGAATACTGCCTTAGGTAGCCATTCCCTTCTCCAGGGGACCTTCCTGATCCAGGGATTGAAAGTGGGTCTCCTATATTGCAGGCAGATTCTTTACCCCCTGAGCCACCAGGGGAGCCCCTAAACAGGGACTAGGCATTGATTATTGCCTGCAGTTTAAGAGACACAAAATCTTTCAGTGACTATCTCCTAAACTCAGCTTCCTTCAGATCAGCATTCAAGCCCCACCCCGCCAGGCCTCAGCCTACTTTCCTACCTTTTCTAAGCTTATCTCCACGCTTCTCCACAACTCTCCACTGCAGCTGAATTCCTTCTCATTCCCAAATAAACTGAAGACTTTCCTAAACCAGAATTCCTCCCAAGGAATCTTTTGGTTGGCTATATTCTGGGTGTCTGGGAAGTTCTCTTCCTCACTGTCTATAGATTTAAAATCTATCCATCCTTCAAAATTCAGCTCAATTTTTGCCTCTTCCATGGCAATATTTCCTAAGAATCACTATGACAGTTTTCATTGGTAAAACACTGGCTAACACATGCACACTCCATCTTCTTCCGCTCCTGTCTCTCTTGCTCACCGTCGTAGCCCCAGAGTTATCCCAGGGTCTGGCCTGTGATGGAGGTTGAATAAAGAGCTTCTGAATATAAGAACTTGAAAATATCTTCAATTACTCACTTGGGCTATTCTTTAAATTACGTATTTTTTTTTCTTTCTCTTTTCTTCTCAGCTGAACTTCTTAGAGAGTGAGAACTATGTCAATCCCATGCTTCCCCTGATCTTGCCAATTTGATTGCTTATAAAAAGTACTTCCTAAAAATCTGATTTACTTCAAAAGAATAAACAAAAATAGAATTGGGATTGAATTTATATTAATTGCTCCATTAAAAAAAATATACAAACCAACCAAGTGCTAATAACTTCTATAGAAATTAGGAAATTAATATTTATCTTCTGAGTAAGGCATCTAAGGTTCAGAATCAAAAGTTCCAGGGACAAAAAACAACTCTTTATAAACAAATTTACTAAAATTTTCCAACGATTTTGGAGAAAATATTACTTTCACTAATAGATGGGGTGGAATGCCACTGTTAAATTACAAATACTATTAAGTTATATTATAAACTGCATTCAGGGATTTGTTTTCCTTTATAAACTGTAACTTATTATTTTCACTTTGCATATTGCTGGCAATGTTGAAAATTTATCCAAATATAGAGTGCAATCTCAGTATTTTAGGTCTTCATTAGTAAACACATTTATTGAAACAAATAACAGAAAAGGGTGACTTCTTTATATAATGTTTATTATTTATTTTGCAGTATGCTGGTTCTTTGTTGCTGCGCAGGCTTTTTCTTTTTTTTTCCTAGTTGTGTGAAGTGGGGGCTACTCTATAGTTGTAGTGTGCAGACTTCTCATTGCAATGGCTTCTTTGCTGCAGAGCAGGGGCTCTAGGGTACAGGGGCTTCAGAGCTGTGGCATGTGGCTCAGTAGTTGTGACTCCCTGGTTCTAGAGCACAGGCTCAATAGTTGTGGTGCATGGGCTTAGTGTCTCCATGGCATGTGGGATCTTCCCAGGTCAGGGATTGAACCCATGTCTCCTGCATTGGCAGGCTGACTCTCCACCACTGAGCCACTAGGGAAGCCCTCTATTGCTACTGTTTATCATGGAAAACATATTCACTTTTAAAATACTGTGCATATTTTATACATTATATCAATATAAAGTATATATTATATATGCAGATATACACATATATATGGCAGATGTGTTACTCATAGGATATTATCTGCATCATCACTAATGATAAAGACGCTTTAAATCAAGGAGTCATTGCTTATAATTCTCATTAACAGTCTTTAGTGTTTACTATGTAAACATAATGAAATCAAGGAAGATGCCATTGATATTTTATTATAATTACTAGCATATTATTTCTTGCATGCAGTGAGACATTAATAATTCATGCATGGTGCTTTGAGCTTTTCTTGCCCCTTGTTGATTGGAATAGCATGAGATCATTATCATAAATTCAAATGCAGTGATGTATGCTCACAATTAACAGCTTGTACCTTCTTACCTTCTGCAGCATACAATAAAGCACTTATACAATTTACATTCATGTAATAATAATTAACACCTTCTGTGTGGCATTTCATTCAATACTAAGTAATCCAATTATTGGGTCATTTGACAGACTCAAAAATCATGCATTAAATCCTTGGAGATAAAGGGATACAAATGCATGAAAGAACTATAAGCTAATTTCTGGAAACACATTAGTAATGATGTCAAACAGTATTTTCAAGTACTACAAAGTGATTTAGTAATTTTAGCTGAGAATATGGCAGAAGATATTTCATATATAGATAGTAGTGATGAAAAGGAAAAACAAGGAGAAGGCCTACTCAGAGAAGAGAATATTCTAATTCCATGTAAGAGAGAGCAAAGGAATAACTAAGCACATAAAGGACTAAGTAATAGACCAGTGAGACATGACTTGTTTGAAGCATTTGGGAGAGAGCTTTGAATCAATTCCATGCTGTGGAGTTTGAAATGAATTAGAATCACTAGGATTCTGGACTGGAAAAAGTGATTGGTTGTTTTTGTTTTGTTTTGTTTTGTTTTTTTAATTGATTCATGGATTGATTAAGAGATTTTACCAGAAGGAGGATATGGAATCATCCCAAGAGAGAGGGAGACACTGGCAGGTTTCACCTATAATTTAAAAATGAAATCATGATGACATGAAGCAGACCTATGCTTGGAAATAGCAGAAGGAACACACACAAAGCTGATGACTAAGATTTAGAACTTGATGATGTGGAATCCAAAATGAGTGATGAATAGTGTTGCTGTGATTCTGTAGGAATGAGATAAAAATAGTATACATTTACTTTCCAGAGCCTGAACAAGCAAGATTCCTCCATTCCTCCTCATCTAAAGAATAGCTTCATCTCTCCCTACAGTTAATTCTATTTAACAGTTTGAAAAGGGAAAATTTGCTTAGAATAAAGTGTGATGGATCTAATGAGTGTGACAGATCTAATGGGTGTGATTCTTCACTGAAACATTTACATGTATTCTGAATGCCATTCCACTCCATCTCCTTTATGGATTATTAATTAGGCACCAAACAAACAAATGGATTATGAAGCAAATGAGAATGATTGGCCATGTCAAGATCCCCATTTTCTTCATGGGAGCACACATTTTAATAGGATCTACTCCCTAAAGAGAATTCAGAAGCACTAAAATCTGCTCACCATATGAACCTAAAAAGGTTCATGTGTTTTTGTATTAACTACAGAGGGGGAAAAAATATTTCTTCTTCAATCACCTGTTAATGATGGAAAAGGAACTTTTTTTAAACTACAGAGCATATAAAAGGAAAATATAATCTAAATTCACAAAATAACAAAAACTTAGCAGTGTATATGCCTAGTTTATGAAAGTCATATTCTCATTGTCATGCTGTGCCTCATAGTACATGTCTATGATTCATTTTATATGTCTATAATTTATAATGTGAATTATGCTATAATATGAAAGGCATATTCATGCATTCTTGCTGTGCTGCAAATGAAATAAGGTTAAATTGCTTTGGCATATCAGTATTTTCTATGAATTGACGCCTACACAGCTAACTGACACTGGCCAGCTCTATACTTTTAAAAATGTTTACTTCCTAAGGTGTTTTTTACAGCTGCCCGTTTCCAAGATACCAAGAGTTGAGTACATTGCAATTTCCTACCTTTAGATGTCAAAGAACAACAACAAAAGCCCTAATAACTCTTGCTTGAATTTAGTTCACTGGTTTATCTTTTTAAAAAATGTTTTTGTGACCAATGGTCTAAAAATCCAGCTTTTAGTTTATTAAAAACACTAAAATAAATAAGGAAAAAAAAGACCTTCACCCTCCACAGTTTTCCATGGTTAGGGTTAACATTTAAGCCTTAAACTTACTCTGCTGAAATTCTTTTGCTTTTTAAAAAATATCTAAATATTTATCTTTGCTCCATAATCTACTCAGCCTTTTCTTTTAGATAGCCTTAGCTTCTCTTGCAAATTAGCCTGCAAATATATGGGTATTTTATCAGGTTTGACCAAGCTGTAGATTTTGATGCCATAGTCTGTGAAGAAAATTTATTGTTTAAATGTTGTATTGTTTCAGTTAGTGCTGGAAAAAGTGTGGTATTCCTAATACATGGACACATATATCAAAAGCATAGTTCCACTAAATTACTTTTATTTTCACTTGTGCTTATTGGCTATAAGTTATTTTTTAAAGCTTTACAATTAAAGCAAAGTGTAAAATACTTATAAAGAATAAAGGTCACCTTGGAATTTGATATATAAACTAGAAAAACACTTTCAACTTAAGAATTAATCCATATAAACTTCTATTATTTAGCATTGATGAAATTACCTGATTGGATTTATGGTTCAGTATGTAATGACATTGTATCTAAGTCATTTAAAGTACAAGGGAGTGTTTCATGTCCTTGCTTAACTAATCTTTGGTTCTGGGAACAAATCCTACTTTACTAAGATTGTATGGAGGTAATTCTTGATTACTTTCCATTTTCATAATTTCAGGGCATTATCTGAGGGAGAACATTTTGTCTTTAGCCTATTAGCTCTGCAGTATGGTGGAAAGATGAGGCATAATTTAAAATGAGATGGTCTTAAAATGTGTGTTTGGCTTCTCACTAGCTGTTTTACATTGAAGAGGCTGCTGAATCTCTCTGAGCCTGTATTATCCTGTATAAAAATGCAGATTAAACTTGCAGAATCATTACAAGGATTAAATGAGATAATGAACGTAAAGCACTTGGCACACTGGGAAAAAAACAGTATATACTTTAAAAAAATCTACACATCCTCACTATATGTAAATTAAGTAACATTGCACAATTTGATTTTAGACATGATTTTAATCAGTTTCAAATTTTTTACTATGAGTTCATTTCTGCTTTGAATTTTCTCCTAAAATTTTGATTATTCATGTCAAGGGTCATTTAGGTGTTTATTTTTCTTTCCTCTCTATCAGGATATCTGGTTTAGATCATTTTAGCACTAACTTGAAGCAATACAGAAACATTCATTTAAAAAAAAAAATTCAAGTCACTAATTTAACTTTCATACTTTATGAATCTATAAAAATAAATTATATTAGTAAACTTTATACTTAACTGGTTAATAGCTAATTTATACATATATTTATTAATTTTGATTTACTAGAGGTAAAAGCTATTGCACCTTTTTATGTTAAACCTTTTTTCTGATTTGTAATGATTTAATATATTTCATGTATTATTAAACTCATGCATTATTACCACATTATTACCACAGTTTTAAAAATCAGATCTGGCCTTGGTCCAGTACAGAAGAAAGATAGGAAAGCGAGAATGAATTAAATTGTCCATTAAAATGAAATAGAAAAGCTGGATTAGAAATGAAATGATAGGAAGGATCAAAAAAAGCTTAAAACATATTAATACAATGTGGATATATAATATAATGGATTTCCCAGTTGGTGCTAGTGGCAAAGAACCCACCTGGCAATTGTTCAATTGCCAGTCATGTCCGACTCTGAACCCCATGGACTGCAGCTCTCCAAGTGCATCTGTCCTTCACTATCTCCCAGCGTTTGCTCAAATTCATGTTCATTAAGTCAGCCATACACATGAGTATTGACTAAAACACGTCTTTGTAGCATCTAGGCCCTGCCACCACTGTGTGGCTGAGTTCACAAATCTGTTGTAATCAGTAGCTTTCCTCTCACCTCTCTGACTCTCTTCACCTGCTAAGCTTTGTTTCCTGGCAGTAATTAAAACCTTCTGCCACTGCTGTAGCTACTGCTGCTGCTGGAAGCATCATAGCCACCTCGGTTTCATGGTGTGGCAAACTATTGGCCTCCACTACCATATGGGCCAGAACTTCTGCCTCCAAAGTGTCCTCCTTTCATGGGTCCAAAATTTGAAGATTGATTGTTGTAATTGCCAAAAATCACTGTAGCTTCCACCGCCTCCCAACTGCTTCTATCACTACCAAATCTATCATGGCCATCTACACTGTCACTACATCCACCTGCCAGGAGACATAAGAGATGTGAGTTTGATCCCTGGATTGGGAAGATCCCCTGGAGGAGGAAATGGCAACCCACTCCAGTGTTTCTGCCTGGAGAAGCACATGGACGGCAGAGCCTGGTGGACTACAGTCCATAGGGTCAGAAAGAGCCTGACATTACTGAACTGACTTAGCACATGTGCATGCACACATATAACACAAAAAACAGACAGATTATTTTACATATAATCTGAAAAGGAGAGAGAAAGGAATGGAGGATTGAGCAGAAAGATTGGAAACAAGAATATTTTATACTCTGAAGGAAATACTTATTATACAAAGTAATAATAATTACCAAAAATTAATGAGAAATTATCATAAGCTAAGCACTTTGCCAACAAAGGTCCATCTAGTCAAGGCTATGGTTTTTCCTGTGGTCATGTATGGATTTAGGTTGGACTGTGAAGAAAGCTGAATGCCAAAGAATTGATGGTTTTGAACTGTGGTGTTGGAGAAGACTCTTGAGAGTCCCTTGGACTGCAAGGAGATCCAACCAGTCCATTCTAAAGGAGATGGGTCCTAGGTGTTCTTTGGAAGGAATGATGCTAAAGCTGAATCCAGTACTTTGGCCACTTCATGCGAAGAGTTGACTCATTGGAAAAGACTCTGATGCTGGGAGGGATTGGAGGCAGGAGGAGAAGGGGACAACAGAGGATGAGATGGCTGAATGGGATCACCCACCCGATGGACGTGAGTCTGAGTGAACTCCAGGAGTTGGTGATGGACAGGGAGGCCTGGCGTGCTGAAATTCATGAGGTGGCAAAGAGTTGGACACGACTGAGCGACTGAACTGAACTGAAATGATTATTCTAAGAACTTTAAATGCGTTATCTCATTTAACTCTCAAAATAACCTTAAGAGATTGGGATTATAGCTCTCTTCTTTGCCAGATGATGAAAGGCTTAAAGAGGCTAAATGGCACTCCAAAGTTCACAGAATTTGTAAGAAATGACAGCAATTACATTATCAAGATTTTGTCCCTATAATCACCTGTGATATCATGTATTATTACTTAACAAGTCATTGTAAAACTTACTGGTTTAAAATACAACAATCATTTATTTTGCTCAGGTATCTAAAATGCAGGCAGGGATCAGCAAGAATGGTTCATTGCTGGTCTATGCAGCTTTATTTGAGGTCTTTCAATTGGGACTAGATAATACACTTCTTGGTTGTCACACACATATAGCTGACAAGTTGATGCTATTTGTCTATTAAAACATCACCTGGAGCGGATGACCTGGGAAAGAGAACTCTTATTTTGGAGGGAAAATGAGGATATGAGTTGAATGAAAGATAAGGGAAAGAAGGTACAATCAATAACTGATTAAAGTTCCCAGTGGATTGTAAAAATTGTTGGCATTTTTACAATTGTAGAAAATGCAGTGAGCTGGAAAGCTGTGGGGTAGTGGTCAGAGAGCAGGATGTTTGCGGTCAAAATTCTCAAAGGGATGTAGGTGGGTAATGGAACTGCCTTAACGACTAGCTCTTAGAGGAAATTCCCTGTTTGTTCAGAGGTTAGTGCCCTGAGCTTCTACTGCAGGGGTCATGGGTTCAATCTCAGGGAACTGAGATCCTGCAAGATGGGCAAACCAGAAAAAAAAAAAAATAAAAAGACTACGTGTGAAGACTAGCTGTGGTAGAGTGGAGGATAATTTCACTGGAGGAGATGAATCTGAGTTGCTGGAAGAGTCACCTGTTTGGATATGGAGAGCCACAAGAAAAGTATCAGGACTATTAGTAGACACAGGATACTGAGTATGAAGCTGAATCCTTCCAGGAACACAGGAAATAGTTTACATGGGAAGGAGAGGTAGTGGGCAAAGACTGAAACAAGAAGCGGTAGTTAATGACAGTAGGAGATTGAAGCTGGATGTGTTAGGAAACAGGGCAAGAGAATGAACTATAAACAGCAATAACAGCAATATAGACAAGAATTGAGCCAATTATAAGTGCAAAGTATATTTATTTTTACCCTGTGTGTGCATGTGTGTGTGTGTGCGTGTTCAGTCAACCAAAAACAAATACATAAAAATTCCCCCAATAGATACTGTTTCTTGTAAATCTCTGGATAATTAAATGAGTATAGAAGAGGAGAACATTCAATATTCATTAAATACTCTGGTTTATAATTAGGGAAATTTTACATAAAGCATAGATAACAATGACATCAGCTATCCAGAACAAATTGCTTATTTGTGATGCGGTCATATTTTAGTCAGTGTTTCTTTTCCAGGTACTAAGACACAGCTGCTTGTATTTATTTCTCTTCCTTTCTCCTATTTTGTGGCTAGCCTAGTAAAGTGTGCAAACTTAATGTGCTTTTCTGAAAGCTAAATGCTCAGGATACATACCTTTTTCAGATTAGCTGGTTTCCTTTCTTGAGGTGAACCCAAAATGTAAAACATGTCTTTCTTCACTGTGCCTGCAAGACTTAGGCAATGCCTGATTTACACTAGGTGTTCAATTAATGTTTGTCAAATGACTCTATTCAAAGTGATAAAATATCACACATGGAAAAAATACAAAAATACAAAAAATTACATTGATACAAAAATGAATGTAATCCGAGAGGGAGGATTCATTCATGCACAGTGCACTAGTCAATCAAATGGGAGTGGCATCCAGGTTAGTGAAACATGAAGGTGAATCGCTGGCCCCTACAAGGTGTATTCAGTAAAGGTGATTTAATAGCAGTGTCAGTTACAGCTCAGAGTGTTTTTCATTTCTCTGAAGAGAGTAAAAAGAAATGAATTTAAGTTGGTTATGAAGGATTTATAGACTTAATATTTGAGTCTTGTGATACAAGGTAAGGATTTATAGAGAAAGTGGTAAAGTTTTCATTTTTATAAAGGTGTATAAAATGGTGGATTCCGAGCTATTGACAATATCCCTGGAGAGACACTTGAGGTCCTCCCCCGAAACATCTGCCCTAGAAGTATTTCAGTTCAAAGGCTTACACACTACTGAAATGAACATCCCCAGGCAGCCTTCTGAAATGAAACATTTCATTTTGGATAAACATTTCATTTTTCACATTCGATAAACCTTAGTCAGTAGGACTCTAGAAAGAAAGTAGAACTGAAGAATTCCAAAAACCAGAAAACAGAAATTAAAGTAGACACAACCTGAAGGGATAAATTTGACATCTTCCTGAGACTAAATTAAATGAGAATTAGATCCTCAGTATCAAAAGGCTGAGAAGGTATTTGGTCAAAGCCTGAACAATGATGAAGAATGTGGATAAATTTAAAATAGTTTGGCAAACTTTGGGGGCTAAATCGCTAATGGCTAGTATTTCTGAGTGCTGATTATATGCTGCATATGCTAAGCATTTTGTAGACAGTGTTTATAAATCTTACAACAATCCAACGGAGAGGGGATTGCTGGGTCTTTGGCTTTGAAAAGGAAAATATAGATTAATCAAAATAAAATTTAGTTTTAGTAATATGCAAATTTTCTAAAAGAATTATAGTGTTTATCATCAAAAGAGCCAACAGACCATTACAAACAATTGTAACTACAGATCACAGTTATTTCTCTTAAAATGGGACTTACTATATTATTTTTAGGTTAAAACTAATGCAAGAGGATCCAAAATCAAGGTTAATGAAAAATAGCCATCATATTAGACTAAGAACAGCATTAACTGTATTTTTTTTGCAAGATGTAAGAAAATAAACAATTTGAGATATAATTTATATTATGAATTTATAAAGTATATAATGAAATCACTAATTTGTGTATTGAAAAGGGAAAATTTATTACTGCAGAAAAATTTTTAAAGATATGAATTTGATGGCTGAAGCTTTAATATTATCAAGGAATTTTATTGCTCTGATTTATCTTTTGAAGAAAAGAACTAGTAAAAATATATTTTTTCACTTTATTTTTATTATTTTTAATATAAATGTATTTATTTTAATTGGAGGCTAATTACTTTACAATATTGTATTGGTTTTGCCATACATTGACATGAATCCACCACTGGTGTACATGTGTTCCCCATCCTGAACCCTCCTCCCACCTCCCTCTCCATCCCATCCCTCTGGGTCATCCCAGTGCACCATCCCCGAACATCCTGTATCATGCATCAAGCCTGGGCTGGCGATTTGTTTCACATATGATAACATACATGTTTCAATGCCATTCTCCCAAATCATCCCACCCTCGCCCTCTCCCACAGGGTCCAAAAGACTGTTTTATACATCTGTGTCTATTTTGCTGTCTCCCATACAGGGTTATTGTTACCATCTTTCTAAATTATATATATATGCGTTAGTACACTGTATTGGTGTTTTTCTGTGTAAGAGGCTCCAGTTTCATCCACTTCATTAGAACTGATTCAAATGTATTCTTTTTAATGGCTGAGTAATATTCCATTGTGTATATGTACCACAGCCTTCTTACCCATTCGTCGATTTGTTTCTAACTTCTTTGAAAAGTTATTCATCCCATTATATAATACTTCTATTTTTTCAGTAAAGTAAAATATTAAGAAAGAAGATGAGACAGATCTGGCTCTTTGGTAAATAGATTCTAGAAAAAAAGAACTAGAAAAATCTGTCAATAAAATAATATCATAATTATACTCTAGAAAAGGCTCAGGCAACTAGGTTTTATTAATGACATGGACTACATTAAAAAAATCAAAAGGATCAGTTAGACATAAAAAAGAATAAACTGTTTATAACACTTTTGGAGATGGGGTGTGGGTTTAAAAATCCATGAAAAGAATAAAAGAAATTATATGAGACTTTGGCAATCTGGAATCTACCAACAGTAGTCAAAATGCTCAATGACATTTCCTAGTAACATTCTTTGAAGAAATGTCAATTCACACCAAAAAGATAAAAGAAAAAAAAGTCACCCGAACATGATAAAATGAATAAACATTAGAGCTACTATTTTCTTCAATAGAATATTTAAGGAAAAGCAATCTGTGAAAGTGAAATATTGACCTGTTTTCAAGAGAATGTGCATTTCAGATTTGCTTCACATGACCCTGCCCCTCCAGAAACCAAAATGAAGTTCTTGCTCATTAGAAAACTTAATTATACTGAAGATTCCAACATTTGAGCATTTTATCTGGACTTCCCAAATTATCTCATGCACGCTAACAAAAAAGACTAAACTTCAATTTCCTCTATGTTTACAAATATGTAACATATATGTGCATATAAATACATGACTTGGAGCATGCAGTGACAGTACTTGTGTGTAACATGCTGTATGGCTTCTGTGAATGTCCATGGATAAGTCCTCCTTATGGTGCAGATCTGCTCATTCCCACAGTTTTTATTTTATTTTGGCAAGTAGATTACTTAGAGCTTTAGGGTTTGTCCAATGGGCTTTAAGCCCAGCACACACAGTCAGTATCAAATTTGTTACCTAAACCCAACAGACTATAAGAGATGCTTCAGATATTCTTCTTAGCTCAAACATCTGATGTTGAAGGCAGAGAGGAGATTCTGCATTTTACCACACCTGAGTTACTAGTTACATTTATTTATTTCATATGAGAGGTTGTTTAAACCCACTGAATTCTTATACGGGCCTATGTATAGAGGTCACTAATTATGATATACTGATAATGAAATGGTAATATTTATTTGGGCTTGAGAAGGTAATGGCAATCTATTCTAGAATTATTGCCCAGGAAAGCCCATGGGCAGAGGAGCCTGTGGACTACAGTCCATAGGGTTGCAAAGAGTCAGACACGACTTAGCCACTAAACAACCACAGCAACAACAACAAAAATTTACTTATGAGCCAGTAAAAAGTGTTTATGAATTGATAAGAGCTCCAAAAGAAAAGCACTTTATTCAAATTTCATTTTTCATTGAAGATAACATAACCGTTAAGTGGGTTCTACTGAATAAAATTTTGGAATATTATAAATACAATAGCTCTGCTGCTGCTGCTGCTAACTCGCTTCAGTCGTGTCCGACTCTGTGCGACCCCATAGACGGCAGCCCACCAGGCTCCCCCGTCCCTGGGATTCTCCAGGCAAGAACACTGGAGTGGGTTGCCATTGCCTTCTCCAATGCATGAAAGGGAAAAGTGAAAGTGAAGTCGCTCAGTCGTGTCCGACCCTCAGCAATCCCATGGATTCAGCCTTCTAGGCTCCTCCGTCCATGGGATTTTCCAGGCAAGAGTACTGGAGTGGGTGCCACTGCCTTCTAGAGAGCATCTAGTTCATTGGGATGTCACACCATGTTTCCACCAACACTGAAAGAGCCTTTGAAGGATGTGGGGAGATGAAAGTCTGAACTCCAGGGTCCTACCCCTAGGTTAGCCAGATCAGCAACATTTTCTTTTAAATACATATTCATTTATTTAACATATTGGTCCTCAGTTTTTCACTGAATACTAAGAATTCTAAGGCTAACACCTAATAGTCCAACGTCCTCATTTTACAGATATGTAAAGAGAACGCATGGAAAATAAGTTCTGTTTATAAGATTAAACAATGCAGAAAGGGAAAACTTGGATTAAAGCCTAGTGCTTCTAATCTCCTATCTAGTACTCTGCTTGGAATGATGTTGTCTTCTTCATGTTGAAACACCGAATATCCCTGCTCTAGACCCAGGTGCATATGTTCAGGGGTTTGATGTTAACAGATATATACTGCTACATATACAATATATAAAAACTTACTACATAGGACAGAGACACAGGAACTATATTCCATATTTTGTAATAAACTATAATGTAAAAGAAACTGAGGGAAAAAATATATATGTATATATTTTTTCTTTTTTAATCTATCTATCTGTCTATATAGGGTTGACATACACAGGTATAACTGAATCACGCTACTGTACACCTGAAACTAACACAGCATTGTAAATAAACTATACATATATTTTTAAAAATTGGTGGTAAGTCAGAATCAGTGTATTACAGAAAGAAATGCAGTTTTGATGCCAATTTAAGTATCAATTGGGAATTATACTAGCAAAATATGCTAACTTAATGCTTTTTGTAGATATAAATAAATGGGATATGCTCAAGTCACAGAGGAGAATCAATACCATTGTGTTGTAACCATTGACACAAATAAATGTAAACATGATTACAAAGTATAAAGTATGAAATATTTTTACTTAATATATTTATTTTTACATACACATGCTTTTTTAATTTGCTTAGCAATACTTTCTTCAAAGTACTGAAAAGACAAACTTTATTTTGGTTCCAAGTAATCACAAATTCTTAATTTATAGTGAAGGCATTGTATTATTTCCAAGAATATTTCCTAATGACCTCCATTGACATTCATGGTATTCATATGACAATTTTGTCATACCATGCACTTAACTCAGGACACAACTTTAAAGTCTGAGAGTAGCAAAGTGAATGAAAACTTTCATAAAGAATGCAGGTTTTAAGGGATGCTCTAGTGGAGAAGAGAAATGGCTTGAAAGCTACTTCAGCTAGATTAGCATAAAATAAAAAATATAATGCCAAGATTATCAGTATTCTATTGTAGTGCAGCAAATTGTTCAAAAACTGAACAGCTTAAAGTAACCAATACCTTTATTCTCATAGTCTCTGAGAATCAGGGATCAGGGAGCTGCTTATCTGGGTAACTCTGGTTTAGGATCTCTCCTGAGAGGGTCAGTCCAAAAATAAGACAGGCACATATGGTCCAAAGGACTACTGGAGGACTCACTTTCACCTCCTCATATGTCTGCTGGCAGGACGCTTTAGTGCCTTTCCACAGGGCAGCTCACACATGGCAGCTGGCTTCCCACACCCTCCTTCTCTCCCAACCCTGTGCAATGGATGAGAGACACAGAAAGACAGAAAATAGTAGATGCACTTCTACCATATGTGTGTGTGTGTGTGTGTGTGTGTGTGTATTTGATAACACAGACCAACCCTGGTACAATGTGGAAAGTGTGAGTCTTAGGAGGCTGGATCATCAACAACTGGCTGCCACACCAGGTGAAATCCAATTTTTATCACCTGAAAAATGTCCCAGGTTGGGGTTAAGCTGGAATTAAGAATTAAAACAGGCTAGAGGCTATGTACAAAATTGTGTCTCCTTGCCCCTCACACATACACTTTGTCCATTTGTATGTTGAAGCCCTAACTCCCAATGTGATAGTATTTGGAGATGGAGCTTTGGGAGGCAATTAGCTTAGATGAAGTCAAGAGGATGAGGTCTTCATGGTGGGATTAGTCATGAGACCGTATAATAAGAGACCAGAGGGTTTAGTCTGTCTGCTCCAAAAAGGACAGTTTGAAAATGGTCATCTGCAAGCCTGAGAGAGAGCTTTCACCAGGAAGCAAAATGAGACACCTTGGTTTTGGACTTCCTATCCTCTAGAAGAGTAAGAAATACATATCTATTGTTTAAGCCATCTAGTCTGTGGTATTATTTTTTATGGTAGCCTGAGCTAAGACACTAATCAATAAAGTCCTAGATGTTAAGACAGAATGACTAAGCCATTAAAGAGCTTTTGCAGCTCAGAATTAGGCAAACTTGAGTTAAATCTCAGCTCTACCACTTACAATAGAGATATTAAGAACTCAGAACTCCAGTGTCTTCATATAAAACTTAGACTAGCAATTCACACTTTAGAGTTGAGGATGATTAAATGAGATGGTGTGAACACTGCAGTTCCTAATATATAGTGAGCACAGATATTAAGTAGGAGGCCAAGTAAAATGAGAAATTCCCTGTTTCGTCCACAATAGTGCTGAGTATGTCTCTTATAGTCCTAGCTACAGAAAGAGTATGCACTTAAATTATGTCTTTCTTCATAGCAATCCCTGTGAAAACAATCATGGACAACCTATCATATACATAATATGACAGCAATTGCCCTGAAAGAATTTTAAGATATTCTGAATACCCCTTTGGAGAAGGCAATGGCAACCCACTGCAGTACTCTTGCCTGGAAAATCCCATGGGCGGAGGAGCCTGATAGGCTGCAATCCGTGGGGTTGCGAAGAGTCGGACAGGACTGAGCGACTACACTTTCACTTTTCACTTTCCTGCATTGGAGAAGGAAATGGCAACCCACTCCAGTGTTCTTGCCTGGAGAAGCCCAGGGACGGGGGAGCCTGGTGAGCTGCCGTCTATGGGGTCGCACAGAGTCGGACACGACTGAAGTGACTTAGCAGAATACCCCTTAGGCCCCATGAATAGCTTTCTTTCATTAAAAGAAAATTTGTGACTCTCATACAGGACTAGACGATATAATTCAATGAACGCTCTGTGTGCATTCTCACTTTTTTTTCTATGAATCCCTATCTCCATTTAATAAATTGATTATTTTATGTTTTAAACCACCAGTAATCAATTAAAATTTCACTGGAAGGTCAATAAGAAATAGTTTCCCTATAAATTGAACTGTAGTTTTCTCTTTCACAAGTGTTAGGTAATGGAGTGAGGAGAGAAAAACAAATAGGAGCCTGAGTATAACTTTTTCTCTTAAACTGAAGTATATGACTCAGAGAAAACCTCTCTTTGTCTCTAATATCATTTCATATATGTTTCAGAGTGGCTATTGTTCAAATTTGATAAAATCAAATTTCAGATAAGAAAACTATATCATTATCAGGGAAACATCATGAACCAACTGATATCTTAGCCTTCACATTAAATACATAGAATAACTTAATATTTCTGATAAGTTTTTCTTCTAGGAAAAGAAAACAATGAGGCATAAGTTAAAGTGATAAATATTGTAAATATGTTACTTTTGTCTTTTTTAGAAGGAAATATTCAAATTTCTCTTTTATTTATTGATTCGTTTTTAACTTTTTATTTCATACTGGACTGTAGTTGATTAAGAACGTTGTGTTAGTTTCAGGTGTATAGCAAGGTGATTCAGTTATACATATACATGTGTACTTGTCATTCAGTTGTGTCTGACTTTTTTGTGACGCTTTGGACTGTAGCCCACCAGGCTCCCCTGACTATGGGATTTTTCAGGCAAGAATACTGAAGTGGATCACCATTTTCTCCTCCAGGGGATCTTCTTGATGCAGGGATCGAACCGGCATCTCCCGTGTCTCCTGCCTTGTATGCGGATTCTTTACCCGCTGATCCATCAGTGAAACTCACATAGTAAAGTATAGGTAAAGAATATTTACCTATTCTTTTTCAAATTCTTTTCCCGTTTAGGTTGTTACCTAATATTGTACAGAATTCCTTGTAATATATAGTATGTTCTTGTTGTTTATCCATTTTTAAATATAGCAGTGTATACATGTCAATCAAAATTCCCTAATTATCCCTTCCCTCCACCTTCCCTTTACCCCTCCACCTGGCAGCCATAAGTTTCTTCTCTAAGTCTATGAGTCTGTTTCTGTTTTGTAAATAAGTCCATTTATATCATTTATTTTAGATTCTGCATATAAGCCATATTATAGGATATTTCTCTGACTTACTTCACTCAGTTTGACAATTTCTAGATCCATCCATATTGCTGCAAATGGCATTGTTCTGTTCTTTTTAATGAGTGAGTACTGTTCCATTTTTATATGTGAACCACATCTTCTTTATCCATTCCTCTGTCATTTAGGTTGCATTCATGTCTTGGCTATTGTAAAAAGGGCTACAATGAACACTGGGGTGCATGTGCCCTTTCAGATGATATTTTTTATAAATATATGTCTAGGAATGAGATTGCAGGACTACGTGGTAGCTCTATTTTTAGTTCTTTAAGGAACCTCCAAGCTATTCTTCATAGTGGCTGTACCAATCTGTATTCTCACCAACAGTATAGGAGGGCTCCCTTCTCACTGTATGCTTTCCAGCATTATTGTTTGTGAATTTTTGGATGGCAACCATTTTCACTGATGTGAGGTGATACCTCACTGTAGTTTTGATTTGCATTTCTCTAAGAATTAGAGATGCTGGCATCTTTTCATGGGCTTATTAGCCATCTATACATCTTAAATGTCTATTTAAGTCTTCTGTTCATTTTTTGATAGTTTGTTTTTCTGATATGAAGTCACATGAGCTGTTTTTAAATTTTGGAGACTAATCCTTTGTTGGTCACATCATTTGCAAATATTTTCTCCCATTCTGTGGGTTGTCTTTTCATTTTGTTTATTGTTTCCTTTGCTGTGCAAAAGCTTTTGAATTTAATTAGGTCCCATTTGTTTATTTTTATTTCCATTACTCTGGGAGACAGATTGAAAAAGATATTGCCATGAATTATGTCAGAGAGTGCCTATGTTTTCCTCTAAGAGCTTTATAGTGTCTGATCTCACATATAGGTCTTTAATCCATTCATCAAAACAGGTACTGGCACAAAAGTAGAAATATAGATCAATGGAACGGAATAGAAAGCCCAGAAATAAACCCTTGCACTTATGGTGAATTTATCTACAACAAAAGAGGCAAGACTATACAATGGTGGAAAAACAGTGTCTTCAATAAATGGTGTTGGGGAAAATGTACAGCTACATGTAAAAAATGAAATTAGAACAGTCTTTAACACCATACACAAATTTCCCTTTTATTCAAAGAGAGTTTGGCTTCCATTAAGTTATTCCAGTCATCCTGTATCACTACATAAGTGGAGGGAAATAGAGCAAATGGCTCATGGAAATGAAAAAAAAAAAAAAAAAGTTCCCCAGAGTTAAAGACAGCAAGTGGACAAACAGTATATTACTTTTACAAGTGTAGTCTAAGCATTTTAAAATGGATCCCTAATGATTTTATTTGATATAAATGCAAGTATACAGAGTGCTTTTACAAAGACTTCTTAGAAGTAGTGATATTAAAGGAGATTAAAGGGATGACAAAAAAGAACAAAATGTAATAGTTGTTACAGCGCACATCAACAAAGCCTCAGCTTAAATTTGTGCTTGAGAATACTGCAAATAATGAAGTCAGAAAGAAATCAAAGAGGGTCTTCCCTGGTGGTGCAGTGGTTAAGAATCCACCTTGCATTCAAGGGAGGATGGTTAAGCCCTCATGGCACAGCTACTGAGCCCCCATGCCACAACTAGAGAGTCCGTGGGCCACAATGAAACATCCTACATGCTGCAATGAAGATCCTATGTGCCCCAACTAAGACCTGATCCAGCCTAAATAAATAAATAAAACAAAAACAAAGAACTCAAGCATCACAAAAGGTCCGAGACTGCCAGAAATCAAACCTTTGTTTTGGTTTTTCATCCTTGAACATGAAACTTGAAGAAATCAAGCTTAGCCCCAATTATTCCTTGTATAGTAACAAGTTCCATTCAAATGTAGAACTCCGAAGGCAGGAATAACAGTACCATCAACAGTGCCTGGCACAAAGCAGACAATCAATAAATACTCGTTGACTGACTGACATAACAAAAGAACAAGTCTAACCAAATTATTTCTCATTACAAAAACACAAGGTCAGCTTAGTATTTATACCTAAATTAAGTTGTTTGCCTCTCCCACCTATGTGACTGAAGAAACTTGGGCCCCCTTTTCCACCTGAAATGCTAAGGAATATGTCACGTGTTTCAGAGCAGTCTGATCTATTTATGTAGGCCACTGTGCTCCTTTGCTCTCCCCGGAGGGAGGGCAGCTGCTGCCCCATGGCCGGACCTCACTAATCAGGTCACACTCCCTCGCTGCTGGTTTTGCCCTGCTCCACTGGAGCTTTCATTACACACAGCTGACCTCTGCACCGCTCTGGACTCCGCTGCCCCAACCTCTGTCACCTTGCTTAGACATGCACTCACACCCTTGCCCCTTAGCACCTGGTGCTGTAACTTTTTCTGTAAAATGAGAAAGTAGGACTTCCTCCTCTGCTTTCTGCCCTGGAAGGGCTTCTCACAATGTAGGGCTTCTCACTGGGTCTCATTCATTTCTCCATTTCACAGAGAAGAAAACCTCACATCTTCCTGCGGTTTACAAGACGTTTTGTGATTTGGCTAGCCCCTGCCTATCTTTCCAACATCATTTCTGTATTCCTCTCACACGCCACTCTGGCCACCAGTCAGCTGTCCCTTCGTCCAGGACTACTCGCCTTTAAATAGATCTGCTTGACCCAGGTCACTGTACTCTGTTCTCTCTTTAGATTTCTTAGTAGGATTTGTGCTGCCTGAGATTATCTTTTACAGCTGTTTATTTTGTACATTCCTGGCTAAAAATAGACAACTATTAGGGCAAGATTTTGTTTTATCAATCTATTTTCCTGCTGGAGTATATGAATAGCCACACAATAAATAAATAGGTAAGAAGGTAAATGAGAGAGAAAGAGAATAGATAAAAATGCTACTAATGCATCCTAATCTCATGCAAATAAGTGGACGCAAATAGATATTGTGGTGTGGGGAGAGGAAGTCTTATATTTAATTCCATGTATGATATTCTTCCAAATCATTTTTAGTCCAGCCAAGACACTTCATACTGAAAACTGAAAAACATCTCTAGTGATAAATTTAAGATGCTGAATATGTTTTTGATTTTATCACTACCATAAGGCTGACTCACTAATGTGGTCAAATTCCCTTTCTCCCATGTTCCTCAGGGTCCTTTTACATTAATTGGTTTTTTTTCCCTTTTGTAAATGGAGTAGAGAGGAGAAATTCTATTAGGGCCTGAGTCTGCAAAGAAAAGACCAATGAATGCAGGCAGGAAGCCTATAATTCCAGTTTCAACTCTATGAACTAAATGATTAATTTCAGAAGCTGGAAACTGATGGCCTATTGGATCTAAATAAAGCTTATTGGTATTTTTTTTCTTTCGGCACATCATTTTAAAAAAATAATAATTATGTAAAATAATATATATATATATAATTAAATAATATGTAGTTGATATATATCCATGTATACTTGTGTATGTATATATATATATATCTTTTGTGTTTACAGGCATACCTCAGCGATGTTATGGGCTTGGTTTTCAATCACTGAAATAAATCCAGTATCACAATGAAGTGAGTCATAGGGATATTTTGTTTCCCAGTACATATAAAGTATGTGCAGTATTATGTGTTAAAAAAAATGTGTATACCTTGATTTAAAAAATACTTTTTGCTAAAAAGCACCAATCATCATCTGAGCCTTGAGTGAGTTGTAACCCTTTTGCAATAGTAACATCAAAAATAACTGATCACATCACCATAACGAATATAGTAACAATTTTAAAAGTTTGAAACATTGGAAGAATTACCTAAATGTGACACAGAGACACAAAGTGAGCAAATAATGCTGCAAAAAGGGTGCCTATAGACTTGTTCCATACAGGGTAGCCACAAACTTTCAATCTGTAAAAAAAACCCAAAAATGCAAAATGTAATAACCTGAAGCAAAATAAAATGAGGTATGCTGTGTATGTGTGTATCTGTGTGCAAGTCTGTATGTGTGTCTGTGTGTATTAGTTGCTATATCTAAAAGATTCTGGCATGTCCCATAAAAATCTGAATATCCAGCTTTCCTTTATCATTCTGGGCAACACTGGATATAGTCATCAAGTGATAATTATCAGATGAAATGGAGAAGCAGCTGTGTTCCTTAGACAAGGTAAGATTTGCCTGGTTGACCAGAGGCAAGTGGCTGCTTTGTATTTTAAACCTGGTCTAATATAGGTATCAATATTATTGGATTGGCTGGTATAGACATTTAAGCTTGTGACTCACTTGAAGTCAGTTTGGTTAGATCAGATAATGTCTGGGTAACACTTTACAATGAAACTGTGTTTTCCTTTTTATTTATTTTTAAAATGCTTGCAAGTTAATTTGATAGCCTTAAGTTATTATGCAATTATTATTTTCTATGTGAGGTCAAATTAATTTATTAAATTCTATTTTTAGAAAGCAAAGATTTCTGCTTATTTATTGATTTAGTTGAAACTTATCAGTTCAGTTCAGTTCAGTCCACAGTCATAAGCGACTCTTTGTGACCCCATGGACTGCAGCATGCCAGGCTTCCATGTCCATCACCACCTCTCAGAGTTGACTCAAACTCATGTCCATCGAGTTGTTGATGCCATCCAATCATCTCATCCTCTGTCGTCTGCTACTCCTCCTGCCTTCAGCCTTTCCCAGCATCAGGGTCTTTTCCAATGATTCAGTTCTTGGCATCAGGTGGCCAAAATATTGGAGTTTCAGCTTCAGCATCAGTCCTTCCAATGAATATTCAGGACTGATTTCCTTTACGATGGAGTGGTTGGATCTCCTTGCAGTCCAAGGGACTCACAGAGTCTTCTCCAACACCACAGTTCAAAAGCATCATTCTTTGGCACTCAGCTTTCTTTATAGTCCAACTCTCACATCCATACATGACTTCTGGAAAAACCAAGGCTTTGACTAGATGGACCTTTGTTGGCAAAATAATGTCTCTGCTTTTTAATATGCTGTCTAGGTTGGTCATAGCTTTTCTTCCAAGGAGAAAGTGTCTTTTAATTTTAGGGCTGCAGTCACCATATACAGTGATTTTGAACCTCCAAAATAAAGTCTCTGTTTCTGTTGTTTCCCATCTATTTGCCATGAAGTGATGGGACCGGATGCCACGATCTTAGTTTTCTGAATGTTGAGTTTTAAGCCAACTTTTTTACTCCTCCTCCTCTTTCACTTTCATCAAGAGACTCTTTAGTTCCTCTTTGCTTTCTGCCATAACGGTGGTGTCATCTGTATATATGAGGTTATCAATAACCTCATATTGATAACCTGGCAATCTTGATTTCAGCTTGTGCTTCATCCAGTCTGGCATTTCACATGATGAGTTCTGCATATAAGTTAAATAAGTAGGGTGACAATATATAGCCTTGACATACTCCTTTCCAAATTTGGAACCAGTTTGTGGTCCCATGTCCAGTTCTAAATCTTGGTTCTTGATGTGCATACAGATTTCTCAGGAGGAAGGTAAGGTGGTCTGGTATTGCCATCTCTTGAAGAATCTTCCACAGTTTATTCTGATCCACACAGTCAAAGGCTTTGGCATAATCAATAAGGCAGAAGTAGATATTTTTCTGGAATTCTCTTTCTTTTTCAATGATCCAACGAATGTTGGCAATTTGATCTCTGGTTCCTCTGCCTTTTCTAAATCCAGCTTGGACATGGTTCAGAAACTGTTTAAGCCTGCCTTGGAGAATTTTGAGCATTACTTCACTAGTGTGTGAGATGAGTACAGTTGTGTGGTAGTTTGAACATTCTTTGGCATTGCCTTTATTTGGGAGCTTCCCTGGTGGCTCAGATGGTAAAATCATCTGCTTGCAATGCTGGAGACCCAGGTTCAATACCTAGGTCAGGAAGACTCCCCTGAGGAAGGAAACGACAAACCACTCCAGTACTCTTACCTGGTAATTTCCATGGATGGAGGAACCTCATATGCTATAGTCTATGGGTCACAAAGAGTCAGGCACAAATGAGCTACTTCACTTTCACTTCACTTTCCACTTTCTTTGGGACTGGAATGCAAATTGACCTTTTCCAGTCCTGTGGCCACTGCTGAGTTTCCAAATTTGCTGGCATATTGAGCACAACACTTTCACAGCATCATCTTTTAAGATTTGAAATAGCTCGACTGGACTTCCATCACCTCCACTATCTTTGTTTGTAGTGATGCTTCCTAAGGCCGACTTGACTTCACATTCCAGGATGTCTGGCTCTAGGTGAGTGATCACACCATCATGGATAGCTGGGTCATGAGCATCTTTTCTGTACAGTTCTTCTGTGTATTCTTGCCACCTCTTCTTCATACTGCCTGCTTCTGTTAGGTCCATACCATTTCTGTCCTTTATTGTGCCCATCTTTGCAAGAAATGTTCCCTTGGTATCTCTAATTTTCTTGAAGAGATCTTTAGTCTTTCCCATTCTACTGTTTCCCTCTATTTCTTTGCATTGATACTGAGGAAGGCTTTCTTATCTCTCCTTGCTATTCTTTGGCACTCTGCATTCAAATAGGTATATCTTTCCTTTTCTCATTTGCTTTAGCTTCTCTTCTTTTCTCGGCTATTCGTAAGGCCTCTTCAGGCCTTACGTTTTGCCTTTTTGCATTTCTTTTCATTGGGGATGGTCTTGGTCACTGCCTCCTGTACAATGTCATGAACCTCCATCCGTAGTTCTTCAGACACTCTTTCAGTTCTAATCTTTTGAATCTATTTGTCACTTTCACTCTATAATCATAAGGGATTTGATTTAGGTCATACTTGAATGGTCTAGTGGTTTTCCCTACTTTCTTTAATTTAAGTCTAAGTTTGGCAATAAGGAGTTTACGATCTGAGCCACAGTCAGCTCCCAGTCTTGCTTTTACCTTGCTTAGCAAGGTTAGACTTGTCTAACTCAGTGAAACTATGAGCCATGGCATGCAGCACCACCAAGACGGATGGGTCATGGTGGAGAGTTCTGAAAAAATGTGGTCCACTGGAGAAGGGGATGGGAAACCACTTCAGAATTCTTGCCTTGAGAACCCCATGAACAGTATAAAAAGGAAGGCAAAAAGAGGACATTGAAAGATGAACTCCCCAGGTCAGTAGATGCCCAATATGGTACTAGAGAACAGTGGAGAAATAACTCCAGAAAGAATGAAGAGATACAGCCAAAGCAAAAACAACACCCAGTTGTGGATGTGACTAGTGATAAAAGTAAAGTCTGATGCTGTAAAGAACAATATTGCATAGGAACTTGGAATGTTAGGTCCATGAATCAAGGCAAATTGGAAGTGGTCAAACAGGAGATGGCAAGAGGAAACATCGACATTTTAGGAATCAGGGAACTAAAATGGACTGGAATGGGTGAATTTAACTCAGATGACCATTATATCTACGATTGCGGGCAAGAATCCCTTAGAAGAAATGGAGTAGCCCTCATAGTCAACAAAAGAATCTGAAATGCAGCACGTGTATGCAATCTCAAAAGTGACAGAATGATCTCTATTTGTTTCCAAGGCATTCATTCAATATCACAGTAATCCAAGTCTATGCCCCAATCAGTAACACTGAAGAGGCTGAAGGTGAACAATTCTATGAGGACCTACAAGACCTTCTAGAACTAACACCCAAAAAAGGGGTCCTTTTCATTATAGGGGACTGGAATTCAAAAGTAGGAAGATAAGAGCTACCTGGAGTAACAGGCAAATTTGGTCTTGGAGTACAGAATGAAGCAGGGCAAAGGCTAAAAGAGTTTTGCCAAGAGAACACACTGCTCACAGCAAACACCCTCTTCTAACAACACAAGAGAAGACTCTACACATGGATATCACCAGATGGTCAATACTGAAATCAGATTAATTATATTCTTTGTAGCCAAAGATGGAGTTGATTCTTACAGTAACATGCAATTGTTGATTTTTAAAGTTGGTGAATTATTTTCTATTCCTGTCATTTTAAACAGAATATTACAGAATATATTAAATTACTGCTTGATAATCAAACTTTGTTGGATTATGTATATTCAACTGTGGCATGCTGTGAAGTATAGCATAGGACACTATATGCTAAATTGGGTTGAACTTCAATTAATTCCAATGGAGTCAGGAATTTTTTTTTAAATAACTTTCAGATATTACCCCCATTTTATCTTATGAACTCTTGTACCAAATTATTGGGAAATAAATGAAAATATTGGGAAATAAGTGAAAATAAGCTATATAAAGGTGTTGAATAACTGTGTTCTATTTATATTGATGGGTTTAGTTATAGTTGTTTGGTTGATTGGTTATTTATTTTATAACCCTTCCCCCATGTTTGCTCTGGATTCTCTAAAGAAATGTAATTTCAGAAATGAAAGATTTATAGAGGAGTTAACTTATAATCTATTATCTCTTTTACCTGTTAAATAAAGAGATAAGCAAATTTAAGACACTATTAAGTTCAGTTTTCCATAACTTGGTTGTAATGAAAACAATCAACAGTGAAACCAACAAGCAGATGCATTATAATTATATTTGGAATAGCATTATTTTTGGTGAAGTCAAATGTGAAATGCGAGGCTTCTGACTTTCTTCTTGCAACTTAGTAAGTAATCTCTTGCTCTGATTGTGCTCCAAATGGAAACTGGCAAAAGACTAATTTAATCTAGGAGAATATTTCATTACAATTTTAGAGATTTTTCATATTATAAGTAATAAAGAAAAATAGGACTAATACGACAAGATGTTAATGGTTTGTGGAAGCAGAGCCACATTACTTCTAAGTTTCTCAGTCAAGGATTCATCGGAGTGATCTGTCAAAATGAGTGATAATAATTTATGAACTATATTCAGCTACACAGGAAGTGACGCACTACAAAAACACTGCACAACAAGGAGCCTTTGTTTCCCGTTTACATATTAATAATTGAAAAGATTAACTGTGAAAATAATGAAATCTCCTTTGGTCATTTTATGTAATTCCATTTCTGATCTGCACTCTCACTAGGTTTTTACAATATGTAAGTGAGCTTTAATGCTTTCTTAACACCAAAATACTCTGTTAAATAATCAAGTGAGTTATTTGAGAAAAGTGGTTATTGAAAAAATCAGTTAATTATTAATGTGTCATGATGTCCTTAATTTATCTTACATACAAATGAACTTATAAATGGATCAAAATTAGTTATAATTTCAGGAATAAAAGTAGATAACCTGTGAGCATTTACATTTCCAAGAGATAATTAATTGTGTATCTTCAGGTCAGAAAATAATTGCCTATAGAATTACCAGGTCTTAGAATCTGATGTCCAAAATAAAATTAAATATTTTTCTTATAAAATTATTGTCAGTTAGAATTTTTATATTTATTTAACATGGGCAATATCTCAATTATTTACACATACTGAAATTACAGTCATCAAAATCCTATGCATTTTTTACATCCTTGACTCAGCATGTTTGATTCCTGTACCTTTCCTCTTTTTGATTATTATTATAAGACCTTATATTTTGCCACATAAGAAATCCATTCTATTAGACTCAGTTCATTTTCCTATATAACAAGATCTTCTTGAATATTAATCTATAATATTGTATATTAGCCATTTCTTTTATGTTTTGTGTTGGCTGCATCTTTGGAGGCTTCAACCAGGTTATTGCTAATATGCTGAAAACACCTCAGATCACATCAATATGTTAAAAAGACGTCAATACCTTACAGACATCCACTAAACATTTTCTATATTGATATCAGGCTATTAATCTGCATTTTAGTGTATGAGAGCAGAAAACATGCCCTGTCCAATTCTATTTTTGTTAATTGAAATATTTCATAAAATGTCATGAAGAACATGACAGAAAACTTGGAGAAAACTCTATATAAACTGCATATAGCAGTCTAATGCCCATCTCAAAGAGCAAAGAATGGACTTTCATAAGTCCTTAGCAAAGTTTTCAAGAAACCATTTTGTTTTTTTAATATATATCATACATATAAAAGAAGAAAAATGAGGAAAAGTCTGTGCTATTATGACTTGCTTTGGTTAAATGTTTCTCTAACCAAACACAACCTTTTCTCAGTGCTCACAAAGAATTTATTTTATAATTTAGTGCAGAGTTTTGTTTGAAATTAACATGAAATATTGTTGTCATTGTTGTTTATAGTCCCTAAGTTGTGTCCAACTCTTTTGGGACCCCATGGGCTGTAGCCTGTGAGGCTTTTCTGTCCATGGGATTTCCCAGGCAAGAACACTGAAGTGGGTTGCCATTTCCTTCTCCAGGGAATCTTCCTGACCCAAAGATGAAACTAGCATCTCCTGTGTCTCCTGCTTTGGCAGGTGAGTTCTTAATCACTGAAACATCAGGTTGTCTTTAGCGGCATTTTTCTGCATTCTCTCTTTGTCAATTCACATATTATTTACATATACCATGGGTAATCAGGGCTTTCCCCATTTTGTGGTTTATAAAAGAACCTATTCAATCAATCCATCATTTCTTCTCAGATATATCACCATTTTAAGGAGCAATTCACATGGATCATGGGTCCAGTCCATGTGGAGTACCAAAGTATTGACTTGGAGTTCAATTTTCGTAGTTTACTCCATCTATTCAGTTCAAAATATTTCACTCCATAAGCTAAGTTATTAAACAAAATTGAAAATATTCCATACATGACTACTGTAAAATTATGACCTATCTAGACAGCATTTAAAAAGCAGAGACATTACTTTGCCAACAAAGGTCCATCTAGTCAAGGCTATGGTTTTTCCAGTAGTTATGTATGGATGTGAGAGTCGGACTATAAAGAAAGCTGAGCACCAAAGAATTGATGCTTTTGAACTGTGGTGTTGGAGAACACTCTTGAGAGTCCCTTGGACTGCAAGGAGATCCAACCAGTCCATCCTAAAAGATCAGTACTGAGTCTTCATTGGAAGGACTAATGTTGAAGCTGAAACTCCAATACTTTGGCCACCTGATGCGAAGAACTGACTGATTGGGAAAGATCCTGATTCTGGGAAAGATTGAAGGTGGGAGGAGAAGGGATGACACAGGATGAGATGGTTGAATGGCATCATAGACTCAATGGACATGAGTTTGGGTAAACTCTGGGAGTTGGTGATGGACAGGGAAGCTTGGCGTGCTGCAGTCCATGGGCTGCAAAGAGTCAGACATGACTGAGTGACTGAACTGAACTGAAAATATTCCATATTTTGTCATTTATTAATATTACCATTCCATGAATCTCAGGTGAAGAGTGCATCTATTTCCTTGGTTTGGTCCAAGTATTAATAAACGTCATTAATGTTTCTCTTATTTTAAATTTTATTTACAGATATCATTGTGGGTTCATACCACTTTCCTTAGTATTTCTGTAGGTGGTAGGAAAACAAAAGCAAGGTCTTACTCTCAGATTCTTTTTTTTTTTTTTCTTTACCCAGGCTTATGTATTACAAACATTTTTCTTTCCATGCCATTTAATATTTCTAGGTATATGGTATATCAGCTTCTACTTCAATCTCTCAAATCATCCTTTTTTTTTAATGGGAGGGTTAGATATAAATTTATAGAAAAAAAATCAACTCTAGTTCACATGCAACTACAACTATTAATAATGTGTACTGAGCTGTGAAACATAATAAGAGCTGTCCTAAATATTTGGCACATATAAGTTCCTTCATTCACTCCAAAGTCTGTGAAGTAAATATAATCTCCATCCCCATACTGTGCGTGCGCTCAGGCGCATCCGACTCTGTGACACCATGGACTGTAGCTCTCCAGTCTCCTATGTTCACGGAATTTTGCAGGCAAGAATACTGGAGTGGGTTGCCATTTCCTTTCCCAATAATCCCCACATTTCCTTTTCCTGTAATTCTCACATTATAGATGAGAAAACCAAGGTACAAATAGGCTAAGTCTCTTTTCCAAGGTCACACAGCTAGAAAGTATGAGAGAACCAGAAGATGAATCTAATCAATCTATTTCCAGAGCTTGAGCATGCTTAGCCACTTTACAATCATACCATTTCTCATAGTTAGTTCAAGATTACTTGCATTCTTCCTTTCAGATTCTTATCACTTCACCTTAATCAACAATTTTAAAGTAAACTTTCATCACTTCTATTATGCTTTGCAAAATAATTTTGTCTATTGGGTAAACCAAGAATTTGTCATTATTCTGCTTTATGGAGAGTAAGTGTGTACCTCCAGAACTGATTTCCTTTCCCAGTGTTGTGATTTGCCACAAACCCACCCCCATTTAACTAGCTCAGTACCTTCTAGTATTTGGCTTCCCTGGTGGCTCAGATGGTAAAGCATCTGTCCGCAATGTGGGAGACCTGTGTTCGATCCCTGGGTTGGGAAGTTAACAATACCATTTTATTAATGTTTTCTCTGTACCTCTTTGTTTCAATCTTCTCTAACACACTACATTTCCAGTAGATGGGCACTTACCTTACACATGGTCTATTCCAATTGGGTGAAATTCATATTTAAAAAAACATATTTCAACTGCAAATCTTAGCCCAAAACTGATAATATTTTAGAATTTACACCATTGTGCCCATATTTATGTATTAGAATATTAGAAATCCAGGCCCATATGTTTTACTTATATCATTCAAACTGCTTCCCATAGAGAAGTCCTGGGACAGGAATTTATTTTACTGAATCATCTGGACATATGATTTCTTCAAAGTTTTCAGCCAGTCTTCATTCATACATTAATGGAAATCAGGGGCGAGTGTAAGTCAGGATCCTGCTGCCTTAGCTCTCGTTCTGTCCCAACTTTCTGCATGAACTTTGACAGATCTTCTCAATATCTCCTTCTTTAGTCATAATATATTCATAACATTGCTTATTGCATGTAAAAGTATCTTTAAAAGGTAAAGAAGTACTGCAAGCTAGGACACTGAAATTAATCAGCTCTTTATTCATCACTGAATATAGATAATTCACATGAATTATCTATAATTGTGAATGAATGTCACAAAACTGACAGATGCATAAAGAACCAAATAATAATAATACTTGATTGCACATACTAAATGTTAGATACCGGATAGAAGTTTTAACTCTTATAGTAGTTTATTAGAAAGAAGTGGGTAGAAATATGCCCATAAACATATTGCTTACTTACTAGATGAGAAATAAAAGATCTTAATGAGACTATATCAGCAAAAGAAAACAGTTATCTTACACAATCCCTGCTGATGCTAAAGGCATACATTTCCTTTCCTTTGACTAAGAACAGACTTCAAAGACGTCTAGTGACAATGGTAGATGGCCTCAGTGGTGAGCAGAAAGCCCAAAGGAGAAAAGGTAATCTATCTTTTACTGCTTTAGCCATTTGTTTCTTATCTCCTACTTCTATTTTGTATGTTTTATTCTTATGTAAAATAATGGGTTGGGCTGCCCTGGTGGCTCAGTGGTAAAGAATCCACCTATCCATGCAGGAGACATGGGTTTGATCCCTGGGTCAAGAAGATCCCGATCCCCTGGAGAATGAAATAGCAACCAACTTTGGTATTCTTGCATTGAAAATTCCATGGACAGAGGAGCCTAGTGGGCTACAGTCCATGCAGTCACAAGAGTCCAACATGGCTGAGTGAAAACAACAAAATAATGGGTTTAGCTTCCTCTTTCTTTCTCTTTCAAATTCTGTGATTATTTAATTTTTTTCAGTTCAGTCGCTCAGTCACGTCCGACTCTTTGCAACCCCATGGAGTACAGCACACCAGGCCTCCCTGTCCGTTACCAACTCCCGGAACTTGCTCAAACTCATGTCCATTGAATCAGTGCTGCCATCCAACCATCTCATCCTCTGCCATCCCCTTCTCTCTTGCTTTCAATCTTTCCCAGCATCAGGGTCTTTTCCAATGAATCAGTTCTTCATATCATGAGGCCAAAGTATTGGAGCTTCAGCTTCAGCATCAGTCTTTTCAATGAATTAAGGACTGATTTCCTTTAGGATTGACTGGTTTGATCTCCTTGCACTCCAAAGGACTCTCATGTCTTCTCCAACAGCATAGCTCAAAAGCATCAATTCTTTGGCTTTTACTTATTTCGAATTAATTAATTCTTAGAGAATACTAAACCACTATAATTTATTCACACAATGCATTATGATACAAATTAAATTATCAAGAAATATATTAGAAGGCATTAGAAAGTCATTCTCATAAGTTTTTGTATATAAATAGCATCCAGATCTATCATCTATAAGGTTTTCTTGCTTATATAGTTCATTATATAAAAATTAATGCATGGAATCTTTTCCATACTTTCCTAAAGAGCTATTTTTTAAAAACTTCTGATCTCTGGGTAAAATAATAACAAAATCTCAGAGACAAAATATAACCTCCATGAGTGAAATGGAAAGTTAGCCTCAGAAGAATGACTTTCATAATTGCTGTAGAATAATATCAATTTTAACTTGATTTACTGATTACATATTTCTGTCAAATTTCTTTTTGCTTTTTCTTCTTCCTTAAGAATCAACAACCCCATTGAGAGCATAATTACAACAGTGTTAGATAGAATGTAATCCTTTAATGGAGTATTAATGCTTTACTTTTAGCTTGGGAGTAGTAGCGAGCTAGTAGTGGGTACCACCTGAAATGGTATTTTTCCCAATCATGTTATAATTTTATCTAAATATTTTTTAAAATATGAATCAATAGCTGACCTTAGAAGAAATACATAAATTTAAAAATCATCTAAAGGACAAAAACATAGTTTACGACTAATTAAAATGGTGAAACTGAATTACATCCTCATATTAAACAACTGAAATTATTATTATTACTATTAATTATTATTATTATACTAGAAGGTCTTTCCAAACTTGCATGAATCAGGATCTTAGAGTATCACCTTGACCATAAGGACAAAGGCTAGCACAAAATGTTCTGTGTGTATAAATCAATTGCTTTGGTGGGTAGTAATAATAATAATAATAGTAACACTAATAAATAGATATTATAATCAATATTTATTTCTATCTTCAGAATGTATTTAAAGAAAAATTCTGTTGACTTCATGTTACGCTCTGGAAAATGCTATTGGATTATACAGACTATATGATGGTTTGTTGTTATATATCTTTTTATAAATTACAAAGATGTGGTAGTGAATTCTCAAATTTTCCTATGTGATTTTTCATCATTGTCAAACCTATTCAATTAGGATAAATGGCTACAATCCAGAGATGAATGTGCTCACAACTCTATGCATGGAGTATGAGTCAGCAGGTTGTACAGCTGAGCCAGGTGTTAATTAACTCTCACTTTGTTGGAGCTATGATTCTCAGGCTCCTGGCTGGTAATACTAGAAAAGTATTTAAGTGCTGATTACACTGCACCCACTCTATAGTCTCAAAACATAAAGAAGACCAGCCAATGATTCTAGCACAAATTCTTAATATCTTATTTGATAAAATGCCTATGTTTTTTGGCATACTGTAAGAATATATATAACTGGAATAAACTAAAGATTCACAAGCCAAATTCAATTTTTCATAGGAACCACTCATTTCCAGAATATACTGCATCTTTAAAAATAAGAAAATACTTCTCAGAAATAATGGAGTATATAGCGGGACTATGAAAATGTTCAAATATTCAGAAAATGTTCCCACTGTTGTTTTTTTATATCCTTCACTCATCACATGGCTTTCTTCATGTCATGCAAAACTTTGCTAAATGACGAATTCAGAATAAATGGGGAGTTAAAATGTCTTTCTTTGCCAGATTCTTTTAGCTTTATGAAAGTAGTAAAACAATAAACCTTAAAAACCAAGAGACACAAAACGCAATGAGTTTCTTAAATATTTTTCATATGTATTCCAAGGTCTTCCACTGGGGCAATCGATTTATAGTTGTTTTCTACAAACCTGAATTGACAATTAGTAATGGATGAAGCTCTTTTGGGCCCATGAAGTGAGATAAATAAGATGTTATGGTAAGTTCAGTATTAATTCAAGGGAAAAATTTGATCAGCTCCCATACTGTCATACATCAGTGCCCGTACATCAGCTCTCATTCTGTCTGCTTCTGGCTTCATATAAACCTAATAACAATTCTCTCAGTTAGACTATTCATCTGCAAAACAGGAATTAATGTGTTTTCCTTTTATTCAGAAAAATGAGATGATGTGTTATGTGTACTATTACATTTCATCTGTGAAAGTCTCCAAAGTATTCATACAAATATAATAAGTAGAGATGGAGAACAAAGTAAAATTAATCTTGGAGAAATTATGAACAGTAAGATATTTTCCAAATTTAATAGGTACCACTTGTTAGATAAGTTAATTTCATGAATGGTGCTTCACCTAGCCATTGGTCATTCAAAATTTAAAATCTAGTCTATCTAAGAAAAAAATTTTGGAACTTACAGATTGGATTTGTTATCACTGAAGCATCTTGACTTCCCTGGTGGCTCAGAAGGTAAAGAATTTGCCTACAATGCAGGAAACCCAGGTTCAGTCCCTGGATCAGGAAGATCCCCTGGAGAAGGGAATGGCTACTCACTCTAGTATTGCCTGGAGAACTCCATGGACAGAGGAGCTGGTGGGCTACAGTCCATGGGGTTGCAAAGAGTCGGACATGACTGAGCGACTGTCACATCTTGCTATAGTCATAGCTAATATATAATTTAAGTAATATCCTTTATTATTTTCTATTAGGAGACTATAATTCACGTTAAAAATTTTCTAAAAAGTACATTGCATTTGAAAACAAAACATCACATTATGTTATTTCCATACGTTGGTTCCAATAAAAGAATACACATCTGACAAGGAAGAAGACAGCATGTGAATTGCTTCACTTCTGTGACGAGGCTGTCTTTCCATAAAATAGGGAAGAGTCACCAGGCTGGCTTTCCTAATAGGCAGAATGAGGATGGCAAAGGAGAATCAGAGCACTCAGTAGTCTGCTGACCTACTTTGTTATTATAACTCATTAGAGCTACGAATGTATTTTTTTTATCAGTAAAGCTACATAGTGACTTGTCAACAAATTAGGTACCTTTTGATAGGACTTTAAAAAACTCTGTTAAGGCAACACATCTTCTTTTAGAAAAAAAAATCAGTCACCTAATATAATAATTTATAATTTATAGAATTCAAATCTAAAATACACTGCTAGACCTCAAGAGAGGATAAATATATTTTTAATTGAGATGCTTAGTTTCATTTCTTAGTTATATTATTTCAATCAATCACTGTCTAATTACTTTTATGGCCTTTGCAAAACAAAAAGTGAGTCTATTTTATCTTCATACATTTGCTAGAATATCAAGAGATAATAATATACTCATGCTAAGTTTCAATATTAACTTATATATGGGGGCTTGTATATGAATAATATGTATTCCTTTTTTTCAAATTATTCTCTAAAAATTAATAAACAGCTCTTTCCACTGTGGCCCCTAAGCACATATTTGTATTGACTACTACAATTTTTGAGCTAGAAGTGATTGAAGAGCCTCAATCCCCAAACTTTGTTGAAAGTTCCTGGCTCAAAGGAAATCAATCTTGAATATTCATTGGAGGGACTGATGCTGTTGATGAAGCTGAAGCTTCAATACTTTGGCAACCTGAATTGAAGAGCCAACTCACTGCAAAAGACCCTGATACTGTGAAACACTGAAGTAGAAGGGGAAGGGGACGATAGAGAGTGAGACGGTTGAATGTCATCATCAACTCAATGGACACGAGTTTGAGCAAACTCCAGGAGACAGTGAAGGACAGGGAAGCCTGGCGTGCTGTAGTCCATGGGGTTGCAAAGAGTTGGAACAACTGAAGAACAATGATACTGTCACTCAATGCTTAGGGCCCATCCCTCCCAAAGGGCTCCACCCAATTGGAAGGGAGCTGGAAAATATGCACAGTGTGTGGCTTCTTGGTTCTTGTACTGTGTCCCTAATACATTATTTCAAATGAAAACAAAATTTTTCAGTAATTGCAATTTTTCAATCAAATCTCATATTTTCTCCACATAAATTTTATTAATTAGACTCTTCCAGACACTTTATCTCTTTTTTCCTTCTTATAATCTTAATATTGTTCATGCATCCTAATTTTTCTCTAAAGGTATTATTATTTATATAGATATGAAAGGCACTAAAAGGTTATTGATTTGGATTGTGTGACTTTTGAGTACATTGTATTGCCCACAAATTGGTCAAGTGAGTACTTATCTTTTAAGAAATAATTTGATGTACAAATTATTATATAACACAAACTCCAAGGAATAACATTCAAAATGCACAATAGACTCCTTTATACACACTTTGCAAATGCTGTTGTTAATTTCCTGTTTGGTTATAAACAATTAATATTTATTTAGCAATGTGCACAGGATGGGTATAGGACATGTGGGGTACACAGATACTTAGAAGGCATATTGCTTGCCCTTTAGAACAGCATCTCTCAAAATGAAATAATACACAGACTCCCTCAAATAACAAAACAAAATATTATAAGGAATGATCTTTGAGTTGGTTTAAATCATTTTGATTATGATTATTACTCAAATACAAGTATAAAAACTAGATATAAGTTTCTTGTCCTTAAAGTTCTTGTAAAGTTGAAACAGATGTACATTTATAAATAAAATGTTAAAAAATAAGTTAATAGGCACATTTCAATTTAAATTTATTGTGATGGATAATTTTTATTTTTCTGAAACCAAACAGTTGTATACAAGGTAAATATAGTGCTGATTATTATATATCACAGGGCTTCCCTGGTGGCTTGGTGGAAGAAAATGCATCTGTGATGCAGGAGATGTGAGTTCAATCCCTGGGTGGGGAAGTTTCCCTGGAGAAAATGGCAGCCCACTCCAGTATTCTTGCCAGGGAAATTCCATGGAGAGAGGAGCCTGGTGGCCTATAGTCTATTGGGTCACAAAAGAGTCAGACAGGACTTAGTAATTAAACAGCAACAATTATAGCGCTAGTTTTTCTAGAGTATGTAGTTTAAAGGGCTTCCCTGAGAGCTCAGTTGGTAAAGAATCCGCCTGAAATGCAGGAAACCCTGGTTCTATTCCTGGGTTGGGAAGATCTGCTGGAGAGGGGATAGGCTACCCACTCCAGTATTCTTGGGCTTCCCATGTGGTTCAGCTGGTAAAGAATCTGCCCGCAATGCAGAAGACCTGTGTTTGATCCCTGAGTTGGGAAAATCCCCTGGAGAAGGGAAAGGCTACACAGATAGGACTCAGCAACTAAAAAACAATTATAGTGCTAGTTTTTCTGGAGTATGTAGTTTAACACATAAACTATGTGTGTTGTGATTAGTGACTTAGTTTTCAAACCTAGTTCTCCATTTGTCTATGGTGATGAATTTGTATGTCTAATTTTATGTCATTTAGCCTTCACCCACTATAAATGGATCACTTATTTATTAAACCTATATGCTATAATTATTATATATAGCAACTCATGACACAATTCACTTCAACTACAAAAGTAAATCTAGAGGTTGATTTTGGGCAGGCAATACTAAACTCATAATATGTTTATACTGAAACATTTCAAACTGTTGCCAACATGTGTCCATATATTTATTTACAAGATTTCTAGGAGAAAACCTGTATACTCTCTGAAATTAAATCTTCAGACTTTTAGTTAGAGAAACATTGCTCTAGGAATGTATTTCTTAGTTGCAAATTCTTATTTATTCTGTAAAATCATTCCCTAAATTATGTCATGATTAACATGCAAGTTCAAATATATATACATATTTTTTTTAGTTAGATTCTCAAATAAATATTTTATAATATTTCATATTTTAACCCCCAAACCCATTGCCTCTGATCCCTTTAAAAATCAACTGTTACAATATTAGTATAACTGATATACCTAACACATAGTCACAAAGTAGTCACAGAGTATCATGGGAATGACAAGATTTTCAAAATTAATCTTATCAAACATTAAGACCTGGCAAATTGAAGATCTTCATCCAGACAAAAATCAAACATTTTTGTTTGATTCAAGCAAAAATAATTTCTTGAATGAATTTTAAGAAATGAGACATTTCTTGAAAGAAACAAAAGCAAATATTACAAATGAACAGCAAGATTAATCCCTGTTCAGGTTGGTTTTTGTAAGTCAGTATCTCTTACCTCATCAGTTCAAGTAGTCCAGGATGCTTAGCAGTTGGCTTTTTAAAAAATAGCATTTAAGGAATAATTTTAGTGGAATTTATAAGGACTGGAAAGGAACTGGGTAAAAAAGACTAATGTAACACTAAATTTACTGAACAAATTACCAGTTAGGGATGTCGCATAGTTATGGCAATGCCTCTGAATTTCTCATCACAGCACATATATGGATAAGTAGCTAGAGATGTATAAATAAGGATATAAATTAAAATGCAAACATCATTTGTTGTTGTTGATTCACTAAGTCTTATCCCACTCTTTTGTGACCCCATAGACTGTAACCTCCTTCTGTCCATGGGAATTACCAGGCAAAAACACTGGAGTGGGTTGCCATTTCCTTCTCCAGGAGATATTCCAGACCCAGGGTTCCAACCTGCATCTCCTGTTTGGCAGGCAGATTCTTACCACTGAGCCACTTGGGAAGCCTGCAAACATTATTAAGGAGGATTTAAATATATAGAGAGAAGGGTACAGATATATTAATACATGCTTATGTTTTTAAGGAAGACTTAATACATATATATTATACATATGTAAATAAGAACATAGATATAAATGCAAAAGTGGTTAAAAAGGATTCAAAATAGTATTTAAAAATATAATTCATTTAAGAACATGACATGAAAAAGAAAGAAGATATAAGGAATTCACTCAACATTCTACATAATCATCATGTTAAATTGTTTAGTACCAATGTCAAATGTTAAAGCACAGCTGTTAACCCCATACCCCAAAATGACTAGTACCAGTCATGTCCTGCATCCTCCTAATCTGGCTTCTCAGTTTTGGCCTTCCCAATTTGACTTCTGTTTTTCTACAGCTGTGTCTCTTATCAGTCTTGCCACTTTTTATTGTCATGAGTTCAAATACTGATTTATAAATGACTTTTTACTTTAATTGGTGTGCTGTGACTATAGGTCTCTTTTTCTTGGAACTTCTCTTTCCTATTTTCTATAATCTATATAACATCAGGTATTAAAATGTGGTTTAAAACAGAAACTACAGAGTCAAATAGATATGCAGTCTAACCTTGATTTTATAATCTACTAAAGGTGTGAGAATGATTAATTGATTTAATCGCTAAAGATTTCAGTTTTCTGAACTGCAAAATGGAGAACAGTGTTTACCGCATTCTTACGCTGCAAGAAATAAATAAAATAGCATTTCTCAAAGTGCTAGGGCTTGTATACTATAAGTATGATAATGTAAACATAGGGTGCTTTTTTCTTATAATGGCTTTTCACTTCTTTATAACTTTCTTTGTACGTAAATATACTTTGCTTTGCTGAGATGGATGAAAATTTTTTGAGAACTTTAACATTGTTGTTGTTCAGCCTCTCAGTCATGTCCAACTCTTTGCGACCCCACAGACTGCAGCACAACAGGCTTCCCTGTCCTTAACCATCTCCCAGAGCTTGCTCCAACTCATCTTCATTAAGTCAGTGATGCCATCAAACCATCTCGTCCTTTGTTGTCCCTTCTCCTCCTGCCTTCAATCTTTCTCAGCATCGGGGGCTTTTCTAATGAGTCAGCTCTTTGCATCAGGTGGTCAAAGTATTGGATCTTCAGCTTCAGTATTAGTCCTTTGAATGTATATTCAAGGTTGATTTCCTTTAGATTTGACTGGTTGGATCTCCTTGCAGGACAAGGGACTCTCAAGAGTCTTCTCTAACCCCACAGTTCAAAAGCATCAATTCTTCAGCACTCAGTCTTCTTTATGCTCCAGCTCTCACATCCATACACGACTACTAGAAAAACCATAGCTTTGACTATATGGACCTTTGTCAGCAAAGTAAGGCCTCTGATTTTTAATATGCTGTTTATGTTTCTCATAGCTTTTCTTCCAAGGAGCAAACGGCTTTTCATTTTATGGCTGCAGTCACCATCGGCAGTGATTTTGGAGCCCAAGAAAATAAATATATCAGTGTTTCCATTGTTTTCCCATCTATTTGCCATGAAGTGATGGGACCAGATGCCATGGTCTTAGCTTTTTACATGTTGAATTTTAAGCCAGCTTTTTCACTCTCCTATTTCACCTTCATCGAGAGGCTCTTTAGTTCTCTTTCTGCCATAAGTGTGGTATCAACTGCATATGTGAGATTATTGGTATTTCTTCCAGCAATTTTGATTCCAGCTTGTGCTTCCTCCAGCACAGCATTCGCATAATATATTCTGTATACAAGTTAAATATACAGGGTGACAATATATAGCCTTGACGTGCTCTTTTCCCAATTTGGAACCAGTCTGTTGTTCCATGTCCAGTTCTAACTGTTGCTTCTTGACCTGCATACAGATTTCTTAGGAGGTAGGTCAGGTGGTCTGGTATTTCCATCTCTGTAAGAATTTTCCACCGTTTGTTGTGATCCACAGAGTTAAAGGCTTTGGAGTAGTCAAGGATGCAGAAGTAGGTATTTTTCTGGAATTCTCTTGCTTTTCCGATGATCCAATGGATAATGGCAATTTGATCTGTGGTTCCTCTGCCTTTTCTAAATCCAGCTTGAACATCTGGAAGATCTTGGTTCACATACTGTTGAAGCCTAACTTAGAGAATTTCACACTTTACTTTGCTAGCATGAGTGCAATTGTGCAGTAGTTTGAACATTCTTTGACTTTGCCCTTCTTTGGAACTGGAATAAAAACTGACCTTTCCCAGTCCTGAGGCCACTGTTGCGTTTTCCAAATTTGTTGGCATATTGAGTGTAGCACATTCATAGCATCATCTTTCATATTTCCAAGGTCAAATGACACTGTTGAGATTCCCTATTGACTAAGAATTATCTTTTATGGTTGTTATCTCTTTATATCATTTATATTCACAATATAGAAAAAATTTCTGGTCTTTATAGTTGAACATAAGACAATTATTTTCTATGTTCTACATTAGAGTTAAACATGGAAAATACAATAAATAAATATGAAAGAAAACAGGAGCCAATTTTGTAGCAAAACTGTAGCCAAAAAGAAAAAAAAAATTAGAAGAGGCATATTGCAAATGAAGAAGAGGATTTTTAAAATTTTAATAATTTATTTATTTGGCTGCATCAGGTTGAGTTGCAGCATGTGGGATCTAGTTCCATGACAAGGGATAGAACCCAGGCCTCTGACATTAAAAGCTCAGTGTCTTAGCCAATGAGCCACCAGGGATGTCCCAGGAAAAGTATTTTGTTCAACATCATAATGTAACAAGTTTGACTTTGATAGATTAAATACACACACAGACCCAAATGAGTACATCCAGTGGTATTTAAAGAAAAACGAGTAAGACATTACAATTTTTCTTCATTAAATGTGCTTACCACTACACATATTAAGTAGTGTATTTCCTAACATTATAATTATACAATTATATTCTATTTATGGATACCTAAAAATAATCCCTTTACTCTTTTAATAATGACAATTTCTATTTTTGGAAGATAGCTAGAGAGAATTTAAAATAAAAATTATTTGCAAACTTAAATATTAGTTGGCGTCAATGATGAATCATATCTTGGCAGCAGTGTTATTTAGTGCTTTTTATAACTATTCATTCAGTCAGTAGTGAGTTTATATGAGCTTTTGTTTTTTTCCTCACCCCCTACTCTCTTTGTATTGTCTTTATGTTTTGCTTCTTCAGTGACAAGAAAAGTGACATCAATAATCAATGAGGAAACATAGATTTAAAAAGTGAGTTGATCAAACTCCTTGACTTATTTTTTAGATATCAGAAGTTACATCTAGAACATTTCTCAAGTTTTTGATGATAAGTAATTAGGTTATAACAAATTACTGTTTTTGGCACTGTTCAAGGCACAGGAAATAAAGTAGAGAAGAAAATCCAGACAAATTCGTTGACCTAATGGCATTAGCATTTACGTTCCAGTGGGGGGAAACAGACAAATAATAAGTGACAAATGTATGTGTGTTTCTGCTGGCCCATGTGTGTGTGTGTGTCTGCTGTTAAACCCTTTAAAGATAAAATATAAACCAATTGAGTAATATATTAGGGTGGTGAGGGAAGGCTTCTGTAAGGCAGAGATGTTTAAGCAGATATAAATGAAATGAAGGACAGATCCAGGTGGACACTAAGTCTCAAAGAAAAGAGTGAAAAGAATAAAGAATGGAGCAAGGAAGGGAGGGAAGAAAGTAGGGAGGAAAACACATAAGGAATAACACATAGAATAAGGAAAAAGATAGAAGAAAAGACATTCTTCTTAACACATGCTATAAACCCCTCTAGCCCTCAAACACAAAGCCTGAGCTTCAGTTATTAGGAGATAAAAATGTATATTAAGATGTCCGTGTCATTTGCACAATAATAAACAATGGTTAATAGAACAGTCTGGGAAAGAGGAGGGTATTTGACTTATGTCAAAGTTAAAATTTTGTGAAAGTCTCATAAAATTTGCCTCTTATAAAATGTGAAACATAAGAGAAGGCAATTCTAATGCACAGTTAACTAATACTTTATTAAATGTAATATAATATAAAAGGAAAATATGAGATCTTAAGGAGAAAACACAAAGGAGAATCTTTGTGAATATATATGCTAAAAATATTCATCATTGTTTCAGTTCTTTGTGAGTGCAGAATTATGCATTTGTATCAAAATGTATGCTCTTTAAATTAAAATAAAGTTAAGTACACTTAACTTTGGAAATCAAACTTCTATTTCACAGATTTTATTTTATATTTACATCTTTCTATGGTAACGTTTAAAGGGATATCTTTTCAGATACTTTCACTAGATGGAAGTACACTCTGAAATAGCATTGCATGTCATACATATCTCATTTGCATTCATACTCATGTAACACGTCTTCATGTTTAACCACACCTAAAATTGCATGTCTTGAGCACAGTAAACGTTAAAATCATGTTGAAAGGGAGAAGTTATTCTAAGTAATAGGCATTTTTAAAAGAACATCGGACTATGATTTAGGTGTGTGTGTGTGTGTGTGTGTGTTTGGATGTGTACCTTTGAAATAAAATGTCTCAATATACACAGAGTAAGATCTAAAAATAGATGCTATAACATATACACCACCACTCCACCCCTGCCGTGCAGAACATTTCCTGTAAATAAAATTTAGTTGTAGAAACAGGAACATAACATCTGATTTTATATCCACAGGAGCAAAATTTTATCTTACCAGTTAAGGAGGATAATTAGATCATTCTAACATAAATATTTAGAACTTTTTTGGCAAAATGTAGAAAACACAGTATAAAGTCATATGAATTACTTACAACCATCTCATTTAGAGACACCCAGCAATCTGGTGGGAAGTCCTGCAACAGTGGTACCAGGAACTGCAGACAGCCATCCCAGTGGCACAGGAGCAGCATCATGCCAATGAGGTTAAAAATTCTCACCACAGCGCTGGCAAGATCATATGTCATGTGGAAAATCTGTTGACCAAAATCAAATCAATTCTTATAATCAATTTTTTAAAAGTTAAGAATACTACCAATTTCAGTAGACTATCCATGCTAGATTTATATACTAACTCTATTCTATAGTGCTCACAGAATTAATTTCATAAACTGTCTCCCTTTTTGACCTTTAACATTGTGTGTTCTAAAGTGATCTCACATTTTGGAGCTATCTCAAAACCTAACATGGGAAGAAACACAGAAATTTGGCTATTTTGACACCAGTTAATAAAAGAGGCTAATTAAAAATAGTCAAATCCATGTAGCTCCATCCTGATTTATTTACCTGATTAAAAAAACCACCATAATGTATGCAGTATTACTTTTGATGTATACAGGACTGTGTGTAGTTGGCTGGGCCCAATTTGATTGTCTTTTGGGCTCCAAAATCACCGCAGATGATTGCAGCCATGAAATTAAAAGATGCTTACTCCCTGGAAGGAAGGTTATGACTAACCTAGACAGCATATTAAAAAGCAGAGATATTACTTTGACAACAAACGTCCATCTAGTCAAGGCTATGGTTTTTCCAGTGGTCATGTATGGATGTGAAAGTTGGACTGTGAAGAAAGCTGAGTGCCGAAGAATTGATGCTTTTGAACTGTGGTGATGGAGAAGACTCTTGAGCATCCCTTGGACTGCAAGGAGGTCCAACCAGACCATCCTAAAGGAGATCAGTCCTAGGTGTTTATTGGAAGGACTGATGCTGAAGCTGAAACTCCAATACTTTGGCTACCTCATGTGAAGAGTTAACTCATTGGAAAAGACCCTGATGCTGGGAGGGATTGGGGGCAGGAGGAGAAGGGGACGACAGAGGATGAGATGGCTGGATGGCATCACTGACTCGATGGACGTGAGTCTGAGTGAACTCCGGGAGTTGGTGATGGACAGGGAGGCTTGGCGTGCTGTGATTCATGGAGTTGCAATGAGTCGAACATGGCTGAGAGACTGAACTGAACTGAACTGAGCTCTTATAATTAATACACCTCAGCAGGTATAAACTTCACATGTGAACAGTTGCTGAGATATTTATTTATTTAATATTTATTTTTTATTGAGATAACACTGGTTAGTAACATATGTTTCATCTATATGACATTATATGTCTACTTCTGTATAGATTACAACATGTCTATCCCCAAAATTTGGTTTCCATCCATCACCATAAAGTTTATCACCTTTACCCATTTTGCCTGCTGCTACTGCTAAGTCGCTTCAGTCGTATTCGACTCTGTGCGACCCCATAGACGGCAGCCCACCAGTCTCCCCGTCCCTGGGATTCTCCAGGCAAGAACACTGGAGTGGGCTGCCATTTCCTTCTCCAATGCATGAAAGTGAAAAGTGAAAGTGAAGTCGCTCAGTCGTGTCCGACTCTTAGCGACCCCATGGACTGCAGCCTACCAGGCCCCTCCGTCCATGGGATTTTCCAGGCAAGAGTACTGGAGTGGGTTGCCATTGCCTTCTCCACCCATTTTGCCTATCCCCTGCTATGTCCTTTCTGGTTACCCTTATTCTTCTCTGTATCTATGTGTCTGCTTTGTTTGTTCATTTGTTTTGTTATTTTTTGTTTATTTATTTATTTTTATGTTCCACATAAGAATGAAATAATATGATATTAATCTTGCTTCATCTGACTTATTTCACTTGACATAATATCCTGAAGGTCCATCCATGTTGTTGCAAATGGTAAGAATTCAACTTTTTGATAGTTGAGCAGTATCCCACTGTATTTGTATACCACATCTGTTTTATCCATTCATCCATGGATGGCCACTTAGGCTGTTTCCACATCTTGGTTATTATAAATAATATTGCTTGAATATAGGATGCATATATCTTTTAAGATTAGTGGTTTTCATATTCTTTGGATAAATACCCAGAAGTGGGATAGCTGAATCATGGTAGATTATTAATGGCCCTGTTAAAACCTTGCTCACAGAAGATTTGGAATGAGAAGACTGCTTCCTTATGGAGCACATATATCTGCAGACAGTCACGCTAACCAGAGAAGGAAGCACCTGGTCTACTTTAAACAAAGCCACAACTTCTTATTGTCTAAGAGTCTTCCCTGGTGACTCAGGTGGTAATGAATCTGCCTGCAATGCGAGAGACCTGGGTTCGATCCTTGGTTTGGGAATACCTTGGAGAAGGGCATGGCAACCCACTCCAGTGTTCTTTCCTGGAGAATCCCCATGGACAGAGGAGTCTGGCGGGTTACAGTCCATGGGGTCACAAAGAGTCAGACACAACTGAGTGACTAAGCACAGCACAGCTTGTAGGGTAAGTCTCAGTGCAAACTTTACTCAACTTCTTGAACAAGTGGCTAATATCAATGATTAATATTTTTAGTTTTTTTTCCATCTATGAGGTAGACGTTCTAAAGTGATAAATTCCTATCTAAATCTATTCTTAGTGCCACTGCATGAAAGCCAGAAAACATAAAAACCACACTATAGATGCTACTCAGTGAATTGTTAAATGAATGAATGAGAATTTTGCAGAGTTAATAATAACAGCAAAAGTAACCTTCTGTGACTTTGAGAGTGTAAAGTTTTTGTTTTTGTCTTTTAAGATAGGAATTAAAAAAAAATCATTATTTGCTACCATCCAAGTAATCTGAATTTGAAACTGATTTGATTTCCAGAGTTGTGGGTAACAGAAAGACAGACTATTTTGACCCACTAGCAATATGTTTTAAGTGGTACTTATGAGTCAGCAGAATAAAAAATAATCAAAATACATTTTAAAGGTAGTGCTTTAATTTTATTTTCACCAAACTAAACTACAAAATAAGTCAGTGGAAGACTACTGTGCTTTACATTTGCCCAGATCAGAACATTATGTTGTTCATATGACTTCAAGGTGAGGAATGAACTGGTTACAAATACTCACTGAATTCTTTTTTATAATATTATCATTCTAGAATTCTGTCCAGTTGGAGTCTAATAACTCTAGAGAGAATAGCTGGAAGAATATTTGATTAAGATAAGTTGATTCAGAATACCAAATCCTGCCCTAATATTTGCATAATTGTCCACCAGAAGTATAATTTTTTGTAATATTTTCCCCAGGAGCAATGCATAATCCACTCTGCTCTTAAAAAGGTCAAATCGTAGACTGTGCTATATGCATATATCCATAAATTAGCAGAGTAATTCCACAGAGCTTCCACATTCATACTTGATAAGTTGAATTCAGGGTCCTCTCAATCTAATAATCATCTATGAAATCAAATACTTAAGGTATTTGATTTACTTTACTATGGTTTACTTAACCAAAAAACCATCAAGAGTAATTCAAGACTTCTCATGGGATATATTGATCTCTTCTTTTTGGTTTTACAGATGGGAATCATTTAGAGGTTAGGTTGCTTCTGTGATCTCAGTTATCAATTGAAGGTTTCAAATATGCTTTCAGAATTCTTATTCTGAAATGTTACAATTAACATTAAGAAAATCAAATGGGCCAGAAGAGGCTCTCTTGACACAGAACATTCTTATTTTTAAGGTATTAAAATAAGGTCAGGTTCTTTGGTTTATCTTTATATATTTGTACTTGCATAACCTGTCACATCTTTTAAGATGGGAGAATCTCTATGTCATGTTGACACAGAATATAAGAACACAAATAATTAGCTACTCAGTTCATTTCACACCTAACATATATCCAGAATTCAATATGTGGTAGTCCTAATCAATAGTAAAATAAGAATTTTAAGAGTCCTTTTGCACCTTTTGTAATTCTTAACTTGAAAGTTATCCAGATTAGCCTACCATGCTTTAGGCAAAGTGCAGAAGGTTTCATCTGGTATATGAGAGAAGAGTATGCTTCACAGAGGTCTTTTTGAACACTGACAATGACTATAGTCATTGGAGTAATTTTATCAGTTCCTACTCTAACCAGGATCTTATTTGAATGGCCAGCCCATAACCTTCAGAAAAGTCAACCAATTGGCCTCTCATCTTTATCGGTCTGTGTCCATAGTCAAAATGCAGTTACCTCCTCCTCAGTTTCCCATACCTATTATCAGATCCTCATGCTCTTGAGTGTTTTTTTGTTTTGTTTTGTTTTGGGGGAGGGGGTGGTGCTTTCTTCTTTCCACTGTTACTTCCAAACTCCTACACTATCCATGAATTCTCTCATACCCTCAGCCTCATTATAGAATTCTTCCTCTCCTTCTCTACTTTTCCTGAGATGTATGACTGCACCTCATCATCTCCTTAAAGACTCAGCTTCTCTGGTAACTTTCTCAAATAGAGTTGATTCAGTTCTTTCATACTCCATAAGCCTTAGATTTTGATGACGATGCCCTCTTTTTCTCAGGTCTCCTTTGCCACTTTCAGGTAGTTATTTTTCTAGGCATAGCAAAAAAAAAAAAAAAAATTCCTTCTCTTCAGTGCCCGCTGTATTTGGCTATTCCACCTGTACCTTCTCCTCATTTCTAGCATCTTAACAACCTCTCAACCTCTACTCTCCACACATCTCCATTTATTAAAGGCTGTGTTTTTCCACTGTCTTTTTTCTGCAAAATGTCAATTTCTGAAAAATCAAAACAGCCACTTTCTATACCTAAGCCAGTGAAAATTACTGGATAGGAAACTGTAGATTCTGTTTAATATTTTTTAGAGGATTGTAACCCTATCTGAAGACTTCAGCTATGGTTATGTACTTCTTTATTCTTAGTACCTATGTTTTTCCCTCTTACCACCAAAATATCCTATATTTTCCCCTCATTTCTCAGGTTTCCAAAGACCATGACCATGCTGCTGAATTTCAGCTTAAATGTTACCTTTCCAAAGGAGACACATTCTTATGCTTCAGGTCCCTCACTTCTGATCCCTCATGCTTTCCAACAGACATATATCAACAGCTTTTCTTACTGACTTTTTCCTAGTATCAAAAGATGTGTCTTTTGATATTAATCTGATCTTCTTTTCTTCTTCAGGAGCCTAAATAATTAGTTCAGAGCTCTTAATCTATGAGTGGACATTTTTGTTAAACACTGAAAAAAATGAATGAATGTAAAAATTAAAATTTAAAAGAAAAGACATCTGTAATAACAGCCAACTGCAAATCCTCTTGGATGTCTCAGGAATATTAAATTACTATAATTACTAGATTATGCTTTCTTCAGAATTGCTAACTTATACATTGATTATACTCCACATATTTAGAAATAATAAAATTTCTCATCTCCTCAAAAATGTTTTAAATTGAAAATGAATCTTCACTTCCCAGGTACTTTCCTACTTTTTTTTTTTTTTTCCCTTTATAGCCTTCTTGGTTCATCTTCTCAAAAAAGTCTCTTCACTGAAACTTTGAGACAGAAAGAGATCTGGCCTGCTCTAGTGGGTAAACTGGTTTTCTTTCCATAGTTACACATGCAAATTACCACCTGGTGCAAAATCTGATTTCCTGAAGGACATATTTGTCATAGCTACACTGTGCTTCTTCCCTCTCTCTCCTCCCCACATATTAGGGGAACGTAGAGATATTTAAAGCTAACTCCATTTCCCTTCACGTGAATTGAAACTTTAAAAAAGTATGTGCATCTATTTGAGCATTCTTTTTGAAGTTGTACAGATATCCTATCATTGCAGCTATAGAGAAGTTATCTCTTACCACATGACTGCACAGTGAACTTAATAGTACTTATATAGTCAGAACAACTACATACTTACAGAAGTATAGTTATGGAATAGACTGTATTAGTCATCAGTCATTGTCACTAAAAATACACAGCTGACTCTGCACGTCTTATTTTGAGCATATCCATGTATTCCTTTAACAAACATATATATATTAATTTATATATATATATATGTTTCTCATTATATATAATGAAAAAGAAATAAATTTTAGCCATTGCTGTTGTAAAAAAATTGTCATATTTCCTAACTATGTTTTATCTTGACTAAGATAAACTTGACTATCACTATCGAAGTCTAGCTTGACTAGATTGTAGGAATTTGTTTCATTTCTTTGATATTGTAAAATATATCAGCCATTTCCTATCGTACATATTTTTACACAGGATTTTAATTCCTTATACCCCAAAATTTAGAAAAAGTATTTCTTCATGCATAAATTGTTCTTTGTTAGCATTGCTAGCCTGAGAAAAAGCAGAGATTATGAATTCTGAAGAAAACATGGGAAAAGTAATATAATAATATGAATTCTTTGAAGATTTTTGGTAGGAAACAATGATAAGAAACAGTTACAGTGTAAACTATGAAAGGACAAACCTTGAAAATGGAAGCACAGTGTCTAGTGGTACAGAGTTTTGCTCAGCAAAATTTTTTTTTTTCTCCCACAGAGGTTACTCCTCTAACAATGAATTTGCATAATTGGGTCAGTGTTAATGAGTACCCAACTGAGATGAAGCATTTCTTCTAAGATCACTCATTTTCCTTGGAATTTAAACTCAATATAATCTCACAAATGGAAATAGGTCAGAAACAAAAATGCTTATGATAGGTTACATTTTGTTAATTGAATATACCCAAATCTTCACATTTTAAAACTCCTTAGGAAAAAATGGTACCTCTTTTTAACTTATATGAGGACTGCATAGTGTAACAGAACATCTAATTATTGGACAGGGCCCTAGAGAAATGAAAGAGCAAGCATAATCCCCATTTGCATAATGTACTTTAATAAGAAGTAGCTTACACATTGGGAAAATAAAATTACGAATGAATATTGAAAATGACCCTATTAAGAAGAGAGTTGAATGGATTAGTACTACAGAAAAAAATGAAATTAATTAAAATTAAGCAATTTAAGATCATTATTCCTCTTTTACAAATTTCAAATGACTGTAAATGTAGACAATATATACAAATTGTGCAACTACTAAAATACAGAAATGAAGAAAATAAAAACAAACACGTATTGTATGATGGATCTTTAAACCTTATTTTAATGACGGTTGTGTGCAGACTATCTTCTGCTTAATACACCCTTATTTCATTAAGTCAGGAATTATTTTCATGAAGTTAGCACTAAGATATTGATTTAATGAAACGTTTAATATTCTTCAGAACTTTTTCCCATAAAATTAAAGATTTATAGTTATTTTTAATAAAAATTTTAATAATTTATTTTTATTGTCTAGTATACAGGTATAACAAAAATCAAGAACATTATTAAGTGGCTATGTGTCTTTTTATGTGTAGAGAATGAAGGTGAAAAAAGTCAGACTAATTGGAATATTCTATCAATTCTGCATAGCTCCTGTGAATTAATTTAAATGATATTTCCCTAACATTGTGTTTTGGGGAGAGGTTTAGGGAATATTTCATTTAAAAACTAACATAATGCTAGTAACAGTCCCATATATATTTTTATAATTTCTTGTCAATCTTTTGTTTGCTCTCTCTCTTTTTCGTCTGTCTTATCAAATTCATAATATCTTACATGCTTCAATAAGTACAAATGTAGTTATCTCTGCATTTTGAGCACAGATAGTTAGAAGTATTCTAGTTTTTATTACCATGTAGCTCATTTCCTCAGCATACAAAATCCATCGCATGAATTTATGCTTTTTGAAGGGTAAAAATATACCATATAAAGAAATAGAGAAATGTACCTAATACTAGTAAGAACAAATGCTTTATTTTGAAGGCTTCAAATCAGTAATTTGTGTGTTAAAATTCATCTAAATAATGAACACACTTAAAACAGAGAGAAGACCACTTCAGTGTACAATCTCTGGTAACTGAACAATAAAAGCAAATGAAGCAAGGGATGTTTCAACTCATTTTATATACTCTGTAAGCTGTTTTCCCATAGGTAGTTATTCTATAAATATTACACAGTCAATAAACAGCTACTGAATTGCTTAAAAATTACGAAGTAAGAATGTGACATATTTTTCCATTCTACTCATTTATCATCCAGAAAGAATTTTTGTACTAATCCCCAGTTAAATAAATTCTATTAAATTGTCCACCTGACATGTATAAAATGCATAATATATTTCAGTGGTCTCTTGCTAACATATTTTAAGTATACTCCCAAATAATATTATATATTGTTATAGCTTCCATCTTCTATACATTCTGTGAGAAAGAATCTACTTCAATATTTTTGGCCTCACAATCATGAAATTTGTTAAATTCACAAGTGATGATGAATGGCATCTCAAACTACTTTTTTGGCTTAAAATATTGAAAATTGCAGTGTTCAAAGTGTGATAAAAAATCTTTAAAATTTGTCATGTACATATGCATGGAATGTTAAATTGCTTGGTATATAATATATGCTTTTCAAATCTTTAAGCAATTATTAAATAATAAAGTTAATATGAAATCAAATTACATTTACTAGCCAAAAGGACTAGTAAAAGACCTTTACTTTTGCCAAGTAAAGGACTTAAAGAACTTGTCTATTGGGCAAATGCATAACTTCCTAAGACTGAAGTTCTGCATTAATCAGTTTCTAAAAATTTGCCTTGCTGCTGCTGCTGCTGCTGCTACTAAGTCGCTTCAGTCGTGTCCGACTCTGTGTGACCCCATAGACGGCAGCCCACCAGGCTCCCCTGTCCCTGGGATTCTCCAGGCAAGAACACTGGAGTGGGCTGCCATTTCCTTCTCCAATGCATGAAAGTGAAAAGTGAAAGTGAAGTCGCTCAGTTGTGTCCGACTCTTAGCGACCCCATGGACTGCAGCCTACCAGGCCCCTCTGTCCATGGGATTTTCCAGGCAAGATTTGCCTTGACTTTTCCGCTAAAAAAATGGGGTAAAATAGTTCTGAAATACATAGTATATGCAAAATTCCACAAACTTTTACTTTACAAATTAAAAAGTACAATTTTTAAAAAAGTGAAACACACAAGAAAGTCAACATCACACACACACACACACACACACACACACACACACACACATCACATCAAAGAGAAGCCAGAGGTAAAATACTATTTTATATACGTACTTTGTTGATTAAACAAATAAAATAAAGTATAATAAAAATAAAATTAAAAAATAAAAATAAAAATTTAAAAAAAAAAACTAATGGTAACAAATATATGGTAAAATAAGACAAGGTAGAAGCCATCATATTTAGATAAATTGCATAATGTGCTTCTCAATATCTGCAGCCTCTATTCATCAATCATAGTCTAGAGAGTTCATGTGCAACCAGCATATACCCCCATTTGCCAGAAGTCAACAAGGGAAGCAAGATAAAGGGAAGCTAGCTTCTGGAAAAAAAAAAAAAAAAACTGTTAAGATGAAAATAATGCTTCTTCATAATTTTTTAATAGTGGCCATCAGTTACATCATGCATTGGTATGTCATCTAGCTAATTAGATGAGCCAGCTAAGTTCAAATTACTAATTTATTTGAGTGGATTTGTGTCAGTGATGATCTGGAAAAGAAAGTGGTGCTGGTTCACTGTCTTGGCAAATGCCTTGGAAAGAAATCACTAAATACATGATTTGTGGCATGAAGCCAATAAAATAGAACTATGAATCTTAGTGAATAAACCACACCTTGTGCCATTTGATGAAACCTAATAAGTGAGAAGGGGCTTTCCTTGTGGCTCTTCTTCCCAGTGGTAAAGAATCCTCCTGCCAATGCAGGAGCTGCAGGAGATGTGGATTTGACTCCTGGGTCAGGAATATCCTCTGGAAAAGGAAAGAGCAACCCACTCCACATTTCTTGCTTGAGAAACTCCATGGAGAAGCCTGGCAGGCTAGAGTCCATGGGGTTGCAAAATGTTGTGCACAACTGAGCAACTAAGCACAAACACAATAAATAAGAAAGATATATTATTATTGCAACTTCCTAAAAAGAAACTAAAACGCTATTATTATTTTTGGGTCATGCTACGTGGCTTGTGGGATCTTAGTTCCCTGACCAGGAATTGAATTTAGTCACCCCTGCAGTGGAAGTGCTGAGTCCTAACCACTGGACCACCAGGCAATTCTCAGAAACTAAACTAAAAACAAACAAGAGTTGGCAAAGTTGTTAGCAACTATAAGAAACATTTGAGTAAGATTTGATCTATTGGAAAATAGCATGACTTCATATTAACTAGTTGGACACCTTTCAGAACTAAATATGCATTATAATGCTTCATCAATTCACAGGATATTACATCATGATATTTGGTAGACCACATGAAGTGTTGAAAATATTTAAGTATCAGATTTATTGTAAGAATCACATAAATTGATATATGTGGCATGCTCAGTCACTTCAGTTGTGTCTGACTCTTTGCAATACTACAGATTGTAGCCCACCAGATTCCCCTGTCCATGAACTATTCCAGGCAAGAATACTGGAGTGGGTTGCCATGCCCTCCTCCAGGGGGTCTTCCCAGATCAGGGATCAATCCCATGTCTCTCCTGTTTCCTGCACTGCTGGCCAATTCCTTACCACTGAGCCACTAGGAAAGCCCAATATATGTGGAAATAACCTTAAAACCAATAAGCTATTTTTGTATAAATTTGATTTTTCTTATCACCCCAAAACCACCTATCAAATAATGGCCCTATGCAGAAAACAATGCTAAGCTCAGAATTCTCTGGTGCTCATCAATCACCTCCACCACACACTCACACACACCTGTTTTGTTCCCCCCACCCCCCAGACTCCTTCCACTTGTTTTAAGAAGGACTCATTTTTCTCTATACCTGCTGAAGTGATATCATAATTATTGTTTCCTTTAATGCATCTTCCAGTATTCATACTTAATCTCAGTTTATACCTTTATTTGGAGAAGGAAGTGGCAACCCACTCCAGCATTCTTGCCTGGAAAAATTCCATGGACTGAGGAGCCTGGTGGGCAACAGTCCATGGGGTTACAAAAAGTCAGCCATGACTGAGCAACTGAGCACATACTTTTATTTGGGGGCGGGGAGTGTGGTAAGGGCAGTAAGCACATGGGTAGGTCTATCTTTCTCTCTTACTCTGTTGAGAATAGCTTGTCTGGGTATAGAATTCTAGATTGAAAAGCACTTCCTTCACTTTATTTGAAGACTTGACTCCATTTCTCCTAGAATAGTGAAACTGTATCTTTCTCCAATTATAGGTTTAATCTCTTGAGTGAAAAGATGATAAATTTTTTATCGGAATAAATGAAAACTTTCCCAATTCTTTACATGTGTGTGTGTAGGGGGGGGGTGCACATTGTGAGAGATGGGTTAGACCTTAAGTGAAGCATCCTTCTTGTGATAGCCCTATTGCTCAATTACATTCTGCATTATGCTTTCTAACTCCAACTATAAATGTCTCAAAGCTTTCACAGTACAGACTGGCTCTCATGTCCTTTGCAGACTCTTTTGCAGCACATTCCAGAATGCAATTTTCTCTCTTTGTGCTATCTCTCGTTCTGCCCCCTTTGGTTTTCAATCTTTTAAAAATTTTGAGTATTTTCTCTTCTCAATAAGAGTCTTCAGCTCTTGTTCCCTTCTGTGTTATACATGCATTTCTTTTTTTCATTTTGATTCTTCGGTTGTGTTGGAGTTTAAGACAGACAAAAGGCCCAGCTATGTGTCTTATCTATCTTCTGGAATCAGAATTCTTTATTTTATAATGTGCCTTTCTGTGAACCTCTAATATCAAATAACTTGTTTTAGTCACTAAGTTGTATCTGACTCTTTTTTGACCCCTTGATCTGAAGCCAATGGGCTCCTCTATCCATGTGATTTCCCAGGCAAGAATACTGGAGTGGGTTGTCATTTCCTACTCCAGATAAAAGAACTTACACAAACCAAATCATAATTGCATATTCTTTCTGGATTGACTGATTTGTTCTAATGATCTGTCAATCTAATCAAATGCCAAAAAAATACTGACTAGTTTATCTTTGTAGCATATTTTTCAGCCTAAGTTGCCATCTATCAATGAGTATCCTTGTAAATAATTCATATTTCACACACTTATATTTAAAAATATACTTAGAATCACTTTGTCAAGTCCCTCTTCCACTCACAAAATCATGTTAGGCTTTGTTGTAATTGATTGAATTTGTGTTTCTCATTGTTTTTTCTTTTTTTTTTTTTCTTTTTTTTTATTTTATTATTTTTTTAAATTTTATTTTATTTTTAAACTTTACATAACTGTATTAGATTTGCCAAATATCAAAATGAATCCGCCACAGGTATACATGTGTTCCCCATCCTGAACCCTCCTCCCTCCTCCCTCCCCATTCCATCCCTCTGGGTCGTCCCAGTGCACCAGCCCCAAGCATCCAGTATCGTGCATCGAACCTGGACTGGCAACTCATTTCATACATGATATTTTACATGTTTCAATGCCATTCTCCCCAATCTTCCCACCCTCTCCCTCATTGTTTTTTCAATATTACTTACCTCATATCTCCAACTCTAGCCTCATCGTCTTTGAAAATATAGTCTACTTGGTATCTAGACTTATCATTTTATTGTTCGAACTTGATCATAGAAGTTCCCTGCTTGAACTTTTGCAAGAAATCCAGAGAAGCTTTATGATGTTCAAACTCTAAAGGTTCCTTATGATCTGCCCTCTGTCTACCATTTCACTGTCATCTCTCATCCTTCCTCTGAAAGTATTCCATGCTTTGGGAAGACAAAAATGTTATAGTAGTACTGGCACTAGTGGTAAAGAACCTACCTATCAAGGCAGTAGATGTAAGGGACACAGGTTCTATCCCTGTGTCAGGAAGATCCCCTAGAGGAGGACACGGCAACCCACTCCAGTATTCTTGCTTGGAGAATCCCTTGGACAGAAGAGCCTGGAGGGTACAGTCCATATGGTCACAAGTAGTTGGACACGACTGAAGTGACTTAGTATGCATGCACCCTTTCCACAACATGATTGCATCCCTTGACTTATATAATATTCTTTCCTGGTTTGGTTTCTTTCATTCTATCCCTTTTCTAACTGATGAACTTATTCATACTTCAAAACTTGGCTCAAACATCACTTGCTCAGGAAAGACTTGTTTAATCTCCCTAGGGAAAGAATTAAGAGTTTCCTCCCACAGGATCTAGTCCACATCTCTTCAAGTTATTTAATACTTGACTATAATTATGTGTTTATATATTTGTGTCCTCACTAGATTGTGAGCCCCTAGAGGTCAAGGACTGTATTCACAAAGCAAAACCTTAATACATGTTTACAAAGTAGAATGAAGTGCATAAGAGAGGAAAAAAGGTAGGAAAAGAAGAATGGATGGTAGGGAGGAAGGAAAAGTGGAAAGGATGGAAGGAAGGAGGGACAGAGGGAAGGAAAAAGGAAGGGGTTGACAGTTTAGAAATAAGTGGCTCGTTTTACTATATGGGAACTTTAGGATTATTGTATATTTTTCCAATTTTTATGTGTGTGTTTATGACACAATGGAATTTTTATTTGAAGAGAATCATCATCATGTGCTTGTAATGAAATAAATTGATAATCAAATTCACGTAATTCCAGAATATCTGTCAATCTTTGTCACATCCTGGTTACACAATCAATGTTGATAGAGACATTTTCATCACTGTAGCTTGTCCTTCACTCAAGCTTTAATTACAAAAATTTACTTCTCTAACAGCATTTTTCTATCTAGTTTTTTCCCCTCACTGTATTACTCTCACTGAACTTTCTTTCAATTGCTTGAGATAAGCAGTCTTGGAAAAGTTCTATTTTCTTTCATTCTCTGCCTGCTCATCATCACTTCCATCATTATCCAGTCTGACACAAAAATCTATTATTTCAACCAGTATCTCTCAAAATAGTTAATTGTCTTCTCCTCCACTCTGTTCTCATGGTGATACACTGTTTCAAAATTAACTGACTGCCCACAAGATCACTCTTGTATATGAACTTCTATATATGATAGAAGTCCCCAAATGTACGGCTAGCTCATGGTTTTAACATCAACAAGGTTGTCAAAGCTGTTTAGTGAGATTGGCATGTTCTTTGGAAGGAATGATGCTAAAGCTGAAACTCCAGTACTTTGGCCACCTCATGCGAAGAGTTGACTCATTGGAAAAGACTCTGATGCTGGGAAGGATTGGGGTCAGGACGAAAAGGGGACAACAGAGGATGAGATGGCTGGATGGCATCACTGACTTGATGGACATGAGTTTGAGTGAACTCCAGGAGTTGGTGATGGACAGGGAGGCCTGGCGTGCTGAGATTCATGGGGTCGCAAAGAGTCGGACACCACTGAGCGACTGAACTGACTGACTGACTGAGGTTGGTCATAGCTTTTCTTCCAAGGAGTAAGCATCTTTTAATTTCATAGCTGCTGTCACTGTCTGTAGTGATTTTGGAGCCCCCCAAAATAGTCTCTCATTGTTTCCCCATGTATCTGCCACGAACTGATGGAACCAGATGCTATGGTCTTAGTTTTCTGAATGATGAGTTTTAAGCCAACTTTTTCACTCTCCTCTTTCATTTCATCAAGAGTCTCTTTAGTTCTTCGCTTTCTGCCATAATAATGGTGTTATCTGCATATATGAGGTTATTGATATTTCTCCTGGCAATCTTGACTCCAGCTTGAGCTTCATCCAGTCCAGCATTTCTCATGATGTACTCTGCATAGAAGTTAAATAAGCAGGGTGACAATATACAGCCTTGACATACTCCTTTCTGATTTGGAACCAGTCTGTTGTTCCATGTCCAGTTCTAACTGTTGCTTCTTGACCTGCATACAGATTTCTCAGGAGGCAGGTCAGGTGGTATGGTATTCTTATCTGTTGAAGAATTTTCCATAGTTTGTTGTGATCCACACAGTCAAAGAATTTGGCTTAGTCCATAAAGCAGAAGTAGATGTTTTTCTGGAATGCTCTTTTTTGATGATCCAATGGATTTTGGCAATTTGATCTCTGGTTCCTCTGCTTTTTCTAAATCCAGCTTGAACATGTGGAAGTTCACAATTCACATACTGTTAAAGCCTGGCTTGGAGAATTTTGAGCATTACTTGGCTAGCTTGTTAGATGAGTGCAATTGTGCAGTAGTTTGAACATTATTCAGCATTGCCTTTCTTTGGATTGGAATGAAAATTGACCTTTTCCAGTCCTGTAGCCACTGCTGAGTTTTCCAAATTTGCTGGCATATTGAGTGCAGCACTTTCACAGCATCATCTTTTAGGATTTGGAATAGCTCAACTGGAATTCCCTCACCTCCACTAGCTTTGTTCATAGTGATGCTTCCTAAGACCCACTTGACTTCACATTCCAGGATGTCTGGCTCTAGGTGAGTGATCACACCATCATCGTTATTTGAGTCATGAAGACTTTTTTTGTATAGTTCTTGTGTGTTTCTTGCCACCTCTTCTTAATATATTCTGTTTCTGTTAGGCCCATACCATTTCTGTCCTTTATTGTGCCCATCTTTGCATGAAATGTTCCCTTGGTATCTCTAATTTTCTTAATGTGATCTCTAGTCTTTCCCATTCTATTGTTGTCCTCTATTTCTTTGCACTGGGCACTAAGGAAGGCTTTCTTATCTTTCCTTGTTATTCTTTGGAACTCTGTATTCAAATGGGTATATCTTTCCTTTTCTCCTTTGCCTTTAGCGTCTCTTCTCAGATATTTGTTAAGGCCTCCTCAGGCAACTGTTTTGCCTTTTTGTATTTCTTTTTCTTGGGGATGGTCCTGACTACTGCCTACTGTGCAATGTCATGAACCTCTATCCATAGTTCTTCAGGCACTCTATTGGATCTATATTCATTGAATCTATTTGTCACTTCCACTGTATAATCCTAAGGGATTTGATTTAGGTCATACCTGAATGGTCTAGTGCTTTATTTTCCTATTAATTTTGTAGAAACTAGTCAAATCTATGATTTTTTGTTGTTTGAGTATCAATAAAGCAATAGTGATCTGTATAAAGAGGGTGTAAAATAAACTAGTGATTAATTAAATTTTGATTCCACAAAATAAGTGTGTGAAAATAGTTTTAATTACCTTCATGGTCATTTTCATATATTCTATAATAATAAAATTGCTATTAAGCAGAAGAACTTTGTTTCTATGTTCTGATTACATGATATGTTAGAATAATTTTTAAAATATTGCAGAATTGTCAATATTCTCTTTTTGACGGTACAGACTATTTTGAGTTTTTGAGACTGTTTTGAATTAACCAAAAATATTGTTCACTTGTGATATCAGGTTCAACAACATCAATTCCACTGTGTTTTAAGGCATTCCAGAATCATTATGAATTTGAGCTAATGGGCTAATCCTGTAACAGTCAACTAGACTGAGCCAAAACTCACTCTAAAAAAATTGCAGATTTGGATGTATTCCTACTGAGTTGGCATAAGTTAAATTCAATAGAATTCAGTATTTCTGACAAATTCTAAATGGAAGAGTCCAAAAGGTTACTATCATTATTATCTGGGCTTTCACCCAGCATTCAAACTTACAAATCACTCTCATGTTTTCTGCTAAAATCAGCATCGATTCTGGATTCCATATTATTTGATTCATTTGGTATATTTATGTAGTATGAGTGTTTATAGAATATTTTTGTTTTATGCTCAGTAGTTTATTTAGAAAAAAAAAACATCCATTTTCATTTAAGACAAACAAGGATGAAAAGTTTTAATATATCTACCTCTGTTTTTTACATTTCTGCAACCCCTTTTCCTAATGTTCTTCACAAAGAATCAGAATTTCCTAATAGAGATGCAGATGTAGAGAGCAGACTTGTGGACACAGTGGGGGAAGGAGTGAAGAGAAGTCGCTCAGTCGTGTCCGACTCAGCGACCCCATAGACTGTAGCCTACCAGGCTCCTCCCTCTATGGGATTCTCCAGGCAAGAGTACTGGAATGGGTTGCCATTTCCTTCTCCAGGGGATTTTCCTGCCCTAGGGGGGATGTTCCTGTCCCAGGGATCGAACCCGGGTCTCCCACATTGCAGGCAGACACTTTAGCCTCTGAGCCACCAGGAGAGTGGGGCAAATTGAGGGAGAATCTCATGAAAACACATACATTAGTAAAGTAGACAGCAAGTGGCGAGCTGCTGTATGACACCGGTAGCTCAGCCTGGTGCTCTGTGTCAATCTAGAGGGGTGGGATGGTGCAGGGGGTAGGGGGCAGGGTCAAGAGGGAGGGGACATGTGTATACTTATGGCTGATTTTATCTTGTTTTATGGCAGAAAATGACACAACACTGTAAAGCGATTATCCTCCAATTAAAAAAAAATAATCTGAAAAAGAAAAAAAAATCAGCATCTAAAGCATATAGGTATATATTCAAGGGCCCAGTTCCTATAGACAATGAGACAAATCCTATAATTAATTTTTTTAATGTTTTTTTATTTTTTAACTTTACAATATTGTATTGGTTTTGCCATATATCAATATCTAGAAAGCATTTTTTTTAGCTGAAAGGAGCAGCAGCTGATATAGGAGCATTTTTACCCTGAAGTAAGACAAAAGCATCGTCAAGATTCCCATGGATGCAGTCAGTACCACAAAGCTCTTCCTCGGTTACCCATCAACCAAATTTATACATAACCATGCTTTCAAAGGAAATGCTTTGTAATGAACTGTGTCCTCCCAAAATTTACTTTGAAGCACTAGCCCTGGATGTGATAGTATTTGGAGATGGAATCTTTGGGAGTTAATCACTCTGAGGGTAGAGTCCTTTATGAATACATGGGTGTTCTTATATCAAGAGACCAGAGAGCTTGCTTTCTCTCTGTGACATACAAGGATACAGCAAGAGGGCTAACATCTGGAAACAAGGAAGACGACCTTCACTAGACTTCAAATCTGCCTGCATTTTGATCTTGGACTTCCTAGCCTCTGGAAGTATGAGACACTTCCAAGTCCGGCAGGACCAAAGACCAGCTTCATACACTCAGGGGGTTCACTGTTTCAAAAACACTGGAAAAGATGCTTGCTGCTCCTGCTGCTGCTAAGTCACTTCAGTCGTGTCTGACTCTGTGCAACCCCATAGACGGCAGCCCACCAGGCTCCCCCGTCCCTGGGATTCTCCAGGCAAGAACACTGGAGTGGGTTGCCATTTCCTTCTCCAATTCATGAAAGTGAAAAGTGAAAGGGAAGTCGCTCAGTTGTGTCTGACTCTTAGTGACCCCATGGACTACAGCCTACCAGGCTCCTCCATCCATGGGATTTTCCAGGCAAGAGTACTGGAGTGGGGTGCCATTGCCTTCTCCAGAAAAGATGCTTAGAGACTCATAATCATTCAATTAGCAACCAGTGGATTTATTCTCTTTTCCCATTCCTTCTGCTTTATTTATATTCTGAACCTATATAATTCTTGATTGGGTGGGAGTAACTGCTTTCTAAATAGCTTCCCTGTCCCTTAGCTGGCTTTTTCACCATTTAATTTTTCTTGAGGGCTTCCCTGGTGGTTCAGATAGTAAAAATTCCACCTGCAATGCACCAGACCCAGCTTCAGTTCTTGGGTTGGGAAGGTCCCCCGTAGAAAGGAATGGCTATTTTTCTCCCTGGAGAATTCCATGGACAGATGGCACCATATGAAGTTTTCAGTCTTAAACTATCTTCCTTATGATCTACCTCACACCTTGGCTTGTCTCTTCTAAAGTCAGTTGGTGTGTGTCAAGACTTCAAAATTTTATGCTTCCCAAGCCCCAAGCCAAGCACCATTTGGCAGGGGGTGTGTGTGTGGGGTGGATAGGGTTGGGGGAAACAAAGGAAATTTAATCACATGTGATATCCTCTTCTATTTTTTTCCCTTAATTTGAAGAATTTCTGCAGTTTAGGTTATAAACCTATTTATGTTTCAATCATCCTTCAAAAAATAAAATTAAAGAGAAGTAACAACAAAAATAACATTGGAAAGAACTTCACTCAAATTCTCATCTGGGTATTATTCTTTCTTTTTCTCTCACAAACCTATGAAAAACTCTGCTCATGCTGGCTATTTATACTTCCTTATTTGGTTGGATGGCATCACTGACATGAGTTTGAGCAAGCTCTAGGAGTTGGTGATAGACAGGGAAGCCTTGCATGCTGCAGTCCATGGGGTCGCAGAGTCGGACAGTACTGAGCAACTAAACTGAAATGAATTTTTTACTCACTACCTTATCATGTAGTCTAGTTGGGCCCATCACCTTTTCCTGATGCAGTCTACATCAATAACCTCTGTTATAACCAATTTATGCTTTGCAGTCCATAATTTCCTTTAGCATCTCTATTGCTTTTAACACTTTTGATTTTTGTCTTTCTCAAACTTTCTATTCCCTTGGTTTTCAAGAAATCTACTCTATAGTACTGCTTATTCTAGCCTCATTAATAGATTTTATTATTATTGTAGTTGCCCTTTAATGAAAATTCATTTCCCTAGTTAACTTCTTTCATTCAGCCCCTGCAAAAGCCCCTCTTATAGGACACATCTTCTCTATTTTATTTTTAAAATGTTTTTGTTGAGGTATATCTGCTCTCTATATTTATGAATCTGTTCCTTTTTTGTTATATACATTCACCTGGGTATCTTTTTAGATTCTACATATAAGTAACAACGGATTATTTGTCTTTCTCTATCTGACATTTCACTAAGCACAATGCTGTCTAGGCCCATCCATTCTGTTGCAAAAAATGGCATAATTTCATTCTATGATTGAGTAATATTCCATCATATATGTGTGTGTATACACACATGCACACCACACTTTTTTCCATGCATCTAATGATGGACATAGATTTTTTTCCATGCCCTGGCTATTATAAACAGTGCTGCTCCCTGATGATGATTAATAGTGTTGAGCATCTTTTCATGTGCCTGTTGACCACTGTATGTCTCCTCTGGAAAACTGTCTATTCAATTCTGCTGTACATGTTTTAATATGCTGCTTGTTTTTTGTATATTGAGTTATACGAGCTGTTCATATATCTTGGATATCAACCCCTTATCAGTCATATCATTTTTAAATATTTTCTCCCATTCACTATATTGCCTTTTCATTGTGTTGATGGTTTCCTTTGCTGTGCAAAAGCTTTTAAGTTTAATTAGGTTCCCTTTGGTTATTTTTGATTTTATTTATTTTGCTTCAAGTAAGAGACAGATTCAAAAAATTATCGCTCAGACTTATGTCAAAGAGTAATCTGCCTATATTCTCTTCTAGGGGTTTTATGGTTTCAGGTCTTAAATTTAAGTGTTTAATGCATTTTAAGCTTATTTTTGTATATGATGTTAGAGAATGTTCTAATCTCATTCAATTACATGTAGATGTCCAGATTTCGGCACTACATATTGAAGAGGCTATTTTTTTCTCTATTGTATATTCCTGCCTCTTTTGGTGTAGATTAATTGACCATGTGGGCATGGATTGAATTCTGGGCTCTCTATTCTGTTCTACTCATCTAGGTGTCTGTTTCTTGTGCCAACACCATGCTGTTTTGATTCCTGTACCTTTGTCTGATCAGTGAGCATAACACCTCCAACTTTGTGCTTTATTCTCAACATTGTTTTGGAAATTTCTGGTAGCAAAAGAGAATAAATACCTCGACCATCACAATTATAAAAATCAAGAAGTAGTATTTCCACTGCCTTAAATGATTTTCTTATCACTATGATGAATTTCTCTGACTCTGCCACTGGCTTTTATTTTCAAAATACTCCAAGAGGTGTGTGTGCATATGTATTTTTTGTCTTTAATTTGAAATATATCTGTTATCTTTGACATCCTTATCCTCCAGAATAACAGAGAAATTTGGGAATTTATATTTATATTTTGTCTAAAACAGTTTTAATTAATATAATCTTCTAGTCAAATCTCTTACAGTGCCCTTACACTGATATGTATATATCTTACCTAGTCAGGTAGTAAGTTGCATAAGGAGCATATTAACACATTTTGGCTAATGCACACTTTTTTAAAATTGAAACCTAGGTTGAGAAAGAATTTATTCACTCTTTGAAGTATTAAAATTAAAATGTACAAACCCTAAGGCCTGTCAAATTGCTAATCATGATCTATAAAAATATTTTAGACATTTATTCATTGAAGTTAATAGAAAAAGACTTGTCTTCCTGGCAATTAAAGCAGATGATGTATTTTTGACAGAGAATTCATGTTCTATTTGTCACTATGAAAGATTAAAAAATATTTTTTCCACTGTGACAGAATTGTAATGATATTATAAAATATACACACCAGAATTTACTGCAAAGTATGATTCTGTTTAATTCTAAGTGGAATCAACATTCTTTCAGATAAAGATAATGTAATTTGTGCTTAAAAATATTTCTTGTTCTTTATTAATAGTTTTGTCTTAATTTATAACTATTTACATTTATTATATAAACTTGTCCTTAAATCTCTCATATCATCTCTACTGAAACTGGAAACAATAATAGAAATGGTTTGTGATGCATTCCTTTTATTACATTTTATATTTTTATATCTATAATATATATAAAACATTTTATATATAATACTATATATAGATTTCCCTAAAGACAGGAAACAATAGCTATAAATTAGAATGTGCAGAAACCTTAATTATATTTTTCAGCAAAATATATTTTTCTTTACTCAAGGAAAATAATTTATATTTATATAAAAATATAAGTGGCTAGAAAAACAAAATGGCTTTTTACTATACTTTATTACGTAGAACTGTATTCTTTCTAATAGCCTTCCTTATTAATAATGAAAAGTGAACACAGGGGTAATCTGTAATATTAGCAAACAGAAATGTAAATATTCAAATGACATATCCATGCATATAGAATGAGCTCAAAAATAAAAACAATAAACAGTGCTTACCATGAATTATATTTGCACCACTACTTATTTTTTTTTATTTCTTTAAAATAGTTCATTATTTCATCATTTAAACAAACAGCTTTAAAGTGGCCATGATTGCCTGTGAATTTCTTGCCTTTGTTTTCATCTTCTCCACAACTCTAACTCCTTTACAAACTTGGTCTCAGAATAGCCTTACTTCCCCTAAATAATCTTCCCTGAGCCCCTTGGAATTATATTGGAAACCCTTCATTATATGTTTCACAGCACTCTTAAGCTTTATTTTAGCACTTATCATGGGCTTCCCTGATGGATGGTTCAGCGGGTAAGGAGCTGCCTGCAATGCAGGAGACACAGCAGATGCGGGTTTGATCCCTATGTGGGGAAGATTCCCTGGAGAAGGAAATGGCAACCCACTCCAGTATTCTTGCCTGCAAAATCCCATAGACAGAGGAGCCTGGCAGGTTACAGGCCATGAGGTCCAAAGAGTCAGACACTACTGAACACAAGGCACATGAAGAGGCATAATTGACTTTGTCTATCCTCTTCGTAAGTCCATGTGCTCATGTACAGAAGGGCTATGGTTTGTTTTTCATTTTATTTCTAGTATTTTAATGTATTTTTAGCTTTGCATATAGTTGAGTAACATTTGTTGAATTGAAAATCTTAGAATTTAAACAAATTTAGCTGATTTCACTGCATGCTATTTCCAGAAAACATTTTTACCACTTTAAGACGTACTCAAAGAAGCCATTATAAGCACACCAGGACATGACATTCAACCTAATTTCAAAATCTCACCATATAGTATAAATCTGTACTGTATCAGTGACAACACTTTGCATTATACCATCATTCCCAAAGTCAACTAAATCATTCTTTCCAGAATGATGACAGAAAACTTTCATTTTATCACTTTATTGAGAAGATCTGGAATCAACAAAGTGAGGACATAAGTAGACTATGCTATCACACCAATATTTTTCAAGGTTATGGGCACAGGAACATTATTCATGGAGTGCTTCTTAAGGAAAACATCTAATCATTCAGAATAGTTATCCAAAGTTCATCTACAGAAGAAATATGACAAAAGAAGTACCTAGAAAGTGTTTTGAGAAATAACAGGCAAAGCCAAGACTAATTCTTTTAAAATCAAAAGCAGATTTTGTACAAAAGAACAATAAAAAGAAAAAGTAAAAGAGAAAAGATATACCCCTTTGTTTTGTTGGTAAGGAGGTCAGTAAACTTGTTAAAAAGTGTTTATGAAGCTAGCATAGGCAATAAACAAAAAAAGGCAGAAGACAAATTATGAGAAAAATAGCAATGAATTTTTAGTCAAATATTTTTAAGTTCAGGGGATAGTGCAATTAATGTGCACAAATATATTACAAACATACAAGAAAAATGCTACTATTCATATAGAAAATTATGCAAATATTATAATTATAGTTTTTTGTGAAAGAAAAATAAATTTTTTGGATGAAAAATATAAATAATGTTCAATCTCTGAATCTTGCTTGATAGCTCAGCTGGTAAAGAATTTGCCTGCAATGCGGGAGATCTGGGTTCAATTGCTGGGTTGGGAAGGTGCCCTGGAGGAGAGAATGGCTACCCATTCCAGTTTTCTGGCCTGGAGAATTCCATGGACTGTATAGTCCATGGGGTCACAAAGAGTTAGACATAACTGAGCAACTTTCACTCAATCTCTGAATAATGAAAAATTATAAAACAATTTGAAATAAAATGTCATTTCTCAACAGTAATATAGGTTAATCCAGAATTTTCTTCTATTGAAGATTTGGAAAAATGGATTCATTCACTTCTTTTTGGTGTATAAACTGGTATAATACCTATGCAAAACATTGATGACAATGCATCAATATTTCAAAATATTCCACGTATTTTGAAATAATAACGTAATATGTAAGGGTCAGCTGTGTGAAAATACACAGGCTTGTGTTAAAATATTTACCTGTGGCTCTCATGATGTATTCACAAACAAAACAAAGATGTCCATACTCTTCAAGCCTACATTCTAATGGTGGACTAGGAGGTACACACACAATAAAAACAAACAAACAAACAAAAAATTTAAACCACGTAGTATATTAGAAAGGAGATTATAAGTTTTACTGCCAAGTAGGAAAAGAAGAGCCATATCCTAGAGATCAGTAAAGGGAAGTGACTTGGCTAGAGTGGAGCAAAAGTGGGCGATTGCAATTTAACTGGGATCATCAGGGTAGGCAGGCCTCAGTATACAATTGTTGAATGAAGTGGCAGAATTAGTTGATTCTGGAAGAAAACAATCACAGTGAGAGACCTCAACCAATGAATGGAAAATTCCTAAAGTGGCAGCATATCTGGCATGTTAAGAAATTGCTAGGTGACCCAGTGGGTCAGTGGTAGAAGAATCCACCTGCAATGCAGGAGATGCAGGAGCCATGGGTTCGATCCCTGGGTTAGGAAGAACCCCTGGAGAAGGAAATGGCAACCCTCTCCAGCATTCTTGCCTGGGAATTGCCATGGACAGAGGAACCTGGTGGGTTACAGTCCATGAGGTCACAAAAATGTTCCAACTGAGTTGGATGCGCATGCAATGCGCATGCGCATGCACACACACACACACACACACACACACACACACACACACGCAACGTGGCTATAACAGAGGGAGTAGAAGAGCTTTTCTAGAAAATAAATTCAAAGAAGTAATGCTTGTGGAGTGCATATGTGTGTTGATTTTGTGGAGGAAAAAAAGAACCTGTCTGCAATCCACAAGTTTGCTAAATCAAATGGTGATGGGAACGAACACTGAGGAAAAATGAGCTAAGCAGAGAGATGAGCTGGGAAAAAGCCTGGAAGTGAGAGACCCTGGTATGCATGAAACTTTTAAAAAGACATTCAGTATAAAATACCAAACTGCATAATAATGAAAAGGAGAGGAAATTGGGACGGAAAGAATGGGTTGTGATGAAAGATGATATTGAAAGCTTCAAATATAAATGACCATAAGCCTTATTTATGAAAGTAAGAATGTTATCCATGAGTTTTAAAAAAGGGGATGAAATGATCAGATACAAGCTTTTTTAAAACATCACTCTGGGAACTATATTGGAGAATGGTTTGTAAAGGAGAAAATATAACTAAAATGAAATCAGTTTCTAACTGTTGTTGGACTAACTCAAGCTTAAGATAATGCAGTCCAAATCAGTGGCACAGGGATTAAAAACAATTTATGAAGCAGAACTAACAGTGCTTGATGATGAATTGGATGGATGCAGAAGACAGAGCAGGAAAGAAACAAGATGACTCTAGCGTGGGTATTGAGGTAAGTAGAAGTATCTAACATCTAACATAGAAAATACAAAGCAGTTTTCAGAGTAAAAATAGCAGAATTTCAGTTTTGTACAATCTGACAGTCAATTGCCCATAGCTTATTATTGGAAATATTCAAGGCAGAAGTGTGGATATGATATTCAGAAAAGGGATTTGGCAAGAGGTAAGAATTTGGAAGGCAGTGGAGTTTCTGTGGTCAAGATCTCTGGTAGTTTAAAATTCATAATTAAAGTGCGACATTTCTGGACAATGAGACAAAGTCACCCCTCAATGAGGTCTCAGCCCCACAGACACGAGATTTGGAATCTGCAGACAACTTTGCACAAAGAAAACGGTCTGCCTCCTCTTTGGCTGAGGGAAACTGTAACAAGGCTCGTGACTTTGGAAATGGAAGAGGTTGGATTTTACTACTATCACCGACACCCAGTGCCTGTCATGTAATTTGTGGGACCCAGTGAATAATAAAAATACAAGGCCCTTGGTCAAACATTTTTAAGAATTTCAAGATGGTGTCAACCAGGCATTAAGCCAAGCATGTGAAGTGAAGTGAAGTCACTCAGTCATGTCTGACTCTTTGCGACCCCATGGACTGTAGCCCACCAGGCTCCTCGGTCCATGGGATTTTCCAGGCATAAATACTGGAGTGGGTTGCCATTTCCATCTCCAGGGGATCTTCCTGACCCAGGGATCGAACTCAGGTCTCCCGCATTGTAGGCAGACGCTTTACCGTCTGAGCTACCAGGGAAGCCAAGCATAGGACCCCTCAAAGCCTGGGGGACTAAAGACACACTCTATGAAACCTGACTTCTAACTTCCCACTCAGTCCTAAAGTTGTGAGAATTAATGAGGAGATATCCATGAGGAGAGAGTAGAATGAGAAAAGGTAACCTAAGACATATCCCTGAAGACTAGCAATGTGATGTAAAAATGTAAATGGATTTCTAGAACAAAAGACTGGAAAATACAAAAAATGAATATGATAATCATGATTAGAATGAGAATAACACTTTTCTTTATAGTATTTTTCTATTTCTATAGAATATAAGATGCTTTTAATGCTTTATCAGTCAGTTCAGATCAGTCGCTCAGTCATATCCGACTCTTTTCGACCCCATGGACTGCAGCGCACCTGGCTTCCCTGTCCAGCATCAACTCCCAGAGCTTGCTCAAACTCATGTCCATGGAGTCAGTGATGCCATCCAATCATCTTATCCTGTCGTCCCCCTTCTCCTCCTGCCTTCAGTCTTTTCCAGCATCAGGGTCTTTTCCAATGAGTCAGTTCTTCGCATAAGGTGGCCAAAGTATTGGGGCTTCAGCTTCATCATCAGTCCTTCCAATGCATATTCAGGACTGATCTCCTTTAGGATGGACTGGTTGGATCTCCTTGCAGTCCAAGAGACTCTCAAGAGTCTTCTCTAATACCACAGTTCAAAAGCATCAATTATTTGGCAATCAGCTTTTGTTATAGTACAACTCTCACATCTGTACATGACTATTGGAAAAATGTTTTATAATTTATAATAAAAAAGCAATTAAGTTTTTTCTAAACTATCTGTCTCTTTCATTTTAGGGAAAAGTTTAGAATTGAAGTAGCATCAATGCAATAAACTTATAAACCAAACTCTTAGTTTATCATACTGCTCAGGAAGCTGAAATGAGTGTAAGATTATCAAAATGGGAATCTAACAAAAGGCACATTTTCCCCCTGCAGTATAGTTTTAGTTCTGCTGCTGCTGCTGCTAAGTCGCTTTAGTCGTGTCCGACTCTGTGCGACCGCATAGACGGCAGCCCACCAGGCTCTGCTGTCCCTGGGATTCTTCAAGCAAGAATACTGGAGTGGGTTGCCATTTCCTTCTCCAATGCAAGAAAGTGAAAATTGAAAGTGAAGTTGCTCAGTTGTGTCCGACTCTTAGCGACCCCATGGACTGCAGCCCACCAGGCTCCTCCATCCATGGGATTTTCCAGGCAAGAGTACTGGAGTGGGGTGTCATTGCCTTCTCCGAGTTTTAGTTCTATGGTTATTTAAATTATGAATAAATTTATACATTTAAAAAATACTCAAGGTAGGCCGAAATATGTGACAAAGTATCAAAGTAAGCTACAATGGCATGGTAATAATTATCTTTAGTCTGTACTATCCTGTTTGACGAATAGAAAAAAATAAGACAATTCAACTCTGCCCTTCCAGATAATGCTAGAATATTTTCTAAAATACAAAGTAGACAATTGGTACATTCATTGTGAATAAAACTTAAGGCATTCTAAAATCATCCTTCTTAAAAGCAAAATGAATTACCTTAAGAAGAATATTTTTTTAACCACCACTTCCCCATATTGGCTTGATTTCACTCAAGTTTTCATTTTTCAGAGTCTGTTTCCTCAGCAAAGAATATTGTCCTGACATATAGAAGAATCTTCGAGGAAAGACTACGTGGTGCTAAGTGAAACTGCCAAACACTTCCCCCAAGCTACAATGACAACCATCACAAAAGGGGAAGCAGTCCATCACCCATAAAAATATTTATCTTTAGAAAGTAAAGACAGAAGCTGATTTAAAAATTCAAGAAGTTCAATGTTTGATGGAGCTTACAGAAATTTATTTTGCTACATGTAAACCAAGTGTTTATTTATAACAGGAGTTAGATTGATGGCTCGCTTGTATCTTGTAAGTACATCATATCCCAGGAGTAATTTTAACATGAGTAACATTTTAACATTTGTAATTGATTTCAGTATGGTAATGTAAGTGTGAATGATTTAAAGATAAAGACAAAAGGTAATAATTTAATATTTTTTAGCTGTCATGCTGTTCTCTTTGATTCACCCCTTTTATCCCCAATTTATCTTTGTTGAAACTGTACTCTCACCTTGGTCTCATTTCAGCCTCCAGTTAGTTCTCCACAGAGAAGATCTATGGTATTCTGTCCTTTGCCCTCACCCCTTGTTCCATTCTTTGCTGCCTGACACCTCACCACGCTGTTCATAACACTCACATTCTTCACCTAAGTATTTGTCAAAAATAACTTTAAAGATCTTTAGGATATGCTATATATCAAAGTTCCTTGTTTAAACTATAAAATGCCTATCCCAATACACCTAAAGACCAATAAGCTCATCCTGTGGAAAACTTTGATAAAAATCTATTTCAATCTCCAAATCATCTCCTTCTCCTAATTTCCATAACTGTCACTAGAATGATACTTCACTAATGAGTGGAAGCTAAACAGGAGACAAAATACAAGTTAATTCTCAGTTTGGCATGCATTTGCATGTTTGAAAAGCTTGCTGGTTGCTGGTTTAGACGCTAAGACATGTCTGACTCTTGCGACCCCATGGACTCCTCTGTCCATGGGATTCTCCAGGCAAGAATACTGGAATGTGTTGCCATTTCCTTCTCCAGGGGATCTTCCCAACCCAGGGATTGAACCTGAGTCCCCTGCATTGCAGGCAGATTCTTTACTGATTTGGCTACAAGGGAAGCCCAAAACAAACAAATCAAAAGCTCGTTCAACATCAAAAATATTCCTGCCTTGCCACAATAAAAGTGCCTCATATATTTATTGGAGTAAAGACACTTTAAACTTGGCGTTTTAAAAGTGTGGTCAACAAACTGCTTACATTAGAATCATTGTGATTCATGTTAAAGTGAACACAGGTGTGACTCACACAATTAACACTTTACTGGAATCTCCAGGAAAAACTCCTGGGCATCTGCAGATCTAATAAACCTCTCTTTGCATGTTAGAGTTTGATAATCTCTATATATCTGATTTATTTATATATTTAGTTATTTAATATTGCACTCATCCTAAAAAGTTTAAAGTGGTTTACAACACAAGGTAAGTATGATAATGAACTGATTTAGAGGAAAAGGGGAAGTAGAAAAAAACAGTAAGAAAAATGTAAAAAGTGATGAGGGCAGTACATAAAACATCGTATTCCATGAAGGGAGTAGCTTTGCTAGATGAACTACACAAGTGGCTACACATTTTTAATTACAATTTATGACAGGAAATGAAAAAGAACAATGCAAAATCTCTGAAATGAATTTTCAAAGTTAGCTCTGTAATGGGAGTTTTCACAGCTACCTATAATTTACTAATAAGCCAGTCTCATAGCCTACTCCTTTTTTCAATGTCCACTCATGGTTTTTAAAATTAAAGTTATCCAAATACCATTTGTATTTTTAACTTCATTCTGTGATAACTCTTTAACCATTATTGGGTTGAAAATCACTGAGATCGGTGTGAAATTTGTTGTTCATTTTGTTTTTCTTTTAGGTCTGCTAAACTTTGGCATTGCAAAATAATACACAAACACTTTCTCTTTATAAAAGTTCAGACAATACCATGGTGACCTAAATGAGAAGGAAATTCAAAAAAAGAGGGGATATATGTATACATGTAGCTGATTCACTTTGCTCTACAATAGAAACTAATACAACATTATAAAGCAACTAGCTCCAATAAAAATTACTTTAAAACTAAAGAAACATGTAGAATAAAAAGCAAATGTTTTCTTCCTCCTTTATAGCTGTCTTATATTTCTAACTAGTCAATTCATACACTCATACATTTTACCTCAATATATTCTGGAAATCCATGACAAGATCAATGACAGATCAAACTTCCAAAAACACATCTGTGGTTGACTGATGCCCTAAGTCCCATGATTTAGCATTGTCTTCTGGAGTAAGTAAATTGTCCTAGCCTATCAATTAAGGCACCCATGTCTCAACTGGCAAAATGCCAAAATAAACCCTTAGATGTCCTCTTTGCTTATGACTGAGTTATTTGTTTTCTCACAAAAATGTTTACACCTTCCCACATATTTACATCTTCCTACAGTTTATACCATTCTTAGTAAAACCACATCACCAAACCTTACTTACTAAAAGCCTACTCATTTTTCTAGGTCTAGAAATCTCTTCCCTAAAGCCAACTATAATACAAAGATCATCAGTCGTTTCCCTCTTGACTCAGTGAACTTTTATTCTATAGTTTTCATATGCTGACTTGGAATCCACTTTTTAAATAAAAATCCTATACATATCTCTAAATTTTAATCACTTGGCATACCTCTAGTTCTTCATACATATTTGTTAAATAATGAACTATAAAGAGGTTAGACCTAGGCATCCACTGAAAACTGCTAAGTTCTTTAAGCATTCAAGAGTCCACTGGGAGGGACAGCATTTGCAAGCCAAGCATCAGAGAAAGAGAAGATGGACATGTCAAAACTGGTGATCTGTTCCAGGATTGAGTCTAAAATGAGAAGAACGAATAGAGATCATGCCTTACCTCTTGGACAGTGCCTTTAATGGACATAAAATTCTCTGAAAAGTCAAGAATAAAAGTCCAAGGATGAACTACAGTAAGTTTTTAAACCTGAGTGTGATACTATCCAATGTCATTAACAGCATGTTTCTTAACTCAGCTTGAGGGAAATCACCCCTGACATTTTCCCTCACAATTAGTCAGCTACAAGAGAGTTAAAAAGGAAGATAATTAAGAGAGACCTGCAATATTAGGAACTTTGGATTCAATGCCACTATTGGAAGTATCCTAAGAAATTACACAATTGAATTGAGGAAACTTCTTGCAATATAACTTGAACTTTTCAAATGCTGTCAGGTAGGCTTTGAGAATTATTTTTCTACATATTCAGAAAACTCCAATGTTCAGTTTTTAAACATTACAATGTTTGAAAATAAGGCTTAGAATTTAAATACTGTCTGCAGATTTACGTAGCTTGTTAATGACAGAGAAAAAAGTTGAATAATCACAATATCCTGCCTTACAGAGCAGCAAAGCATAACCTGGTGTTGACCCATCCCGTTAGGAGACCAAGAGAAGAACAATGCAGGTGATGTAAGTGGCAGAAAAGAAACTAACACTCATGACTGCTGACATCTATCATGACACCAACAAGGATATATACATAAACTTTTCTTCCTGTCAGAAAAATAAGGGATTTGAGTCATTTGTGTTTCAAAGACTCTTCTAATAAAGTTTTAAAATTGTATATTAATCTGCTTATGTACATATCTCTTATTTGTATCTTCTCATATTTCAGTCAGAGGGAAAACAGGGAAGCAGATGATGAAACAAGATAGGATCTAATCAGACAGGGTTTAGTGAGAAGGTGACAGTTTGAAGAGGAAAGAGGATTGATTTCAGACATGACTGAAGATTGTGGCTGGGCAAATCCTGGAAGATGGATGGATGAGAAGGAATTCAATCCCTGACATTGTCGCTAAGGATAAAAGGAAATAATCAGTGATACTGAGGAAGAATCTGGAGTAAAGAGTGAAACAAGGCCTCTCCTGGGGAGGTATGTTTTTGACACATTGGCTTTCCTATCTTTCTCTTGCCATATGCATCTACTTCATTTTCCTTTTATATTATGCTAATTAATCAGGAAGTGGACACAATCTAATTAAGGTAGGGAGAGGGGGGATCATCAGGTTTTTGTTTTTTTGTCTCTTTCCTTTTCCCATAAAGGAATCAGAATAGCAGAGTAAGGGCTTCCCTGATGGCTCAGATGGTAAAGAACCTGACTGCAGTACAAGAGATATGGGTTCAGTCCCTGGGTCGGGAAGATCCCCTGGAGAAGGGAATGGCATCCACTCCAGTATTCTTGCCTGGAAAGTTCCATGGACAGAGATGCTTGGCAGGCTACAGTTCACGGGATTGCAAAGAGTCAGACAGAACTGAGCGACTTTCAATTTCATGGTGGAGCCAAAGGAACATGGCTTTGAAGTTCGTTCATTCAACCAGGTATGAATCTTTTTCTGTTACCAACTGTAATTTTGAATAGCTAGTTTACTCTTTGGGTCTCTCTTAATTTATAGAAAAGAGTCGATAAAATGTCTGTTTTGAAAGGCTGTGATTGAGGATTAATTGATGTCTTCAAAAACAAGCATTGAAGATAAGCATTTGATAGGCACTCAAAACAATATCTTGATTAGATTTTTAAAATTGCTTTCCATTTCTCTTCAATTTGCTCTCCTTCTTTTGCTAACATCTGATAAATTAACATCTGATAAATGAAAAAAAGAGAACAAATGCTGAGTCTGAAGTGTTTCAGAGATTTATTGATCTTCCATGTGCTGCAATGTTTAGAATAGAAGGTAAGCAGGTTCACAAACAGTGGCAGCACCAAACGGCAGAGAAGGGAACTTCATGTTCCCAACTCACAAACAAGCTCTGCCCAATTTTCTGATATAGACTAGAGGCAGGTCTCCATTTTATGTAAAAGGCTTTGCCTCTGCAGCTGTCAACACTCTGTACTTCAGCCCCCTTAAAAAGATTCCCACCCTTAATCTCCAAAAGTAATGTTGGATCTATTACCACTGAAAAAATTCAAAAAGAAGACTTTCTACAGCGACACAGATGGGGGCCATCAACAACTCTAAGATGGTTCCAGGACCTCCAAAGAGATGGCTGAGCATCACCAGCCCTGTGGACCAGAACCTCGCAAGCTGTGTCCTCATGTAAACTAAACTTTGAACATTACTGTTATGCATGTATTGTCCCTAAGCTAAAGTGAAAAGTTAAAGTGTTAATAGCTCAGTCATGTCTGACTTCGTAGCCCTCCAAGCTCCTCTATCCATAGAATTCTCCAGGCAAGAATACTAGAGTGGGTAGTCACTCCTTTCCCCAGGGTGTTTTCCCAACCCAGGGATTGAATCCGGGTCTCACGCATTGCAGGTATATACATTACCATCTGAACCACAAGGGAAGCTCACCCTCAAGTATATAGAAGTTCCTGGGTGTGTGTGTGTGCTCAGTTGTGTCCAACTCTTTGCGAGCCCATGGACTGTAACCCACCAGGCTCCTCTGTCAAAGGGATTTTTCAGGCAAGAATACTGGAGTGGGTTGCCATTTCCTCCTCCAGGGGATCTTCCCAATCCAGGGAATGAACGTGCATCCCTTTCATCTCCTGCCAGGCAGATTCTTTACCACTTAGCTACCTGGGAAACCCACAGAAGCTCCTATGGGTACCTATTTGCTGAAACAAATAAATTTATATATGAAATCAAAACAGATTCACAGACACAGAAAACAAATTTATAGTTACCAAAGGAGTAAGGGATGGGGGAAGGACAAATTAGAGGTATGGGATTAACAGATACAGAATACTATACATATAATAGATAATCACCAAGGATATACTGTATAGCACAGGTAATTAAATTCAACATCTTGTAATAATCTATAATGAAAAATAATCTGAAAATGTATATGTGTGTATATATATATATATATAACTGAATCACTTTGCTGCATCCCTGAAACTAACACAATATTATACCAATAAATCAATGATATTTCAATTAAAAGAAAAAGAAAAAGATTCTTGATTTCCTATCCAAGAGCCCTTAATAGTTTCTTCCTTAAAACAACTTCATTTTGAAAGTGTCAGAAAGGTTTCTAGTTATAAATAACATTTTTCAGGTTCCCTCATAGATAGAAGTAGGCAATAAAATGTAAACAGAAGTGCTTCCTTGTGGCTTTCAGAAAAGGTCTTTAAGAAGGAAGTGACTCTGAGAGGGCTCATCTCTGAACCTTCCTCTTCTTCCTTTTACAATGAGGACAAGAAGATGAGGACTCCAGCAGTCATATTGTGATTATAATGTGACCTTAATCATGGAAACCACAGAGTAGGTTGGTGGAACAGAGAGAAAGAAATGGCCTGGGTCCCTGAGGACCACAGAGCTGTCACATAACCCGTGGACTCTAGTGTTATTTGGGATCTCTGATAATAATCCCTGAACCTGTTCCTAACTGATGAAGGGCTTATACTTTTATCATGTTAGAACTTTTTAAAAAGAGATTAGAAAATGTTTAGAGTCAAGGTGAAAGTCAGTGCTTGGTCCCAAAGTGAGTACGGATTCCCTGATGAGCTAGTGCCAAGTGTATGGGAGCACTGCTGGCCCAGAAGTCATTAGGGAGTGAAGCTGCTCTGACGACCTGAACACCTTGTTATATAGGGCACAGGTGGCAGTCTGGCAACTGTAAGCCCGGCCTTTTGAGTTATGGCCAAAACTCCATTTGGGTAAACTCATTACCTGTACATCTGCCCTAATTTCCTGGTAGATTTCACTCATTTATGGTGTTTTCTGGTGTCCTTTATCACTTATTACATTTGTCAATGGAAAATATGTTCTAAGAAAATATTCCAAGGCAATTGATTGGTGTGTATATCAATGCAGGCTCTAAAATAATTCATTTAATTCAAGTAAGTGATGATTTTCTGCCCTATGGATATTTCCTATGCACACCTTATTCCAGTCCTTCTTACTTAGGCAAATGACTATCAATATTATTAAACTCTGAATGAAAACCGTGTTCTTTTTCCTCTCCTCCTCTCTTCCAAGGTTTTCAGATTTATCTCCTCTTTCTTTTGGATGTACAACAAAAAATCAAGGGAGATTACTACAATAAAAAAGCAAGTAGAGATAATGATAACAAAGTAAAATTTTAGTCCTACTGCTTCCTTGGTGGCTTAGATGGTAAAGAATCTGTCTGCAACGCAGGAGATGTGGGTTCAATCCCTGGGTGGGGAAGATGCCCTGGAGAAGGGAATGGCAACCCACTCCAGTATTCTTGCCTGGAGAATTTCATGGACAGAAGAAAAACCTGGTGGCTAACCAATTCACAGGGTCACAAAGAGTCGGACACGACTGAGAGACTAACACTTTCACACTTTCACTGCTTATTAAGAAATAAAACTGCTTTCATCTTGTCTGAATCATTGCAAATGGTTTCTATTTTATAAATCCCCAATAACTTTTTCATTAAAGAAATATTAATATATTTTAATGAAGCCAGTATTCAGTGGTACCTTAGACTAAGGAGTAATTTGTAATTTATTTTTTATGAAAGTTATTACCTCTTTTTCTCTGAAGATGAGTCAAAAGAAAATCTATTCACATATATATATAAAATAAAATTCAGGGTTAGAAAAGAAAATGTGCAAAAGATGATAGTGCTGTGATTCACAACTTTACATACTAGAGAATATTCAAAGGGTCAAAACATGTATTTCTGAGTAATTAATCTATTTTCCTCTGTGTGGTGTAGGAGTGAAAGTTAGTAATAGAAGTAGCATGGGTAGATGATGTCAACCATGGTAATTCCATGTGTTCAGAAATAGGTTGGGAAATTATCCTTCTTCATGGATTTTGTGATAGGAGGAAGCATAGTTACCTCATATTTTTTAATTGTCAGGGCTTATACTTTTAACCCTCAAAAATGCTTCAAGATTTATATCATCCAATATCTCCATTTCACAGATAAGCAAACACTGCTGCTGCTAAGTCACTTCAGTCGTGTCCAACTCTGCGCGACCCCTAGACGGCAGCCCACCAGGCTCCCCCGTCCCTGGGATTCTCCAGCAAAAACAATGGAGTGGGTTACCATTTCCTTCTCCAATGCATGAAAGTGAAAAGTGAAAGTGAAGTTGCTTAGTCGTGTCAGACTCTTCAGGACCCCACGTAGCCTAGGTCATGGAAATTAGGTAATTTCTCAAATTTTACCAAGAATGGGGTCGCAAAGAATCAGATACGACTTAGTGACTGAAAACGACAGCAAAGAATTGTTGAAGCCATTTTTCAAATCCATTCTATCTATTGCTAAAAACTTGTTTTTTAACCAACACCTCAGGGAGCAAGAATTATTTTTTTTCTAAGAGTCATATGAAGGAGAAATATTACATATGATGTTAATTAAAATATAAAACAAAGCACTCAGGAACGTATCCAGAATTATATACCATCATTTATTGTTGTACCAGTTATATCTCAATCCTTTACATAGGAGTCATTCGTTCTTCATCATTTATGACACATATTCCATGGTGAATTTGTAAGCCACTTAACAGAGTGAATAAATAAAATTTATTTAATAAAATTATTAAAAAATAAAATGAAGCACTAACAAATAGATGATGAAAAATTATCTCACTATACTTTCATAGCTCAACCTAACTACAGGGAGTAGACGTGTCTCCATGTACAAGAATAATTTTTCATCAAAATCTTTAATGTGTAGTTTAAGTGAAATGTTTTAGGAATATTATAAAGGAAAATAACTGTAAGAAATATAGGAATATAGATATATAAAAACTATATTTATATATAAAATAAAAATTTTATGTTTTTTAAATTAAGAGATAACTAATATATATCTTTAAATATGTAGGGCACTTACTGTAATAACCAAACAAACCATCTATTTCAGTTGCTAAAGTAGAAACAATTATCCTAGTTGTATAAATTTCAATCCCTATTGTCTACTTTTAAGAAGCATCTCATCTACATTTCCATTAAACACACATACACAGAAGTCACTCAGTCATGTCCGACTCTTTGCAACCCCATGGATTGTAGCCCACCAGGCTCCTCGGTCCATGGGATTTTCCAGGCATGAATACTGGAGTGGGTTGCCGTTTCCTTCTCTAATTTCCATTAAGGTCGCCTATAATTCATGAGAAGTTTTACATTCCCTCTGACAGTAATTACTTTTTACTTTCTTAAACTGAACAATTGTAACCAATATATTAAAACTGAACATTCTTCTACCTAATGCCAAATGGAGTTGAAACAGTAAAATCACTGCATTAATAATTTCAGGTCCTTAATATTCATGGTATATTTAATAATAATTTGGGGTCCTGTAAATATTTCTGATTAATACGCTTAAACTGAAAATCCAGTCATAATATCAGTTCTATAAAGAATATCAAATTCTATAAAGTATTTGAAAATGGTAAGCATATATCTTTTGCCATTCTCCGCACTTGGTGAGTTCACACAGGAAGAATACAAGTTCTATGTGGTGACACACACTGAGGTTTTCTTAAATATCTTTCTTGTTCAATATTAACTACATTTTTGAGAACAGCACTGTACATTTAAATGATCAGTAAGATGATGGAAATTGTGCAGAATCAGCTCTATATATTCTTTTGGTTAGAGCAATGTATGGTGGGCCTATCACTATTTTTGATATATCTAGGCCATTTCAAAATTAAAAGACATATTCTATCAGAGCTTTGTCCTAGTGCAAGCATCACAAATATGAAAGTCTGTTATCATATGTGCCTTTTTAAAGATATATGCGCATACACAAGGACTTCCTTGTGATTTTTTTATTCCTCCTGAGAAAACAGGCAAAATAATGTGAGTTCTTTCTCCAATTTCTATGACTTGAATGTTTTATAATCTTTTTAAAATAATCTATATCTAAGAATATTATTGTTATAAAGTAGCATTTTATGTATATCAAGATTTGAAGAAAAATTCACTGAAAACTTAATTAAATTATTTCTTCCAGATGTACATGTCTAGATAGACAAAAAATAAAATTAACATATTCAGGCCAAGGTCTTAGAAAATACAAGATTGTTTGTGTACCATGTGGGTGAATTAATCCTGGAAGTCTGGGTTAAATAAAGTCATAGACCCCAAAGGCTGAGAGAGAGAGGAGAAAAGCAAGTTTTTGAACTGGAAATATCGATTTGACTTTTTCTATTATATTTTTAAAAGATAGAACACAAATGATTTTCACACTCATGTGAGAAGCTGAGCTACACTGAAAATATAGTAATCTTGACTGGAGACTATGCAACATATATTAAATTAAGATTGTCTAAATCTGGATGAATGTACACAGGACTTACCATCAACATCTGCCATTATTCCTTGTTCAAGTCTTAGCTCAAATTTTACATTTCATTGAGGCCTTCCCTGACCATCTGGTTTACTACTGCAACCTGCTTTCTCTCAACTTCCCAACAACCCTCCTCCCACTACTCTTCATCTTTTTAACTTTTTACATTTTTTACCTAAAACTTTTTGAGTTCATAAAACTATGTCACTTACTTTTTATTGTGTTTATTCAGTATTGTATGTCTCTCTGCTAAAATAAAAACTTCATAAGAAAGGGAACTTTTTGTTCTATTTTTTTCACTAATAGATCTCAAGCACTTAAACTCTAAAAGGCACTTCATTATAGCTCAATAAATATTTGTTAGAAAACAAATAATACTTGGCATTGAGAAACATTGGACAAAAATACTTTTCTGTTACAGAAATCCATAACTATCAAAGAACAGACTGCTTATAGTCACTGTAATACAAAAATAATAGCACAAGTCAGTTTTACTTTCACTGCATTCAGAATAATATTGTTTGAAAAATATATGGATTTACATATTGTCATAAAATATACTAAAATATCCTTGGAGGTTACCAGAGTTCATAAAAGCCAGTCTTTTGAAATCTGCTGTAACAATCTTTATGCTCAGGGAAAAAAGTAAGCAATTCAGAAACTCCAAAGTTTGCAGTCCTAGTGGGCTTTCAGGCATGTGGTAGGTAAGTCTGAGAATATAAGATACCCAGAACCATTGTAATTGCAGTAAATAATATCACAGAAACTGTTATTCCCCCCTCCATTCCTACAATTAATGCTTACGTATGTTTATTTAGTCTGTGATTTCATAGCAGTTGTTGTACCCACAATTCTCTCAAGAAATTAAGAAACCAGAAGCCTTCAAAGCTCATCTCAAAGGCAACAACCTTTGTGTTATGACAGGTTCTAGCCCTAAAGACTTGACTGTACAATTCACTGGGTAAGACATTTACTGAATGTCTGCCATAAAATCACATCAGACCACATCTCTGTCTTCAAATAGTTATTGAGAAAGGTTGGCATGTACCGAATCCATTCTAACACAGGTAAGGCCTCAAGAAATTCCCAAATAGAGATGAAGCGCAATGTGCATGGACATCACAGAATGTATGCTGCTTTACTGGAGCTGCAGTTTGGAGTAGGATTTCTGAAGAAAAAAGGAAGAAGAATTACAGCATAAAGTTGTTGGGATGTAAAGTTTCACTGTGCTGTGGGGAAGATTTAATAATTTTGTCTGATGAGAAGTCACACATGTAGGAAAAAAAAATAAGCATTGTGGATGAAAAGAAAAGTTGAGATGAAGAGCCATGAAATATATGTAGTAGAATTTAGATTTTATTCTGGAATCCCTAAAGGCATTTAACAAGAAAATAAAATCATATTTGGAACAATTTCAGGAAAAAAAAAACTGTTCTTCCAAAAATACGCAGTTTGACAAGTATATAAGAACCACAGGAATACAGAGGATTGGTGATTCTTCAGAAATGCCATATATCACTATTGTCTTTGTGCAGTCATTAAGTCGAGTCCATCTCTTTTTGACCCCATGGACCGCAGCACTCCAGGCTTCCTTGTCCTTCACTATCTCCCAGAGTTTGCTTAAACTCACGTCCATTGAGTTTGTGATGCCATCCCAGCATCTCGTGCTCTGTAATACATTCCCCACACTCTAATCCACCCAGAGGACAAAGGCATCCCCTGTCCCTAAAATTGATGATCAATGGCATGGTCAGCTTCACCCTGGTTGCTCTTTAGTTAAGTCCACAGCACTAAGACAGCCAGCTTGAATTTCTCTAATGAAGGTACTAAACTATTTAGCATGAGGAGCCTATGATAAATCAACCTACAATGCATCAGGCATTGTCTATGTGATGAGTCCAGCAAAATGTGTCTCTAGTCTAAATAAATTTGATCATCTAATGGGAAAGACAGCCAGTCAAGATACAGAGTAGCCAGCATATAGTATATGCCAGCATACACTATAAGCCAGCATATAATAGCCAATATATAGGCTATTATAGTGGGTGATATATTATTAATAGAACATAAAAAAACAACTAACCTAGTCTATCTGGGGCTTATGATTAAGGTTTTCAAGTTTAGCAAATCCAAATACAGATCATGCAATTACATTTGAGTTGCAGATACATAATGAATTATATTTTTACTGTAAGTATAATCCCAAATATTCAAATGTAACTGGGGATCTTACCTGGCAACCCTACTGAAAACACTTCTTAAAATGCTTCTGGGATAGTATCTTAAAGGATAAGAACTAATCAGATAAAACATGGTAAAAAGAAAATTTGGAACTGAGGGAGCAGAATGGCAACTTGGGTAACATATGGTAGCATGAGGAAGAATCACTCAGTTGGGAAATCGCAAGGAAATATAAACATGACTAGGTCACAAAATTCCAACCGTGCATGGCAATGAACTAATTTAGATAATTTATTAATACAAGGACAGTCAGGGGTCTGATCATGTTGGAATTGGCTTTGCTGATAGATTAACTATGAAGTCATGCTTTCCTGAGATGATTGGTCCCTCAGTGATGCCTCACAAATGTATTGGTCATGGGCTCTTTGCTTAATATATCTAAAAATACTATTACTGTTTTTGAAACAGTTATTTCAAACTTCTGCATTTTCTTCCAGCTTCCTTTTGTGCTCCTCTGTCTCAGAATTCTAACCAAAAAGACTTGCTTTTTTTCTTCTCAGAAATAAATTGTGGTGCCACAGCTCCCAGTCCTCCCCTATCCATTACCCCTCCTCCCAATCTCACCCACACACAGTGGCCATTGCTGCTGCAGACATAACCATAACCATCATCACTGAATTGTTTGACCAACTTTGCTTCTTTCTGACCATGCCACATGGTTTGCAGAATCTTAGTTTCTTGACCAGGGATTGAACCTAGGCCTCTTCAGTGGAAGTACCCTGTCCTAACCACTGGATTGCCAGGGAATTCCCGAGAAACTTTCCTTTTATCTAATATACACTTTGCTCTAGAATTGACCTCCTTTACCAATCACACTTGACCTTTTCCCACCAATATCATCGCTGCCCACCCAGTTATTCAACTTATCCTTCTCAAGTGCCACTCTGTTCCGCATAAGGACTTATTCAAGGATCTTCCATCTTAAACAGAATCTTCCATCTTAAACAGAAAACCCTTCCTCATATTGCCCACCTTACCCACCTAGTGGCTTCCCTACCTTATAAATCTTTTCTGTATAAGCCCGTTCTCATTTGAACTCACTGAGACCAGGTTTCTGCCAATTCTCCTCTATTATGAGCCATCCTTCAGCAAGATAATAAGTGAATAAGACTAAGAGTCTACATATGAAAATTTAAAATTTGCATATACTGCCCCAGAACTCTAAAATTTTCACACATATTTTGGAAATAAATTTTTGTTTCCATAAAGATACATAGAAGTTAATTCATATTTGATAAATCTTGTCATGTCAAACTCTACTCAAAATCAGCCTGAAATTCATAGATCCTATAATATAGCACAGAGAATATAATATCTTGTTATATATATGGCTTAAAGCTCAACATTCAGAAAACGAAGATCATGGCATCTGGTCCCACCATTTCATGGGAAATAGATGGGGAAAATAGTGTCAGACTTTATTTTTCTGGGCTCCAAAATCACTACAGATGGTGACTGCAGCCATGAAATTAAAAGACGTTTACTCCTTGGAAGGAAAGTTATGACCAACCTAGATAGCATAATCAAAAGCAGAGACATTACTTTGCCAACAAATGTTTGTCTAGTTAAGGCTATGGTTTTTCCTGTGGTCATGTATGGATGTGAGAGTTGGACTGTGAAGAAGGCTGAGCGCCAAAGAATTGATGCTTTTGAACTGTGGTGTTGGAGAAGACTCTTGAGAGTCCCTTGGACTGCAAGGAGATCCAACCAGTCCATTCTGAAGGAGATCAGCCCTGGGATTTCTTTGGAAAGAATGATGCTAAAGCTGAAACTCCAGTACTTTGGCCACCTCATGCGAAGAGTTGACTCATTGGAAAAGACTCTGATGCTGGGAGGGATTGGGGGCAGGAGGAGAAGGGGATGACAGAGGATGAGATGGCTGGATGGCATCACTGACTTGATGGACGTGAGTCTGAGTGAACTCCGGGAGTTGGTGATGGACAGGCAGGCCTGGCGTGCTGTGATTCATGGGGTCACAAAGAGTCGGACACGACTGAGCGACTGATCTGATCTGATATATATATATATATATATATATATATATATATATATATGTATACAGTAGTATTCTTGCCTGGAATATCCCATGAACAGAGGATCTTGGTGGGCTATAGTCCATGGGGCCTCAAAGAGTCAGACACGACTGAGCAACTAAGCACTATAAATCACTTTGCTGTACAGGAGAAATTAACGCAACATTGTAAGTCAATTATACTTCAATAAAGTAAAATAAAACATCATCCCTTAATCTCTTCCAAGATTTACACAAAACATTATCGATGCTCTAAATAGTATGTAATACTTTAGGAAACCTATTCTCATTTTAGGCAATCCTTTGAGATACTCAAAAACTGAATTTGGGATTTCTTTCCTGGGGTGTTTAGCCTCATTTCTGGTGTGCAGGTCTTCACACTGTACAAACCTTTGCCATTTCCTCACAGATGCTCCAGTCTCATGCTGAGTCCCTTGGTAAATTGCTTAACCTCCCTGAATTCTTTTGACTTCCTGTATGCTTAAGCATTTATTCTGCCCACATAGTGCCCTTTGGTATAATACATGCCCTATGGTACGGATTATCAGATTATCTTAATTTGAATAATGTGGTTCTGAATTCAGAACCTCAGGATCTCTCATTTTAGCTGGGAAAATCAAAGGAGTATTATAAGAAAAATAATGGAACAAATAAGAAAAATAATGTATGCAGATATTTTTTGGAATAAAATTGTATTTCTTACAGAAATGATACAGAATTTCTTAAAGAAGGAAAGGAAGTAGGCTCAAACTCATTACTTTTCATGAATTCAAGATCTGCCATAGACTTATTAGATAATTAATAAGCACTACCTACCTATATCCAACCAGTCCATTCTGAAGGAGATCAGCCCTGGGATTTCTTTGGAAGGAATGATGCTAAAGCTGAAACTCCAGTACTTTGGACACCTCATGCGAAGAGTTGACTCATTGGAAAAGACTCTGATGCTGGGAGGGATTGAGGGCAGGAGGAGAAGGGGACGACAGAGGATGAGACGGCTGGATGGCATCACTGACTCGATGGACGTGAGTCTGAGTGAACTCCGGGAGTTGGTGATGGACAGGGAGGCCTGGCGTGCTGCGATTCATGGGGTCACAAAGAGTCGGACACGACTGAGCGACTGAACTGACTGACCTACCTATAAAATCTGTCTGACACTTAGTACGTTTTCATAACATAAATAACAGTTAAACAAACAAAAGCTCTTCAATTGATTTCACTTTTTCACCTGAGAATTTTAGACAACCACTGAATTTCTGGGCACCGAGTTATCACACTGCACAAGCAACAGATTACTCTCGCACCTATCAATGTGCCATAATGAGTGTCAGACCAGCTGGTCTTTCATATCATAAGTAGTCACCACACATATATAGTATTTAACAGATATTTAACCACAAAGCATTTCTTAGAAGAGTCCTTTCAGCACAGAAAAAAAGCACAGGGACAAGGAGCCCTTTCAAATTAAAAAAAAAAATGTCTTCAGTAATTTTGATAAATAAGTCAACCCAGATCCTTAGACTTCTTTAAATGAAAGAAGACTATGTATTTCTAAGTAAAACACTCTCTATCTAAGTATGCCAGGGTCCTTTGCTAAAATTATATGAGATCTAGAGCTGGTAACAATTGCTCTCTATTTGCACAATGTCTCCCTAATTGCCCTGCACTAGAATGTCTGGTACCACTTACTTCTTTGACTGTATCTCCTAAATTCCATGCCATCTCTGGCTAAGCGATGGCCACTCAGGCTTCCTTGTTAATTCATTCAATATCAGGCTCAAATTTGCTTTAGGGTCTCTCTCAAGTCAAGAACAATATCAAATTTTCTATGTCTTACAGCTTATAAACAGTGGAATAATCAGTGAACAAACATATATTAAGCATCAACAATGTCAGATAGCCTTTTAGCCACTGGAATTTTTATGATTAACAATATGCACAGATTCTCTGTACCCAAGAAAACTGCCTTCCATTTGGGATTTGTTATAATGCTTATAAAATGCAAATTGAAAGGATCTGCATGCATTCGACATAACGACTGATTAAACATCTGAAACTCTGCAAAGTGAAATCTAATCTATTGTGATTAAAAGGTAGAGAATTTTGCTCCAGAAAATATCATTGCTATGGAAGCGAGGATAAGCAACTTAGACAGACTCAACAAAAATCAGTCTCTCTCTCTCTGCTTATCTCTCTTAACTACACAAAAACATTACCCAGTTTTTATTTTTTCTGCAGCTCTTCTTTTCACCAAATATTATACTTTCAGTTCAATTCAGTCGCTCAGTCGTTTCCTACTCTTTGTGACCCCATGAATCGCAGCACGCCAGGCCTCCCTGTCCATCACCAACTCCCGGAGTTCACTCAGACTCACGTCCATCGAGTCAGTGATGCCATCCAGCCATCTCATCCTGTCATCCCCTTCTCCTCCTGCCCCCAATCCCTCCCAGCATCAGAGTCTTTTCAAATGAGTCAACTCTTCGCATGAGGTGGCCTAAGTACTGGAGTTCCAGCTTTAGCATCATTCTTTCCAAAGAACACCCAGGACTGATCTCCTTCAGAATGGACTGGTTGGATCTCCTTGCAGTCCAAGGGACTCTCAAGAGTCTTCTCCAACACCACAGTTCAAAAGCATCAATTCTTCAGCACTTAGCTTTCTTCACAGTCCAACTCTCACATCCATACGTGACCACTGGAGAAACCATAGCCTTGACTAGACGTACCTTTGTTGGCAAAGTAATGTCTCTGCTTTTGAATATGCTATCTAGGTTGGTCATAACTTTTCTTCCAAGGAGTAAGCATCTTTTAATTTCATGGCTGCAGTCACCATCTGCAGTGATTTTGGAGCCCCCCCAAAATAAAGTCTGACACTGTTTCCACTGTTTCCCCATCTATTTCCCATGAAGTGATGGGACCGGATGCCATGAGCTTTGTTTTCTGAATGTTGAGCTTTAAGCCAACTTTTTCACTCTCCTCTTTCACTTTCATCAAGAGGCTTTTTAGTTCTTCACTTTCTGCCATAAGGGTGGTGTCATCTGCATATCAGAGGTCATTGATATTTTTCCCAGCAATCTTGATTCCAGCTTGTGCTTCTTCCAGCCCAGCATTTCTCATGATATACTCTGCATAGAAGTTAAATAAGCAGGGTGACAATATACAGCCTTGATGTACTCCTTTTCCTATTGGGAACCAGTCTGTTGTTCCATGTCCAGTTCTAACTGTTGCTTCTGACCTGCATATAGATTTCTCAAGAGGCAGGTCAGGTGGTCTGGTATTCCCATCTCTTTCAGAATTTTCCACAGTTTATTGTGATCCACACAGTCAAAGGCTTTGGCATAGTCAATAAAGCAGAAATAGATGTTTTTCTGGAACTCTGAGCAACTGACATATATGAATATGTAATGAGTGCTTACCACATGTCATGATAAACTATATCCTACATTTGTTTGTGGGAAAATGAGATATGCAAATTAACAATACTAAAGTCGTGTCCGACTCTTTGCAACCCCATGGACTATAGTCCGTCAGGCTGCTATGTCCCATAGAATTCTCCAGGCAAGAATACCGAAGTGGGTTGCCATTTCCTTCTCCAGGGGATCTTCCCAACCCAGGGATCGAACCTGGGTCTCCTGCATTGCAAGCAGATTCTTTACCATCTGAGTCACTTGGGAAGCCCCATTACATATGTATATGTAAACATCTTAATTAAATGTCAAATATGCTGCAGTTGTTACTCTAAGTTTTCTGAAATAAAATTAGTATCCTACTTGAAAGTGATGTTTGTCTTTTTGAAAGAGTAAATGAATATTGCAAATTTTTAAATCTATTTTGATTAGTTTTTTAAATTACTCTGTACTTTAAACCAAGTGGATTTAACAGAACTGCTTATCTATTACAGAAATGCTTGATAATAAATTAATGAGAAAAGTGATATTTAAAGGACAGTTGATTGTTAATATACTATAATACATATATAAAAAGTTTTTGCATAATATACTTGTAAAAGCTTTTTTATATCAAATGTAATTACTATGTTAAACAATATAATTAAACAATACAGCTTATTATTATATAAAAAGATTCTTTTGGTGAAACTTTGTATAAGATGAAACTTTTTATATACTACACTCATTCTGTATTTGCTAATAACATTTTTATTGTATAGAATTATTCATAAAAACTATACTTTTAAAATACTTTTTTACAAGAGTATTGCCATTTATAAATATCCTACTAATTGATTATTTTATTAAAAATGAATAGCAAAAAAAAAAAAAACCTTCATTCAAAATAATCTCATTGCGAGCCAAATAATATAATGGATAGAGGTGTATAATGAAAAAGGATACCTAGTATTAATAGGAAAAAAAGTATTAAGGTCCTTACAATCATTTCCAGGTCCAGCTTATTATTTTAATCCTTCACATCACTTCAGTAAAAAATATTCTAAAATTAATATCAGGAATCTTAGAACATATTTGAGGCAAATCAACATATGAAAGGATACTTTTACTACAATTGATATAGAAAAAATACTATTATATTAAATCCTAATATGATTTTCTAATATGAAATTTTTTTTTCAAAAACTTTGAAGCATCTGGTGCTATCTAAAGGTTCTTGGATACCTTTCGAATTTATATTATTACAAAAGAATATAACAATGTGCTTTATGTTTTCACCAATTCAAATTTTATCCTTAATCAAACACTTTGAACATCATTGCTGATTCTTATTTTAAAAGAATAATTTTGCATTTATATTCCTAAGAATATTACTAACTAGGAAACAAAACTAGTATGTGTTGCTTTGAGATTTTGAATAATTTTTAGGGATATCAAATAATGAAATAACCAGGAATTAAACTGAAAGTTGGCAAATTACAGGGACTCCTAGATCATTTTATCTTTTACAAGTACACATAGTATAGGACCATAGAATTGTATTTTTCACAGCTCATTAAGAAATATATGTATATTCCCATTAAGATCAGTAGTAATAACTGCTTACAAATTAAAAATACATTAGCCCCCAAAAGGAGAAGGCAATGGCACCCCACTCCAGTATTCTTGCCTGAAAAATCCCATGGGCGGAGGAGCCTGGTAGGCTGCAGTCCATGGGGTCGCGAAGAGTTGGACATGACTGAGCGACTTCACTTTCACTTTCCTGCATTGGAGAAGGAAATGGCAACCCACTCCAGTGTTCTTGCCTGGAGAATCCCTGATGGGCTGCCATCTATGGGGTCGCACAGAGTCGGACCCGACTGAAGTGACTTAGCAGCAGCAGCAGCCCCAAACATATCTTTGTCTCTACATTAATAACATAGTTTCCATAAAATACATATTTCAAATGCTTTAAATTCCTTCTGATTATAGACTATTATACTGTACTTTTATGATGAAATAACTGATAGCACATGATTTTAAAAGTGTAAACAGTTCGAACGTTTGTATCTTTTCAAAGGTAACTCTAAAGTCATTTCCCATAGGTAACCATTGTTAATAGTTCATGTTTTTAGAACTTTTTATGCAAATAATATACACATACACACAAGCACATACAAGCATACACGTCTTTTTAAAATAAACATAAACAAGAATACTTCCACGTTAATGATATTGTTGTCTCTATTATTTTGTCTTGAAAGGTTTTCTTTATTAACACATAGAATATTTTTTGCCTCAATCGAGTTTTAACATTTTCATAGTGTTTTACTATGTATGTCCTAACATTCATTTGACCAGTATTTTTCAGATGAATGTAATTTTTAGTTTAAAACAATGGGCTTCCCTGGTAGCTCAGCTGGTAAGGAATCTGCCTGCAATGCAGGAGACTCCGGTTTTTCTGGGTCAGAAAGATATGCTGGAGCAGGGATAGGTTACCCACTCCAGTATTATTGGGCTTTCCTCTCCAGTATTCTTAGGGTTCCCTGGTGGCTCAGCTGGTAATGAATCCGCCTTCAATGCGGGAGACTGGGGTTTGATCCCTGGATTGGGAAGATCCCCTGGAGAAGGGTAAGGCTACCCACTCCAGTATTCTGGTCTGGAGAATTCCACGGACTGTATAGTCCATGGGGTTGCAAAGAGTCAGACATGACTGAGCGACTTTTAGTTCACAATGCAATATCAGGAAAGCATTTTGAAAATATAAACCTAATGAAAGAAGAAAGTAAGACATTGAACTACACACACATTTCCATCTTCAAATATTCACTCACAGTTAACATTCTAATACATGACCTTACAATATTTTTATAGTAGTGTAAGGAAATTACCATGAGATAAAATTATTCATGTATTATTAAAATCAGTTCAGTTCAATTTCATTTACTTTGTTTTACCAAATAGTACAATCCTTGAGAGAAAATCATATCTTATTCATCACCTCTCCAGGGTTTAGGACAGAAGGAATATTCAGAAAATAAATTCGACATAGCTTTTATTTTAAATAGCTAAGAGCTAATTTAATGCTAGATTCCCATTATGTTTATTTTCCTATAAAAGTATTAAAATATTTAAAAACTCTTCTGAAATGCAAAAATTCATATTTTTTTAGTATAGTTACATTATGCACCACATTACCTAAACTGTGATTATATGCTCCTTTAAATTGTTCTCGAATTTCATTTGTATTGAAATTGCCTGCACAAACATACTGTAAATTTTAGGATAGAAACAAAGTTTTATCAGCCTCCTGGTTTTCCCATATTGTGTGCCATAGTGGTGAAAACATGTAGTTATCTTAGACGTATAAGAAGTTTAAATTACAATATATGTTTGTATTATATTAAAAGTAATTGCAATCTTGGACTATTTTACAACAGCTGCAATTGTTTTGGTCACTAAGTCGTGTCTGACTCTTTTGTAACCCTATGGACTGCCAGGCTCATCTATCCATTAGATTTCCCAGGAAACAGTACTGGAGTAGATTGCCTTTTTCTTTTGCAGGGGATTTTCCTGACCCAAGGATCAAACCAGCATCTCCTGCTTTTGCAGGCAGATTCTTTACAACTGAGTCCTCAGGGAAGCCCCCAAAGCTACAATACCATTTAGCACTTAACAGTCACATTCAAGGAATATCTGAATAGTCTCTTTAAGATTCAGAAAGATAGGATCTCACAAAATAAAATTCAAATACATAGGAAGGATTTTAGTACAACTACACTTTTATTCAATATTTATATCTTTAAGAACGGCAAAATTACTTCTGGTAAACAAATGGACTGAGGTTTTGTTCGCTTTTGTATAAATGAATATAATCTAAGAAGGGGGAAAAAGGTAAAGGATATGAACAGGTAAATATCAAAGAATAAATCAGAATGGCCAATAAATATATGAAGTGAGGTTCGATATCAGCAGTAACCAAGGAATGCATTCACCACTGTTTAATGCTTAAGACAATCCTGAATCAAGTAATTTTGATTTTACTCATTACTAGCTATATACAAGTTATTTAATATTTGTGCCTTTATTTTGCCACTTTTAACTCAGAATAAGTATCTACTTAATAAAACTGCTATAAAATTAAACAAGATTATGCCATCAAAATATCTAAAATTAGAACTTAATAATCACTCAGAAAATGTTACCCAATAATAATGACAAATTATTATTGACAAGTGACCCATGAAATTAAGAAGAAGAAGAATGAACATTTCATAAATCAGTAAATTAATTAAAGACAAAACTGAGAGAATGTTGGGTCACGAGAGAATTTTATGTTCTGCATGTGAGAAAAATTTGGAAATATTAAAGTAAAAATTATCAAATGTATTAGCATTTACATGGAAGCATTGTTTAAATCTATAAAAATTGGAAGCAATGCAAATGTTATAATGATATAATACATTGTAATAGTTGAAATGAAATATGTAAACTAATAGAAACAATCCTCTTCTTTCCTACATGAACCATGTAGGTTAACACAATATCTGATAAGATGTTAGGTATTCAGGAAATAAGTAGAGTACTTGAATTAGAATATCACTGCTTTGAAACCTTTATTGAAAGAATGAATTTAGGCAATGGCTGTTAACTTCACAAAGAGAGAGACATTATGTGCCTTCTGAAGTAAGTACACACCACCACCTGTGATTTAGTCTTGCCAAGAAAACAAACAAACAAATATGAATCTCACTACCAATTTGAAGAAAATAAAGATTAAAAAAAGAACATTTTGAAGTTAGCAAACTCTAGACCTTTAGAGCAATGGCACCCCACTCCAGTACTCTTGCCTGGAAAATCCCATGGATGGAGGAGCCTGGTAGGCTACAGTCCATGGGGTCACTAAGAGTCGGACAGGACTGAGCCACTTCACTTTCACTTTTTACTTTCCACTTTCATGCATTGTAGAAGGAAATGGCAACCCACTCCAGTGTTCTTGCCTGGAGAATCCCAGGGATGGCAGAGCCTGGTGGGCTGCCGTCTATGGGGTCGCACAGAGTCAGACCCGATTGAAGCGACTTAGCAGCAGCAGCAGCAGCAGACCTTTAGAAAACTCTAAAGGTAAATGAGTAGGTTTCTCCCACAAACAAACAGCAAGAGACAGAGAGCAACAAAGACAGATATTGATTTTATATCTAATTCATATTAAAAAATATTTAGGAGACATCTTTATTTGGATTCTGATTAGAGAAAAGTTTTCTGTGAAAAAAAGGAAGGCAATGTGGAAAATTTGAGCAGTAAATATTTAATGAAAATAAATGTTGATTTGCTAAGCATGATAGCATTTTATATTTTCTAAAATATTAATTTTTAACAGTTGTGTGTTGAAATGTTTATAAACTGAATGGAATTATATCTGGGGTTTTCTTCACAATCATGGACAGAGAGTTTTGCCTACAGATGAAACAAGACCATCCAAGTCTTGAAAATTGTTAGAACTGGGATGGGATAAATTAAAGTTAATTATACCATTTCTTTTTAACATGTTTAAGACTTCTCTAATAAAAAGTTTTTTATAAATGGATGGATGCATATGTATGCAGAAAAAAAACATTAAAAGACCAATTTGAAAAGTACACATGTAGAAATTTAAATTATTTTCTATACTTTCCACATTAAAATGTGTATTAATAGATATTAATTATATATAATTTATATGTATAAGCAAATACATAATAATATTTTACCATTCTCAAATGATAACTTGATTTTTCATCAATACAATATGACTATAACTGAGCACATAGTAGAAACAAGGAATGTTGGTTAATGGAGCTTGGTCAATACATCAACATCTTGAACTTAGGAGCTATTATGTCTTAGCAATTTCAAGTAATCTATTGTAAATAACATAAAGTGTAATTTTTGGGTTATCTACAATAGGTTAATAACCTGGTTAACATCTTCATTTTGTTGAAGTAACAAGGATAGTATAATTATGTGTGTCAGAAAAAAATAAAATGGGTATTTCTTCACCCTATTAGATAAAAAATAATTGCAATTTATACACAAAGAAACAAAGTCTATTACACCTATTTTACCTACTAAAATATAGTTTAGACAGTAAGAGTCCCATTTTCTATGTGAAAATGGAAATTTTTTGGAAAAAAAATCATTTTATTATTCTCAAGTCAAGTGACACATTTTACTTCTAGGAATCAATGTATGAAAAATCACATTTTCGTGTTTGTTAAGTAAATCAAAGGTGCCGGTTAGCAACTGACTGATACCAGTGCATGGGAAACAAAATCCCTCTCAAATTTGATCTTCAATTTAAAGAAATAAAATAGTATTGGAATATTAAATAATTATTGAAAATATTACATGTTTGTATCTGGTTTTGATATTTTCTCATTTTAATAAAGAGAAAAATTAAAGCAATACCAAATATAACTTGTGCTTTATTAATAAGAAATTATAGCTCAAATATATTTTATTTTCATCTTTATTCATGAATAGGAAAGGCTTTAACACTTCTCCCTTAGAACTATTTGCTTAAAAGTATAGCTCTCTTTAGAGATCTGTTTTTTATTACTAAATCAATTGTTACTCTTCCTTTCCATTCATTTAATATTAATCTTATTACATCAGAAAGCTCTTTGAGAATAGAAAATCCTTCTTAACTCTAAAGAAACATCTGTAAAAATACTTAGAACATGTTATACATTTAGCAGCTATAAAACTACAAACTAATGGTGATATCGCCTAGTAAAAAGAAATATCCTCAGTGTCACTATCAACACTAAACAGATATATTATTAATAATAAGCATTCAAGAGATCATTAGTCATAAGACTAAGGAGATAAGATAAAAGATCAATTTGTAGAGGAAATGTTTCATAGCAAGTCTATTAGTTTTATCATGAAGTTTTTTTTTTTTAATAGAGTATAGACATTAGCATGTTTTACATCAATTAAAAAAAAAACTAGAAAATCTAGATTTTGCATTAACGTGGACACCCTCAAGTGAACAATTACTCAGCTTACGTGATGTTCCATGGTTTCTGCCCTTTCCCTTCTCTTTCCATCTTGCTTATCTATTGGAGAGGAACATAGCCAAGTTCAATTCATCACAGCCACACGCAGCTTCCCCGCAACGCTGCCAGTGGCGCCCACTCCCTCCATCTGGCCTTAGTCTGAGCATGGTTTCCTCTACAACTATTGCCAGTCTGTTGCCATAGCAGCCGCTAAGAGGGCTTTGACAGTATGGGGAAAGAAGGAAAGCACACTTTATTCCTTGCTCCTTGGTGAGATTGAAATGGTTCCAAGGACCCACTGAAAATGTGACAGGGAAAAAAACAAAACAAAACAAACAAACAAACAAAACAGCTTTACAAAAGATATCCATGATAGAGAAACACCTTTTCCAAAGGGAACTAAACGTGTACTAGTGAGAAATGTTTTAATCCTGCAAACTGAGAGTTAAGGAAAACCCTCACATGTTCAAAATGGGAACCATGGATTATATGATGAAGGGGTGAAAGTGATGAAGGAGGGTTTTTAAGCTTTTATTAATGGAAGAATAGAAAGACAAGCTACAAGCAAAAGTGTCAGATCAATGTTTGGAAATCTCTTTTTAACTAAAAATCATGCACTGACTTTTCAAATTGCTATGTCAAAATCTGAATAATGTAAGGTAAACACTTTCTAGCTACTATAGTTCCATGTTAAAAATCACTATCACCAATATTTAATTCCTGGTTTTAAAGGAGAAATATAGTACAGTCTCAGTTTCCAGAAAATTATGTCTTATCAGAATTTCACCAAACATCTATTTTTACTCTAAGGGTAGTTAAAGGAATATACAAACATTGTGTGCAGAAAGGTAACAGGTCATAAAAACCAAGCACTGAAAACTAAAAGGACAATAAAAATCAATGAATTCAATTCTTAGCTTTAAAAAACTTTGCTGTGAAAGCTTTTGACAAGTAGGAATATTACTAACACTTAGGTTCATGTAATGATTACTGAGTTGGAAATATGTCTTGAAAGGTCATCTTGTCTATCTCCTCCCTCCAAAATACTACAGAAAAAACCTCAGAAAAGGTCTCCCTGTTCTACTTCTGAAAGTCACAGGGAGTCAGATTATGCCACCTGTTTTACAACCCATATTATTCTCCATGTTCGCGATTTTCACATTTTTTGTAATTTAAATAACAGAAGGTAGATGGCCAATTTTTCCTTAGACAGTCAACATTACTTTTGTTTCTATTATCAAACTTGTGCATTGTCATTTCTGGGAAGAATTAGAAAAAGAGAAAGATAAGGACCTTGTTGTATAATCTAAAAATCACAGCACTGACTGAACAGCTCCAGTCCACAGGGCAGCCTGAATGAAAAGACTGACATTTTCAAGCATTCTCATGAAAGGTCAGACTTTCCTATATAGATTTAATATTAGCCAATAATGTAACTTTACTAACAAAAGAAGTAATGGTTTTACTGACAATGAGTAAATTTGAGACATTCAGACAATACAAGTGGGCTGAATTACAGTAATAGCTAGAGAAACTAACAGATAAACCACACAGCTCACTTACAATGCTAAAGTATTTCCTTCCAGATTTAAGCCTTTCAAAAGTCAAAGTCAAAATTCCTATGGCTGGTGAACAAATAATTTATATCCTCATCTCATTGGATATAATTTTATCTGAGTGCTCAGCCTGCTTTTTTTAAAATGCCACTACTCTGTTTTGTCAACCCTGCAAATATTCACTGAATGTCCATCCTGCCTAAGGCAACTGAATAAAAAAAGAAAATTTCCTTACTTTCAAGGTCTGAAAACATTATCAACACACAACATATTTCTTTTTTGAGTCTTATAAATTACTATCAATGCTAGTATTTAACATGTCCTTAACACTGTATCACTTTCTGCTAAATTGATCTTTTACATTTGTATCTATGAGGGTACCTCCACACAAACAAGAACCACCAATGAGATTACCATTCAATAAATGTAATATCCCAGAAATTAAAATAACCCAAGTGATTTGAATTGGTTGTTCAGGGGAGTGAGACACATTTAGGCTATTTGGGTAACATAATGCTGCAAGATAGAGTACCTTCCGTGGATATTAAACTTAACAAATTCAAGTATACATGTTCACAGGCTTGGAATGAAAGACAGATAAAGAATGAAGAAAGAAAAAAATGGAAGGGAAGGAGGAAGAAAGGAAAGAAGGAAGGAAAGGAAGAAAGAAAGGGAAAGAGAGAGAGAGGGAAGGAAGGAAAGAAGGAAGAAACAGGGAAGGAAGGCATGGGAAAAGAGGAAGGGGAGAATGAAGGAAAGGAGGGAAGTTGGGAAGAGAGGAGGAAACAGCAGCAGAAACCACTGTAACAGTTGAGAAGACGCCAGTCATTGCTGCACTCCAGGCCTGTATACTGCATGTGAGCATATGCACTGCACTCACGAACGTCCAGGCTCTTCCTTCTCAGTTTATATGTGCCTCTTGCAGTACAAGCATCTCAGTGGGTCAAACATGGTTCCAGTGTTTAAAGATAAGACTTCTTCATCTAATATGGCCCCCAAATCCAGGTCAATTATTTCAACTTGAGTTCAACTAAAATAGAGTGTTCAACTAAGATAGAAAACTGGCTGTGTTAAAGCTATTGGCAAATACTATCTATGCGGCTATTTTGAGGGATTTTCAAGGTTATTTGTTTTTTTCACTATAATGAGATCTAACTTGGAATCTAAAATAGATGTTCCTTGCAATGTATTTTTTTGTGGACAGTAACTGTTCTTCAGACTTCATCATGTCCTGGTTTAAATACCTACCTGGTTTAAATACAGGAAAGCAGTATTTTGATTCTAAAATCATCATGCAAACTTCTGGCCATTAATGTAATCTTCCTGCCACCTAGATAAGGAAAAGGGAATTCCCTGAATAGTACAGTAGATATTAATATCACCATCTTTCAAATGGAATGACATCCATTGTAAATTAATAAAGTTGAATTACACCAGTATCCTTCATCTCCCAGAATTTTGTCAGATGACAATAATGCTTGAAAGAAAACATGCAAGACTCTTAGGAGAAATCAGGGAAGATTTTCCTGAAGAGGATGCTGCTGTTTAGTCTTAACAATTAGGAGGTTTTCATGCAATCTCACGGGCTTCCCTGGTGGCTCAGATGGTAAAAAATCCTCCTGCCATGTGGGAGACCAGGGTTCATTTCCTGGGTTGGGAAAATCCCCTGGAGGAGGGCATGGCAACCCACTCCAGTATTCTTGCCTGAAAAATCCCCATGGACAGAGTCTGGCGGGCTATAGTCCATGGGGTCTCAAGGAGTCGGACACGACTGAGTGACTAAATACATCACACACATAAAATCTCACAAAGTGAAGGGCATCTCAAGTAGAAGCCTGTATACAAAGAGGACATAAGAAGCAAACTGTGTGTTCAGGAAACTTCTTATAATATAACTAGACTACAGCCTCCATAGGGCAAGGACTTTTTTAATTTGTTCATTTAAAAATTTCTTCTTACCCTTTACTACAGAGCCTGGTTCACAGAAGGTGTTTATTAATCTTTATTTAATAAGACATAAGTAGCTGGAACACACAATCATCTGAAGTGGGAAGCTGTTGGGCAACAGACCAAGATGTATTTAAGATTCATATCATAAAAATATGATATACCAAATATAATTAGTATTAGGTTTGAGTGTGAATGAGAGAAAACCACAAATAACAAGGGATTAAAGGAGAAAGTTTTATGTCTCTGGCTTTTTATGTTTTGGCATCCCAGAGATTGTATGAAGACTACACAGAACAGGGTCCTGATACTTCCTATCATGTCATCATACTTAACACAGCTGCTCTTTATCCCACCATCATATCCATATTCCAGCTATGCAAATAAAGAGACAGAAGGGTATGCCTCCTCAGTTTAAAGACAAGAGGATACATAAAGATTTCAGGTTCATCCTGTCTTCAATAACTGTACAGGATGACACCCAACTGCAAACGGCCTTAGAAACCTAGGATTTATTTTTGATGTCCAGATCCAGTTAAAATTTAGGAGTTCTATTAAAAAGAACAAAATAAAAAATAAATATTGATTTTGCAAAAAGTTAGTCTGGATTTTTCTGTTATACCATATGGAAAAACCCAAATGAATTTTTTGGCCAACCCAACAGTAGCAGACAACTAATAGACCCTGCCACCCATTCAATGGAGTTTGGATTTTAACGTACGAGAAATATATTTTAGTCAGTTGCTTGTGCTGTGTCTCTTCAGTCGTGTTCAACTCTTTGCGACCCCATAGACTGTAGCCCTCCAGGCTTTGCTCTGCCCATGGAGATTCTCCAGGCAAGAATACTGGAGTGGGTTGCCATGCCTTCCTCCAGGGGATCTTCCTGACTCAGGGATCGAACCCAGGTATCCTACATTGCAAAAAGTTTGGTGAAAATTTTTGAAGTATACAAATGTTAAGTATACCCCTGTTACAATGATCACATCCAGTGCCTAGATATTGGTTTCTAATATCATTTTCCATGAGTTTTCAGTGACATAAAAATATGGAACAATTTAAGCAACAAAATAAATAGCATAATATGAGACTAAGTTGTTGTTCTCGCCCAGTAGTGTCTGACTCTGTGACCCAATGGACTGCAGCATGTCAGGCCTCCCTGTCCCTCACCATCTCCTGGAGTTTGCCCAAGTTCATGTCCCTTGCATCAGTGATGCCATCCAGCCATCTCATCCTCTGGCACCCTCTTCTCCTTCTGCCCTCAATCTTTCACAGCATCAGGGACTTTTCCAATGAGTCTGCTGTTGGCATCAGATGACCAAAATACTGGAGCTTCAGCATCAGTCCTTCCAGCGAATATTCAGGGCTGATCTCCCTTAAAATTGACTGGTTTGATCTCCCTACTGTCCAAGGGACTTTTAGGAGTCTTCTCCTGTACCACAGTTCTAAGGCATCAATTCTTTGGCACTCTGCCTTCTTCATGGTCCAGCTCTCACAACTGTGCATGACCACAGGGAAGACCATAGCCTTGACTCTACAGATCTTTGTCGGGAGAGTAATGTCTCTGCTTTTCAACACACTGTTTAGGTTTGTCATCACTTTCCTGCCAAGAAGCAATTGTCTTCTGATTTCATGGCTGCAGTCACCCTCCACAGTGATTTTAGAGCCCAAGAGGAAATCTGTCACTACTTCCAACTTTTCCCCTTCTATTTGCCATGCAGTAATGGGGCCGGATGCCAAGATCTTAGTTTTTTTAATATTTAGTATGGGACTATAATCCAAGCTACAAAATAAATATCCATGAGTCCTTAATAATATAAATGAATAATTAAATCAATAAACAAATGTCAGACAAGAGAAAACTCTCCTTTGCAGAAGACTTGTAGATAATTTATATAAATACACTCTTAAAAATAAAGCATAACTTCCTACTTTTTAAGTGTGGGCTATACAGAGTGATATTCTTTCAAAGAACACGGCAGAGTAAGGGGGAAAAAAAGAAACTTTATAGTGGAGATACCTGAAAAATGCTTCCTCAGCCAGGTGATCAAAGTTAACACACCAGGGATAAGTCATATTCATGGCATGTACCTTTGATATAAATGTACCATCAGAGAATAGTGTCTTACCTCTGTGGTCTTCTTTCCTGAAACTTGCCGTTCTTATCATAAGAAAAATATCATACAGTTTATTTAATATTACCCTTAAAACTTTCAAAACTGTCATTAAAAAAAAGGAAAGTCTAAGAACATGTCACAGTCCAGAGGAACCTAAGGAGACATGAGGGCTTAATGTGGATTTTGCTTGACATCTTAGAACAGAAGAAATTTTTAAAATCAAGAAAATCTGAAATAAAATATAGACTTTGGTTAATAATAATGTATTAGTATTAGCCCATTAGTCTGACAAATGTATCATACAATGTAAAATGTTAATAAGCAGGGATACAGTGTGGGATAGGGAAACATTCTCTCCTATCTTTGGAATTTTTTTGTAAATATAAAACTATTATAAAATTAAGTTTACTTTAAAAGTTTTGAAGCTGAGTTTAAAAAGTTACACACAAAGAAGCCAAATTTAATTTGCGGCCTGAAATGTTAAGGATAAGATCTTCATCTTCACACCAGGTACCAACATCTGGTGTATATACAATAGCAGTGTATAACAATGTATAACAGTGTATAACAATGAGCTGACTTCCCTAGGTGAATTCCCAATCACTCCATTCTATTTACAAAACCCTATTTTATTTTTCTCATTGGCTTCAGACCAAAAGTATTTCAATTATATGTAGTTTATTTTGTATATTCCACTGCGTTCAGTCTCCCAGTCCTGTCTGACTCCTTGTGACCCCATGGACTGCAGCACGCCAGGCCTCCCTGTTCCTCACCATCTCCCGGAGTTTGCCCAAGTTCATGTCCATTGCATCAGAGATGCCATCCAGCCATCTCATCCTCTGGCACCCTCTTCTCCTGCCATCCATTTTTCCTGGCATCAGGGACTTTTCCAATGAGTCAGCTATCGGCATCAGATGACCAAAATACTGGAGCTTCAGTTTCAGCATCAGTCCAATGAGTTGGCTATTGGTATCAGATGGCCAAAATACTGGAGCTTCAGTCCTTCCAACGAGTATTCAGGGTTGATTTCCCTTAAGATTGAGTGGTTTGGTCTCCCTGCTGTCAAAGGGACTCTCCTGAGTCTTCTCCAGCACCACAGTTCAAAGGCATCAATTCTTTGGCCTTTTACCTTCTTTACGTTCCAGCTCTCACAATAGTATGTGACCACAGGGTCTAAGACCATCACCTTGATTATAGAAACCTTTGTCAGCAGAGTAATGTCTGCTTTTCAACAATGGTCTAGGTTTGTCATAGCTTTTTTGCTAAGAAGCAAACGTCTTCTGATTTCATGGCTGCAGTCATCATCTGCAGTGATTTTAGAGCCCAAGAAGAGGAAATCTGCCACTACTTCCAGCTTTTCCCCCTCTATTTCCCTTAAAGTAATGGGGTCAGATGTCATGATCTTAGTTTTTTTTTTTTTTTTTTTTTAATATTTAGTCTTAAGCTGGCTCTTTCACTCTCTTCCTTCACACTCATCAAGAGGCTCTAAATCCGCTTCGCTTTCTGCTATTAGAGTGGTATCATCTGCATATCTGAGGTTGTTGATATTTCTCCCACCTACCTTGATTCCAACTTGTAACTCATCCAGCATGACATTTCTCATGATGTGCTCAGTGTATAGATTAAACAAACAGGAGACAGCAGACAGCCTTGTCCTGCTCCTTTCTCAATCTTGAACCCATCTGTTGTTCCATATGGGGTTCTAACTGTTGCTTCTTGCCCCTCATACAGGTTTCTCAGGACACAGATAAGATTGACCTGGTATTCCCATCTCTTTAAGAGCTTTCCACAGTTTATTATGATCCACACAGTCAAAGGCTTCGTCATAGTCGATGAAAGAGAGGTAGAGGTTTCTTGGAATTCCCTAGCTTTCTCTATGATCCGAATGTTGGCAATTTGATCTCTGGTTCCTCTGCCACTTCTAAATCTAGCTTGGACAGCTGGAATTTCTTGGTTTGCATAATGCTGAAGCCTAGCATGTAATATTTTAATCATGACCTTACTAGCATGGGAGATGAATGGAATTGTCAAATGATTAGCACATTCTTTTTTTTTTTTTAATTTTATTTTATTTTTAAACTTTACATAACTGTATTAGTTTTGCCAAATATCAAAATGAATCCACCACAGGTATACATGTGTTCCCCATCCTGAACCCTCCTCCCTCCTCCCTCCCCATTCCATCCCTCTGGGTCGTCCCAGTGCACCAGCCCCAAGCATCCACTATCGTGCATCGAACCTGGACTGGCAACTCATTTCATACATGATATTTTACATGTTTCAATGCCATTCTCCCAAATCTTCCCACCCTCTCCCTCTCTCACAGAGTCCATAAGACTGTTCTATACATCAGTGTCTCTTTTGCTGACATCCTTTAGAACTACTTTTCTTGAATTGGGATGAAGATTGACCTTTTCCAATCCTGTGGCTGCTGCTGAGTCTTCCAGATTTGCTGACATATTGAATGCAACACCTTGATGGCATCATCCTTTAGGGTTTTGAATAGTTCTACTGGAATTCCATTGTATCCTCTAGCTTTATTAACAGCAGTGCTTCCTAAGGCCCACTTACTTCACTCTCCAGACTCTGGGTGATGGACCATACCATTGTAGTAATCTGGTTCACTTAGATCTTTTTTGTACAGTTCTTCTGTGTATTCCATCTATTCTAGGTCTCTACCATTTCTGTCCTTTATTGTGCTTATATTTGAGCCAAATGTTTCCTTGATATCTCCAATTTTCCTGAAGAGATCTCTAGTCTTTCCCCTTCTGTTGTTTTCTTCTAGGTTAATACACTGTTCGTTGAAGAAGGCATTCTTGCCTCTCGGTACTGTTTTCTGGAAATCTGCATTTAGTTTCATACACCTTTCCCTTTCTCCCTTGCTTTTCACTTCTCTTCTTTCTCTGGCTATTTGTAAGGCCTCCTCAGATAACCACTTTGCCTTCTTGCTATTCTTTTTCTTTGGGATGGTTTTGTTTGCTGACTCCTGTACAATATTATGGACCTCCATCTGTAGTTCTTCAAGCACACTGTTTAGAAGTTCTAATCCCTTGACTCTATTCACTACCCTCATTGCATATTAATAGGGTTTTTATTCATGCCCGGCTGCCTTGATGGTTTTCTCCATTTTCTTTAGTTTAAGCCTGAATTTTGCTGAGAAGCTGATGATCAGGGACACAAGTCAGCTCCAGGTCTTGTTTTTGCTGACTGAATACAGCTCCTCTATCTTGGGCTAAAAAAAAAATACAATCAATTTGACATGTACTGACCATTTGGTGATGTCCATGTGTAAAGTCATCTCTTGTGTTGTTGAAAAGTATATTTGCTATGACCAGTACATTCTCTTGGCAGAATTCAGTTAGCCTTTGCCCTGCTTCATTTTGTTCTGCAAGACCAAACTTGCCTGTTACTCCAGGTATGTCTTGACTTCCTACTTTTGCATTCCAATCCCCAGTGATGAATAGAACATCTTTTGTATGTGTGTGTGTGTGTGTTAGTTCTAGAAGGTCTTCTAGGTCTTCATGCTGCTACTGCTAAGTCATTTCAGTCATGTCCAACCCTGTGCGACCCCATAGACGACAGTCCACCAGGCTCCACCGTCCCTGGGACTCTCCAGGCAAGAACACTGGAGTGGGTTGCCATTTCCTTCTCCAATGCATGAAAGTGAAAAGTGAAAGTGAAGTTGCTCAGTTGTGTCCAACTCTTTGTGACCCCATGGACTGCAGCCTACTAGGTTCCTCCATCCATGGGATTTTCCAGGCAAGAGTACTGGAGTGGGGTGCCATCGCCTTCTCCGCTAGGTCTTCATAGAACTGATCAATTTCAGCTACTTCAGCATCCTTGGTAGGGGCACAGACTTGGATTACTGTGATGTTGAATAGCTTGCCTTGAACCAAGATCATGCTATCACTCTTGGCATTGCACCCAAGTACTGTATATTCCACTGGTCAAAGTCAATTTTTTTTGGCAAAATGCTACATTTTCAGAGTACCTAAATGTTTTCTGAAGACTCAAAAACCATGACATCTAGGAAATGATATGGCTAATGTGACTGAAAACTCTAGAAAATTGTTGAACAGCACTTGTGTCAGATGTAATCTATCTCTTTTGTCTTTTCCCAGTTTATGGTTCAAGATTTGACTTCAGGCTAAAATATTAGAACTCTAGCTCCATATGGCTTGTTTCAGACCCAACTTAGTATTAGCATACATCTAATACAATAATCGTCTAATCTAGGCTATGGTTTTTCCTGTGGTCATGTATGGGTGTGAGAGTTGGACTGTGAAGAAGACTGAGCACTGAAGAATTGATGCTTTTGAACTGTGGTGTTGGAGAAGACTCTTGAGAGTCCCTTGGACTGCAAGGAGATCCAACCAGTCCATTCTGAAGGAGATCAGCCCTAGGATTTCTTTGGAGGGAATGATGCTGAAGCTGAAACTCCAGTACTTTGGCCACCTCATGTGAAGAGCTGACTCATTGGAAAAGACTCTGATGCTGGGAGGGATTGGGGGCAAGAGGAGAAGGGGACGACAGAGGATGAGATTGCTGGATGGCATCACTGACTCAATGGACATGAGTCTGAGTGAACTCCGGGAGTTGGTGATGGACAGGGAGGCCTGGTGTGCTGCAATTCGTGGGGTCGCAAAGAGTCGGACACAACTGAGCGACTGAACTGAACTGAATACAATAATATAATTCTGCTGATCTTAATCTAGCCAGTAATTTAGATAAAATGTAGAGTAATATAATCTAATTTTCTATTTAAGACTCAACATTTTTAGAAAAGTCATGTTCCAGACATGCTTTTATATTTTTTGTTGTCACTCTTAAAAAAATATATATACTACTCTAGAGGAAAAATGCTCTAGTATTGAATTCCACAGTAGACATGGTCACTTTCATATAAAGGATTCTATAAAACGTACTCTGAATCTTACAAAGGAATTTAGAAGACTTAAGATGAACTAGAAGAAGATATTGAAGAAACTATAAATTGTACCAAGTTGCAGTAAAGCAATCTTGATTTGCCAAAATATAGACAACAAGTATCTTCCTAGGTGGCTCAGTGGTAAAGAATCCACCTGCCATTGCAGGAGACAAAAGAGGCACAGGTTTGATATCTGGCTCTGGAAGGTTCCCTGGAGGAGGAAATAGTAATCCACTCCAGTGTTCTTGCCTGGAAAATTCCATGGATAGAGGAGCACAGGGCTACAGTCCCTGGGGTCACAAACAGTCAAACATGACTGAGTTACTGAGCACACACGGACAAGTACACCTGATTGATATAGAAGGTGAATGTGAGGTTTTATAGAGTGAAGTAACACTTAATAGAATAAAAACATTTTTTATTTATCAGTACTTATTTACTATATTCCAACTCAAGCCACACAGGGACAAAGACCTAAAAGATGGATACAGTACAGCCCAATCTTTCAAAAAAACTTACTCTTCTGGTGAAATATCTTGATGTAAATATAACATTACAATGGGATATATTGTGGATTACATTTGAGAAAAGTCCACAGAAAACATATCAAGAAAACATATGTCAGAGTGACAGTACTCAAAACAGATGCCTTAGCTTTTGGTGTCACCAATGAAACATGAATACATCAAGAAAATGACTGGAGATTAAATTTTGAAAAGGAATCAAGAACCAAGTACATTACCTACATCTGCTTTAGAAAACAAGAAGTAAAATTATAATGTAAATAATTTAGAAGACGCCTGGAATGAAGGCTCATGGGAGGGTACATTAAATTTTCAAAAGGAAGGAAGGAATGTAGAGGAAAGGTGACAAATAAATATGTAAAAACTACATTTCCTACATGATTAAACTGAAGAATCAAAATAATCTCCACCTCCATTAAAAAAAACTTCTTTCAAATATATAAAACCATTCAGGTTAGAATAAACAATTATACAGACTCACTATGTTGTTGTTGTTTAGTGGCTAAGTCATGCCCAACTCTTTGTGACCTCATGGACTGTAGCCCACCAGGTTCCTCTGTCTGTGGGATTTCCCAGGCAAGAATACTGGAGTGGGTTGCCATTCTCTTCTCTAGGGGATTTTTCTGACCCAGGGATCAAATCCAAGCCTCCTGCCTGGCAGGCAGATTCTTCACCACTGCTTCACCTGGGAAGTCCCTCAGCATCTAAAAATCTCCATATAATTAGGATCACATTAAGGAAATACATAAATATTAAAAACTTGCAAGTCTCTCCATAGGATAAAAATTTTAAGGTGGCACAAATTCTGGGGCTAAAATGACACCAAGAGATAAGAACAAAACATCCAGCATATTGATCAACTTCCTTGTTTTCTTTGCTAATAGGTTTTTACCTGCTAAGTTGTTCTCAGAAAAGGACAAGTGAGGATTTTTATTACTGAACGGCCAACAATAGGGCTATCTTAAGCCCAACAGATAAAATATTAGAACGCTGAATAAAATTTTTCAAAATTATGTATCCTCCTCACTTTCTAAGTTCAAAAAACAAAATCCTATATCTGCTCATACAGATATATACATATCCTGTGACATCTGCTCAAATATCTTATGCTAATACTCAACATCGTTAGGAATCAATATGTTAAGTTTTAAAAATTCTACCTCAAATACCCTTTCCTGTCTTGCCTTCATTTTCCTGACTACCTCTTATCATCCTTTATTTGGATCATGAAAATGGCCTCCTAAACTTCTCTTCATGTCCAGAATATCTGCTGCAATCCAACACTCATATAGCAACCAGAATGACCTCACTATAAAACATTAACTTGATCATGTAATTCAAAACCTTCAAAGAGTATGCTTCAAAAAAGAATTAAGTCTAAATTTCTTCCTGACTTCAAGTCAATATAAGTTGCTTCCCCCAGGGATATTTTTCCCTCCGTATTTAATAATTAGTTATCAGGACACAATCCTTCCCCCAATTATTTCCTTCTTCTTAATGGGACAGGTTGAAATGACCTTTGCCTCATCTCTCCCTAGCTGCTGAATTTCTTCCCATTTTTCAACATCCAACTAGGAAGGATGTCTTCAATAAAGCCTTGAACAGAATATTTCATGAATATTTGTGCCCAGTCGCTCAGTTGTGTCCAACTCTCTGTGACCCCATGGACTGAAGCACACCAGGCTCCTCTGTCTGTGGAATTTTCTAGGCAAAAATACTGGAGTTGGGCCGCCAGGGATCAAACTGTGTCTCTTGCATCTCCTGCATTGGCAAGCAGATTCTTTACCACTGGAGCCACCTGGGAAGCCCCTGCTGAAAGTTTGCAGAATTGATTTGAAACCTATTCCCTCTATTCAAGTAAGAAACTCCTGGCCAAAAATTCAGCCTCTACTTATGTGTGCTACTCACTCAGTCATGTCTTACTCTTTGCAATCCCATGGACTGTAGCTCGCCAGGTTACTCTGTTCATGGAATTCTCCAGGCAAGAATACTGAAGTGGGTTGCCATTCCCTTCTCCAGGAGATCTTCCCAATCCAGGGATTGAACCTGGGTCTTCTGCATTGCGGGCAGATTCTTTATCATCTGAGCCACCAATTTCAGCCTCTACTTGAATATTTTAAGAATAAGTCATTGTTTCATGAAGAATTCAATGAAAAGTATTCTTCTTTACTTTTTATTGAATTGAAATGTGTCTTTTTGAAATTTCCATCCAATTATCCTGAAAATTTTGCTTAGATTGTTTTTAAATGTTCTTCGTATTATGTGTTATCAGTAATAAAATTCCTTATTTATTTTCTGTTTATCCAGTGATAGCTTAGCGATAAGAACTATTCACAGATGTATGCCTACAAAACCTTATTATGGTATATAGGCCATATGTGCTTTCAGTTTAACATATGGAGGGCATAAGGAGAATCACAGTTGATGTCAAAACACATGACAAGTGCTGTTATATTCTGTGAAGTCCATCATTCTGTATTAGTTCTAGGACTTTTTTCTTGCTGAAAACCTAGTTAGTTGTCCAAAGATATTCTAAGTATCGAGAAAACAACAAAATTCTGTGAAGCAATTACCATTCAATTAAAAAATAAATTAATTAAAAGAAAATAATAATGGGAGCTACCTAGTTGCATGGTGTCAGACTAAGGGATTTCAAGAACTTGCCAAAAGCTATCAGCAGAGTCATTGTTAAAACTACTGTAGTCCGTTAATTTATCCATTCAACAAAGAATGGACCTGAGTATCTATTGATGTCTTATAGACATGTAAACAAAATACTGTAACAATACAGAGTATTCAATTCAAGAAAAATGTATCAAGCTTCTTCTGTATACAAATCACTTTCTTGCTTAAAATGATATCACTTGTCTTCATGGTTCTTATCACATACCAGGTAAGCTAAATATGAAAATATTATAACAGCTAGGATTGTCTAATGTATAAATAGATACAGTATTTATTCAATGATACCATAGTAAGTGAGGTCACAGTTCTACTAAAGTCTCACATGGAGTGGATGAAAAGAAAGAGTTTACCAGTCCAGCCACATACTAGATACTCAATCATAACCATGTTATGAAATACCATGTTCTTTCAGATTCTAATAATATCTGCTACTGGTTTCAAATAGTAAATATATACACTTTGAGATGTAACTTTTAAAAAAGTAATGTTAAAATGTATTCCCCATGAATCCATAAGTTATTTTATTAAACTGACTACCAAACATTGCTCTTTCTTTCTTCTAAGACAAATACAAAACACGAAGACAGGTGTCTTTCCATGACATACAAATCCAAGTCAACTTTTTATTCATGACTCTAAGTTGAGAACTTCCAAGTAGCTATTTTCTTAATATCTCAGCACTACTTATTTGATATAAGTGTCCATCAATTATACCTCATCAAATGAGGTTTATTTTCACTACATAAATACATAGATCATTCCCATGTGTGCCCTTCTGTGAGGTGTCTCCTCTTTGGAGTTGACTTCTCTAAATCTGACCCATTCTTTCAGGCTCAGTTCACATCTTTTCTCCTTAATGCAGCCTTTCATAGGCATTATGACACTGAAAATTTTCATCTGTTTACATTATGAAAATACTTGAAATTGGAAAAAAAAAATGACTTTTGATTAAATATAGTATACCATCTATATCCCCAGAAGAATGGTTCATGGAAAGTAACACATGTGTTAAATTTGTTTTTTAAAAAGGAATAAAAACTGAGAAGTGACATTACTTTTTTTGCTTCTTTTCTAGTCATTTAAGCATTTCTTGAGATGCAAAGATAAGATGGCTAAGAATTCACAAGTAAAACCTCCTCCAACTGGAGAAAGTCATAGTCTGAATTTAGCAAGTGAGTTTATGGTAACAGAGATTTTTATGTAACTGTATTTTCATGTATTATAAACTGCTCTAAACTTTGTCAATTCCAGGGTGATTTGCAAATAGGTTCATGGAATACTCCATCATAGAGTAATTTGATAAATAAGCTCAAGCTAATAATGCCTCTGGGGAATGAGTATTGTCTTGAGAATTACTGTAGCCCCCTTCTCCTACACTGTGATTTTTTTTTCCATATTATCACATTAGGATTCAATCTTATTAGAGTCAAAGTTTATTATGTATTTAAAGTTCTCTACATCATGTCCCATATTACAGATTCATTAACTTATTTTATCTCATCTAAGATGTAAATAAATTTCTTCTTGTGAAATTTATCAGGATAACACTGGAGAGTAGAAGTATGTGGGTTTGACACATATCTTGTATTTCTAAATTACTCTAAAGAGAACTTTATGGCCTTGTGGAAACCTTTGTTAGGAACAAAAGTATAAGACTTCTTGGAGTTTCTATTAACATATTCTGAGCCTTTGTGAATTTGGATATATGCATGTTGCTGTGGAGGTAGAGTGGAGATTAAAGGAAATGCATGCAACCAACTCATACAAAAATATTATGGATGAATCACTATAGAACTACCCAAGAATAAGCCATGGGCATGTATGACCTCAATACAGACTCTGGGATATTGATGGTTAATAAAAACATATATCAAGAATCAACCATGATAATCAGAATTAGCAGGAATAGCCTCTAAATAACATAATTTGCATTGGGGTAAAAGGAGGATATATTCTGATAATCCCTTTATTCTTAATACTATAGTGATTAGTAGATATTTTTGCATAAGTTGGTTGCATGCATTTTTTCTAAGCATCACCTTCAGTTCAGTTCAGTTGCTCAGTCATGTCCAACTCTTAGCAACCTCAGGGACTACAGCATGACAGGCTTCCCAGTCCATCAGCAGTGCCCAGAGCTTACTCAAACTCATGTCTATTGAGTCAGTGATGCCATCCAATCATTTCATCCTCTGTTGTTCCCTTCTCCTCCCACCTTCAATCTTTCCCAGCCTAGGATCTTTTCCAATGAGTCAGTTCTTCACATCAGGTGGCCAAAGTATTGGAGCATCAGCTTCAGCATCAGCCCTTCAAATGAATATTCAGGACAGATTTTCTTTAGGATGGACTGGTTGGATCTCCTTGCAGTCCAAGGGACTTGCAAGAGTTTTCTCCAGCACCACAGTTCAAAAGCATCAATTCTTTGGCACTCGGCTTTCTTTATACTCCAAATCTCATATCCAAATATGACTACTGGAAAAACCATAGCTTTGCAAGATGGATCTTTATTGGCAAAGTAATCTCTCTGCTTTTTAATATGCTGTCTAGATTTGTCATAGCTTCTCTTCCAAGGAGCAAGTGTCTCTTAATTTCATGGGTGCAGTCACCATCTGCAGTGATTCTGGAACCCAAGAAAATAAAGTCTCTTACTGTTTCCATTGTTTCCCCATCTATTTGCCATGAACAGATAGGACCAGCTGCCATGATCTTAGTTTTCTGAATGTTGAGCTTTAAGCCAACTTTTTCACTCTCCTCTTTCACTTTCATCAAGAGGCTCTTTAGTTGTTCTTTGCTTTCTACCGTTAGGGTGGAGTCATCTGTATATCTGAGGCTATTGATATTTCTTCTAGCAATCTTGATTCTAACTTGTGTTTCATCCAGACCACCATTTCGCATGATGTACTCTGCATATAAGTTAAATAAGCAGGATGACAATATGCAGCCTTGACAAACTCCTTTCCTGATTTGGAACCAGTCTGTTGTTCCATGTCCAGTTCTAACTGTTGCATCTTGGCCTGCATACAGATTTCTCAGGAAGCAGGTCAGGTGGTCTGGTATTCCCATCTCTTAAAGAATTTTCCACAGTTTGTTGTGATCCACATAGTCAAAGGCTTTGGCATTGTTAATAAAGGAGAAGTAGATTTTTTTTTCTGGAACTCTCTTGCTTTTTCGATGATCCAAAGGATGTTGGCAGTTTGATCTCTGGTTCCTCTGTTTTTTCTAAATCCAGCTTGAACATCTGAAAGTTGACCTACTATTGAAGCCTAGCTTGGAGAATTTTGAGCATTACTTTCCTAGCATGTGAGATGAGTGCAATTGTGCGGTAGTTTGAACATTCTTTGGCGTTGCCTTTCTTTGGATTGGAATGAAAACTGACCTTTTCCAGTCCTGTGGCCACTGCTGAGATTTCCAAATTCTCTGGCATATTGAGTGCAGAACTTTCACAACATCATCTTTTAGGATTAGAAATAGTTCAACTGGAATTCCATTAACCTGCACTAGCTTTGTTCGAAGTGATGCTTCCTAAGGCCCACTTGACTTCTCATTCCAAGATGTCTGGCTCTAGATGAGTGATCACACCATCGTGGTTATCTGCGTCATGAAAATCTTTATTGTATAGGTCTTCTGTGTACTGTGCCATGTCTTCTTAATATCTTCTGTTTCTGTTAGGTCCATACCATTTCTGTCCTTTATTGTGTCTATCTATGCACGAAATGTTCCCTTGGTATCTCTAATTTTCTTGAAGAGATCTCTAGTCTTTCGCATTCTATTGTTCTCCACTATTTCTTTGCACTGATCACTGAGGTAGGCTTTCTTATCTTTCCTTGCTATTCTTTGGAACTCTACGTTCAAATGGGCATCTTTCCTTTTCTCCTTTGCCTTTCGCATATTTTCTTTTTGCAGCTATTGTAAGGCCTCATTGGACAACCATTTTGCCTTTTTGCATTTCGTTTTCTTGGGGATGGCCTTTATCACTGCCTCCTGTACAATATTACAAACCACCGTCCATAGATCTTCAGGCACTCTGGCTATGAGATCTAATCCCTTGAATCTATTTCTCACTTCCACTGTATAATTGTAAGGGATTTAATTTAAGATCATACCTGAATGGCCTAGTGGTTTTCCCCACTTTCTTCAATTTAAGTCTGAGTTTGGCAATATGGAGTTCATGATCTGAGCCACAGTCAGCTCCCGGTCATGTTTTTGCTGACTGTATAGATCTTCTCCATCTTTGGCTGCAAAGAATATAATCAATCTGATTTTGGGGTTGACCATTTGGTGATGTCCATGTATACAGTCTTCTCTTGTGTTGTTGGAAGAGGATATTTGCTATGACCAGTGCATTCTCTTGGCAAAACTCTGTTAGCCTTTGCCCTGCTTCGTTTTGTACTCCAAGGCCAAATTTACCTGTTACTCCAGGTATCTCTTGACTTCTTACTTTTGCATTCCAGTCCCCTATATTGAAAAGAACATCTTTTGGGGGGTGTTAGTTCTAGAAGGTCTTGTAGGTCTTCATAGAACCGTTCAACTTCAACTTCTTCAGGATTACTGGTTGAGGCATAAACTTGGATTACCCTGATATTGAACGGTTTGCCTTGGAAACGAACAGAGTTCATGCTGCCGTTTTTGATATTGCACCCAAATACTGCTTTTTGGACTCTTTTGTTGACTATGAGGACTACTCCATTTCTTGTAAGGGTATCTTGCCCACAGTACTAGGTATAATAGTCATCTGAGTTAAATTCACCCATTCCAGTCCATTTTAGTTCACTGATTCCTAAAACATTAATGTTCACTCTTGCCATCTCCTGTTCGACAACTCCCAATTTACCTTGATTCCTGGACCTAACATTCCAGGTTCCTATATAATATCACTCTTTACAGCATTGGACTTTACTTCCATTACCAGTCACATTCACAACTGGGTGGTGGTGTTTGCTTTGGCTCAGTCTCTTCAGCCTTCCTGGAGTTATTTCTCCACTGTTCTCCAGTAGCATATTGTTCAGCTACCAACCTGGGGAGTTCATCTTTCAGTGTCTATCTTTTTGCCTTTTCATACTGTTCATGGGGTTCTCAAGGCAAGAATACTGAAGTGGTTTGCCATTCCCTTCTCCAGGAGACCACGTTTTGTCAGAACTCTCCAACATGACATGTCTGTCTTGGGTGGCCCTACACAGCATGGCTCATGGTTTCATTGAATTAGAAAAGACTGTGGTCCACGTGATTAGATTAGTTTTCTGTGACTATGGTTTTCATTCTGTCTGCTCTCTGATGAATAAGAATAAGAGGCTTATGGGAGCTTTCTGATGGAGGGACTTACTGAAGAGGAAACTGGTCTTGTTCTGATGGGTGGGGCCATGCTCAGTAAATCTTTAATCCAATTTTCTTTGATGGGTGGGGCTGTGTTCCCTCTCTATTACTTGACCTGAGGCCAAACTATGGTGGTGGTAATGAAGATAATGGTGACCTCCTTCAAAAGGTCTCATGCACACACTGCTGTACTCAGTGCCCCTGTGGCAGGCCACCACTGACCCACACCTCCCCCAGAGACTCCTGGACACTCTCCAGCAAGTCTGGGTCAGTCTCTTGTGGCATCACTGCTCCTTTCACCTAGGTCCTGATACACACAAGATTTTATTTGTGCCTTCCAAGAATCTGTTTCCCCTGTCCTGTGTGAGTTCTGGTGGCTCTATGGTGGGGTCAATGGTGACCTTGTCCAAGAGGGCTTATGCCACACCGAGGTCTGCTGCACCTAGAGCCCCTGGCCCTGTGGCAGGCCACTGCTGACCCATGCCTCCACAGGAGACCCTCAAACACAGTTCTGGCTCAGTCTCTGTGGGATCTCCTGGTGTGCACAAGGTGTTGTTTGAGCCCTCTGTGGATTTCTGATGGGTATGGGATTTGATTCTAAATGCGATTTTGCCCTTCCTACCGTTTGCTGGGGCTTCTCCTTTGCCCTTGGATGTGGGTATTTTTTTTGGTGGGATCCAACATTCTCCTGTTGATCGTTGTTCAGCAGCAAGTTGTAATTTTGGAGTTCTCTAAGGAGAAGATGATCACACGTCCTTCTACGCTACCATTCTTAGATTTTGGTGAGGTAATGAAGATAATGTCGACCACCTTCAAAAGGTCCCATGCATGCACTACCGCACTATCGCACTCAGTACCCCCGACCTGCATCAGGCCACCCTATCCTCCACACAAACAAACATAAATGCAAATTCACATGTATCTGTACTGTGGAAAACAAAGAGATATTTTTCCTATACACAGATTATCATATAGCCTCAAATGCTATTTGCTCTTCTGTGGTAGAGACTATTCCCAATTGGCCCCTTTTTTAAAAACAGAACAATGATTTTTGTTAGGGATTCACTTATTGCCCAGGTATATTTCACTCTAATTCTAATAAACAGAATGTAATAATGTAAGTCAAAGTGTCAGCACTGAGGTTCCCAGGGAACTGATTCAAGTGGTCTGCATGCTATTACCACTGGCTCTTTAGCTCTTTTAAAAGGAAAAAATGGCATGGGGCATAATGGTTTGAGTTCCAAATATCTGGTATACTTGAGGGCAAAAAAAAACACACCTGGAGATGGTGGCTCATTTGGCTGAAAGATCAATGTATCTCTAATGAAACTGTGTTGTTATCATACCAGCTATTAACTGCTTATCTTTGGACTTGTCTCAGCATGGTAGTGGTTTAGACACTAAATTGTGTCTGACTCTTGTGATCCCATGGACTGTAGCCTGCCAGGATCCTCTATCCATAGGAATCTCCAGGGGAGAATACTGGAGTAGGTTGCCATTTCCTTCTCCAGAGGATGGGGAACAAACAAAAACAATCTTTTACCTACTGTAATCTGGATATTTTTGCTATATGTAGTCTAAGGCAATCCTTACTGATATACTCTCATAAGTATTACCAGAAATATGTACTTCAAATAACCTCATGTTAAATTCAACTAAATAGTTTTGGCTGATGAGACAGCATTTAATTGGTTCATCACTAAAAGGCTCATACCACAAATTAACTAATTCAGTTGCCACAAGTGACATAGAGACAAGTTAATCTTAGAGGTTTTACCGGGAGAATACATCCTTTTAAATTAGAGCCTTTCTAAGCACTTGATTAACACTTTATTTGGATAACTAGTACATTTGGTAAAATCTCTTAAATTTTTTCCAAGCTAAAATATATAATCTACAATGCTGAAGATTTGGCACTTTAATCATTGATTTCTCATTGCATTAAAGCAGATCTGAGTTTCTTGTGGACAAAAATCTCAATTGCATTTGTATATATCCCATTCTTCCACATCTACAAAGCACTTGAAGAGCCTTCTTTTCAAGCTCAAGTGCATGCCAATGTCCTTTCAGTGTTCAAGAAGTCAGTCCCTGGGTGCAGGCATGCTGGGATGGCAAGTCAATCACAGAACTGGCAGAGTTTCACTGGCTGCTGGTGCCACTGAGATCACTAGGGGTCTGAGCAAAATAAACACATGGAGGAGGTCACATTGAAAGTAGAGTTAACCTAAGATACATACTGCTTGAGGAGAAGGCCCAAGAAAAGAAGCGGCAGGACAGTTCTGTGGACATTTCCTTCAAGAGATAAAGACAGAACTGCATGTAAGGATGGATTAGGGAATAGGGAAAATTCAACTTGATGGTAATTATTCACCAAGAAACAACAAAAAGAATCATATGGTAATGTACTTTGAGCAAAAAGAGAAGCAAAAAGCACACTGAAGACATGTGAAGTTTCCTAAACTAAGAAAAATTAAGAAAATGCCTTCGTACAGATGGTGAGTGGTCCAAAATGTGGGCATAAGTACTGATGTTTTAAAAAATAATATACATATAAATTTCAATATAACTTTCACAGAGAGTACTAAGAACATCCTGGTGGTTGTGTAGTAGACAGGACAAGAAGTCATCAAAATTGTGCTACCACATATCATAGTCATGTTAATCACAGACAGTATAATTAATTTATTACAAGGAGTTTAATGCCTCCACAGGGATAAACAATAGTCAAAGCCTGGATCCTGAGGCTGAAAAATTTTCCTTTTCTAATTCATCAAGATATTAATTTAAAAATAAGACCACTGATCATTGGCATTATGAAAAGTGTACGCTACCCATCTGAGACTAAGGAAAATTATTGGATCCTAAAAAAAAGTTTTCATTTTTTTTCTTTGTCAAGTATAGGCTATACTATAAACCAAGGGTCTGCACACATATATGCACGCACACACACACTGACTCCTCAGTATGGGCTTGCTAATTTGTAAGTCAACAGTTCCAAATACTGAGAGATAGTAGTTCTACATTTTATGTGCTAAGATTTGTTAGCCTTGGATTTGTAATGTTTTAAAAGGAAGCAACATGCAGTTTTCTCACTGAGGACATGCAGTGAGCATTATGTGAACTTCTCCCTGATATGTTTTATTCCAGAACAGCAAAAAGAAATACATATGGAGTGTGAGTTTTCATCACATAGACTTTCTAGAGATTATTTATTCAATAATATTTTTTACCTCATATAACTGATTCAGGGCTCAACATCTAATTAATCATTGAAACCTATTTTGGAAAAATGTAAGGACAAAAGGGAAAATTATATTTTCTGACTTTTACAAACTTGTTGTATTCATTCATTTTGATATGTATTTCTATTTTTATCCCTTTTATCTCTTACTTTGTTTGTTAAATACAAAATCAACTTAACAAGGTGATTGAAAATATTTATATGCCGTTTTGACCTCACAGTCAGGCTTTCTGTAAAAACACAGGTTCATCTGTAACAGTTACTATTGTTCAGTTGCTGAGTCGTGTCCGACTCTTTGTGGACCCAATGGACTGCAGCATGCCAGGCTCCCCTATCCTTAATTGTCTCCTGAAGTTTGCTCAAATTCACATCCATTGTGTCAGTGATACTTCTAACCATCTCATCCTCTGCCACCCTTTTCTCCTTTTGCCTTCAGTCTTTCCCAGCATCAGGCTCAAAGTACCTGTAAGACTTGAATTCATCACTACAAAGTATTTATAGAAATAATAATGAGAAAAATAATATTATGTGTAAAATTTATGATACAGATATTTTGGGCATGAATCATAATGTTATCAAAACTATAGGCAGTTCATATACTCTAGGTCTTCTGAATGTATACTTAGACTAATCCCTTCTGTCAGGGTACCTAATTAATATTGCTTTGCTTAGCCCACTTTATTGGAACTGACCTTACTGAGCATTACTGGGCATCGCACCATTGGTCACAAGAGAGCATGGTACAAAAATATCCTTATGAAACTCACTTTCCAATTATCTGAAGAATATTGAAGCTATCGTTCACTATATGACACGCTGGGTTGTTCCTGAAGATTCAGTGGAGTTTAGTATTTGCATAAGTCTCAGTATTTCGAATGGAGAAGGCAATGGCACCCCACTCCAGCTCTCTTGCCTGGCAAATCCCATGGACGCAGGAGCCTGGTGGGCTGCAGTCCATGGGGTCACTAAGAGTCGGACACGACTGAGCGACTTCACTTTCCCTTTTCCCTTTTATGTGTTGGAGAAGGAAATGGCAACCCACTCCAGTGTTCTTGCCTGGAGAATCCCAGGGTCGGGGGAGCCTGATGGGCTGCCGTCTCTGGGGTCGCACAGAGTCAGACACGACTGAAGCTATTTAGCAGCAGCAGCAGCAGTGTTTAGAATATGTGTATATTGTGTAACTGATTAGTTGTATTTGACTTATGGACATTATGATTCATGTAATCGGTCTTTTTTTTGCCTCCATATTGTCCATTAGAAAACACAGAACCATATGCGTTATCTACTTCATGCAAGTATATAGCATATTATGACCTTTCGTGCGTGTGTGCGTGAAATTGCTTCAGTCATGTCCGATTCTTTGTGACCCTATGGGCCATAGCCCACCAGGCTTCTCTGCCTGTGGGATTCTCTAGGCAAGAATACTGGAGTGGCTTCCCATGTCCTCCTCCAATGGATCTTCACAACCTAGGGATTGAACCCATATCTCTTATGTCTCATAGCAATGGCATGCTGGTTCTTTACCACTAGCATCACCTGGGAAGCCCGCGACATTCCATATATTAGTCTTATTCTATTTTCTAATCTTATTATCCTTTAGTATTAATTTCTTCACCGATGAAATCTTGGTATTATATGACACTCATTTTTGCTAGCCACCTAAAGCCTCCTTTTTTGTGGACAAGATAGGAAATGCTAACATCTTAAAACATTCATGTATGCATTTATTCAGTAAGTATATTTTGAAGACTTACATTATGACAGAACCTGTGTAATGTGTTGGCTTTCAAATAAAGAATAAATAGCTCCAGGGAACTTCCCTTTTAGATGGAAACCTTTATTCAAGCAAATAATTATAATACGCTAAGTGTTATCTTATGTACCATGGACAGAAAGCAGTATAAAGCAAGGAGGAGAGGTGCTGAATTAGTTCAAAGTTGTGCCAAGATAAAGATATCACATCCAAAGCAGATGTTTTTATAAGAGTTTAATAGAAGGATTATTTCAAAGTATGTGGGAAAGATTTTGGTGCACAGAGATGATACCTGGGTTTGGGCCTTGCAGCAGCAAGGAGCCCTTTGAACATATGAACATGAAGGGGCAAGGAGGGAGGGCAGCTTCAGGAATCCAGAGGATAACTGTGTGGAGAGAGTACCCCAGAGGAAAGGCCAGCCAACCCAACAGTCTGTCCAGAGGGAGCCTGGAGAACCAATGCCCTGACCTGGCTGGCCTCATCCTCTCCTCCCATCTTCTGAGGCCTCCCATTGGCAGAACTTAACATGAAGTCAGAGGGCAGTGGATCAGTTTCCAAGGGCTGTGGTTACAAAGTGCCCAAAACTGGAGGCTTAGAACAATGGTCATGTGATGTCTCGTAGTTCTAGAAGCTGGAACTCTGAAATCAAGGTGTCCTCAGGGCTGGTTTCCTGAGGACTGTGATGGGGAACCTGCTGCAGACCTGTCTCCTGGGTTCTCCCAGCCTCAGCATCCTCTGTTTCCTCCTACCATTCTTACCTTTGTGCAACTCTGTCTCCATGTCCAAACTCTCCCTTTTTAAAGGGTATCAATCATTGGATTAGGGGTCATGCTCGCTTCAATGTGATTTCCTAGTAACGACCCAATTCCACACAAGGCCACATTCTCAGGTACCGGGGCACAAGACTTCAACATATTTTAAAAGAGACACAATTCAATCCTTCACAGCAAATAATTTCACTAAAGTGGTCTAGATATTAAATGATTTTTGTAATTTGACTTACTCATTGTCAGCAAAGATACAACCCAGTTTTCAATAATCAACCATATTATTAAAAAAGGAAACTGCTACCTTTGGCAGAAAAATATTACAAAGTACTAGAGATTTTTAAAATATAACTAAAACTCGGGTGATTTTAAGAACATTCTAGAGTCTAGCTGTTCATGGATTAGACTTATTTAACTCAACTTATTCTTAAACTTTAAAACTCTGTAAATTGAATGACTTTGAAATTTCATTCAACTGTATTTTCCTATCTTACATAATGGTCATACAGCTAAAAACCTTGATCTTATTTCAATACTTTAAAATACAGAAATTTATTTTCTTAACAGTTTCTCTAATTTAATTCCCTTAAATTATTACAATTTGTCCAGTCATCTATCCAGAAATGGTTTTGCTTTTATTACCTTCAGCTTCATTTTAGTCCACATTACAACTTCACTATATATAAATAATTAAATATCTGTGACAATTTTAACAGGTTAAAGAAATGATCTTGAAAATCTTTGCCAAAACTCCCACTGTCTTAAAAAGCAATGTTATAATTGCTCATTTGGATGAAATCATGCATGGATTTGCAAACCTGTGAACAGTGACCCACAGTGTGGCCCTCAGCAGTAATCTCAACTTACAAGCATTAATCGGTTCAATTCCCCTACCACCATGATTCAGAAGGAAATGCAACTTGAAGGGACAATTCTTTTGCTGACATTGCCAGCAGTTTTACCCAGAAGATTCTTTGATTTAGGAGAAATCATTTAAAATGTGAGACTCTTTTTATTAGCAAACTGAAAAGAAAAACTTAAAATACAAGCACTTATCTTAATCTTGATTAAAGTTCCCTTTTTTCCTAACAAAAGAAAACATAACAAGTGTAATAGTTTTTCACAGTCAATTATACTCGTAAAAGAAAACTGGCCTCTCTGAGATTAAAAAAAAAAAAGGGTAATGCTGTATTTTGCATCTAAGTTAGAGAGAATAGAACATCTGCCTCAAGTAAATGTAATGACATGACATTGATGAAGATAAAGATGAAGATAATGATGAAGATAAAGTCCTGTGTTCTTTCACATAGTAGTAAACAGATGAAGTCCTGTACAAACCCAGTTGCTTCTTTAAATTCCATTTGTAAATGGCCAGAAAATATATTAGCAAGTAATTAAAAAGTAAATGAAATATGTTTAAAAAATCATTATTAAGTCCTCCAAACAAGTTCAAATGCACATAAGGAGTATGAAAATAAGAGAGGTGAACTCATTTGTCAAAGTCACAGAACTAGTCACGAGCACAAGGCAGGGTTTAAAGTCCTCTGCTGCTCTGCTCTGCCCACAGATGTTCTCATAGTATTAAGCCTTGGTCTCCTGGTTGCCTAATTTTCAATGAGTTAGAGAATTGGTAATAAATTATCAGATTCTATTTCTCAGTTTGGGCCAACCACATCTCTCACTTGTGGGGGTCACTTGAGATCCACCTTCAGATTTGTTTCAACCTCAACTTCTGGATTAGTGCCTATCTGAAATGGTAAGATAAAGGAACTTTGGCTAAATTCTCAAGGATATAGCAGTAAGTGGCCACTGTTTACTTGACACTGACTGTAAGTACCAGTTTCTACAACTGCCCACCCTGCATTATGTCAAACTTTTCATCATATAATATGTCTGTTGCCTTCTAGGTCCTTGACTCCACCTTTCTCTTGCCTGTTCCAGTTCTTCATGGCAAATAGATGGGGAAACAATAGAAACATGGATAGACTTTATTTTCTTGGGCTCCAAAATCATTGCAGATGGTGAGTGTAGCCATGAAATTAAAAGACGCTTGCCCCTTGGAAGAAAAGTTATGCCAAACCTAGACAACATATTAAAAAGCAGAGATATTACTTTGCCAACAAAGTCTATCTAGTCAAAGCTACAGTTTTTCCAGTAGTCAGGTATGGATATGAGACTTGGATCATAAAGAAAGCTGAGTGCCAAAGAATTGATACTGTGGTGTTCGAGAAAACTCTTTACAATCCCTTGGACTGCAAGGAGATCCAACCAGTCCATCCTAAAGCAAATCAGTCCTGAATATTTATTGGAAGGACTGATGCTGAAGCTGATGCTCCAATACTTTGGCCACCTGATGCGAAAGGCTGACTCATTGGCCACCCTGATGCTGGGAAAGATTGAGGGCAGGAGGAGAAGGGGACAACAGAGGATGAGACGGTTGGATGGCATCACCGACTCAATGGACATAAGTTTGAGCAAGCTCCAGGAGTTGATGCTAGACAGGGAAGCCAGGTGTGCTGCAGTCCATGGGGTCACAAAGAGTCGGACACAACCAAGCAACTGAACTGAACTGAACTGTTCCATTCTACCATTCCTTCTGCCCAAAAGCTAGATACTGCTATTCCTTTATCTAAGCCTGGTGACTCTGGGCTTTCCAACCTGTTCTTCTGTAGATTACCATTTTATCTGATCCCTTGGTCTTGGAAAAATTCTCTCTCCTAGAGATAGCCTTCTTTTGGTTTTCCTATTGCCCCTGTCTTTTAGGTACCTTGACTCATCTAATGAACCAAATTTCTATCTTTCTGGGGCCCAGAGTTGGGAATCCCCAACTCTGTACCAGCATCCCTTTGATTGCCATTCTACACAAGCCTTACTTCCTAGTTCCCCATCTTCTTACTGTAGGCCTTGGTTTAGTTTCTAGCCTCTTCCAAGACAAACTGTCAAGCTCAGTCAGATGGGTTTCCAGTGTATTATCATGTTTAACCCTCCTAGTCTCCAGAAGTACCCTTAGTGCTTTCTCTTCCAAATTATAAAAAATAGAATGAAAGCTAAACTGCTGAAGGCTCAACTTGGGTTTCAGCTCTCTACCAGGAAGTTTTCAATCTCTGCTCACCATACACATACGCACACACACACACACACACAGAGACTGACTTTCAAATCATTTTACTCCTAGACTAAGACAGATATTCTTCCTTTGGGATAAAAAACTACCTTTACATTTTTATTATGTCTTTTCTTGTTTATCTCTAGGAATAAAATCTGAGAAGACTGCAGGTAGATGCTGGGTCACACTAATTTATTTACATTATATGATATATACTATATATTTAATAAATACTTAGGAGTTTAAATTGTTGAAAATGATGTGACTCATAATCATGTTGATGGCATATAAGACAAACTACATCTGATCCAAATTCAGGGCTAACTATGTTTTTAATGCAAGGATACTCCATAGTCCTATTAAAAGGAATAAATTTTAAATGAAAAATAAAATCAGTAAGTTAGCTTTACTTTAATTATTTCTTTACCAATATGTAAGTGGATTTTCTGGTGTTTTAATCTTGTAAATACATTAAAACTAAGCAAATCAAATCTTTACCTATATGCCAGTGTTCTCAAACATAGTAAATGGAACAATTCACTACCTATGAAAATTGACATGGTACATTCTTGAAGAACACTTTTCCTTCAAATACCTGACCTCCCTTTCTTAAGTCCCTCCATTATTTATTTGTACTTAAAAATTATTGCTTATAAAGTTCCTCTGTTATGGGAGTAACCTACAATATTCCTTTGAACAATATTATTAACAGCTTATATTTCATATGTATAGCATTAGAATTATACCAAATATTTTAGACCAGTACTGACATTTAGTCTATATGCACCAGGACTGTAGATCAATGACTTTTACTACTGGGTTTTGCTGACTAATAATAATACTTTTCTTCTAATACAGAATTTTTTGTTTTGGTTTTTGGTGGTTAAAACAAGTTTAAGAGGAAGAAAAAGCAAGCATCATTATAGCAGTTTTATCAATGTGGAATGCAAATTTCATGGAGGTTAGGTAACCTTCCAAAAACTCATGCTGGGTAATAAACTTAAAAAGTAAGCAAAGATCTCCAGAAAGAGGAAACGGAAAGACACCAAAGAAAACAGTCTCTTCAAATCTTGCCTTAGGGCAAGATCTCTGAACTAAGACAAGAAAACTCTTCTGAAATGTCTTTGCTTGTGATTTTGAGTCTCAATAATGAGAAAATTATAGACCATGTCATTAAAACTGAAAGCAAAGTTTTTGAAGGCAAATTTAATTGGCATGGTAAATAAAGATTATAGACATGATTATGAAAGTAAAGCCAAGTAAAATTTAGTGAAGGTGCCATTAGCCGTACATAATCTACATATTTAAAGAGACAAATGAGGCAAGAAATATCCTACTCATATAAATTCAAGCACAACAAAGACTGATATATTCTTTTAAGCTTTAAAATAAAAACAGATCATTTGTAAGTCATTATTCTCTCTTCATACAGAAATGGTATGGACCTAACAGAAGCAGAAGATATTAAGAGGAGGTGGCAAGAGTACACAGGAGAACTGTACAAAAAAGAGCTTCACAACCAAGATAATCAGGATGGTGTGATCGCTCACCTAGAGCCAGACATCCTGGAATGTGAAGTCAAGTGGGCCTTAAAAAGCATCACTATGAACAAAGCTAGTGGGGGTGATGGAATTCCAGTTGAGCTATTTCAAATCCTGAAAGATGATGCTATGAAAGTGCTACACTCAATATGCCAGCAAATTTGGAAAACTCAGCAGTGGCCACAGGACTGGAAAAGGTCAGTTTTTATTCCAATCCCAAAGAAAGGCAATGCCAAAGAATGCTCAAACTACCGCACAATTGCACTCATCTCACATGCTAGGAAAGTAATGCTCAAAATTCTCCAAGCCAGTCTTCAGCAGTACATGAACCGTGAACTTTCAGATGTTCAAGCTGGTTTTAGAAAAGGCAGAGGAACCAGATATCAAATTGCCAGCATCCGCTGGATCATGGAAAAAGCAAGAGAGTTCCAGAAAAACATCTACTTCTGTTTTATTGACTATGCCAAAGCCTTTGACTGTGTGGATCACAACAAACTGTGGAAAATTCTCAAAGAGATGGGAATACCAGACTACCTGACCTGCCTCTTGAGAAACCTATATGCAGGTCAGGAAGCAACAGTTAGAACTGGACATGGAACAACAGACTGGTTCCCAATAGGAAAAGGAGTACGTCAAGGCTGTATATTGTCACCCTGCTTATTTAACTTCTATGCAGAGTACATCATGAGAAACGCTGGGCTGGAAGAAGCACAAGCTGGAATCAAGATTGGCGGGAGAAATATCAATAACCTCAGATATGCAGACGACACCACCCTTATGGCAGAAAGTGAAGAGGAACTAAAAAGCCTCTTGATGCAAGTGAAAGAGGAGAGTGAAAAAGTTGGCTTAAAGCTCAACATTCAGAAAACGAAGATCATGGCATCTGGTCCCATCACTTCATGGGAAATAGATGGGGAAACAGTGGAAACAGTGGCAAGACTTTATTTTTTGGGGCTCCAAAATCACTGCAGATGGTGATTGCAGCCATGACACTAAAAGACGCTTACTCCTTGGAAGGAAAGTTATGACCAACCTAGATAGCATATTCAAAAGCAGAGCTATTACTTTGCCCACAAAGGTCTGTCTAGTCAAGGCTATGGTTTTTTCCAGTGGTCATGTATGGATGTGAGAGTTGGACTGTGAAGAAAGCTGAGCGCCAAAGAATTGATGCTTTTGAACTGTGGTGTTGGAGAAGACTTGAGAGTCCCTTGGACTGCAAGGAGATACAACAAGTCCATTCTAAAGGAGATCAGTCCTGGGTGTTCTTTGGAAGGACTGATGTTGAAGTTGAAACTCTAATACTTTGGCCAACTCATGTGAAGAGTTGACTCATTGGAAAAGACTCTGATGCTGGGAGGGATTGGGGGCAGGAGGAGAAGGGGATGACAGAGGATGAGATGGCTGGATGGCATCACCGACTCAATGGACATGAGTTTGGGTGAACTGGGGGAGTTCACCTGGTTCATCCAACTGATGATGGATAGGGAGGCCTGGCGTGCTGTGATTTCATGGGATCCAAAGAGTCGGACATGACTAAGTGACTGAACTGAACTGAACTGAACTGAATTGTAAGAAAGCAAAATGCACTTTTCTCACTTCATTATAAACATAAACATTAGATTTTATGTTACTCTTTCAACATGTATGAGCTAACTAGTCACTAATTAGGTAGATAATGAATAATGAGCAACCCAGAGATCAGATAAAGCCAATTTTCATGATTTCATAAGACAGTTGAGAGGTGAAGGTGAGTACAAAGGCCTTTGTGGAGGTTTATTCTAATAGTGAGGCTGACCTATGTATTTCATTTGAGACACAGACACCTAGTCATCTAAAATGTGTCAAAGTAATGTAGGAAATTCTGTGTAGTTTGGGAGAAAGCAGCATGTAATTGATGGTGACTGGAAAAATCCAGAAATGAGGAGTGTACTGAAATCAAGTCATTGTGATCAGATCCAAATGGTATCTTGGGCAGAACACCAAATGGAAACAGGCAAAATCAAAAGTACTCACTTGAATGATAAAACAGCTGAAGATAAACATTTTCTCATAAAATAACTCTTAAGAAAATCTAGTATTCTCCACAGTTGCCAAATCACTTTTTATGTTGTATTAAGATGTGGTTTGCAATTTTATAGCTTCATTAACTGCAACTAAGCAATTATAAATGTTTCGATATTTAAAATTGAGTTAACTTTTAGTATTTTCAACAAAATTGCCAAATCTTCCCAAATCAATGTGAAAGTTATAGATGTGACAATTTTATAGTATCATGTAGACAGTCTAGATTCGTTGTTTTTTTTTTCTTAATAAAGATACACAGAGCACAGTAAGGCAAATTTCTGGACTTTCTTATCACTTTGCATATTTACCCTCCTATACTGTTGGTGGGAATATAAATTGGTGCAGCCACTATAGAGAATAGTATGAAAGTTCCTTGAAAAAAAAAACTAAAAATGGAGTTACCATATGATCTAGTAATCCCATTCCTAGGCATACATCTGGAGAAAATTCTGTTTCAAAAAGATACATGACTCCAATGTTCACAGCAGCACTATTTACAATAGCCAAGGCATGGAAGGTTTCCCTCATAGCTCAGTGTCGGTAAAGAATCTGCCTGCAATGCAGGAGATCTGGGTTCAGTTCCTGGGTCAGGAAAATCCCCTGGAGAAGGAAATGGCAACCTACTCCAGTATTCTTGCCTGGAGAATCCCATGGAAAGAGGAACCTGGCAGGCTACAGTCCATGAGGTCACAAGAGCTGGACACAACTTAGCAACCTGGCTGTCCAACAACAGATGCATGGATAAAGAAGATATGGGGTATATCTTCTGTATATACATACATATATATGTGTATATATATATATATACACACACACACATAATAGAATACTACTCAATCATAATAAAAAATGAAATGATGTCTTTGCAGCAACATGGCTGGGCCTAGAGATTATTGAATTAAATGAGGTCAAAGACAAATATCATATGACAACATTTATACTTAGAGTCTGGAAAAATGATGCAAATAAGCTTATTTATAGGAAAACAGATAGACTCAGACATTAGAAACAAATTTATGGTTTCCAAAGAGAATGGGGGCAGGAAAACAAATGAGGAGTTTTGGATTAACATATACATAAAACTATATACAAAATAGATAAACAATAAGGACCCATTATATAACACAGGAAACTATATTCAATATTTTATAATAATCTAGAATGGAAAAGAATCTGAAAAAGAATGTGTGTGTGTGTGACTGAGTCATTTTGCTGTGCCTCTGAAACTAACACAACCTTGTAAATTAACTATACTTCAGCTATTAAAATTTAATACTATAAATAAAGCCACTAAAATATAAGCAAGAATAATTTTCATTCAACTGTATTTTTAAAAAAGCTAGATTGAGAAAAATTACATTTATAAATCATGACTCTAGGTATTAATTCTATCACCTATTCTGAGAATGAGAGAAAATCTACCCTTGAATTAAAACAAATAACCAGAGTGCTATAAGTTTTATTTTTATCCCAACATATGGTACTCAGGCACTTCTCAACTGGGTATTAAGAGATTAACCTACAGTATTTGTTGTCCTTCAGCCAAGGTGGTCAAAATCTCTCTACTATGTTCATTTGGACTAGTGTACAGTATTCTGAGCTGAATTTTTAAAGAAAGGATATTTTTACTACACACTATTTATTTAGACAGTGCTTTATCTGTACTTTTCCTTGCAAATGGAAGTTTATAAAGAAAAATTTATGTAATTCCCTGAAATATAACACATTCTAAAGCATAGGTTCTCTTTTTTTCTTGAAAACTCATCTTATTCAAAGTGGCTGTGAGACAAAGCCTGGCATGAACTGCCTCTTGAGAACATGTCACTGACAGAGACAAATGAGTCCTAATGAGTTTAGGGGAAGTTTGACAGCTAAGATTTTGAGCTCTAAGGGACGAGCTACTGCACTGTGAACACAATTCTAAATGGTGTCAGGTTCAGAACAAGCTTTGGAGAATAGGTGCTCTTGGTTTAAGGGGTGTCTTTTTGTACATGAAGTCTTTTTCTTTTTAGTAAACGTGTACATTTGCCCAATGAGAATTGTTTAGAAAAATAAAAACCCTACTTGTTCAAGGCAACTCAAATTACAGGCAATAAACAAGCAAAAGCAAAATCATTTCACTAAAAGATTCCATGTCAGTTCCTTCAAATGTAGGCTTATTCCAGTGAAATGTCTTATTAAAATGTCATTTCAAGTTTCTCTAACTCAAGGAATATGGTAAAGCCCTTGCTTTGCAGACTGAACAGACAATCTCACATGTACTGATTTGCCTTTTTATGGTGGGTGATAATTGGCTGATTCATATCCTCATCGATGTATTGCACTATTGAAAGCAATAGGCAGCATTTTCACTGCACCGAAAGTTCACACGTACCCTATGATATGTGCACAGCTATAGGAGCATAGCAAGAGTTGGAGAGAGACTCCCACTCCCGACCAGTAGATGTAGAAGAAACAAAAAAGCCTTCCCTTTGGGCAGCTTGCCAAGTGAATAAAACTTGGGGAACAGAACCCAATCTAGAATTCAGCTCCTACTCACCACTCCAAGGGCCATTGTGTACTGTGCAAACTACAGGATTCCTCAGAAAATAAAGAGTGCTGACAATAGAGTTATTAATGGCTGTGGAGCTCGCAGTTCTGTCGGCTTGAAGCCATCTGCTAAGTGACCAGCGGAGGGGAAAAGAGAGAAGAAGCAGTGATAAAATGCTAGCATCCTTTTAAGATGCACTGTCTAAAAGTGTGAAATTTATAAGAAGATTCAGTTCTACTGAGCAGAGATTTTAGCTCTCAGCCCACCTATGAATTACTAGCAAATATGTACATCGTGTCAGGAAGCATTTAACAGGAGGCTTCCTGTGTGCTGTTTTGGATCTGTCAGGAATTCTCTGTTCCTTATTAATTCCTGAATATTCAGGAATTAAGAGGAGAGGCAAGCCTCTCCCGGGACTGAGGAATCCAGGCATTTCCTTTGTCAGTTTTTCTATATGGTGATAAGTATCCTCTTCCTTTTTATGAACCATATGATAAAAGTGGTTATTTACAACTCTCTCTTTCATATGGATGACCTCATGTTTTCTTGATAACTTGTAAGTTTTGATTTTATCTCTGCTGAAAATAGCTATCTTGTAAGACAGTATAAATATGTACACAATGATGAATAAAACACCTTCGCTCCATCAGAGCTCTGGTCCCCGTGTCTCTCTCTCTCTCTGTCTCTCTCTCTCTCTCTCTCTCTCCCTCTCCCTCTTTTTCAGGCTGATTCCCCTGGAGTGTAGAGGCTCTCTGAGTTCACTTTCCTGCCTGGGCTTCTAAGACCCTCTCGAGAAGGCTCTCTGCACCTTCACCCCATCGAGAGGGCGCCTGAGGCCTTCATGAAGAGAGCAAGCCCCATGCAGGGGCTTTATTGGCTTTCTGTGTAAACCAAGGAATATGAGCCAATTCTCTTCTTTACTTTCTTATCGTCAACTCCGGACCACCAGGTTCCGGTCCATTAAAGGACCCCAACACATCGTATGTTCTGAGATGCTTATTTAAATATAGGAAGTAATAAATCAATGACTCCAGATGAAACTGGTGTGCTTTCCAGGGGTTTGCTTCTGCTTGAAATTTTAGGGCAGTCCTGAGATGCTCCAAAAAAGGGGAAAGAAATAAAATATATAAGACATTGACAGGAGTTAAGGAAGATGGAGATATGGGTGGAGATGTGAGGCTTTTCTAAGCAAGAAAAAAAAGCAAGAATCAGGCTCCACATGCATGCATCAATTAGTTTGCCAAAGTTAGTTGGGAAGAATGATTTTGGAAATTACAGAACTAATCTTATGCTTTGAATTAATTTACTAAATAGCCCATTTTAATGGTTAGTAACACATGGTTTCTTTTCAGAGCAAAGAGAAGGAAAGGTATCAGTCTAAATTAAACATTTCTTCCAAAGTGTAAAATTCAAAATGTGAAAACCCATTTTAAGCATAAATGCATATTTTAACATACACATACATAAATTATATGCTTGACTTGAAAGCTATTAAAACACTAAGACCTAGCAATCCCATCTTTTCAAAAGGAAATATACATGTTCTGTTCAGTGCCACAATTTACCTGCTGTGAAACTAAACCATGTACTACAAAACAGAACACAAAAGCATCATGCCCTTTGTGTAAAAGAACACAAACCAAGCAACACTATGAATAAAGAAAATAATCTTAACCTAAAACAAAAAGATGAATGATGTTTACACAAAAAATGATGTTCACATTAACATATGAAACAGCAGACTATTCAGTACAAACTTAAGAGCCTTGTTTGGCCCTCATCCATACTATGGATACAAATATCTTAACTCCCTAATGAGACAGAAAATAGGGAAGCAAAACTGATCATTCAAAAATGTTACGTATAATTCAATGAATCTCATTGTTTTACATTAAATATTAAAATTTTAAAATTAAAGCATTTCCATCATCAACTTTTTCGTGTTAAAATTGAAAATATACAGTCTGCAATATGAATATATATGTATATACATTGATTGCATCTGGTAGTCTTACTCCTTGTAGATTTGGTTTCCATCTGGTGCCATTTCCCTTTAGATTTAAGAACTTACTTTTTAATATCTTATAGTACAGACAGCTGAATGATGAATTCTCTGTTTTTATCTATCAAAAATTGTTCATTAATATTCATTTCTGAAGGAGAGATCTCCGTACACAGAATTCTGATTGACAGTTATTTTTGTTTCTTATTTATCATATTCCCTACATAATTAAAAAAATTTTAACTTTGTATTTCAGCAGTTTGACTATGATGTGCCCAAGATGTGGTTTTCTTTCTTTGTATTCATCACTCTTGGCGTTCACTGCATTTCTTGGATCTGTAAATTGATGTCCTTGGGGAAATTTTCAGCCATTATTTCTTTAGTTTTTCTCTTGCCATAATTATTGTCTCATTTTATTCTGGAATTCCAATAACACTATGTTATACCACAAGAATTGTTTGTAAGTCTCTGTCAATTTTTCTTCAATTTTTTTTTTTGTGTGTGTTCTTCAGATTCGATAAATTCCATCTTCAAGTTAACTGACAATTTGTTTCTGTCACCTCCTCCAATTTTCTGTTAAGCCTAACCAGTGGGGTTTTTTTGTTTGTTTGTTTGTTTGTTTGTTTTTTCATTGTGGCTAATGAATTTCAAGCTTTAGAATTTCCATGTTATTTTATAAAATACCATCTGGTATCCATTCATTATGTGCTTATTTTTCTTTAAGTTCTTGAAAATGTAATAGCTGCTCTGAAATTTTATCAACTAATTGAAACAACTTAATCTTGCCAGTATCAGTCATGGTCTTCTAACTGCTTATATTCTTGATTCTCATTTTCCTGTTTCTTCAAGTTGACTGAGTTTTGTTTATATGCTGAGTGTATAAAATGATAAGTTGAAGAAAATCTGGATTTTGTTACATTATTTTGAAAATCTATTTTTTTTTCCCCCACAAAATAGTCAACTTATCTGAACTTAAACCTTCCCTGAGGCTGACAGGAGCTAAATCCCCAATCATTTTTTCAGGTACTAACTGCTGCTTTTTCTTAAACAACATGAATAATTTATAAGTTAGACAAGGTTTTAGGTAGAGTTTGTACTAAGATTTGGGTGTTTTATCTCTTCTAAAGAAATATCTCCCTTTGAGGATTTCCCTTTACATTTATAGCTTCACTTTTAGTCCCAAATTCTGTCTCTGGACAGCTGAGGCTCATCAAGTTGCAGTTTCTGTTCTGAAGGCTCTATTAGGGTAGAATATCCTGAGGCATAAAAAAACAACAAATGTAAAAATCTCCTAAAGTGCAATTTCTGTCTTTTAAAAGTAGATCCTGTCTCTTACTAACCTCTAGCACTTCCAAACAATTAAAGAGATATTTTCCCCAGATTTTAGGCTTCTTATTTGTTGAAGTTTTACCAAATGATGCAAGCTTCACTATTATTTTAAATTGCTGTCTTAATACTCATGTGGCCAATTCAGACAGAAGGATATTATCAATAAGTGACATGAACAGTATCCCTCTCTGAATACATTTGTCAAATATGTTGGAACATGATTTATTGACAAAACATTGGCATTTCATTGCTGTTTGTTTTATTGAATTAAAGTACCATGAGATCCCTTGGTCCCTTGGTTCCTTCCCACCTCCTTCCTTTTAAACCTGAATGTTTTGGTTTCTTCCTATGTTTCTTGCCTTTTCACCTCTTGCCCTTTGTGCTCTTGGCCATTTGAAGATAATCATGTAAACAATGTACCAATAATCAGCTGCTGCTGCTGCTAAGTCACTTCAGTCATGTCTGACTCTGTGTAACCCCATAGATGGCAGCCCACCAGGCTCCCCCATCCCTGTGATTCCCTAGGCAAGAACACTGGAGTGGGTTGCCATTTCCTTCTCCAATGCATGAAAGTGAAAAGTCAAAGTGAAGTCGCTCAGTCGTATTTGACTCTTAGCGACCCCATGGACTGCAGCCTACCAGGCTCCTCCGTCCATGGGATTTTCCAGGCAAGAGTACTGGAGTGGGGTGCCATCGCCTTCTCCAATAATCAGCTACAAAACTGGAAATGTCAGCTCTAAATAGTAGCACTATCTTTGTAACTTTGACATTGTACAGGAGGCATTGATCAAGACCACTCCCAAGAAAATGAAATGCACAAATGCAAAATGGTTGTCAAAGGAGGCCTTACAATAGCTGAGAAAAGAAAAGACTTGAAAGGCAAAGGAGGCAAGGAAAGATATACCCATTTGAATGCAGTTCCAAAGAATAGGAAGGAGAGACAAGAAAGCCTTCCTCAGCAATCAATGCAAAGAAATAGAGGAAAAAAATAGAATGTGAAAGACTAGAGATCTCTTCAAGAAAATTAGAGATACCAAAGGAATATTTCATGCAAAGATGGGCACAATAAAGGACAGAAATGGTATGGACCTAACAGAAGCAGAAGATATCAAGAAGAGGTGGCAAGAATACACAGAAGAACTATACAAAAAAGATCTTCATGACCCAGATAAAAACAATGGTGTGATCACCTAAAGCCAGACATCCTGGAATGCGAAGTCAAGTGGGCCTTAGGAAGCATCACTATAAAAAAAAGCTAGTGGAGGTGATGGAATTCCAGCTGAGCTATTTCAAATCCTAAAAGATGATGCTGTGAAAGTGCTGCACTCATATGCCAGCAAATTTAGTAAACTCAGCAGTGGCCACAGGAGTGGAAAAGGTGAGTTTGAATTCCAATCTCAAAGAAAGGCAATGCCAAAGAATATTCAAACTACCACACAATTGCACTCATCTCACATGCTAGCAAAGTAATGCTCAAAATTCTCCAAGCCAGGCTTCAACAGTATGAACCATGAAATTTCCAGATGTTCAGGCTGGATTTAGAAAAGGCAGAGGAACCAGAGGTCAAATTGCCAACACTGGTTGGCTCATAGAAAAAGCAAGAGAGTTCCAGAAAAACATCTATTTCTGCTTTATTGACTATGCCAAAGCCTTTGACTGTGTGGATCACAACAAACTGTAGAAAATTCTGAAAGAGATGGGAATACCAGACCACTTTACCTGCCTCGTGAGAAATCTATATGCAGGTCAAGAAGCAACAGTTAGAACTGGACATGGAACAACAGACTGGTTCCAAATAGGAAAAGGAGTACTTCAAGGCTGTATATTGTCACCCTGCTTATTTAAATTATACACAGAGTACATCATGAGAAACACTGGGCTGGATGAAGCACAAGCTGGAATCAAGATTGCCGGGAGAAATACAATAACCTCTGATACGCAGAGGACCCCATCCTTATGGCAGAAAGCGAAGAAGAACTAATGAGCCTCTTGATGAAAGTGAAAGAGGAGAGGGAAAAAGTTGGCTTAAAGCTCAACATTCAGAAAATGAAGATCATGGCATCCGGTCCCATCACTTCATGGGAAATAGATGGGGAAACAGTGGATACAGTGGCAGACTTTATTTCGGGGGGGCTCCAAGATCACTGCAGATGGTGATTGCAGCCATGAAATTAAATGATGCTTACTCCTTGGAAGGAAAGTTATGACCAACCTAGACAGCATTTTAAAAAGCAAAGACATTACTTTGCTGACAAATGTCCATCGAATCAAAGCTATAGTTTTTCCAGTAGTCACATATGGATGTGAGAGTTGGACTATAAAGAAAGCTGAGTGTGAAGAATTGATGCTTTTGAACTGCAGTGTTGGAGAAGACTCTTGAGAGTCCCTTGAACTTCATGTAGATCCAACCAGTCCATCCTAAAGGAAATCAGTCCTGAATATTCATTGGAAGGACTGATGCTGAACCTGAAACTCCAATACTTTGGCCACCTGATGCAAAGAACTGACTCATTCAAAAATAGCCTGATGCTGGGAAAGTTTGAAGGCAGGAGGAGAAGGGGATGACAGAGAATGAGATGGTTGGATGGCATCACCAACTCAATGGACATGAGTTTAAGTAAACTCCAGGAGTTGGTGATGGACAGGGAGGCCTGGCATGCTGCACTCCATGGGGTCGCAGAGACTCAGAAATGACTGAGCGACTGAACTGAACTGAACTAAACTGAACTGAAGGGGATGACAGAGGATGAGATGGTTGGATGGCTTCGCTGACTCAGTGGACATGAGTTTGAGTAAGCTCCAGGAGTTGGTACAGGGAAGCCTGGTGTGCTGCAGTCCATGGGATCGCAAAGAGTCCGACATGACCGAGTGACTGAATTGAACTTTGTAAAAGATTCTAAGGTCAAAAGACCATTGAAATAGTCAAGATACCTTCCTTCAGCTGTGATACGAAAATAGAACTACTGAATAATGCCATTGAATAATCAATAGTCCTGCTAGAGTTTATACTTTAATTCCCCTATGCAGTATTAGTAAAAATCAAATTACACAGTTAAATTATGCTTACCTGGGAAGGAGTATAAAAATACTGTAGTTAACAGTTAAATGAACACTATGTTCATTTAACAGCATAAAGTGTTAATTCTTGGTGGGGCTTGGTCTGTCCAAATGAACTAAATGGAAGTGACCTTGTCATTCCAAGTCTTATCTTAACTGCATTTAGAAGTAGTGAATTCACACTTTAACAGTAACCACTGAGTTTCCTCATGTTGGAAATAATAATTTACTAGTTTCCATGAAGTAATATTTTATTTTATTTATTATAAAATCAAAAATAGTAACTCCATTAATAATAACAATAATAACCATGTATTAAATAATTACTAGGAAGAAAATACCTAAGATGCTCCACAAATCAATTATAATTTATCCAACAACCCTATGAGATAAAATCTATCACAATATTGCTTATTTAGAAGGTAAGCTTCATGAATCTAATCATTTGTTCAGTTACATAGGAGGCAAGCGGCAGCACCATGATCTGCTATCCAATGCTTCGTTCTAAATGCCCAATAAAAAGGCTTAGTCTGAATTTATCTACTACATATGCAATATTCAGTGGATAATTTTGAAAAAGCAAAGGTTAAAAATGCAGTACCAAATTGATATCACTAAGTCAGGTAATACTTTAATGTCAATGTAAATAAAATGACATAGTACTTAGAGAAAACAGACACACACACAAATTTAAAATCTTCATGTAGCAATTTGAAGAAACAAAGAAAATCAAGGTTATTAAATGTCCTCAGAAACAATTTTAAGAAGGGGCTAAACCTGGAGTTGTTGTTGTTCAGTCACTAATTTGTGTTTGACTCTTTGTGACCTCATGGACTTTAGCCCTCCAGGCTCCTCTGTCCATGGGGTTTTTCAGGCAAGAATACTGGAGTAGGTTGCCGTTTACTTCTCTAAGAGATCTTCCTGGACTGAACTCGTCCATGTCTCCTGCACTGGCAGGCAGATTCTTTACCACTGAGTCACTGGGGAAGGAGTTCTTTCCAACATATACAACAACAAAAAAATGCATGAGGATGAATTTATCCCAAAAAAGTATCTCATCTTTGCTATGATTTTCATATTTGTTAAAATAGTGAAATGTGCAATGTCACTATTTTATTGGATTTTTTTATTATTCTGTTTTCATAATTTACCATGTGTTTTTAATTTCTATAGGTGGCCCTAGCAGTAAAGAAACCTCTTGCCAATGAAGGCAATTTAAGAGACCTGGGTTTGATCTCTTTTGGGAAGATCCCCTTGAGGAAGGCATGGAAATTCTCGCCAGTATTCTTCCTTAGAGAATCCCATGGACACAGGAGTCTGGGGCTACAAGCCATAATGTCACAAAAAGTCAGACATGACTGAGCAACTAACATTTTCACTTTACTTTTCAGCTTTTATTTTACAAATTTTGCTACTGGTGTTTTTATTTTCTCTTATCAAGCTGTTCAAACTCTACATATACTAATGGCAGTAATCTGACTGATATGTTCTGCTTGATGAAAATATTTCACTCTGTATTTTACCTTTCAGTTCTAGTAGTCATTTCTAACCTCACATGATCTTAAGATTCAGAAAGGAAACTATATATATGCCTATTACATGAAGTAATAAAATTCATTCCAACTATTGGTCTCCTTTCAATATAATAAAACATAATTAGAACCCTAAAGCAATTATGTATATCACTGATTTGCTCTGATGAAACACATAATTTTTTGTTAACATACTTTAGTTAGTGCATACCACAATTACTTCATTAGATCCATGAAGAAAAAAATTGTTAATCTAAGAGGATAAAGTCTAAAATAATGCTCTATTACAAATTGAATAAAACCTATAGGCTGTGATCCACATATATTGCTACAAAATGTCTGTTATACAAATGAATCTATATAAGTAATTGATGGCAGTGGCACGCTGTATTGATAAAGATTCCATAAGTGCTTTGTTAATTCTGCACAACATGCAATAACTTCTTGATTATCTAAACCTATCTATCACTTTCAGACATACAAGCTAGACTTAGAAAAGGCAGACAAATCAGAGGTTAAATTGCCTACATTTCTTGGGTCACAGCAAAAGCAAGAGAATTTCAGAAAAATGTCTACTTCTTTCTTTGACTACACTAAAGCCTTTGACTGTGTGGATCACAACAAACTGTGGAAAATTCTTAACGGGCTGGGAGTACCACGCTATTTTACCTGCCTCCTGGGAAACCTGCATGCAGGTCAAGAAGCTACAATTAGAACTGAACATGGAACAACATACTGGTTCCAAATCGGGAAAAGAGTATATCAAGGCTGCACATTGTCACTTTGCTTATTTAACTTATATATAGAGTACATCATGCAAAATTCCTGGCTGGGTGAAGCACAAGCTGGAATCAAGATTGCCGGGAGAAATATCAATAACCTCAGATATGCAGATGACATCACCCTTATGGCAGAAAGTGAAGAGTAACTAAAAAGCCTCTTGATGAAAGTGAAAGAGGAGAGTGAAAAAGCTAGCTTGAAATGCAACATTCAAAAAACTAAGATCATGGCATCCAGTCCCATCACTTCATGGCAAATAGATGAGGAAACAGTGGATACAGAGACAGAATTTATTTTGGGGGGGCTCCAAAATCACTGCAGACGATGACTGCAGCCATGAAGTTAAAAGACACTTGCTCCTTGGAAGAAAAGCTATGACCAACCTAGACAGCATATTAAAAAGCAGAGACATTACTTTGCCAACAAAGCCCTGTGTAGTCAAAGCTATGGTTTTTCCAGCAGTCATGTATGGATATGAGAGTTGGACCAGAAGAAAGTTGGACCAAAGAAAGCTGAGTGCCAAAGAATTGATGCTTTTAACTGTGGTGTTGGAGAAGACTCTTGAGAGTCCCTTGGACTGCAAGGAGATCAAATCAGTCACTCCAAAAGGAAATCAACCCTGAATATTTACTGGAAAGACAGATGCTGAAGCAGAAGCTCCAGTACTATGGCCACCTGATGAGAAAAACTGACTCATTGGAAAAGACTCTGATGCTGGGAAAGATTGAAAGCAGGAAGACAAGGGGACAAGAGAGGATGAGATGGTTGGATGGAATCATTGACTCAATGGACATGAGTCTGTTCAAGCTCTGGGAGATAGTGAAAGGCAGGGAAGCTTGGTGTGCTGCAGTCTGTGGGGTCACAAAGAGTCAGACACAACTGAATGACTGCACAGCAATAGTCTATCACCAGATCTCCCGAGCTATGACCTAGTGGCATCCTCTATGCTCTGCCCTCAAGCTGTCCCGAATGTGACTTCCCATTTGCTGACTAGGGTCAGCCCATCTCTGCACATGCCTAGAACACCCAACCCCATCCCTGCTTTAGTCTAGAAATCTTCAAATCAGTTTGATGTTTTTTCCCTTAAAGACATCTTCATTGATCCTTTAGACTTGGCTAAATAGGGCAGCTGTATTCTCTCATTGAATCTGAATTTAAAACCATTACATTTTCACACTTTATTTTACTTGTTTTTTTGCCTGTCATACCCAATAGAAAGTGGGTTAAACAACAGCATAAAACATATATAATGCTCAATAGGACTGCAAAATTTGCATGATGTTATGTTAATTTAACATCACAATGCTAATTTTTTAAAATAAAACAGATATTTTTAAAAAGGAATTCTGTGTGGCTTATCTTCTTGTCTTATTTTTCACTGGGGAGAAGCTCAGTAATATATAAATGAAGGATAAAGTGTACAGAATTTACAAAATTTAAATTGAAATACAGAATAAAAATGAATAACTATATTATAAATAGTTTTCAGTCTCTTTATTGAACAGTTATAGCTGTGAAACAATAAATGGACTCCTGAATTGACACATTGTAACATATACTGGCATGCTGTGATTCATGGGGTCGTGGAGTCAGACAGGACTGAGCGACTGAACTGAACATATACACACTTGTAGACAAAAAATATCAAAGAAGCATAGGATGTTTAAGCCTTAATTATCCATAATCAAAAGGAGTTAATTTATATTAATTCAAGTGAAAGAGGCAGATAACTAAAAATGGAATACAAATTAGAGGTTTAGTCAAATACCAATGAAGAAATAGTATGCCCTTAAGTTCAAATCACATTTAATCAAAACTCTTCCACATTTTCTACCTCAAGGTGCTAAGTCACTTCAGTCATATCCAACACTTTGCAACTCTATGAACCATAGCCCGCCAGGTTCCTCTGTCCATGAGGATTCTCCATGCAAGAATATGGTAGTGGTTTGCCATTTCCTCTTCCAGAGGATCTTCCCAACCCAGGGATCGAACCTGCATCGCTTACATCTCCTGCCTCGGCAGGCAAGTTCTTTACCACTAGCGCCACCTGGGAAGCCCTCTACTTCATCAGTACCATAAAACCTTAACTGATAGACTGATAGCACTTATAGGGTACAGGAGTTCGAATTACCAAAGAAGGATTACTTAATGTTCAATAAATACCACTGCATTTATTGAAGCTTGAAATAGAATATAGGAGGTATGTGTATAAGAGATAGAGAATGAGAAAAGAAAAAGACAGAGGAAAAACATACAAAGAAAAGTAAGATCATATATGAAATCTAGTTTAAGATAAAGGCTACCTCCAATTAAATGGTAAAACAATTGCAGGCTATAAAATTACAGATAATACAATTGCAGAGGGTCTTCAAAGTTGATGACATGGTTCTATTTCTTAAGCTTATGTGGATACCTAGATATTTATCAGTATTATTTAAAGAATGGTACAATGTGGACATTTTGCAAACTATATTATAATAAATTAACACATTTAACATGAAATTTCAAAGAAGTTTAAAATAAATATTTTCTATTGAAGAGCCAGGTAAGTCATGAAAATTAATTCTTTTCCTGAGTATTACTGTTTCATAACCCTGAACATAAATATGCAGAACCATGAGAAATTGTCATCAAAGTTTTATGGTTTAACACAAATTTTTCCTTACTTTAGCAAGAACATGGATAGTCTTAATTGATAAAAAAAAAATAATTAGTATGTTTGATTATAGAATACAGTTTCATCTTTTCCTCCCTAATTATTCACATGGAGACTAGAACTCTGAAGATTAAATCTACACATAGGCAATGTTAAAATAACCAGTTACTGTGAAATATAACCAATTTTGTTCTGCACTATTCATAATGGCCTAAATTCATTTTGCTAAATACCTTCCCATAAGTTGATTAATGCCTTTCTTTGTATTTTAGCCTAGGGTACATAGATCACATCATATCCCAATATCTGACTCTGTTGCATGTTGGAATTTTTTTTTTTGAGGGCATATCTTTTCTTCTTACAGTATCTGTTGATGTAGTTTTAATGGTTTTTTTAGCCAAGGGAAAAAGAAGTTTAAAAAAAAAAGACTTTTTTCAGATTATCAGTTCGTTGGGGACACCGCTGTGCTTTCTCTCTGAGGTGTTATTTTGATGACTAGTGCTGTGCCGACAGAGGGGAGAAGCGCACCTAGGCGCCCCTAATAAACTCAGCTAGGAACTGTGACAAGCGATAAGCAAGGCAAAGGCACTGGAGAGCTCAGAGCTGTCCTGTGTATTCTTCACTGACAGAATTTCTGCTGTTTTTGTTAGGCTTGTGTTTTCAACAGAGCTTAGCTGAAATCAGATCTTGATGAAGTTGGGAGAAGCTATTACACTGACATATGAAGAGCATCACTTCCAAAAAAAAATGTTCTGGCCATTTAGAGTACAGTGTATGTTCAGGCAACTGGAGACTTGTTCCAAACTGAAGAGAGCTGGGCTGTGTTTTCAGGATATGCTTGATTGAGTAAGAATGTGTACAATAAAAAAATACAAACTTTCTTATCCTTGTGTCTTTGCATTATAATTGTTTTTTATCTCAACCTGTATCTAAGTAAAATAACTCCAGTCCAACTGGTTTTGTGGCACAAATTAAATTAACTTGATTCTAAAGTATCATGATGTTTTTAACAAAAGCCAAATATGACTACATTTTAAATAGTCACCAAAGTTGCTACGTGACATATTTCTCTGAAGAGTAATAATACTCTTCTAATTTTAGATTCTTCTTATTCCTGTAAGGAAAAACAGAATGATTGTTGATTACACTATATCTGGTAAATTAATAAGAAACCATTTCAAAATTTAAAAAAAATGACAATCAAAACTGATGTATCCCAAAGCAAAAAGTACTTTTTACAAAGACTCTATTAAAAGACAGGTATTGTTTTAAACTCAGAAGAAAACATTGGGGAAAATTCTATGGAAGTGTGTTACTTTTCTAGCTAATGATAAACGAATGTCTTGCTCTAGAAATCATTTAAACTGTTATTATCATTTTACCCACTCCAGTACTTTTGCCTAGAAAATCCCATTGACGGAGGAGCCTGGAGCAGGCTACCGCCCATGGGGTCACAAAGAGTCCAACACGACTGAGTGACTTCACTTTCACTTTTCATATATATATACATATATATATATATATCTTGTCACTTAAAATTTCTACACTTTATTCCAGTTCTGTTAACATTTTTAATCTCTTTACTGGGGATACACACCATTGAAAATACCGTTTTATAGCTTGTATTTGGTAACCATTTTTTCAATTTTTAGATAAGGAAAGAATGAGTAAACAAATGAATGAATGAATGAATATCATTATTTTTGCTCACTTCCAAATCAGCTTTATATAACTCCAATTGTATTGACAGAATACACTGGACCCACTGAATAATCATATGAAGGGACAACAAAAATGGAAGCTGACTCCTAAGCTTCCTGTATAAGTAAATGAGAAAGAAGGAGCTTCCAGAATAGTAAGAGTAGAAAAGTGGAAAATTTGGGATGGTGAATTTCTGGCTTCTACATGTTGATATGAGTTAGTTATTGATACTACAGGAACAATATAAACCATAGAATAGACAAAATATACTAGTGAGAGTATACATTCATGAAAGCAGGTTTATTGAGATCAAATTAGCAGTTTCCCTACTCTGTTGGAGAAGGCAATCGCACCCCACTCCAGCACTCCTGCCTGGAAAATCCCATGGATGGAGGAGCCTGGAAGACTGCAGTCCATGGGGTTGCTGAGGGTCGGACAGGACTGAGTGACTTCACTTTCACTTTTCACTTTCCTGCATTGGAGAAGGAAATGGCAACCCACTCCAGTGTTCTTGCCTGGAGAATCCTAGGGACGGGGGAGCCTGGTGGGCTGCCATCTATGGGGTCACACAGAGTTGGATACGACTGAAGTGACTTAGCAGCTACTCTGTCAGGCTGAAAATTCAGGCAGAACTTACTGTTTACTGAGTATTCTTCATATGGTTTCACATTCGTATATATGAATATATCTACATTGATTATATTTTAATATTTTGAGTATGTGCTGAACAATGGTACAGAAAATACATCCCTGTTTATTAAAATCTATCTGATTTGAGTTGATGGATCATTATTGGTTGCTGCAATGTTTGAGGTCCTGATTCTTATGTCAAGCCATTTTTTAATATGTCAAGTATCTTCATCTACAAATTTGGTAAATAAATATTTAATGTCTTCATCAAAGAAATTACAAAATATTTTGACAGGGAGGACACAGAAAAGACTCCAGAAATTGTCTTTCAAATTTTTTTTAAAGCAAAGAAATTGTCTTTCAAGTTGATACATTATGTGAATCCAATATTTTATCAATCATTTCCACATATCTCACTATCTTGTCCAAAGAAATTCTATAAAACAGACTCCTAGACTCAGAAAATAAACTTATGGTTACCAAAGAGAAAAGGTAGGGGGAGAATTCTTAGGTTAGGATAAACATATACACACTACTATATATAAAATAATCAACAAGGACCTACTGTATAGCACAGGGAATTCTACTCAATATTCTGCAATAACCTATGTGGGAAAAGAATATGAATATGGAAAAAAAAATAGGTGTATGCATATATATAACTGAATCACTTTGTATACCAGAAACTAACACCATATCATAAATCAACTATACTCCAATATAAAATTAAAAGTTAAAAAAAAGAAACTTTGTAAAAGAAGCTTTGCCTAACTGTATTTTAGACATAATACATTTTCTATTTTTTTGCTCAAACAGAATAGAAATGTTCTCAAAGAAAAAAACTGGGTTTTTTGAATGATATGTTCACATAGTATGGTGTCATATGCATCTCCTTTTATCTTTCTCCAGCATTCAAAAATCATATACTTAATAAATGGTTTTAGAATTGTCTAGTCTATCATCAATCTACTGATATGCATCTCTTATCTTCCCAAGAACTTTATAAACTTAAAAAAGCATGTTTTCTGGATTATTTTGATTTTACATAAAGACTACTAAATAACTATCCCCTGCATAGAGTAAAAATTTAAACAATACAATTTTTATAAATAAATTTTATAAGACTAGATTTAACCAAAGAAATAAGTTATGATCATCATGCATCATTAAGAGATAATATGAGACTTAGTAGCTTGCGTGAATGAGGTAAAAAAACCAATAACAGTTTGCTTTATTCTTTAAAAAACAAGTAAATAGTGTATTAAATGAGCTTTTCATTTTAATAGAAAGCATCCATTGCTAAAACACTTAACATTTATTCATTCCATAAGGATTTCCAAAGCTTTATTTAAACATTACATTGAACTTGAAAAATGTGACCATCATCTTCAAAAGATATACTTAATGTACTTTGAATTCACAACCTCCCATCTGCACGTGCTTAGAAGAGCAGTAAAAAACTCATTTGTGGATTGAAGTTTCCTTCAATGTGGTTTCTAGGAAACCATTCATAAAATCACAGCTGCAGCTAATTTTTATTTCTATGGCTTTTGCATTTGTTAGAAAAAGAAAAAAGGAATCAAACTACATTTGAAAGCAATGCACAGAAAACTAAATTACATCATCTTTGGCATACAGATCTTAATAATTCACAAAATGGCAACTCATTATCCCTATTCTTAAGCAAAACTCTGATACACACTAGCATTCTATAATAGCCATTATATCTATCTTCTTCACTAGCCTAAATTTGGGGAAGTCACTTTGCATTCTGTGACATGCATGTCTAACTGTCATAATTTTCTGGTTAAATGCCTGGTTGGTTATTGTGATGAAGAAATAGCTAGTGAACAATAATGAACAACTAATCTATAAGCAAATGGTGAAAACTGTATCATGCTATTACTATTACACATCTAATTCATATCAAACACACAACAAAATGCTACCACCAATTTTTAGTAAAATCTTGATTACAATTTTTTTATTCCATGAAAGGAAATGGATATAAATTCAAGTCTAGATAAAAAAGAATAATATCCGAAGGTACTAATAGAACTCTCAGATGTCACAACTAAATGTTACCTCTGAACAATCATCAAGAATTAGAATGTAGTAGAAAGCTGGAAATGGGTAAAAGTTATCTTAATTTTCCAAAAGAGGGCAACCACTGACCACAACATCATGATATGAAATGTCATTACTAAAGAACATTCACCTTATATGCATCTCAGTGGTAATACTTATTTCTGGCAATTATCTTTTGCTTTTTGGCCCATGCAGCTTAGTAACTGGAAGAGGACTCTAAGCAATGCCATCAAGAATTTATAATAATACCTCTTTCATTAAAGACCAGAATGGTGATGGAAAAAAAAAAGAAATATAATAAAAAATAATTTGGAAATTAGTAGAGAAAAATTTTTAAGAAAGGACTATTTCTCAATTATGTATAAAGCATAACAACTGGCTATGTTTGGGAAGTAATTTTATCATACAGAAGTAGCCAAAAGGGTAACAGATTAAGAAGGATAAAGGTATTAATTGTACATTAGAATATGTTCGAATTCCAAAATAAATTTAGAATATATACATAGTGATCACTAACTTGCTCTCTGACACTTTTGCACAAATTTTAATTACACCTCAAGAGCATCTTACATTCTTCAAGAGAAATCCATGAACAAGATGGTGGTTAACAGAAGCAGATTCCTTCTGAAATTCTGCATCTGAGCTTCAGCCGAGGGAAAGGCTGTTCTATTAATAACATCTTTAGTGAAATCTATCACATTTCTCTGAAGAACTGCAAAGGCTTCATTATATCTGACTTCTCCATTAACTTCCACAGTGGTGCATTCCCACTTTAATGTTTGAGCCATACTCCCCTTAGCAACCGAGAATTTATTATGCTGTTGTCATTGACACAGTTCAGCTTTAGAAAAAGCAGCACTGAACCAACAAAACAAAGAAAAACAGTGGTAGCAGTTTGTGAACTCTTAGCTGCAGCATGTGGGATCTAGTTCTCTGATCAGGTAGGGATAGAACCCGAGCCCTCTGCTTTGGGAGTGAGGAGTCTTAGCCACTGATATTCTGCGTGTTGCAACAAAGATCTGTGTGCTGTAACTAAAGATCCCTCAGGCTGCAACTAAAAATCCTGCATGCCTCAACAAAGATCAAAGTGCCATGTGCCACAACTAAAACCTGGCACAGCCAAATAAATAAATAATAAAATAAGTATTTTAGAAATATAGTAGTCAACAAATATTCACAGCATTTTATTTTACCTGGCAGTTGGAAGTGTTCTTTGGAGTGTAGTTACATCTTGCAACCTTGCAACCAAGAAAACTACCCTGTCCACAGTATTTTATACTACTTAAGTATTTCTACCCTTAAATATAATCAAGTAAGAGCCTTGAAATATGCTCCTTGAACAAACAGTGCAGATTTCTATGACAAAGATATAATTGCATTTAATTTCATTGGAAATGCCATGTCCAAAACAGTTTTTATTCATGAGATCTTTCCTTTAAGGAGGAATTGAAGGTAAGCGCTTACAAAGACACGGAGAAGGATTTGAAAAGTTTAGAAACATGCTATGTTTTCCTCATCTACTCATTTATCTGACAAAAGTAAAATCTCAGGAAGGTCACGATGACAAATGAAAAAGATTTTCTTGTTGACCAAATCCTAGTGCGGAGTCTCTGAACTTTTTTCTCAAGTAGGCCCTTACTTTTGGACCTGCGTGTTCCTTTTCTCATTGTCCAACTTCAGCAAAAATCCTACTAAATCAAGTTATCCAGAATTCCCACCTTCGATATCTGACCACCTTTGGTATCTGATCAAAGTCCCCATCTTCCAACACCTCCAGATGGTGTCTCATTACCCCCACCTGTCTTCAACAAGATTCCCGTCAGGCCTATTTTAATGTTTCCTCTTAGTAATTTTTCATCTACTGACCCTCCAAACTAATCTTTTGCTATATTCCCCAATAAGTCCTCATCTTATTAGGAATTGAGCTCCATCTCTCTCCTCTACTGCAAAATCTCACTTCAATAGGCCTTATTCCTATGGTGGCAGTCCTCCTGAATAAAGTCTGCATTAATGCATTAACAAGTGTCGTAAATAACTTTTTCTGTAAAACTAATTGCAAAGTTTTACAGGTCTGTCTTCATAATTAGTATCTATGAATAGAAATTAAAGAGAGGTGGGTTGGGTTCATTTCAAGGTTTAATGCATTCTACATGATATAATGTATATGAAAAGTGGAAAGCACAGCAAATGTAGCTTCTCTTAACAGCAGATGGTGGCATACATGTTGGGATATGATCTTAAAAGAAGATCACATAAGAATGATAAAATTAATCCCAGTCAAAGATATACCTGAAAGTACACTGCAACTATCCTATCTTTAAGAATGACAAAGGAGAAATATCATCTAACATCACTTATATGCAGACGCAAAAAAGAAATAATACAAAAGAATGTATTTACAAAACAGAAACAGATTCATAGGCTTAAAAAATTATTTCCATTGGGGAAAGATGGGAGCAAGGAGTAGATAGGAGTTTGGGATAGACATGTACACACTGCTATATTGAAAATGAATAACCAACAAGGACCTACTATATAACACACGGAATTCTGCTCAATGTTATGTGGTACACTGGATGGGAGGAGAGTTTGGGGGAGAATAGAGTAGTGCTCAGTTGCTCAGTCATGTCTGACTTTGCGATTCCATGGTCTGCAGCCCACCAGGCTCTTCTGTCCATGGGATTTTCCTGGCAAGAATACTGGAATGGGTTGCTATTTCCTACTCCAAGGGATCTTCCCAAGATCTGGGAAGATCCCCTGGATCTTCCTACTCCAGGATCTTATCTTCCAGGGATAAAACCCATGCCTTCTGTGTCTCCTGCATTACCAGTAAGGTGGATTGCTTAGCATTGAGCCACGTGGGCTGAGTCCTTTTGTTATCCATCTGAAACTAGCACAACATTGTTGATCAGTTATACTCCAATACAAAATAAAAGGTTAAAAAAAAGAATGCAAGAGTGATATATTCTGTCACTTCTATTCATTCACTGTAGTTGATACCTCTGCTTTTTCCCATCTACCTCAAATTCTTACTAGACCCAAATATCCATGTTAGTTATAGGATGCCTGACCTGGTCTCAGCCCTTTCCCTAGACACATGGACTATCCTGAATTTCAACTTTTCCTACTCCATCTGACTCATAGCTCATAGCAACCAAGCCTAGCACAGTCTTGATAGGGCAAGAAGTTTGCAACTTTGGAGGACTAAATAAGAAGCTGTTGCTTACTTAACACACAGGCCCACCGAAATGTGGAATAGGCAATCCTCATGAAATTGTGACTCCCCAGCAGTGAGTATACAAAATTAGACATCAGAGAATTTGTAAAGGGGGTTTTCAAGTTAGGAGGAAGGTTGCACTGGAAGACCTCTAGGTTTCCTTTCAATTTTAATGTTCTGTTTTTTCACAATATTAATAAAATTTAATACAGAAGTTTCCTTTTAATCAAATGCAATACTCTCTTACACACAGTCTTTGAACTTAATGAAGTTCAGGCTTAATCTAGAGGAAGGGTCTCAGTCCATGGTTACCAGATTGATTATTTCCTACAGATCGTAAAACCAGGTTAACACAATAAACAAATGCTATTTAGCTGGACACACAACAGTCTAATACACTTTGTGGGGATTCAGAACAATCCTGAAAGCAACTGGCATAAAGTCAAATAGATCAGTAACACTGGGCAAGGAGCTAATAAACTGCGGACTTATCAATGTGCATTTGCTAAGGTCAACTTGTCTTAAAACGCAATCCTTGGTCTGACAAAATGTTTAACTCTTCTTAATAATATGTACATGAACATATCATTCTTTTCTCTGAATCTAATGGAGGCTCGGAGATGGAGCTGAAGCTCAGGCGTGAAATATAGATAAGAGATTTCTTTTCAATAATAATTATTTTTTAATTTTTATAATTCTTTTGATGAGCCTCCTTCAAAGTGTCCCTAAGGTAAAGCTTCCAAGTTAAAACACTCTGTTTGAAATAACCAATTCTATCCTTTTAAATCTTCACAATTAGTATCCTTTAAAAATCTTGCAAAATGTTCACCTGAGTCACTTAAGAAATTCTGAAATTCTCATTTTTTTTTCTTAAAGAGACAACAAAAAACTTCACAAACATTGGTATAATCATGTAACTAAAACTAATATTTACTTATTTGATTCAGACTTTGGAATTCTTTCTCTTCTCCTACTATAGCAATTCATACTATGAGTCATGTTCTATTTCTTTAATCACTAGTAAACAGGACTAGAGAAGGTCAGTTTTCATTCCAATCACAAAGAAAGGCAATGCCAAAGAATGCTCAAACTACCACACAATTGCACTCATCTCACACACTAGTAAAGTAATGCTCAAAATTCTCCAAGCCAGGCTTCAGCAATATGTGAACCATGAACTTCCTGATGTTCAAGCTGGTTTTAGAAAAGGCAGAGGAACCAGAGATCAAACTGCCAACGTCCGCTGGATCATGGAAAAAGCAAGAGAGTTCCAGAAAAACATCTACTTCTGCTTTATTGACTATGCCAAAGCCTTTGACTGTGTGGATCACAACAAACTGTGGAAAATTCTGAAAGAGATGGGAATACCAGACCACCTGATCTGCCTCTTGAGAAATTTGTATGCAGGTCAGGAAGCAACAGTTAGAACTGGACATGGAACAACAGACTGGTTCCAAATAGGAAAAAGAATTCGTCAAGGCTGTATATTGTCACCCTGTTTATTTAACTTATATGCAGAGTACATCATGAGAAATGCTGGAGTGGATGAAGCACAACCTGGAATCAAGATTGCCGGGAGAAATATCAATAACCTCAGATATGCAGATGACACCACCCTTATGGCAGAAAGTGAAGAGGAACTCAAAAGCCTCTTGATGAAAGTGAAAGTGGAGTGTGAAAAAGTTGGCTTAAAGCTCAACATTCAGAAAACGAAGATCATGGCATCTGGTCCCATCACTTCATGGGAAATAGATGGGGAAACACTGGAAACAGTGTCAGACTTTATTTTGGGGGGCTCCAAAATCACTGCAGATTGTGACTGCAGCCATGAAATTAAAAGACACTTACTCCTTGGAAGGAAAGTTATGACCAACCTAGATAGCATAATCAAAAGCAGAGACATTACTTTGCCAACAAAGGTTCGTCTAGTCAAGGCTATGGTTTTTCCTGTGGTCATGTATGGATGTGAGAGTTGGACTGTGAAGAAGGCTGAGCACCAAAGAATTGATGTTTTTGAACTGTGGTGTTGGAGTAGACTCTTGAGAGTCCCTTGGACTGCAAGGAGATCCAACCAGTCCATTCTGAAGGAGATCAGCCCTGGGATTTCTTTGGAAGGAATGATGCTAAAGCTGAAACTCCAGTACTTTGGCCACCTCATGCGAAGAGCTGACTCATTGGAAAAGACTCTGATGCTGGGAGGGATTTGGGGCAGGAGGAGAAGGGGACGACAGAGGATGAGATGGCTGAATGGCATCACTGACTCGATGGACATGAGTCTGGGTGAACTCCAGAAGTTGATGATGGACAGGGAGGCCTGGCGTGCTGCGATTTATGGGGTCGCAGAGAGTCAGACACGACTGAGGGACTGATCTGATCTGATCTGATCTGAAACAGACTTATTTCCAGCATTTGGAAACTGTCTCCTTCTTGGCAGGACCTACAAGGCCATGTGGGGCACAATGGTTTCACTGCTCTGCAGAGGTTCCCTTCCTTTCTGTGTGGAGAGTCCTCCCTGTTTGAGTCCTGCTATTGGCACTTCTTCCCACATTGCTACAGATGGCAGAGTAGAATGACATCTGCTCATCTTCTCCTACGAGAACTCCAAAATTACAACTTGCTGCTGAACAACCATCAACAGGAGAATGTTGGATCCCACCAAAAAAAGATACCCCATGTCCAAAGGGCAAAGTAGAAGCCCCACCAAGATGGTTGGAGAGGCGAAATCACATTTAGAATCAAACCCCATATCCACCAGAGATGTTCTGCTGCTGCTGCTGCTGCTAAGTTGCTTCAGTCATGTCCGACTCTGTGCGACCCCAGAGATGGCAGCCCACCAGGCTCCCCCATCCCTGGGATTCTCCAGGCAAGAACATTGGAGTGAGTTGCCATTTCCTTCTCCAATGCATGAAAGTGAAAAGTGAAAGTGAAGTTGCTCAGTTGTGTCCGACTCTTAGCGACTCCATGGACTGCAGTCTCCTAATGTTCATTTCCAGTATTTGAGGATTTTTTGTTTTTTCATTCTTAATTTGCCTTTTCAATTTCATTCTGTTACTTCAGTATAATCCACAGTGATCTAGAAGCCCAAATTCTCCAAGGTCCTCATGGAACCACTTGAATTTTTCAACAGGAAAGAATTGCAGCTTTTAAATCTTTTACTATCAACTAACCAGATTTTTTGTGTTGCTGACTTTCTCTACTTGTTCTACCTTAACAAAAGTTTTAATCTATTGCATACTTCTTGCAAATTGCTTGAAATACCTTATCATTGCTACTGAGTCAGGAATATAGGACTTTCTATTTATTACTGTTATTTATTATTATGCTAATTCCTTAGTAAGAAACTGAAATATTATGCCTATGATTTCATGTATATTTGCATAATATTGGAAGTGATAACACAAAGAAAACTCCCACTTTAATATGATTTATAAAATTACCACATGGATGAAGTAATATTGGGAAAATAACACTGGATATAATTTTTCATTAAGTGCAGTACCTGAATTTATCAGGGTTGACCCTCTGCAATACTCTATAGTCATTAAGAGCACAGACTCTAGAGACAGATGGCCTAGAATTCAAAGCCCTGCTCCTTTCAGTTACTAACCATGTGACCTTAAGCAAGCTACTCAACCTTCTTGTGCCATGGGTTCTGCCTCAATAAATCAAATATACTAATGATGCCTATTTTATACAGTTGTTACGAGACTAGTTGAGTTGATACATGCTATAGACTGAATTGTGCATGTCAAAATTCATATATTTCAGTCCTAGTCTCCAATAGCTCAGAATATAACTGCATTTGGTGATAAAATCATTAAAGAGGTAATTAAGTTAAAATGAGGTTATTAGTGTGGGCCCTATTCCAATATGACTTATAAGAAGAGAAGTTAGAACACCAGAGGGAAGGCTATGTGTAGACAAAGGGAAATTTGGTGATCCACAAGCCAAGGAGAGTTTCAAGAAGAAACAAACCATAGTCTCCAGAACTGTAAGAAAACCAATTTCTGTTATTTAAGTCATCTAGTTTGTGGTATTTGTTCCAGCTGCCCTAGCATAATATAGCAAAAGTAAAATATACTTAAGTGCCTAGTAACTGCTACGTAAGTGCATGATTTTATTCCAGAATTTATGTTTCCATGTGTTCAATGCTTAATATCCACTCAGTCTATGGTCTCAACCAAAAATAACACAAACATACAAATGTGTTCATAGCGCTTCTTGTATCCAAATTTAGGAAAGGGGCCACATGAAAATTTTAATTTTGAAAAAACCATCTGGAGTTGTTCATGGCACCTACCTTATCGCTATAGGATCTTTGGAACACTGGCCCTGAATTTGAACTGGGTCCAGAGAACAATCTTCCGGGGTACCTCTGGTACTCTACTCAGTCTAAATTTTGAACACCTATTGAGAATCTGACACAATTAAGAAAAATAAGTGGGTTCTCTTTTCAGGGGCCTCAATTTCTTTCTAAAATGACTGAGTGACCAACTTTTAAATAAAACAAAACCAAATAATCTGTATTCTAGCCTTACCACCTGGAAAAATCAAGCAGGATAATGGCACCATCACGATACCAATGATAATCTTTTCCTGATAATTGTATAACAATCTTTTTTAAAATATCTACCAAGAGACCATTTCCAAATTACATTATGTTTCAGTGATTGCTGAAATGAAAGATAAATGCAACATGTTTAAAAGATCAAAAGTGATATAACCTTATAGGTAAAAGACATTCTTTTTTCATAATACACTTGAACAAATAATCTACAGTAAGATAGAAAAATCGCTGTTAGAACTATTGCTTGATAGAAGGGACTAAGTTATTTCAATAAAAATCTGTTGAGTTCATAATCACAATAATCATGCCACAGAAACACTGTCATATTAAAATATATTAGGTAAAATGAATGCCTATAATTTATAAATAATTATATTTAATAACCAACCATTATGTAGGTGATTGCAAACATGCATTTATAGGTAGGAGAACCATGAAATCTTTTTTCCAAACCAAAAAAAAATAAAAATAAAAATTTAATTGAAAACTGAAAGTGAACTATAAAAACAATGAAAATTATCTATTTTTGAAATATTTACATACTGGCAATAGATTAGTTTTATTATATTGATGGAACTAAAAATAATCCTACCAAATTGTTTTCAAAACTAAAATTATTTCTAGCAAATAAAATGAGATTCTCCCGGCAAGAATACTGGAGAGGGTTGCTATTTCCTTCCCCTGGGGATCTTCCCAACCCAGAGACTAAAACCATATCTCAAGTCTCCTGCATTGGCAGGCGGGTTTTTTTACCACTAGTGCCACCTGGGAAGCCCAACAAATAAAAATGCATGTATATTAATGAAGAAACTAAAATGTCTAACAGAAAAAAAACAAAGTAGAATAATAATTCTTAGTATATTTACATACTCTAATTAATTTCTGTATCTGAGCCTCATATTGAATATCTAAATATTACTCTGAAGAGTTTGTTTTTTAATAGTCATATTGTTTTTTATATTTTTTCTTCAAGGATTCATTTCATGAAAAAAAGTGCTTATACTTTTCATTAACCTTTCTCAATAGACTACAGGCATTTTAACTGAGAAAAGAAGTGCTTTTACAGGTGCTTAAGGAACCTGTTAAGCTCATAAAAAGTTCTGATAACTTTAGAATATTCTGAGTTTTTCATATCAAAAATGTATAACTCTTTCAGCCCAAATATTTCTGCAAGTCCTATCTCTCTGCTTCTACTCAGAGTGCCCTTTCTTCAACAAATATTTTTAAAAGAGAAAACAAATCATTTGTCTGTTCATGATTTTTTGAGTGTTCACCAAATATGTATTTTACAAAAATTTAAACCCTCCCATTTTCATTTCACTCTGGTATGAAAAAAATAATCTAAGTAAACAAATAAATTTCATTCAAATTTATTCCCACAATGCAAGATATTCCAAGGCTTTTGAGCTATCTTCATTTAATTTGTTTAGTTTACTTGATTTTATAGAAAATCTTAAGACGTTCCTCTTTGCAAGTTTATCTTTAATTATTTCTAACTGAAAGCTTTCAAATGAGATTTTTGGTATATAATCTGTCAAGTTATTTGATTAAATTTTCCAACTGATTTTAAACAAAAAGCAAATGAAATTTAGAAGGCATATTAGCAAAACATTTAATACCATAATAACACTCAGGTCAATTTCTAAAGTCATTCTCAAAGGCTAGTATATTTTGTAAACCAGACCTCTAGCAGGAAGTAAAGAAAATAATAGGCGTATTACCAAGATTTTATATATATATATATACTTCTATAATTAATATCAGATTCTTCACTATTGTAAAATAAAGAATCGACTGGCTTTTGTCCCAGGTTCCTGGGAGGGAACCCAAGTGATATGAGTGTCTTTGTTATTTATGAGCACGTTGGATCACACTTGAGTTTATTCTAAGGCTATTTCTCAGGACTGGAACCAATCATCAGAAAGATGAATCAGGTGATAAAAAGGATGGGGAATTTAAGCCAGTCTGACCCCCAGGGAGGAAAGGGGAGGCTGAAAATTAAGTTCAATCATATCGGCAATGATTCAGGATTTTAATCATTCAGGTCTACCTGATGAAACTCAGTAAAAACTTTGAACACCAAAACTTACTGGTAGGTGACTACATCAATGTACCTAAGGGTGATGCTACCTGATTCCATGAAGATGCAGAGGAAACCTCTTTGTTTGGGACACACTCAGACTTTCTCCTTTGTGTTTCTTCATTTAGCTGTACCTGATTTTCATCCTTTGTCATAAAATTGTAATCATAAGCATAGTGCTTTCATGAATTCTATTAGTCATCCTAATGAATTATCAAATCTTGGGGGCATCATGGAAACCCCTGGACTTGTGGCCAGTTGGTCACAGGTATTTGTGAACTAAGGGGGCCCAAATTTGTGACTGACATCTGAAGTTACAGAAGGCTTCTTGGGTTTCATGTTCTTAAACCTATGAAGTCTGACACTAACTCCAGATGGTTAGTTAATATCACAAATGTATTAAAATATACCCAATAACACACCTTTTGTGGTTTTGTTTTCTTATTATCTCTGTATGTACACATGTCATAGCTTCTTAATCTATCAGAGTGTGTTTCCCAAACTGCTTTCTCTGACTATCCAACAGCAGAAGGATATCAGATAAAAAAGTCCCAGAAAAGTCTGTTGACTTAAAATTTAAGCAAATTTTACACTTACACACACACACACACACACGTATTCACACATCATAAGCAGAAGCTATGAATGAGTATCTTAGTTTAAAAAAAAAGTCAAAAGGTAATTGCTTTGAAATAAAGCCTGTGATTTAAAATATTAACTGAGAAATGTCAAAATGAAAGTAATAGAAAGATCAAAAGGAGAATGATCACATTTCCTTCCTACAGATTCCCTCAGAGTAAGAATAGCTTATGAAATGAAACACACTCTTGTGTTGATCACACTTCATATAAATTTAATGATATCTTAACACTACTGGTGACATTTTGTTTTTTGGATGGATAAATAATAATAATAAAAGGTAACAGTAATTTGCCTGTGAAACTTGCTCAGTGGTGTCTGACTCTTTGCGACCCCATGGACTATACAGTCCATGGAATTCTCCAGGCCAGAATACTGGAGTGCGTAGCTGTTCCCTTCTGCAGGGGATATTCCCAACCCAGAGATGAAACCCAGGTCTCCCATATTGCAGGTGGATTCTTTATCAGCTTGAGTCACAAGGGAAGACGGAGAATACTGGAGTGGGTAGCCTATCCCTTTTCCAGTGGATCTTCCCGACCCAGGAATCGAACTGGGGTCTCCTGCAGTGCAGGCGGATTCTTTATCAACTGAGCTATAAGGTATGTCATAGAAGGCAATGGTACCCCACTCCAGAACTCTTGCCTGGAAAATCCCATGGACCGGGGAGCCTGGAAGGCTGCAGTCCATGAGGTCGCTAAGAGTCAGACACGACTGAGTGACTTCACTTTCACTTTTCACTTTCATGCATTGGAGAAGGAAATGGCAGCCTACTCCAGTGTTCTTGCCTGGAGAATCCCAGGGACGGGCGAGCCTGGTGGGCTGCTGTCTACGGGGTCGCACAGAGTCGAACACAACCGAAGCGACTTAGCAGCAGCAGCATAAGGTATGTGATGGATCATGCATTAATAAAACTAGAACTTGAAGAAGAGAATATACTGTATTATAGCATAATACAGAACACTGTACTGTAACAGTTTAGCTCATAGAGAAAAATTCATAGGAATAAAATTATATATTTTGATGCCTTTTCCTTAAACTCCTTTAATCAACCTAGGCTAAATAATTTAACATACATAGATTTATTTTTTATATAGTGAATTCATGTAGTAAATTTATGATATGTAATAAAATCCCTACATCACTGCACTTATCAGTTGAACATATGATGAAAATAATATAAAATTTACAAACAAAAGAATTCCTACATTTTTAAGAAGCCAAACTTCAGGCTAAGTCGCTTCAGTCGTGTTCTACTCTTTGCAACCCTACGGACTGTAGCCCACCAGCTTTCTCTGTCCATGGGACTCTCCAGGCAAGAATGCTGACGTGGGTTGCCATGCCCTCCTCCAGGCGATCTTCCCAGTCAAGGGACTGAACTTGCATCTCTTACATCTCCTGCACTGGCAGGTGGGTTCTTTACCCCTAGAGCCACCTGGGAAGCCCAGGAGCCAGATTTAAGAATTCTTAAATCAGAAGAGCATATAAATTAATCCTGCAAAAATTCCAGTGACTTTTCACATAAATTCATAAACAAAAGTCTGACAAAATTACTCACAATTTTAAGGAAACTTACGATGATTGTTTATGAACACTTCTATTATGCCAGGCACTTTTTATGAGGTTTCTTATAAACATTATCTCGAATCCTACCAATAATCCTTCAAGGTAAGCCTTCTGATTTCTGTTTTATACATGAATAGCTGAATCTCAGAAAGGGGAGGAGACAGACAAAGAATATATAGCTCTGGAGTAACAGAAAGGGAGATTTTAATTCAGGTCTCTTCAAAACTGTAGTCCTTTAAGTTAACTATATAGGTTTTTTTCCTAGTTTCTATAAATTTTGTTCCAATATCTGCCTAGGTTAGTTTAGTTTTTATTTGGTATTAGGGGTTCTTCCATCTTTGCCTCTGGGTTAGAGCAACTTTTTAGTTGTAATTGTACAAACACATAAGGAACCTAGGAGAAAGTATCAAACTCACCATTGACCAGTTGGGTCCTCAGACTCACTTATATATGTAGTAAAACTCTTCTTATCTGACAGGAGGTAATTTGTTAATTAATTAATCAAAGGTTAAACACTCAGTTAATTCTGCTTCATTCTGCTCCACACTGCCATTTTTAATGATTAATCCCATTCTGGTATCTCACAAATGTATCTCCCACTCAGTATAAGTAATCTGAACAAGGAAATTTAGCGCAGGCGCAACCACAGGAAATGGTTACCTCCAACTCCAAAAGTCTGTTCTACTAAGTGTCATGTTCACATTTAAAAAGGTCAATATTTTTCTCTGCTGTTTTAATGGTATATTCTTAAAATAGCAATTAATTAAGTCTGACTATACATTCCTTTAAGTCTCATTTTATAATAAATATCCCAAGCATTATTTTTATTCTTTATAAAGGATTATATGTCACAATATGATTTTAAAACAAGCCTTCTATAATTATTGGTAGGAAGGAATATGAGATGATAAAAAGGAATCATCTCAAATAAACAAGAGACAGGTGGCAGCTTGAGTTACATCTGGTATTAATCTGTTTCAGAGGGAAAGGAAAGCAAGACAGCAGGAGAAAATCATAAAGGGATTTGTAAGGCACACTGGAGCTACACATTTGTATCTGTTAAAAGCTTCCTTTCTTTCTCTGCCCTGTAAACTAAAAATACTTTATAAAATAGCCCAGAGTAATTATCTTGTCAGAAGAATCTTGTGTGTATTGTAGTCAAAGAAAATTGAACTGAAATTCATCATGAGAAGAAGATACCGGGTTAGGGGTGGGTGGGGGGGAGACAATGAAAACATAAATTAAAATTGAACTGTCATATTTAAGGATCAACCCAACAGAAGTGAAAAACAAACTCATGAGTTATGATACACAGAATAGATATTTTCTTCTTTGATCCCTTGAATCCTATGCTACATTAACTAATGTTCTATTTGGGGGATGTTATCAAATTCATTATAGATTTTTTTTTTAATCTGAGAAACCAATGGAAATAATGAATGGAGGAAGTGTCATCACTGAGTGACATCTTTTCCAGGGCATATTCATTCTGTACCCTTGGTGACCTCACAAAATCAACCCAAATAAGATATGATTTTCTCCGTAGAATATATTTGCATGTATAATTATGCCTCTTGCATCATCTCTAAACAATGTTGTAATGCAGAAGACACTTTCCTTGAGAAGTAATATTTTACATGTAAAGGAATCAACTTATTATAAGATTGTTAAGTCATAAAAATAATAAGCATTCTATTTTATAAGATCACTAAATTTAAGGATTGTGTCAATTAAACAGGATCTAAAGCCTTGAGACAAAATTACTTTGAAGAATTACTGCCAGAATTCTCATACTGGCAACAAAATACAATTGAATTGCATCCTTGGCATAACTTGATATGGTGTGGAATGAGCTGTGGATAAGCAGCAGAACCTGAATGCTGCTATTTCACTGTGGTTCTATTAAATCGAAAAGTTCTCATAACAGGTCAATATTATTCTCTTGCCAACAGATGCCAGTGTTGATTATATCATCCTAACAATTGAATTTCTATAATTTTTCTGCATCCCTCCTAATCTGACATTCTATTACCACCAATCAGTATGAATGAATGTGAAGTTGCTCAGTCGTGACTGACTCTTTGCGACCCCATGGACTGTAGCCTATCAGGCTCCTCAGTCCATGGAATTTTCCAGGCAAGAGTACTGGAGTTGTCATTTCCTTCTCCACGGGATCTTCCTGACCCAGGGATCAAACCCAGGTCTCCCTCATTGTGAGCAGACACTTTACCATCTGAGCCACCAGGGAAGCTCACCTATCAGTATAATACCTCCTTAATCCTACACATGTATGACCCTCCTTTTATGACCTCTGTACCTATGCACATCTTTTTCAAGAATGAAATAGGCCTAATAATTTGGGGAAGGCGATTATTTTAAACAATAATTCCCTTGCCATTACTCTCCCATATTTACAAAGTCTAAAAAGTTCATCTGTATGCAGGTCAGGAAGCAACAGTTAGAACTGGACATGGAACAACAAACTGGTTCCAAATCTGGAAAGGAGTACGTCAAGGCTGTATATTGTCATCCTGATTATTTAAATTATATGCAGAGTACATCATGAGAAATGCTGGGCTGGATGAATCACAAGCTGGAATCAAGATTGCTGGGAGAAATCTCAATAACCTCAGATATGCAGATGACACCACCCTTATGGCAGAAAGTAAAGAAGAACTAAAGAGTCTCTTGATGAAACTGAAAGAGAGAGATGAAAAAGTTGGCTTAAGACTCAACATTCAGAAAACCAAGATCATGGCATCTGGTCCCATCACTTCATGTCAAATAGATAGGGAAATAGTGGAAATAGTAGCTGTCTTTATTTTGGGGGGGGCTCCAAAATCACTGCAGATGGTGACTATAGCCATGAAATTAAAAGAAGCTTGCTCTTGGAAGGAAAGTTATGACCAACCTAGACAGCATATTAAAAAGCAGAGACTACTTTGTCAACACAGGTCCATCTAGTCAAGGCTATGGTTTTTCCAGTAGTCATGTATGGATGTGAGAGTTGGACTCTAAAGAAAGCTGAGCACCAAAGAATTGATACTTTTGAACTGTGGTGTTGGAGAAGACTCTTGAGAGTCCCTTGGACTGCAAGGAGGTCCAACCAGTACATCCTAAAGGAGATCAGTTCTGAGTGTTCATTGGAAGGACTAATGATGAAGCTGAAACTCCAATACTTTGGCCACCTGATGTGAAGTGCTGACTCATTTGAAAAGACCGCAATGCTGGGAAAGATTGAAGACAGGAGGAGAAGGGGATGACGGAGGATGAGATGGTTGGATGGCATCACCAACTCAATGGACATGAGTTTGGGTAGACTCCAGGAGTTGGTGATGGACAGGGAGTCCTGGCATGCTGTGGTCCATGGGGTCGCAAAGAGTCAAACATGACTGAACTGAACTGAACTGAAAAAGTTAATATTCAAATGCTCAGTTTTCATCATTCAACAATTTTCTGCTACTAGGTACTTTGATACTTCAGTATACAGAGAATTTTTCTACTTATACAAGGAAGTCGTTATATTTCCATATATCTTTAATTGCAATATTAAATTTTGCATTGTGTTTTTAAATTTTAATTTTAAATTTTAAATTGTGTCATAAAGGACAACCACAAATTTACAAATCAAAATCCAGAATTAAAAAAAGTATTTACTGACACAATTCAAATCAGTAATCAGAAGGTAGAAATTGATAATATACCCCCCCCCAAAAAAATAAGAATAAATAAGCAGAATACAGAGGCAGACTAAAATAAAGGATTCTTTTGACTACAGGCTCTATGCTTAAGTGTAATTTTCCCATCATAATGGCTTTCTGTAAGATCGAGCCTTCTGTACTCTGGGGTAGGTTTCTCCCTATGACAGTAAATGCCTGAGCAAGAACTCTCAGGTAGTTTACTGTGCAACTAATAGGAGCTTTACAAAAGCAGACACCCTTTGAATAAGGACACATCAAAATTGTGTTTAGCCATACACACCAATAGTAAAATGGTCAATCTGTCTCCTCATTGTTATTTCTCTGATGCAGGTCAAGAATAACAAAGAATTTGGACATACCCTCCAGGGGAATTGAGTTACTACTGAAGATTTGTCCTCTTGAAGCTCATGAAATGTTCCAGGATTTGATACTATATATATATATATATATATATATATATATATATATATATAAAATTAATTTATTTTAACTGGAGGCTAATTACTTTACAATATTGTAGTGGTTTTTGCCATACATTCACATGAGTCAGCCATAGGTGTACACATATCCCTCATCCTGAAACTGCCTCCCATCTCCCTCCCCATCCCATCCCTCAGGGTTGTCCCAGAACACTGGCCCTGAGCGCCCTGTGTCATGCATCAAACCTGGACTGGCTATCTATTTCACATATGATAATATACATGTTTCAATGCTATTCTCTCAAATCGTCCCACCCTCGCCTTCTCCCACAGAGTCCAAAAGTCTGTTCTTTACATCTGTGTCTCTTTTGCTGTCTCACATATAGGGTCATCGTTACCAACTTTCTAAATTCCATATATGTGTGTTATTATACTATATTGGTGTTTTTCTTTCTGACTTACTTCACTCTGTACAATAGACTGCTGGACATACACACCAAGGGAACCAGAATTGAAAGAGACACATGTACCCCAATGTTCATCAAAGCACTGTTTACAATAGCTAGGGCATGGAAGCAACCTAGATGTCCATCATCAGATGAATGGATAAGAAAGCTGTGGTACTGATACTATGTTTTAATTCATAAGGTAATGTCACTTAATTGCTTTAGAAATTATGCACAGCATACAAAAGAATTAAGACAATCAAGTTAAGATAATTGCATTAAATGGATTAAGACATTTTGAGTTGAAATGTAATTCTGGTTTTCCCAGGTGGCGTAATGGTGCAAGAATCCACCTGCCAATACAAGAGATGCAGGAAACATGGGTTCAATTCCTGAGTCAGGAAAATCAACCTGGAGGAGGAATAGCAACCTGCTCCAGTATTCTTGCCTGGAAAATTCCTTGGACAGTGGAGCCTGGCAGGCTACAGTCCATGGGGTCACAAAGAGTTGGACAGGACTGAGCATACTCAGGTAACACTCATCTGCCTGCCTTACAAAAATTTCTTCCTCTTTTTTGGTTTTTCTCTCTTGGTTTTCCCTTTCCCTTTCTCTTTCCCTTTCTTCTTCAAAATTTATTCAGTCAAATAAAGAAGGTTCCTTTCTCACATAAAGGTGAAGAGATCTGGTAATAAAACAGTCTTGCAAGGTGAAAGTACTGTGATGAATATCCACAGAAGGGAAAGAGCTGGGCGAGGAGGGAGCCAGGTAACTCTGAGCTGGCCTCAGAACCAAGCATTGGAATGTAGAACTAAATCTTAAATATTAATTAATAATTAAAAATTAAAGGGAGAAGAGAGCATTTATTTTAGGCAATAAAAAAGAAAAAAAAGTGCAAAAAGCATGATGACACAAAACAACACCACTTCTCAAAATAATTGATTTGGAAAAGTGTTTTGTGGGAAATATTGACTAAACAAGACTCAACCAGCTGAGGGTAAAACGAAGTTCTAACTCTGAACTCCACTGAAGCAGACATTTGGAGATCAGCCTGGGATTTCTTTGGAAGGAATGATGCTAAAGCTGAAACTCCAGTACTTTGGCCACCTCATGTGAAGAGTTGACTCATTGGAAAAGACCCTGATGCTGGGAGGGATTGGGGCAGGAGGAGAAGGGGACGAGAGAGAATGAGATGGCTGGATGGCATCACTGACTTGATGGACATGAGTCTGAGAGAACTCCGGGAGTTGGTGATGGACAGGGAGACCTGGCGTGCTGCGATTCATGGGGTCGCAAAGAGTTGGACACGACTGAGCGACTGAACTGAACTGAGCTGACATGTTTTTAAAACAAAACTGGATTCTGGATTCAGCCTTCTTGGCATGATTCTTAAAAGCCTGTTCCACTTGCTTGCATACAATAACCCTATGTGTTTATACCTATATCATCTCTATATTACTTTAATAAATTATCAAAAAATGATTATGGTACCTAAATGCTCACTAAAAGAGTTGTCCAAAATTATACTGTCAGTAAAGACTTAAAACCAGCATTATCCTAATAGCTGACATATCTTTCTTTCCACTACAGTCACATATAGCCAGGGTTATTGTTATCTCTACAAGTCTGCTTATTACTGTCATTTTAATTGTACATAGAAAAAAATCATTTTAGAGACTTTTTTCCTTAAACTACTTTTGAACCAGAATAGTACTAGTCTAGAATGACCCCTCCATGCCTCAGTTTCTTCATCATTTAACAGGCACACTACACTAATAGTGTCCAGTGCTCAGTTATTGTGAGAAATTATTTAATATGTGTAGTGTATAAAATTTTTAGAAGTACACAGAGTAAGTATATATTAATTGTTAGTAATTATTCCATTCTTATTATTTAAAACAAATCCAGTAAGTACTCTACTATTCACTAAATTGGTATGCAAAACAACAAAAAAGTTAAAATCCTCATTAAGTTTTAAAGTGTGCTTTAAAACCTTAGAGGAATTAGGACAAAGATTTTTTGGTTGTCCTATATAAAGAATTTTTATTCAAAACACTGTTTTTGAAAAAGTAGCTTGACTTTTAAATTATGTAATTCTGAAGTGTTTGCCCATGTGGAAAGATAGATTGATGCTTTGGAAATTCAGAGATGCTGGTAAGACTGTTATATACAGTTCAGTCTGTTTGACATGTGAAACCTCAAGTTTATGTGGCTTTACAAATTGAAACTTCAGTGTATAACTTTTCACCATATTAACCCTTACATTTAATTTATTTTTTTCATTAAGTATCATGTTTTTGTCTTGGTTGTTAATATTTTACAACAGAATAAAAACTACTCACTATAAAGTTCTTCAGTATTCTGTGATTTGTCTAAATTTCAGTCTTTTTGTCTGTTCTTATAAAATTAAAATATTCAGTTTTTACACTGATATAAGATTATATCTAATGTCTTACTACTGTCAATGAAAGCTTAAGAATAACAAGTACAATTTTAGTTTATATTTTTTTCAAGTCGGTTATATAGACCTTTTATTGTTAATTATTTGCTTTTGGGCCAAAAATAAAGCATATCTTCTTACAAGAGTATATTTTATTCTTAAGACACAGAGGATGACTGATTCATATAACTTGATGGTAATATTGCTTTTAACTACCAAATCTTCCAGAGAGATTTGACTAGTAGCAACCCATTGACTGAAGTAAGGAATTTTCAGTGCTTGTCAAATGAATTATCTAAAGTTGTGCAATAAAGTATTCAGTTCAGTTCAGTTCAGTCGCTCAGTTGTGTCCGACTCTTTGCGACCCCATGAATCGTAGCACGCCAGGCCTCCCTGTCCATCACAAACCCCTGCAGTTCACCCAAACTGACATCCATAGAGTCCATGATGCCATCCAGCCATTTCATCCTCTGTCGTCCCCTTCTCCTCCTGCCCCTAATCCCTCCCAGCATCAGAGTCTTTTCCAATGAGTCAACTCTTTGCACGAGGTGGCCAAAGTACTGGAGTTTCAGCTTTAGCATCATTTCCTCCAAAGAAATCCTAGGGCTGATCTCCTTCAGAATGGACTGGTTGGATCTCCTTGCAGTCCAAGGGACTCTCAAGAGTCTTCTCCAACACCACAGTTCACAAGCATCAATTCTTTGGCGCTCAGCTTTCTTCACAGTCCAACTCTCACATTCATACCTGACTAGTGGAAAAACCATAGCCTTGAGTAGATGGACATTTGTTGGCAAAGTAATGTCTCTGCTTTTCAATATGCTATCTAGGTTGGTCATAACTTTCCTTCCAAGGAGTAAGCATCTTTTAATTTCATGGCTGCAATCACCACCTGCAGTGGTTTGTACAAATTAAAGTTCTATCATTATTTTAAATTATCAAAATTATATTTTATTTTTAATTATGTAACCATAATCATGTTTTATCCATGTTTAATTCAATCTAATAATTCTTTCCCTCCCTCCATTCTCACCCTCTCCCTTTCTCCATTTCCCTACCCCCAAGCAATGTTTATTGCATTTTTAAAGCTGACATATTCTTCTGCAGTCTCTGCTTGTGTTTCTTTCTTTTACATTTTCCTAGATTCTATGTCATCGAGAGCATAGAATCCACTGACATAATCATTTTTCATCTTATGTCTATGTTTGGCAGGAAGGTTAATCTATTATTAAAAGAATTTCAGTAATAGTCTTTTCATCGGCATACTAGCTCTTTATAGAAACTTTAGAGAAGCAAAAATTAAAATAGAGATAAGGCAATCTATTGTTGTTATCTTGGTTTACATAGAAGTTACAGAAATCAGCAGACCAAATATCTTCCACACCAGATGTCTGAAGCATTACTTAGATCATTCAACTAACTCTTTTGCCTACATCCTATCCAATCTAAACTATAAACTAGATAGCTGAACTGACCCAGCTGTAAGCAAAATAAAATGAAACAAATAAAAACCCCAAATACCTGACATTATTACTGCTTCCATTGTAAAAAGAGTAAAACTTTCAGAAATCCAAAGACAAATTGGAGACTAAGTCTTCGAGGGTTTTATTACCTTTATCCTAGAATTATTTACTGTTTCTAGCATAAATGTACAAAGAAATTTAATATCTAAAAAACCACTAAGGCTATTTCAAATTCTTGTGTAATAATTTGTCCTTGTAGCAAACATCCTCTTCTCTCACGCTCAGATTTTAATACTCTTGGAATTATAATTATAATACTGATGAGGGTTATAGGCAACCTTGCTCACTTGATATCTAAATATCTGCTCTACTTGTATTGTTGAAGAAAATAGAGCAGAGGGCTATTTGTCTATTTCATCTTTCAGTTTGGTCCTTATCAACACATTCAATTAAACAGTCCTGAGTTCTAGTGCCTCTTGCTTCCTATAGCAGGCACAATTGGTTGTCCAATTACAACCAATTTCTCAGTGTTTCCTAAGCACATAGAGAAGTTGATTCTACTGATGCATACAGAGGTCCTCATTGCATTCATATGAATCCAGATTAGCAAACAAATCTGGTACTCATTCCCCTTGCCAGTAACTGGTATAAAATTGTGCATTTGAGAAACTTTTCATGGGTGCTTTTTGAAAATATCTCTAGATTCTGTAAAGAGAACCAGAGAAGCTAGTTTTCTCTCTTCTTCTGGGAATTATATTATCTGTAATTTCTCTACCATTTTGTGCTCTAAGGCAAGCTGGAATGAAGACCAAACCAGACACACTAAAGATGGTAAGACTGAGAGATGACATAAAAAAACTTGGATTTGTGATGAAGACTTTGAGTCACGGATTTAATAAATTCTATGCCTGTCCTCGGAGAAGGCAATGGCACCCCACTCCCGTACTCTTGCCTGGAAAATCCCATGGACCGAGGAGCCTGGTGGGCTGCAGTCCACTGGGTCACTAGGAGTCGGACACGACTGAGTGACTTCACTTTCACTTTTCACTTTCACGCATTGGAGAAGGAAATGGCAACCCAGTTCAGTGTTCTTGCCTGGAGAATCTCAGGGACGGGGGTGCCTGGTGGGCTGCCGTCTATGGGGTCGCACAGAGTTGGACACGACTGAAGCAACTTAGCAGCAGTAGCAGCATACTAGATATATCCTAAGATAAGACAGGCATGCTTTCAGATGCATTTAGAAATAAATGCATTCTTCTTTGGGCACTGTGGCATTTGAGCCAACCAGACCAGAGAAGCCTGCTTAAGCAGTGACATATCTTCCACTCTCCCTTCCATTCCCCTGTAGAGATGACATCCATTGATATCTTTCAGTCAAATGTTCCTCACTCTATACATTGTTTTGATAACTAACTAATATTGAAGGCTAAGGAATAAAGACACACTCTTCAAGAGGCACTTCCTTTCCAACAAGGTACTTTAAATCAGACCTTAACTGAGAGGAATGGAGTATCTAAACAACAAATTACAGGAATTATGAAAGACTTGGAAGGACTTTCCATTGTCTCTTAATATTCTCCCAATGGTATCTATATATTTAGTCCAGTCCTTGGCCTTAAAACTTTGTTCTGTCAAGAGTGCTCAATATATTTAAAGAGAATGAATTTGGATATCTTACAGTCTATTCATGTTGCTCAGTCACTAAGTCCTGTGTGCCTGTGTGACTCTTTGTGAGCCTATGAACTACAGCACACTGGGCTTCCCTGTCCTTCACTGTCTCCCAGAGTGTGCTCAAACTCACATCCATTCAGTCAGTGATGCCATCAACTATCTCATTCTCTACCGCTCCCTTCTCTTCCTGCCTTCAATCTTTCCCAGCATCAGGGTCTTTTCCAATGAATCAGCTCTTCATATTAAGTAACCAAAGTATTGGAGCTCCAGCAACAGTCCTTCCAATGAATATTCAGGGTTGATTTCCTTTTGGATTGACTGGCTTGATCTCCTTACTGTCCAAGGGACTCTCAAGTGTCTTCTCCAACACCACAATTCAAAACCATCAATTCTTCAGCTCAGACTTTTTTATGGGCCAACTCTCACATCTGTACATGACTACTGGAAAAAACATAGCTTTGACTAGACAGACCTTTGTCAGCAAACTGATGTCTCTGCTTTTGGATATGCAATCTAGTTTTGTCATGGCTTTTCTTCCAAGGAGTAAGCATCTTTTCATTTGATGGCTGCAGTCACCATCCGCAGTGATTTGGGAGGCCAAGAAAATAAAATCTGTCACTGCTTCCACTGTTTCCCTATCTATTTGCCATGAAGTGATGGGACCAGATGCCATGATCTTGGTTTTCTGAATGTTGAGTTCTAAATCAGTTTTTTCACTCTCCTCTTTCACCCTCATCAAGAAGCTCTGTAGTTCCTCTTCACTTTCTACATTAGAGTGGTGTCTTCTGCTTATCTGAGGTAGTCTTGTGCATGCTTACTCGCTCAGTCATGTCTGACTCTTTGTGAGCCCTATGGAGGGTACTCAGGCCTACATCAAGGAGTCATTCATTTGGAATACATCTGCAAATATTTCTCACAAAAAACTTGGCCTGTCATTTTTGTATTGGGTTATGTACAACTGTTGCATTTAAACTGATGTATAGCCAACATTGAGGGTGATATAATCATATTGTTTAATTGGAGAAACATGTTTATTCACTTTTAATGGTGAAATAGTCTTACCACATGTAAAGAGTATTTATAAAGAATTTCAAGAACTAATAATTGACTCAGAATTTATTTACTCATTCAGCAAAAAGATGAGCATGTGTTATGTGTCTGGCACAAATCTAGCTGCTCAGGATGTAGCACTGAACTCAAGTCACTGCCTTTGTGAAGGGACAATATAATGATGTGGGTTGAGGAAGAGATTTTTAAAAAGTGCAATATACAAAATGTCAAACAGTGATTAGTTATATGGAGAAAAATGCAGAAAAGTAGAATAGGGAGTGTAGAGATAAAGAAAAGGGCTGTCTTTTTTTTTTAATAAAAAGAGGTCAGGAAAGGTCTATATGAAAAGGATATTTGAGTAAACATCTGCATTAACAATTGCTATGGCATGTTGGGCAAAATATTTCGGCACACAGAAACTCATGCTTAAGAGTTTGATGATAGGGGTTCATTAGCTTTCGAAAATTGCTGTGTATGTAATTGTGACTGCAAATAAAGGTTTTTATTCACATTTCCCAACAAAACCTCAGCTTCAAAACATTTAAAATTAAAGTCATTTTCTCCCAAATCTATTTCTCCTTCCTCTCCTCTTACAACTTAGTATTGTACACAATCACCCATGCATTTCAGTTAAAAAATCTGGACATCATTAAGAAAGCCTTCCTGTAACTAAAGTCCCAGAAAGATAAAGGTATTATCTCATCAGGGTGATGCATATTCTACTACCAAAATCCCATTGCTGGCATTATCTGTGAACTTCCTTTATATTTTGTTTATAAATTTGCTCATCATGTCATAGAACTAAAACCAATAGAAGAGGAAAAATGTCATTTTGTAAGCTACTAAGAGGAATACTGCTTTCCAGAAATAGGCTTGCAAATTGCTCCCCAAGTGTCATTCCATTCACTATAGTCTTTTTCAGAAAAAATCTATGTGGACTGAAAAATGTTAAGATGATTGATTTAACATGTCTATTTTTCTGACTGCTAACATTTAGCCTTGGGAAATTACATTCTGAGTCATGTTTTAAGAACTATCAAGTGAAGTTTCTGCGAAAAAAAAAAATGTATTTATAGGAAATGTTTTTAGAATTTGCGATTTTAAAAACCATTTAATGAGGCTTCTGAACAACAAAGGTATAAGAAATATTTTTAAGATCTTCTTCTATAATATTAAAATGTATAAGTATTACTTAAATTTCAGTAGATGCTCAATAGGACACACTCAATGGTACAGCTTACACTGATCATTAAATGTAATATTCCATTTGAAAATGCCATTAAATGACCCAAATGACTGTTTCCTATTTATGATGCCATGAGAATACATAGCTTTTACAGCTGAAAAAGATTTACATAAATTCTTCCAAACTCCTCAATTAGTCCATCCTCCAGATTCTTGAATCACATTGAACCTAATGCTTCACCTCACCACTCCTAAGGAAATATACTAAGGCATTTATTCTTGTATTTAAAACTGAAGTATTCTTAATGTTACAAGTCATGTTTTTAGGTGTCTTTGTACCAGATGAATAACTGACATTGTATTCTTACCCTGAACCTACATCTGTATTTTGACTAGGTTGGAGTATCACTCAACTGTTTACTGACAGGTACTCTAATTTCAAAGACAGTTAGTTGACCAATATTGTTAACAATAATATATTTTAATTATAGTGTTGTGGAAGATAAATAAAGTGAATAAATTACTCTTCCTTTCAATGTTACTGCAATCTATTATATGGAAAAAACACACATAGAAATCATAGCAACATAAATGGTACACGAAAGAATTGCTAGAGGTCAGAGGAAGATGAAATTCTTCTGCCTGGGACCATCCAGAAAGTTTAATAAACAAGGTAACATCTGTACTGGGCCTTGGGGCTTAGATATAATTTTAAAATGTCAAGATGCGAAATTAGCTATGCTGTATCATACTGCATTTGGTTAAATGTACCTAAAACTAACTTCACAAATTACTGTTTATTTGATTTGTAAAACATCTTATAATTTTAAATATAGTCACATAAAAATGTTGAAACTATAGAACTATAGGCCTAGCATTCTATTATAATGATTATTTATAAGATAAATAATGCTCAATTTTACGAAAGCTTTTGCTTCCAGTCCTTAAGTAACCAATCTTCATGTGGAGAAAAAGTCATTTAAAATATAATTAATATAACTTTCTAGTTATATTAAAATTTATATTGACAACTAATATGCAAATTATAAAATAAGCTTTATAAAAAAACTTTCTGACAATGTACACCTTATTTATGAAGTATTTTCATCTTTATGTCTGAGATCTAATTTCCTTAGAAATATGAAGAAATGTATCTGCCCTTTGAAATGAATTTGAAGGGAAAAAAAACTTAGAAATTAAGAAAAAAATATTGTTTTCTGGATTGACATCAAATGTTAGAAATCCTCAAAGTCACACTGACCAGGGATCAGCCTGGTTGGAATGGTGCAGCTGCTCTTTTATATTCCATCTCAAACTCACGGTACTGGAACATAATGTTTGTAACTCATTGAAGTGAAGAGATGCACAAACATTGCATACTCTGGTTGGTTACAGTAGAGTTAAACAGACTTAAACCCCTGGTAGGAAGGACTCCTCTCTCAAATGTGGTAAGGGAAGATTTGGTTGTTTTGACTGTTACTGTTTTTTCCCTGTTGTCCTTTTATGACTCACCACTGTGTCCTGAGAATCCAAATGGGATAAACAGGTTCTAAAGGAAGCCCAGATTAATACAGCACACCTGTCTTAGAGGGCTCGTGCAAGTACATCAGAGACGTCAACACCAGGCTCTGAGAGCCTTCCAGGCAGTGATTAGGTGGTCTCATCTTGGCAATGGATATAAATTGACTTTAGATTCAAGCTCGTCAGTAAAATAGCTGAAGCTGTTTGACCTCACACACAGTACATATTGTTCCTTCCTTGCTGATGCTGCTGCTGCTGCTAAGTCGCTTCAGTCGTGTCTGACTCTGTGCGACCCCATAGACGGCAGCCCACCAGGCTCCCACGCCCCTGAGATTCTCCAGGCAAGAACACTGGAGTGGGTTGCCATTTCCTTCTCCAATGCATGAAAGTGAAGAGTGAAAGGGAAGTCACTCAGTCGTGTCTGACTCTTAGTGACCCCATGGACTGCAGCCCACCAGGCTCCTCCGTCCACTTTCTAGGCAAGAGTACTGGAGTAGGGTGCCATTGCCTTCTCCGTCCTTGCCATAGAGAAAAAAGAAAGGAGAATGCACCTAGTAGTCAACGCTACTTCAGTGTGTTCACAATTTATTCCAGTGTTTCTGGGAAGCATTAGATAAGAGTGGGAGGCGGTGAGGGAAACATTCTACAGTGCCACACTGTCTTGTAAGTGTCACTTACAAGACAATTGTCTCTAAATTGTCTCTAAGCCAATTTTTGAGACTGCCTGAGTCCTGAATCATAACATTTCATCAGTACTGAGGTATTTGCTTTTCTAAACAGGCAGTGTTCTAAGTTCTTTTCATGTACTAATTCAATTAAATTCTCCCAGTACTCTACAAGGTAAACTATTAATATCCCCATTTCATAGATGAGAATATGGAGGCACAGATGAATAAAATAACTTAGCCAATGCCACACAGATAAAAACAATAGGATTGAGATTCATGCATGCTAGCTTTGTTCTAGTGAAAAGAGGAAATTCGATTTCTTTTTTATTCTGAGATGGAAGGAAAGATACACAAAATAAAAATAACATTTGAGTTACATGTCCACTATACTCTGTTGCCATTCAGGGCTAATTAGTATGCACAACTGATTTTCTGCAGATGTAATCACTGTTATTTCATGACTTTAAACTTCCTAAAGTAGCCTATCATATCAAAAAGGAAATCTTTAAGCCAAGCTTTATTATTTGTATATTACATATAAATATATGTGTGTGTATATATATATATGTATGTTTATATGTTGTTTTTTGGGCACTAAGTTGTGTCCAACTCTTTACCATCTCTTGGGCTGTAGCCTACCAGGCTCCTCTGCCCATGGAGTTCTTCAGGTAAGAATACTGGAGTGGGTTGCCATTTTCTTCTCCAAGTCAATATACAGAGAACTACTAAATAAACAGAGAAGAAATAAAGCATGAAGTCACTAATTCTAAAACTTGAAGATATCCTAAAAAATGAGCCTACTCCTCAAAGTTGACAAATGAAAAACAGAAATGCTGTGATGGTCAAATAAACTCCTCATAGCTGATTTGGGTCAGTCTTTTTTTTCCCTCTATACCAAGCTGTGGGGTACAACGTCATATTTTTCCTACAGTCACCAAGTTCTAGGTTGTATACTATCTCATAAGTTGGGTCCCATTAACACCAACTCAGACAAGCTCCCATGTCCTGTCTCAAGGAACACACAGGAAGGGAAGAACACACCTTCCCTTCCTCCTTTTGATCATGCTTCTATCTCCTACAAGTACCTGCCAGGGTCCCTCAGAAATTCTGAAAAAAAAAATTAACAAAGAATAAATTCATCAAGAGGAGAATTTAGCTGTGAAGAATACTCAATTAAGACAAAAGGAGTACACACTCCAAAAGAAAGAAGTTAAATAAGTGTTGATTTACAAATGAGGTTTTAATTTTTCATATTACAGGTCAAGGTTTAGATATCAGATACAGAAAGAAAAATAAAATATTTTCATATTTTGGAGGAAGGAAAGGTATATCACATCAACCTGAATGATAAATTCAAAATAATTGCTGACATATATATATAGACAAGAGAGAAAGGAAACATGATGGTTTTTGTTTTTAAAACAGTGCAGCTACAGGTAGAATAAGTGAGAGAATTTCTCATTTTGGTAAAGAATTAATGTATCTGAGATAATGTACCTCCATGGGCCCCCCAGGTGGCACTAGTGCTAAAGAACCCAGTTGCCAATTCAGGAGACGTAAGAGATGCAGGTTCAGTCTCTGGGTCAGGAAGATTCCCTGGAGGAGGGCATGGCAACCCACTCCAATATTCTTGCTTGGAGAATTTCATGGACAGAGGAGCCTGGCGAGCTATAGTCTGTGGGACTGCGAAGAGTCAGACACAACTCAGCTACTTAGCACACAAGCACACATTCAGTGTGCCTCTATAGGTTGACAGTTTGCCTTTTGGATAAAATGTACATATGCTAGTAGTCAGAAGAGTAGGTAGTCTTTATGACCACATTCCTCTGAAATATTACTTGAAAGGTATTCTTTGGAAGGAATGATGCTAAAGCTGAAACTCCAATACTTTGGCCACCTCATGCGAAGAGTTGACTCATTGGAAAAGACTCTGATGCTGGGAGGGATTGGGGACAGGAGGAGAAGGGGACGACAGAGGATGAGATGGCTGGATGGCATCACCAACTCAATGGACGTGAGTTTGAGTGAACTCCGGGAGTTGATGATGGACAGGGAGGCCTGGTGTGCTGCGATTCATGGGGTCGCAAAGAGTCAGACACGACTGAGCAACTGAACTAACTAACTATCCTAGCTAAAGCCAGGGTCCTGCTGACAGTTTAAGGATTCAATCCACACAATGACGTGAAAGGTATGAAAGGCTGAATAATGGCCTTGAAAAGATTCCCATGTCCAAATTTCTGGAACTATGGATATATTAGGTTACAATGTTAAAGGAGAATTAACTTTGTAGGATGGCTATTAATCAGTGGATCTTATAATACGAAGACTATACTAGACTACCCAGACAGGCCTAATGTAATCACAGGGATCCTTAAAAGTGGAAGAGGCCAGAAGAAGAGAGTTAGACAGAGATGTGACTAGGGAGTTATACCAAAACAATTCAAACTGAGAAGGATGCAACACTCCACTGCTTTGAAAATGCTAGAGAACCACAAGCCAGGGAATTCAGGCAGCCTTCAGTAACCTGAAAGGCAAAGAAACAAATTCTCCCCTGGAGTCTCCAGAAAAAAAAACAAACAAAAAAACAGCCTGTCAACACCTTGATATTGACTCAGTAAGCCCACATCAGACTTCTGATCTACAGAACTATGATATTTGTTGCTCCTATAAGCCACTAAATTGGTGGTAACCTGTTACAACAGCAAAACAGAGGTAATACACAGGTCAGCACAGTTGTTTAGTCGTTTAGTTGTGTCTGACTCTTTGTGACCCCATGGACTACAGAATGGCCAAGCTTCTCTGTGGTCCAGTATCTCCCAGACTTTGCTCAAATTCATGTCCATCGAGTCAGCAATGCTATCTAACCATCTCATCCTTTGCCGCCCCTCCTCTTTTTGCCTTTAATCTTTCCCAGCATTTGGGTCTTTTCCAGTGAGTCAACTCTTCCCATCAGGTGGCCAAAATATTGGAGCTTCAGTGTCATTCTTTCCAATGAATATTCAGGGTTGATTTCCTTTAGCACAATTACCAGAAAATACATCAATAAACATATCTGATCTCCTAAGCTTACACGCTTTTGCTATTTGTAGCAGAATATCTTGGTAAACCTTTTGGAATCTTTTATATTTTAAAAATAAATTTCAAAATCAAAAGAAAGAAAAAAAAAAACAGACATTTCAATTCCACTGGCCATCGACAGCCAAAGTTAACTACAGTCTTCCCATTATATTTTCAAAATGGTTATAGCTCAGTGACTTTCAAATCCATAAAATCAACACCTCTATTTGTAAGAAATATTAGCATCATTTTTATAACTTACAATTGAAAGGAATAGAGTATTTAACCTACCTATACACATATATTTTAAAATACATAGTCCTTTATAGGTTAATATGTAGGATGGGCTTCCCTGGTGGCTCAGACAGTAAAAAAATCTGCCTGCAAGGGAGGAGACCCAGGTTCAGTCCCTGGGTTGGGAAGATCCCCTGGAGAAGGAAATGGCAACCCACTCCAGTATTCGTGCCTGAAGAATTCCTTGGATGGAGGAGACTGGCAGGCTGGAGGGCTCACAAAGAGTCGGACACAATGGAGTGACTAACACGGTAACTCTATACATTACAAGATTAATGGAATAATGTGCATTTATGCACAGGCAAGACTACACTAGAACACTAGTTAAACCTTTGCCCCACACGTAGAATCACCAATACAACTGCACACTCAGTCAGATTTGTTGCACTGGTCACTCAAACACTGAGTGGAGTGATTTTGTGTGATACTGAACAATACTTGTTTAAGTTCCAAACCAAATGTTATATAATCTCTTCTTGATTTGCACAGCAATTATTTTACTAAAAAGCAGTGTATGTTAACCCCATTTTTAAATTGTGCTGCATTTGCAAGATGGCTAGATACTCAGCCCTGGTCTGCAGATATCAGTCCCATTCCCCTCAACTCCCATCAGTCATTCAAACAATAAGAAAAGGCCCGGGATTCCGTTTTCAAGCCTTTTATCTATTGACTACTTCCTATTCATCCTTACAGATTCATCTCAGAGGTCACTCCCTCCAGAAGAACTCACTGTCTGCCTGGGAGGCTAGTTTAAGCTTTTGTACCTTTCTATATCCAAAAACAGGCAGAGGAACAGGATTCTATGAGGCAGGCCATTATGCATGATTGTACTAACCTGTATGCTAAGTTGCTTCAGTCGTGTCCAAGCCTTTGTGACCTGATGTGTTATAGCCCACCAGGCTCTTCTGTCCATGGGATTCTCCAGGCAAGAATACTGGAGTGGGTTGCCATTTCCTCCTCCAGGGAATCATCCTTTGAAATACATTAGTCAAATTTCCTGCCATATTAAGTAAAATAATACATTGTGAACAGGGACCCAAATACTTTTTAAATATTTAACTTTTAAAATCTTAAAGTGTTTAGGATTTATAAAAATAAAAGAATGCCTTATGTGAAGTAAGCCAGAAAGAAAAACACCAATACAGTATACTAACGCATATATATGGAATTTAGAAAGATGGTAACAATAACCCTGTGTACGAGACAGCAAAAGAGACACTGATGTATAGAACAGTCTTATGGACTCTGTGGGAGAGGGAGAGGGTGGGCAGATTTGGGAGAATGGCATTGAAACATGTAAAATATCATGTATGAAATGAGTTGCCAGTCCAGGTTCGATGCACGATACTGGATGCTTGGGGCTGGTGCACTGGGACGACCCAGAGGGATGGAATGGGGAGGGAGGAGGGAGGAGGGTTCAGGATGGGGAACACATGTATACCTGTGGCGGATTCATTTTGATATTTGGCAAAACTAATACAGTTATGTAAAGTTTAAAAATAAAATAAAATTAAAAATTATTCCATTAAAAAAATAAATAAATAAATAAAAGAATGAAGGAATCCTTAAGTGGAAATGAAATAACTGAAAATACTTCACAAATGAGACAGATCATAGAATATCAATGGCAGTCATCATTTGACTGATTTAAATTATTAGCATAATCTTTCATTTTTCACAGGAGCCAAAAATATCTTAGAGAAAAAAATAATAGAGGATTTCAATTAAATGTTCATTTTCAATTGTCTATGTAATCTTCTTTTCACACATTTCAATGGCTTTAATACATTTTATTTATACATTTTATTTATTATATCATATTTTCTAGATGTTAATGTTTGGTTTTGCTTAGAAACTTTTCTTTTTCAGGAGTGGAATTTTTTTTTGATTGTGTTTTTTGTTGTTAATTTTCTTCTACTTCACTCAGTACATATAAATGGATTTAAAGAAATGTAGCTAGGTTTAGTCGGAGAAGGCAATGGCACTCCACTCCAGTACTCTTGCCTGGAAAATCCCATGGACGGAGGAGCCTGGTAGGCTGCAGTCCATGGGGTTGCTAAGAGTCGGACACAACTGAGTGACTTCCCTTTCACTTTTCACTTTCTTGCATTGGAGAAGGAAATGGCAACCCACTCCAGTGTTCTTGCCTGGAGAATCCCAGGGATGGGGGAGCCTGATGGGCTGCCGTCTATGGGGTCGCACAGAGTCAGACACGACTGAAGAGACTTAGCAGCAGCAGCAGTAGCTAGGTTTAGTAAAACTATACAAATTCAAGCAATCAATTATTTTCTAATACCTTAGAGGAATCTGTATTTGCATTTCATAAAATAAGACTTTACAAACCATCCTAGGTAGACATGGAGCTGGAGAGCTCCATGTAAGTGCAAAAGAAAGGTTACTGAAGATTTAGAAACAAGGAGAATTTTCTTGTTTCTCTGCTGCTGCTGCTGCTGCTAAGTCTTCAGTCGTGTCTGACTCTGTGCGACCCCAAAGATGGCAGCCCACCAGGCTCCCCCGTCCCTGGGATTCTCCAGGCAAGAACACTGGAGTGGGTTGCCATTTCCTTCTCCAATGCGTGAAAGTGAAAAGTGAAAGTGAAGTCACTCAGTCGTGTCCGACTCCTAGAGAGCCCATGGAGAGCAGCCCACCAGGCTCCTCCGTCCATGGGATTTTCCAGGCAAGAGTACTGGAGTGGGGTGCCATTGCCTTCTCCTCTTGTTTCTCTAAGAGATACCTTCATTTAGGCATTGTCTGAAAATTCAGGCTACTTCTTTAAAAAATATATCATCAATCAAACTATTTAAATTTTGGAAATTGTAAGGAGATAAAAGGCATCTTAAAATACCCTAATGTTTTTATTTTAAATATTATTTAACAAAATCACTTTGTTTAATTTTCAGCAAGTTAGTTTTAAAATAATAGATTTTTACCTCAAACCTTTGGATTACCAAACAAAAAAATACATCCTTTTCTTATTTTCAGAATAATGACTTTATTAGCCCTTACACACATACACACACACACAAATGTGAGTAGAGACAGCCAGACTAAGACATAGACCTACACACACATATATGACATATAGGACGCAGTGTGCAATGTACTTATTGGCAAACCACAAGTTCAGTCTCCTCATGGCAAACTTACTTCTCCCTGACTGTGAGCCATATTTAGCAAGACAGTAAAGCTGGTAAATCTCTGTAACACCTGGGCAGAGCTCCAATGGGAATACCCACACATTTAACAGTCAGGCAAGAAACCTCATTTAACCTTGCTACTGCCAACACAAAGATGAAGAGGAGCAAAACAAATGTATTCTAGGCTTTCTAAAAGGCTACAAGAGGTATAGATATTTCTTATTGTTGTTGTTTAGTTGCTAAGTCATCTTCAACTCTTTTGTAAGCCCTGGACTCCTCTGTCTGTGGGATTTCCCAGTCCTTTCTCAAAAGGCAAGAATACAGGAATGGGTTGCCATTTCCTTCTCCAGGGGGGTCTTCTCTACCCAGGGATCAAATCTGTGCCTCTTGCATTGGCAGGCAGATTCGTGAACACTGAGCCACCAGGGAATCCCATTTTTATTATCATTCCCTAATTTTCCCTAAATTTAGAGTATCTTGGTTCTGCCCTGATCCTGAGCCAGACACTTTGGGAAGTATATTAACACTTGCAGAGTTCTCAGGGAACTCTAATAAGAGTATCTGGTACTAAACAGCTTCCTTTAGGGAAAGGAAAGTGACATTATGCCTCTCTCCCCAAGTGCCTCAGCATCCCAAGACTCAGAAAAAACGTGTTTCCTCTGCTGTTGGATAATGATGCACCTTCTTCACTTTCAAGTAGCCAACAATGCATCAAGATGTCATGATGTATGATTCTGTTATTTTGAATTCAGATAAATTGCTGCTTCTGGCATCCTCTCTTTGAGATGAAAGAAAAGGCATCAGTTTTACTGAATCAGTCAATCAGTCACAGATAATAGGAATTCTAGTCAAACCAGCCCACTGAGGCATTCCTGACTTGTCTATTGAACATGAGGAACCCTGGAAACTAGCTCAAAAAAATGTGGACCATTGCCTAACTTTTCTGGGTCCTAGTTTTCTCAACTGAAAGGCAAAATCAGCAGATGAATGATTGCTAAGGCAAATTCTAGCTGTAGCATTAGCTGACTTTTAGGCAATGAAACCCCATCGTTAGCAATGCTACAAGGGAGTCTGACACAGAGAGAGGGATGGAGGCAAGAAGAGAGAAAGACAGAGGGGAAGGAAAGGAAAGGAGAAAGGAAGAAAAGAAAAGAAAGAAGGTAAAGAAACTAGGTAGGGATAAATAAAATATAAATAGATACACATTCCATACATACATTCTCTATTTCTCTAGCCTATAGCTTTATCTCGGAGAAGGCAATGGCACCCCACTCCAGTACTCTTGCCTGGAAAATCCCATGGGCAGAAGAGCCTGGTAGGCTGCAGTCCATGGGGTCGCTAAGAGTTGGACACGACTGAGCGACTTCACTTTCACTCTTCATTTTCATGCATTGGAGAAGGAAATGGCAACCCACTCCAGTGTTCTAGCCTGGAGAATCCCAGGGATGGGGGAGCCTGGTGGGCTGCCGTCTTTGGGGTCGCACAGAGTCGGACATGACTGAAGCGACTTAGCAGTAGCAGCAGCATAGCTTTATCTAATACAAAATTCATCTCTTTACTCCAACTGCATATTAGAGATATATTCTTACATTAATCTCATTCATCATCTCTCTCACCCTCAGAAAACCTCACTTTTACCCCCTGCTGCCTGGCTGTCTTCTCTGGTTTGAATAATGACAGAAGGCTAGAAGTCACATCAGTGAAGGTGTAGAGAATGGAATTAGAAATGGGCAGGAAAGTTACCTAGAAATTCTGGCCTGTAGAATGCCTAAGTTAAAACATCTGAAAATAATCTGGAATTGGTGCTCAGGGGAGAAACTGGAGGTGAAATATATATGCAGGAATTGATTATGTTAAGTTATAAATGTGGAATGAGTTTATCCTGGGAGAGAAATGCAAATGACAAAACAGGCCTATAATAGTGGGGAGAGGGGAGGATTTGCTTTAATAATAGAGTCCAAAAGGCAGATAAATGCAGATAAATCCAAACTTATAAAAGCTAAAAGCCAGAAGCCTTCTAACATCCTAGCTGCCAGGACCAGTTAGGCATAAGGAAAAATTCAACATTACCAAACCTGGTTAGTTCACTCATGTTCTGGTCTAGTTGGGGGCTGTAAGGATAATTAAAGTGATATATAACTTAAGAAAGAGATGTCCAAACATCCTATGGAGCTTTAATTGTTTTATATAATTATGTTAAATCAAATATGCTTACCTCTTGATTATTCCACATTTAAACTTCAACAAATCATTGTGTAACTCTCAAGATGTGTTTAAAGTACAACTTTGTGGAATGAGTATACACTTTGAGATCCTTTAGTCCAGCATCTTATTCTGGTTCTATCACTGAATAAGTCAGGTAATTTTAGTTTTTATTTGACTCCATTTGAAACACTTAAATAATCAACAAACAACTAAAAGCCATTCCGTGTCTCAGTGTCTTATGGATAATTATGGCATTTGCCTGATTGAGGTTACTGAGAATTAAATAAGACAGTGCACAAAAAGAGCCTTGCCTATAGTAGGTGATCAAAATTATTAGCTATTCTAAGTTGCCATATCATAGGAACTATACAGTGTGGCAATGCCTTATAGAGATTGCAAACTGTAAACAACTCATTCAATCTGACTACCTATTCAAGAGAAATTCAGCTGACCAAATAGGAGTATCAAGAACAAATAGTTTATGTACACAGTCATGCGTGGGTCAGCAGTACACATGGAGACAGACATGAAACACATCAATGCCTTAAACTCCAGCTGCTAATTTTTCAGAACAAGGGATTAGAACATGGACCAGCAGGGTGAAGCTGTGTTTTCTCCCTGTCAAATGACCATATAGAGACAGTTTTTAAACAAAAACCCCTAGCTGGGGTTGAAGTTGCCCATGAGTCTTATAAAACTTCGTGCACAGTTCTATGTTCTGTTATGCACATTATTTTTTTCATGGAGGGGAGTCCATAATTTGTAAGAGAATTAATATTGAAGGAAAAGTTGCTGACTGGATAAACTAAATTAGAATAACTCTGGAACTTTTGAGTCATCCAAAATAAAATCAGAAAAATATTTAAAATAAGAAAGTGCTAGAAACAGAAAAGGTGTTTAAAATTTCCATCAAAGTACATAGTACTTCGATCTGCTTGGCTGCTAATGATTTGTTTCTTTATCTTAAAAGAGAAAGTTACTGCTTAGGGGCTCAGATAAAAACTGCTTAAGTTCCATTTAAAACAAAAGACAAATCTTTTATATGTGCAGTTTAGGACAGTTTGAAGTTCCTCTGGTATCTGATCATTCTTAGAAAAATTATAGTAAGTTGCTTTATCACCGTTGGGAAAAAATGTTTTGTAATATTTTAGATTATAATAATGGTTTCCATGGGGGCAACAGGTATCAGTGGGGGAGTAGACTCTGTGGGCAAGCTGCACAGTATTACTTTTTATTTTTTAAAACTTTCTTATTTTCTGTGTTATTTATTTTACTGAAACAAACGTGAGACTGAATCCACTGCAGAACTTAACATGGAACTTCCTTGTCTCTCTAATAAAGGACACACAGAAACAATAAGCTTATTAGAAATGATAATTAGATCATTACCATTTGTCCAGGCCTGCTCACAACTCAACACCTACTGGCTTCAGGACAGAGACAAGAAACATCATGCTGGCAAAGGTAGTTACTGTAATTTGTTTAGATTGTGTGGCCATGTCATTTTACAAGAAGGACAGATTGAGTAAGTACTCTGATTTGCTGTGTAAAAATAGTAAGAGTTATAAGAACAATTTTCCATCATGCAGTCTTTGTCTCTCCCTTTCTCACTCTCGCTTCACCCATTTGTGTGTGTGTGTGTGTGTGTGTGTGTGTGTGTGTGTGTGATGTTTCCCCCTTTGACATCAACACAACAGCTATAAGAAACAGGTGAGTTCTTGGCAAAAATTTTTAATTGAACCAAAAATATTTGTCCTATTCTCCCCTCTCTTACCCAAAATTCTATATACCCTGGATCAGATATGTAAATCGCATTCTTAAAATTGTGGTATGTTTCAATAAAATTAATGACTAATGTAGAATCATTGGAATTCTCATTTATGATGAAATGTTTTAGTAACTATAAGAAACTGAAAGCTTATGGAAATGTTCTTCTCCATCTAATATTATACTAAAAAATGATAATATCCATTAGCAGATCCTACCAAAAATCTACAGGTTGGCTCCAAAAGAAGAGGTCTTAACGGCATCTTGCTTTGAAGTTATCAGACTGGAAACAGTTGGAGGAGACAGGATGCACTCTGTTGCCAGTTCTTGACCTGAGAAACAGCAAATTCATAGGGATATTGAACAGACTTCCTGCTGCCAAGAGGTCTGCAGTCCGTTTAAGGAAAATGGCCCACAGCACCCAAGATTAGTGCCAAGTGAACGGTTCCAGCCAGAGGGTATTACTTAGGACTCTAGAAAAGAGCTCTGTGGGTTAGAGAAGTTAGGAAACACTTCACAGGGAAATTATATTTAAAAATACTTTAAATAGCCTAAATTTCTGTCTGCAAAGAAAAGCAAGACTGGAAAGCAAAATGGGAAGAAGCAGAAAAATAAAGTTGAAGTACTTCACTTCTCTCCTATTGTTAAATAGATAACACAAATAATAAAGGGCATGGGAAATGGGTACAGGGTTGTCAAAAGAGAGTTATTTTCCCTATTTAATATTTCTAATATCTGTCCCCTGATCAGAAAGAGGTAAAAATGAATAACACTTCTGGGAATTAGAGCAGGGAAGGAGTCATGTGGATTAGTCCATCCTGGGTGATGGGTAAGTGTCTGACCTTTGTCAAATATCTCTATGGCATTTGACTTAATCTCATTGAGATTTCTTTTCTATGGTTCAGGAAAAAAAAAAATGTAATGAAGTCTCTGTTCCACTCTGGGTAGGTAATCTCAGCGGTCTTTTTCAATAAGGAGTAACTTCTAGAACCTGAGATGATGGAATCCAATTCCAAATTGGCAAGCAGCTCATCTGAGAGTTCTAGATATGCAGCCAGTAAGACAGGTTAAGAGTTTTCCTGCAATGCAGGAGACCCACGTTCGATCCCTGGGTCAGAAGATGATCCCCTGGAGAAGGAGATGTCTACCCACTCCAGTATTCTTGGGACTTCTCTGGTGGCTCAGGCGTTAAGGAATCTGCCTGTAATGCAGGAGACCCAGGTTTGATCCCTGGTCAGGAAGATCCCCTGGAGAAGACAATGGCTACCCACTCCAGTATTCTTGCCTGGAGAATCCCATGGACAGAGGAGCCTGATGGGCTACAGTCCATGGGGTTGCACAGAGTTGGACATGACTCAAGGCAAGTTTAACGTGGATTCTGCCACTGACCTTTGGAGCCTGCATTTCTCACTTGTAAAATCAGCAGCTGGGAGATGACAGTGAAAATCAACTTTCTTCTCACCCTAATTAATCCCTTTCTGATGCTACAATTCCAGGAAACCAGATTATCATTTCTCTTACAAATATGTATAAATTAAAAATAAATCAGATCTGTGTTGGAGCCTAAAATATGTTCCTGAGTCAAGCAGATGATCTTTTGCACATGGATTTCATGGTATCTATTTTGGCTGCTAGGCAACTTTTTAAAAATGGTGGTAGAATTGCAGTTATTTAGTTATAATATCCATGGATTCTTAATACTGCCTGATATTTTTGTATAAAATGAAAAGAAAACCCTTTATCTACATGTTCTGATAATGCATCTATATTTTTCAAATAGAAAGTAAGAAGGAATGGGATGTGTGTTATCATGGGCTTATTTCTGTTCTCCCAAAACTCATGAGTTCAAGTCCTAAACCCCAGTTTCTCAGAATGCAATTGTATTTGGGGTTAGGGTCTTTAAAAGGTCGTTGTTACTGTTGTTGTTTAGTTGCTAAGTCGTGTCCAACGCTTTGTGACCCTGTGGACTGAAACCCCCAGGCTCTTCTGTCCATGGGATTTCCCAGGCAAGAATACTGGAGAGGGTTGTCATTTGTTTCTCCAGGGGATCTTCCTGAACCAGGGATCGAACCCATGTCTCCTGCATTGCAGGTGGATTCTTTACTGCTGAAGCACCAGGTAAGCCCTTTAAAAGTAAATTAAGTTAAAATTAGGCCATAGGGTGGGTTCTAATCCAATATGACTGGTGTCCTGCTATAGGAAGAGGAAATCTAGACAGACAGTGACATGGGGGAAGCAAGCGCCCAGAGGCAAGGACGTGTGAGGAAACACAACACGGTGGTCACGTGCAAACCAAGGAGAAAGGCCTCAAAGGACACCAAGCCTGCGCATGCTTTGACCATGGACTTTTAGACTCCAGAACCATGAAAAAATAAAAGTTCTGTTGTATAAGACTTCAATTCCATGACATTTTGTAGGGTAGCCCAAGTGAACTAATACATTTGTCTTCCTCGATTTCTATTTATCTAAAATGGTTAAAAAATTCTGGCTGCTGCTTATTGAATACTTTTGTGATTGCTGACTGGGAAAACAGTGCCAGAGTTTCTCTTTCTTTCTCCTGTGATTAAGATAGAACATGTATTTATAACTTCATAATCCTCTCTTCAGATTCAAGTGTCTGAGAAGCACTCTCTCTGAGTGTTCATTACATTACTGGCAAATACACATACACACAGCTTTGGCACAGTGGCACAAAAAGCTTGGATGTGTTGTGATCAGATTTCATTTCTATTCTCATTAACAATCACTGAAAGTAGATGCATGTTTAAGCTCTTTTTTCCTATTGTTTAGAGGCAATCAGTGCCCACAAATATCAACACAAACATCTGTCCAACTCAGTGGAGGAAAATAGTCAAAGTGGTTATACAGAAAAGAGAGGAATTTTAAAAATCTGTTTGGATGGATCTTGACTAACCATTTTCCATAGGTGGTGCAGGGTTCCTACCTCTCATCCTTTCATAAGTTTAGGAAGACAGGGACACATAACTGATAATATAATAAACGATAAATCCATATTGTCACAGTATCTGATGTATTCTCAGTCCATTTCCTTTTCTAGTGTTGCAAAAATATATTTTTGAACCAATTATCTGTTTTCAGGTATCTTTTCAAGCAGACACTTTTTCATAGATACTTTCATGTCTAGAATAATTACTAATTTGTTTCCAGTAATATTCTGAATACAATATATAAAAAATCATAAAATGTTATGCAACAATAAACATGAACAAGACAATTTGGCCTAGAAAAGTATTTAAAACATGATGTAATCTTGCTTCTTACAGATGAATACTGGATGCAAGTCAGTAACAACACATCTTCCAGGTAGTTTTTTAATGTAACAATTATTTTATGTTCTCTGTATAGAACGTTTAAATGGATTCTAAATATACCATTAAATGATCGAATTTATTATGAGAGAAAAACAGATATACAGCTTCCTGCATGCAATTTACAGCTGAAAGCCTTGCCAACAAAATCTCTACTACCATTAAAGTGGTAATCGATTGTGGAGGACCATGCCCAAAGGAATAGCAAAAGACAAAATGAAACCTAGCCAATTATTAAACACTGCCAATATGGATTTTTAAAATATGACTAGTTGTATGACAAACTTTTGATATTAGTTACTGCTTGAAGCTACAAAGCTAAGCCTTTTTAAAGAAAATAAATGGTCTCTGGTTTTCCTTTTTATCACTGCAATAAATATTATGTTTGTTATTGAATGGTCTTTTCATTTTCCAAAATCACTTTTGGATTGTTGCTACATGTTTAAAGAAGTGGATAATTAAGATTGCTATTCTGATAATGTAAAAATAAAACATTTATTGTCATCATTTCTGGATAATTTCAGGTAAAAGTTTTTGGAGACAGTATAGATAGCCATAGTCGGGGCTTCTCAGATGGCACGAGAGGTAAAGAACACATCTGCCAATGCAGGAGGCGTAAGAGACACAAGTTCGATCCATGGGTCGAGATGATCCTTTGAAGGAGGGCATGCAACCCACTCCAGTATTCTTGTCTGGAGAATCCCATCAACAGAGGAGCCTGGAGGACTAGAGTCCATAGTGTAGCACAGAGTCAGACACAACTAAAGTGACCTAGGACAGATAGCCATAGTGATCAATATCACCTCTCTCTCTCTCTCTCTCACTCTGCCAATAAGACAGAGTCTGACTTAGACTGGGGAAAGCAATGAGTGGAATGAAACATTAAGATCCCATCTATACATGGTTTAAAAAATAATTGCTGAAAACAATTTTATATAATTATTTTTTCTTAAAGGGGAAAGGATGTATTTTAGTATAGCTGTTTTTCTGTTTTTCTTTTTTTTTAACTGGTTGGGGTGGAGGGGCTTCCCTGGTATCTCAATTGGTAAAGAATCTGCCTGCAATGAAGGAGACCCCAGTTTGATTTCTGGGTTGGGAAGCTCCCCTAGAGAAGGGATAGATTACCCATGCTGGTATTCTTGGGCTTCCCTGGTGGCTCAGATTGTAAAGAATCTGCCAGCAATGCGGGAGACCTGGGTTTGATCCCTTGGTTGAGAAGATTCCCATGGAGGAGGGCATGGCAATCCACTCCAGTATTTTCTCCTGGAGAATCCCCATAAACAGAGGAGACTGGTGAGTTACAGTTCATGTGATCACAAAGAGTCAGACAGGACTGAGCAACTAAGCACAGCACAGGGTGTTTTGTTTTGTTTTGCATGTAATAACGCTACTTTGATTGAAGTTTCAGTATTATAACAGGTGTTTCTTTGATTTTGGCTCTTTTGTGCTAATATGCTATATCAATAGTATATATTCAACTGTCAACTATAATATGATGAAGAAAGCCAATTTTGTGCCTCCCAGATACCACACTCACCCTGGGATTATCTTCTTTTATGCACCTCACCTTTGTTAAGGTTCCAGCACCTGCCAATATTCTACATGGATGACATAAAAACAGACCTCCTACCCACTCAGATTTTTAAGTACAGTGTGTTCTTTGTTTCTCATTTTTGGTAAATGATTTATTTTGGAGACTCTTCAAACAAATATTTTGGAGCTATTTTCCTTCCCTGAGCTATTTTTCTTACAGATTTTTCTATTAAAACAAGTTTTAAAACTATCTCACACTTGAAAACCAAGGAATGCCAGCTCCAGAAATCTAAAATACTTTAAAATTTTGAATTTATTTCAATATTGTTGTGAATGATTGCTTTAGGGTTCAGGGAAAACCACAAGGCCTGGGCCCTAAAATAATCATTCACAACATTGAAATGAATTCAAAACTTATATGGAGTGATCTATTTATACTATATATATATATATATATATGGAATCAAATGAATAACAATAGAATGTTACAAACAATCTATCAATACTTTTCTAAGTGGTTTAATCAAATTACCTCCTTCCATCTCTCCCTTCCTTCCTTCCTTTCTTTCTTCCTCTTCATAACAACAAAATAAGGAAGAGATTACCCTTGCTCCCATTTCACAGATGCCATTACTCACAGGAGATAAGGATGTTGCCCATCTGAGATGGCACTGCCAGCTAGTGGGAGAGCCAAGGTTCCGACACATTCAGTCTGGCTGGCAATGACACATTCTTATCCACTGTGCTAGTAATGTCATTATTCAACACTCAAGTCAGGAACATTAGGAAAAAAATCTGTGCTTTTGACACACTAAAGAGGTCCTATCAATAAATAGTGGGATTGTAAGAAATTAGTGAGCCAGTCACATAGGTGACAAAATATCTATTATAGTGTTCCGTGGTCTGCTGATAAATGACCTTTCAAAACGTATTAATAATAAAGGGACAGAAATTGCATGTCATATGTTCACAGAAGCTAAATATATCAAATTTTTAAAAAATGATACATTTGAGTTAATGAATGCTTTAACATTAAGAACTGGTAAGTAAATGTAAGTGGACAATCTTCCCAGATATTTACAGAATACTTGTAAAAGCAATAACAATAAAACCAAAAACACTTCAAAATATCAATAACTTTCATAATTCACAAATACGGGCAAAGAGGCTATAGCTTTATAATCAGCAAATTACCCAAAGCCTGCATCTAGACAGCAATTTACTTTAATTACAATATATCAAGCAATACTATGTCACTGAGTTGGACAGAAAAATGAAGGGAGTTAGCTGTGTCCCAACAAATATATAAAACTTTATTTTGCATTACTGTATTTTCTGATTTATTTTCTGCTATATTTTCATAGAAATAAAAAGTGAACATGAATATTGAAACTTTTTACATTTAAGGCTTATCAAAAGCTATTGAAAATGAAAAGAACATGCTATCTTACCAGGTAAGTATGTAATCTAAATCAAACAGCCAATAAAAGCAAGGTAAATATTTGCCTATCGGTTGGCATATATTTGAGACAGATGCTTGAGATGTGCAAATGGTTGAAGTGAAATAGGTACCTCTATTTGTCTGTGACTATAACCAAACATTTAGTGATTTTATATCTCATTTGAAATGTATATCTTCAAAATTGAAAACACTTATGACTTTAACTCAGTAATTCTTCTTCTAGAACTTCTCTAAAAAATAATTGTAGAACTTATCAATGAACTGTGTATGAGAATATTTTCTATAACATTATTACTAATAGAATGAAATGAAATCAATCTAATTATCCCTTAGTTAAGAATCAATTATATTGTATAGAAACAGAAAACAATTGTGTCATTATTTAAAATATTAGGATTAGTATGAAAAGATATACAGCATATATTTAATTGAATAAAACTAGTTTCAGAATAATATGGCAGTATGGTGAACTTTTTAAATGCACAGATTGTATAAAGCTTTTATATTTGTAATGATTGCATCAATACAGAATCTGGGAAGGTATATATTAATTAATAGTTGTTATTGTTAATTAATGTATAAATTAATGTGTTCTATACATTAATGTATACATATTAATTATATCTTAATTGTATACATTGATGTATACAATTTAAAGTATGAAGATTTTTACTTAGCATATTTATGGTTTCTGCTAACCTTTTAAGAAAATAAGATAGCTGCATCACTCTTGTAATATTATTTTAAAAGTGAATAAAATTTCAAAAAAAAAGAATTAAATTCACCTGTGAAGATTACAGAAAAGTTTTTTGAAAAATTTTTTAAAAGAGAGAAATCAATACATTCAAGGAAAGAGCACAGTTCACATTTCTAACTTGTGTGTGAACAATGAAAATTATAAGAAGTAAAATCAAATTCACAGATAATCATTGATGAGAAAAATTAGCTTAATGTGCTTTAATTTTTAATATAAAACTTTTGCCTCAAATTCTTATGAAGGCAAAGTTAGAAGTGGTAAGTCAGCCAGTCCTTCCAGTTACGGTCCCACAGTAAAATACACCACTACTCTTCCACAATTTAAGCATCCATTGCCAGAAAAACTGACTCACTAGCTATACCTTAATAAATTTTCATTTGTTTTAAGCTAATGAAATATAGAAATAGAACAAACTGACTTTTGTTTTGGAAAATATGACAAAGTGCATGAACAGAGAAACCGCACTTAATATAGATTATATGTGGAGCAGGGGCTGGTGATATACACATGTATGTATGTGAGTATATGCTCAGTCAGTTGTGTCTGACTGTTTGTGACCCTATGCGTCCATAGCCCACCAGGCTCCTCTGTCCATGGGATCATCCAGGCAAGGATACTGAATAGGGCTGCCATTTCCTCCTCCCGGAGATCTTACCACCACAAGGATTGAACGTGCATTGCCCTGTGTCTGCTGCATTGGCAGGTGGATCTTTACCACAGAGCCACCTGGGAAGCCATATATATATATATACATATATATATATATATATATACATATATATATATACACATATACATACACACACACACACACACACAATCTGATGAAAAAGGAAAAATAATTAAAAGAAAGGAACAATAATAAAATATGATTTCACAATGGCAAACATAGGAGCTGGAATTCATCCTGAGGAATTAAGCTACACCCTGCTGGCCTAGAATATGTCTGAAAGGACTGTATATACTTAGTGAAAAAGGTGGGTGAGTTGAGAGGAAGTCCAGGCCTCCTCTATTGTTGTTTAGTCGCTAAGTCTTTAGCAGGTGACAGCTGGATTGGAGATGCGGATATCCCAAAATACAGTACAAGAGTCGCATTTCCAGTTGACAAATCAGAATAAAACCCATCCCACAAAGGCCTGGGTTTAGAATAAAATCAGGTAAAATGATTAAATGATTAGTTATGTAGTAGTGAATGGGGGGAGGGGATATAAAGGAAAAAAAGATGGACTAAAATCCAGGAGCAACAAAGTTTTAAAAGATATTAAAACAGCTGCAAAAAGGGAAATAAAATAAGTTCTTGGGAATGACTCTATGAATAATCTAAAAACTGAAGATAATCTTTATCTCCAGATAATAAATGTAAAACTAGGCAATAATGAAAACTCTACATATGAAACTTGTCAGATTTACTAAAGTGGTACTTAGATGTGTGTGTGTGCATATATGCATGTATATACTTTATATATTCGGAAAAAAAAAACAAAAAATTAATGAACTAAGCATCTAACTTGTCAAAAAATAAACAGAATAAAACCAAAGAAAGTAGGAAGAAAAAATGCAATGATTGAGAACAGATATTAAAATGATTGTATGAAATGACTTATTAGCAACTATATGCCCTCACACTTAAAAACTTAGGTAAAGTCGTATTTTGGAAAATAATTATAAATGACCAGAAGTGATTTAAGTAGAAACAGAAAACTTGAATAACAATTTGAAAACTGAATCATTATTAAAAAATATTGTCAAAAAATATCTCAGGGTCAGATACCTAAAGGGAAGCTGCACTAAACATTCAAGGAAAATACATATTCAATTAAACCAACTTTTTAAAGGTAACAGAACAAAACAGGTAGCCTAGTTTATGTGGTTTCTGTAATCTTGATCACAAAACTTGAGAAGATCATTTTGAGAAAAGAAGCTTCAAATATCGAATAGCTGCGAATATACTAAGCAAAGTAATAGCAAACCAAAATAAACTTAAAAAAAGCCTAAGATATCAAGAGCAAATTGAATTTATTCCAGAAATAAACTGGTTCAGCACTAGATAGATATCCCCCATATAATTAATTCAACATATTAAAAAGGAACTACATACACATTATAAATACTATATATTATATAATTTATAAAATATAAAATTATCTTCTACATAATTATATTCAGTTCAATATCATTTCTAGCTAGGCTGGTAAGAATGCATTTGGTGAATGATGATGGAGTCCCTGTCTGTGTCACACTATATACCAGTTCCAGGGCATGCCTCGGTAAATAATGGAGCCTGTACCCTCTGAGATCCTTTAGTGATAGGGAGAAACCTGTAAACAAAATTTAACCACACAGTCTTAATATTGCACTTTGGAAAAGGAGCAGAGAGGAAGAGCTAAGTAACTCCATCTGAGAGGGATAGTGAAATGCCATGACTCTTTTGAGAAACAGAGAGTAATGGGTGAAACTTGAATAAAAAGACTCTGACAGGAGGTGGCAGCACAAGTTTCCTCCAATGAAACTTGAGGTCTGATCAAAAAGAGTCTTGTATATGATGCTAAAAAGTCAGAATTTCATCCTGCAGAAGATGGGGAGTCAGGAAAGGAGTCAATAAGGAAGTAAGAGGATAAGGCCTGGGTTATAGGAAGATTTGATGGTGGTGCAGAGGACATAATAAAAGGAGCCATGACTTGCAGATAGAAATGTCCTCTCCAGTGATTGGTCTCTATAGCTTGAACTCTTCCTTTTCTTAAATGTGTTTGATATTCTGGCAGCAAATAACCCTGAGAATGTAGGAAATATATAATAAGGAACACTAAAGGAATTATCTCCCTATGAAACTATCTGTGAAAATATAAAATCATGAATATACATAGCAATATAATTGTGAATGTCCAAAGAATAGATTAAATATGAAATGTGATACTGGAATATATGTTGGCTCTTTATTCTGAAATGAAGGCTGAAAGTCCATTTCAATTTTATTCATTCTATTTCAAAAAGATAAACTGATACACAGACACACATATATATTGACTAATATATGTTCTAGGCTTCCCAAATTGTTCGGTGGTAAAGAATCTGCCTGTCAATGCAGGAGACACAGGTTCGATTCCTAGGTCAGCAACATATACTGGAGAACGAAATGGCAACCCACTCCAGTATTCTTGCCTGGTAAATCCTATGGACAGAGGAGCCTGGAAGGCTGAATTTCATGGGGTCACAAAGAGTCAGACAAGACTTAGTGACTTAGCATGCACACACAATATAAGTTCTAACTCCAAGCTTCTTATGATAAAACATGCTTTAAAATTTTATGTTACTACTTTAATAATCTACTTTTCATTAATTAAGATATTAATTTGTACTTTCATAAAACATAATTAGTTTAACAACTTAATGGGGAATAAAAAGAATGCTAGATGAATAGGGAACTTGGAATATTCTTTAAATTGCATGCCTACTTTGTTTTGTAATAATTAATTTACTTCTGCATAGATAAAAAACCAGTTCTGTTCAGTTCAGTCGCTCAGTCATGTCCAGCTCTTTGTGACCCCATGGACTAAAGCACGCCAGGCCTCCCTGTCCATCATCAACTCCCAGAGTTTACTCAAACTTATGTCCATTGAGTCTGTAATGCCATCCAACCATCTCATCCTCTGTTGTCTGCTTCTCCTTCCGCCATCCGTCCTTTCCAGCATTAGGGTCTTTTCAAATGAGTCAGTTCTTCCCATCAGGTGGCCAAAGTATTGGAGTTTCAGCTTCAGCATCAGTCCTTCCAATGAATACTCAGGACTGATTTCCTTTAGGATGGACTGGTATGTGTCTATAAAACAATTACTATAAGAATAATTGTTATATTCTTTAAGACTGTTTTTATCTAGAGAAGTATTTCTGTTCAATAAGCTGGCATTTTTTGGCTCCATTTAATGATAAAATATAACTTGTAGAAGATGACCAAAAAATACAATGAATATTTTAGGATTGTTACCTTAGTTTTGTCACTAAAATTTAATTATGAAAAGGTCCCTTTCTTCCCATGTAGAAGAGAGGTCTGAGCACAGAGCAGAGGTTTTCATCCTTTAAGGAAAGTTAGACCCCTTTATGAAGCTGGCAAAAATTATGGATCTGAAGTACTTCCTATAAATATTTATGTGTATGGTCAACATTCTTAAATAATTTTTTCAGAATTTTACTTGAAGCTTATTCTCAGATTAAAAACCTTTGACATGTAACTAGCAAACTCTATTACTACACTCACAATTAATTGCAGTTATTAATCTTCTCATAATTAAATATCACTGTATTATTTCTGGTGTTTTGACTTATTTTTCTCAGTCTCCTCTCTTTTATCTAAATAACGTTTTTATTTTCATGTAGTAGATCAAGCCCTGACTCCTTTAGGAACTAATCTTTGATGGTCAGTGACTTCCAATCTTTAATAGCAACTGTTATCTGCACCAGTAATATACTTATTTACCTTTTAGCCTATAAAAGACATTGTTCTAAGTTTCTGACTGAATGAGCTATAAGCCTCTTGAAGGCAGGCTGTGTGTATTATAACAATTTCATTTCCAGTGCAGAGCTTAAAGGATACTACAATCATAATTGAAGTTAACACATATTTATTAAAATTTAAATAATTTTATACTTCTCATTTTCAATAACTATAGTTTATATAATTCTAAATACTATGATGTAACCCAAATAAATATTTGTTTTCAGAGACCTAAGTATGTATAATTTGCACTCTATTGATTTGTGTCAAGTTATTTTGTGAGTTTTTACACTTCTTTGTTTGTGTGTATTTACTAATATTCCAACATTGATGAACACTGAATGCAGAGATTGCATGTTTCAAACCCAATAGGCACCAGTTAATGTTATTGACAATTATAATAGCCATTTCTTGATTACATTACCTTTGCCTTATTCTGTTTTAATAGGCTAAATGCATATGACCTTGGAAAACAGAGGGGTACTTAGCTTTATACACTGAGTATGTTCCAGAAAAAAAAAAAGAGAAAGAAATAAAATGTTGATAGATGCATATTTTTATTTTAGGCTATTTTCAGTTGGCCACTAGCCCTAATGATTATTTTCAAGTAGTTAATTATTTAGAAAGACAAATAATGTTTGGTAGAAGAATCCATTACTTGATGTGATTTAATTTTACCTTCTAATTCCTTGGTTGTGGGGGTGGGGAACTCCTGCTATATCACAATGGCACCCCACTCTAGTACTCTTGCCTGGAAAATCCCATGGATGAAGAAGCCTGGTGGGCTGCAGTCCATGGGGTCGCTAAGAGTCGGACACGACTGAGCAACTTCACTTTCACTTCTCACTTTCATGCATTGGAGAAGGAAATGGCAACCCACTCCAGTGTTCTTGCCTGGAGAATCCCAGGGATGGTGGAGCCTGATGGGCTGCCATCTATGGGGTCGCACAGCATCGGACACGACTGAAGTTACTTAGCAGCAGCAGCAGCAGCAAATTAGCAAGTTTTGCACTCTGGCAGAAATTTTCTCAAGTATGATCCAGGGTATTGTGGATAATATAATATCTATGGGCCCACCAAATCCAAGTGTAAGGAAATATGATTATTGTATTAAAATGTTCCAGTAATGTATTTTTAGTTGTTTGGACACAGGTTTATTGTTCTCAAGTAGAGCAGGCAGGAGAAAATGTACTAATGGCATACCACATCATGTTTTTTCCCCCTATAGCTTAGATGGATACTAGCAATAGGTATCTCCTGCTCATTTATAATCAGGAATACTCAATGAGCCCAAACTGCCATTTCCAAATATCCCTCTCTCAATGTCTTAGTTTGAAGATCAAAAAAAAAAAAAAAAAAAAAAACTCCATATTTTCATTTCTGCCCTAAGGCATTTCTCTCATTTATTCATGTCATAGCGTCATATATAACTATTTATCCACCTATCTCTTAGTTTCCTAGAGAAATATAAATCCATTATTTTGATAAAATCAGTGATAAACATTCATGAAGAAAATATAAATCTGTTTGTAAAATAAATGTCTTAAAACAAGCTAGGATTATCCTGTTTTTGTTTTTTTTTTTAATGCTGAGGGCATGGGCATGGCCATGACATTCAGCCACAAAAGCTGCCAAGGAGATGAAGGAGAGAAAGGGGAAATTTGAACTAGATCACCTCCTTCTGCTTACAATGGTCAGAGGTTTAAGGTTACCTTAAGGTTTCTTGCTATTGATAAGCCTTTCAAATCTAATCATCTCTCAATTATTTAAGGGCTGATTACTCAATCAGTACCTAAATATGTCTCCTGTTTTTCTTCTCCTTGTTTACTTTGGCTATTTCCCTTTTAGTACTAAATGAGCTAGACAAAAACAGGTAAGAAACTAAAGCACTAAAATCCAGTACATATAATGGGCACCATTCAAGAATTGCAGTCGTGCCCATATGGTTTGGATTTTCAATTTTCTGTGTTATATTATTTCCATTACGCATTCCAAATGATCTCACTTCATCCCCAACAGTCATCTTCACACAGAATGTGCAAAATTTAACTAATATCAAGGTGTTTGCATTGCCTCTTTCAGTCCTTTTATTTGTAGTAATTTAAATAGCAAATATTCATGATCATTGCTGGAAACAGGAGCTATCAATGCTATTCTAAAATATAATCAAAATTGCTTTTAAAAGGTTAGTTAACCCTTAATATGCAAAACAACTGTTAAACTAGGATGAATTACAGCACATGGGATTTGTGTGCCAAAAACAAACTGGTACAGCCACTGTGGAAAACAGTATGGAGGTTCCCCAAAAAAATTAAAACTGAAATTGTCACATGATTCAGAAGTTCCAAAGCTGAGTATATATCCAAAGGAAACAAATTTACTATGTTGAAGAGATATCTGTACCCTCCAAGTTCACTGCAGCCTCACTTATAATGACCAAGACATGGAAACATCCTGAGTGTGTATGTGTGTGTGTGTGTCCCTGTAATTGTGTATGTGTATACTATTCAGCTATTAAAAAAGAAGAAAATGCTGCCATTTGTGTCGAAATGGATGGATTTTGAGAGCATTATGCTAAGTGAAGTAAGTCAGATAGAGAAAGAGAAATACGGTACGACCTCATATATGTGGAATTAAAAAAAAAACATGAAAAGAGATGAGATCAGTGGTTCTCACTGTCAGGGGGAGGGGGCTGTGAGTAGGGGAATTGAATGAAGGTGATCAAAAGGTACAAAAGGTACAAACTTTCTGTTATAAGATAAGGTTCTAGGAATATAATATGTAAGATGATGATTCTAGTTAACACAGCATGTTTGTATGTATGTGTATGCTAAGTCACATTAGTCATGTCTGACTACTTGTGACCCTAGATACTGTAACCTACCCAGCAGGATGGTGAAAGTTACTAAGGGAGCAACTTCTAAAAGTTTTCATCACAGGTTAAAAAAATTGAGGGGATTAACTATATGAGGAGATGAATGTTAACTAAATTTATTTTGGCAATTGTTTTACAATTTATTTATGTCAAGTCATTATGTAGTCTATCACAAACTTATACAGAACTGTATGTCAATTATAGCTCAATAAAAATGAGAAATAAAATCAATAAACAGATGAGATAATGCTGTTTTTAAATGTAGGGAAACAAACATTTGTGCACAACATATATAACTACAATTAACATTTGAGTTTTACAATTTCCATTTGTTGGGAGTTGTCTTATTACTGATTCAATTTCATTTCTGGTAATTAGTCTGTTCATATTTTCTATTTATTTCTGGCTCAATCTTCAGTGATTGTACATATGTATGGATTCATCCACTTCTTCTACATCGATTTCTACATCCATTTTACTGGTGTATGACTGTACATCGCAACTCTTATGATTCTCTGTATTTCTGAGGTATAGGTTGTAACTTTTGTCTTTTAACCTTCCTACTAGCTTTTTATGTGGCTTATTTACCATGATTACTACACATTCGCCTTTAACCAACAAGACATTTTTTATCATAATTTTCATATTCTAGTAGTGGTTTTTTCTGCTTAAATAAATCCCTTTAACATCTTTTATAAAACTACTGTGGTGTTGCTGAACTCTTAGCTTTTGCTTGTCTGTACAAATTTCAAAGAATTTTCATATACACTACCTCACCTTATTCCTCATAAAAATGTTATGATGATAATGCATAAGGGTACTGTAGTGATTTTAAATAACTTCTATCACTTTACATAGCCAGGAATTATGAGAGTCAGACTCCACACCACAGTCTCCTCTTCTTAAATAATATATCTACTGATATTTAACAGTAGCTTGACAACGAACATGACACAAGTTAAATAACCACTTTTCACCTCTGCATAGCTGATGATAGTCTCTGTGATAACCACTAAATTTTAAATCTAGGGTTTCTAACAAAATATAAGTTAACAATGCTCATTGAAAGCCAAAGGGTGTTTCTCATTAACAAGTGTCTACTCCAGACAGAAAATTGTGGGATTCAGGCTCCTTCCATTGTGTGGTTCCACTGTCTTCCACGAAGCAGAGACCATGGCTCAAGCCAGAAAAAGGAAAGGAGAATGGAAGAGAGTGTGGGAAGGTTTTCTGTGCCAAGCTTAAAAATGAAGTGCATTATTTTCACTTGCATTTCACTGGTGAGAACTCAGCCTTGACATTTCATTGCCCACCTTATAGGCAGAATAGAAAAAGTGGTGTATGAACCCAAGATGTTCTAACAAACTCTGCCACCGCCTTAATTTCCTCACTTGTAAAACTGGAAAGAAAAGCCATTGTACGGGTTTTTTTGTGAAGGTTAATTGAGAAAATGCAGGTAACAAGTTTAAAAGTATTTTAAATATTCACTAAGCAAGATGATGCAACAAGTCCATTCTGAAGGAGATCAGCCCTGGGATTTCTTTGGAAGGAATGATGCTAAAGCTGAAACTCCAGTACTTTGGCCACCTCGTGCAAAGAGTTGACTCATTGGAAAAGACTCTGATGCTGGGAGGGATTGGGGGCAGGAGGAGAAGGGGACGACAGAGGATGAGATGGCTGGACGGCATCACTGACTCGATGGACGTGAGTCTGAGTGAACTCCAGCAGTTGGTGATGGACAGGGAAGCCTGGCGTGCTGCGATTCATGGGGTCGCAAAGAGTCGGACACGACTGAGCGACTGAACTGAACTGAACTGAAGGAACAACTAGCGCTGGTTTTTGTACTAGTTCTCATCCATACCATCTTAGTAGCAAACATAATGAATTTCTAGAAATAGAATTCAAGAAAGGACATTCTAAGAAGACTATAATTGTCCTCCTTCCACACCAGTCTGCTCCAGCCTACTCATCCATTCACTCCAAAAGATACTACAGACCTACCATCCACCAGAAACGGTGCTCATCACTGATGCTAAAACAAAGGGAAGGTCTGGTGCATTCTTCAGGTGCTCACTCCACTAGAGAAGGTAGAAACAGATGGGGAATTATGATACAATAATTAAAGAAAGATGAAAAAGATAAAGCAGGTAAGCATATTGCTTGGCATTTTTAAGCTAACAATAATAACAATAATGATAAAAATGCAGGGAGCAATAATTGCACTGAAAATCCACTCAGCCACCCAAAAAATGAAGTCAGAGAAGGAATTTTGATGAGGAGTATGCCTCGTGTGTGCCTTGTGTGTGTTGTCATGAGGGGTAGGGACTGGTGCTAAAGGAAGAGACAGGGAGGCATTCTTCTTACCCAGAGAATGCAACTGGCAAAAAGCACAAAGTCACAAAGAAACAGAAGTCACTACCTGAATGTTAAGCATTCAGTGACTGGGAACAATGAGGTTTAGAACACTTTGTATATTTTAAGGAGCTGGACTTATTTCAGTAAATAAATTTCATTTAAGACTCATTTGAGAGGATTTAAGCAGAGAAGTGGGCTTTCCTGTTAGTTCAGCAGCAAAGAATCCTCCTTCGAATACAGGAAACACAGGTTTAATCTCTAGGTCAAGATCTCCTGGAGAAGGAAATGGCTACCCACTCCATATTCTTGCCTGGAAAATTTCATGGACAGAGAAGCCTGGCAGGCTAACAGTCCATAGGGTCTCAAAAGAGTCAGACACAACTGAGCAACTAAACAACAACAAGCAGAGAAGTAACATGATAAGAGTTTTGCTAGAGCCAGGAGAAGAATAAATATAGGAAAAAGGTTATATAAACAAGACCAGTTAGGGAACAGGTACAATTCACCTAGTGAAAGGCAATGAATTTCTGAGCTAGAACAATATTAGGAGGAGAAGAGAGGAAGGGAGACAGGCGGAAGGAAAGGACCTTGATTATATTGAGAAAGTAGGATCAGCAGGACTTAGTCATTGATTAGATTAAGTGAGATGATGAAGAGTCTAACTTAGATGGCTGCCATTAAGATATATAAAAACGAGACAGTTAGCTTAGAGGATGTGTGAAGAATGCACCTTTCATCATACTGAATTTAAGATACCATGTAGATTTTCAAGTAAAAACACCCAACAAGGGGCTGGACACATAAATCTGAAACCCAGAAGTGAGTCAGCATACAATTTTGGGAGTCATGACTTTGAAATCTTACTCTTGCTGATATTTACTTTATTTTTTAAAATATTTAATTAGTAGAAAAACATAGGGAATCTATAATCAATCATATTAAAGTCTTCAAGTAACAGGTGTAATGAAAAGTGGTAGAAACCAAGCATCCAAAGAAGTGTTTTCATATAAAGACACATCTGGATTAAAACTGCTTCTATGGTCTGACTGCTAAAATGGACTAGAAGCCATGATACTTTGGTGGCAATGAGCCCAACTGAGGCTCAGATCTTAATTTCTAAATAGCATTTCAATAAAACAACTAGAGCTCGTTGGAGAAATTACAGATTCAAAGGCTAGAGAAAGGAAATACAAGATGAATCCATAGCATCTAGTAATGTCAGAAAGCAATGTTGGGGAAAACATGGTTAGGGTATCTCGAAAGGATACAGAAGCCACTCCAAAAGAGCTGACTACAGCTGGAACAATCTGAACAACAACAATAACCAAAAATAAGCATTGGATGAAAGCCCAAAGAATAAAATACATACTCATGAGACTATACTGATATAAACAAGTGATTAAATAAATAAGTAGAGAAGAATAGGCAAATTGTCCTTATAGAATAATTTCAAATATAATAAATATAGACAAAATTGCATTAGAACACCACAGTAATAGCTGCTGCAACCAAGCTCCACTAAAGGCTGATAAAAATAAGTGAAACAAACTCTAAGTAAACAAGCTAGTCACACCTAAAGCTATTTCCCCTTAAATACTATTAATTATCAGGATGATTTTAACTCATTTCCACAGAATCTTCAATATTCCATATCCTTCCCTCCAGGTGGCAAAAATCTCTCTCTTTCCCCTTGAGTATGGGCTGTACTTAGGGTCTTGCTTCTAAAAAACAGTATGGAAAGGTAAAATACTAGCTTTACACTGGACAAACTTGGCAAATAGTACCTTAGTCACATGATTAAGGTCAACACCACCAGTGATAGGTCATGATGATGTCATATACCCCTAAAAGATGTAGAGAACATTTCACTTCACTGATACCCTCTCTTTACTCAAGTCTAATTATGAGACAACTTCAGAAAAAAGATTCTGCAAAATAGTTACCAGTACTTTTCAAAGTGGGGCTCCCCAGGTGGCTCAGTGGTAAGGAATCTGCCTGCCAACACAGGAGACATGGGTGAGGTCTGGAAGATCCCCTGCAGAAAGTAATGGCAACCCATTCCAGTATTCTTGCCTGGAGAATCCCATGGACAGAGGAGCCTGGCAGGCTACAGTCCACGGGGTCATAAAAGAGTCAGACTTGACATCGATTAAATAACAATTCTTCAAAGTATCAGGGTCATGAAAAACAAGAAAAGACTGAAGAAAATTACATTTCTCTAAGGAGACATGATGACTAAATGGAATGTGGTATCTCAGAATCCTAGAATATGAAAAAAACATGAACAGAAAACCTGGTGCAATCAAAATAAAGCCTGTAGTTTAATTAACAGTGCCATACCAATGTACAATGCACCAAAACTAATTTCTCATTTTTAATAAATGTACCATAGTTGTGTTAAATTTTAACATTAGGGAAATCTGTGTGAAAGGGATATAGCAACTCTGTCCACTATCTTTACAATTTTTCTGTAAATCTAAAATTACTTCAAAAGAAACTTTAAAGAAATAACTGGCATCAGAACACAAATATTGGGAACATTAAGGGACTAAATTATGTGAGCAAATCAAACAAGACATATTTGCCTGGTTATTATACCAAAGCCATTCATTCACTCATTCATTCCACCTACTATTTATTGAGCTTCTATTATGTGCCAGCTTTTGAACTGTGGTATTGGAGAAAACTTTTGAGAGTCCCTTGGACTGCAAGGAGATCCAACCAGTCCATTCTAAAGGAGATCAGTCCTGGGATTTCTTTGGAAGGAATGATGCTAAAGCTGAAACTCCAGTACTTTGGCCACCTCATGCGAAGAGTTGACTCATTGGAAAAGACTCTGATGCTGGGACGGATTGGGGGCAGGAGGAGAAGGGGATGACAGAGGATGAGATGGCTGGATGGTATCACTGACTCAATGGACGTGAGTCTGAGTGAACTCCTGGAGTTGGTGATGGACAGGGAGGCCTGGCGTGCTGTGATTCATGGGGTCACAAAGAGTTGGACAGGACTGAGCAATTGAATGGAACTGAACTGATTATGTGCCAAGCATTATTCTGGAAGACTGAAATACACTGATGTTATTTAAAGTTGAACTAGATAACCCATCCCTGATTATTTGAATAAGTAACCTGAGGTTTCAGAGTTTAAATGACTTAATCAAGGTCACACAGTTGGTTAAAAACACAAGCAGACTAGAAATTAGGCTCTTCAGCAATTTTCTTCTTATCCAAAGGATCATTCTGAGTCGTGGAAAAACCCTGGGAAAAGTACAAAAAATGTCTGTTTCCCTTATGATTAGGAAAAAAATTCTCTAAACATTAAGGGTGATTTGAGCTCATTATAAAGATATGCAAAGAGCTCTAGTTTCTAGTACTCTTTATTCCAGGAATAGGACATTCACACAGTTTAATCTTCGGAAAAGCTTTGTTAGATAAATCTCATAATTGTTCTACTTATTTTTTTTCTTCAGAAGTGGAAAGTCAGGCTTCAAAAGCTTAAATGCTTTTCTGAGTTCATTTAATGAGATAGCGACAAAGCTGAAAATAGAAGTCCCCAATTCCTCATGTTTGCCTTATTTTACCTCAGATTATCTTACCGAATTAAATTTTATTTTTCTGTAGTACTCTTACTATCACAGTAAGGTGTTCTGTTTCACTGTAATGGATAGAAAATGGAAATCTCAACATAGTATTAATATACTTAGCAAACTGACAATATGTATATCATCAAACACTTTTCATTTAAAGAACAATTTCACTGATTTCCTCTCAGTTTCTCTGAAACTGAGTTTCCTCACTTGTGAAAAGGATAAATAATACCTACCTTTGTAATTACTGTGTGGATTATTTAATATAACATATGTGAAGTGCTAGCATGATATCTATACACCCTATTAATAATTTGTTTTCTCTCTATCTTCCCATCAATTTTAGCCCCACAAATCAAATTTAGAATGTAAGTTAACTGAGAAAGAGTTATGTGTATAGCTAAAATATGAATAAAGGGAAAATGAAATCTCTGGTAAATGAAGTTTTTTGAAAACATTTTGAATATCATGTAAGTATAGATGCTGAGCCCCCATGAAACATAAAGTATCAAATAATCTGAATCTTTAATTTGATCTACATAGGTAAAAATGTATTATCTGGGACAATATAAGTGGAATTTTGTAAACAGGTTAACCTAATATAAATATTTAAACATTAATATCTGATAAACTGATCAGATGTTTCTTTTACCAATTAGTATAGTTCACTAATTAGGGCAAATTTTAGAAGATCAATATAGTATACTAGAATAAATTATTTCTTATGTTCAATAACATGGAACAAAGTATTTTAGAAACATTACAAATGTCTTAACTTCATATTTTTCTTATTATTCATCCAAGACTTCCATATGGTAGGTCTTATAAGCCTTTTTCTTAAGTAGGTTAAATCATCTCCCTTTCAACATTTAAATAATGGATTTACTTAGAAATTTTGTGTCATGGATAACAAAGAGGAAATTCAAATGATTTTTCATTATTTCCAAAATGTAATTTCTTAGTTTAGCTGTATTATTATTATTTTAAACCACATTTTCTTTGGGGGGAAAAAATGTGTAATAATTTTGAGTTAATCTAAAATTTCTGAAAAGGAAAGAACTCATCAAGCAACAAATAAAAATCATGTAGAAGGAATTTTTAAAAAATATTAGTGGGTGTGATGTGTAGATTGTGATAGGAGAGTTCAACATCTTATTGGTCACCATGATGAAGGTAAAAGATCCTAATCATCTTCCATAGCTTCAGAATTCACCATTAAACTAGCTGTGTCCATATTTAGACACTCATACTTCCCTAATTTTAAAAAGTGCACCTGGAGCAGAATTTTTTCTCCAAAAGACAGAGCCAGCTGTAGAGAGAGAGACAATTAAGCTTGATTGGATGACTCAGCAATAAAAATAGGAAACCAGCAGATGAGAAAAGATGAGCTACAAAGAACTAGATTGTCAGGAGAGGGCTCTTTGAAAGAAAGAATAAGGAAGTGAAAATAAGTCCATCAACACAAACAATTGGAGAGGTGAACTTTTCAGCTAATGGCAAACTCATTCCTAAAATGAAAAGAGAAGGCAAAGGAATGCTTTATTTGTGGTTAATTGTATATAAGGCTATATATTTGTCAATGGCTATTATGCTTTAATAAGCAGTTAATATAATACAGAATCAGGAGTCTAGCACTATCAAAGGTCACCTAAGCCTTTCCACCATCAGGTGACACCACTGTGCTCCTTCCTGCCTCTTCCAGGAACAGGGGTCTGATCTTTTTGCCAGAAAAACAGTCAGTTCTTCTGCCTCTTGCTAGCTCCTCCTCATCACTCAAAAGTCCATTCCTTTCATGATTACACTTACCCAGGGAAGGGTCACTTTATCCTTCAGACTGGGTCAGTCTCCTCATAAATGTATCACTTTTTAAATGCTGCCTCCTTCACAATACAGGGTCCAAGAATGTACGTGTTTAACTTCAATATTTTTAACATTAATCTCCTTTGCTACTTTAAGATCCATCAGAGGAGATCTTTGTCTGTTTCCTTGACCACAGTATACCCTCAGTAGCTCAGTGAATATTCACTGTTGAGTGAATGGATTCTGAATAGAAAATAATGAGGCAGAGATGCAACCCCGGCCTGACAACTGATTAGTTCCATTATCCTGGACGAGTTCACGTTGCCTCTTTATGTCTAACTCTCCTCTAAGATTACAGCCATTTATAAACCTCCAAGCTCTAATAAATAGGTTATATAATGTCCTTTTCTTGAGTTAAATACGAAATTTTCAAGAAACTTTCATCTTAACTACTATGATATTATATCTATATTCATTTTCTGCCCATCCTCTGTTATTTCATTAGAACTTGGTAAAGTTAGCTATTCTTTGTAAGTAGGAGAAACATCTCCTAGTGATGAAAATGAAGAATCCCATCCTCTTTAATTCAGAAGAGTAATGAGACAGTTTAAACATTCATTCAACAAATAATGAATATAAATCAACTAGATCCTAAAAATCACTCTAGGTGAAGAGGACAAAATAATAAGTGCAAAAACAAAGTCTCCTTTCTCCTAGAGCTTTCATTTTAGGGGAAGTGAAGTAAATAAATATATAATACAGGGAGTTGTAATAAGTTTTATGTATAAAAATTAGATCAGGATGGATAAAGAACAGAGCAGAAGACTGATGCTTTATATACAGTAGTCAAAAGAGCTCACTCATAACTTGACCTTCTACCCATAACTTGAGTAGAGACCTGAAAGAAGTAAAAACAAGAGACTTATCTGGTTAAAGAGCTTTCTAGATAGAGGAAAGAGCTGGTCCAAAAGCTACGAAGGATATTCTTGGCAAAGTTCTAGATATTGAAGGGGTACTGTGTGGCTGCTGCTGCTAAGTCGCTTTAGTCGTGTCCGACTCTGTACGACCCCATAGACAGCAGCCCACCCGGCTCCCCCATGCCTGGGATTCTCCAGGCAAGAACACTGGAATGGGTTGCCATTTCCTTCTCCAATGCATGAAAGTGAAAAGTGAAAGTGAAGTTGCTCAGTCCTGTCCGACTCTTAGCGACCCCATGGACTGCAACCTACCAGGCTCCTCCGTCCATGGGATTTTCCAGGCAAGAGTACTGGAGTGGGGCGCCATTGCCTTCTCCGACTGTGTGGCTAGAAGGATGTAAAAAGAGCCTTCCAATAAAAGATGAGATTACAGGGGCTAGTCAAGGAGTCAGACAATATAGCAGGACCTCATGGGCCTCTTCATGGGACTGAAAACCACTACATTGTTTGGAGCTGTGAAGTCACATGGTTTGCTTAGGCTTTCAAAAGAATGTACTGACAGCGATATGAAAAATTAGCCCAAAGGATGCAAGGATAGAAATAAAGAAAACATTTAGGAGGTGTTTCAATAACTCCAGTGGGAGATGAGGATAGCTTGAAACAGAATGGTAAAGGTGGAAATGGTTCAGAAATGGTCACATTCCAGATCTATTTTGAAATAGACTCAGTGGATTGGATATGGATATGGTGAGCAAGAGGAGTCAAGTAAGCAGCTGGCTAGAGGGAGGGGAGTGGGGTGTGACTGAGAAGGATCAACACCCTCTCTCACTTGCAGGGACCAAGAATAAGCAGAAGAAAAGAGAAAAATCACCACTTGCATGGGCTACAGGAGAAACAGTGTCTTCAAGTGAAAATTAGGTTTCAGTTTGAGAAAACAAAAAGTGAACAGAGGAATTTTGTTGACAGAGTTAGATACCTATGGCCCAGTGGACAGTACCGGAGATGGGGTTGGAGAGAGTTGCAAGAGGAAGTTAGGGTAGTACATGCATGGAAACATATGGGGTGGGGAAAATGTGGTAATCTGAGAATTCTTGCATTTGCAGAGGCAAACTGGGATCCAGGATATACTGGCATTAGTCTGGATGACGTTTCAGGCAGACTGTGGTGATGAGGCTATGAGTCAGTCCTGGAGGAAGGAGGCCTCTTTCTGCTAGAAACCTGTCATGCTCTTAGATGATAAGGAAGTATTAACACAAAATCTGTTTTCTGAGTCATCAGGTTCTGGGCTAAAATATCATCCTTGATTTTTCTCTCATGGAAATGCTTGGTCTAATAGCGTATCGTACTGTCATGTGAGATGACAGATGTATTATATTCAATATTTACAATGCTCCCATGAGTTATCTATTATTCCTACTGTGTAGATTGGGAAATGAAAACTTAGCAAAGTTACATATCTCAAAAGAAGCGAAACAGAATTTCAACACAATCATGTACATCAGCCACATGACACTGTTATCATTTATTAATTTTATGATAATTGTGAAAGACTATTCATGCCAGTTGCAAATAAACATCTAATAATGCTTCTTTGTTGAAAATAATTACATGACCGTCTAGACCAGCAGTTCTGAATATTGATGTGGAAATCATTTCAATACTACCATCAGTAGTGATTGCTCTCATGAAATATCCTTCAACAATCTCTACTGTGTTCTCTGTATACCAGTAACTACTGAAGCACTGGGAATTCAACACCAACAGAGAAAGCTGAAGTTTATACTCTCAACTAACATCCTGGTGGAGACACACAGAGCAATAAGTCATGAAACACATAAAACCATTCTTTTTTTTTTGGCTGCACCAGGCCTTAGTTGCAGCACACAGGATCTTCAATTTTCACTGCAGCATGCGGGATCCTTTTTAGTTGGGCATGTGGGATCTAACCAGGGATGGGACCTGGGTCCTCTGCATTGGGAGCATGGAGTCCTAGCCACTGGACCACCAGGGAAGTCCCAACAAAACCATTCTAAGTGCCAAGAAGCAAAGATCCACAATATTGTGAAGGTGAATATAGAGGAATAACATCTTGAGCTAAATGTGTTCACAAAATATCACTCCGAAAAGATAACGTTCAAGTTGTTTAGGAAGGCAGAGAATACAACCAATACAAAAATTCCTAATGAAGGATCCAGCTTCAAGAAGAAGTCTAATGAAGCCAGTGAACAGTCTGCAAAGGAGAGAGTATAAAGAAAAGAAAGAAAGTGAAATCTCTCAGTTGTGTCCAATTCTTTGCGACCCCATGGACTATAGCCTACCACGCTCCTCCATCCATTGGATTTTCCAGGCAAGAATACTGGAGTGGGTTGCCATTCCCTTCTCCAGAGGATCTTCCCAACACAGGGATCAAACCTGGGTCTCCCTCATTGTAGGCAGACGCTTTACCATCTGGGCCACCAGCGAAGTTTTTAAAGGAGAAAGTGATACAAGCTAATTTTGGAGAGAGAAGCAGGGGGTCAGATCATGCAAGGTGCTGGAGATCATGGTAAGGCATATTCAGACTTTATTCTAATAAAGTCACTGGAAGGTTTTAATCAGAGGACTCAGAGGAGTTACAAGATCCAATTTGGAAAAGAAAGTTAAAACAACCTATCACCAAAGACATTACTATGTACACCATATATAAATATATGCTTATATATGTCATATGACATGTATGCATATAACATATATATGTGCATAAATGACAAACAGGGTCTATCTATTTGCCTACACTTCTACTTCAAATAGATTTCTCAAAGTCAAATGCTTAAAAACTGATGCTAAATAGGATGACTGTGCCTTCAGGCAAGAGGAATACAATTCTGTAATTCTAGTAATTCTTATTTCATCTTATTCTTCCTGTCTAAATGACAGGTTTCTTTTTGGTAACTGACATTGAAATGTAGAACCTGCAAAATCAGCCATTTATTATTCCAAGTCACTAGAAGGAATGTCTTCTCTTACTAAGTTACACATGTGTCATTTCTTTCCCAGAATAATTGGGATATTATTGCATATGATTGTTTCCATCATGTGAAAAGGATGCATAAAGTTGTCTCTTATCCTCTTGATGATTCACTTTAGACTGAGCCATCACTCCAAAGGCTCCTCTGTGGACCAAGAGGAGCCATGGTGACAATTTTCACTGACCTGAGGAAGCAAGAATTTTTTGCCAACTATTTATCATGGCTTCTTATATTTATAGTGTAATGAGAAATTGTAATAATAGTAGATTGTAGATTTTTTAAGTGACTTATTGTCAAAATAAAAACTAACATGACTACTTTTTACCACATGCAAGCTCTGAGAAAAAATAGATTGTCTATGAAATAAAATCTAGAACCACCAGTTTTAGGGTGCACAGTCAAGACAGATATAGTCTTTCATGTATACTTTTATCTGTGAATATAATGTGTATATATATATATACACACACATATATATATATATAATGTGAATATAATGTGTAACTATAGGTAAAAGAAAAATTACATTTACTTTGAGCGGCAAAGAAGGTATTATAATTTCCTGATTTCCATTTCCCAAGAGTATGTGTACATATTAAGGTCATAACATAAGGCCAAATGTAATATTTCCTGAAAGTATTATCATTCCTTGGTTTTATAAACCATTTATAGCCAAAGTAGTATTCTGTTTATTTGTAAAATTTTAAATACCTTTATCTAAGTATATCACATTTTATTTATAGAACCTATAAAAGTACTGAGGAAAAAAGAATAATATATGGGTTGTCACATTACAACAGAGAATGGGCAAAGTAGCAATTTCTTGGACACTTCAGTCAATAAGAAGCACTAGAACCCTGTTGGCATAAATATGCAATAAAATGTCAGACAACTTGTGTTTTCAAACTTAATTTTTTACTTGATTGAATGAAATAAAAGTTGGCCCTATACTGTTTTAAGATAGGGACTCAACTTGAACTTGTTAAATAAACAACAACAAAAACTGAACAGGTTAGTGTCTTTCTAGCATAAGTGACTACTTTATATATGGCACACATGTGCTTGCAGACCACCGAAAGCTCACACTTGAATAACAGAGGCCATGGCACTACTTGCTGAGAATATTTGTTACTGTGCCGTGTGTTTTGCTTAGTCACTCAGTCATGTCTGACTTTCTGAGACCCCATGGACTGTAGCCTGCCAGACTCCTCTGTCCATAGGGATTCTCTAGGCAAGAATACTGGAGTAGGTTGCCATGCCCTCCTCCAGAGGCTCTTCCCTACCCATGGATTGAACCCAGGTCTCCCAGATTGTGAATGGATTCTTTACTGTCTTGAGTCATCAGGGAAGCCCGAGAATACTGGAGCGGGTAGCCTATCCCTTCTCCAGGGGATCTTACCAACCCAGGAATCGAACCAGGGTCTTCCTCATTGCAGGTGGATTCTTTATCAGCTGAGCTACTAGGGAAGCCCTATTTATTACTACTAGTGTTTTATTTTCTACACTGTGAACCTTTCACATGCTCTCAAGAAATCACCTACTTTGAAAAAAGTCACAAAAAGAAAAGCACATTTTTTTAAGCTATAGAAAAGTCACAAAAGTTTTTTCTGCATTTTTGTAAACATATTTGATGAATAGAAATGTGTTAATAAGCAAGCAATAAATGTTTACTAGTAGAAAATCATTTTCTTGGTCCTCCAACTAAACACATTTTGAATACAGCCATAAAGAATACTAGTTTGAAAAATCTTCAAATTATTTGCTTTCACAAATCATAGCAGGGTGCATCTGAGGAGTTGGGAGATGTATGAGTGTCAGGGAATTCCAGGCCTAAAAAAGATATTCAAGATCACCCAATTTAACCTCTTCTTTCCAGAGGGGAAATAACCAAGACCAAAAGGATACTAAGAATATGTTCCAATCTAAAGACAATCTCACTAATTTAATCATAAAAATCACTAAAGGTTAAAGAAACTAAAGGCATTAAAAGTATGATTGTTGGATAAACATAATCATGGTGGAACCATTGTTACTAAAACGCGTATTTGAACTTTTTAAGGTTACTTAATGTTCACAATTTTATTTTCATTATCTGATCATTTTTACTTTTGTTATGCTATAAACTATACTATATCAGAAAAAGCATTCTATATGTTGTAGTACATGTACAAAATTGAGAGCTTAAAGATGGAGCATTTGATGCATACTAAAATATTTGGAGGAAGAAGACTGTGAAAAACGGGTTTGCAGTTACCTTTGAAATATATCAAAAGAAAAAAAATGGTATATGAATAAAAGAATAAACATGTGGTACAGAAAATGTACTAAGATGTTAAAGAATCTAGGTAGTGAATATTGTTAGTAGTCACTGTGAAATTCTTTCAAATTTGTACCTTTGAAAATGTCCATAATACTTTGTTAGGAGAAGTTTAATGCTCAAGAAGATCTGCTACTCTAGAAGAAAGTAACCAAACCAATTGTTAATGGATAAATCTATAATAATTGCAGGGATGAAGTCTCATATACTTTAACTTTTCAGAGGAGTTCATCATTTGTTTTTCTACATAGAGGCACAAAATGTGTATGCACATTTCTACCTATATCCATAAAAACATACTGTTAATGATGGAAGAAGGATGACTCTTTGCAAGCTTATGGACCATATCCCACCAAGCTCCTCTGTCCATGGGATTCTCCAGGCATGAGTACTAATGGGAAAGAACCTGCCTGCCAATGCAGGAAACTTAAGAGACACAGGTTCCATCCCTGGGTCAAGAAAATCCCCTGAAGAAGGAAACAGCAACCCACTCCAGTACTCTTTTCTGGAGAATCCCAGGAAATACATATGAGATAAACAGAAAACAAATATCAAAATGGTATACTTAAACTCAACTATAGGATTTACATTACATGTAAATAGTTTAAATTAAATGTTAGAGGTTGTCAGATGTGAAAATAAAAAAAAAAGTAAGATTCAAAATTGTACACAAAACAGTCACTTTAAAGTAAAAACAGATTGAAAATAAAACATGGAAAAATATATACCATACAAATATTAATCATATAAAGATGGAATAGCTATATTAATGTCAAAGTATATATCAGAGAAAAAAAGGGTTATTTTATGGTGCTCAAGAGAGTAATTCATTAAGAGGACATAACAATCCTATTTACATCTGGAAGTTCTCCAGATCAAGTACTGCTAAAGCCTAGCTTGAAGGATTTTGAGCATAACCTGGCTAGCATGTGAAATGAGCGCAGCTGTACAGTATTTGGAACATTTTTTGGCATTGCTTTTCTTTGGGATTGGAATGAAAACTGACCTTTTCAAGTCTTGTGGCCACTGTTGAGTTTTCCAAATTTGCTGACATACTGAGTGCAGCACTTTAACAGCATCATCTTTTAGGATTTGAAATAGCTCAGCTGGAATTCCATCTCCTCCACTAGCTTTGTTCATAGTAATGCTTCCTAATGCTCACTTGACTTCACACTCCAGGATGGCTGGCTGTAGGTGAGTGACCACACAACATGTTTTCTCCATAATGGCATTATTCACTACCTAAAAGGTTGTTTATCTAAGACCAGAAATATTGTTGAAAGGAAAACATTGGATGATCAAGTAGACTCATAATTTTATTTTTAATATAACAGATCCAAGTTTATATGCAATAGGCCAACTTAGTGATCCATTCCAGACAACTCTGTCTCTATCTCTAAGCTATTCCGACTCCTTAAGTAATACTAATATGCAAATAGCTCCAGCTCATTGCCTCCCAAGTGCATAGTAAGATTGCTCTTCTTGACTGCTGGTGGCTAGGTGAGGTTATGTGACAGATTTTGGCCAAAGAGTCATAGAAAGTAATATATATATATATCACTTTGAGGCGAATCATTGAATTCTCCATTAAGACCCTATAAGAAGCTGCTAAGATATCTAGGGCCAAGTGATAACATCTCAACATTAAAAGAAAAAATTTTGTCTCCATAAAACCATTAATAACTCAGAGACCACACACTGAGTAATACTGAATATGATTTCTAAAATCTCAGAGCATGAGGGAAACACTTTTAAGGAAATCCTCTTCCAAATCTGAGGACATCTTGATTGTTTTTTGCTAATGATAACATGCTTATATGACTGAACTGTGAGGAAATTATTATGTTTCTTTCCTTTAAGAAACTGTTAGCAGCATAATTTGGGATAAAATATTTATAAATAGCTGTGAAATTTTATCACATTTAAATTGTATTTTTAACCTGAAGCATTTCCTCTCCACATCAAATAAAATAAATGAATAAAATATATTATCATCTGAAGATCCATATGGAGTAAAAAAAATTAATTTTGATATGTTTGGTCTTGCAAATTAACATTTTCTGGTTAGGAGTCTGTGCAAAAGCATCCATACTATAGAAAAGAGAACAAGAGAGTAAACGAGTGAGAAACTAGGTTCTTCCTGTCAAATTCTCTCACTAATTACAGAGTTTATAATGCTATGTATGAAATTTAACTATAATGTTTTTTCTGCTTCCTAAAAAGTTCTTTACATTTATAAATCTTTCATAAATGTGTACAGTTTGAATGTTATGAAAATGTTTCATAGTCCAGTAATGGGAAGTAATTTTGCAATCTCAACACAGTATTGATATTACTTTATTAATACATAAAATTGCTTTTACTGCTTGTAAAACTCAACAAATTTTAAATGGCATGGCATTTTACAGCTTTATTTCTACTTATTAATCAAAGGAGGATAAATATCTAACTCAGACACCAACACTCCCCACTCCTGCTCCTTTAGCAGACTTAGTGAATTGACTGTGGAGTTCTTTGTGCCTGAGATGTAGTCTTACAATTTTACTCAGAATATCCCATTCAACAATTTCGAATAGATATGTTACAACTGTTTATTTCCTTTTCTAATTCTTCCACTAGATTACAAAATCTTATTTAGCAAAAGTCATTGATTATCCATTTTTGTATTCCTGTATGTAGTACAGTACTCAGCATCTGGTTGGTAGCCAATTGATTTATATTACATACTACATCTGATAACAATATAAAGATATGAAGTTCACAAATGAGTAATCAGCAAAGCATTTAATTACGTAGTCTCTTATTTTTTGTTCGAATGGTTAGTATGTGATTACACTCACAATATTTAATTGGAAGTACAGAATCATACACTTAAGAAATGTGCTACTAAGCAGAATTCTTTCAAAAACAGTAGAATTTTTCTAGGACATGTGCTAGCTAAAAATCTTTTCATCTGAAACCACATAGTCATCTTCTAATTTCAAGACACAAGAGATTTTTGGAACATCAGAAATAACAATTCAACTAAATGGAAAGAGGGATGGAAGATTTAGTTGGTAAAATTCCCAGCAATAAGACTTGGAAACATTAACACATTTATCTCCAACACGAGGCAAAAACTGGTAATTGGCAACAAGGAAAGACTTCAGCAAAACTGTGTTTTTTTTCAATCACTTTCTGTTGTCTTTCTCCCCTGCATCCCAACTAAACTTCTCACATGAAGCAGAACCCCTCTCATGCAAATGCACCTCTCATTCAAGTTGCAAAACTCATATTCATACACCTATTTTTTTTTTTAAGAATTACTCAACTACTTGAGAATTTTTCTCACTACCTAACAACCAAGAGCCTACTAAAATATTACCTGGTAGTGGCTTAAACTACTTATTTGAAGTTCTATAAAATATTCTTGAAGGAACAAAAATGAATCATTCCCCAATGGTTAAATTTTAGTCATTAATGTCACAATTCCCAAAGTATGTCTGGAAACAGAAAACTAGTCACTTAAAACTTGCAGAGTTCACTATACATAACTTGGCTTTGCATGTCACAGTAATAAATACACATATAACTTTTGAACCCATTCACATTCTAGTATTATTCTAATATATATATATATTATAACTCTATTGGCAGAAGTTCTTCAAAAACTCTTTTCTAACAAATACAGGGGAGCCTGACATTCTGCAGTCCATAGGATTGCAGAGTTGGATATGACCTAGTGACTGCACAACAACTAATTATTGTCGTTAAAAAATTATTCTGCTTCTCCAGCAAACATGCCAGGGAGAAGGGGAGAGATAATCCTCCACCAGATTAAGGACTATCTAAGTTTGTATTTCATATTGAATAAAAATGGAGAAGCATTTTTAATTTCACAGTATTATTAAAATCTTTGAACTTGAATGATTGTGATTCAGTGTCAATCAGTTGGAAGGAATTGCTCTGAACATATCCGTATCAAGAGATTAATATTTTTACACAGTGAAGAACTGCTTCCCATACTAAAAAGAGTACAGAACCTCCACAAAATTAGTTGACTCCCCAAACACTTCGATTAGATATTATTAGGGAATTAACAACTCTTGGATTCTCAGTCTATCTATATTAGATTTTACACACTATCACAATTCAAATTTCCCCCTTACACTCTGGTATGATGTCAAATATTGAGGAGGATAGGAATTTCTTTTTTTTTTAGGAGAGTTTGTGAAAAAAAATAGTAAAGTAATTTGACTGTCTAATTATATAGTACATTACTATTCTCTTTACACTTTCAGTTTTAGAGTTTACAAAGAATTTTCACATGAATTTTCTTTTTGATGATTAAAACAACCATATGACCTAAGTAGAAGCTTTCGTCCTCATTTTTTTCCCCTGATATAAGTGTCTAGAAACAACTTGTGCAAGGTAATCTTGATTTTCCTTTCCATTTAGCTGAATTTCTTTTGTTTCATATGTTCACCCAGTTCATATCCCACACCAGTAACAACGAAAAATGCACCACATTGAAATAATCAGCATATCATTGCAAATATTCCCACCGATGACCAACCGTGATAATGATGATGTGAAGTCGCTCAGTCGTGTCCGACTCTTTGCTACCGCATGGACTGTAGCCCACCAGGCTCCTCCATCCATGGGATTTTCCAGGTAAGAGTACTGGAGGGGGTGCCATTTCCTTCTCCAGGGGATCTCCCCAACCCAGGGAAAGAACCCTGGTCTCCCGCATTGCAGGCAGATGCTTTACTGTCTGAGCCACCAGGGAAGCATCACCAACCTTAATGGAAACCATTTGGAGTCCACCACTCTTGACAGATAATGATTATCTCAAAATAGCTAGTATTTTTTTCCTTCACAACTGCTTTAAATAATACAAATCCTGGGACTAGTTTCTAGAATCCTTACTCAATGTTTACTTTCCCTTTAAGATGTAATAAGAAAAAGATTTTATCTTTTTTTTTTTTTTAATATGGCCTAAATGGCAGACTTAACTCAAAATAGCCACCAGAATTACATAACCAACCAAATGTATTTCCCTTTCACACTAAGACATGACTTCTCTAACACAAAATCTAAAGTGCGCACATCAGCAAGTTAGAAAGAAAAGTCAAAGTAGGTCTTGCTCATCCATTGCTCAGTACAATTCAAGGGCTCTAATTTTATTTATTCTGGAGTCTTCATAACACAGTAATAATATCTTATAAAGGTGACTTTCTGTGACAATTTCTCGTATATTTCAATACTATGGTTTGTCCAGTGAAATCTGAATCAACTACTACTTTTGACATAATGCGAGCACAACTTTGTTTTCTAAAATATTTCCAATTAATAAAAAACACTTTGACATTGTATCTGACTAAAGCAAAAGACTGACTTGTCAGAAACTGACAATAAAAAGCACATGTTTTCCATCTATGAGTAGATAATTACATTTAACATTCCCTTTAGAGATCAGCTTAATTTTGCCTCATTATTTGAAACAACAAAATCTTCTCGGGTTTCACTGTACCATTTTCCTATTATGTCATGTCTCTTCACATCTCCCCTTTTGTAGATACGTGCATCACAGAATACAAGGCTAAGCAAAGTGACCTGTTCAGCTAAGATCATTACCCAGATAATTAAAGTAACACAATCTACAGCAAGGTGTTTTTATGAAACACTCTGGCAGTTGAACTAGAATTCCAGTTTAAAACAGAATCACATTACAAATTTTGGATCCACTACTCAGGAAACAACCACATCCCAGTTTGCACTCTAACAGCACCCAGATGAGTCTAAAATAGCAGTAGAAGTAATACATGCTGTGTCGACATACACAGTGAAACAGAAAACTGAGACAGTTCTCCAGAAATTCTGGAGAAATGAAAGGCTGAATATGCTTTGTCCTAAATTAGCCTGATTCATTTACTGCTGCAAATTTTTACTAGGTATATATTGGAAAGAAATAATGCATAATAGTATTTATAGTGCTTCCAGTACTTGGAAAAGCAGTAAGCACACTACTGAACTCTCTGTTGAAATTTTACTTGTTTTAAACTAGTGGGGACTTTTATGATAACAATAATGCACATTTCTATAAACCTTAGAGTCTCTAAGTATGTTCAACAGTAACATATCATTTGAACCTCAAAGCCCTTCTGAGAGACGGAGCAGAAAATCATTATTATCCCCATAAATGATGAGCTAGATTGAATTTATCCACAATTTCTCAATTCTCTTGGAATATTTCCCAGGCCTATCCCACTTGGAAGGACATACACTTTCAAGCTGGGTTTTCAAAGTGGCCAATTTTATCAGGATGCCTTATTTAATTTAGAGCTTCTCCTCTACCCTCTATCACACTCATAGCACATCTTTGGTTTTGTTTTTCTTCTATACTATAAAAATCTCCAATTTTAGATTTAAGACACTCTACTGTTTTTCTTATGCTTGTTTACATTTGCTGAATTGAAATTTTCTTGAGGTCATAATTTAACTCATTTAGTAAGTACTCTTGTGCCCCATTATTTTCCAGACATGGAGCCAGCAGCTAAAAACACAGGAAGTCTATGGTTTCTGCCCTTCTGGAGTTTAATATATAGTTGGGAAGGCAAGGTTTAAGAGAAATTACAAAGGTGAAGAATGTTACAAAGCAAAAAGCATAGGGGTATGCCAGCACATTACAGATGGAACTAACACTGCCTGAGAGATTCACTAATTCCACCCTAGGGTATCTTAAGTTAAAGCCGAAGTCAAAGGAACAAAATGTGGTGGATGAACTGGGGTTGGCCAAAGGAACAAAGTTCTAGAAAAAGTGAACAACACTTGTAAAGGCCTTAAAAAAGCATATATGATAAACATAAATATGTTCAGCCTAATTAAAAATTAATGAGAAAGTAATTTTCCAGGCTGATGTGGGGAAGACTCAGATTTCAAAGGATCCTGAATTATGGAATTTGTCCTTGTGATAACAAAATGTCATGGAAATATTTTCAGCAGGTGGAAGATATGGTAAAATTTGTTCTTCAAAAATATCACTTTTGAGGCCCGTGGAGGACAAGCAAGAGAGGATTTTTAAACCTAGTAATGACTCTACTATGAAAATGCAAATAAGAAATGACTGATGTTGGCTTGGACTAGGATGGTGACAGAGAGGACTGACTGAAGGAATATTAGAATTCAGACCACATTCCAAGAAGCAGAACCAGTAGAACTTGGTTACTGTTAACTATGGAGACTGAAAGCAGAGAAGTCAGGGATACTTCTTGGATTTCTGAATTGAGTAACAAGAAATGAGAGAAGGAAGAGACCTGAAGCAGAAATGGACATACTGAGCTTGAGGAGCTCGTGAGATATTTTTATAGCAATGTCATGTAAATTTTGAAGCTTAGGGATACATAATTTGGAAGTTTGGGTTACAAGTCTAGTTATCAACATATAGCAATGGGAGCATATAAACACATGCAAAATGGGAACACAGATTGGGCAATGATGGGGCATTAAGAAATTCTGATATTTTAATCTTAAAATAGGACCCTGGACATTTCAAAATTGATCTTATATTTTAGCATTAAACTGATATTTCCATATCAAAAGCATCAGTATTATACATATTAGCTTCAGGGTTCTAGCCAAAAAGCATTCATAAAAGTATATATCTCACCCCTAACACATATACATACACCAACACATACTTCGTCAACTTCTTTTTAATTGTCTAGACTTAATAATACTGCCTATCCAAATAGAACTCATCATACAGTACTTTAGAACTCCAGAGGATCTGCTAAAATATCCTCTTAAAAAATATATGGCAATGTTGAAAACAATTCTCTTGAAATAAAGAATTATTTTTAGAGAACAAACAAACTCTTTCTTTAACCTGAGGAGAAAGTATAAATACAGAGAAATCATCTTTACATATGTGAATATCCACTGCCATGCATTTTAGCTAAACATAAATAGACAAGCAATTAGGTGATTCTAAGAGTGTATAAATGAATAATTTCAAGAGAAGATAGTTTGGTATTTCCAAATATAGAACCCTGAAGTAAAACAACCAATAGAGGACACCTAGTGGTCTTCAGCAGAATCAATATATGCCTGCAAAAAATGTTTGGCAACTCACACAAACACAATAATGTTTTTGTTAGTTGATGCACTAATCTGAGAAAGATGACATAATGAATCTATATTTATAAATATTATAGGCATACATAAATTTAAATATTTCAAATAATTTCCATGTATCTCATTTGCTAAGATTAAAATATTAGAATTTAAGGTTGTAGGCATAAGTAAGTCACTTTGAGTATTTCTCCCTAGAATAAATAGGAAATAGAAGGTATGTATTGAATAAACATCCATAAGTGCTAATTTTGAGCATAAGGTCCATTTTACACCACCATGTTTCTGGTGGTATGAAATAAAAATCTCAAGTATCATTGTATCAATAATAAAATTATATAAACACACTGTTAATATATTATTAATGATTATTAACTATATCAAATATTAATACTTAAATTGTAGAACATTACAACTCATATAAGGTCTTATCATATTTTATTTGATATAAATATTTCAATGGCAAGAATATTTGGCAAAGATAAACCTCCTTTTAAATATCTAAAAAGCATCCTGCCTGATGCTGGCTATATATAAAAATGCAACTGTGTGATAAATCTCTTTCTTAACTGATATTATTAGTTCTATCCTCAGTTGTCTCCAATCCTCTTCAATCTGCAGCATTTTAAAATGCAAACTCCCTGCCTCTAAAGCTTCACTGACACCTTACTGGTTGAGTCAGTCCTCAGCACAAATTCCTGCCTATACCTCCAAACTCACTGCCTTTGCAACCCAGATTCTGGAGATGCAGAACTGTGCTGACTGCTTATGCTTCATGTCTCACTGACTGCACTCCTCTGTCCCATGTTTCTCATCTTGGTAATCTAGGCTCCAGCTTCAAAACTCACTTGTGAGTATCCCTGAAGCTTTCTTCTGCAAAAAAATAAGCTGTAATTGTTCATTCCCTCTTTTATGCCATCACTTACCACACCATCTGTGATTATTTTCTCACATGTCTCTTTTTCCTACAAAGCTGGGGTATGCTTTGTATTCTCATGTGTAGCATCTGCATATAGAAGCACTCAGTATATGCTTGGGAGGGAAGAATTAATTTTCCTTTGCAATTATTTAATGGATTTAGACCATGGAGGACTGCCATGTGTTCAGCGGATAGGAGTGCCTGGACAACCGATTGTGTTTAGAACTCTGGACTATGGTACAAGGAGATTCAAGGGCAAAAAGTTGACACTGATGTTCCCTACAGACATTTATGCCCAGGTAAAGAAAAGAAATGCATACAGGAGAATTTACAACCAGACTATGAGCATGAACAAATGCAAGCAGAGATAGTAGAACTGTTCAAAGTAAAAGTACTGACCATTATAGCATAGTCCCTCAATGTAGAATATTTTCAGAGGTGTTTGAGCATTAAATGAATAATGAATAATCCTTCGGAAAAGGAAGGCTTTCCAAACCTGAGCTGTGACACATGCAAAATTAGCAGATGCAGGAAAAAAAAAAAATCCATTCTCTGCCAGAAGCATTATAAAACTAAAAATCAAACAGAAAAGAGCTGTTTGGTGCAAATAAGAAGTGACAGTGGTGAGATGGGGAAATGGTTCGTTGAGAGCCTTGAAGGCAAGCAAAGAAACACAGATCTGATACCACAAACAGGGAGCCTCCCTGGATTCTAGCAGAGGGAAGGCTTATCAAAACAATAATGTTTGCTTATGGCAAGTCTTAGAATTCTATGTGCTGTCTAAAAAATGGAAGTAGTTATAATATGCATGGCATAATTATAACAAGAGTTAGTTTCTAATCTATACCAATTAGAATGCTAAAATTATGAAAGACAGAAACTGCAGTCTGTATTAGCTCCCTGTGGAATACATTTCCTTATTAATGCCCTGTTGTTAAACATAATTTGTATATATATCTGCCTCTAAGCCAACATAAAAATCTAATACTGATTGCTATAAGAGCATTGCAATATTCCAGACACATTATTCATCTGAAATGTCTGTAGACATACATGAAAATCAGAACCACAGCCCTCTTTCTTGCCTCAAAATAGGCATGTTGCTTGTGATAGGTCTAAAATCTACACCCAAATGGTTGAGAGGATAGTAAATGAGGAATAAAAAATATATATATTATAAGTATGTATTCCAAAGCCATAGTTATTACAGGAGTTTCACGTGTTTACCATACCTGTATTATACTGCCCATGAAGAATTTGTACTTTCTATGACATTGAATCCTACAAACAGATAACCATTGCAGACTAATATTTCTCTTTTCAATTATTGTTTCCAAAATATCTAATCATTTCAAGGATCATCTGCCTTTGATAAAACAACAGGGATCAGCAGCTGTAACATTCAAGGTTCCTAGAACTCTTCACCTTTACTAACCAAATAATTTCCTATTTACTAAGCTCTTAATCTACCCTTTATCTCTTCAGTGGCTGGTGAATGTCAAAATTGTTAATAACATTCCATTTAATTTCTGAGGATTTCCTCACCATATGTCTCTTTTAGGAGGATCACAGAGAATGAGATCTTTCTGTGATAGGTTGCAAACCAGCACTCTGGACTGGGTCACTGACTTCACAACAATAACAACAATGCTGAATTAAGGGATGCTTTTTTTAAGTCCAAATACAAAACTGAGAGAGATTCCATTTTCTGGAGATTATAGGAAAAGGAATTTTCTGATCTGATTTATCTAAACAATCACCCCAGATCTTCACCTCACATGGCCATACATATAAAGTTTCAGTACAGTGTCAGAGAGCTTTAATTTTGCATCCTAAAGCTATTGATCTTATCATTGCTTCTGGAAGACAACTCCCCATGCTCCCTAACACCATGTTTCATAAATTTGTTGGCCAAATCAGCTCTTTCCTTCAGTATTAGCCACTATGTTTAAGTTTAGCAGGCTAGTAACATAAGGGCTAAAATTTGACATTTCTCTATTTCATTCACAATATTTCTTGAATTTATCTGGCTTTGGAACTTCTTGTTGCTTTTCAGTTGAACTACTTCAGACCTGGGGGGGAAATTTTTCATTGAAGATGGAAGCAGTTTCCTATAGAAGGCAGCCGCTTTCCTTGGGAATGATTCATTTAGAACTGTGGCAGCTTCCAGACTTCACACATTACTTCCCCAAATTTGCTGAATTTAGCATGAGCCAGCTTGGTACTAAAACGCTCAGAACTCAAAGACATGTGGGTGAACCCACATCTTCCTCTGTACTCTTATTCCAAATGCTCAGAGAGAAACCTGATTACTTGTTGTGTTTCTACTTGTAAACACATCCTGGTGGCATTTATAAAACTTAGGTAGAGATATACTAATTTGGAACCATTCACGTTTTTTTGGTGACTTTGGTTTCAATCATGCAGGTAATGCAATCACGAAATAATAAATCCGTAATAAATTTGGGGTTAATTACTACTGTTTTTTTCCTCTAACAGTATTACAAACAGATATTAAATATCCATGATATATGTGATATTATATGGGGCTATCATATAATCAAGAAAACATTCTTCATGAAGTGAGCTTATGGTTCATTTACTATCAATGTCATTTATTTATAAGTAAGATTATGCCAACTCACAACTCGAGCCTGAATGGGTTTGGTTACCAAATGTCTGTAATGGCATATTACATTTCATTTTACAGTGACGATGGCAATGAGCCAATGCTCTTGAATTCTATCATGGCATCTGTAGAACACCATCGAGTTACACACACCTAAGTGCCTCTGACCGCTGCCAGGAACCAGAGGACAACAGTGTCCAGGAGCGTGCTCTTCTATGACTACGTAGCCTGCCATTTTATCTGATAGAAAGCCATCTGTTCATCCTTCTGCCATTCTCTAGGGTAATTGGGTTCAAACTACAAGACACTGAAAATAGTCACATTGTCCACTGTATTTTTAATTGTCTGGCTATTTATATCAGTGACTTTTCTTCTCACAGGCTACTCATTAAAATAATTTTATGACCATGTTTTAAGAGGCAAATATTCAAATCATACATTGCTTGGACCACAAAGCTCAGTTAAGAAAAGTTTCCCACGTATTTTATTATACATATAAAATGGTATAATATTAAATCATTTATCACTAAAAGAATATATGTTATAGTGAGAAGCTGTATAGTTTTGTGATTAAGAACTTGGGATCTGGAGTCAGATTGCCAAGGCCAGAATCCCAGTTCTATCTACTACTCTGTGAATCTGAGCAAGTTAGGAAGCTTGGATGAACTAATCCATGTAAAGAATCAAATATATTACTTGACATATAATAAGCCATCAATAAATATTATCTATTTTATCAATAATTACCTTGCTTTGATATTAACATTAGCATAATAATGTTTGAGAACCAAACATTTATTACATGTTAGATGGAATGTGCTACATAGAGATACATTACAAGATGAATCCAGTTTATCAAATGAGCTTCATCTAATTTTAAATGTAATTCGTATCCATTTTTATGCCTTTTAGCAGTGTCTAATACTGGCTTTTATTGCTGCATGTCATTTCCTGAAATCCTAGGAACCAAAATGCCATCAACAACCACACACAAAACACTGCCAGAGTCCCACAGAAAGCAGAGCTAATGTTCACAGGAGTTTCACTTTATGACTTGTTAAACCTAAATTCCAACATATAATTCATCCTGAAAAGCAGTTCTGTAGCTAGTAAAGTGGCGATTAATGCCTAGTCAATGTGCTGCTTTCTTTAGTGCAGGTTTAGTCACTCTGGAGGCCTTTTTGACCCTTATTTTTACGCAGACAATAAAGTTCAGGTTATAATTAATTTTTAAGGTGTGTTTAGAAGGAAAAGAAAATCAAAAAACTAATATGCAGACTGTGAAATTAGGGACTTAACCTCCTTTGCTTGGTGATGGGACATTTGACTCACATGTTTAGAAACTCCAGTTTCCAAAGCCCTTTCAGGTCCCACCCAGTTTCTAAGCCCTTTCAAGTCCCACCCACTGCCTAAGAACAATGGATGCCCTATTCAGCAGAACATTGGCCAGATTCACTGTTTTTATTCACTGTATTATTTGTGTTTTCTATGTAATAATTTCCCTTCAGGATATGCTGCTTTTCAGTATTATGAAATGATCTAGTAGGGAGAATCTACAATAAATAACCATAACACTAAGAATAACAAATGAGTAAAATTATTACACTAAAATGTCTTTATATATACAAGTTGGAAATACGCAAAACAATCTTTTTTCTTCAAGCATGATTCTCTGAAATTTCAAAATGAGGAAACATATTCCACATTATTTCACAGAACTAATGATACAAACTAGCAATCGGACCCTACAATTTTGTCAAAGATGGCACTTGATGTGTTAGATAAAACAAATTAATATTACATGGTATATAAAAACAACCTCCCATAGTGAAGGAGCACTCGGCCACTGGTTAAGATAAATATTTGCTGATTAAAGTATATTTGCTTTTGAAAAGACTGAAGTGGCATAAGACAACTGCCTTACAATCGCGAACTTCTTCACTTTACTCAAATTCAATTTTCGACCATATCTTTTAAGTTGCAAATGTATCACTATGTACCAAAAAGAAAAAAAATGAAATTTTTCTTTTTGAACTTCATAAAACTCATTATACATAGCATAGCTGTTCATTTTAAAACCACTAAAGTTTAAAATCTCATGATATAGAAACTTTATATAAAGGAAAAGATATGTCTTACCTCTTCCCACTGATGTATGTATCTAATTAACCTTGAAAGTCGTAATAAACGCAAGAGACTGAGAATTTTTGTAAACCTCACAATGCGAAGTGCCCTGGCTGTCTTGTAAACTTCCGAATCCATTCCTTTTTCTACAATGAGAAAGATATAATCCACTGGGATTGATGAGATGAAGTCAACCACAAACCAGCTTTTTAAATAATTCATCTTGATCACTTTAGGGTCCAGGATGATTTCAGAACTGTCTTCATTGACAGTCCCAGTCCTGAAATTCATGATCAAGTCCAAAAGGAAAACTGTATCTGAAGCCACATTGAAAATAATCCATGGTGTTGTTGTCTGTTCTGTAAAGAATGTGATTCCAACTGGTATGATGACCAGATTTCCAACCATCATTATAAGCATTATTAAATCCCAATAAAACCTACAATAAATAAAAGAAATCATATTTTAAGACGTAGACAATAATCAGTCCTCCCCCTCCCCCACCACCACCATAAAAATTATTACGGAGTCAGACATGACTGAGCACAAGCACAAAGTTAAATAAATGAACAAACTGCTCATTTTGTAAACAAGATAGCTCTTTCAATGGCCATAAAGTTAAATCTAAGTAAAATAAATATATTCCTAAAGCAAGGCAGTGTGACTATAGAATTCTAACAATTATTTGAGATGAAGTTATAGAAATAAGTTCATGAAGACCCATACCCCCATTTATCTCATAAAGAAGTAAAAATAAACTCCCTTTATAGTTACAATATGGATGAAAACAGGGAGATCTATATTATAAAGAACTACTTTAAAAGACTCTTTGGAGGTACTTTGAAGTATTTTATATATAAAATCTTCAATCATAGATTAGAATAAACAGTAATAAATAGGGCACATAAAAACTATGGTACTGCAAATTTATAACTACAGATTAGGTAAATCACAAATTCTAGAACTGCCACAGCTTCACAGCACTCCAAATATTTATGCTCTATTTTTCTTAATTTGAAAAGAGAAAACATTATTAATTCTGTTCTGAGGCTAAAAATATTTGAACAGACACTAGGTTTGAAATCAGAATCTACTTAAAATCTGCACTTTTAACACTGCTTAATTGAACAGCTACTTTAAATAGATTACCACTATTTTTCCAAACAATTATTTGTTTAAAATTTCTGATTTCATTTTCAACATAGCTGTGATTATTAGCTACCTTTTGAAACATTCTTATCCCACCTTATATTAAAATTAGGAAGTTTATTCCAGGTTAATATTGTACTAACATAGAGTTAAGATTTATCAATATATGACAAATTCATCAAAGATTATTTTAATATTGCTTTCATTTGATTTCTTTAAAGTCTATTGACACTGTAATTAGGCTAGGTAATAGACCACACTTGTTACAGTAAAGACTTGTAAAAGTAAAGAAACAAATCAACTAATACAACTCTATGGTCATAAAACAGTCTACAGAAACATGGGCTACTGCATTCTGGTTGAAGATGTAGTCTCTGAGCAGTTATTTTTTACAAAAATTGTATAAATTTTCATGACAGACATTTCTGTTAACCAAGACATTTTTATTTTATATTAGTTCTCCTACTTAGACTATTTGGGCTACATTTTTTTAAGGCATACATTTGCATGAACCTTTCAAAGTTATTATCATTCCTAATTATGAGTGACTCTGGTTAAAAGTAGTAGTACAAGAAAGAACTATAATAGTCTCACTCTGCCCTTGTTTCTACTCTCACCTCAGAATTATATAAAAGATTAATGTTTCTCATTTTGAAGATTTCACCAGTTTTTCTGTCATAACTTACCTATAGATTTATGGATAAGTATACAAATACAAAATGTCAATCATATAACATGCACTGGTAATTACAACGAAATTCTTTCTCTCTTTTTTTTTTTTTCCTTTCCTAATGGAAATGCAAAATATGCCATTTAATACACTAAGGACAGAGGAGAGATGTAGATAACATGCAATACTGTAACAGATGTTTCACAAAAAAGTGACATCACTGAACTCTAAAATGAAATCATGTGTGCCCTGAGGATTTTCACTTTACTGGACCCTTATCATCTCTTCTCAGGGCTCCACTCTGCTTTTCCCTGAAAGGCTGCTGTTCCCTTGGGTGTCACACATAGCCCTTTTATCTTCTATTCTACACATGCTCTTTGGGCAATATTATACACTCATCCATGTCTTTCATGATTAATTCATAACTGATGACTACAAAATGACTATCTCCAGTCCATTCCTGTCTTCTAAGCCTCCCAATCCTAATAATCAACAGTCTAATTAAATCTACCCCCTTGCATATCTCATACTCATGTCAGACAACACACCCAAGCTCAATCTCATCACCTTCCCTCCCACAAATATCCCTCAGATGTTTCCTATGCCAGAAAATGGTACAATGTTATACCTCATTTGGAACCATCCTAGATAGCTGGAACCAGCCTAGGTAACCCCTGGCCAAAAATCTACTCAATTTCATTATTCAATCAATTACCAAGGCTATTTGGTTCTAACATGTAAATGTAAGTTGAATTCATCCATTTGCCCTTTACCATTCCCACTGCAGCTGTCTTCAACCAGAAATTCTCACCAACTGTTTAATTCAGAGAGAAGTTACTTAAATTATCTAACCCTAAATTTTCTTATCTGTAAAATAAAGATTATTATAGAACCAAATGTTGTTGTTTTTTTATGTACTATATGCAAATCACAGATGCTAGCATATAACAAGCTGTGGCACACAATGCTGGAGTTATACTTAGTATTCATTTACCTTTCCTTGCTTACCGAAAGAAATCCAATTTTGGGAGAGGAGTCAGGAGCCTTTTGAAAAGTACTCATTTTTAAAAACATGCTTATATTTCTGCTTTTTTTTTTAAGGGAAAATCATATTCTACCCTTCTTAGTCAACAGAAATGAAAAGGATAAAGTGTCATCCACTCTTTATTATAGCAATAATGTTTACCACACTGTGGCTTTTTATTAGTGGTGCTTAGTAAGGACTGAAGCCATTAGATATCTCAATATCAATATGATGCTCGATTAAACCTTATAATTTCCTTTTAAAGTATCATTGACCCTATTTTGCAGTCATAAACACAATTCTTTAGACTTTGCATAATATAACACTTCTTTGGTTAACATGGATTCATTCCTTAGCTAGCAAGGAAAATATAGTTATCACTCACTCTAGAAGTTGCTTTAAAAAACAGCAATGAAGATGTTCCTGAAAACTGACCTCATGAGACACACCTCTCTGGCCATGAGTTTCTCTTCTTAACTCTTTGCTTTGAAAGTTTCTTTTCCCCTTAACTCAATTTCTATGTCTTGTACATTTTATTACAGAATTGTCTTTCCTACCTTCCCCCTTTTTGCATACCCATTGTTGTGTCTCGACTTCAGGCAAAGCTAGCTTTTGCTTAGAATATCTCAAAAAGTCTCCTGTCTATGTTATCCGATCAATTCAACCCACAAGTTCCAGAGCAACCATCTAACATGTAACATACAGGTGAAAAACCAACATGGACTCTCTCATTTAGGTAAAAACACCAAGGCACTCCCTAATATAGCTTCCTCCTCCCTTCTTATCTCTTCTTTAACATTTTATGGTAAGTACCTCATGACTCAAGCAAGATAGTACTTACTTTTAATTGCCATCATCATAACCTAGGTACATATATAGGAGATATGGTCACTTCCATTCTACGAGTTCCTTTTCCTATCAGCATTTTACCTGTCCTTCAAGTCCTGTTCTGGCAATTAATTTTTAGGCTTTTTTTTTTTTCTTTACAACCCCCAGAACATTTATTTTCAGTATGTTTCTTATTTCATTTTTGCTCTTGTTACTAATTATTTGAAGTTCAAAACTATCCTATCCTTACATGCATATATATGTATGGCTCAGTCCCTTTGCTGTTCATATGAAACTAACAAAACACTGTTAACTGGCTAGTCCCTGATATGAAATAAAAAGTTAAAAAAAAACTATTTTGTCTTCTGTTTAACTTCTGCACTAATGCAGACAGTATCCAGGACAGCAAACGCTAAGAAGATATATTAATTAAATTTTAAGTAGAAACATACACTTCATGAAGATATTTAAAGAAATCCTTTTTTTAATAAGTCTAAGGTCATTAATGTAGTAAATACTTTCCTAATATACCTTTTGGGCTTCTCAGGTGACACTAGCGGTAAAAAACCCACTTGCCAATTCGGAAGACAGAAGAGACACGGGCTTGATCCCTGGGTCAGGAAGATCCCCTGGAGAAGGGCACAGCAACCCACTCCAGTGCTCTTGCCTGGATAATCCCATGGACAGAGGAGCCTGGCAGGCTACAGTCCATGGGGTCACAAAGAGCTGGACATGATTGGGCAACTAACATGTTTACTATATCTTTTATATTATATAACTCTAGATTTTATTGATTGAGGACTTTTATAATACAGGACACATTAAAATAAACAGAAAACTAAGAGATTAAAAATATATTCTTAGTTCAGACAGCCTACAAGCAAACAGTTTTGGATTTGACATCTGGTTTTGAATGTTATAAAACCCTCTCTTATTCATCCTGCTCTTAGAGACAGTAGTTGTCAAAGATAATGATTAGACTTTGAAGGTAGTCTAGGGTTCAAATCCTAGCAGCGTTAGCTGTCGGAGGAGGCAATGGCAACCCACTCCAGTACTCTTGCCTGGAAAATCCCATGGACATGGACAGAGGAGCCTGGTAGGCTACAGTCCATGGGGTCGGGAAGAGATGGACACGACTGAGCGACTTCACTTTCACTTCTCACTTTCATGCATTGGAGAAGGAAATGGCAACCACTCCAGTGTTCTTGCCTGGAGAATCCCAGGGACGGCGGAGCCTGGTGGGCTGCCGTCTATGGGGTCGCACAGAGTCAGACAAGACTAATGTGACTTAGCAGCAGCAGCAGCAGCATTAGCTGTATGGTTTGGGGCAGGGTATTTAACTGTTGTGACCTTCAATTTTCTCCTATTCTCAGAGTTTCTCTGCCAGGAGGACTGCATAAAAATCATTATGCAAAGTCTATAGAACTTGTGATATAGAAAACTAACTTTCTTATAAATCCAACACTCACCAGAAAACCAAATCTTGATAATTACAATATAATAGTAACCTAGGTAATAATTTTTGCCTTACACTAAATGTAGATAAAATTCACAAACTAAAAATGGTATTTCAATAATAATTAATATATCACTAAAAGCTATGATCACTTTAATTACTAATAAATGATATTCATAAAAAATTATTTTTATGTTAATCAATTTCCCCCTGTAAGCATTTAGGAAAAAAACTTCTGGTTAAACCCTGCAAATGGTACCAGATGTACACATAGCTATATGGTTTTTCCAGTAGTCTTGTACGGACATGAGAGTTGGACCATGATTCTTTGGCTGAGTGCCAAAGAATTGCTGTTTTTGAATTGAGGTGCTGGAGAAAACTTTTGAGAGTCCCTTGGACAGCAAAGAAATCAAAGTAGTCAATCCTAAAGGAAATCAACCCTGAATATTCATTGGAAGGACTGATGTTGAAGCTGAAGCTTCAATACTTTGACAACCTGATGCGAACAGCCGCATCTTTTTTCATTGAAAAAGACTCTGATGCTGGTTCTTTTCCTGATCCCTGATGCTGGGAAAGATTGAGGGCAGGAGGAGAAGGGGGTGACAGAGAATAAGATGGTTAGAAGGCATCACCGACTCAATGAATATGAATTTGAACAACTCTAGGAGATAGTGAAGGACAGGAAAGCCTGGCATGCTGCAGTCCATGTGGTTGCAAGGAGTCAGATATGACTTAGCAACTGAGCAACATCTCTTTTACCTATGGTTGAAGTCAGTTGATACGATAAACTAGTCCCCCTACTCACACTTAAAAGTCACTCCTAACAATTATATCTTTAGATGTCAAACATAAATTAGGCATACACTTGTAAACCAACTTACTAGGTTTATCAACCTAAACAAATAAATAAACAAAGGTCCAGATGGATTTACTTTTTTATAAAACAGTCTTTGCAATTACATTTCAAATTTTATTTAAAACGGATTCAATTTTCAGAAGTCCAATTAACAGCCTAATTATTGGGCATATATATCTTGAATAACATGATGTCTTCTCTTAAATGCTATGTCTCCTTCCTAGTACTATCAGTGGCAATTCACCCCACCAAGTCTTAGCAGCCAATACCTGAGCTTTGATCTGACAAGTTCCTGGACATTCTTTGTCACCTTACAAATCTCATTACTTACACACAGAATATTCACACTGGGGTTAATATTTTGTAGGACACATGCCTATCCTAAGCCTTGCAAAGAAATTTTCCAAGTCAGCCCTATTATGGGGTCTAATGCCTTGTTGTTTCACAGGGACAAATTCATGTCTAAACGGGGTGGGGAATGAAGGTATCAGAAAACACAGACAAATATAGGTATTTGAAGTGAAAATACACTAGCTTTCTCAGTACAGTAAATATCCCAATTTGTAGGAAAGTTTAGCTTAACTTATGGATAAAATTAATTTAAACCGTATTTGAAGACAAATGCTTTCCAGTAAACAACAATTTACCCAATAAGAACTTGAGTATGGTGGGAGGTACATTATGTTTTAGCTAATCTTATTTATTAAAATGAGCTAAAGGGACAGAAATTTAATCCCTAAGAAGGTATTGGATTTGTCCCAGGCCAGGAAAAAGTAAACATGTTTGTTCTGCTTCCCCCTTCCTCTGAAACTGCAGTTTTTTCTTTGTGTGTTAATTTTCTTCCATAATAGCCTTAAAGTGAAGTTAAAGTGAAGTCGCTCAGTCGTGTCCGACTCTTTGCGGCCCCATGGACTATAGCCTACAAGGCTCCTCTGTCCATGGGATTTTCCAGGCAAGAATACTGGAGTGGGTTGCCATTTCCTTCTCCAGGGGATCTTCCCAACCCAGGGATCGAACCCAGGTCTCCTGCATTGCAGGCAGATGGTTTACCCTCTAAGCCAGAGTAAACTCTTCAATAATAGCCTTATATTGGTCCATATACTCTCATTTGTGGCATTTTAAAATTCTGTTCACTCCTCCCCCGAAACCTTCAGTTTCTATGACTCGGCATTTTCATAATTCTTCACTCATTTTTATATATTAGCAGAAATTAACTTTCCTCAAGCTTTACCTGACATCCCTTTTTCCACCAATAAAGTGGGCATTCTATAAGACAAGGTCAGCCCATATTTCATCCCTCTATTCACTCTCTCATTGGTCTCATCAGCCACACATGCTCACCTGATATGGTACTGTGAATGGTTATCACTGGCCTTAACCTCTGAGATAAACTGATGCATTTCTAATTACATCCTGCATAATTAGCGGCCTCTGAGTATCCCAGTGGAACAGCCATCTCAAAGACTGAAATCCAAACCAATGAACCTTACAGCCTTAAGATAATTCTCCTGATATTATGTCTGCTTATTGTAGCATAGCTTCTTTTTTTTTCTGTTAGCCAGCCACTAAGCAGAAAATTTTTAAATTATCCTTGATCCCTCTGTAATCCCAATTCTGGCCTTTGGTCATTTGCCCAGACTTACATTCCTTCTAATACAATAGTTTTCATATTCAGCTTTTCACTTTGTTCCAATGCCATCATTCTCTATGAAGTTTATATTATATCATTATTCTGCTTACTAATTTTTCTGTTTCTACCTGCCCCAGGAAATTACTTCCTATTTATATCTACCAGACTTTTCCTATTGCTTGCAAAATGAAATGTAATCATTCAAAATCCTCTAGAGTATGCACCAATCCTGTGTCTGGAAGCTTATCTTTTTGTACACAGATGATCCTCAACTAAATTCACAGTGGGGGAAGGAGAGGGTAGGATGGGCTGAGAGTAGCACTGACATGTATATATACAATCCCATGTGTAAAACAGATAGCTAGTGGGAAGCTGCTATGTATACTTATAGCTGGTTAACACTATTGTACAGTAGAAACCAATACAACATTGTAAAGCAATTATTAAATAAACAATTAAATAAACTTAAGAAAAAGACTGTTTTTCAGACTCTGTCTTTGCCATTGCCAAACAAGTGTCTGGGATTTTCTTTTCCCAAAACCCACACCCTACCTCTACGTTAATGGTCAGCTTAAATACCAGTTTCTTCAGATTACCTTCTTTTATTCCATTCCCAGATGAGCTGGAATTTTGTCTTCTTCCTTCCCCAAACCCCTATCTCAAGTTCTCTGTGAATTCCAGCATTTGAGGGCACCGACGAGTGAATACTCAATATCACACCATAATGAGATGTCAGCAATAATTTGATAAAGACCATTTAAAAAAAGATGTCTGAAAATACTGCTTTCATGCTTATTCCAAGCCAAACTCTATGCCAGTTTTCTTTACTCTTAAATTGCCTAGCAAATATGTTTCAGATTTCCCAATGATCAAATTTCAAATAAATCCAATTTATCTTAGAGTGTTTATTACAATATTGTAAGATTTTAATTAAAATGCACATGATTACTTGTTCTTTTGTATGGTTTGGAAATTAATAGCTATGTATTTATTTTTTACTTCTTCTTGAGTGGTATGTCATATTTTTACACATATTTTCTTGCTTTAAAAAACAGGAATAAAAAAAAAAATAAAATAAAATAAAAAAATAAAAAACAGGAATAAAAGATGTAATTCAAGGATACTTTCATGTTATTCAAATTTACTTCAAATGAAGGCTACAACTTTTATTCCTCTGAACCAAAACATCTGCTTATCCTTAAATTTCCCATATGAAATACATTTCTATAAGTCTATAGCTTTCATCAGAAGTTATAGAATGAAGAACTCCCTGAGAATTAAGTAATCCTATGCTGTGGTATTGTCTTTATGATGACATATAGATATTACATAAAAACAAAAATCCTAAATGTATAAAAGGTGAGTATAAAATGTATAAAATAGCTCCTACTCTTTTTTAGAGTCCCTTAAAAAGTCTAATTTAAAACTATTTCTTAGCTTCTTAGTATTTTTTTAATCAATAAAAATTTTACTCTCTTTGATTCTCAGCATTTAATTCTTTAAGGAAAGCAAAAATATTGTCAGGAGTCATGTCAACCAAAATGTATTCTAGTACCATTTATTCCAGTATAAGATTCACTAAGTTGAGTCTGTTCTTTAACTGTCTCCAGGGACAGACTAAAGACCATTAGGTGATCACACTGATGGATCATCCCATGACATAGACAATGAACACAACTTTATTTTGAAGCTCAGTTAAACGACTATCAGTTGTGAAGGGCTTTATATTTGATGATACACTTTCATCTGACCAATCTGAAATTTTGAAAAGAAGAAAGGTGACTGATTTCTCCCTGTCTAAATGCATGGCTAACTTAAGGTGTATTCAGATTTGGAGTTTCCACTCCAAAATAATTCTTCCCTCATTGCTAACATAATCTTCTCATCACACTGCCTATTTTCAGGTCATTCGTCTCTCTCGTTGCTGATAACGCAAGTCACTTCCCCCATGTTTCTCATTGCTCAGTAGATCTTGGTAAGCCTTCATCTTCTTTGTTCACTCTAACCTGCTGATGCCATGTAGATTTTTTGCATTATTGCTCCAGTTTGAGGATGTGATTTAAGGTTCAGAATGAATATCCAAGCACATTATTGTGTCTGGAATGCTGCAAAATGTCTCCACTTTATGGATGTGTTGGAATATGCAGATGATTCTCATTTTTACGTATAATAATACCTCACTGAATTTTGAAAAAGAAAGAACATAAAGGCACTGATGTGTAAGTAATATTCATTAGATAACAGGCATTTTGTAAACAATTTTGACTACAAAATTTATTTTGATACTCAAAACAACCAGAGACATGGGCAGCATAATTTAAATTTAACAAGAAGAAACAATCTCATCCAGAGAAAGATCTTTCTTAAATTCATGTAGCAGTAAATGAAAAAACGGCTTTGAACCCATGACCAATTCCCATGTTTACACTCCTTCTACAATATTCAAAGCCTGAATAAATGATTCAAGGATTTTAAGTGGCATTAAAAAAAAAAATGCTTTCTCACAATATAGCCACACATTCACCTGTCCTTATCAGTCACCATGTGAAATGAGAACAAAATTGTTTTCACAAGAAGTGTAAGCCCTAACAGGGAGCAGACTGTGGTGCTCTGGATATGGGCTTTGGTTTTTGTGCCTTTCAATGCAGAAGCCATTGAGAGCTTAGCTACATCCCCAGGGAATCAACATGACAGCTCATCTGTCCCTATGTCCAGTAGCACACATCAAATAAAAGAGCTTTGAGATTACCTGTTTCAAACTCTTTTCACCTTGGCCTACAAAGATACCTCACTAGTGTATAAAGCAAAGTCAGATCAGAAGCTCTATAGGTAAAAAACACTTGGAAAACTAGAGTCAAATTTAGTACCAAGCAAATATTTTCTCCAAATACATTATACTAATTCCAAAAAATATCTTCCACATAGCAGGAAGATACAGTCTGAGAAATGGAAACATAAATGACATAAAAATTCTATACTTAAGAACTTCCAACTTAATGGAAAAAGGAAAACTTGTACTTATTAAATAAGACTAGAAGAGAATTTAAGACCTGGTCATAAATAGTACACTGCAGGTACTATGGGTTTTCAAAAGAGAAAAATCATTGTTCATCTGTTTAAAGAAACTACAATTATTAAAGAAACTCAAAAACAGCATTTGCTGAGGACTTCCTGAGGTTGCCTTTTACTCGTGGCACAAACATTAATTTATGAACACATACATTCTGCTTCCTGAGCTTGTCCTTATGCATACAAAGAGAATTAGGCACAACCACAGTCCTCAAGAAAATAAGGACTAGGAAAGACAATCAATAGTGTTTCTAAAACAGACTTAGAAAAAGCCTTATTAAGGCACACAAAGGAGAGAATGATCAAGTCTTCCTTGGGGGAAGGAGAAGTGGGCAGGGTTCACAGAGTCAGTTAGTTTATACCTTCCCTACACAACTGCAAAAACTTGTCTGGCCTAGACAGTTCAGTTCAGTTCAGTTCAGCCACTCAGTCATATCCGATTCTTTGCAACCTCTTGAACTGCAGCACACCAGCCCTCCCTGTCCATCACCAACTCCCGGAGCCTACCCAAACTCATGTCCATTGAGTCGGTGATGCCATCCAACTATCTAATCCTCTGTCGTCCCCTTCTCCTCCTGCCTTCAATCTTTTCCAGCATCAGGCTCTTTTCAAATGACTCAGCTCTTCGCATCAGATGGCCAAAGAATTGGAGTTTCAGCTTCAACATCAGTCCTTCCAATGAACACCCAGGACTGATCTCCTTTAGGATGGACTGGTTGGATCTCCTTGCAACCCAAGGGACTCTCAAGAGTCTTCTCCAACATCACAGTTCAAAAGCATCAATTCTTCGGTGCTCAGCTTTCTTTAGAGTCCAACTCTCATATCCATATGTGACCACTGGAAAAACCATAGCCTTGACTAGACAGACCTTTGTTGGCAAAGTAATGTCTCTGCTTTTCAATATGCTATCTAGGTTGGTCATAACTTTCCCTCCAAGGAGTAAGCGTCTTTTAATTTCATGGCTGCAGTCACCATCTGCAGTGATTTTGGAGCCCAGAAAAATAAAGTCAGCCATTGTTTCCCCATCTATTTGCCATGAAGTGATGGGACCAGATGCCATGATCTTAGTTTTCTGAATGTTGAGTTTTAAGCCAACTTTTTCCCTCTCCTCTTTCACCTTCATCATGAGGCTCTTTAGTTCTTCTTCACTTTTGGCCATAAGGGTGGTGACATCTGCACTATACCTCAAACGTTTATTGAGCAACAAAACCATTCTCTAGGCTGACACTAGGCAGTTGCCAGCTTTGCCACAGGAATGCCAAGAGAAATAGTTACCAAAAAGGGAGATCAAGGGAATAAATGCCATGGAAAAGTTAAAAGGCCTGGTGATGTATTTAATCCCTTAGTTAATGCTTTAGCTCCAAGGCAGTACCAAGTGTTTTCTCTTCATAAATTTTAAAACTTGGCTTTCCCAGTTAAAATGAAAGATCATGATCAAGGATAGCCAAGAATGTGATCAAATCAAAGCTCAATTAAAAAATGCTAAGTTCTGTTTATAGTTATAAATTGTATAATACCATATTTTTTTCCTCAAAATACTTTAAAAAATAATATCCATTTATTTAACAGTCAACTTCTGAAGGTAAAGATTGATTTCCACAGATTCTAGGTTCTACGTGGATAAATAGGAGTAATACTTCCATTTAGTTGACATTTTTCCCTAAAACAATGATACTAAAAGATGTTATTTCCTACTTGAATTGCATTGAGATTTTCACCCACTTCCAGCTGCATGTTATCTGAGGAGCAGAAGGAGTGATGTGTTGAGGAAGAAAATACTTCTACCAGGAGCATATGCTGCCAGGTCTGTAACAAGTAATCAGGGTGTGTGGGCAGAGTAGCATTTGTTGTGGAATACTTAAGAATTGAAGACCAAATTTCTTTAATAGTCTGGGCAACTCACACAAACACTGGGACAAATATTAAGCAGAATTGCCAGGTTAATGAGAAATTTCAGTCACCTACAAAGTATGCGAATGAAATACACCCCAATCCACTTCAGTCCCCACCAACAACTCACATATGTACTTTTCTGCATAGTTGTACCTAGAAATGTTTGGCCTTTCTCCATTCACCTCACCCTTCTTCATTCAATGGTACTTACCAAACCTTTTTTTTTTTTTTCCCTTCAAAAAGAAGCAATAGGAGGTTGCTCGGCAGATAATTGAATACCATTAACATGTTGAAGATACATGTATGCTTTTTCTGTAGCCCAGTGACTTGAAGGAAAATGTTACACTTATTCAAAATTTACTAAATTCTGCAAGAAGATTTTGTGATTTGTACATTTTGCACATTTCAGTTCACTTTAAAAGACATGGCTTCCACCTTCAGGTAGAAGTGATAGGTTGGGTGTTTATAGTTTCTTCAACAGCTAAAAAGCAAATACAAAACAAGAAACTTGTAAAGAAATAAAACCTCAGACTTGTCTTGGTGTCAGAGAGATAACTGAAAAATAAAAACTGAAGATTCAAGAACTGATCTTATATATGCATCAAAGATAGCAATTCTAGGAATAATTATTTTGTTGTGTTTTGCAATTACTAATTCAAAGTCTTTATTTCAAAACCCATATGGTCTATATGACAATATAAAGATTAAAAGAAAATATTAACCTATAGAATAGTTTTATGAGAATTAAATCATGCCAAAACTGTTGGCAGTTTAAAATTTGTATAAATGTCTTAATTTACATTTCTACCTGTTTCTGACCTTTTCTTTCACTAATCCTCAACCTGATCACGGAGCTTTAGACAAGCTAATCTAATTACTAATCCTCCGTGCGTCCTTTTCTTGATTTCTTCTGCCTAGTTCCTCCCTGCAAGTGCCTGGTATACACTTCAGCACCTTATTTCTCTTCTTAATCTTTTCCATCCTCAAATGGACCAGCAATTCCTCCAGCCCAGTCCTAAATTCTCTAAGCCAGTCTCTCTTCTTTTTCTTCTACTTGTGTGGCACATGAACCTTCATTTCAGTTCAGTTCAGTCGCTTAGTCGTGTCCGACTCTGCAACCCCATGGACTGCAGCACGCCAGGCCTCCCTGTCCATCACCAACTCCTGGAGTTTACCCAAACTCATGTCCATCAAGTCAGTGATGCCATCCAACCATCTCATCCTCTGTCATCCCCTTCTTCTCCCACCTTCAATCTTTCCCAGCATCAGGCTCTTTTCAAATAAGTCAACTCTTCACATCAGGTGGCCAAACTATTGGAGTTTCAGCTTCAACAGCAGTCCTTCCAATGAACACGCAGGACTGATCTCCTTTAGGATGGACTGGTTGGATCTCCCTGCAGTCCAAGGGACTCTCAAGAGTCTTCTTCAACATCCCAGTTCAAAAGCATCAGTCTTCTGTGCTCAGCTTTCTTTATAGTCCAACTCTCACATCCATACATGACCACTGGAAAAACCATAGCCTTGACTCAACAGAGCTTTGTCGGCAAAGTAATGTCTCTGCTTTTTAATATGCTGAATGTATTAACCCTAATCTAAGAGCAAGCAATAGCATCTCCAAAATACCTTTACGGATTGGAAGTAGGGGGGCAAGTTTTCAATGTGGGAAAGGGATTTAAGAGGAATTTAAAGTAAAACTATTTCCTTAGCCAGCACACTGTTTTTAATTAATTATGGGTCAAAAAAAATAACAATATATCCCAAAGAGACTTACTCACACATCATACAAGATTGCAAAAATCATTTATATGGGTGGGCATAAACTCTCACAAGCCATCTTTTGATATTTTTTTGGAAGGTAAGGATCATGTATTCTTCTAATATATTTAAAGAAAATCTGCAACAGTGCAGTGCAGGCAGTAAGCCCTAGAGAAGCATTCATGGACTGAATAAAGAAATTACCTCCAGGCATGGCCAGGTGCCCCAGGCATACAATCCTTAAGTACCTTTGCTTTTCTTTCACACAGAAAAAAATGCTTTGTATTTTTTATGTGTATAGGGACAATTTTTTAAGGTCTATTTCTCCAACTACAATGGATGTGCCATGGTCAGGAACCACATCTGTTTCTCCTTTCCACTGGGTGCCCATTGTCTAATTCAATGCCTGCAATTAGAGTGATTTCTCTAAAGATCTACTGAATAAATGATGCATGAATACTCAGGGCTTTAAGAAATAAAGGCACAGTATCGGAATTTCAGTCTACAAGTATCTGTTCCTTGAATATTTCATTCTTAATATCAGGAAAACATGGACAAACTAGAAGATATCCAAAAGAGAATAAGGGGAAAAGAAAATTAAAGAAATGAAAACCTTCCTTGTGAGGAAAGACTTAAAAAAGCTGAATACACAAAGCTGGACTAAATTAAAACTCTGAAGAAATGTGAACAGATTCCACACATTTTTTAAAGTGAAGAAGGACTTAGTTTAAACAGTAGAGTGAGAGCATAGAGGAGGAGCCATGAAACTCATAGTGACTGGTCTCACAAACCCCAACAGCTTCCAAGAAATCAGTCACAGAGGGCAAAACAAGAAAGTGTGTTGTGCTTGGAAGAATATTTTTCAAACACCTTGGGCCCCTGAGGCATCCAAGTGGCTTGAGATCAAAACCCAAGGATTGTTTGGTCTTCAACCCATCCAGAGATCTATGATGGTTTCTAGTGAGTGGAAACTTACCATTCTCATATTGCTTGTGGTAAAACAAACACCGAAGGGAAAACACTTTGTTTCTTATACTATAGTATAAGACAAATGATATAAATTTGTCATACTATTTCTCCTTTGAGTAGAAACTATAGATCAGATTTTAAAAGAATTTTTTTTCTTTTTTTTAATTTTATTATTTAACTTTACAATATTGTATTGGTTTTGCCATATATCAACATGAATCCACCACAGGTATACACGTGTTCCCCATCCTGAACCCTCTTAAAAACGTATGCCATTTTAGAAAGACAAACCCATTCACATTAAAAACTATTGGGTTTTCCAAAAAGGCATGATGTAAGACTCAAAGAAACTTGTGTTAGTTATCAGAAAATCTGGCTTCAAGCTTCAGATGCCTCCAACTAGCCATGTGATCTTGGTTAAGACACATACCATTTTGTTTCAGATTTCTCATCTGTAAATGTAGAACAAATAAAACATTTTATGTATGTCCCACAGAACTGTGGAGTAAATACAATGAAAATGATTATTGTGAAATTACTTCATGAATACTAAGTTGTTTCATAGCAATAGGGAAATGGCTATCGTCTGACAAACTCCTACAGTGTCCTAGTAGTTTGACAGCCAATTTGAAAGCTAACAAAATAGTACTGTAATGGTGATTCCCCTTACTAGTGTTAGTTCCTAGAATTTCATCAAGTTACTAATACAATTCAGAGAATTCTAGAATGTTCAGGTTGATAACGTGTAAAAAGTTTCATGTTGATATTGGACATGTTTTTTTTTTTTTTCTATATGTGTTTTACAATTTAATATAGTGTAAATTTGTTGAGGACACCAGTCTAATATTTTTTTCAGCAAGTTTGATACTGTACTAGTACTTAAAATGCCCCAACTTATGGTTATTTTTTTTGGAATTTTTTGGAAAACCTAAAAACAGTATCGTTTATGCCATAGCCATAGCACAATTTTCCTTATAGCATAGGAATGACTTACTGAAAAATAGTTAGTATTATCAAAATAGATAGACACAAATGGAAAATTATGTATTTCTCTCTGGCTCCATCCCAAATATGTCCTACTGAAAATGCACCCTAGAGAGCAGAGTCATAAATTAGTCTTAAATATCCATTTCTTAAATTCCTACTTTTATGGATACTAGTAGACAGGTAAGCATTCTATTGAGAAACAGAAGTCTTATTTAATAAGCATAATGTTCGTTTTTTTTGCTTTAATATTTTGCAACCTAACTGCTCTTTTAAAATAAATGTATAGAATAATAACAGTTATGTCTTTAAGCTAAAAATAGTAGTCTGTTATCTTGTCAGTGGTATTTTTATTATTGATCAAGACAAATTTATTGGTGCTAAGAAAAAAAAAAACTACTTAAGAATAAGCCTATAAGAATAATCCAATCAGAAAGAAGACTAGATTGGATGCAGAAATGCTGAAATTCTGATATCTGATATTATCTCACACTTATAGTCTTGAGAAAAATCCCCTCACTATGGGGGACATGGAACAACAGACTGGTTCCAAATAAGAAAAGGAGTACATCAAGGCTGTATATTGTCACTCTGCTTATTTAACTTTTATGCAGAATACATCATGAGAAACGCCGGGCTGGAAGAAGCACAAGCTGGAATCAAGATTGCTGAGAGAAATATCAATAACCTCAGAAATGCAGATGGCATCTCCCTTATGGCAGAAAGCGAAGAGGAACTAAAAAGCCTCTTGATGAAAGTGAAAGAGGAGAGTGAAAAAGTTGGCTTAAAGCTCAACATTCAGAAAATGAAGATCATGGCATCTGGTCCCATCACTTCATGGGAAGTAGATGTGGAAACAGTGTCAGACTTTATTTTTGGGGGCTCCAAAATCACTGCAGATGGTGATTGCAGCCATGAAATTAAAAGATGCTTACTCCTTGGAAGGAAAGTTATGACCAACCTAGATAGCATATTGAAAAGCAGAGACATTACTTTACCAACAAAGGTTCATCTAGTCAAGGCTATGGTTTTTCCAGTAGTCATGTATGGATGTGAGAGTTGGACTGTGAAGAAAGCTGAGTGCCGAAGAATTGATGCTTTTGAACTGTGGTGTTGGAGAAGACTCTTGAGAGTCCCTTGGACTGCAAGGAGATCCAACCAGTCCATTCTGAAGGAGATCAGCCCTGGGTGTTCTTTGGAAGGAATGATGCTAAAGCTGAAACTGCAGTACTTTGGCCACCACATGCAAAGAGTTGACTCATTGGAAAAGACTCTGATGCTGAGAGGGATTGGGGGCAGGAGGAAAAGGGGACAACAGAGGATGAGATGGCTGGATGGCATCACTGACTCAATGGACGTGAGGTTGAGTGAACTCTGGGAGTTGGTGATGGACAGGGAGGCCTGGCGTGCTGCAATTCATGGGGTTGCAGAGTCGGACACGACCGAGCGACTGAACTGAACTGAACTGATGGGTCTCTATCTTCTCCCCTATAGAAAGTAAACCTAGATGGGAACCAACAGTCTTCTCAACTCTAAGAATTTTTAGGACTCATCTCTGTATCAGAGCAAGGAACTGAGAGAATTGAAGCCATCTTCAAGAAATTTAATATAAAAACTAAGTGGGAAAGGGAGAGAAGAAAACAAAGAGTAGTGGAGTGGAGGAAAGAAAGACTGGGAGATTGGGGTTGGTAAACAAAAACTATTATGATAGCTCAGTTGGTAAAGAATCTGCCGGTGATGTAGGAAACCCCGGTTGGATTCCTGGGTCGGGAAGATCCACTGCAGAAGGGACAGGCTACCCACTCCAGTATTCTTGGGCTTCCCTTGTGGCTCAGCTAGTAAAGAATCCACCTGCAATGTGGACCAGTAATCCGAATGAGCGACTTTCACTTTCAATTTCATAGAATGGATAAACAATAAGGTCCTATTGTATAGAATAGGGAACTATATTCAATATCCTGGGATAACCATAATGGAAAAGAATATAAAAGGATGTAGGTATGTGTATAAACTGAGTCACTTTGTTGTATAGGAGAAATTAACATTGTAAATCAGCTATATTTCAATGAAAAATAAATTAAGAAAAAAAGGCAGAGTAAACAATCCTTGTAAGAGAAAAATAAAATATGACTGGATTTGTGGAGAAGGAAGTTGAAGGAGTCAAATATGCCAGAGAAACTTATGCATCTTATGTCAGAGAAACTAGAAAATGACAACATGAAAACTTGGATAGTAGAGGTGGGAAAGATTATAAGATCAGTTTTAGAGATAATGAGTTGAGTATGGTTAATATTTACATGACAGAAGACAGGAACTGTAATATTCTAGAACTCAGAAGGGGTGTCAGAGCTGGGGAAACAACTTTAAGAATCTTTATGTGGATTTGAAACAGCAACCATGGGAGAATATGAGTCTTTACAGAGGACATTTTGACAGGAAGGAGGAAACAGCCAAAGTGATGGTCATGAGCCAAGTCCCTTCTTGGGCAATAAGAATATGAACCAGTAAATGAGGCTGCGATGGAATCTCTGAAAGGAAGTAGTGTTTGGCATGGAGAGTACAAAGGGACATCTTTCCAAGAATGATGGAGTGACTAACCACAGAGAGCTAACTTCAGTTCTTACATCTCTTTACAAATCTTTACAACTAATATATTTCTCTGCCACTTACTTGCACCATTGTGACAGGAAAGTTTTTCTAAACTGAAAACTGAATATTTTATATGATTCAGTTTTAGGAATAAATACATATTTACATAAGTCTGTCATTAGGCTAGATTTCAATAATATAAGCCAAAAAAAGTCAAGTAATCATGTAGTAATAATCACAATGATCAGTGTGAAATATTTAGTATTAGTAGTGGAATATTTTGACTTCAACTAAATCTTATTTCAATTCAGTAAAAATTGTGATGTCTTATACTTTGCAAGGAATCATAACAAGTATAAGATGAATGAAAGTCACTAATAAACAAGATACAACATGATCAATTTGGATGACAATTAACAGAATATAAACAAAGCCACTCTGGAAATTCTCAGAAAGAGAAAGTACTTTAGTTAGTTCAGGGGACTGGAAGAAGCTGCAGAGAAGTGACATTTAGCTGACTCAGGGATTTGATAGGTGAAGACTATGTCAGGGCTAAAGAGAACATTTCAGATGGAAAAAGAAATGAATTAGGAAAGGCCAAAGGAAGTAAATACAGAGACTATAACTTCAGAATTTGACTTATCCTTGGAAGAATAGGTGATCAAATATATTTGTTGTATTGATGAACGAGTAAATTAATGAATTAGCAGGCAAGTCTTGTCAATTAGGATGTTCAGTTCAGTTCAGTCACTCAGTCGTGTCCGACTATTTGCGACCCCATGAAATCACAGCACGCCAGGCCTCCCTGTCCATCACCAACTCCCAGAGTTCACTCAAACTCATATGCATTGAGTCAGTGGTACCATCCAGCCATCTCATCCTCTGTTGTCCCCTTCTCCTCCTGCCCCCAATCCCTCTCAGCATCAGAGTCTTTTCCAATGAGTCAACTCTTCACATGAGGTGGCCAAAGTATTGGAGTTTCAGCTTTAGCATCAGTCCTTCCAATGAACACCCAGGACTGATCTCCTTTAGAATGGACAATTAGGATGTAGGTGGCATCAAAATGAATGGATGCAGTTTTGGTTATTAATACTATTCTCTGCCCATATAGAAGAGTTAAGAAGAATCACTGTCTTCACTGAAAAACCTGCACTCAAACTGCAGAAGCCTGACTTTGCAAATTATTAAAAACTGTGCATAAAATACTTGGTCTGAAATTTCATCATTTCTTACATGTGACACTACAGACACTTCAATGGCTATGGTATCAGAAAAATCTTGAAAATGTGCCTATTCATCATCTAAACATTTCCAAAGTTTTAATGTTGTTTGCACAGTAAGTGTGTATAAAGACTACATTCATCTTCATGTGCACAGATTAGTTCTTCATCCAACAACAGGCTCATGGGCAGTGATGCCAGTTGAAGATTCATAAACACAGAAGTAAAACGAGTGAAGAAATGAGTAAGAATAACTGAATAACTGACCTTAACAGCTGGCTGATTTTTCTAGACTCAGCCAATAACTACTACTGGCGGCTTAGACGGTGAAGAATCTGTCTGCAGGTCAAATCTGGGTTTGATCCCTGGGTTGGGAAGATCCCCTGCAGAAGGGAATGGCTACCCACTCTAGTATTCTTGCCTGGAAAATTCCATGGACAGAGGAGCCTGGTGGGCTACAGTCATGGGGTTGCAAAGAGTCGGCCATGACTAAGTGACTAACACTTTGTGTGATGAATTCCTAAAAATTTATTTGAAGACAAAAAATGGAACACACCAGGCTGGAAGGGAGAAAGAAGGAGTTGATGAAGCTAGATCTGACAGATGGGATTTGGACAGGCAAAATCAAAGGGGCAGGGGAAATAAAATATGCTACTATGGTAGAAGAGTGGAAATATTTGAAAGACTGGGCAGAAAACAACCCTTGCAAAGCCGAAGAGTAAAGCCTGGAAAGAAGTTGGAATTAGAGAGAAATACATATGGCAGAGGATGAGATGGCTGGATGGCATCACGGACTCGATGGACGTTGAGTCTGAGTGAACTCCGGGAGTTGGTGATGGACAGGGAGGCCTGGCGTGCTGTGATTCATGGGGTCGAAAAGAGTCGGACACGACTGAGCAACTGAACTGAACTAAACTGAACATACAATGGAGCCATTAGAAAGCAATTTAAAAGTAGCTGAAAGAATCTGGAGTCAATGTGCAATACAATAAAACAATTTGGAAATTCTTGAATAACTAAATGGCATAATGAAATATGAGCTTTTCTTTTGCAAAATTGCTTTGAAAGCAATGTAAATGATAAATTGGAATGGAAAACAGTTCAGTTAGAAGGAAGATATGGTATTACTATGTAGTACTGGATTAATATGATGGTGTGGTTAGTCACCCAGAGCCTGACAATTTGGAGTATGAAGTCAAGGGAGCACTACTGTTAGTAATGCTAGGGGATATGATGAAATTCCAGCAGAATTATTCAAATCCCTAAAGGATGATGCCATCAAGATTTTGCACTCATTATTTCAGCAAATCTGGAAGACCCAGCAGTGGCCACAGGACTAGAACAGGTCACTCCTTGTCCCAAATCCCAACCAGAACAAAACCAGAATTTGAATTCTCTGACAAGAGTAGGTGATTAGTCTCCAATCCTCAGCTCAGGCTGAGGCTCTTCGACCAGATTTCTATGTCCAGGACCGGTGGACTAGATAAAAGGGGAAGAATAAGAAGGGTTAAGGAGAGGAAAGAGAGATTGGAGGAGAGAGAGGTCAATAAAGTCTCTTGTTCCTTACTGGTCGGGACACTCTGGCCAGTTGTCCGCATCAGGAGGAGACTAGGGACAAAAGGGTCCCAGTTGTGGCTGCTGGGTCTGGTCCATTGGCAGGCAAGCTGCCCACCTGAGTACCCCGAGTGGTCGGGATGTCAGTCGCACTGAATAAGAGTCCCCGCCAAAGTCGCCATTTGTTACAAGAAGGGGACCCCTTCCAGGGCCCGAAACTCGGCTCTTGTCTAACACTCAGAAATGAATTGTCCAAGGACACACATGTGCTGATAAAGCAAGAGATTTTATTGGGAAAGGGCACCCGGGTGTAGAGCAGTAAGGTAAAGGAACCCAGGAGAACAGCTCTGCCACCGGTTTTATGGTGATGGGATTAGTTTCCGGGTTGTCCTTAGCCAATCATTCTGACTCAGAGTCCTTCCTGGTGGTGCACACCTTGTTCAGCCAAGGTGGAGGCCAGAGAGGAGGATTCTGGGAGGTAGTCGGACTTCTGGTGTCTCCTTTTGACCTTTCCTGAACTCTTCCTGTTGGTGGTGGCTTATTAGTTCCGCGTTCCTTACCAGGACCTCCTGTCATAAAACAACTCATGCAAACGGTTACTATGGTGCCTGGCCAGGATGGGTGGTTTCAGTCAGTGTACTTTCCCTAGCTCTAACAAATAATGTGCTAACCACCAAACAATCACATTCACCTCCCATGCTAGTAAGGTCATGCTTGAAAACTTGCATGCTAGGCTTTAGCATTATTCAAATCAAGAACTTCCAGATGTCCAAGCTGGGTTTAGAAAAGGAAGAAGAGCTAGAGATCAAATTGCAAACATTTGATGGACTACAGAGAAAGCAAGGGAATTTCAGAGAAACATCTATCTCTTTTTCATTGACTATGCTAAAGTCTTTGTGTGGATCATGACAAACTGTGGAAAACTCTTAGAGAGATGGGAATACCAGACCATCTTACCTGTCTCCTAAGAACCTGTATGTGGGTCAAGAAGCAACAGTTAGAACCCTGTATGGAACAAATGAGTACAACAGGGCTGTCTGCTGTCACCTTTTTGCTTAACCTATATGCTATGCAAATCATGAGAAATGTCAGGCTGGATGAGTTACAAGCTGGAATCAGGACAGGTGGGAGAAAGGTCAACAACCTGAGAAATGCAGATGATACCACTCTAATTGCAGAAAGTGAAGAGGAACTGAAGAGCCTTTTGATGAGGATGAAGGAGAAGAGTAAAAGAGCTTGCTTAAAACTAAGTATGAAAAAAAACTAAGATCATGGCATCCAGCCCCATTACTGCATGGCAAATAGGAGGGGGAAAGGTGAAAGTTGTGACCGATTTCCTCTTCTTGGGCTCCAAAATCACTGTGCACAGTGACTGCAGCCATGAAATCAGAAGATAATTGCTTCTTGGCAGGAAAGTGAGGACAAACCTAGACAGTGTATTGAAAAGCAGAGACATTACTCTGCCAACAAAGATCTATTTGGTCAAGGCTATGGTCTTCCCAGTGGTCATGTATGGTAGTGAGAGCTGGACTGTAAAGAAGGCAGAATGCCAAAGAATTGATGTCTTCAAACTATGGTGCTAAGACTCCTGAGAGTCCCTTGGACAGCAAGGAGATCAAACCAGTCAATCTTAAGGGAGATCAACCCTGAATATTCACTGGAAGGACTGATGCTGAAGCTGAAGTTCCAGTATTTGACCATCTGACGCAAACAGACGACTCATTGGAAAAGTCCCTGATGCTGGGAAAGATTGAGGGCAGAGGGAAAAAAGGATGTCAGAGGGAGAGATGGCTGGACAGCATCACTGATGCAATGAACACAATCTTGGGCAAACTCCGGGAGATGGTGAGGGACAGGGAGGCCTGGCATGCTGCAATCCATGGGGTCGCAAAGAGTTGGGCACGACTAGGTGACTGAACAACAACAATGGTATTATGAGGTGATGAGGATGATGAGAGTTTGACTTGGTTGAAGACAGTGGGAATAAAGGAAAAGGGGGGAAAGTTCTGCTTTTTGCCAATACAGAGTGTAAAAAATGGAAGGAAAGATGGAAAGGGAAGCTGATTCTAATATTTCCAGCCAGAGAACAATGAATAAATATGATAATAGGTACGTGCATGCTAAGTTGCTTCAGTTGTGTTCGACTTTTTGTGACTCTATGGATTGTAGCCCACCAGGCTCCTCTGTCCATGACATTCTCCAGATAAGAATACTGGAGTGGGTTGCTATGGCCTTCTTCAGGTGATCTTCCTGACCTAGGGATCGAACCCATGTCTCATGTCTCCTGCATTGGCAGATGGGTTCTTTACCACTACCACCACCTGGAAAGCTACAGAAATGAGCAATTGGGGCGATCTAGTTTTATGGTAAGATGTGGACATATTCATTTTAAGGAGGCTGAAAGAATACTCTGGTAAAAATATTCTATTTCAATTGGAAAAAAAAAATTTCACGTATAGAGTAAGACTGGGGTCAGGAGTAGAGGTGCTGGTTTAGGCATCATGTGAGTAGGGAGGATGTATAGTGAGTGTAGGGGAAATGAATAGAGATTAGGTTAAGGATAGAGAGCAGAAAATTCAAGATCGAGAAGCACAGAAAAAACTAGGAAGTATGCACAAGGAATGAGGCACAAGATTTGAGAAAGAGAGAGAGGGAGAAGAAATTTTTGGATTATTCATGCAAAGACCAATACAAAAGTAATGGCAGAAAGATATTATGAAGAACAAATTACAAATTGTTCATTCTTTTCCTTATCTAGATAAAGAGCGATACCTCCCTCTGTGATTGGAGTGAGGGGTAGTGTATGTTTGTTCACTGTTTTCCAAGACTAGGAGAAATCTAATTATACTTGAAAGTTGATTGTATAGAATCCATTAATTTTAAAAATTAATATGAAAAGTAAATATACAGGAAATGAAGTTGTCAATGAGGGATAAAAATGGGATATAGACCACAGGGGAAGAAATTTGCTTTGAGTCATCAATGTGATATATTCAGTCCACACAGATTGAAGCAAAAGGAGGAAAGGCAAATTTAAGAACATAGCCAAAAAAAAAAAAACCAAAACCCTGAATCTTCAAATTATGCTTTATTGAAGTTTATTTTCTTCCTGAAAAAAGAAAGTTAATTGAAACATTCTAAATATAACACATCCTATATATTTTTGAGTTAAACCACAGAATCGAGGAGAGAATTTTAATTCCTAGTGCAGGCCCTGGGCTTCTTTGGCTTCCTTAAAATATTACTCCCAAAGGAGCTTATACACATGGCAGTGCATTTTCCTTAAGAGATGTAGATGGAGGCCACTAACAGGGAATCATCTTCCATCGGAATATAATTCTGGATGATGCATTTGAATAGGAATACTTTAGTAAACTCTCAGGTTCTTACACTACTGAAATCCAAGGAAACCTCTATAATTAATACAGTAATAATCTGCAAATTTCTGTTTGATCTATGTCAAGCATAAACTCTGTTACCTCAGGATTTATCTACTGGCGAAAAACATCTCATTTTTTTTTTTTTTTAGAAAATGATTAAATCCTCCTTTTAATGTATATTTTTCAAAGGATATGAGCAACCTATATAATTACAAATTTCTACAAGGTAATTAATTACAATGCATTTATCAATAAGGAGTCTCCTCCAAAAAAAAAATCAGTTATCATTGGAAAAATGCCAAGTGAATAACATATGACAAAATAGGTTCAAATAAATATTCTTAAATCTCACTTTACAAGAGTAAGTAACACATACATATGCATGACACAAGAAGTGTAATTACCCTAAATTACATTTGAAGTCATATAATCAAATTATATAATACTATATATCATATCTAAGTCTTTGAATATATTTCAGTACCTAGTACATGATTTTATATATAACTCCCGCATTTGTATGTTGAGTAAATTTTGATTATTATCTGATAATTACCACATAGAAAAAAATAACTATGAAGGTGGAATCAATTCCAATTGTCACATAATTATTCAATTCAATATATTCACCTTCAGTAGTAAAGCTTGGAATGAAATGTTCCACTATACACATTAGTTAAATATTAAGATTGCGTCTCTATGAGACTGGCGTGGTCTCAGTTCTGAGTTACCACTAATATAAATGAGTCAGAGGGAGCAGAGAACCTGCTATTGTTACATTTAAGAATTTTCTTTCTGCAAAGTCATTAAATCTGACTGAAGAGATAGTACATTTTTTTCTTAGTTTACAATATATAAACTATATAAGAAACATGTTTACACTGAGTTAATATATTCTAATTAAAGCCTATATTTTAAAATTATTTTTCTCCTGAATTTCAAAAATGTCATGGGGAAATGGGACAAGGGGAGAGAAAGAGTTAAAGATTGCTATGGGATAGATGTCATCCAATACTGCATCTATTTGGATAAACTGCTTTGACTATTGGAATCCACTTGACCAGTCACAAAATGCCAAAGAACTGTGGATCACAAGGTTTGCATCACAAGCCTCAAACTACATCTGAGTGACCTATCAAACCACATTATCTATTGTGCACAAAGACTACCTTAGTTGTTAGTGTATCTGCAGAGAAAATGCTAATGTTATAGTATACGCGTGTTCAGAATTCGATATGTGTTTTTTTTTTTTAATGTTATTATTAACATCATGAAAATAAACCTCAAAAGCTAGAAGTTCAGTAAGCCTGACTGGTCACAGTGGGTTTTTCACAGGACACTTCTCTAAACTAAGTGTATGATTAGTAATCACAGGCAGATCACTAGCATTCACTTGCGGATATAATAAGTAAATATCTTATCAACCCAGTTTGGAACAACAGAAATGAATTTCATAAAGTAATTAAAAACTGGTTAAGGGACATAAGTCAAAATATCTGACCAGAGTAAGTGGATTTATTCTGTCTAAAAGTATCTGCTTTTGGTATAAGTGTCTGGAACAGAAAGTTGTCACAGCAAACAATTTAAAACTACAAACGGTATCACCAAAAAAAAAAAAGAAAAATGTTATGCAAAAGAGCATTTTTTTTTTTTTGAGAGGCTTGTAGCTCTTCTTATGTTCTATGAACTTCTGGTTGTTAAGAAGCTGTTTTGATTGTCTTTTTTCAAACAAATATGTGTTTCAAATAATTATAAAGTTTAAAAAATATAAAGATAGTACAGAGATCTCTTTTACCCAATGTCCAATTTCCCCTATTTTTACACCTTAAAATTGGTCATAAGGAATGAATCAATACTGATATATTACAATTACTCAAAGTCTCCAATTTATTCAGAGACCCCTATTATTTACCTAATGTCGTTTTTCTGTTCCAGGGTCCTATCCAGGATTCTACATTATAGCTTACTTATGTCTCAGCTGCTCTTGGTTGTGAAAGTTTCTCAGACTATTCTGGACTTTGATGACTTTGATATTTTAGGGAAGTACAAGTCATATATTTTATAAAATAGGCCTCAAAATTAGATTTGTCTGATGTTTTTCTCATGATTAGAATGTAATCATGAGTCTGGAGAAAGAAGAGAGTATGTCAAGAGCACATAACTAGCAACATAACTTATTTATATTAATCTTGATCACCTAGCTAGTCACATTGGTCACATTTCTCAACGGTAAATTTACTCCTGTTTTCACTCTCACTGTGAAAGAACTAACAGCCCACAATTAAGGAATAAGCAGGAACAGTGTACTTCCTTAAGGGGTAAGGAGATACATAAATTATTTGGAACTCTTTGACAGAGAGATTTGTCTCTTCTCCACTTATGTATTGATTCAGTTATTTATTTACATCAGTATTGACTCATGAACACTTATTTTACACTTGGGGTTATAATTCACTACTACTTTATTTATTTAGTTGTTCAATTTGTTCCATCTTTGGCTGCCGGGAGCTCTTTAGATTATCTTTTTAAATTCCACCAGACAACCCTAGTCATTAGAGGATTTTTCCAGTAGCTCGATTCTTCGCTTATATCAGCGTCGCAAGTCGGGGGTTAGAGGTGATAGAGAAATGTGTTTGTCTTCAAATAAAGTTTTCTATAGCTACAATCAACTGATAAGACATTCTAAAATAGACTCCTAAGCAACCGTCACAAATTCGACCTTATGCTTTCCACCACAAGAAAGGCACAGCTGAATCATTCAAGTACTAGCTTTTATTTCATTACTCATAATTCCAAGTATGAACAAATACATTCCCCCAAGTCACTTCCCATTATTTATTTTCACTTTTTAAGTTATATTTCTTTTAACGTATAGGGTACCACACTGTTCTTCTCTTTGATGAAACAACAAACTAGTATATTTCAATTATAATTAAAAACCTTTGAGGTATTATATGAAGCTTTCCATAAGATAGTTATGCTTGCAATTTAAATATGATGTTAATTTTCATTGACTTTTAGTCTGTACACATACACAAATGTTCCTTAAATTAAGCTGCTCATTTTGATTATGAAAATTAGTTCCTTGGGATACATACTCAAAAATCTTTAGTATCTCCAGTTAGAATCTAATTATTTATAACTATTTCATGATGAGAACTTAAAGGCCTATATTTTTTAAATGCCACAGGACTCTCTGAGAAGGCAATTATTAACACTGTTCAATAAAAGAATAATGAATAAGAAGATGAAAATATAGATCCTACAAAGAATATATTTCTTCAGAGTATTTTCTATCTACATAATTTACCATATTTGTTCATTATTTTATGTCAAGCTTACATTATGAACTTTAACAAAGTTTTGTAAGGATGAAATAGAGAATACTTATTTTGTGACATACCAGGACTAACAGTAATGCATTTTTATTAGATATAAGTTAACGTTTGTGTCCTCTTCCACTGCTTAGAATTAATTTAGTATTACCTTTCGGACTTCCCTGGTGGCATAACCAACTCAATGGACATGAGTTTGAATAAGCTCCAGGAGTAGGTAATGGACAGGAAGGCCTGGTGTGCTGCAGTCCATGGGGTTGCAAAGAGTCAGACACAAATGAGCTACTGAACAGAACTGAACTCCCAAACTAGAGCTTGTGAATACTAGAATACTCACTTCCAGTATTCATTCTCTAGCCCACTGAGTCACCGTCGATCATTCAAACACATCCACCATCCAAACCCAAATGTGGATCTAGGCTACAATCTGAATTCTCTATGTATACAAAGAGATGCTGAATTGTTAGAGAAAATCCAGACAACCATGTCCAGGATGGCACTATAAATTTATGTTCTCCAACCTCAGCCCCATTTGTTATACTCAACTGTACTTTCTGACCTTTCCCTGGATCAGTCCAAAGCATTAAATCAGCTTTACCTTCAGGAAGAGCCAAGTAAGCCTAACATGATTTAAGGGTCATCTCTGTGCAGGTCCTATCATTCACCCACATCCAAGTAATTTGCTTATTTCTTTTCACTGTGAACAATTTCTAGTGTACCATTAGATTAAAATATATAACTACAAAAATAGGATAAAGTCACATCAGTGTTCATACACTTAAAACTCAACATCATTAGTAATAGTTGATGTCAGAGACATTCTGTTTTAATGGGAAAGAGGCTCAAGAGTAAAAAGGGAAAATGCTGTTGAAAAAGACACATTATTTATAGTTCACGACTTGCCCAGACTCTGCCATGTTGGTCCCAAAATAGACCAAGACAGAGAGCTCTCTACTGCAGCTGTGTGTGTGGTTCTATGCTTCACATGTTTTATAAAATATGCACGTGCATGAATGTGAAAGTGTGAGGATCTTAACCTGGCTGGACTTGATGCACAAGCTCTATGCCCAGAAGATGTGTTTCTTGAGGTATCACTTTATTTCAAACTCTCATATATTAATACATTTAGTTACTTAACTTTTTCCAGGCTAATCGGCTTATTATCAGGAATATTAGTCAGATTGTCTATGAAATCTTCAGAAAAACCACATTCTTTTAACTTTTTATTTTGTATTGCAGTATAGCCAATTAACAATCTTGTATTAGTTTCTGGTGAATAGCAAAAGAATTCAGTCATACATATACATGTATCTATTCTCCCCCACACTCCCCTCCTATCCAGGCTGCCACATAACATAATAATACACATCTTATCGTTACATAAAGAGTAATACAGGGTATAATTTGCTCTAGAAAAACACACAAACACAAGCAAATCTATATAAACCTATATAGTTTTATTCATCAATCAGATACATTAGAGGTCATTAAATAAAATAAAGTAAAACCATAACTGCACTATTAAAATATTTTTGATATCTGTTTCTCGATAAGAGAAACATGTTTGCAGTTAAGATATGTTTGGATTATGTTTTAGAACAAGACACTCTGGTTATTCAGATAAATGGTAGGAGAGCGAACAAAACTAATAAGAAAATGTGGAAGACATAAATGCTCTGGAAGGAATTAAAAAAAAAAAAAAAGGAAAGAATAGAATGACTAAAATAACCAGAAAATGCATTCAGTCTCAAGATAATGAAATATGAATTATAAATAAATTCTAAGAGAATGCAGAGTAAAGGAATGGTCATTTATGTGTTGAAAGATTTGTGGGAAATCTGAACCTTGAATGAGAGTATATTCAAATACTTCCCTGGTAGCTCAGTCAGTAAAGAATCCGCCTGCAATTTAGGAGACCGAGGTTCAATCCCTGGCTCAGGAATATTCCCCTGGAAAAGAAATGACAACCAACTCCAGTATCCTTGCCTAGAAAATCCTATGGACAGAGAAGCCCAGCGGGCTACAGTCCATGTGGTCGCAAGAGTTGGACACAGCATAGTGACTAAACCCCCACCGCTAGAAAAAATGGGCAAAGGCTGTAATGACACATTACCAATGAAATAAATATGCAGTATGAGGCTTCAGAGGTACTTAAATATTAGCTATCAACTTTTTTATCTTATCTATCCAAACAATACTGATGGGAAATAACTCAAAATATTACCAGCAGTTATTTCTTTACACGTCATTTATCGGGCTTTTAGTTCTATCCTCATTTACGCCTGAAACTACTGGTTTACCTCACTAAGTCCCATCTGTCTTTGAATTCTAAGCTCAGTTGTCACATTTTCATGAAGGCTTTTCCTAACCCTCTGGATTAGACTAAACCCTTAGCTCTATACTTCCATATATTACCCTGTAGTTTGTTACAGTGATCATCTCAACTCATTCAATGCAAGTCTTTCACACAAGATTGTAAGCTCAGAAAAGGCAAGTGTGATGTCTCCTTCTTCACTGCTCTATCCTGGGTCTAGCTTAGTGGCTGGCACATCCTAGGTGATTAGCAAATCAGTATAAATTGAACTGCAGAGCTGTGGGGTTTCAGAGAATTTCTTCAGACCCCTGCTTCTTGAATTTCATTGCCTGTCTGTCTCTGGTTTATTATATCTAGTTTAACCCGGCACTATTTTTCTGCCTAACTCCAAAGAATAGATAACGAGATAAGTTGTCTATTTAGCTTTTAATTTTAATTTTGTCCTTAGACACGTGTTAAATAGTTGGGAAAATGTGAAAAAAATATAGAGACGTGAAAGACCATTCTATGTATGCTGAGCAAGAAGCAAAATGTAGTAGGTACAACATGATATTGGTTTGGAAGACAGAAGTGGAGCCACACTAAAAGCCAATGGATGAATCACAATAGAAAAATAAGGGAGGAGGACGTGACCCATGGTAGTGGTAGGCATACTCAGGAGATATTTAGGAGGTAGAATAAGTAAGGCATGGTGAGTCATGTGTGTATGTGTGTATGCATGCCGAGATGCACACCAGTGCACCAGAGGCTGAGTGCCAGGGAAGAACAAGTAGGAACCCTGAATAATAATGAGATTCAGGGTTAAGCGTAACTGTTAATCCTGCATCCATAAGGAAACATAAGCTGAAAAACATTTTTGGCCAACAGGTCAAAGGTAACATAATAAATCAAAGAGGCAGTTGGGTATGTGGTCTGATGCTATGGAATACACTCTAGGCTGGACTACATCAAGAGAATCATTAGCATATAGGCAGCAGTAGTTCAGAACAGGGCAATGGATAACATTTCCCAAGGAAAACATGTACAGAGAGGAGAGAAGGAGCTTTGAAGCTAGACCTTTAGACTCAGTAACATTTAAGCTAAGGGTGAAAGAGCTAGAGGCTGACAGGGCTCTGCAGAAGCACAAGGCAGAGATGTAGGAAGACAATCAGAGGAGAGAAGGGTCAGAGAAGTCAAGAAGGAGGGTCAAGTGCCAATAAGGGCTGAAGTTAAATGAGGTCTGGAAAGTGTTCACTAGATTTAGAAACAAGGAGGTTGAATGACATTTACAAGATTTGCTATTTGGTTGTTGGTTGGTTTCTCAGTGCACTGCTCAAATGGAAACCCAGGTAATGCAGGGTCGAGTAACGATGAACAAGTGGGAGAGAGTAAGTATAAATCAATGTTATAAAAGTCTGTAAAGGTAAGTGGTAAACTGCAGGTTTGCTTTGTTTTGTGTTGTTTAAATTGGTAAATCAAGGGTTTCTTTTGTTTTGTGTTATTTAAAAGTTTAAACGTTTCTTACAGACAAATAATCTAAATTTACTTAGGGAGGACAAATGATGAAACATTTTTGAATATCCATTATTATCCATGAAATTCCGATCTTGATGATTGGTGATAATATCACATCTCATTTTTCCAAAAATTTAAAATTACTTATATTTTTAAACAGATAAGCTTCAGAGGGAGTTTTTTCCTAATTCTCCAGTAACTCTCTTTTTAGTTCTAATTCTGTCAGGGATTTAGTTTCTCAGGTTACTGCTATAGCTCTTCAGTAAGTAATGGTGAGTTATGAAATAGCTGTTTTTGGAAACAATGACTCCATTAGATGGACTATCCTGTTAATCAGACTTCAGGAAACCTCAAGAAATTATTTCTGACATACAGGAGGACTATGCATGAATATGTGCTAAGTTGCTGCTGCTGCTGCTAAGTCGCATCAGTCGTGTCCAACTCTGTGCGACTCCATAGATGGCAGCCCACCAGGCTCCCCTGTCCCTGGGATTCTCCAGGCAAGAACACTGGAGTGGGTTGCCATTTCCTTCTCCAATGCATGAAAGTGAAAAGGGAAAGTGAAGTCACTCAGTCATGTCCGACTCTTAACGAACCCATGGACTGCAGCCTACCAGGCTCCTCCATCCATGGGATTTTCCAGGCAAGAGTACTGGAGTGTAAGTTGTTGCAGTCGTGTCCAACTCTGTGTGACACTATGGACTGTAGCCTGCCAGGTTCCTCTGCCCATGGGATTCTGCAGGCAAGAATACTGGAGTGGATTGCCATGCCCTCCTCCCTCCTGACACAGGGATCGAACCCATGTCTCTTACATCTCCTGCATTGACAGACTAGCACCACCTGGGAAGCCCACAGCAGAACTATAGTTCAGGGGAATTTCTTGGGAATCAGTCACCTAAAACCTTACACATTGCTCCTTGCCTTTATTAGTTGCCTTTTTTTTCAGTAGACTCAAAGCCTAATAAAAACCCTCTTAAATTTTCCCAAGCAATTGTAGTCCATTATTATCCTAATGAACTCCAATTTGTAAGCTATCTAATATATAACATTTATATGGTGGTAGACAGCAATCTAATGGCAAACATTGACCTTTTAGTGTAATAACTATATCTCTTCAAGATTATCTGTAACTAAAGTTTTATAGCTTCTTTCTATTCCCAAACACCTCAATGCCTTCTTTACTAGTACAGCTCTTTGTTGCTATTTCCACTTGAATAGTCTGTTCATTTTGGTATATAAGCACTAATTTAAAAGAAGGCAAATAAACATAATGAAAGGAAATTAGAAGGAAATTTTAGGAAGTAGAATTGATTTCACTGGTTGTTATATTTTCTGGAGTATTAAACTTAAGTAGAGTCGAAAGAATCATTATAGTTTTATTTCCATTTTATTTGCCTGCCTGGATAAGAACATTTCAATTTTCAAGATTTATCCTTAACTCTTTACTGTCAAATATTTAGCTTCTTAGAAAAATAAATGAGCTTCTGAAATAATTAGGTATTGACACAAAGGATCTAATTCAACATGATGAACTAGAAATGAAGCTCTCAGAAAACTGCAGCCAATCTTTGGCTGTTAAGGGAACATTTCCCACTCAAGACTATCTGCTAAATAACTAAGATTCCTATAGCCAGAAAAAGAATATATAAATTCTAACAGTACATTTTTTTTTAATAAAGTCAGAGAAAAAAGGCTGAATCACTGGCTCAGGATATGACTGAATTCTTCTGGGACAAAGGACAGTGGTTAATATCCTAAGCTCTCACACAGATCCTTGGGTTCAAATCCCAGCTTCTCCATTTAGAAACTGACCACTTACCCTCTCTATAATCTGGTTTTCTAAACTCTAGAATGACACAAATAGTACCTGTTGGGCTGTTCTAAGGACTCAGTGAGATAATATATATAAAGACGTTTACAACTGTGGCCCACAATTTTAACTTGGCAGATACGTCTGCGTTTTGACCATGATTCATAGAATAAAACACTTTTCCCATATGTGACCAGTTAAAACATTTCAACAATAATCTCACCTCCACTGCTACTGCTAAGTCACTTCAGTCGTGTCCAACTCAGTGCGACCCCCCCATAGATGGCAGACCACCAGGCTTCCCTGTCCCTGGGATTCTCCAGGCAAGAACACTGGAGTGGGTTGCCATTTCCTTCTCCAATGCATGAAAGTGAAAAGTGAACTAAGTTAATGTAAAAAGAACAGTGACAGATAATGCTTAATTTCTTGATTTACTCTGGACATTTAAGTCAACATAATAGCATGCTTTCTAAAGAAAACAATGGATGGTATTTCTAGGCACACAGATTGCATATTTTGTGAACTTTATTCTAATTCAGATAAAGTAGAGGTCTAGTTATTTGATTGTGGTGCTAGAGAAGACTCTTGAGAGTCCCTTGGACTGCAAGAAGATCAAACCAGTCAATTCTAAAGGAAATCAACCCTGAAGATTCATTGGAAGGACTGTTGCTGAAGCTTCAATACTTTGGCCACTTGTTGAGAAGAGCTGACTCATGATGAGGGGAAGGACTGAAGGCAAAAAGAGAAGGCGGCAGCAGAGGATGAGATGGTTAGACAGGATCACCAACTCAGTGGACATGAATTTGAGCAAACTCTGGGAGATGGGAGACAGTGGAGGACAGAGGAGCCTGGTGTGCTGCAGTCCACGTGGTTGCTAAGAGTCAGACATGACATAGTAATTGAACAACAAACTTATTGATTATGAAAAGAATGTGAGACTGTGTGAGTGTTCAGCTTGTTTAAATACTTGATAAGAGAAATAAAATGTATAAAACTACAAAATTATATATTTAAAACATCACAGTGATGTTTCTAAGAAGAAATCCTATTTTCAAACATTACTTGCTTCTAAGTATTACCTTATATAATTGTATTTCCTAGTCATGAAATGTTTACTTCTTTGTGCTTGTGGTATCCTGGCACTGATTTAAGAAGACATTTTGGTCATTACTATCTCTTGCTGTTTGCCTACAGTGAACTCTCACATAATTAGGGCTGAATACACTGCACTTTTAAAATTAAACCAAGCCTCTGGGAAAGAATCATGGAAATAGATGGTTAAAGGACACCCAGGCAATTAACAAGCATGATAAAGTTAAAAATTGAAGATAGGAAAGTAGGTTAAGAGCTTCTCTCTCTCTTTCCAACATGATTTGTTAATACAGAAGGATAGCCATTAGCTTTATTTTTACATAGGAAAGAGATACAGAGGCAGTCCACAGTCAATAAATAAACCCCTTTGCTACATTCCAAATGAATTTTTCTCTCTTTTAAGCACACAGTTCTGAAATAATTCTTGACTTGCCTGACTTTTAAGACAAACCTGAAAATATGTTATGCTTTTTGGAATACAACAGTGTAACAATGAACTAATAAAGATTTAATTGTTACAAATTTGAGAGGATTTTACCCCACCAGGGTAATTCCTTTTATAGGAAAAAAAAAAAAAAGCAAAACTATTGATTATTTGTAATGGCTTACCAAAAAGAAATCTGAGAAATAAACAGTGAAAAAATTCTAAAATTTAGCTGATGATTAAATATTATGGAATTAAGGCATCATGATTTTCTCCACTGGTATACTATTTTATACAATTTTTCTACTGGCATTCTTTCCTTCCATTAAAATTACATCCTTATGTATACACTGTCTTTTTACCAGACAAAAATCTTCTCAAAGGCTATGACTTAGCGTCATTCTTTTTTGCCTCTAGAATACTTAATAGTCCTTGAAAACATACTCAGCTTTCAATAAATCTTTACTGTGTGAGCTCATGTGTTTTAGAAAAACCACTATAATTTATATATTTGTACCTATATAATATTAACAGGATAACAAAAGAAAGTAAAAGGAAATTTAATATTTATCACACATGGGCTATGTGTCAGGCATTTTTCACATATTATTATCATAACATTCATAAGGGTATAGATATTATTTTCTTGAATTTTACAGAGTAGTTGCAAAGAGGTTGAATATCTCCTCAAATCAAGTTAAAAGGTTCTGACTTTTCTGAGATTATGTCTGGGTCATTTTCCTACCATAAAGTTGGATCCCATTGCTTTGCCTTAGCATTATTAGGGTTTTGTTGCAAATACAAAACAGGTCTGTGAGTAAAACAGAGAGATAAACAGTAACAGTCAACTTCTTTTCATTATATCCTGACCTTTCTTTTTGAAAATTAAGACCTCTTACCTTTTTTCCTTTCATTCTTTATTATAAAACAAAACAGATATAGAAAACTGGAGAAAACAGTGACTTATCATAAGCCAAACCTTGAAATCACCACCCAGGACATGAAATAAAACTTTTCGACCCACCCAAGAAGCTCATCCATCCATGTTCAGGGTCCCAATCACAGGCCCCTCCCACCCTCCAAAATAACAGCTCTGCTTCCTTTCACTTGTTGCTTCCTTCTATAATTTCATCACAATTGTACATGCCTAGACTGTATACTTTGCTCTGCCCAAGCCTCCATTTTCAGAATGTCTCTTAATTTAGAAATTCCCCTCCATCCCGTTCTTAATACAGACGTGTCAGTTGTCTAACACTGGATTTTGCTGATTACATGCTCCAGGTGAAAGTTCAGCACCTTCCCCCACCCTTTGTATTTGATACCTACTGATAAAACATCTAGATGTATTCACTGACTGGGAATGTAAAACCATGAATTTCTAAATGTATCATTAGCTTTTCATTTATTAGCATTAATGATTTTATAAGAACAATCTTTTCCTCCTCTACTAATTTGGTTATACATTGGTTCAGATAACTGAGGAAAAGCAGGGTCAGTGTTTGATTCTTTCCTTTTATTCAACTTAGGTTTCAAGGTAATGAATTGGGTCCCTTGGAGAAGGCAATGGCACCCCACTCCAGTACTCTTGCCTGGAAAATCCCATGGATGGAGGAGCCTGGTGGGCTGCAGTCCATGGGGTCGCTAGGAGTCGGACACGACTGAGCGACTTCACTTTCCCTTTTCACTTTCATGCATTGGAGAAGGAAATGGCAACCCACTCCAGTGTTCTTGCCTGGAGAATCCCAGGGATGGGGGAGCCTGGTGGGCTGCCGTCTATGGGGTCGCACAGAGTCGGACACGACTGAAGCAACTTAGCAGCAGCAGAGTTTCAGTAGGTAATGATTTCTTACATTATTATGAACTTAAATTTAAACATCTAATAAGCTTGAATTCATTGAAATTCTTATGCTTTCTGAAGCCCATTTGGCTTCTACAAGCTGACTCTTAAATACTTTTTTATATTATCCTGGTTCTCTCTGACAATTTCTCTACTATCTGAGGCTTTCAGTTGTTCCAGGCCCTTAACCTACATTTCCTGCCCCAAACCTGGGACATCATTTCTCCTCTTCAAATAACTGCAGACTTCCTGCTACTGGATTTTGCAAATCTCATCTGAGTTTCAGCTACTCTTCCAGCAAATACTTGGGGGTTATATGGAAGGGTCATCTGCTCTCAGGTCTAACAGATGACCTTGCTTCCCATTACTTCCTTTCTTTGACCTACATGGAGGTTTATAAAACACAAGTCTTGCGGCTGTCACACAGGTCAGTCCCAATTACTTATCTTTTAGGTTCATGGGGGCAGTTTTGCTGTGAAAGTTGTCAGAGGTTTTTTTTCATTTCACTCTCGATGTGCAAAAACCAAACTATCAGTGTCTTCTAAGATTCAGGTTCCCTCTCCTTCTCAAAATTATGTCAACTTCAATTTTCTTGTATCAGGATCTATGATCTCCTTTCCATTAACTATACAAGAACCAATTTACTAGTGCTTTATCAGGAATTTTTGCTTGAATTTGTGTTTTGTGTTTGTCAAACACACAAAAAAAGTATCTATTTACCACAGAGTTAAAATTCAAAATTAATCCTCTTTGAAAACATTGACTCAACCTTTATTAGGTATAGCTATAGATAGTACTCGGAGAAGGCAATGGCACCCCACTCCAGTACTCTTCCCTGGAAAATCCCATGGATTGAGGAGCCTGGTAGGCTGCAGTCCATGGGGTCGCTAAGAGTCAGGCACGACTGAACGACTTCACTTTCACTTTTCACTTTCACGCATTGGAGAAGGAAATGGCAACCCACTCCACTGTTCTTGCTTGGAGAATCCCAGGGACGGGGGAGCCTGGTGGGCTGCCATCTACGGGATCACACAGAGTCGGACACGACTGAAGTGACTTAGCATAGATAGTACTAATTTTCTATGTCTATACAACTGGGCTTGAAATGAAATGCTTACTACTGTTATACCAAGCAGTACAATTTGGCAAAAGCAAAAAAAAAAAAAAAAAAAAGATATATACAGGAAAGTAAATGTGCCATTCTTCCTTAATGTCACTGCCCAGAGAAATGTATTTTCAAATCTATTTCGATGAAGATAACATTGATTCCAAAGGCAATGACATTTAAATAGTTTTATAAGTCTGTGAAACAAGAGCTATCCCCAAGATCCACAATATATATTCCCAAAATTCTTTTAAACAACATAAAAATAAGCATCACAGCAAACAGAATTAATACAAGTATGTATTATATTAAGTGACATAAAATCTTATTTCTAAATATATGTTTCTGTATATCAGATTAAGATATCCATGCTAAATTAAAATAGTCAGTGTTTTTGTAGCAAATATAGGGGAAAATACCATTTGGTTGTTGGAAATTATGTACAAAAACTAAAACTAAGCATAGTGTTCCTAGAATTTCTTCATTCATTCATATTTATTAAGCATGTACTTTGTGTCACACACACATGTATCCTCAGAATAAAATGGTTAAAGCAATAAAAAACCCTCATCCTAAGTCAGGCTTAAATTATAGATAAGGGTTGATAATAAAATGAAGTAAACAAAACATTTAGCATAAATAAATTATGTGAAGTACTATGAAGAAAAGGCAAGGCAGAGATACGGAGGAAAACTGATAACAAGGGGTATAAAATAGGGTTGAAATTTTACTCAGGTTATATTTGTTTATAATTCTATTATTATGAAAAATATTTATAGGAATCATTCTTATATACATGTATTTACATGTATCATATTTTTTTTTTATAAAATAACACACTGGCCTATAAATTTTCAAAAACTTTTTATATAGTGTCAAACTGACATTTAGAAAAGTTGCAACAATTTACACGGTCTTTGGAGCCATATGCTAGAAAGCTCTCCCCCAAAGCAACATTAGTAAATAATTTGCTAATATTTTTTAGGAACTCTGATTTAAATTATTTTACCTTTAATAAAGTTTAACCTATTTGGATTTAATTTTGCTATAAACTGGTAACAATGGATTTTACTCAATTATTTTTGTCAATTAATAGTATTTATTGTAAAACTCATTTTTTATATATAGTTTGTATTTTTGGTTTTCATAGGCATTGATTTTTCTATTAACTATCCTCAGAGTTGTTAATATATAGGAATGTTACTGATATTTTTAAATATATTTGTCTTATAATAAATTCTCAGTGAATTTTGCAGATAATTCTATCATTTATCAGTTGGTTCTTTAAGCTCTTTAAGGCAGATAAACATATCTGCAAAAAAATAATTTAGCCTCTTCTCACCCTAAATATAATTCTGTGCCTGATTATACTGACTGACCCAACAACAGAATGATCTTTGCTCAATCCCTGTGGACAAGGTGTGTGCGTGCTAAGGCACTCAGTCATGTCCAACACTTTGCGACCCCATGGACTGTGGCCCTCCAGACCCCTCTGTCTCTGGGATGCTCCAGGCAAGAATGCTGGAGTGGGTTGCCATGCCCTCCTCCAGGATCTTCCCGACCCAGGAGTCAAACACTGTCTCTTATGTCTCCTGCATTGGCAGACGGGTTCTTCAACAATAGCGCCACATCTAGCCTCAAAACTAACTTGGCTGATGGAATTCTGTCCCTCTCAAGGCAAATTTTTCTAACTGTAGCTCTAACGATTAAATGTCCAAGCAAAACTCTATCTCCCTGTGTCTTCCATGCATTGTTTCTAGTATCATACATCTGTGTTAAAATATTAAATACTTCAAGAAGCCTTAACTTGGGGTCCAAAAATAAATGTGCCTGAAGGGAATCAAAAACTTCTTAAAATTACAGTCAAAAATTTTGAGAATATATGTACTTTTCTAGGCAGAGAATCCACAGATTTCATTTGATTCATAAAGTATTCTCTGAGCCTGAACTCTAAGCGTCACTAACATAAATGGTTAGTCAAGGAACAATTAATATAAACAGTAATGAAGTTCATAGGATTTGGGGGTTATTTATATTATTCAATATGTGTACAACCATAACTAGGTAATTGCTATTTTATATCTCTGCTATTTTATATATTTTAAAAATGCATCTAAAACCTGGACAATATGTTTCTAATCTTCATCCTAATTTACTTACATGATTTTCCAAGACAAATACCAAATTTTATGCTCAGAACAAAAAACCTTAAAAAAAAAAAAAAAAAAAAACTATTTAAACAATTAATGAGTCTTCTACAGAAAAAAGGAATACTCATTCTCCCAATAAGTATATTCATATAACCCTTGATAGTCGTTTTCTCAATCTCTGCTCATGTCTCTCAAACAATCAAGATTGCACAATTTTTAATAAAATATACTCTTTTAAAAAAACAAGAAGGCTAACACATTCTGCAAGGGCAATAAGTGACATCTGCTGAAAAATGATGTAAAAAAGATTTTTTTCTTAAACTATATTTCTAAATAACCATTTTCCACAGGCTATTAAATTGGACAATAAATAATAAAGTGACAGGGATTAAGAGGTGCAAACTTCCAGTTACAAAATAAATCATGAGGATATAATATACAGCATGGGAAATATAACTAATAATATTGCAATACATTTGTATAGTGACAGATGATAACTAGACTAATCATAATGATCATTTTATAATGAATAAATATATTGACTCATTATATGGTACACCTGCAACTAATATAATATTGTATATCAATTATACTCCAAAGGAAAAAAAATGACAATTAAAAGAAAAATGAAAGAATTTAGCAAGTTATGAATCATATTATTTGGCTCATAGATAACATTTAACTGATTTGAAATAAGACCCCAGATGGTTTATGCCATTTCCTGATGAAAATAAAGAATAATGGGAAGGAGTATACAACTCAATGCCATTAGAATTTTCCCCAAAAGCCATTTCTAAGTGTTAAACACTGTAGCATTCTGTAGTAACTTAGAAGATAATACTATTATATCTAAAAAATTTTGCGGATAGAAGCTGTATTAGAAGTTCTTCAATGCTCATTCTCTCATGAGTGAACTTATTTCACAGAGCACACACAAAAACTGCCACCGCACATCGGGGTTTCTGCTGCCCAGTCTTCCCTGAAGATAAAAGAAAGCAGAACAGCACATCCTTTACACGACCCTCCCTTCACAGACACATCCACTGGAGGAATTTTGAAGACTGACAAGCATGTACTTAGTATTCTCCTTTCTCAAATAGTTCACACTTCTTAATTCCATTTCAATTTTACTTTCCTAATAGCTAACACACAGCATTAAGAAGCAGAGGATACTACGACTAAGCACTACATATCTGTGCTTAGTCACTCAGTCGTTCCAACTCTTTGCAACCCCATGGACTGTAGCCCGCCAGGCTCCTCTGTCCATGGGGATTCTCCAGGCAAGAATACTGCAGTCTCCTCCAGGAGGATCTTCCCAACCCAGGGAATGAACCCAGGTCCCCCGCATTGCAGGCAGATTCTTTCCTTTCTGAGCCACTACATCTAGACACTATACAGTCATAACACAAAAATATGTATCTTCCCAACAACCCAATACTTTTTTCCTCATTTTTATAACTAAGGAAACTGAGGCCCAGATACTGAGGTGGTGGAATTCGGATTCTAACCCAAACAGGCTGGCTCCAGAATCTGTGTTCTTAACAAAACTATGTCACCTCAAAACATATCCATAATCTTTTTTTAACAATTAAAATAGTATTAAAGGATTATAAGAGGATTATAAACTCCCTTCCTTTCACTCTACACACCCACTTCCTTAATTTAAACATCCTAATTATTTCTTCTGACATTAAATTCAAAAAGACATTAAATTTCAAAAAGAAACTGATACATCAACTTTAAACCCTGCTCATTCTCAATCATTCAGCTTTCTTAGAACATCCAACCTTCACCTACCTTTCTCTTTCCTTCCAGAATAACAGGACCATAATCTTTGTGTAAATCATCCTTATTTACTTTACAATGGCCAGGTAACTGTTATTTATTGCTGATCCAAGTAATGTAATTTTTTTTTCTTTTAAATACATGGCTATCCACTGCAGTATTCTTGCCTGGAGAATCCATGGACAGAGGAGCCTGGTGGGCTACAGCCCACGGGATCACAAAGAGTCGGACACGACTGAGCAGCTAACACTTTCTTCCTGGAGTTGATAAAGGTCTTTTGTTTATTTGCTTGTATTAAGTGACTGCTAAGTCCCTTCAGTCGTGTCCTACTCTATGAACTGTAGCCCACCTGGCTCCTCTGTCCATGGAATTCTCCAGGCAAGAATACTGGAGTGGGTTGTCATGCCCTCCTCCAGGGGATCTTCTGGATACAGGGATCAAACCCGTGTCTCTCATGTCTCCTGCATTGGCAGAGGGGTTCATATTCAACATACCCCATAAGTATTCCTATGAAACTCATAGATACCTTGTTCCAAAGGATCTGCCTAGTAACATTGCTTTTCAAATGCTGATTACCGTTTTTCTCTCCCTTGAAAGCCTTTGTCCAGGGGCCTCTGCTTTCTGGCCCCTGTTTACTGGTTTCCTTCAAGACCACCCAGTTACTCAGAACTCCTGGGACTTTCTTTCAACGTTCTTCTCTGTCAGATTCCATATCCCATCTTTTGTTTTCATACTATTTTGATGTGATTCTTTGTTTTACTGGAACACATCATTCAGTAACTTTGTAAGAAAGAATACATGGGTGATTAACATTAGAGTTCTTGAATTCTGATTGGTTTTATTAAATCTTCCTATTATGCCAAAGCCTTTGACTGTGTGGATCACAATAAACTGGAAAATTCTGAAAGAGATGGGAATACCAGACCACCTGACCTGCCTCTTGAGAAACCTATATGCAGGTCAGGAAGCAACAGTTAGAACTGGATATGGAACAACAGACTGGTTCCAAATAGGAAAAGAAGTACATCAAGGCTATATATTGTCACCCTGCTTATTTAACTTATACGCAGAGTATATCATGAGAAACGCTGGGCTGGAAGAAGCACAAGCTGGAATCAAGATTGCCGGGAGAAATATCAATAACCTCAGATATGCAGATGACACCACCCTTATGGCAGAAAGTGAAAAGGAACTAAAAAGCCTATTTACTTTTTGAAAGTGAAAGAGGAGAGTGAAAAAGTTGGCTTAAAGCTCAACATTCAGAAAACGAAGATCATGGCATCTGGTCCCATCACTTCATGGGAAATAGATGCGGAAACAGTGGAAACAGTATCAGACTTTATTTTTGGGGGCTCCAAAATCACTGCAGATGGTGACTGCAGCCATGAAATTAAAAGATGCTTACTCCTTGGAAGAAAAGTTATGACCAGCCTAGATGGCATATTGAAAAGCAGAGACATTACTTTGCCAACAAAGGTCTGTCTAGTCAAGGCTATGGTTTTTCCAGTAGTCATGTATGGATGTGAGAGTTGGACTGTGAAGAAAGCTGAGTGCCGAAGAATTGATGCTTTTGAACTGTGGTGTTGGAGAAGACTCTTGAGAGTCCCTTGAACTGCAAGGAGATCCAACCAGTCCATTCTAAGGGAGATCAGTCCTGGGATTTCTTTGGAAGGACTGATGCTGAGGCTGAAACTCCAGTTCTTTGGCTACCTGATGCGAAGAGTTGACTCATTGGAAAAGACTCTGATGCTGGGAGGGATTGGGGGCAGGAGGAGAAGGGGATGACAGAGGATGAGATGGCTGGATGGCATCACCGACTTGATGGATGTGAGTTTGAGTGAACTCCGGGAGTTGGTGATGGACAGTGAGGCCAGGCATGCTGTGATTCATGGGGTCGCAAAGAGTCGGACATGACTGAGAGCCTGAACTGAACTGATTATGAAGGGTTTACAATTTTTTAGAGGTCACTTTCTCTCACAATTTTGTAGACTTTATCACACTGTCAGTTAGCTTACAGTATTTTCTCACTTCTTGAGAAATACTATAAGTTTGTAACTTTCTCTTTGGAAAGTTTTAGGGTTTCGTTTGTTGTTCTTGCTTTTTTGCTTTTTTTCTCTGATTCAGAGGAATTCTAAGGTGTGTGATGACCCTTGGTGGGGTCTTTTCCTTTCATGGTGCTGAGCACTCTGTGAGTTTCTCAGAAATGCTATTTCACATCCTGCCACCTGGAAAATTTTATTTAAAATGTCTCTGTTAATTCCATATGTCCATTTTCACTCTATGTTCTCATCCTGCAACTCCTTTTATAAAGTTTGATCTTATATATTAGCCTTTATTTTTGCTTATATTTTCTATTCTTTTTCTTTTGGCCCTAATTATGAGGGGTTTGCTAGACTTTATGTGCCAACTTATTACATTCTGGCTATTCTCTTCATAGCATATTGTTCTTACTGTACAGATAAAATACCTTGCTAAAGGTATGATTTTTAGAGTATTTTAAAGTAATGTTGAGTTTCCCCTTATCCCAAATGCTTCTCTGTTCTTGGGACTTTCTTTTGCTGTTTGACTTAGTTTTTCTATTTTATGATGAAGATGTTTCTTAAAAGTCTCATAATCTTTTTCTTTTAGATATTAGATGATTTAGTACCAAAATATACATACAGTCTTGTATACAAATTTAAGGCTTTCTGCAAGGTCATTAGGTAATAAATAAGAAATTTTACTGGAAGACCTTGAAGTATCTTCCATAAAGGTAATTTTCCTGTTTACTGGCTGGGGAGAATTAACCAAGCACAACAAAGCCTTCTATATTAGGATTAAGAGTTCTGCATTCACTAAGGAGACCCTTAATTAATCCTCCTGGTTTCAGACTGGTTTTCCTGGAAATTATTTCTTAACGGGTCATTTCATGTCCTGAACACTTCTGGGGTTCAGTGGTGAAAGATTGGGTAAGTGTTAACGAAGTAACTTCATTAGCTTTCTTTCTTTTTCCCAAAATGTTTCCAGATCCCTTGTTCTCTGCTTTCTCCTTTTTCTTCTAGTTGTCTGTGTTTCTTTGTGTGTTTTTTTTTTTTTTTTCATATTATTTTGGGATGGTTTCAAGAAGGAGGGAGAATAAATGATTAGGTTTAACATAATGTTTTCCTGCAGATACGGAGAATTATTTATACTGGCAGCCTTGTTTCTTTGAGGTAAAAGAGCTGGAATGACAGAATCAAGATTCCAAACCGGGACTTCCCTGGTGATCCAGTGGTTAAGAGTCTACATTTTCACTTCAGCATGGGTTCTACCCTTGTTCAGGGAACTAAGAATCCACATGTCACACAGTCAAACAAACAAACAAACAAACAAAAAAATACAACATATTTGCTGAAAAATAAAGGTTATTAAAAAAAAAAAAAAAAAAGATTCCAGACAGCTAAACTCCTGGCCCAGTTCTCATCATCCATCCATGTCACCAGGCTCATGGTGCTTAACCTCCTTTCACTTTCATTTAGTCCTCTCTAAAGTGGGCAGGAAAATGCAACAGCTGGGACATGTACTTACAGGTGATAACAGGGAAAGGATGCCAAGTATTGCTGTAGGAAAAGAAAGAGATTTCTTTAACTGAATTTATTAATGTAAAGAATAAATGAGGCACACCCTGGTTGAACTGTGCATTCATTCAATATTTTTTTTTAAATAAACTGGGCCAGAAATTTCACTTCTAAGACAAACAGAAATGCATCTCTGCACACACACACACACACACACACATACACACAAACTGTGCAATAGCATTCAGACCAGCAGTAATTACAACGACCAAAAACTGAGGTATCCATCAACTGATGAATCAGTAAAATTTAGTGTACGTGTGTGTGTTGTGTCCAGCTCTTTGCAATCCCATGCACTGTAGCCTACCAGGCTCCTCTGTCCATGGGGATTCTCCATGCAAGTATACTAGAGTGAGTAGCCATTTCCTTCTCCAGGAGACCTCTTGCACTCAGGTAGATTCTTTACCATCTGAGCCACCAGGGAAATCCAAAATTTGGTATATCCATACCAGAATAAATAAAGAACTGAAATATGCTATAGCACGGATAAAACATGAAAACATTATGCTAACAAAAATTCTATATTATATGATTCCATTGATATGAGATTTCCAAAATAAGAAAAAAAAAAATCTATAGAGGCAGAAGGTAGATTAGTGGTTAGATAGAGCTGTGTTGGGGGAGGAAGGGAAGGAAAGAAGAGAATTGAGTGCTAATGGATACAGCATTCCTTCTTAGAGTGATAAAAATTTTCTAGAATTGATTGTGGTAATGGCTGCACAATTCTGTGAACATATTAGAAACATTCAATCATTCCCTTTAAATGAGTAAACTGTATGGTAGATAAATAATATCTTAAAAACTTGTTAAAAACTGAAGTATCTGAGAAAGCTTAGCAGGAAAAATGTCTACTACATGCATTCTTATGGCATGAGGAATATAAAATGAAATAATACTGATGAAGTGAGGGAGCTTAAATTCTAGTAGCAAAACATACATGAAGTATAAATTCTGATGAAACAAAAAGCCCAGATAGAAAAACAAAGTGGAGGGGGGAGGTGTTGAATGTGATCACAGTGATTAAACTGAAATCCACATGAGAAGAGAAACTGTTATAATGCAGAATGACTTAAAGTGAAAAGAGAATTTCAGGCAATGGGGTTAAATGTCACATCAAAATCTATGGCAGGAGAGAACTCAGCTGGTTCTGGGAGCTGAAAACTTACCCAGGTGGCTGAGGACAGTGAGGGAGCGAATGGTGTGTGACGAGGTTGCCCAGATAAATTGAAATTATGCAATCTTGTAGCTCATTTGTCAAATATATTCAAGAGTAATGGGAAGCCCTCAAAGGATTTTAAGTAGTGATAACTTCATTAGACATAAGATAACATGGCATAAGATCATTCTTGCCACTCCAAGTACTCTGTGATGAACAGAATGGAGGACAAATTCTGACTTTCTGTCCTAAAACTGCCTGTGAATATCTAAACAAGAACATCAACAGTGCTGTATCCATGTCACTTAAAATTTTAAGAAGAGTCTTAGTTGGTAGCAGTATTACTTGATAAGATCAGTATGTACAGAATATAATGAAGACTACTGGACAAAGCTGTTCACTGCAGCACTGCTGATAATAGTGAAATACTTAATGAAACCTGAACATACAAAATTTGTAAACAGTTGCTAACTCTGTGTGTGTGTGATTAGCCTTACTTCTTTAATTAATTTTTATCGGAGTATAGTTGCTTTACAATATTGTGGTAGTTTCTGCTGTACAGCAAAATGAATCAGTCATATTTACACATAAATCCACTCTATTTTAGATTTAATTAGCCTTACTTCTTTAGAGCTATAACATCTTGAAAATAAAAACAGGTCTATGTAAATAAGATTGTTAAATTGTAAATCTGAGGCATGCATAATTTTGATACTTTGCTTTAACCGAGTGGTCGTTATTAAATGAAACATAATATTACCAGGAACTTATCAAATAAACTTGAAAAGGGTCATGAAATCAATTTTTATCACTCATACTTGGGTGAGGTATGTCTGATAAATGAGCATGTATTAGATGTGCTTATATACAAATGTCCCTTGAACAGTTTCTCTCTTGCTTGCTTATGTGGGCACGCGCACGTACACACATACAGAATTAACACAGCCAAGAGGTTTATTTTGCAAAAACATAGACAACTCCAAGTGAACCAAGGAGCATCACCATTTTCCCCTGATTTTTCTCTTCTGGGAAAATAATGCTAATTTGTACATCAAGATACCTTCACACACACACACAAATTAATTTTTGAAGTACTTAGTGTAAGTATAGTTTTTTATTCTAGTGCATGCATACTTTTTCTTCATCACCACTAACTCTCCTCCTAAAATATATTGTGTCAGCCTAATTCATAGCTTGCTACTTCTATACTCAAAATGATGAAATGAAAATTTGTCACAGACCCTGAACTTGTTCAATACTCTTTCTGCAGTGCTGATGGTCTACCATCATTTTGCATTATACCTATAAGAAACTCTATTTGAAAGTCTTCATCCTAAGTCCAATTTTTGTCTCCAAGTAAGGAAGTAAATGGGCTCAGCAGGTAAAGAATCCATCTGCAATGCAGGAGCTGCAGGAGACACAGGTTTAATTCCTGGGTTGGGAAGATCCCCTGGCAACACACTCCAGTATTCTTGCCTGGGAAAAAATCCCATCTGCAAAGGAGCCTGGCAGGCTACAGTCCATGGAGTTGCAAAGAGTCAGAGAGGACTGAGGGACTAAGCACGAGTGAGCACAAGTGAATAATCTGTTAAACATAAGAATTACACTTGAGATGGCAAAAAAGATCACATCCAAGTCACAGATTTATCTTGCTTGCCTCATACTCACTTGGGGACACAGGTTCATTGAGTGAAATAATGCAAAATTACAAATACTATTTAAATTGTTTCCTGGTGTTGGTGTTGTTTTGGTTTGTGGTTTTTGATCAAGCAGATATAGTTTAAATTCTGTTCAATGAGCCTATCATAACAATGGTAAGTAATATATGGTTCCAGTGCATTTGAAATTCTTTCCTTATTATTCAAGATGCAAGTTCATCAATACAAGCCCACATAATAAAATGTGAATTGGTAAAAGTGCTTCTGCCTGACTCTCAATTTACATAATAAACCCTCAAAGTAGGTTTAAAGGCAAAGTTGCTCAGGAAAAAATGGAAAATATCTTGTAATATTTTAATAGTATAATCACTATATCTGCTAAGTCACTTCAGTAGTGTCGGACTCTGTGCGACCCCATAGACAGCAGGGATTCTCCAGGCAAGAACACTGGAGTGGGTTGCCATTTCCTTCTCCAATGCATGAAAGTGAAAAGTGAAAGTGAAATCGCTCAGTCGTGTCCGACCCTCAGCGACCCCATGGACTGCAGCCCACCAGGCTCCTCCATCCATGGGATTTTCCAGGCAAGAGTACTGGAGTGGGGTGCCACTGCCTTCTCCGATCACTATATCTATTAAATGCAATTAAATAGTGAACTATTTATCAAAATTTAAAGTTTTATAACTTACATGTATACTAAGAAAACGTAACTGAATAAATTCATACCTCCACATTTTTTCAAATAGTTTCACTATAATTGGGCTGACCAGTTGCTAGAGCCACTATGAAGAACTTAATTGAATGTATAAGATATAAAAAGGTTCACCTAACAGAGGAAAAAAATAAATTCCTATGGTTAATTTTGGCTGTGTTGATACAGAAAGTAAATAAAAGGAACATTGCTGAGGAAAATGCAGTGCATTCTGCACAAAGATAACATAACAGTAGGCTAATTAGTCCTTAAACCCCAGAAGGTTGAATTGTTTTCCTGGGAGAAGCTCCTAGAAACAAGCAGTCTCTCTCGGACTAACTGTTATACAGAGGAAGCCTCCCTTCTCTAATGAACACATCAGTGACCTCTGACATCAGCACAGTTGTGGATGTAGCCTGAAGCAGAGAGGCAAGGCCAGATATGGCAGTATCTTCAGGAAGTGACTCTGGTCTCTAGAGTCCTTGTGTACTTACCACACAATAAGCTTTTCACAGTCATTCACACTAATTGATGAAACACAGTGGAAGAAATAATGAGTCAAGATATAAAATCTCCTCCCTTACCAGAGGCAAGATGTTTCCTGGCAGTATATATGGAATGGGAGCGTTATTTTTTTAAAAAGGCACTTATGTAAGCATGATCCAACAAAATACTGTCAGAATTCTTGAACTGACAAATAATCTGTTGATAAATTCTTCTAAGGCAAATTACTCAAGTAATAGCGACCATCCACGAGTCCCCTAGCTATTCTTTCAATGCATTTGAATGATTATATCATAAATGGACTGGCTATGAAATTACAATGCTTGCCCAGGACCACTTTTTTATTAAGTGAATGAAAAGTAAAGTTTTAGCTAATAAATATACAATCACTGTTAGTAACCTCAAAATCATGTTTAACCTTCAAATTATTTGTTTGTATGCGCTATTCACACGAAACTCAAGAAGACGGAAACCAAGTCCTCACTACACAAAAATCAGGGTGATTTTATTTTTTAACCATGTTTTCCCTAATTTGGGTGAAGTTAGGGTGATTCTATACCATGGTATAAACAAAAACATACTTTTTTTTTTTAACTGAATTCTCTAGCTCCCACCCAGTTATTTCCAACAGTATTGATGGTATTTGAGTCCTCTTTAGTCCCTGAAGATTTCTAACATCATCCTCCCCTGAGAAGAAAGGGAAATACAGTGCCTCTGCCCTACTTACACCGGAGGCAGAGAAAACTACTCGCCAGACACAGCAACAGCACTCCTGGGCCCAGGCGGGTGAGAGCGCCTGTAGGAGCTGGGTCTCTGGACTCTCAATGGGAGCACAGACCCGCAGCCTGAGGGAAGAAGGGAGCCAGCCCTGGAAATCAATCATCCTGGGAAGGGACTAGATCACCAGCTGCAGTGTCAAAGTCCTGACAGGTCCTGGAGTGCGGGCTCATGCTACACTCAGCAGTGCAGGACCAAAGAACTGACTGACGAAACTTCCCTGGATCTGTGAAGGCTTAGAATGGTGAAGCGGGTTAAAAGAAAAACCAAAAAAAAACTGAGTATCTTTAATTTCTGGTATCTCTCCCATTCTCCATGGAAAGATATTCATAAGTCTCACTTTCTCAGTCACTAAATTACTATTGAATTTAACTTTGGCATTGTAGGAAAATAGCAAAGCACTTCCCCTAAAGTGTCTTCATCAGGAAAAGGTCTGAGGTGAACAGCTCATGACTATAACATTTCTGTATTTTGCTGATTATTCCCACAGTGCTTTTCCTTAAGAAAAAGAAAAATGCTAACTGAATTATGCTTTTTATTTTTGTTTTTTTCATTACATTATCCTGACATATTACAGATTTTTAAGAAACTTTATCATTGGAGGTGAAATGATATAAAGACATCAATAAAATAATTATGACTTAAAATATGCAAGCAAGTATTTACATTTCTTCCTTAGTTTGTTGTTTTATTGATAAGACCAGCATATATAGTAATTGTGAGTTTTAAAATCAATTTTTTTTAGATTCCTTCCAGTTAAAAATCTAAATTATAATATTTACCTCTACCATTTTCTTTTTCCAGTTATGCAAGGGAAAATCAAATGTTCCAAACTGTTCCACAGCAGTTTGTTTAGAGTATTAACTCACTTTTTAATCATCTCTCATTTCTTTCAAATGCATGATAAAGTCAAACTATCATCTGATTTCCATTTCTTCCTCCTGTTTAGTAACAAATTTAATTGGTTTGTTTTAAAGAGATACCCTGTCTCATATGACTTACTTAGGAAAATGTGGAGAATCTTTAATTTCATGAATTTCATTCATTCAAAAGATTCTGGCACACTATACCAATTCCTGAAAGGTGGCCCTATGTTTTTTATCTAATAAATGATGAAAGTTTTATTATATGCCACCATTTTGAAAAAGTGTAGTCTATTTTCACACTGCTTGAGAAATAAAAGTATCATAATTAACCATTTAATTGAGTGCAAAATTAAACAAACAGAACATAGCATTTTATTTGCAAGTAGATATTGAACTACATATATTTCTGGAAAGACCATGCTTAGTTTTGTTATTAAGACTAAAGGCAGTTTCTGTAACATTCTTTCATGAAGAAATAACAATATGGGTTGAAATATATTTCCACTTAAGACTGAAGTAGAAACAGTATTCTACATCAGATTTCAACTTAAAATTCTAAAGAATATGACAATGTTATATACCTTAGAATAAGGTCATTCATAGTTTGCTTCTATAAGTATTAGCCTACTGGAGGACATGTGTTTGATTATTTAGTAGATTATTTTAATATGAACATTTTTTCAATCAAACTCTTAATTTTCCATACACTATAAATGTTGTTATGTTTTATAAGCCCTCCTTTGGAATTTGTTATGTGTTTTTCCATATAAGAACCTTAACATTCTACACTTCCTAAAGTACATTCATCCTATGCATAAATAACATGGTTACTTATTTCTGAGACTATATGTATTTTTACGTATATCTCAGAGAAGGTGAAGACGGTTTTTCCACGGCTTTGTGCAGCAGAAGTATGGGTTTTCCACCAAATGTTATTCAGAACTCTGGACAGCTCCCATCAAGGCGTGGAGTTGAAGGCAACTGTCCCTTAGTTTCTACAAGCAACTCAAAGTAATGCTGCTTTTTATTGCTGTATTTGTTTGCTGTTTAACAGCCGCCTATAAAAATTGCTTAGTTTGCACCACATTCTTTTTCTTCTTTTTCTTTTCCGAACGATTTCAGCAGTAAATGGATACATATATACATATCTACATACATAAATGCCACTCTTGGCTTTTGCTTACTGGGTTTTGTTGTTTAATTAAAAGCTCAGCTTTCCTCAGGCGCTAATATAACGTGACCGCAGGGTGTTCGTACACTAATAAGAGGATCTACTTCACGACCTTCATTTGATAATCTCTAAACACGCTTATAACCCAATGAAAACTTGGGCGACAAATAAGATCAGGAAATGTCTTAACGTTAATTCACCGAAGCAGAGTTTCCCTGACAGCTGACAGCTCTCCTGCCCTTGTTCCCCGAGTTGGGAAATGGGAAAGAGATTTTTGAAATAGACTAGTAGCCAAGGTCAAGAAAGGGTGCCCCTCTGTTTCAGGAAGGGGGCTCTGAAAACGCCCCCTGTCTCCTTTTCGGGAACTCGAGGCTTCCTGTCAGGCTCCTGCCCCACCAGGCAGCGCAGCTCCACTGAAATCTCAAGTCAGGGGCAATCCAAGCGCAAATTACCCTTCCTCCGCCTGCCAGCCACTATCCTGAAGAAAGGCACTGAGGATCCCCAGTGCCTATAAGCGGATGAGAAACAGATTAACACCCCCTATGGGCGAGAGAGGCTGGACCGGCCAGGACCCGTGAGTCACTGTCTCGGGTCGCCTCATCCTCTCCCCAAACTCAGGAGCGCCTTTTGCCCCTTTGGGAGGGACCCACTTCTTGGGGGAACAGCGCGAGGGAAGGTGGCACCCCCAACGACTTTCTGGCCACTTTCTTACACTCTCATCTCTCCGAAGTGAAAGTTTCCCTGCACAACTTAGCATCCTCGCATCCGGGGGTCACCACGGCCTTCTTCCCCGATCTGGCCCCAAAGTTCCCGAGGCAAAGGAGGAGAACCTTCCCCGGGGTTCCCCGGGCAACAGGAACTCATCAGTCAACCCCCTCCTGGGTGGAAACTAGTTGTAGAAGAGTCGAGCCTGCCGCCCGGGAAGAAGCCACGGCGGCTCCTCCCGCGGCCGGCCGGGCGCCCCCTCCCCGCCAGTCCCGGGGCGACCTCTCCCAGGAGCCGGGAGCGCGAAGGAGGGCGCGCCCGGAAGGGAGGGTGGGGCGGCGAGCGCGAGTCCTCACCTGAAATCACTGTAAGGGTGGATAATCCAGAAGCCTGCAGTTTTAACCCTTTCCTGCTCCTTCTCCACCGCCTTCTGGCTCCCGAACATGCGGAGGGAGAATTTGTTGACCCCGGGCTGCAGCATGGAGGTGAACTGCCGCTGCATGAAGCCGTACTGCCGCCGGGGCCCCTCGGCGTCCTCGAAGCCCCCGGCCGATTCCTCGCCGCCGCCGCCGCCGCCGTCCACCTTGAAGCACACGGAGTTGCCGTGCTCCTTCGCGCTGGTCCCGCTGCCCCCCGGCGGGGTGCCAAGGCGCTTCTCGGCCGCGGCCGGCCCCGCGCCCGTCGCGGGCGCCTTGGTGGGGAAGACGCTGTTGCCATCGTCCCGGCTGTTGGACGAGGAGTTGGGCTTGCCGCCTCCTTCCATGCCCGGGGGACGGGGCCGGCGACGGCGCGGGCTCCAGACTCGCCGGCCGCCCGGCGCCGGGGACACGAGGCGAAGGGGGCAGGGGCCCGATCCGGCGGCCGCCGAGCCCGGCTGCCCGTCGCGGCGGCGGCGGCGGCGGCGGCGGCTTCTGCTTCCCGCCCGCGCCGCTGCTTGCTGCGCGCCTCGCTCCCGCCGCCGCCGCTGCCCTCAGTGGCTGCGCTCCGGGCTCCGGCGCGGCTGGTGCTCAGGCTGAGGCTGCCCGAGCGAGGCGAGGCTCGGCTCAGCCCTCGCGCGCCAGCGCCTCCGCTCGGCTGCCCTCTGCTGGCCGGAGAAGGACTCTACCCGCCCGCACGCGACACGCTGTCGCTCCACTCTCGTTCCACTTCTGCTCAGCGTGACATTGAACTCGGGAGCCCTCGGAGACATTCATTTGTACATGTTGTGAGAGACTCGGTGTATGTTTGCACGAAAAGAAGGAGAGAGGCAAAGAGAGAGTGAGAGAAAGACTGAGCCAGCGGATATATATTCATCTGAAAGACACAAACATCCTTGAACTCCTTGAGACCTTGTCACATTGAACTCCTATTTGAATGATGTTACAGATCAGGAAAGGGGGAAAGGGTGGCTCTGCAAGCAGAAAATTCAGCGTACAGCTAGTTGTGCATTAGAAAGTAACGGCTGACATTAGATGCTAAATTTCATGAGTACAGGAAATTGTGCATGTATGTGTATGTGTGTGTGTTTGTGTGTGTGTAGTTGAAGGAGAGAGGCAGACAAGGAAAGAGACTAGGTTCTTTGTAACCCAGGGTAATCAGCTGGGGCTTTGCAGATGAAGCTCTGCACCTAGGGACAGACAGCTGACCTCCTTACACTTATCCTTGATTTTTCTCTGGAGCTTCATATGCAGAAGATGGGATTTCTTCCTTCCCAAGGCCACTCACATCAATTCGCTGGTCTTCCAGCAGCCAATACTGAGAGAAAAGTGTGTTAGGGAAACCTCACCAGAGCTGACCTAACTTTTCAAGTTATATAATCAATAGAACATACTAAGAGGCTTGCGTGTTGGTCAGTGTTCAATGATGCCTCACGAGAAAGCCAAGATGCCTTGGAATCTAGACAGAATGTAATGACCCTTTCAGATGGGGAAAGTATTCTCAAGTGAAACTTACAGCTTGCTGCTGATGCTGAAGAAAGCATTCTGAGATTCCTCGTATTCCCTTGGTGTCTTCCAAACCCACTGGATTAGCTGAAGGATGCAAGATGTGCTGCCAAACTCACCAGTCACTCAGCAGGGCAGCCCCAAAGTCTGAAGAGCTTTAGGACTCCCAAATGTCCCAAAACATCTGTTCCAGTTATACGCATTGCCTCCCTGCCAGCAGCCTCAGTAAAGGAATCCCTGCCCTGCCAGGAGTCCTTGATCTCATGGGTCCTGTTGGCGACAGCCACTTTTCAGAATGAGAGGAGTGGGCATCTCAGGGAGGAAATCTACAACAAGCTGGCAACCAGTGACTTAGCACGAAAAATGACTAGGGCCAGTTACAGTGTTTTCCTGGGGGGGGGGGGAGGGGTGCGGGGAGGAACTGAACAGGGAGGAAGCCAATTGAGAATAGGAGAGGCAGGGATAAAGACAGAGGAAGGCAACTAGAAGCCCTCATGCAGGGTTAACAGAGACTGAAAAAGGAAGCAGAGAACAGAAGGGAAAAGAAGAGAGAAGCAGAAATGAGACTCCCTTAGGCCTAGCTGTGCTCTAATTCTGTACAGTTCCCCTTTCCATTCTACTTACCATAGTCTATACTGCATCTCCTTGTTCAGCACACTCCACCCTGACTCAGACACCATCTGTTTTTAGCTAATCAAAACCCAGAACCTTAAGAAATAAGTATAGGTGGCCAAATTCCAATGGTAAGAAATAAGGAAAATGGGAACAATATAGTGCTCTGATTTATCAGAGTAGGGACTCTGAAAACCCAGGAGGTCAGGTAAGGATACCAGGTGCTGAGGGAAGAAGGAAACCAAGGAGATGGATAAAAACCAACTCTGCCTAAAGCACAGTTCTTCCGAAGAAAGGCCCGATTACTCAGGCAGCTTCTCTTTATTGAAGATGTTCCCTACTTTTCTCCCATCCTGCAGGCTTCTCCAGTCCCTCTATTTTCAGTCATGAGTGTGACAATGTATATTTTAACATAAATTTTATAATAATTTAAAAATACACCAACCAAAATGTTATGCTAACTGAGTTTAAGTCACTTTCTCTTTTCTTCAAGCCAATCCTTCTTTTTGTTCTTTTTTGACTTAATCTTAACTATGATCAAGGCAGTTATTTTTGCCAAAATTTTTTCTGTTTCAATGTCTGAACTAAGCTAATATGACAAAATTACTGAAAAATAAATTTTCAAAATAGAACAAAGAAGTGTTTAAATACAGTCAAAAATTATTCATTGGTTGTTCCAAGTATAGCTTTTAGGCCACTCTTCATTCATTTAAATTTTCAAAAAGAATACTATTTTTTAAAATTTAGAGAATATGCATATTATATTCACTCATTAGCAAAGTTACCAACAATAGAAAAAGTCAAGTTTCTCCATTTTCCTTCAGATTGTTGTCTTAGAGTCATTTATAATGTGGACTGACAAAAAGCTTACTCAAAAAAGAGAGAGAAATTGCAGAAAGATTAGGACAGAGTGAAAGCTATGAAAGAACGAAAGCAATCAGCAACAGAATTACCAAATGTGTTTAGAATGTGACTCAATCATGAAACTTCTGTGGCTAACACAGATTTCTTTCATTATTTAATTGTTCTATTTTTCAGTTCATTGAATGAATTAGAGAAGTGTTTGACCAAGGAAGATATTAAGGACTGATTATTCGCTCAGAGTGATCTTGAGGAAATCACAGCAAGTTAGTCTCTGCTCTTCTCCCTCTTCCCACTCTCCAGCCTCAGGCCCATATTTTACTTTCCTAATGGTAAAGAGTAAGCTCCGGGAGTTGGTGATGGACAGGTAAGCCTGGTGTGCTGCAGTCCATGGAGTCTCAAAGAGTCAGACACCACTGAGCATCTGAACTGAACTGAATAGTAAAGAATCTACCTGCCAATGCAGGAGACTCAGGAGACACAGGTTCTGTCCCTGGGTCAAGAAGATCTCCTGTGGAAGGAAATGGCAACCCACTGCAGTAGTCTAGCCTGAGAAATCCCATGGACAGAGGAGCCTGGGAATACTACAGTCCATAGGGTTGCAAAAGAGTTGGATATGACTTAGTGACTAAAAAGCATTTTCCCCTTCTTTTCACATCATCCTATCCTTCCTCTAATCAATCCAGAAACATGTGTATCATATACAGAACAGACCTGAATTTTGAACCTTTCCTCAGCATGTTTCCATGTCTGTCATGAAAAAACCATCATGTCTGTTCATGATAAACCATCTCAGGCTGAAATCCATAGGGCTCAGTTAGAGTGCTTTTCCTTTTTTTCAGTCATCTTAAAAGTAAGACTACTATCATGTTTCACTCCATGTCATTAGATGTTGATGATGTCAGAGTGTCATGTATTTCAAAGGAATCTGATTTCTGAGGTCTCATCAGAGAGTATCAATTATGAACTCATTTCAGAGAATGTACCATCAGTAGTTAAATGAGTATTGTTCAGGAAATACAAGTATCATGCATCTTTTTTAAATGTTCCGTGTTTCCTTTAATACTCTGCTTGAGATCAAGTTGCAGGCAACAGCCAAAGATTGATAAGAAACTAAAATAAAATCTCCATGCAGCAGATGCAAGCACTTGTGAAATGAGACCAGAATAAGATAGATGGGCAACATGAAGTTTGACAACATATTGGAAAAATCTCAGTGTAATTTAAAGATTTAAGGGATAAAACATTTTAGTCCTCTTGTTAAAATAAAGGAATATGATCAATACACATTTCACATGTAAGGAAGTAAAGTCAGATCTTCCTCTGTTGAAAGCAATGGTAAGGAACAGTGAAAACAATAGAGGTCCAAAGGCAATCTCACAGCCTCTCTGTCTTATGTGCAGGCAAACTTGAATACCTGTTTGGAAAGCAAACACCAGTATCATGCTTAATGTGAAACACTGGCACTATTAAAGTTAGAACAAGGCACTCAGTTTCAGTACATCTATAATGCATAGTATTTTCAGTTGATAATATTGCTTCCCTAAAAAGCCATCAAAATCAACTGCATAGCCATCACGATTGATAATAGGATTTAGAATAAACAGAATTTTAAAAGTTGATACAAAGTAAACAAGGAAAATTTATCAAAGGTGAAACGATGGAAAAAGATATTCCATGCAATTGTAGCCAAAAGAGCTACATTTTATATTAATATCAGACAAGATAGACTTTAAATAGAAAAGTTACAAGACAAAAAATGACATTGTATTTTAATAGAACGTACAGTACAGCAAAGAGACAAACAATTATAAATGCACACTTCATGACAAACCATCAATATATATTGTGATTGCACATCCACGTATGCATATATGCACACATATACGAAGCAAAAACTGACAGAATTGAAAGGAGAAGTGGACAGTTCCACAAATAATAGGTGGGGTCCTCAATGCTCTGCTCCTAACAATGGATAGAACAACCAGAAGATAAGTAAGAAAACAGATGGCATAACACAATAAACTAATCAGATCTAACGGACGTGTACAGAACATTTGCTACAACAATAGCATACGCATTCTTCTCAGGTGCACAGAGGATGTTTTCCAGGACACACCACATGCTACTCCACAAATTAAGCCTCCGTAGATTTTAAAAGATAGACATCATGCATAGTCTTAACTGAACACAGTGCGATGCCATTAAAAATCAATAATGAAAATTGAAACAATTCCTAAATTTGTGGAAATTAAAAAACCCACTCTGAAACAACCAATGGATCAAAGAATAAATCACAAAAAGACTTAGAAAATACTTAAGATGAGTGGAAACAAAAATACAGCATGCCAGAAATTATGGGACATGATCAAAGTGCCAGTACTTAGGCCACCAGATGCAAAGAGTTAACTCACTAGAAAAGACCTTGATGCTGGGAAATTGAAGACAAAAGGAGAAGGGGGCAGCAGAGGATGAGATGGCTAAATAGCATCACCAACTCAATGGACACGAATTTGAGCAAACTCTAGGAGTTAAGGAAGGACAGAGGAGCCTGGTGTGCTGCAGCCCATGGGGTCGCAAAGAGTCAGACAGGACTGAGTGACTGAACAACAACAAAAAGGGGGGAATTTATAGCCACAAATGTTTACATTAAAAAATAAGAGATATCTCAAATCAACAACCTAACTTTACAAAGTAAGAAACTAGAAATAGAAAAACAAAACTCAAGAGTTAGCAGAACGAAGGAAATAATAAAGATTAGAGCAGAGGTAAATGAAATAGAGAATGAAAAACAATAGAGAATATAAATGAAATCAATATAAATGAATATAAATGAAATCAAAAGTTAATACATGAGACAGGGTGCTCAGGGCTGGTGCACTGGGATGACCCAGAGGGATGGGATGGGGAGGGAGGTGGGATGGGGGTTCAGGATGGGGAACACATGTACACCCATGGCTGATTCATGTCAATGTATGGCAAAACCACTACAATATTGTAAAGTAATTAGCCTCCAATTAAAATAAATAAATTTTTTTAAAAAGTTAGTTACTTGAAAAGATCACAAAACTAACAAACCTTTATCTAGATGGACTAAGAATAAAAGAGAAAAAAGTAAATTATTAAAATCAAAAATTAAAATGGGGATATTGCATTACTACTGATTCTGCAGATATAAAAAGGATTATGAGAGTGCTAAGAACAATTGTACATCACCAAATTGGAAACCTGAGTGAAATGGACAAATTCTTAGAAATCCAAAATCTACCAACTCTAAAATACAAAGAAACAAAAGATCTGAATAGATATATAACTAGTAAGACAATTGAATCATTAATAAAATAATAAATTCAGCAGCATTTTAAAGGCGTTATACACTGGTCAAGTGGGATTTATTCCTGAGTGAAGCTCTCACCACACAAAAATCATTCACTGTAATACCTCACAGTAACAAAATGAAGGAAAAAACTCACATCATTTCAATTGAAGAAGAGGCATTTTTACGTGAGCAAGCTGTCCATCCTATCATGTAAGAAAATGGAGACATTCTTTGCCTTATGTACTTCAAGTGAGATAGATATCTGTAAAGCACATTGCATATGGCCCAGCCCAGAGTAAGCTGGTGTTATATTGCTCATACTCTGGGTAAAAGATACAAATTGATAAGTGTAGCCGGCTGTGATCATCCTTATAGCATGAAATGCATAGTGATATATAAAATGAATTAATAGCCAAATTTTATCCAAACAAAACAAAAGTACTACGTTAAATACACGTGGTAAAAGCAGGCATCCTTGTCTTGTTCTTGATCTTGGAGGAAAAACTTTCAGTCTTTCCCCATTGACATGATGTTTTCTATAGGTTTTTCATACATGGTTTTTATTATGTTGAGGTGATTTCCTTCCATCCTACTTTGTTCAAAGATTTTAATCACATAAAAATTTGACGTTTCTTGTATGTGACAGAGATCCCTCTTGATCATGGTCCATCTAACTCCAATGCTGCCCACGCCCCTAGCTGAAATGATGCACTTCTTATCTTAATAATACATAGATAAATGATAGATAGACAGATCTTAGCTTTAAAATTTTTTAACTGTCTCATCACCAGATGAATGAATAAGCCAGTAAATGAACAAGACAAAATGGGGTTAATTATTTGCCATGGCTGAATTGATGGATTTTGCTTCCCTTTTTAAAGTATTTTCTTTTAACCTTTCATTTCCAAGGCCAGTCCTCATGACCCATTGTCTGAGAGAGAGGAGGTGGTACTCTCACTAACAAAGAGGCCATTGATCAAATTGAGTCTCAGAGCTGACTTTCTCCACCTCTTTAGCAAGAAATTTCAGAGGAAGTCTGGATATGAAGTTGCATATTATTATAAATGAGACTACTATTGTTTTTGCCTCTGAATTCATTAGAATGCAGAAGTGGGTTAAAGAAGGTTAATTTTTGTGACTCTTGTCTCTAGCAAACCTACATTTTGAGGTTTTATTACCTATTTTGTCCCTCACCCCTCACATCCCAATGGTGGCAATTTCTACACTATCCCACTCATGTGCCCTCTTCTTAAGATTATTGTAAGCAAAAGATTTTTATTTTAAAAGACATTACTTAGAATTAAGGATAAAGTTTTAGCTGGAAAAAAAGAGGGTAAAGAATCCCACAAAAGGACAAATCTTTGATCTTATTGGAATTGAGAAATGAATTAACCAATATGCCAGTATTCTGAAATTTTGGTGTTCATTTAGAGTAACTTCTTTTTTGGTAAAAAAAAAAAAAAAAAAGTATTGGTTATAAATATTTTAATATTGCAAGAGAGCCTTCTACTGACTTTCTTTGTCTATAATCCCTTTCTTTGAATTGGATCTCTTTGCAAATTTCACATGGTTAGGATTAGGCTCCAGACACAGGACCCTGCTACTCCTTCCTCCCATCATAACTGTAGGTGCTTGACTCAAGCCATGTCATGGATATTATTCCCCCAGAATCTGAGCTGCTAAACACAGACTAAGAGAAAGTGAGCAGTTGGAGCTGTTTTCTACAATAACAAGGAAGAGATGCAATCCGTAGATTCTCCTATAGGAATTCCACAGAGCTGCCCTCTTTCAGGTTACACTTTCCAGATCTTATTTAAATTATATGAAACTCTGTGTTGTATCTTCTTTATTTTCCCTCCAGATTTGATCTCTGTCCCCTTCTTATCTCTCTATGCCCCAGAGGCTGGTACTCATGGCCAGCTCATCACCAGGATGCCATATATGTTAACCTTTCAAGACAAATAGGAGGAACAACTAGAAAGCAGAAGGCAAGAGGAGAAAACTTCCTCTTATGCCATGTTCCTTCCTTACCATGGTGCTGTCCTAGGCAGATTTATTCTGTGGCCGCATCTCCTACTGCCTTCTCAGTGGCTATAGCTTGTTAATAATAATTACCACTTTAGGAGCAGGGATGCTTTCCTGCTGTTTTAGTTCCCATGTGGCTGCTCCACCATCCTTGTGGGTCTCTGTAACTCTGCCCATATCTCTGCTTGCCATGTGCTCTCTCATTAAATATATTCAATGAAATCTGCTGAATGTGCCACCTTTTTCTTGCCAGGATCTTGGCTGGTTAGGCTTCCTGTTCTTGTTGCTGTTCAGTTACCCAGTTGTATCCAACTCTGCGACCCCGTGGACTATAGTCCACTAGGCTCCTCTGTCATGGGATTTACCAGGAGAGAATACTGGAGCAGGTTGCCATTTCCTCCTCCAGGGGATCTTCCTGACCCAGGAATCTGTGGCTCCTGCCACGTATCCTGCATTACACGTGGATTCTTTACTGCTGAGCCACCAGGGAAACTTCCTATTATATGTCTAACAATTTCTTTCAAATTGCTTAATCAGAGTTAGCAACTGTCTTTTTTTTTTTTGGTGTGCAGGATCTTAGTTACTCAACCCATGCTCCTGCAGTGGAAACCCAGAGTGCTAACCATTGGACTGTGAGGGAATTCTGAGAGTTGGCATCTGGTTCCCACACCAGAGGATTCATAGATCCATTAGCCTATACTTTTGTCTCCATATTCATCAAAATTGTTTAGTTTTATTATGTGTATATGTGAAATTATTAACTCTCTCTCTATATATATATTATATATATATTATATATATAGAGAGAGTTAATAATTATATATATATATTATTATAATATATATATATATATAATATGGGTCTTCACATGTAGCTATAATAGTAAGGAACCCACTTGCCAATGCAGAAGATTTAAGAGACTCAGGTTTGATCCCTGGGTCAGGAAGATCCTCTGGAGGAGGGCATGGCAACCCACTCCAATATTCTTGCCTGGAGAATCCAATGGGCATAGAAGCCTGGTAGGTTACTGTCCACAGGGTCGCAAAGAGTCAGACATGACTGAAGAGACTTAGCATGCGTGCACACACATGCATAATAATATCCTCTAATAATATTATTCAGCAACAATTGTTTTTGTAAAAATTTCTTAACCTGTGTTGGCTTTTGTTAACAATCTTTGTGAAACATCAGCTATAAATTTATACATTCTACATTAAATTCTGTTCAGATTTTTAAAATCGATTTTATCATTGATATCTGTTTCACATCCACCTTATATCCAATTTGTCAACAATTCTTATTTTCTCTACATTCTGAAGCAGACCTCTTCTCACTACTTTGAGTCTATAATTTAAATTCAGACTCTGCAGCCAGGGTGAGTCGTTCACTACAGAAGCCAGGCCAGGTCATCCCTCTAATCCCAATCCTCTCAGGGGATGACTCTCCCAGTAAAAGTCACAGCGTTGACAGTGGCCTCCTAAGCCCTGTCACCTCTCTGACCCCATTGCCACCATCCCCTCCCTCAAACTCGGCTACAGCCACACAAATCTCCTTGGGCACCTGGATGCTTAGTCGTGGCCAATTCTTTGCAACACCATGGACTGCAGTCTACCAGGCTCCTCTGTCCATGGAATGCTCCTCTGTTACCATTTCCTGTTCCAGGATATCTTCCCTACTCAAGGATCAAACCTGCATCTCCTATGTCTCCTGCATTGCCAGGTGGATTCTTTACCACTGAGCCACCTGGGACACCCTCACAAATGTCCTTGATGTTGTTCAGCTGCCTAGTCATGTCTGACTCTTTGTGACCCCATAGACTGCAGTACACCAGGCCTTCCGGTACCTCACCATCTCCTAAGGTTTGCCCAAGTTCGCCAATGCAAATTCTATTGCATTGGTGAGGCCATCCACTCATCTCATCCTCTAACGCCCTCTTCTCTTTCTGCCCTCAATCTTTCCCAGCATCGGGGACTTTTCCAATGAGTCAGCTGTGCATATCAGATGACCAAAATACTGGAGTTTCAGCTTCAGCATCAGTCCTTCCAATGACTATTCAGGATTTATTTCCCTTAAGATTGACTGCTTTGATCTCCTTGCTGTCCAAGGGGCTCTCAGGAGTCTTCTCCAGAATTATAGTTCGAAGGCATCAATTCTTCAGCACTCTACCTTCTTTACAGTCCAGCTCTCACAATCATACAAGACCACTGGGAAAACCATAGCCTCGATTATACAAACTTTGGTCATCAGAATATTGTTTCTGCTTTTCAATACACTATGTTTGTCATAGCTTTCCTGCCAAGAAGAAAACGTCTTCTGATTTCATGGCCGCAGTCACCATCTGCAGTGATTTTAGAGCCCAAGAAGAGGAAATCTGTCACTACTTCCACCTTTTCCCCCTCTTTTGCCATGAAGTAATGGGACTGGATGCTATGATCTTAGTCTTTTTGGTATTTAGTTTTAAACAGGCTCTTTCACTCTCCTCCTTCACCCTCATCAAGAGGCTCTTTAGTTCTTCTTCACTTTCTGCCATTAGAATGGTATCATCCACATATCTGTGGTCTTTGATGTTTCTCCTAAAGCGTCAATCCTTATCCCAATTCCCAAGAAGGGTAGTACTAAAGAATGTGTTAACCATTAGACAATTGCAATCATCTCCCATGCTAGTAAGGTCATGCTTAAAATCTTACATACTAGGCTTCAGCATTATGGGAACCAAGAACTTTCAGATGTCCAAGCTGGGTTTAGAAAAGGAAGAGGAACCAGAGATCAAATTGCCACCATTGGCTGGATCATAGAGAAAGCTAGGGAGTTCCAGAAAAATATCTACCTCTGTTTCATCGACTATGCCAAAGCTTTTGACTGTGTGCATCATAATAAACTGTGGAAAGCTCTTAAAAAGATGGGAATATCAGGCCATCTTACCTGTCTCCTGAGAAACCTATATGCAGGTCAAGAAGCACCAGTTAGAACCCCGTATGGAACAACTGATTGGTTCACAAATGTCCTTACTTTTCTTCGAACTTCCAGGCACACTTCTGCCTCAGGACTGGCAGATGCTGTTCCTTCTGCCTGCAGTGTTTTTCTCACACCAGAAATAGGTGTTTGCTTGAGGTGATCTTCTCAGTAAATCCTCCCTGAACATTTTACATAAAAGGCAACCTTTACTGCTTTTTCCTATCTCTTTCTTGCCTTATTTTTCTGCTCTGATCTTGACACCAAATGACACGCTCAATATTTCACTTCTTTATTTATTGATTGCCTGTCTCTCCAATCAGAATGTGAGTCTATAGGCTTTATTAACTGCTGTGTCCCCTCCCCAGTGTTTAGAACAATTGACTGGCACCTATAGTTATTCAATAAATTATTTTAGAAAAAAAATGAAGTAATAGACTTATTTTCTCCCTTCATGGTAAGAAGTTTATAACCAAATACAATTAATTATGTATTAGTAGCTGCATAATTATTACATTGGAGAAGGCAATGGCACCCCACTCCAGTACTTTGCCTGGAAAATCCCATGGACAGAGGAGCCTGGTAGGCTGCAGTCCATGGGGTCGCTAGGAGTCAGACATGACTGAGCGATTTCACTTTGACTTTTCACTTTCATGCATTGGAGGAGGAAATGGCAACCCACTCCAGTGTTCTTGCCTGGAGAATCCCAGGGATGGGGGAGCCTGGTGGGCTGCCGTCTATGGGGTCGCACAGAGTCGGACATGACTGAAGCAACTTAGCAGCAATTATTACATTCTTATTTTTAACACAACTGACTAAAGGCTTAAGATCCTCTTACCAGGTGGAAGAAAATTCGCAGACTACTGCTCTACTATCATCTGTATTTTCTGTGGAAATATCCATTACAGATCCAGGATCATTGTATGCCAAATAATATAATAGCAATAAAATTATTAAGTCAGTATTATAATTGAAAACAATTCAGATGACTTAATACAAAGGAAAACTGACTCTAAACTTTAGATTTAATGATATTTTTTTCTAGAAAAAAGGAGAAGAAATATTAGTATATTATTACACAGACACTAAGTAGAATTTGAGAAAGAAAGTACTATTTATGAATAATATCTTGAAAAGTTATATTTTTCTGTAAAAATAGAAGCTGGCAGCTTATTACAGCATATGTTAGAAGTTGAAGGAATTAATAGTACATTATACTGAGGTCTTAAAATATGTAGTAAATGAATGAAAGGTGTTTATTCATCAGCAGCCTTATGGTACATACCAAGTCACTCATCCTGGACCATTGCTTGACCAAACTTCTCAGGAATAGCAAGCCTTGGAAATAAAATGAAGTAATCATTCCAAGGGTGGTCCAAAGAGTCAGAAACTCACAGATTCACAGAGTACCAGGGCCTGAAGTAGCTTGAGGCAACCTGAGTACTGGCCCTATAATTTCAACTGAAGTAATTAGTACTATGGATTTTGAATTAAGGAAAAATAATTTTTATTTCTGTCTGTTGACTTTGGTTAGAAATTGGCAGGGTTAGTAAGCAGTGCATGGAAAGTTGGTGAATGAGTCACCATCAGACTGCTTTTCTGAAGACTGAGAAGCTTCATAGGGAAACTCATTATAAGGAAAGAAGCAAGTGTCATAAACCTAAAACACTAAAACTGTGATGAAGGATGCAGTGATTCTGAGTCAGTGTTAGTTCCTGTTGTACAGCTGTACCCTTACCCAACTTCGTACAAAGAGTTACACAGTTCAGTCACTCAGTCAAGTCCAACTCTTTGTGACCCCATGGACTGTAGCACGCCAGGCCTCCCTATCCATCACCAACTCCCAGAGCTTACTCAAACTCATGTCCATCGAGTCAGTGATGCCACCCAACCATCTCATCCTCTGCCATCCCCTACTCCTCCTGTATAAGAAAAATCTGGGACAAATAGAAGAGCATAGCAATTCTGATCTTTAATTATCTTACTTAATTAAGACGATAGCAAAACTCTTCTTTGAATTATCGTGAATGAATTCTAAAGTAATATCAAGTCTTTCATTGTTGTTCAGCAGCTAAGTCATGTCTGACTCATTTGCAACTCCATGGACTGTAGCCTGTCAGGCTCCCTGTCTGTGGAATTTTCCAGGCAAGAATACTAGAGTGGGTTGCTATCTCCTTCTCCAGGGGATCTTCCCAGACCAAGGATCAATCTTGCATTTTCTGTGTTTCCTTCTTTGGCAGGTGGGTTCTTTACCACTGAATCACCAGGGAAGCCTCAATATCAAGTCAGCTCTAGCCTATTTGGACTAATGGGAGACAGCAGCTAAATGGTGAAGTTGACTTCTGTGAATATTTTTTTTTTTTTTCTACTTCTTGGCATCCAATTCTCATCACTATCAACTTTCCAGTTTCATTTTGAGAAGTGGCCTCCCTAATTATGAGGGATCTTGGTGGTACACTGCATTGTTTCTCTTACTTCCCCCATGAAATATAAAATAAGGCAGAGCTGTTTAAGAGACAAATCTCTCTTCTCACCATTCCAGAACTTTCAAAGGAAGAACACATGACCTGGGCTCTTTCTCTCTTGAAATTTTTGAATCCCAAGCAGTATGCCATAAGGACAGAAAAAAATACACAAGATTTTGCCTACGTATTCCAGCAATGGCAAATGAATGAGACTTTTAAGCTCTTCCTGTCTCAAAATACCCTGGATATACTTGGTTTCTGTACTCTTCAACTAATTTCTTCAGCTTTCTTTTCAATCTTATAGGATTTTCTTTATGATAAAGTTAGCTTCTATGCATGCCTGCTAAGTCACTTCAGTCATGTCCAACTCTTTGGGACCCTTTGGACAGCAGTCTGCCAGGTTCCTGTGTACATGGGATTCTCCAGGCAAGAATACTGAAGTGGGTTGCTATGCTCTCCTCCAGGGGATCTTCCCAACCCAGGGACTGAACCCATATCTCTTATGTCTCCTGCATTGGCAGGTGAGTTTTTAACACTAGTGCCACCTGGAAAGCTCTAGTTTCTGTGACTTGTAACCAATTATCTTGATACAAACGATGAGTAGTGCCAGAAGTGGGTGCCAGAATGGGGTGAAAATAGAAATTTCTTGGTTTGAATGTTTGTATTCCCCAAAATTCACGTGTTGAAATCCTAATCCCATGGTAATGGAATTAGGAAGTGGTCTTCGGGAGGTGACTAGTTCATGAGGGCAAACCCCATAAATGGAATGTGTGCCTTCTAAAGGAGGAGAGAGAACAAAGGACACCTCGTAATCTATACTGACTCATATAACTCCCTAGACCTCTCTGCCATAGGCAGTCACAGCCAAGAAGTCAGCAGTCTTCAGCCTGAAAGAGGGTCTTCACCAGAACCCTACTGTGCTTGCATCCTGATCTTGGATTCCCAGTGATCTTTCTCCAATAGTAAGAAAGAAATATCTTCTTTATCAACTGGAATATACACAGTATACAGTGGTATAGTCAACACTTGGGGTTCATGGCACAGTAGTCCAGATCACTCCCCCTTCCCATGTGGATAACAGAATACAAGGATCAGTTCATTCAATTCAGTTGCTCAGTCGTGTCCGACTCTTTCCAGCCCCATGGACTGCAGCACGCCAGGCCTCCCTGTCCATCACCAACTCCCAGAGTATACTCAAACTCATGTCCATTAAGTCAGTGATACCATCCAACCATCCCATCCTTTGTCGCCCCCTTCTCCTCCCACCTTCAATCTTTCCCAGCATCAGGGTCTTTTCCAATGAGTCAGTTTTTCGCTTCAGGTGGCCAAAGTTTTGGAGTTTCAGTTCCGGCATCAGTCCTTCCAATGAACACCCAGGACTGATCTCCTTTAGCATGGACTTGTTGGATCTCCTTGCAATCCAAGGGACTCTTAAGAGTCTTCTCCAACACCACAGTTCAAAAGCATCAGTTCTTCGGCACTCAGCTTTCTTTATAGTCCAACTCTCACATCCATAGATGACCACTGGAAAAACCATAGCCTTGACGATACAGACCTTTATTGGGAAAGTAATGTCTCTGCTTTTTAATATATTGTTTAGGTTGGTCATAACCTTTCTTCCAAGGAGTAAGCGTCTTTTAAATTTCATGGCTGCAGTCACCATCTTCAGTGATTTTGGAGCCCCCAAAATTAAAGTCTGCCACTGTTTCCACTGCTTCCCCAACTATCTGCCATGAAGTGATGGGACCAGATGCCATGATCTTAGTTTTCTGAATGTTGAGCTTTAAGCCAACTTTTTCATTCTCCTCTTTCACTTTCATCAAGAGGCTCTTTAGTTCCTCTTCACTTTCTCCCATAAGGGTGGTGTCATCTGCATATCTGAGGTTATTGATATTCCTCCGGCAATCTTGATTCCAGCTTGTGCTTCATCCAGCCCAGTGCTTCTTATGGTGTCCTCTGCATATAAGTTAAATAAGCAGGGTGACAATATACAGCCTTGATGTACTCCTTTTCCTATTTGAAACCATTCTGTTGTTCCATGTCCTGTTCTAACTGTTGTCTCCTGACCTGCATACAGGTTTCTCAAGAGGTAGGTCAGGTGGTCTGGTATTCCCATCTCTTTCAGAATTTTCCACTAATTGTTGTGATCCACACAGTCATAGGCTTTGGCGCAGTCAATAAAGCAGAAGTAGATGTTTTTCTGGAATTCCCTTTCTTTTTCAATGATCCAACAGATGTTGACAATTTGATCTCTTGTTCCTCTACCTTTTCTAAAACCAGCTTGAACATCCAAGGATGCTTTATATAAAATGACTCTCCTTATGCAGGGTTCCCACATCCTCTGACTCTGCCAAGTGCAGACCCAAATCATTTGCAGTCAGTTGAATCCATAAATGGAGAACTGTGTTTTACCATAGCAGCCTGGATAGGTAAAGACACAATCAACAGAGAGATATTTGAAACTGATTAAATGGCTGAGATAGAACTAAAAGCAACAGAACTCCATTCATATCCTTGTAATGGAATCAAGAACCTCACAGTACCAGGTGAAGTGGCCAAATAGCTAATTAAGTGGTCACTTGTGCCCACTTGGAACCAGTTGCCTATTGAGAGCAAGCCACCAGATTACCAAGTAACTAGGTTTGCTATGACACAATATAAATAGCATGTGGAGTTTCTATTTTGTTGTTTTCACAACCCTTATTTGAAATGTTATTTTTATTTGTCAAAATTGCTGTTTTGGGCCTCTCCCCACTAGAGTATAAACTCCATGAAGACAGAGATTCAGTTCATTTTGTTCACCACTCTAATCTCTGCTGCTGCTGCTAAGTTGCTTCAGTTGTGTCCGACTCTGTGTGACCCCATAGACGGCAGCCCAACGGGCTCCCAGGTTCCTGGGATTCTCCAGGCAAGAACACTGGAGTGGGTTTGCCATTTCCTTCTCCAATGCATGAAAGTGAAAAGTGAAAGTGAAGTCGCTCAGTCGTGTCCGACTCTTAGCGACCCCATGGACTGCAGCCTACCAGGCTCCTCCATCCATGTGATTTTCCAGGCAAGAGTACTGGAGTGGGGTTGGTAAGTATTAAAGAATATATGCAGAGGAATAAAATAATTCTTGAACAATTATATATGTCTATTATTGATGATGTGTTCATCATTACGCCATTGTTACTAGATATAAACTGGCCCTTCTTTGCTTATATCTGGGATTCCACAAAACTCATTTCTCTTTTGCCAGCTGAATCACTGGTAGAGTCTCTCAAAAGGGAGGATGTATGTGTCTGTGTGTGCTCATTCGCTCAGTCATGTAGGATGATTTGTGGCACTATGGCCTTAGCCGTGGAGGTCTTTAGGCAAAAATACTGGAGCGGGTTGCCGTTTCCCACTCCAGGGTGCCTTCCTGACCCAGGATCGAACGTAATCTCCTGCATTGCAGGTAGGCTGTTTACCAGAAGGACTAGAAATCTGGAAGGAGAAAAGAAGCACATTTCTATGTTTCCCATTCCTGTCACCATCACATGCAATGGTTCTTCACTGTGACACTGACCGTGTTTCTAGTAGCAGCAGCGTGTGCTACTTTGCAGATGTTTTTACACCCCAGGACTTTCTGGCATGCTCTGTCAGAGGTTCCAGCATGAGTGGAGTGCCTACCCTTCCTCACAGGTTAAAATCCCAGCATCACAGGAGGGTGAGTGAGAAGAGGGTCATCTTCAGTCCTTACTTTCCACAGTTCCAGTGTGCAAGAATCTTGGTTACCGGAGCACAACTATAGGTCTGCAAAACAGAGAACTGATTTAAGCCAGCACAATAGAGTCACATAGGATTCCCAGACATCAGCTAATTCCCAGACCTTGAGGTCCTTGAATGGAGGTGAGAAAGCATCCATTTAAGGAAGGACTAAATTATGGAGCTAACTAGATAGTTTGAGATTTGATCTTCTTGGTTTTTCAGCTAGCTTGTTTTCTCCCTTATTCACAAAATGGTCCTCTTCTTATTTTTCTACTTTGTCTTTCACTGACCCCTGTTCTTCTCTTGTGCCCATCATCTCCAAGCAAACCCAGTTCTTGGGGATTTAGACACCCCATAGTGTCACTTGGTCAGCCTGAGGTTGAAGGTAGCAAAAGGATCACAGATTTACCATGATCTTGACAAGTTTCAGGGCCCTTACCTGACCCAGCCTTGGGAGGACCCCCAGCAATGAGTCACAATATTTTAAAATTTGTAAACATAAAGTATTTTCATCTTCTTTTAAGAAGGCTGTTTATATTGTCTTTTCATATTGTTCACAGAGTTCTCAAGGCAAGAATACTAGAGCGGTTTGCCATTCCCTTCTCCAGTGATGACAAACCTAGACAGCATATTAAAAAGCAGAGACATCACTTTACTGACAAGGTCTGTATATTCAAAGCTATGGTTTTTCCAGTAGTCATGGATGGGAGAATTGAGCCATAAAAAAGGCTGAGTGCTCAAGAACTCGTGCTTTTGACTTGTGGTGCTGGAGAAGACTCTTGAGAGTCCCTTGAATTGCAAGGAGATCCAACCAGTCCATCCTAAAGGAAATCAACCCTGAATACTCTTTGGAAGGACTGATGATGAAGCTGAATCTCCGATACTTTGGCCACCTGATGCAAAGAGCTGACATATTGGAAAAGACTCTGATGCTGGGAAAGACTGAGGGCAGGAGAAGAAGGGGGCAACAGAGGATGAGATGGTTGGATGGCATCAGCAACTCAATGGCCATGAGTCTGAGCAAACTCCAGGAGATAGTGAAGGACAAGGAAGCCTGGCATGCTGCAGCCCACGGGGTCACAAAGAGCCATACACAACTTAGCAACTGAACAACCTTTGTATCATATAAACTTTAGGCCCCACCAAACATGGATTTTCCCCTGAAAAGTTGGTAAAGGGAGGTTTAAAGCAAGTCCATATGACAGTAGGCACAATGGAAACATGAATGTGATAATTCCCAGCTCCTAACTGTTGCCGAATTTTCTGTTGGCCAAAGATAATGGTTCACACCTATTGCCCCAGCGTGCTCTTAGATTCAGGATGCGTCTTGAATTTTTCACTTTGCAGTATGGAGCACATTATGAATAGTTTCATCTGAGTCGGTCAGGAAGTGTGTGTTAGATCTGTCTCGTCTATTATCATGTGAAACGTGCAGCGAGTTCTTACTGTAGTGCATGGTTGAATCTGCCAGATGACCTGGAATGATGTGCCCCTTTACCCCAGCACGTTTCAGAGATGATGCGTCTGACACCTCCCTTTCAGGGACAGCATGAAGGTATTCACTGATAAAAGAAGTTTACTTAGACATGAGAGACTAGGAACATCAAACACCTTCCAATCTCTGGTGAGAGTAGAAGAAGCAGGCCATGATGCTGCTATCAACAGTCACTTGTACTGGGCAGTGCACCTCGGACCATACAGGAACTGCAAGATGCAGGAAACCACCAGCTGCACTTGGTGAAGTCAGAGTAATAAGATGCAACATTTTTTGTTATGAATGTGATGGTGAATACAAATGGAATTAAATTGAGAGGTTTTGTGGTGCTGTAGCATCTAAAATTAGATGAAACAAGACATTAAAAACATAAAAATAATTAAACATAAGTAAGTCATAAGTACAGACAGAATTAATGAGTTTCAGCTTGTGAAATATTAAGTGAAAATGATACGCTGGCATGGTTAAAATATAGAACTTTCAAAAATATTTGAGAAGTATTTACATATCAGGTGGCGCTAGTGGTGAAGAACCTGCCTGTCAACGTAGGAGACACAAGAGATGCAGGTTCAATCCCTGGGTGGGGAAAATTCCCTGGAGAAGGAAAGGGCACTCCACTCCATTATTTTTGACTGGAGGGCCAGAAAGTCAGACACAACTGAGTAACTGAGTGCACACACACACACACACACACACACACTTACATATCAAATTGATAAAATCCTCCCCAAATAATTATTGCTCTACTTATTTTTAAAATTCATATAGTTGGCAGAAGTATTTTGTACTATATACAGATATGCTATTTTAAAATTTTACAAATGATTGTATTTTTTTAAAGTATTTGAAAAGAACTATAAGCTCAGCAATATAATAAAGTGAAAGTTAGTTGCTCAGTCATATCCGACTCCTTGCTGACCCCATGGACTAGCCAACCAGGCTTTTCTGTCCATGGAATTCTGCAGCCAAGGATACTGGAGTGGGTAACCATTTCCTTCTCTAGGGGATCTTCCTGATCTAGGAATGGGACCCAGATTTCCTGCATTGCAGGCAGATTCTTTACCATCTGAGCAACCAGGGAAGCCCAATATAATAAATTTGTAAATTAATAAGTAAATACTCAGAAAATCAAGTATTAAAAAAATTTAGTGCCCCTTTTATTTGTTAAAGTATTCATTCATGAAGGATCCAATGTGTGTTTTAATTACCTGGTTGGCTAGAATTAGACCTCCTAGGCAAGAGGCAGGAGCATCTTAGTAGATTCCTGACCTATAAAATAAGCTATTTGGGTAGGAAGGGTCAAATCTAGATCTTTAGAAGTTCTTCTCCCAATAAAATATTTAAATTAAAAAGTGTCCTATTTTGGGGAGGGTCATAGGATTCTGTGCCACTAATTAAGACTTGAAAGATGCAGGGCTGTTGATTCATAAGTATCCCAATTTCCTCTCAAGTTTATCCAGTGCAGAAAAAGAACAGGTCTTAGAGAACAGGAGGTGGTCTTTGTAAGCTAATAAGCTAAACCAGGTGTGGTGATGCCAGCCCTAGCTGCTGTGCCAGTTATAATCTCCCTGATGGAATAAATCACCATAGTCCCCAGCACATGGTACCCAACTGTCATTACTGTTTAGTCTCTAAGTTGTGTCCAACTCTTTTGCAATTCCTTGGATTAGAGCCCTCCAGACTTCTCTGTGCATGGGATTTCCCAGACAAGAATACCAGAGTTGGTTGCCATTTCCTTTTCCAGGGATATTCCTGACTCAGGGATCGAACCTGTGGCTCCTGTATTGGCAGTTGGATTCTTTACCACTGAACCACGTGGGAAGCCCACCCAACTGTTAGTCTAGTGAATATTTTCTTTCCTTGGTCCAATTTAAAGAAGTCTTCATACTTCCAAAGCAATCGGTTGCACTTTGTGACTGCATATTTCCCTGTGTTCTGACATAATTTTCATTACACAGAAGCATTTTCAATGCTCATTTGTATCATGAACTGAGAAAAACACTAATCAGAGAGCTATTATCTTAGCATACCTGTGACATTAGATGCATCTGTGATTTATTTGACAGCCATCTATCCTAACAGCTTTTCACGATACTAATTTGAATCCTTTAGCATTGAACATGACTAGCCTATTTCATCTGCTTTTAGCTAAATTGATTTCCTGGATGTTAGATAGCTGACTGAGGCCCTTCTGGATAAAATTACCTATTGTCGTTCCAATTGCCATATCTTCCAAGTCTTTGTCTTGGTATTTATTTTTTTATTTTTCAGTAAGACAGAATGTGTGACGAGCATTTGTTTCATGCTTCTAATTAGATTCAATACAAAAGTAGGAACAGCTGACTCAGAGATTTATCATGTGAGCCTGATTTATGCTTTCATGAAATCATAGTGTGCTAGATGAAGGCTGGTCTCCCAACTCAACAGGAATTATAGTGGTATTTGTCTTTCCAAGTGGCATCATTTAACCAAGGAAAAAGAAAAGGCAGCCTTCCAAAACCCAGAGGGTGCCAGTAACCCGAAGTGCACTTCTGCAGGGTAGCTTCCTGCCGACTGTTTGCTGGTAAACTTGGAACTGCTATGCTGCATATATCAGTTCAAATTTAGCTGCTTCAAAGAACATTTTTAAAATAATGCCATCCAGATAGGAAGAGAGACCAAAGAAGATGTGGAGGGTGGGGGACATAAGAGGAAAAGGAGAGAAATCCCAGAGGACGAGTAGGATAGATCATTATCCTCTGTTTGTTTTTTTCATTTGCTCATCACCAAAATCATAGTCTTTATAGACAACATGAAAACTAGTAGTCAGCAATATAACAAAATCTAAAAAGTGATTTTTTTTTTTCAAACCCTGTTTTGGATGAGTAGAAAGCTGATCGCCCCATGAAATTTTCAAGTTGTTAAACACCAGCAATGTGCTAGGCCAGAGTGGCAAATACTTAGCCAAAAACCAGTAACTCCTTTCAGCCATGTCTTTGACTATTACTGATGGACCACGGTGCTTCCCAGGTGGCACTAGTGGGACCTAGCTATGGTGCTAGGAGACATAAGAGACTCCCTAGGGAGATCCCCTGGAGGGGGGCATGGCAACCTACTCCAGTATTCTTGCCTGGAGAATCCAATGGACAGAGGAGCCTGGCAGGCTACAGTCCAAAGGATTGCAAAGAGTCAGGCATGACTGAAGCAACTTGGCACACATGCAATCGACCACGGCATTATGCTTCTCTAAGCCCAGATAAGTCCTTATATACCTTTTTTTTTTTAAATTATCACAGTGGGAGGACTACTGCTTGGTTATAGGTATCAAACAATAAAACACTTACTCGCCCTTTCTTTTCTAGATTAAACATTAAATGCAGAATGAAAGTCTCCTTTTACGTATACTCCTGTCCTTCATCATCTCCATGTTTCTCATTAATTCATAGAATGAAAGATGTGGTACATAGGGAAAGGAAAGAAAAAAATTTTTTTTTTTTTACAAAGCTTGTTTGAACATTCTTGTATTGTTAATTTCTGGTCTTTAGAAATAAATCTACTTTATGGTATTTAATACCCCCACTTTTACCACAGTACACTACTACTATGTTACAGGAAAATAACCATTTCCATTTCTTACTTCCCATTCATTAAAAAAAAATAATGCTTTAGATGCTTTTGAGCTTCTCATAACAATCACAAAAGAACCAGGTCATTTCAAACCATAAAAAAGTGTTAGTCACTCAGTCGTGTCTGACTCTTTGCTATATTTATTCATGAAACTTTCTCTACATCTTCCACTGCAGAAGCCTGCCTTTGCCTTAGTATCTCTTGTTTCTGGCATTTATCCAATGATTGATATCTTTAAGTTGTAAATTACTCTATTCTCTTGTTTTTGTTTAGTTGCTAAGTCATGTCCAACTCTGTGACCCCATGAATGTAACCTGCCAGTCTTCTCTGTCCATGGAATTTTCCAGGCAAGAATACTAGAGTAAGTTGCCATTTCCTTCTTCAGGGGATCTTTGCAGCCTAGGGATCAAAGGAAATTTTTCTAACATCACTGATCACTCAAGAAATACCCACATTAACCTTCTAGCAAAACAGTTCCTGCCTATGCCCCAATATGTGAGATTAGGTGATTGTAAGTAAACATGAAGAAAAAATTGTAACATGTTTTGCTCTCATATTGTTCTCCCAGCTCCAGAAATCCAGATTAAATGGATTTTGCAAAGCACTTCCACCTATTATAATAAATTGATGTCAATGAAAACCAACATTCATTTTTGAGTAAAAATTATAACCTTGTTTTTGAAACTGAAAATAAGAGAATAAACTAAACAGCAAATTCATGTATCAAGACAATTCTTTATCACCATCAAAATTCATTTAATTAGAAGTTCTCAAATTATTTATTTTCAACTCAAGTAAAGACAATAAGGTCACTGCCGTCATTTCCTCATCTGTGTCAACTGACTCATCTTTCAGTTCCAGTTCCCCCTGAATTCCTGTCTATAGCTTTAACAGCTTTCTTCTTGCATCTCATGGGCACTGCATCATTAGCACAGATTTTTCTCATTTTGAAAGTGAAAGTGTTAGTTGCTCAGTCATGTCCAACTCTTTGCAACCCCATGGACTGTACTGTCCTTAGAAATCTCCAGGTAAGAATACTCCTCAGATCAAAATCCCATTCCCTAACAGTTTTCAGATTATCTGCATTTAAAATGTCTGGAATCTGGAGGCCATAGGTTCAGCAGTAAAGAATCTGCCTGCCAGTGCAGGAGCCTCTGTTCCATCCCTGGGTCAGGAAGATCCCCTGGAGAAGGAAATGGCAGCTCACTCCAGTATTCTTGCCTAGAGAATTCCATGGACAGAGGAGGCTGGCGGGCTACAGTCCATGGAGTTGCAAAGAGTCAGACATGACTTAGCGACTAAACAACAACAAGCAGCCTTGGTACAGTGCCCAATCCTCCTCCAGGGTCTGCTTGATGAATACCTCCCAGGCACAGTGCTCATGGCCCTGTCATTTCCTTGATGCTATTCTGCACCTCAATTCACTCCAGCTCACTGCTGTATTGTTGCAAATACCTTTCAATTAATTTACAAGCATCTCTCTTTCAATATCCTACTTTTTTGGGATCAAGATGACTTTGAAACCAGTGTAGTTTTTACCAATAAGGTTAAGGCACAATGCCTTTCATTCTTCAATTTTTCCTTTTTATTTTTTCTTGTTTGAGGACTTCTCTTATAGGATAGATGACTTTTTTCTTGCCCTACCCATTTTCTTTTGGTGCTTTAGGCATGGCAGCATCCCCCCAGCTTGGCACCTCCCTCCAGATCTCTGACTCCACACGTGGGCATATCGCCATCGGGCAGCATCGGGAAGCTCACAAGGTGACTCGGATCTATGCCTTGCCAAAAATAGATAACAAGCAGGTCAGTCTTTTAAATTTACAGTATAATGGAAGAATAGGATTCATAATGTCTTTCTTGCACATCTGAAAGGCGTCATTCCAGTCTCTGAAATGGTATACCTATGTGATTTATCCACTATTTTTTTTCAGTGGAAAAGTGCTTTTTGAATGAAAATTTTTTCCTTCTTTAATTTTAGGCTGTGGATAAATATGTTGTTGCCGCTGAATAAGAAGCATGTACACTAATATGAAACAATGTTTTTAGAATATCTGTGCACAATAAATGGAGTGGAAACTCCTAGTCTTTACATTTTATTATACTTAAGGTTAGGCCTGTAAATTGCTGTGTTTCTCCCACTCTTTTTCTAAGCTTGAAGTCTTTCTTAGTCACCACTGCTCACTAAGAAGCTGCTCTTTGTCTGCACTCCCACCATGCATTCTTGCTTTCTCTCCTTCTTTCCCCAAAACACTCACAAAACAACCACTTCTTTGTAGCTTGTGCATTGCCTCTGAGCCAAATTTAGTAGAATTTTATAAATGCCCACAAAGCGTGGGCGGGCTGGCAATCCAAATGTGATGGTCATGTTCTTCATTTTGTACGAGACTTCCAGAACTTCATACACAGAACTTATTTTTTTCTTTTGAGATATTGTACACAATATATGCAAAGAACAATCCATTTGCATGGGTTAGATTTCCATTCCCTCTGCTTACAGCTGAGTAACTTTATTCTTTGTCCTCACTTGTAAAATTGGGGAAATACAATTTCCCATAATCAAATGAGAATATATCTAAGTTATATAAACATCGTGTGTGACAATAAATGAGAGCTCCATTTTCACTTTTCCATTTAGCTTCCTTTCCTAACTGGCTATATATTTTTAAAATCTTTCCACGCTGCTAGTCATCCAAGAGCTTCCCTGGTGGCTCAGATGGTAAAGAAACTGCCTGCAATACAGGAGACTTGGGTTTGATCCCTGGCTCGGGAAGATCCCCTGGAGAAGTAATGGCTGCCCACTCCAGTTTTCTTGGGCTTCCCTGGTGAATCAGCAGGTAAAGAATCTGCCTGCAATGCAGGAGATCTGGGTTTGATTCCTGCATTGGGAAGATCTCCTGGAGAAGAGAAAGGTTGCCCACTCCTGTATTCTTGCCTGGAGAATCCCATGGAGTCATTCATAGTTATATGTAATGCTTCTGCAGTGATCAAAATGAGTCAGGAGTTGAACTGTAAACTCTTTCATAGAAATTGTATATATGTATGTTTGGGTCATTTGTATAGTGTAAAATTCAGTGTGTAAATGGTGTTGAAGGGCATTAGAGGGATTTTTTAAAAATTCATGTATGAAGTAATTTCTTAAGGAATAATAAAATAATAGCATGAAATATGGCTCAGAATATGGATCTTTTATCCCTGGCTGAGGCAAAGTTTAGTACCTCTTGTTAACTGTTTTGTGCTTCCATATCTGTCTGCTGCCCTCTGTTGCCCTCTATTCTTTCCTCAGAAATGTCCAGAGAAAATCTCTTCACTTTTTTTTTTCCCAACCCCAAGCCTCTTTCCCTCCTCCTTCATTTTATTCATCTTTTCTGATGCCAGTGTTCCAGGCACTGTTTAGACAGATTTATCTTCATAGCTTTGCCCTGATACATAACACACAAATAATGATTTCTACATTTTTGGAAGATGGTACTAGGAAATCATTTCTTTAGACTATTGTACTGAAAATAGTGATGCTTAAATTTCTGTGATGTTTTGCAAAAAAATAAATACATAAATTTCAACAGTTGCAACAAATAAAATACACAGTGTTTACACAGTGATACAGGAATGCTCTCCAAGCAAAATTAAAGAAGCCAAAATTATTACAGTATATAGAAGAAAACTACTTTTGATTTTAGCAAATGTTTAAAATTATATATAGGTCATCCAAGCCAAAAACCTGAAATCAGTCCCAACTGGTCTCTTTTCCCTACCCTGGAAGTACAATTGATAGACAAACCTCGTTATATTTTTCCTTTTAAATCTGCTCACTCCACAGATGTTTATTGTGCCTGATTCTGTCCTAAATACTGGAGAAAGAAACACAAATAAATAGACAAAAATTGATGTCGTCGTAAAGCTTACATGCTGGTGTGTGCACCGGTGGAGGGTTGAGGGGGGATGAGGAAGTGGGACAATCAAATAAGTACGTAAAATATACAATATGTCAGAAATGCTTGGAGAAAAAATTAGTCTTGGGGAAAGAGCACAGAGAGTGCCAGAAGGAAGAGGAGTGGCTCACTGCTCAAAGAGCCAGATGGGGATTAGAGTCTAGGGATGAAGAATGACCTGGGAGTCCCTGAGCTTCTGGTGGTGACTGATGTAAATGGGGATAAAGGGCATAATGAGATTTTTACTGATGGTGTCAACAGAGATAATGGTGGTGACGCGAGCAGTGCTGGGAGAGGGCAAGCCGGTGGGGGGGAGGTGGGGGGGACTTCCTGCAAGGAGAAAAGCTAAGGCCTCTAATTCATTCTTGCCAGTAGTGGTGATGGGGGCAGGGAATGGCACCCCTGAGAGCCTGTGCAATTCCTAGACCCTCTCTGGACTCTTGCCAATTCAGTTTCTTCCTCAAATCTCTCCCCTCCTTTCCATCTCCCCTTAGCCCTTTTCCAGTTCACACCGATAACAGCTCTGCCAGGGCTTTAGTTTTGCTTCCAGGAGTTCATTTTTAACACAATCAGATAAACTACCTGAAAAACAAATCCAGCTATGTAATTTTCACTCCAAACCTTTCTTGGTCAAAAATCATGAGCACATAAGCTACCCCCTTGTTCTTGGATCGTATTTTCTGTTCAGATCGTATTTTCGGTTCAAATCATACAAAGCTGCTCTTAGTTACTGGCCCAGAGCATTCTTTCATCCTATGTATTCTTTTCTTGCCACTCCTTCGAGGTGAAATGCCCTTTCTCCTTTCTTAACCTGACAAAATCTTTCTCAACTTTCAAGACACGGCTTTAGTGTTCTTACCGTCAACATGCTTTTCAAGAAGCCCAGATAAAGTGCTGTGTCTCAGAAGTACCATTCTACCCCAAGCACACCTTTTGTGTGGTATCTAAAGTATCCTGGATTGTTAGATCCACAAGGACAAGAGCCATGCATTATTCATCTGATGCTGTCAGAGGACAGCAAGGTGTCTGTTTATTAAGCAAATAAAAATCAATAGGCTACATTGAAACTCTGCTTTGCTAATCCTGTTTTCTGACCTAGAATGCAGTCTCCAGGTTGCCACTGATATGGTGAAAAATTAGTTTGAAATATACATTTTTATTATTTTCTTTTCTCCAGTTCTTTAGTTCATCAGTACCATCTAAGCTGCTTCAAAGAGAAGTAGGATTGTTACAAAGGAATGACAAAAAGAAAAAAAATAAGCAAGGAAGGAATCATGCTGAGTTTTTTAACTTCCAAACCAGTCTTTGAAGAATCAAACAAAAAAAATTGAGAAAAGCTGGGCACAGACTTGGGGGTCACACTGATGAAAGGGAAGTGCAGAAAGGAGTGTCAACCTAAGTTATGGGCAGACTTGAGATTGGTTTATCTTAGAGTTGGAGAAGAGGGTTCTGATATATGATGACTCAGTATAGAGAATCAGGGTCAGCCTCTGGGATTACCAATGATTTGAAGGGGAGAGCACATGAACCACTATTTTTTTCCTGTTATATAAAAACCAAAATGAAAAAGCAAACAAACAAAATCCTTCATTTTACAATTCTAAAGGTACAATAAAAAAATCTAGACTCTTAGTTCTGATATAGGATTTTATTTTGGGACCTTACCAGTATCTCTCTCTGAAATCTCGGCAAATCATAACCTAGAGAGCAAGGAAGAACCAGAGAGAATCTTGTACAGTTCAGTCACTCAGTCGTGTCCGACTCTTTGCGACCCCATGAATCGCAGCATGCCAGGCCTCCCTGTCCATCACCAACTCCTGAAGCTTAATCAAGTTCATACCTATCACACTGATGCCATCCAGCCATCTCATCCTCTGTCATCCCCTTCTCCTCCTGCCCCCAATCCCTCCCAGCATCAGAGTCTTTTCCAATGAGTCAACTCTTCGCATGAGGTGGCCAAAATATTGGAGTTTCAGCTTTAGCATCAGTCCTTCCAATGAACACCCAAGACTGATTTCCTTTAGGATGGACTGGTTGGATCTCCTTGCAGTCCAAGGGACTCTCAAGAGTCTTCTCCAACACCACAGTTCAAAAGCATCAATTCTTCAGTGCTCAGCTTTCTTTATAGTCCAGCTCTCACATCCATACATGACTACTGGAAAAACCATAGCCTTGACTAGATGGACCTTTGTTGGCAAAGGAATGTCTCTGCTTTTTAATATGCTGTCTAGGTTGGTCATAACTTTTCTTCCAAGGAGCAAGTGTCCTAATTTCATGGCTGCAGTCACCATCTGCAGTGATTTTGGAGCCCCCCAAAATGAAGTCTCACACTGCTTCCATTGTTTCCCCATCTATTTGCATTGAAATGATGGGGCCAGATGCCATGATCTTAGTTTTCTGAATGTTGAGTTTTAAGCCAACTTTTCAGTCTCCTCTTTACTTTCATCAGGAGGCTCTTTAGTTCTTCTTTGCTTTCTGCCATAAGAGTGGTGTCATCTGCATATCTGAGGTTATTGATATTTCTCCCGGCGGCAATCTTGATTCCAGCTTGTGCTTCATCCAGGCCGGCATTTTGCATGATGTATTCTGCATATATGTTAAATAAGCAGGGTGACAATATATAGCCTTGTCATATTCCTTTCCTGATTTGGAACCAGTCTGTTGTTCCATGTCCAGTTCTAACTGTTGCTTTTTGACCTGCATACAGATTTATCAGGAGGCAAATCAGGTGGTCTGGTATTCCCATCTCTTGAAGAATTTTCCAGTTTGCTGTGATCCACACAAAGTTTTTGACATAGTCAATAAAGCAGAAATAGATGTTTTTCTGGAACTCTCATGCTTTTTTGATGATCCAACAGATGTTGCCAATTTGATCTATGGTTCCTCTGCCTTTTCTCAATCCAGCTTGAACATCTGGAAGTTCACAGTTCATATACTGTTGAAGCCTGGCTTGGAAGATTTTGAGCATTACTTTGCTAGCATGTGAAATGAGTGCAGATGTGCAGTAGTTTGAACATTCTTTGGCATTGCCTTTCTTTGGGAATCTTGTACAGGGATCTGCAGCTTGTTTTCTAAAGTAGAACTTATTTTTCAGATTAAATTTTATAGAAAATCTTGATTTACAGCCAGACAGATTTAAGATTTCCTTGGTGAAGGGAGGGTGCCCAAAACCCCAGTGTCCTGAGGCAGCCCCAACCCATTCTGTGAAATTTAGGGCTCCAAAGACCATGACTTGAACACTACCAGTCTAGGGCAACTTCTGTATTTTGTGGATGAGGAGACTGGGTTATGAAAAATTTAAATGATTTGTGCTAGAGTAAAGGAAATCTGGAATAATGCCATCTAGGGCTACACCCTAGAGTGTTTACTGATAGTTAACAGTTATTGAGTCATCTTTACCTTTGTATACATCTCAAAAGCATCCTCTCAAATTGAGAAGTAAATATGCATAAACGTCTTCACTTGAGGAATTTTTGAAAGGCTCAGATCAATAAATGTGAGAAGAGAGTTTATTTTTTCACTAGATACAGATTATACAGCATAGCAATATCTGTCCTGCAGCCTCTATAAAAAATCAAATTGCTCCACTGTTCTTGAGATAAGGCCATACACTACATTACTATTAAAGAATCATTTATGAACCAAATGATTGCACAATTAGTGCAATTAAATTTATGATATTTAACAGGGATTTATGCCATATGTTAAGTATAAAAACAGCTTAAACTTGACTTTTTAAATGTAAACTAGAACACTCTCAGCCCCTTGTAAGAACTCAGTTGAACATTACATCATAAATATGTAACAAATGTTAAAAGATGTTGGTTAAGGAGCCATGGCTCAAAATCTGATCCTCCTCCTTTTCCACGGTGTTATACTTTCATCCTTCATAGATCACAGATCAACATGAGACACTTTTAAATAAAGAACTTGGATATTTTTATTGAAGGCTAAATCTCACAATACCACTTTTTGACCATACTTAGGAAGTAATTCTCTCTGATAATTTTTTTAATGTTCTCTTTCTTTTAAATGCTATCATAGAATATAAACACTTATTAAGTAATTTTTTAGAAATCAAAGAAATTTATGAGGCAGCTCACTTTTTAGAATGATAAATGTAAGAGCAGAATTCATTTTAAAAACATAATGGAAGTTTCCAAATATATCCACAAATATAAAGAATTATTAAAGTTTTTCCTGGTAATGTTTATCTTATCTAAGTGAACACTGAAATGTCAAAACTGCCTCCCAGTCATTCTGAGAGTTTAAAATTAATCTTAATGTGACCTAGGCACCAAATGCTTGTCCCACATAAAATTACAGGAACAAATTTTTGCTGGACACCTTGGCAAAGCTCTTTCTTTTCCCTAAATAGCTTTTCTGAGGATAGAAAGCAGTTACCTTAATAAGAACTGTCACTTAATAAATTTTCCTCAGGGTATGGGGAAGGATTCTGTGGTGTAGCAGAATGGTATGGATTCAGTAGTGGAAAAACCTAATATTTATAAACTTAAAAATTATGATAACTACTATTTTAAAACACTGATATAAAGGGCACCTCAGAGTATAATTTGCCATATAGTTAACTCTATAACAGCATGGCTGTGACTATTTTTAACCCCAAAGTTTACCAAACTATATCTCAATGCATTTATCCCAGATCTACAAACTAAATGATAGTTTACTGTATGTCTAACTTGTTTTATGTATTTATTTCAACGTACCAATAAATAAATGAGAAGTTTCTAAATTCTTCATATACACTTAAAATTGCATGTGATACAAAATATTTAAGGACAAAAATATCTCTTCTGAGTTTTGATCCTAGGAAGACAATAAACCTACTTTTCCTATTCTTTCCTAAGCATTACTAAGCAACCTTTAATATTATTCATAAAACAAACATAGATAGCCTCTGGAAGATAGAAAAAGGCAGAATGGCTAGAAATTTTGGGACCCAAAGAAGAGATAATGATACTTCCCTGCTGCTAAGTCGCTTCAGTCGTGTCCGACTCTGTGCGACCCCATAGGCGGCAGCCCACCAGGCTCGCCCGTCCCTGGGATTCTCCAGGCAAGAACACTGGAGTGGGTTGCCATTTCCTTCTCCAGTGCATGAAAGTGAAAAGTGAAAGTGAAGTTGCTCAGTCGTGTCTGATTCCTAGCGACCCCATGGACTGCAGCCCACCAGGCTCCTCCGTCCATGGGATTTTCCAGGCAAGAGTACTGGAGTGGGTTGTCATTGCCTTCTCCAAATGATACTTCCCTAGGTTTTCTTTTCCTCATATATCTCAGACTGACAGTTTCAGAGACTTACAATCTAAAAGCACAAGCAGGTACAAACAAACAAAAAAGTCCTAACAAAGGCATGCTTTCTCTCTAGCCAAAGAGCAACCAGGAAAACAGAAACCTTTTTTTTTTTTTTACAATAACCACTCTATTTCAGGAAACTACCACAGAAAAAAATATTCCTTGTACAACTACAGAAGCCAAATTAGACATTACAAAAATTAGGCATTAAAAGTCAAATTAGCCAAAACAAAACAAAGCAAAAATTATCAGAGACAAAGTTTTTATATGATGATAACAGGGGAGTTCCACAAAAGATACATAGCAATCTTAAATATGTATGCACCAAGCAAAATATATAAAGCAAAAATTAATAGAATTGTGGAAATAAATTATATATGGAGATTTCAACTTCTGTCTCAAAAATGGAAAGAATAACGAGAAAATCATCCAAGATATAGAAGAACTAAACAGACAATCAAGCAACAGAATATGATTGACATTTATAGAACAGTTGACCAAAAAAAAGGGAGAGCTTCCCTAGTGACTCAGATGGTAAAAAAATCTGACTGCAATGCAGAAGACCTGGGTTGGGAAGAACCCCTGGAGAAGGGAAAGGCTACCTACTCCAGTATTCTTGCCTAGAGAATTTCATGGACAGAGGAGCCTGGCAGGTTACAGTCCATGGAGTCACAAAGAATCAGATATGACTGAGCAACTAACATTATCACTTTTGACCAAAAAAATAGAATTCACATTCTTTTACAGTACCACAGAACAAATACCAAGTTAGATCATATCTATAGCCATAAGATAAACATCAATAACCTTAAAGAATTAAAATCACAGAATATTGTTTAATAACCACAATGGAATCAAATTAGAAAGCAATAACAGAAAGAGGATAGAATCTGAAAAATGTTGGGAACTAACAACATACTTTAAAAAAACAAACAAAAAACATGGTTTAAAGAGAAAGACTCAAGAAAAAATACACTGCATTAGTGAAAATTAAAATACAGCACCTAAAAATTTGTAGGATACAGCTAAAGCAGTCATGAGGGGAGAATTTATAGTACTAATTATATACATCATGAAAGATTTTTAAAGGTCTTAATCTATGCTTTCACCTCAAGAACCTAAAAAAAAAAAAAAAAGCAAACTAAACCCTAAGCAAGAAAAAGGAAGGAAATAATAAAGACATGATCAGAAATCAATGAAAATGAAAACATTAAAACAGAAGAAAAAATTCAATTAGACAAAAATTTGATTCTTTGAAAAATAGTAAAACTGAAATTCCAGCAACACTACCAAAATAAAAGAGAGAAGACATAAATTGCAGATACTGGGAATGAAGAAGGCAACATCACACAGACCCTTCACACATCAGAAGAATAATCATATCATAGGATGATAGGAATAATTCCACAGATTAAATTTGACAACGTAAATGAAATGGGCCATTTCCTCAAAAACAAACTACCATAAATCAAAAGTGAAACGCATCATTTTGATAGCTCCATAACTATTAAAAATTAAATCCATAATTATAAACACCCTGAAAAGAGAATTCTCCAGGTCTAAATGGTTACACTGGAGAATTCTACCAAATATTCAACTTAAAACCAATTCTACACAATTTCTTCCAGAAAGTAGAAGAGATAGGAACGATTTGCACTCATTCATGAAGCTAATATTACCCTGACACCAAAATCAGACAAAGATGGTACAAAAAGGAAAACTGCAAATTGATATCCCTCATTAAAATGGCAACAAGAGTTCTTAGCAAATTCAATTATTCAATATATAAAAAAAATAATACAGCATGACCAGGTGAGATTTATTTCATAAACAACAGTGGATTATTTGAAAATCTAGCAATATAATTCTTCTTGTTAACAGGATAAAAAGAAAAATTATATGATCATATCAATTCAAAATAAGCATTTGACAAAACCCAATACACATTCATAATGAAATCTCTCAGAGAAACAGAAATAAAGAACTTAATTAATTGACAAAAGAGAAATTCTAAAAAATAAAGCTAACATTTTACTTGATGAAAGACTGAATATTTTCTGTCTCAGATCAGGAAACATCAAGCATGGTTCCTCTTATCTCTCTTATGCAACATGCTGCTGGAAGTCCTACCAAGTGCAAAGGCCAAAGGAAAAAATAAAAATAAAAAAAAAAAGAAGACAAAAGGGATGCCTATCAAAAGGGAAGAAATAAAATTGGATGAATCTAAAGAATTATACTGAGTGAAAAACTGAATCCGAAACATGTATACTATGTGGTTCCATTTATGTATCATTCCTGAAATGGCAAAATTACAGAAATGGAAAAGAGATTACTGATTGCCAGTGGTTAAGACGGAAGTGGCTACCCTGGTAGCTCGGATGGTTAAGGATGCTCCTGCAATGCAGGAGACCTGGGTTCCGTCTCTGGGTTGGGAAGATTCCTCTGACGATGGGAATGGCAACCCATTCCAGTATTCTTGCCTGCAGAATCCCATGGACAGAGGATCCTGGTGGCACACAGCCCATGAGGCCACAAAGAGCTGGACATGACTGAGCTACTCAGCTCATCCACAAGAAGGGTAGGGGTGGGAGGGAAGTGGGGGTGGTTTGAAAGGGCAACATGAAGGATTCTTGCAGTCATGTCAATGTTTTGGTGTCAGTCCTATCAATGCCAGTATTCAGATTGTGATATTGAACCACAGTTTTGCAAGAGGTTATCCCTAGGGGAAAAGGGAAGATACAGGTTTCTGTATAATTTCATACATGTGAATCTACAATTATCCCATAATAAACAGCTAAATTTTAAAAGATGGGAACCAAAAAAGCCTCTTCTCATATAGAGCTGTCATCTAGTTTGGACGTAGGAGAGAAACATAATTTAAAAAAAAATAACAGAGAAGAAAAAGTTTTTGAGAGATATGCTGAGTTGTATTACACAGAATATTCATAAGAAAGAACTAGAGGAAGGAGGAAAATACGTCAGCTGTATTATTTGAGTTTTTATAGAGGAGGGAATGGCCTAGAGTTTGAGAACTGAGTGCACTGTTCACAGGTGAAGATGGCCATCTTGGGAAGATGAAGAAGAGCAAGACTAAGAAATTAAGTGATTAACTGAGAGGACTGCCTCTTAAAATTACACTGGTACAAGTAAGCAAACAGAACAAGCAAACAACCACATAATACAAACCTTGCGCTTCAATCTTATCAAAGGAATGGAGTATGAGGAAAAAACTTTCAGTTTTGAAAATTCGAGTCTCCTTGGTGGATGTGATACTCTTGTCTTATATAAAATTGTTGGGAATCTAAATTACTTAATGATTTATGGTTGAGAAAACTTTCTTCAGATTAAAAACAACCCTGAAGTAACTCCTGGGCTCTACTTATCAGTGGTTTCTCCCAACATTTATTCTTGGAAAATTCTTAGATCGGGTTCACCAAAAGCAGCCCTGAGAACAAGATTTCTAACACCTTTATTGAGGAAGTGCTTTTAGGAAACCCATAAGGGAGTGATGGAAGCAAGAGAGAGAAGGGAAAGAAAGCAGGGTGTTTGCAAAAGAAGGCAAGATCCCATGAAGGGCAGTTTCAGCCTGATTCTGGAGGGGATCTCAGAGTATATCCTAATCAGAGATGAGGAAACTGAAATTTTACATCTCCACACCAGTCAGTCAAGATAATGAAAAAATAAATGAGTAAAATACATGTTAGTTGTTGATGAATAGACAATCGGGAGAGACTTCACTGATATAAAGTTACTTTTGTAAAACTGAGGATGACTTTGAGAGAGAGAATAGGCCGTATTATGTGCAGTTTCTGAAACAAGAACATATTTGGTATGATGGAGGAATCACTGTACAGAGTGAGTGAGAGGAAAGGGCAGAATGATACCAGTTGAGTTCAGAAAGATAATTGTGATGTGGTTGCAGAGAGTGAAGGTACAGAAGCTGAACAGACAACACCTTATAAGCCATAGTAAGGGGCTTATCTGGTTGCTCAGATGGTAAAGAATCTGCCTTACAAGGTGAGATATTTGGGTTCAGTCCCTGGGTCAAGAAGATCCTCTGGAGAAGGAAATAGCTCCCCACTCCAGTATTCTTGCATGGAGAGTTCCATGGACAGAGGAGCCTGGCGCTGCCGTCCATACAGTTCCAAAGAGTTGGATATGACTAAGTGACTAACACTTTCACTTTTTTCCAAGCCAAAGTAAAGTTTTTTATTTTCATTCTGAGATGGAAACAATTTGCCTTTTTTTTTTTTTTTAAAGCTAAAGAGTAGCATAATGTTTTCTAAAGAATGTCTCTTGCTGCTTCATTGAAATTTTGACTGATGGTTGTCAGGGAAGGAAACATGAAACCACAAACCAATTAGGAAGCTAAAGAAATAATTCAGGCATAAAAGGATAGCTGTTGCTGTTGTTTAGCTGAAAAGTCCTGTCCTACTCTTTTTGTGACTCCATGGATTGCAGCCTTCCAGGCTCCTCTGTCCATGGGCTTTCCCAGGCAAGAATACTGAAGTAGGTTGCCATTTCCTTCTCCAGGGGATCTTTCCAACCCAGAGATCAACCCGTGTCTCCTGAATTGACAGGCAGATTCTTTACAACTGTACCACTAGGGAAGCCCTAAAATGATAGTACTTTTTACCAAAGTGATATTGGTAGAGGTAAAGAAAAATTATAGAATTCTAGATATTTGTTTTGAGTGTAGTCAGCAGCATTTGCAGATGTGATATGTAAGAGAAAGAGAAGAGGCAAGGATGAGCCCAAGGTCTCCCAACTGAGCCACTGGAAAAATGAGGGTGTTTACTGAGATACAGCTTCCCTGGTGGTTCAGAGGTTAAAGCGTCTGTCTGCAATGCGGGAGACCTGGATTCGATCCCTGGGTCAGGAAGATCCCCCGGAGAAGGAAATGGCAACCCACTCCAGTATTCTTGCCTGGAAAATCCCATGGACGGAGGAGCCTGGCGGGCTACAGTCCACGAGTCGCAAAGAGTAGGACAGGACTGAGAAACTTCACTTTCACTTTCACTTACTGAGATAAGAAATGTCAAGAACAGAATTTACGGGGGAGGAAGAGTGTAAGAGGGCAGAGGACAGGTTATTCATAACATGGCTTTATATTTCTTTAGAATAGTTCTCAATGAGTACAAAATAAATAGATCAACTTCATTGTACTATTTTCCTATTTGATTTTTATACCTTTATTCTGTCCTTTTCATCTGTCGTCTCATGTTTTCTTTCTCTCTGTCTCTCTCTCCCTTCCTCTCTCCTCTCACTTCCTTTCTTTCTTCCCTCTTTTCCTCCCTCTTTCTCTTCTCTCTCTACGCAACTTTCCTCCATTTTCAGACACCATTCTGGTCATGATTGTGGAGGCCAGAGGGTCAGGATAGCATTCAGATAGAGTGTTACTATTGGGAAAATATTCTGGGACGTTCCCCTCAATATAAAAAGCATGAATAGAGGCATTATTGGCGAGCTTTCATTCATCATTTTTTTAAACTCAATTTCCTTGCTTTTGTTAAATGGAAAGAATTCCAAAGACAATCATCTTTCTATACCTGTTTTTACATACCACCTGATTTGTTTGGAACACCAAGTTATCCAAATTATAAAGTAAGGTATGAGGGAGTTATTTACAGAAATACACAAAAAGGTTTCAAATTTAGTCCTTCTGAACTTTTTCACTTATCTTACCCATAATTATGAATAATGAACATTAATGCATTCTATTATTAGTATGGAAATGATAACTAAAGAGTATTTTTTCCAATATACATTTTCATATTTTTGACTTTTTAAGCCTTTTTTGGAAACTGTTAATTTGCTATGCTATATTCTTACACTTATACTGCTCCCTAAAGTTAAAAATGTAAAAAAAAAAAAAAACCAAACCAGCAAACATAGCTAAAAATAATGGGTCTCATGGAAACACATAAAAGTGGAGTCTTTTAAAATCTTTTTTAAAAAATATGAGATACAGAATATAAGTCTTGTTTGGGCTAACTTGACTATGATAAGTTAAAGGCAATGTTGGCTCTCTTCCAAGCTGTCCACCCCTAGCCTGTGAGCCCTTGGGGTATCCAGTAGGTCAGACTTATGACTCCTAATGAGTAATGCAGTCATACTCAAGCTGTTGCAGATGGGATGGGAATAGCAAAAACCACGCCTCTCTAATTACATGTATCAGCCCTCTTGCATTGGGATGCCTTCTAACATTTTAGGATGGGGGGAGCCAGCCGAATAGTCACATGGAAAATACAAATCTGTAGGAGCTGCCGAAGTTATCCCAGGTTCTAGCTGCTAGAAAGTCTTTGCACTATTCTGATGTCAGTATTGACAGCCTGCCTACCTCCTGCAGGTGTCAAAGCCAAGGTCAAGACCAGGAAACTGCACAAGCTGTCAACTTAGCATAAGAAAACAGGTAAGCACATCCTGAGCAGGATAGGGAAGTCTCCATAATTGGCAGAAATTTTGGGTGGAAACTATAGGTCATGACATTAGTGGAAATCTATGAGATCACTCCCTCCTTAATGCTCCCACAGGAAAGCAAAAAAATCAGTACTTGATGAAAGGTCAGCATTTTATGGACTGACTTCCTCTCAACTATACCTTTCAAAAGCCTTTCTTTTTTTGGACTTTGCAACCTTTTTATTTTTAAAAACAGCTCTTTATTGGAATGTACTTAAAGAACAATGAACCTATGTGCTAGTTAAGAATTAGGCAATCACATGGTTTTCAGCAGCTGCAAATGATGGGGTTGTTTTATAATAAACTAATGGAAGAAAGAAATTAAAAACTGATTCTATCACAACTCATTACAAAAGATTGTGTGAATGAAAATCATAGCATTATACTATGTGAAATAGTATACTAATATACTAAGTGAAACAATTACTAGTAACACTCTGAAATGGTTAAAATGGGGAACTATAGAGTCACCATTTATAGTAAGGTACTAGGATTCTTAGTGGGTTAAATTAAATATACAGATATTATACATTTTACCTGATAATAATACTGATGATCATTAAATTCTTCTATTCTCCCAGACCTGAGGCTAAGCACTATTAAATATATTACATACTTAATTCACAAAAGAAGTCTCTCAACTAGGTTTTTATGAATGGTTGCTTAGAGAAGACAGTCATCCAGGAAGTGGTGCATTAAGGCCTCAAAATAAGACTGATCTGACTGGAAAATTTTACTCTTAACACTGCCATTTTGAGAACACGGCAAAAAACTTGTTATTCAGTTCCTAAGTTGTGTCTGACTCTTTGTGACCCCAAGGTCACATGCTTCTATGTCTTTCTCTGCCCTCCACTATCTTTGGAGTTTGCTCAAATTCATGTCCATTCAGTCAGTGATGCTATCTAACCATCTCATCTTCTGCCATCCTCTTCTCTTCCTGCCTTCAATCTTACCCAGCATCAGGGTCTTTTCCAATGAGTCAGCTCTTCGCATCAGGTGGCCAAAGTATTGCAGCTTCAGCTTCAGCATCAGTCCTTCCAATGAATATTAAAGGTTGATTTTCTTTCGGATTGACTGGTTTAATCTCCTTGCATTCCAGGGGACTCTCAAGAGTCTTTTCAAACACCACAGTTTGAAAGCAGTTCTTTGGCTCTCAGCCTTCTTTATGGTCCAATTCTCACATGCATTCATGACTACTGGAAAAACCATAGCTTTGACTATATGGGCCTTTGTTGGCAAAGTGCTATCTCTACTGCCTAACATGCTGTCTAGGTTTGTCATAGCCTTTCTACCAAGGAGCAAGCGTCTTTTAATTTCATGGCTGCAGTTACTGTCTGTGGTGATTTTGGAGCCCAAGAAAATAAAATCTGCCACTGCTTCCATTTTTTCCCCTTCTATTTGCCATGAAATGGTGGGACTGGATGCCATGATCTTAGTTTTTTAATATTGAGTTTTAAGCCAGACTTCCCTGGTGGCTCAGATGGTAAAGAGTCTGCCCCAAATGTGGGAGACCCAGGTTCGATTCCTGGGTCAGGAAGATCCCCTGAAGAAGAAGATGCAACCCACTCCAGTATTCTTGCCTGGGAAATCCCATGGACAGAGAAGCCTGGCAGGCTACAGTCCATGGGATTGCAAAGAGTCTGACATGACTGAGTGACTAACACACCCAAGTTTTAAGCCAGGCAGTAAGCTGAGAAAGGCTAATTGGTAAGGATTGCTTTGGTTTCTAATTTGCATTATAATTTAATCTTGTCTAAGGCTCCTTCCCATAAATTCCTGAGTTACTTAAGAAATGCTTGATACAAATTGCAATATATGAGGGAGAAGATATTTTCTCTGCTACTTCAAAAATAAATATGCAATCAAAATAGCAAGTGGATTATAGCATATATTTTCTTCACAGGATGAAAAAGCAGGTTCATTTACAAATAGAATCAGAATGGATCAGAACTGGAAAATATGTTAGTAAGGTCAGATTTACCTGATTACTGATTATGGATGAAGCAATTCTAAAACTACTTTAAATGTGTTATAGAGTGAGTGGATGCGTTAATATGGTTGGGAGTCACACCACACAAGAAAAAAAATACTCTGAGATGGGAATGAATTGGAATTGTACATTCCTGTGCAAACTCCTGATTTCTAAAATATGAATCTGTGCACAGATATGGATGCATGTCAGTATATGTATATACGACCATGTATGTGTGTGTGTTTGGTGTTTTTTCATAGCCCTGGCTGTTGAAAGGGCCAAGAAATAAACATAGCACAATAAAAAGAACCATACGGTGACAGACATTATATCTCTATTATTATTATTCACTTAACCCTGGGTTCCTTATAAAAATGACTGCAGGATTGGAGCAATTGAGATGGAAGATGATCCTGCAGCATTAGCTATGCAAAACAGTAAGAAGAGATAAAACAATTATGTGGGTCTGTCACAAGAATATGGGAGCTTGAGTGGGCTCCCACAGCAAATCTGGGTTACTTTGAACATCAAAATAATTATGAACAAGAAAAAATTATAAATTTAAAAGAGATAAATAGTTAGATAAATAAGTGGGAGGAGGAAGAAGATCTTTTCTTACAGTAAAATACCAAAATAATGGTTTACTAGTAAGGCTCAATATGTACTACCCTTCAGAGAATCTACTAATTGTATAGAAAGTGTAGTAACCACAGGCTGGAGAAATTAGATGACTCTTTGCCTTGACCCATAGATCAAAACTGTCATCAAAATGAGGAGTAGATACATATCAGTGTGCCTTCAGACGTGACTCTCTGAACAAGACACAATATCGCTTTGGTATCTTTCCAGTCATTTATGCATAATCTGAATCTAATTATGAGCGATACATCATGCAAATCCCCAAATGAGGAACAGTGCTGAAGAAAAGAGGGAGAGAGAGAGTTCTTCAAAATGCTGATATGAAAAGGAAAGAGTGTGAAAATGTTTCAGATTAAGAAGACTAACTCATCAAAACTAAATGAAAAGCTTACTCTAGATGATATTATATAGGAAGACAAGCAATTTTATAATGAACATTTTGTATCAATTAACAAAATTGGAATATTTAGGGTAGATTAGATAAAAGTATTCTATCAATGTTAAATTTACTGGAATTGGTAACTGTGAAAAAATATTCATATTTTCGCCCATATCTTTGGACACTGTCAACATCATGCTTAGAAAGATAGAATGCTTTGCTATTTGGGAATAAGTAATATGGAGAATAACAATTTAAATTGGGTACTCAATTTTTTGGTATGGTTTAATTTGTATTTTCTATTTTAAAATGAAACTAAAATGTTCAAACCATTTTGTATTTAACAAATGAGTAATTACCAATGAGCTTAATATTTGAATGATGAATGAAACAAATATTTATTGGTCTTCATTTATTGAGGAATAATTTTTCTGACAAAGCTTTATGGTATCACGAATTTACCATCCTTTCCTCTCATTTGACTTTCATGCCTAAGTAACCCCTCAAAAATCATATTTTTGTGCACAAAAAGATTCAGCGTTTTCTCAGATATGTTAATTCCTTGATGGTCAAAATGTTCTCTTCTATGATACCTACTGTTCTCTCATACAACTTTGTCCAAAATTTACATGATTCAAACACACATGTTCTTCATTCATTTTTGCTTATTTACTCTTAGAAATTAGTGGGTTTTTTCCTTGTGTGTCTATTCCAACTCCGTCATACCTTTACTGGTTAATAGTTTGGCACTGAATCTCAGCAGTTGTCCAGCATTTTATTAATAGTTTCATAAAATCTTGATGTTGCCACTTTTACTTTGTCATCGGTTTGCTCTATACTGTAATTGTATTCTTGCAAGAATTCAACATTTCACGAAACACTGACCATAAAAATACAAGGAGGGAGGGAAATTTGAATTCAGACCAATTTTATGAGTGCTCAGTTCACTAATAAATAATATTGTCTTGTGATTATTTTGCTTCTTCATTTACCTTGTAACCATGGAAACATGGAAAATGAATATTGGAAAATTAGAACCACTTGTATATGTTTCCTGGCATATACTTCTACTCCAAGCTATTCTCCCAAAGATTTTGAACCTTGTCCAGAATGTCTTGCTCCAACAATTAGAGCACAGCTCAGGTAAGACTCTACTACACTGAATCTGAAACTGGATGAAGACCAATCCTACCTAATTTGCATAGGGACCTTGAGCTGAAAGGGCTGAAGTAGGCTAGGGAAACCCTGGTTTTGTTTCAGTATCATGCAAGAGGGCAGAAGAAAGTACTCGAAAACAAAGAACAAATTAACATCAAATTGCCAACTTAAATATCAGTATACGTCATCTACAAAAGAAAAACCTGTGGGCACATAGATGTTCTCTGTTAAGATCCATCCATTGATCCAGTCAAGAATATTTAGTAAAGATCTTCCATGTATGAAACACGACTGTATTCTACAAGTCAGAGGTGGTAAAGAGGGAGTGCATGAAATGAAAAGAGAGTGAGGAAGAAATATTGTTTACCTGATGCTCTACCTTCATAACACTAAGGAATTCTTATACTTCTGAACAGTGATTTATAGTGGAAAAAATTATTCTGAAAATAAGATTGAAATTAATGCTTCCTAATATTACAACAAGTTGAATTGTTTTAGCATGCCTCAAATCTGAAATCAGTTTTTATTTAACTGATTAGCAGTTAAGAGGGCTTCCTTGGTGGCTTAGCAGTAAAGAATCTGCCTGCAATGCAGGAGACCTGGGTTTGATCCCTGGGTCATGAAGATTCCCTGGAGGAGGGTGTGGCAACCGACTCCAGTGTTCTTGCCTGAAGAATCCCATGAACAGAGGAGCCTTGCAGGCTACAGTCCCTAGGGTCGCACAGAGTAGGACACAACTGAAGCGACTAAGCCGCAACAGCAGCAGTTAAGACTATATTATTCTCTGGAAGAGGAAAACACTGACCCAACACACTGGTGTGAGCTGAGGATAAACATTTAATAAATAAATAAATTGCATGGACCCAAGATGAGCTAAGATGCATGTGGTTATAAAATCATACTTCCATTTGTAGGCCTCTGTTGTACAAATGTGGCGTAAGGAAACATTTATACAAAACTTCACATGCAGTTTAATGTATTACATTCTTTTAGCAGCTAGAATATAATAGTCCAAAAATCAATTCCCACAGGTCACATGAAGAATTTAGTGGTTTCAAAACAAGCAAGACTATATCCTACAGAGAGTACTACAGCCACTAGAAAATGTTTGATTCTAAGTTTTGAGGCTTATTTATCACAACAAAAACTTAGTTGGTTTTATCTATTCTCATAAACTTCAGATCTTTGTAGAATCTACAAGTTGAAAACTATGCTTATAATGCTAGGCCTTCTTTTCAATTTTCAATGGATTGTTTCTCACTGTTTGTTATAGTATTTATAGTTGGGTTATGTAACAGGATCATGCTTCCTCAATTGTTAAAAAGTACCTAAATAATTTAATGAGATTATCAGTTGGACACTCTGCAAATGTACTTAACATTATTCTAATTAGTCATTTGTTAACTGTATGTGCACAGCATTATAATAGGGCTAGAGGATTACCGACATGAAAAGAATACATTGGTCTCTGTATTGGAAGGTCACAATCTAAGGTGGAGACTAAGTCAAATATGAGGAAGTTTATTGATTGTGACCAAAGCAGAATGTTCCTTGCAGAAATCAATAGGGAAAAGAAAAAGAAAAAAAAAATAATACAATTATATCCACAAAAAATTACTTGCAAAATAACCAAATATTTAATATAAATATAAAAGCTTGATTTGTCTCTTTACTACATAAAGGTGGGAGTCATCCCCGCCAGTCCAGGTATATGCTGTGTGACCTTAGTGCCAGCTTGGAGATCTGCCTCACGGAAGAGGTGGAGGGCAATGCCACACAGAATCAGGCACTTACTAGCACAGTGTGTCAAGTGTTCCTCCTCTTTTCTTGTGTCTTCCTCTCTTTTGACAATCAAGAACTTAGGATGAATTAGAACCTCTGAAGGAAATTACTGCAATGAGTCTCCCACCAGCAAACTCCCTGGCAAATGTCCCTGACTCTGGACGAGAGGCTCTTTGTAAGAGATCTCTCCTTCTTTCCTCCTGGCCAGGGAGCTTGCTGTCTGCACTCTGGAATTTATATTTGAGCTGAAGCTTGACTTGGCTCTCCGCTGAACTCAAAAAGCTGAACAATAGTAATAGCTAACATATATTGAGCACTTACAAAGTGCAGATCCAGTATTGATTGTTCCAAAAACATAGCCCTACAAAACAAATGAGCCCTCTCCCACCTTCAACTCATGACTGAAAAATGCCCTAAGACTAGACAACTACCATTTAGAAAAAAACCTCAGATAATCTAATATCTGACTCATTAATGGGATTCATTATTGATTGATCACAGTATTATTTAATAATACATTGCTTAGACTTTAATAAAATAAATTTGATTTCTCTAATATCCACTGCCATCAGCTGATGACAGAGATTTAGCCAGAACCAAAATATTTTGCTCTGTAAGACTCACTATGTCTCATCTGAAAGAGAAAGCATCTTATGATCGAAAAGCACTCAGTTTGGAATTCAATTGCCGATTCAATCCAACTTATGTTTCCAATGTCAGCACCCTCTTTTACTAACTTGTGATAGCAATCAAGTCATAAACTTATATGTAAAATGATTGATAATATGAGATGGTTATCTATTTTTCATGATGACAATACATACAAAAAGTTTTTTGAGATTTTATATACATATTAATTGGGCTTCCCTGGTGGCTTTCAATCTTATGATGGATTTAGAAAAGGCAGAGGAACCAGAAATCAAATTGCCAACATCCATAGGATCATCGAAAAAGCAAAAGAGTTCCAGAAAATCATCTACTTCTGCTTTATTGACTACGCCAAAGCCTTTGACTGCGTGGATCACAGCAAACTATGGAAAATTCTTCAAGAGATAGGAATACCAGACCACCTGATCTGCCTCCTGAGAAATCTGAATGCAGGTCAAGAACCAACAGTTAGAACTGGACATGGAATAACAGACTGGCTCCAAATCAGGAAAGGTGTATTTCAAGTCTGTATGTTGTCACCCTGCTTATTTAACTGATATGCAGAGTACATCATGAGACATGTTGGACTGGATGAAGCACAAGTTGGAATCAAGATTGCCAAGAGAAATATCAATAACCTCAGATATGCAGATGACACCACCCTTATGGCAGAAAGCGAAGAAGAACTAAAGAGCCTCCTGATGAAAGTGAAAGAGGATAGTGGAAAAGTTGGTTTAAAACTCAACATTCAGAAAACTAAGATCATGGCATATGGTCCCATCACTTCATGGCAAATAGATGGGAAACAGTGGAAACAGTGACAAAATCACTGTGGTTGCTGAATGCAGCCATAAAATTAAAAGACACTTGCTCTTTGAAAGAAAAGTTATGACCAACCGAGACAGCATATTAAAAAGCTGAGACATTATTTGGCCAACAAAGGTCCGTATTGTGAAAGCTATGGTTTTTCCAGTAGTCATGTATGGATGTGAGAGTTGGACTATAAAGAAAGCTGAGCACCAAAGAACCAATGCTTTTGAACTGTGGTGTTGGAGAAGACTCTTGAGAGTCCCTTGGACTGCAAGGAGATCCAACCAGTCCATCCTAAAGGAAATCAGTCCTGAATATTCATTGGAATGACTGTTGCTAAAGCTGAAACTCCAATACTTTGGCTACCTGATGTGAAGAGCTGACTCATTTGAAAAAAGCCTGATGCTGGGAAAGATAGAAGGCAGGAGGAGAAGGGGACGACAGAAGATGAGATGGTTGGATGGCATCACTGACTCAACGGACATGAGTTTGAGTAAACTCCGGGAGTTGGTGATGGACAGGGAGGCTTGGCGTGCTGCAGTCCATGGGATTGCAAAGAGTTGGATACGACTGAGTGACTGAACTGAACTGAAATGGTCGCTCAGGGGTAAAGAATCTGTCTGCAATCCAGGAGACCTGGGTTCCTGTGATGCAGGAGACCTGGGTTCAATCCCTTGGTTGGGAAGATCCCCTGGTGGAGGGCATGACAACCCACTCCAGTATTCTTGCCTAGAGAATCCCCATGGAGAGAAAAGCCTGGTAGACTACAGCCAATGGGGTCACAAGGTGTCAGAAAGGACTGAGCATCTTTCACACACATACATATTAATTAGATTTTGGTTTATGCTATAGTAATATACATATTTTTCTTAGAATCAAAAACTCTTTCTCATCTTGATATCTTCCTTTAGCACTCAGCACTATGCCCCATCCTAAATAGGAATTCAGTTAACATGTTGACATTTGTATTGTTTAAATTCAACCTTTCAATATGTAAATTACACATTATTTAGTAAAAACTTTTAAACATAAACTGTTAGCATTTTCTGTAAAACATCTTGTGAACAGATTATTTTATATCAGTGTTTCCGAATTATATTGAAATTCCTGTTAAGTGATCTCTAAGTGTTAAAACTAACAGATATGTATATATCCTCATAATAGTTATAGAGATAGTTTTTACTGTTAAAAGATTATCAGGAAAGAAATAACATTATTGAGATGTTAAGTGTTTTATCCAAAGGCTGGAGTGAGTTAGTGAACCCCTGAGAACTGAGTGAATCTCCAGATCATTAAGAGGACATAGTTTCCTGGTCCTTCCGTCAGACTGGGTAACAGGGACCTTTTGCTCTGGATGCCAATCCTGAGAGGACCCCATGTTTACAAATTGACACACAACACACCTAAGGAAAGTTTTGGAAAGTTTCATAACATCTTGGACCAAGATAAAAATCCCCCTAAAAAGAACATTCAAATAAACTGAGTCACTCAGGCCAGAGGGATATGAATGTGCGTGTGTGTGTGTGTGTGTGTGTGTGTGTAAGGTGGTAAGATGAGCAAATCATGGCTTTTATCTGAGGGAAATAAAAAATATGACTGTTTTTGTTTAAGTTTCACTGTGCAGGTCTTTGAAGATGGGTGACATAGCTCTTAGAACTGCCCAGAGATGTGGAGTTAGAAAAGTGATATGTTGAGGAGCTACTCTTTCTGCACTCTCTGGGGACTTTGTCTTGGCTGGGCAGGTTCTGTCACCACCAAGGCCCTGCCTCCAACATGCCATGTCATGTCAGGTCTCTTCTACCACTCAGAGACTATAGGACAGAGGAACTGAGGGGAAATAGTCCAGGCCATGATGATAGTTTGATTTATAACGTATATTTTTAGAAATATGTCTGTGGGCTTCTTGATCTGAATTCTACATATGTTGGGAGACAGTCCTTTCCACATTCTTTCATTTACTCTCCTTCTCTCAAACCAGAAAAGCCTGATACAAAAGTCTTATTCATCTCAAAGCCAATAATAGTTGGGAAAGTGAAAGTGAAGTCGTTCAGTCGTGTCCGACTCTTTGCGACCCCATGGACTGTAGCCTACCAGGCTCCTCCGTCCATGGGATTCTCCAGGCAAGAGTACTGGAGTGGGTTGACATTTTCTTCTCCAGGGGATCTTCCTGACCCAGGGATGGAACCCAGGTCTCCCGCATTCCAGGCATACGCTTTAACCTCTGAGCCACCAGAGAAGCCAACAATAGTTGGGAGAAGAGTACAGATCTATCCTAAAGCTTCCCCAAATGCATTTGCTGAATAAGCTAACAATAGTGCCACTAAAGAAAACTAGATCTGACAAATGCATGTCCATTGCAAATGTACAAACAAATTTGAAGCTTCCTGGAAATTAATTTAACTCTTTCATATTTTCAGATGATAAGAAATTTGAAGTCAAAGGACTGAGTGAGTTTCACCTGTTTATTTTTTTTTTTAATCTAATACTCGTATAGTGTGCCAAGTAGTAAGTGAAAAATAAGAGGATACCAAGTGACTTGGAGATTCTAATTCAGTTACAATGGTCATTTGAAAAGATGAGGCCATTAAAAGGACACATGGATAAAGGAAAGAAGCGAGTCACATGAACGAACAGAGGAAGAATATTGAACATGGAGAGAGTAGGCAGATGGGTATACATTTGTTGGTTTGAGTAAAGTGGTAAAAAATGGGGTCAGAGAAGTAGCCAGGGCCATATCAGGTAGGGCTCTGTGCACATGGTAAGGATTTTAGTTTTTACACTGAGTGAGATGGGTGAAAAGGAAAGACTGAGACCAGGAGAAGGACATGCTGTGACTTATGAGGACAAAGGATCAGGGTGGTTGATATGTGGCAGAGTTTGGAGGAGGTAAGAGAGAAGCAGGGAGACCAATTAAAACCCAGGACATTAAGGGCAATTTGGTCACCCAATGTTCTTTCTGCACACTCTACCTCGTTTTGTGTGAACAGCCGTTCTTGGAAATTCACAACTCTTTGTTATCTTTAAATTTGTTTAATCTCTCTAATATTTCCTTTCAGAGGCAGGATGAGACATTGTTTCTTTTTGCCCCTTCTTTCCTTATCTTTATTTTTAGTTGATAAAGCACATTTGTTAAGATCGTATATAAGTACAGTGTTTTCTGATGCTATTATTACTGTCATTCTATAAATTGAAGCAAAATTAACACATTAAGTTGACAAACACCAGGGATGGGTTTTTTAATTCGGCAGAGTCTTTGATAGTACACTTCTCTCATTTAAATTGAGCCTGCTATATATGTACATTTATGCTAAATTTATGCATTTATATTTAATTATATTTTATGTACCACTGTATATTCACATATAGGGTTTCCCCGGTGACTCATCAGTAAAGAATATGCCTGCAATGCAGGAGATGAGGGTTTGATACTTGGGTTGGGAAGTTACCCAGGAGGAAGGCATGGCAACCTACTCCAGTATTCTTGCATGGGAAATCGCATGGACAGAGGAGCCTGGCAGGCTACAGTCCATCAGATAGTAAAGAGTCAGACACGACTGAAGCGACTGAGCTTCATACATATAGTATTACAATATAAAGCATTATAAAGATATATGTCACAAAAAATTATAAAAGTTGAATATAAATAGAATTGGTAAAATTATACCCCTGAACTCTGAAAGATCATTCTGTACATCCCTGGAGGGTGCTCTCCACTTTGAACACTCACTAAAGTTGTAGAGGCTTAATTACATGAAAGTCACTACCTTTGAAACCGGAGTGCCTACTGCCAACTCTTCTTGGAACCACAAAGTCTGTGCATGAATTTTGAGATTTTGAGGCATCTCAAGGACAGCAATGAATAGAACAGGGGTATGGGAAAAGTCTGAGAAGGTGAAATTGATTCAGAAAAGGGATAAAGACAGAAAGAATGCAGAGGCTCATCCATGGGAGCTGAAAAGAAGTATTCTGCTCTAACTTCCATGTTCTATTTTTCTGACTAGCTAATCATGACATTGGGCTTCCCTGATGGCTCAGTTGGTAAGGACTCTGCTTGCAATGCAGGAGACACAGCTTTGATCCCTGGGTCAGGAAGATTCCCTACAGGAGGTAATGGCATCCCACTTCAGTATTCTTGCATGGGAAATCCCATGGACAGAGGAGCCTGGCAGGCTCCATGAGGTCACAAGAGTTGGACTCGACTTGGTGACTAAGCAACCAATCAAGGTATTGCTTTCTTTCTATATTATAGGTATATACTTTTCGAGATATTGAAGCCATTAATCACAGGTTCTTCCCTAGTTAAGTCTGTATTCATAATCATTACATATTTATGTCTCTCTCTATACCCATCTCCATATTACTATATAGAGATATATATGAATGTCTGCCTATCTATTGATCTATCAATCTATCTATCTGTGTATCTATGTGTCTATCCATCTGGCATCTAGCTGTCTCTATTTATGGAATTCTTATTGGTGTACATCTCTTAGTATACAGATATGTCAAGATTTATGCAGCACACTCTACCGTGGCTTCCTGAGAATGGGGAGGACACATATTTAACCATCTCTTCTGCCTTCATTTTCCACTACTGACATGAAAATATCCAAATTAATGGATATTTAATTTGAAAAGTGTCCCAAATGTACACACATACACAAAAAGAGCATTTCACAATGACTTCAATAGGAAAAATAATTGAAATTTCCCATTATTACATGCACAAACTAAACGCAATTCCGAATACCCTTAAGATTCCAGGTGAATCAGGCAGATACTACATAATTATTTGGAGTAAATCATCATAGTCTCTTTTTTCCCCAATTCATTAAATGGTTTTTCTGTTGAACCAATAAGCTTCATCAACAAACAGAGAGTTTGACTTTGCCTTCAAAAGACTTCCCCCTCTAAGGAGGTAGGTAAAATCTCATATGAACTTCAGAAATTTGCTAGGCTTCTCATAAGGCTTTCTGATGTTTGCTGCTTCTCATAAATGTGACTGAAGCCATCTCCTCAGTTCCACTCTGTTTTCAATTTTTATTCCCAAAATAATCTCTTTAGGTTCAAATTTATCAGTAGGCAATCAACAAGGAGAACAAAACACTACTAATAAAGATATGTTTTTGAAAGGCATTTTCTCAGGAAGTTCATAGTAACAGCTGCATAATTAGAATTTTACTTTATTTTTTAAATTATGAATTTTATTAAATTTCATTAAATATAGAAAAAAAATAGCAAATATCCCTGAACTCACGATTCAGCTTTATCAATCATAAAATGATGACATATTGGCTTATTCTTTGTTTATAGAGCTAATTTATGCTTATCATCCCCTTGCAAATCTTTATGTTATTGCTCATCTCTGTACCTCTGATGAAGAATATATATAATGGCTTTACAAGTGTGCAATATCATGTCATAACATTGCAATACAATAATATTACATAATAAGGAATTTTTGATAACAACACAAATATTTTCAGTAACTTGCTTTTTTATTTTGTTTGTTTGTTTTGGAAAAGAAAATACACTGATAAAATATTCTTATAGCCCACATTTTTCTCTCTTTAATTTCATTAAAATGTTTTTATTACTGCTTTTCTCCTCACTATTTCTTTGTTCTCCTTTGCCTTTAAGTCTATGGTTTGATAAGAGATAAGCTTCCTGGCTTGATTGTCTACATTTCTTACATTTTCCCCTATTTTTCTATCTCTATGTTGCTGTACTCTTCATTTTAAATTTCCTGCTCTATATCTTTTGGTACCACTATTAATTTGGGAAAGGAAATTAATGGTTTATTTAAACAACTTTTTATTGTGCTCTCCTAATTCTGTTTTGAAGCAGTCCATTCTTGTTTAATAAATGTATTGTTTATTCAACTAGGCATTTCTCTCTTATGCTGTTGATTTTCTCCAAGTGTCTTGTGATTCTTGGTTGTCAGTTCATATTTGTGAATAAAAGACCTAGTCAACTAATATGAGTACCTAGTGTGGGAATCTTCCACCATTGAGTAGGCTTTTTTCCCTAACAAGATCTGTCTTCTAATGGGAGTACTGACCATTGTTCTATAAATATGGATAGAGGGTTTCAATGTTTAACTTCATCTTAGGTTATAGGATAAGGATCAACCCTTCCCTTAATTTCTAGTCCCACAACAAGCTCACCTTTGTTCTCCTATGTCTAGGCTCACAATCAGAACTTCTTAAGTATCAGTTCAGTTCAGTTCAGTCGCTCAGTCATGTACGACTCTTTGAGACCCCATGAATCGCAGCACGCCAGGCCTCCCTGTCCATCACCAACTCCTGGAGTTCACTCAGACTCACATCCATTGAGACAGTGATGCCATCCAGCCATCTCATCCTCTGTCTTCCCCTTCTCCTCCTGCCCCCAATCCCTCCCAGCATCAGAGTCTTTTCCAATGAGTCAACTCTTTGCATGAGGTGGCCAAAGTACTGGAGTTTCAGCTTTAGCATCATTCCTTCCAAAGAAATCCCAGGGCTGATCTCCTTCAGAATGGACTGGTTGGATCTCCTTGCAGTCCAAGGGACTCTCAAGAGTCTTCTCCAACACCACAGTTCAAAAGTATCAGTTCTTCGGCGCTCAGCCTTCTTCACAGTCCAACTCTCACATCCATACATGACCACAGGAATTAAGTAAATTTCTTAAGTATATTATTAGATATTTTAGAAGCAGTTCTCTCCTTTTAAACAGGGGGTAAAAAAACTCCATATCATGAAAACCATTTGCTTTGTAATAATAAGGGTAGATTTGTAAAAGTTAATGGAGCTAACTAGCTTTTCCTGCAGATTATCCTAAATTAAATACCATGAATTCTGCCCAATAGGCCTGCTGTCGAGACAAGATGGCAGAGTGCTCTGATTTGAGAATAGAATACTTTTACTCTCAAATTTAGTCTTTTGGTACATACAGCTTTATTGTCTGCCAGAATTCTTTTGCTGGTAGGTGTTCTCTTATTTTAAATAATTCTATTTCAATGAAATGAAAAGAAAAGCAAAACAAAATTTGTTTGTGAAACATTTTACTGCTTGAAAAATAGTATCAACTGCTCAAAAATCCTGAGTAATAAACTGTTATGCTCATAAGGAGGTTTTACTATCCAAGCTGCTCAGAATCACTCTCCTTCAATCAGTCCTACATTCAATAGCCACATGCGCTTCCCAGGAGCTAACTTTCATGCCAATAAATTGACTGCATTCCACTATCCCAGGGTTGGAGATTCTGCCAAATTATCTCAGGCAAGGAATGCTTTGTCAGTGACACTGACGAGGCAACTGGAGAAGCCACCTGTGATGTGAGTGGAAAATCCATGCTTCAGTATCATGTAGAAGGGGGGGCTTTATTGGCTCTCGGCTGCCCTTAAACTTGGCATGGAGCTTGATGGCACTGCACTCTCTTTGCCAGTTTTCAGAAGGCTAGAGGGCCTACTTATTTTTGAGCAGTTTTCACACATTCTGCTGCCAGGAAACAGAGTAAATCAGATCCTAGGCCCTGAAAACATGATTATACAGGCAGTCTTTGGCCTACGAAAATGTTATTTGTTCCTCAGTTTTATGAAGCTTAGTTGCCCTATACACACATATTAGCTTTCTAGGCCAGTCCAAGTTAACTCATAATCTAAATGAATTGGAAGTAAAAAGAGCCATAGTTCAAGCTTAAGTGATGCATTTAGTGATACTTTGTACATCAAATCCTTCTCAGGTCCAAAGGTGGGAGGACTGCACCAGTGAAATGATGAGGAGGGAGACCAGTGATCTCCCTACACATAAAAGTAATGTATCTTCTGAACTGCATCACCACTCTCTCCTAGTTACTCTCAATTTTCTGTTAAAATATCTAAAAATTAAGATACGAATTTGATTTGTATCTTCCCTGCTTAAAAAGTTTCAAGAATGTATAATTTATACTCCCTGTGACTAATTCTTCCCAAATGTTTCAAACTCATTTTTTCCCAAGATACAAAATTTTTTGTCAAAGTCATGATAACTACCATGCTTTGGTTTTCCTCTACAAGTATGCTTTATGGGAAAAAAAAGTTATAAAATCCTATGCTTTTCTACATAATTTTTGGTACCATGTATAAGGTGCTGTGAAAACAAGTTTCTAGACTGAGATATAGACTCACTTCAGAAATCACAACTTTTTGTATACCTATTTATATTCCCTGCAATAGTGCTCTGTAAAATATATCTAGAAACTATGAATCTATACCATAATTCTAGCTCAAAAAGAGCATAAGTATTTTACATGTTGTTATATGTGATTTTCAAAACTATGAAATTTAAAAACATCATTTCTTCATTGATTTTATATAATAGAAATTCTAGATTCTGCAAGAAAGTCTATTTTTTTAAGCTGAACTGACTTCTGGATTTGCTTCCTCAGGCTTCAGCTTGCCAGGGATTTGCTACAAAATTCAATTGCAAAAAGGCTTGTTTTGACAAATTAATTAAAGGATTAATTATGGACACCCATTCTATAACTTTTGAGTGCCAATACAACTGGAGAAAGATTGACTTGTATTCATTTTATAGCTGACTCATGGATGTTAGGGGATGAATTTAGTACAGTAATGATGTGTAACACTCAGGAAATAGCTTTACAATTATAAAATATATATAGATGTATAGATATGATAACAATGTATATATATATATAGTTGTTCAGTTGCTAAGTCATGTCCAACTCTTTGCAATCCCATGAACTGCAGCATGCCAGGCTTCCCTGTCCTTCACTATCTTCTAGAATTTGCTCAAACTAATGTCCGTTGAGTTGGTGATCCCATACAAACATCTCATCCTCTGTTGTCCTGTTATCCTCCTGTCTTCTATCTTTACCAACATTAGGGTCTTTTCCAGTGAGTTGGCTGTTTGCATCAAGTAGCCAAAGTATTGGAACTTCAGCTTCAGCATCAGTCCTTCCAATGAATATTCAGGGTTGATTTCCTTTAGGATTGACTGGTTTGATCTCCTTGCTGCCCAAGGGATGCTCAAGAGTCTTCTCCAGCACCACAATTTGTTTTTATCTTTTTTTAAAATAAATTTATTTATTTTAAGTGGAGGATAATTACTTTACAATGTTGTATTGGTTTTGATTCTCCTGTGCTCAGTCTTCTTTATGGGCCAACTCTCAAGAACATGACTACTGGAAAAACCACAGCTTTGGTCATGCAGACCTTTGTCAACGAAGGGATGCTCTGCTTTTTAATATGCTGTCTAGGTTTGTCATAGTTTTTCTTCCAAGGAGCAAGCATCTTTTAATTTCAGGGCTGTGGTCACCATCCACAATGATTTGGAAGCCCAAGAAAATAAAGTCTGCTACTGTTTCTACTTTTCCCATGTCTATGTGCCATGAAGTGATAGGAGTGGATGCCATGATCTTAGGTTTTTGAATGTTGAGTTTTAAGCCAACTTTTTTCACTCTCCTCTTTCACCCTCATCAAGGAGCTCTTTAGATCCTCTTCACTTTCTGCCATTAAAGTGATATCAACTGCATATCTGTGTTCTTTATATTTTTCCCAGCAATCTTGATTCTAGCCTGTGATTCATCCAGCCAGGAATGAGGTTCTCTGCATAGAAGTTAAATAAACAAGGTGACAAACTACAGCTGTGACGTATTCCTTTCCCAATTTTGAAGCAGTCCATCGTTCCGTGTCTGATTCTAACTGTTGCTTCTTAACCTACATCTAGGTTTCTCAGAAGACAAATAAGGTGGTTTGGCATTCCCATGTCTTTAAGAATTTCCACAGTTTGTGTGATTCACACAGTCAAAGGGTTTAGCATAGTCAATGAAGCAGAAGTAGATTTTTTTTTTCTGGAATTCTCTTGCTTTTTCCAATGCTGTAAAGAAAATAATTATATAGGAACTTGGAATGTTAGTTCCATGAATCAAGGTAAATTGAACATGGTCAAGCAGTAAATGGCAAGAGTGAACATCAACATTTTAGTAATCAGTGAACTGAAATGGACAGGAATGGGAGAATTTAATTCAGATGACCATTATCTACTAATGTAGGCAAGAATCCCTTAGAAAAAATAGAGTAGCTCTCAGAGTCAACAAAAGAGTCCAAAATGCAGTACTTGGGTGCAAATCTCAAAAATTACAGAAAGATCTCGGTTCATTTCCAGGGCAAATAATTTAACATCACAGTAATCCAAGTCTATGCCCCAATCATTAATACCAAAGAAGCTGAAGTTGAATGGTTCTAAGAAGACCTATAAGACATTCTAGAACTAACAGCAAAAGGTGTCCTTTTCATCACAGGGGATTAGAATGTAAAAGTAGGAAGTCAGGTGATACCTGGAGTAACAGGCAAGTTTGTCCTTGGAGTACAAAATGAATAAAGCAAAAGCTAACAGAGTTCTGCCAAGAGAACACACAGATCATAGAAAACACTATGTTCCAACAACACAAGAGACAACTCTATACATGGACATCCTCAGGATAATCAATACTGAAATCAGATTGATTATATTCTTTGCAGCCAAAGATGGAGAAGCTCTATACAGTCAGCAAAAACAAGACCTGGAGCTGACTATGGCTCAGATCATGAACTCCTTATTGCAAAATTCAGGCTTAAATTGAAGAAAGTAGGGGAAATCTCTAGGCCAAATTCAGGTATGACATAAATTACATCCCTTATGGTTATACAGTTGACATAATGAATAGATTCAAGGGATTATATCTGGTAGACAGAGTGCCTGAAGAACTATGGAGAGAGGTACATAACATTGTATAGGAAATAGTGACCAAAACCATTCCAAAGAAAAAGGTATATACAATAATCATGCTTTTTCTTCTCCTCCTCCTCCTTTTTCTTCCCTTTTAAGAAATTACTTTCTAAGAGTATTTTCCCCCTAAGGTGTTATTTACTTTTTAAAAGTCCCACTTGACACTAGTGACATGTCTAGTGAATGCCTGCCTGAGTTAATCCACATGGCACAGGAAAGAACTTGGAGATTAGCTTCCCCAGCATAGAGGTGCTCTCCAGAGAAATGCAGGTTCTCTCAGAGCTGATGTGTTTTAGAGTTCCTCAGCATCTGAGAAGCTGGGACTGTGCAAAGCACCACAGGCACCATGGCTTGTAGCTTCACACAGACGGTGTCTTAAATTACAGCTCCCACAATGCATGGAAGGATGACAGAACATCCCCCCCCCTTACAATAGCACAACCCAACCAGGACCTCATCAGCCAACATCTCTTTTCATCAGTCGAAGCCCAATAAATTATTCAGCACTGTTTGGATCACAGGCACACTCATTGAATTCTGCATAGTCTATAAGAAAACAAATAAAATTCTGTAAACCAAGCAAACTTTAGGTTAAAGGGTATCTTTAAAGCACCAACTGAGTTGTTTGAATTTAAATCTTGAATATTGTTACTGCTGTATCCTACTTATTGAAGTCATGAAGACAAAGAACTATCGCCTACACTGAAGCCACTTAAAATTTCTCTCCATTCACTAGCACATATTGTCTCTAAAATTGTGGTATTCATTCCTAGGCTGCCTTACATTAAGTAGGAAAACTCTACACATTTAAAAATATTTCATTCTGATATCATGCCATGCACAGAAGATACTCAATAGCTGATTTTTTGGATGAACCCTAGCATGAAACCACATTGTCACGTGCAGCTTTAGGCATAGGAAGGGACCAGAGCTGTCTTCTGTTCCTTTTCCCAAAGCAGATACTTGCCACAGTAGATGTCTCAAGGCAGGGCTAATATGCCAACTCATTTCCAGAGTTGAGATGGTAGCTCTTCTGTTCAGTCCAAAGAGAGGAAGATGTATGTAGAGCCAGGAACTATGCAGAACTGAACTCCTTCGCCACAGAATTTTGAATCTTCCATGACAAGCTAGAGTTTATTTTCTATTCTGTAAAAATTATGCAAAGGAAGATAATTTATTTTTCAGTGGTATACTAATTAGCAAAGTAGATGACAAATCTTGTCTGTTTATATTTAATCTTATATCGTGCAGTTCAGTCATTTGGACTAAAGAGTTAATTACCATATTAGCTAAGGTCACATGACTGAGAGTTGCCATACATTTTAAAAGAACTCTTCAGTATACAGACTATTGCTTAGAATATACATCTGACCTGTGCTGTGCTGTGCTTAGTTGCTTAGTCGTGTCCAGCTCTTTGTGACCGCATGGACAGAGGAGCCTGTGGGCTACAGTCCATGGGGATACTCCAGGCAAGAATACTGGAGTGAGTTATGTCTGAGAGGAGATAGCATACTCTGCCAGCAGTCAGCATGCACAGAAAGTGAAGAGAGTTATGAAGAGTATGGCAGGTTGAAGGAAAAAATTAACAGTCCCTTACATTTGTACATTAAAACTCAACATTCAAAAAACTAGGATCATGGTATCTGGTCCCATCACTTCATGGCAAATAGATGGGGAAACAATGGAAATAGTGACAGACTTTATTTTCTTGGGCTCCAAAATCACTGCAGATGGTGACTGCAGCCATGAAATTAAAAGACACTTGCTCCCTGGAAGAAAAGCTAAGACCAACATAGATAGCATATTAAAAAGCAGAGACATTATTTTGCCAACAAAGGTCCATCTAGTCAAAGTGACAGTTTTCCAGTAGTCATGTACAGATGTGAGAGTTGGACTGTAAAGAAAGTTGAGCACCAAAGGATTGATGCTTTTGAACTGTGATGTTGGAGAAGACTCTTGAGAGTCCCTTGGACTGTAAGGAGATCCTACCAGTCCATCCTAAAGGAAATCAGTCCTGAATATTCACTGGAATGACTGTTGCTGAAGCTGAAAATCCAATACTTTGGCCACCTGATGTAAAGAACCAACTCATTGGAAAAGACCCTGATGCTGGGAAAGATTGAAGACAGGAGGAGAAGGGGACGACAGAGGATGAGATGGTTTGATGGTATCAACAACTGGATGGACATGAGTTTGAGCAAGCTTCAGGAGTTGGTGATAGACAGGGAAGCCTGATGTGCTGCATTCCTGGGGTTGCAAAGACTTGGACACAACTGTGACTACACTGAACTGAACTTCATTCGTAGTATCAAAGTATGATGGTATCATTTTACTGAAACCCTCTTTCAAATGTATTATTGCAATGTAATGTAAATGCATTATTACAATGTAATAAATGCATTATTACACATATAGTGTATTATTACACATTTAACTTTACGATCAAGTGAAATTCACTTTGCTTACTGTATTTGCATTAAAAAAGTACTCAGTTCAGTTCAGTCGCTCAGTCCTGTCCGACTCTTTGCGACCCCATGAATCGCAGCACGCCAGGCCTCCCTGTCCATCACCAACTCCCGGAGTTCACCAGACTCATGTCCATCGAGTCAGTGATGCCATCCAGCCATCTCATCCTCTGTCGTCCCCTTCTCCTCCTGCCCCCAATCCCTCCCACCATCAGAGTCTTTTCCAATGAGTCAACTCTTCGCATGAGGTGGCCAAAGTACTGGAGTTTCAGCTTTAGCATCATTCCTTCCAAAGAAATCCCAGGGCTGATCTCCTTCAGAATGGACTGGTTGGATCTCCTTGCAGTCCAAGGGACTCTCAAGAGTCTTTTCCTTAGCAGCACTCTATTACCCAGTGGCCATTTCCCCACTAAAAGCTTATATTTCCACATGTAGAAATAGTACTTTCCTTTGACCTAGAAGTAATTGATAACATATAAAATCATCATTTCCACAGTTTATTGTGATCCATACAGTCAAAGGCTTTGGCATAGTCAATAAAGCAGAAATGTTTTTTCTGGAACTCAGTTTTTCCATGATCCAGTGGATGTTGGAAATTTGATCTCTGGTCCCTCTGCCTTTTCTAAAACCAGCTTGAACATCTGGAAGTTTATGGTTCAAGTATTGCTGAAGCCTGGCTTGGAGAATTTTGAGCATTACTTTACTAGCATGTGAGATGAGTGCAATTATGCAGTAGTTTGAGCATTCTTTGGCATTGCCTTTCTTTGGGATTGGAATGCAAACTGACCTTTTCCAGTCCTGTGGCCAGTGCTGAGTTTTTCAAATTTGCTGGCATATTGAGTGCAGCACTTTCACAGCATCATCGTTCAGGATTTGAAATAGCTCCACTGGAATTCCATCACCTCCTCTAGCTTTGTTCATAGTGATGCTTTCTAAGGCCCATTTGACTTCACATTCCAGGATGTCTGGCTCTAGGTGAGTGATCACACCATTGTGATTATCTGGGTCATGAAGATCATTTTTGTACAGATCTTCTGTGTATTCTTGCCACCTCTTTTTAATACCTTCTGCTTCTGTTAGGTCCATACCATTTCTGTTCTTTATCGAGCCCATCTTTGCATGAAATGTTCCCTTGGTATCTCTAATTTTCTTGAAGAGATCCCTAGTCTTTCCCATTCTGTTGTTTTCCTCTATTTCTTTCTGAGGAAGGCTTTCTTATTTCTCCTTGCTATTCTTTGGAACTCTGCATTCAAATGGGAATAATCTTTCCTTTTCTCCTTTGCTTTTTGCTTCTCTTCTTTTCACAGTTATTTGTAAGGCCTTCCCAGCCAGCCTTTCCATTTTGCTTTTTTACATTTCTTTTCCATGGGGATGGTCTTGATCCCTGTCTCCTGTATAATGTCATGAACCTCCGTCCATAGTTCAATAGGTACTCTGTCTATCAGATCTAGTCCTTTAATTTAAAAGACTCTTACTTCTTGAAAGGAAAGTTATGACCAACCTAGACAGCATATTAAAAAGCAGAGATATTACTTTGCCAACAAAGGTCCATCTAGTCAAGACTATGGTTTTTCCAGTAGTCATGTATGGATGTGAGAGTTGGACTATGAAGAAAGCTGAGTGCCAAAGAATTGATGCCTTTGAACTGTGGTGTTGGAGAAGACTCTTGAGAGTCCCTTGGACTGCAAGGAGATCCAACCAGTCCATCCTAAAGGAGACCAGTCTTGAGTGTTCATTGGAAGGACTGATGCTGAGGCTGAAACTCCAATACTTTGGCCACTTCATGGGAAGAGTTGACTCATTGGAAAAGACTCTGATGCTGAGAGGGATTGGGGGCAGGAGGAGAAGGGGACGACAGAGGATGAGATGGCTGGATGGCATCACTGACTCGATGGACTTGAGTCTGAGTGAACTCCGGGAGTTGGTGATAGACAGGAAGGCCTGGTGTGCTGCAATTCACGGGGTCGCAAAGAGTCAGACATGACTGAGAGACTGAACTGAACTGAACTGAAAATCATCATAGGTTTCTCATCAATAGAATAAATGCCATTTAGCTCTAAATGGCCCCACATTAGCATTCTTCCAAAATTTACATAAATACATTTGATTAAGGAAAGTTTGAGATCCATTAGATTTAAAATATCTTGGGGACAAGCCATTTTTAGAAAGATTGTGTAATATATCATTCCAAAGGTAAACTCTGTCTCAGGCATGGTTCTTTTTCTCCATACTTGATCCATTGGAGCAAAGACTGCTGTAAAAAGACAGAAAACATGGGGTATTGGTTCCAGTATAAAATCACACTTTCACAAATTTAAGTGGACATTTGATGTAGCAATCTCAATATTTATCTTCAGGCATTTCATTTGTACCATTAATTCTTTTCCGCTATCCAATTTTTGTCTCATTTTCAACTATCCAATTTTTGTAACATTGTAAATTTTCTTCCAACGTACAAGTTTTCTACTCCTTGGCATAAAAACTACATCTACAGCCTTTACATCACTCTTTTCTCTTGTCCAATAACGAGCTCTCTAGCCTTTTATTTAAGGTCACTGTGGTGTTGGAGAAGACTCTTGAGAGTCCCTTGGACTGCAAGGAGATCCAACCAGTCCATTCTGAAGGAGATCAGCCCTGGGATTTCTTTGGAAGGAATGATGCTAAAGCTGAAACTCTAGTACTTTGGCCACCTCATGTGAAGAGTTGACTCATTGGAAAAGACTCTGATGGTGGGAGGGATTGGGGGCAGGAGGAGAAGGGGATGACAGAGGATGAGATGGCTGGATGGCATCACTGTCTCGATGGACGTGAGTTTGAGTGAACTCCGGGAGTTGGTGATGGACAGGGAGGCCTGGCGTGCTGCGATTCATGGGGTCGCAAAGAGTCGGACACGACTGAGCGACTGATCTGATCTGATCTGATTGTCTCTAGAATCTTCACAAAAAACAAAACAAACTTGTTCTCAATTAGTCATACACTCTCAAACATAAAGTATCTCCTTCTCAATTATACCAGCTAAAAAAGAATTAAAAAATAAAACATCTTTTAGTTAATATTCCACTTCCCTCTCTGTGACTCAATAATATCTATGCTCTAACTGATTTTCTCATAGAATAATTTTCTTGCAGTGGAATATATATCAACTGTGTGTGTGTCTGTGTGTCTGGAGGAATTATGAATCTATTCCCTCCAACTTTTAGGCATATTAAAAAAAACCCAGTTCAGACTCTGAGGACTTCTGGATGTACATATAAGATATATACAATTTGTCGTGTGTTGTATATAAATATATATAATCTACAATACATATTTATACATAATAAAATGTAAAGTATGAGAAGTATATGATGTGAGTCTGATACCACATTTCTCCACATATATCTGTGACTTAGAAAACTGCCTCTACCCAGGGCTTGAAGTTCTTGTCTCTTTTTAAATCCCCTACATCATTCTTCTGCAATCTGAATTATCTTGCCAGAACACTCACTTCTTGCTACAGGACCCTTACTATTGATTCATTCGACAACAAACATTTATTGAACCCCTGTATGTTTGAACCTCTATTCTGTTCCAGGCTTTGTGCCAAGTATAGCAGAGCCAGACAGCTTCAGAGGGCTTATAATCTCATGAAAGAGGCTACTAACAAACAAGAAAATAATTTATGCAATTAGCAGGTGTTTTTGTTTTTTTTTTTTTCTTATTAACCATAAAATGTTAACACAGTGCTGTAGCTGTGAAATTCTAACCTAAGACTTTGTGTTCTCTAAATGCTGGGATGATGGTGGTAGAATCTTCTTCTTAGAAACTGAACAAAAATCTTATCTTTAATTGACTAAAACCATGGTAGGCAACACTGTTAAATTTCCCTCGGCCACAGTGGCCTGGAATGATAGATTAATGGAATCAATCACAATTTTACATTGGATAACAGAGAACAGAATCAGCAAATGAATTTTTTCAACAAGAGAGAATGGCCTGAGCTCTCCTGAGAGACATTTAAGTACCTGACCCTAAAGAAAGGAAAAGGGTCATAGCAGCTCTTGGACTGTACAACCTTCCTCTGTCTAAGCAAAATTCTTCTCATTCCTGGGCATGTGGTGGGTTAGGTGCTTTCTCCTTTGAATATGAAATATTGGCTAAATAGTTTGTAGTTTTGTAGTCAAAGAAGAAGGTGGCTGCCTTCACTTTTCACCTCTAATGAATATTTAGGAGAGAGATTAAAAGAATAAAAAGGGGTCGAAAATAATGTCTAAACTTTCTGCTATTTTCTCTCATTAATGGAGTTTCAGGTTTAAAGATGAGGCCAAATTAGCCATGAATATTCCGAATCCTTAATTATGAATGAGTAACTCAGACTACTGACATCAAATTACTGTTGGGAACATACTATTAATTAACCTCAGAAGTGGGGAAAAAAAAAAAAAAAAAAAACCAGTTTTTTCTTTTGCTGACTAGCCACCCTAGTTTTGATTATTAAAAATCAGAAATCCAAAAGCAGATATGAGTTCAACCCATATAAAGATAAGACCATGTCCCAAATGCAAATCAGTTTCCTAAAATTTTACTGAAGGTTACACAAACTTGGTAAACACATACACAGTATTTCCAAAAAGAGTTAGAGTTTTTCTTGATGTTGTTAGCTAATTCTGGAAAAAGAGAAGAATGTGGGCTTTGGAATGGGGACGTCATGAATCCTGGATACCTGGTAAAATTATTAACAATCATTGGCCCCAAAATTAAAAGGATGAGAATTTCAGAACATATGATAGCAATAAAATGGATTTCCATTTATCTGAAACAGTTTAAGTACAGTAACTATTTCTGTTGTTTGAAAATATGACTTCATTAATTCTAAATTATATTTGCTGCCAAATATATCAATAGCATATGAATTGCCTGGATTCAAAGGAAGGAAAAATATCATAAATTTGAACATGATATAACAGCTATCAAAATATTTGTAGAATGCTTATGAATGTTATGGCCTCAAGCTCTTCACTTTTGTGCAATTTCTAAGGTAGAAACTTGGCTAAATGTGTGAAGTCATTAAACTATATCTGACTTTCATGCACTGATGCTTGCATTCCTTTACATTACAAAAAGACTTTAAGAAATAAGAGGGATTAATAAAGTCATTTATGTTTAAATTAAATATGATTTCTGTAATATGTATATTCATGTTCTCTAGAAACAAAGAGCAAGCTTAAAACTTGCATCTTACATGAAACAATTTTATGGCTGAGTTAGTAATTTCCTGTCTCTAAATGCATATAGTTATTATCTGCAAAAATGTTTTCTTCCTGGAGTTCCAAAGCAGTCTTTTGCACATTCACTGGGAATTTAAGTCAAGGATAACACAGTGAAGTTTCATCTAGACATCTTGGTCAGAGTAATCCAATCTCAGTTACTAACCCTCTTGAATTTAAAATGTCCCCAAGATATTGCTGCTGTGGTTGTTGTTAGCTTAAACTTGGGCTGAATTTTTATGTCCATAGCTGCATAAACGAACAAATCTCCTGTAACAGGTTTTTGGAGAGATGAAAGAGACAGAGAAGAGAAAGAGGATGAAAATAGTTAAAGGATAAAAAAAAATCAAATAAAAAAAAATCAAATGAATATCTCTTTTTCCTTTTTGAAATGTGTGAATATAAACACACACACATATATCCATCTACATACTCAAACATATATATACACTCATATCCACATTGTCTTATTCAATATCCTAATTATACTATCTTTACAGTATAGAGGGTTGATGAGCAAAAAACAAAACAAAACAAAACAAAACATGATTCAGAGCAAATAATCATATTTTCTCTCTTGAACTCAACTTCTTAGTGTTCTATGCTTCCTTACCTGACATGTCATTTCTGCTCCACCATGCAAACCCCTACATTCGTTTACAACCTTCACATTTGAACATTCTCTCTACACCCTAATAATTTAGTTCCCATAATGTAAATCTCTTAAATTGTGATAGAGAGGCTCAAATATTAACCATAATTTTATATCAGCCAGGTATGTTAATTGGAAGAGAAAATATCAGTTATTTCACACTATTCAAACCCTCCCTTGCTAAGTAATACCACACTGTAGTACAGAATATTTCTACATATAATAGCTTCAAATTTTACGGATGGCCTGTGTCAGGCACTCCATCATTATTTATCACTGTTCTCTTGGGAAAATGTTATTATTCACATTTTACATACAAGGAAACTGAAACATAGGAGGTTAATTACCTGATCTTGATTCTGACCCAAACTCTAACCCTGATGTTAGGGTAAATAAATCCATTTTGAACTGAGATCTTAATTTAGTTGAGTCTTACTCTGTAACCCTTGTCTTTTCTATGCCCTACATGCCCTACATTTTTTGAGGCATTGGTCACTAGCTTTTAATTGTCAGGTGCATTTATGAGGAGACTAACAACATTTAGAGAATAAGATATAGAAACCCCAATGCAGAGCATTCTGTGTGTAAAATAGAAAAAGCACACATATGCCTGAACTGTCTGGTCACACTGAGATGAATTGTAACAGCAACTCAAATATCTAAAATAGAGGCACAGTTTTCCCCTGCATCTCCCAGTCACCAAATCATTCATTCTTTCTCACCATCAAGGAATAAGTAGTTTTAGTTAAACGACAGTACACTGGGGATGGATAACTAATGCTGTGAGACCTTGTTTACACCTGGATCCAACAATATGTCAGGAATCATAAAATTCCAGTTTTCTTGACAGTTCACTTATTTCATTTATGTTGGAGGTCACCAGAATTTTGTTTTTCCCATAGATGGTTTTATTACAAGAAAAATATTCGATGACACTTAAGGTCCTAGATTTAGATTTTGAGATAAACCTGTCACTGGAACAATGGCATACTGAGAGCTCCAGTGACTGAAAATGCCTGAAAATCTCAAAGAATATATAGACACAAAGGTTTAGCAGTACAAAATTTATGAAGTGACAATACTTCCATTTCTAGGTTAAGTTCATTTTGTAATTTCAGAAATTATTGACCAGGATTTCTACTTAAGTTTGAAAAGATACACTAAATATGTTGATTCCATAAACTCACATTTTTGCCTAAGTTTTCTGGCCCTAAAACCAAGGAAAAAGAGGTTATTTGATTAAAGCTCAGCCACAATGAGTCAATGTAGCTTTGATCCATTCTCTGTATGTACCATGTTTTTTCATTTATTATTAAAGAATAGCAACTAAGGCACTAATGTTTGGGAGAATGGGTGGCAGAAGGAGATAGAGAAGCAATTTATATAAATATTGATCTTCTCTGAAACAGAAGGAAATAGAGGGCCCACTGTTTTGTTTTAGAGAGACAAGTAAGGGAAGTGATGGGGATTTTCCTTACACTGTTTCTGCTATCATATATTCTTACATTTGACCCCTATTAAACGGTGCTTACTACACATGGTGGTGCTAGTGGTAAAGAGCCTGCCTGCCAGTGTGGAGACGTAAGAGACACAGTTTGATCTCTGGGTCGAGAAGGTCCCCTGGAGGAGGAAATGGCAACCCATTCCAGTATTCTTGCCTGGAGATCCCATGAACAGAGGACACTGGCGGGCTACCAGTCCATAGTGTTGCAAAGAGTCAGACACGACTGAAGCAACTTAGCATGCACACAAATAAGATAGTAAATGTATAACAGTGCTATAAAGTAGGTTTCATTATCTTTATTTCAACAGATTAGAAAATCATGATCATATTAGTTGCCCAGGTTCCTTCTGTTAATGAGTGTTGGAATTATTAATAGTATTAGAACATCAAAATGATCTGTGTTGTCTTTACCATACAGCAGAGCACAAAGGGACATAAGGGAACTTTGAGGGGAAATGGGTATGTTACTTATTTAGTTGTGGTGAAAATTCTATGTGTATATACACAGGTCCAAATTCATCAAACTGTTTTCTTTAAATATGTATAGTTTACTCTATTAAATTATACTTCAGTAAAGTTATTTTTAAGTTCAAAAGCATGCATTTTGCGAAAGGAAGAAAAGGCTGAAAATTGACACAAACTATAACACTATTAAAAAGATAAAAGTAATGGGCTAAGTTATGTAACAAGTTAAAAAGACAGACAACTGGATCCCTGTTGATAATATTCAGCAGATATTAACTCCAGGCTTTTATAGCGAAAGAAAAATAAATGACAAATGACTAATTATTTAAGTAACTACGAGCTGGTTTTTCTGTTACATGCAGCTGGATGCAGTCCTGAGGGACAAAATATTAAGGTATAATGAATGGAGCTCTCCTCACATACGACAAAATAGAATCAATTTGTTTCAGAAATATGGACTGATAAACAAAAACAAATTGGAAAAATAAATATAGCAGAACAGCACAGGAGAAAGATAAATGATGCCAGAGACCAAAGAAGATTAATAGTTATATTTTGAGATAGTTCAGTCCCCTGAAAATTTGCAATATTTGGGTTTAATAAGTGATAAATAGGAGGTGAGAAGTCAGAACTGGAAGAGTTATTACCAGACAGGATATAGAAGAGTAGTGACTGGTCATGAATGAGAATTGCACTCAGCTAGAAGGCAATGGCAACCCACGCCAGTACTTTGGCCTGGAGAATCCCATGGACGGAGGAGCCTGGTAGTCTATAGTCCATGGGGTCGCTAAGAGTTGGACACAACTGAGCGACTTCACTTTCACTTTTCACTTTCATGCATTGGAGAAGGAAATGGCAACCCACTCCAGTGTTCTTTCCTGGAGAATCCCAGAGACAGAGGAGCCCAGTGGGTTGCCATCTATGGGGTCGCACAGAGTCGGACACGACTGATGCAACTTAGCAGCAGCAGCAGAACCCAGAAGCTGGTCACTGAGGCAAAATAGAGATCCTGTGTAAGAAGCCTGGTGACCTTAAAAGCATCTCTAATTCTTAACAAAAATGGTTCATCCAAATTAAGGATATGAACAGAATGAAAGAATTGGAAAAGATCTAGTGAGAAACAAATTAACAAAAGACTCAGTTCAGTCAGTTCAGTTTAGTCACTCAGTCGTGTCTGACTCTTTGTGACCCCATGAATTGCAGCATGCCAGGCCTCCCTGTGCATCACCAACTCCTGGAGTTCACCCAAACTCATGTCCATTGAGTTGGTGTTGCCATCAAGCCATCTCATCCTCTGTCATCCCCTTCTCTTCCTGCCCCCAATCCCTTCCAGCATTAGGGTCTTTTCCAATGAGTCAACTCTTCGCATGAGGTGGCCAAAGTACTGCAGTTTCAGCTTTAGCATCAGTCCTTCCAATGAACACCCAGGACTGATCTCCTTTAGGATGGACTGGTTGGATCTCCTTGCAGTCCAAGGGACTCTTAAGAGTCTTCTCCAACACCACAGTTCAAAAGCATCAATTCTTCGGTGCTCAGCTTTCTTCACAGTCCAACTCTCACATCCATACATGACCACTGGAAAAACCATAGCCCTGACTAGATGGACCTTTGTTGGCAAAGTAACATCTCTGCTTTTCAATATGCTATCTAGGTTGGTCATAACTTTCCTTCCAAGGAGTAAGCGTCTTTTAATTTCATGGCTGCAGTCGCCATCTGCAGTGATTTTGGAGCCCCTCAAAATAAAGTCTGACACTGTTTCCACTGTTTCCCCATCTATTTCCCATGAAGTGATGGGACCCGATGCCATGATCTTCGTTTTCTGAATGTTGAGCTTTAAGCCAACTTTTTCACTCTCCTCTTTCACTTTCATCAAGAGGCTTTTTAGTTCCTCTTCACTTTCTGCCATCAGGGTGGTGTCATCTGCATATCTGAGGTGATTGATATTTCTCCTGGCAATCTGGATTCCAGCTTGTGTTTCTTCCAGTCCAGCGTTTCTCATGATGTCCTCTGCATAGAAGTTAAATAAGCAGGGTGACAATATACAGCCTTGATGTACTCCTTTTCCTATTTGGAACCAGTCTGTTGTTCTATGTCCAGTTCTAACTGTTGCTTCCTGACCTGCATATAGATTTCTCAAGAGGCAGGTCAGGTATTCTGGTATTCCCATCTCTTTCAGAATTTACCACAGACTGAGTCTTGATAAATATAAGGAATTGGAAGTAGCAATTGAGACCAGAGATAATAATTGTATCAAGAGAAACATCATAAGACAGTCAAGCCAGGAAGGCTTCATTTTTAAAGCAAAATGCATTCAAAATGCTTATTAATTTTGAATGACAGCTGAATGAGATGGTACATGTGGATTTAAGCACAAAAATTTGCATAACACAGATTCTGATAGTATAGACTATGAAAAAAAGAAAAAAATAATAACTGTGACACATAAAGTTGCCAATCCTTCTTCTTTAAAGTATAATTTAATTAATTTGGGCTTCCCTGGTGGCTTAGCAGTAAAGAATCTGCCTGCAATGCAGGAGACATGTGCAAGAGACCCAGGTTCTATCCCTCGGTCGGGAAGATCCTCTGGAGAAGGAATGGCAACCCCCTCCAGTATTCTTGCCTAGAAAATCTCATAGTCCATGGGGTTGCAAGGAGTTGGACATGACGTAGTGACTCAACAACAACAAAATGTATTAATTAACTAATTAAATGTAATAATTTCCATTCTTCATTTCACCTTAACAGTGAAAATTTAGCAAAAAAATTTGAGGCTGCTGTTTCACCTGTTTTCTTAAATATGGTATGGCTAAATTCATAGAAAGTTAATCTAGATGAAAGAATAAGTAACCTAACTCAAGTACTCAAGTTACAGCCATAACTGTAATTATCTGGTTGTATGTGAGAAACAGTCTTGGTCAATGTGCTCAGAATTCATAAGTTGGTTCATAGAAAAAGACAATTCAAGTGAGGAGTTGTAAAATAAAGTTTACTGTATTATGGACTTATTTTCAATCACTGAACAACTCCATCGCTTCTATGAGATGTTGAGTAGCAGGTTAATAAACAAATATCTCTCCTTCAGGTTTCAACACCATGATTGTTTTGAGATCAAAATTTCTGATTTTCAAACCAGCTGATAAATGTTGTATTAATAACTGTTTGATCTACAGCCAGTATTTTTCTTTAACATGTATCTGGTGATTGAAGTAACCTATTGTATTTCCCTTCCTTCACCATAAAGAGCTATACACAATTGGTTTTCAAGTTTTTCTTTCTACAAAGTGAAATGAAGACCTGGCCTAAAACCATGGAAAAGCAATCTAACTGTGGAGCCTTTTTTAGAGTTTAATGATTTTTTTCACCCACACAGAATTTAATAGTATTTTTAAGGCAATTCACCTTCATCAGCTTTTTCCAAATTATTCAAGTGTTCAAAGAAATGGTTTTCTCTTTCATTTATTTACTTGCTATGGGTTGACATAATATTTTTTAAATTATGTAATTGCATAAGTAAACCAAAATGAACTGCTTTGGGAAAGAAATAAACAAACAAACAACTGTCCCTAAGGCTGCTTCTGCTAAGTCGCTTCAGTCATGTCCGACTCTGTGTGACCCCATAGACCGCAGCCCACCAGGCTCCCCTGTCCCTGGGATTCTCCAGGCAAGAACACTGGAGTGGGTTGCCATTTCCTTCTCCAATGTCCCTAAGGCTAGTGAATGTTAAGTATATTTCAGGGCTATACAGGGGACTTCCCTTGTGGCACAGATGGTAAAGAATCTGCTGGCAATGCAGAAGACCTGGTTTGGATCCCTGGGTTGGGAAGATCTCCTGGAGGAGGGCATGGCAACCCACTCCAGTACTCTAGCCTGGAGAATTCCATGGACAAGGGAGACTGGCAGGCTACAGTCCATGGGGCCTCTAAGAGTTGGACATGACTGAGTGACTAAGCACACAGAAATATTGAACATTCTTCCTGGATTTGGAGAATTTCCCATATTCTGCATTAGGCTTTTCTGAAACTGAAGCTAGAATTTTTTCTGTCAATCTCCCTTGTAGTTAAGATATGGGCACATTAGGAAGGAGGTAAATTACCTATATTCTCTTTCTGAGGAAATAGTGGGTATAAGATTTGATTTTCTAATAGGTACAATGGTGAAGAGTTCCAACAGCAGTGACAGATTCTAATACGAGGTTGTCAGTTACAAACATTGTCTGTCAATGGATCCAGTGTACCTGACCACACTCCTCCAAGCAATGGCCCTAGAAACTGATGCACCATTTTGGCCATGCCTCTCCCCATAAAACAAGGGGTCCACAGGACAAAAAGGAAATACCCACCTAAAGCATGTGCTCCTAACACTCCTAACTTAAAATCCCAACATTTCCAGACCAAAGGGTCTTTTGTTCTTTTTCAAGCTTATTGCTGAGTCAGTCCTGCTGAAGGCTAATTATACCATATCTATGTATCTCTAGGCCACAAAAGGCTTAATGTGGACTTAATTGAAGGCAGGAGGAGAAGGATATCCACAGAAATGTTCATGAGGCCCCTCTTAGGGGAAACGAAATCAGGTATGTGAGGAGAACAGAGGTCATAGCCAGAGTTCTAAATCTAGTAAGCTGCTCCAGCTCCTCAAAGGCTGGGGCAATCAAACATCAAACAGTGCAGTTAAGTTCAGTCACTCAATCGTGTCCACCTCTTTGTGACCCCATGGACCGCAGCACTCAGCATGCCAGGCCTCCCTGTCCGTCACCAACTCCCAGAGTTTACTGAAATTCATGTCCATTGAGTCGGTGATGCCATCTAATCATCTCATCTGCTGTCATCCCCTTCTCCTCCTGCATACAATCTTTCCCAACATCAGGGTCTTTTCCAATGAAACAGTTCTTCACATCAGGTGGCCAAAGTATTGGAGTTCCAGCTTCAACATCAGTCCTTCCAATGAATATTCAGGACTGATTTCCTTTAGGATGGACTGGTTGGATAACCTTGCTGTCCAAGGAACTCTCAAGAGTCTTTTCCAACACCACAGTTTAAAAGCGTCAATTCTTCAGTGCTCAGCTTTTTTTATAGTCCAACTCTCACACCCATACATGACTGCTGAAAAAAAAACATCACTTTGACTAGATGGACATTTGTTGGCAAAATAATGTCTCTGCTTTTTAATAAGCTGCCTAGGTTGATAGTAACTTTTCTTCCAAGGAGCAAGTGTCTTTTAATTTCATGGCTGCAGTTACCATCTGCAGTGATTTTGGAGCCCCCCAAAATAAAGTATCTCACTATTTCCACTGTTTCCCCGTCTATTTGCCATGAAGTAATGGGACTGGATGCCATGATCTTAGCTTTCTTAATGTTGAATTTAAGCCAACATTTTCACTCTCTTCTTTCACTATCATCAAAAGGCCCTTTAGTTGTTCCTTGTTTTCTGCCATAAGGATGATGTCATCTGCATATCTGAGGTTATTGATATTTCTCCCGGCAATCTTGTTTCCAGCTTGTGCTTCATCCAGTCCAGTATTTCTCATGATGGAAGAAGTCTGGCATTTATCATGCAGTCCAGCATTTCTCATGCATAGAAGTTAAATAAGCAGGGTGACAATATACAGCCTTGACGTACTCCTTTTCCTATTTGGAACCAGTCTGTTGTTCCATGTCCAGTTCTAACTGTTGCTTCCTGACCCGCATACAGGTTTCTCAGGGGGCAGGTCAGGTGGTCTGGTATTCTCATCTCTTGAAGAATTTTCCACAGTTTGCTGTCATCCACACAGTCAAAGGCTTTGGTGTAGTCAATAAAGCAGAAGTAGATGTTTTTCTGGAACTCTCTTGGTTTTTGATGATCCAACGGATGTTAGCAATTTGATCTCTGATTCCTCTGTTTTTTTAAAATCCAGCTTGAACACTTGGAGGTTCACAGTTCACATACTGCTGAAGCCCGGCTTGGAGAATTTTTAGTATTTATTTTGCTAGCGTGTCAGATGAGTGCAATTATACAGTAGTTTGAGTGTTCTTTGGCATTGCCTCTCTTTGTGATTGGAATGAAAACTGACCTTTTCTAGTCTGTGGCCACTGCTGAGTTTTCCAAATTTGCTAGCATATTGAGTGCAGCACCTTCACAGCATCATCTTTTAGGATTTGAAATAGCTCAACTGGAATTCCATCACCTCCACTAGCTTTAGGCCCACTTGACTTCACACTCAGGATGTTTGGCTCTAGGTGAGTGTTCACACCATCATAATTATATGTGTCGTGAAGATCTTTTTTGTATAGTTCCTTTGTGTATTCTTACCACCTCTTTTTAATATCCTCTGCTTCTGTTAGGTCCACACCAGTTCCGTCCTTAATTATGCCTGTCTTTCCATGAAATGTTCCCGTGGCATCTCTAGTTTTCTTGAAAAGATCTCTAGTCTTTCCCATTCTATTGTTTTCCTCTATCTCTTTTCATTGAGCACTGAGGAAGGCTTTCTTGTAGCTCTTTGCTATTCTTTAGAACTCTGCTTTCAAATGGGTATATCCTTCCTTTTCTCCTTTGCCTTTAGCTTCTCTTCTTTTCACAGCTATTTGAAAGGCCTCTTCAGACAACCATTTTGCCTTTTTGCATTTCTTTTTCTTGGGGATGATCTTGATCACTGCTTCCTGTACAATGTGAGAAACCTCCGTTGATAGTTTCTTCAGGCGCTCTATCAATCTAATCCCTTGAATCTATTTCTCACGTCCACTGTATAATCATAAGGGGTTTGATTTAGGTCATACTTGAATGGTCTAGTGGTTTTCCCTGCTTTCTTCAATTTAAGTCTGAATTTGGCAATAAGAAGTTCATGATCTGAGCGACAGTCAGCTCCAAGTCTTGTGTTTGCTGATGTATAGAGCTTCTTCATCTTTGGCTGCAAAGACTATAATCAATCTGATTTCGGCGTTGACCATATGGTAATATCCATGTGTAGAGTCTTCTCTTGTGTTGTTGGAAGAGGGTGTTTGCTATGACCAGTGTGTCATAAGCTTGGCAAACTCTATTAGCCTTTGCCCTGCTTCATTCTGTACTCCAAGGCCAAATTTGCCTGTTACTCCAGGTATTTCTTGACTTCCTACTTTTACATTCCAGTTCCCTGTAATGAAAAGGTCCATACCATTTCTGTCCTTTATCAAGCCCATCTTTGCATGAAATGTTCCCTTCGTATCTCTAATTTTCTTGAAGAAATCTCTAGTCTTTCCCATTCTGTTGTTTTCCTCTATTTCTTTGCATTGATCACTGAGGAAGGCTTTCTTATCTCTTCTTGCTATTCTTTGGAACTCTGCATTCAGATGCTTATATCTTTCCTTTTCTCCTTTGCTTTTCGCTTCTCTTCTTTTCACAGCTATTTGTAAGGCCTCCGCAGACAGCCATTTTGGTTTTTTGCATTTCTTTTCCATGGGGATGGTCTTGATCCCTGTCTCCTGTACAATGTCACGAACCTCATTCCATAGTTCATCAGGTACTCTATCTATCAGATCTAGTCCCTTAAATCTATTTCTCACTTCTACTGTATAACCATAAGGGATTTGATTTAGGTCATGCCTAAATGGTCTAGTGGTTTTCCCTACTTTCTTAAATTTCAGTCTGAATTTGGCAATAAGGAGTTCATGATCTGAGTCACAGTCAGCTTCCAGTCTTGTTTTTGCTGACTGTATAGAGCTTCTCCATCTTTGGCTGCAAAGAATATAATCAATCTGATTTCAGTGTTGACCATCTGGTGATGTCCATGTGTAGAGTCTTCTCTTGTGTTGTGGAAGAAAGATGGGCATGATAAAGGATAGAAATGGTATGGACCTAACAGAAGCAGAAGATATTAAGAAGAGGTGGCAAGATTACATAGAACTGTACAAAAAAGATCTTCACGACCCAGATAATCATGATGGTGTGATCACTCACCTAGAGCCAGACATCCTGGAGGTGAAGCCAAGTGGCACTTAGAAAGCATCACTATGAACAAAGTTAGTTGAGGTGATGGAATTCCAGTGGAGCTATTTCAAATCCTGAAAGATGATGCTGTGAAAGTGCTGCACTCAATATGCCAGCAAATTTGGAAAACTCAGCAGTGGCCACAGGACTGGAAAAGGTCAGTTTTCATTCCAATCCCAAGAAAGGCAATGCCAAATAATGTTCAAACTACCACACAATTGCACTCATCTCACACCCTAGTAAAGTAATGCTCAAAATTCTCCAAGCCAGGGTTCAGCAATATGCCAACATGAACTTCCAGATACTCAAGCTGGTTTTAGAAAAGGCAGAGGAACCAGAAATCAAATTGCCAACATCTGCTGGATCATGGAAAAAGCAAAGAGAGTTCCAGAAAAAACATCTATTTCTGCTTTATTGACTATGCCAAAGCCTTTGACTGTGTGGATCACAATAAAGTGTGGAAAATTCTGAAAGAGATGGGAATACCAGACCACCTGACCTGCCTCTTGAGAAACCTATATGCAGGTCAGAAAGCAACAGTTAGAACTGGACATGGAACAACAGACTGGTTCCAAATAGGAAAAGGAGTACGTCAAGGCTGTATATTGTCACCCTGCTTTTTAACTTATATGCAGAGTACATCATTAGAAACACTGGGCTGGAAGAAGCACAAGCTGGAATCAAGACTGCCGGGAGAAATATCAATCATTTCAGATATGCAGATGACACCACTCTTATGGCAGAAAGTGAAGAGGAACTAAAAAGCCTCTTGATGAAAGTGAAAGAGGAGAGTGAAAAAGTTGGCTTAAAGCTCAACATTCAGAAAACCATCATGGTATCTGGTCCCATCACTTCATGGGAAATAGTTGGGGAGACAGTGTCAGACTTTATTTGGGGGGCTCCAAAATCACTGCAGATGGTAATTGCAGCCATGAAATAAAAAGACACTTACTTCTTGGAAGGAAAGTTATGACCAACCTAGATAGCATATTCAAAAGCAGAGACATTACTTTGCCAACAAAGGTTCGTCTAGTCAAGGCTATGGTTTTTCCAGTGGTCATGTATGGATGTGAGAGTTGGACTGTAAAGAAAGCTGAGTGCCGAAGAATTGATGCCTTTGAACTGTGGTGTTGGAGAAGACTCTTGAGAGTCCCTTGGACTGCAAGGAGATCCAACCAGTCCATTCTGAAGGAGATCAGCCTTGGGGTTTCTTTGGAAGGTATGATGCTAAAGCTGAAACTCCAGTACTTTGGCCACCTCATGCGAAGAGTTGACTCATTGGAAAAGACTCTGATACTGGGAGGGATTGGGGGCAGGAGGAGAAGGGGACGACAGAGGATGAGATGGCTGGATGGCATCACCGACTCGATGGACGTGAGTTTGAGTGAACTCCGGGAGTTGGTGATGTACAGGGAGGCCTGGTGTGCTGCAATTCATGGGGTGGCAAAGAGTCGGACATGACTGAGTGACTGAACTGAACTGCATAATGAAAAAGAATCTTTTTTAGGTGTTAGTTTTAGGTCTTGTTGGTATTCATAGAACCAGTCAACTTCATCTTCTTCAGCATTATTGGCCAGAGAATAGCCTTGGATTACTGTGATATTGAATGGTATGCCTTGGAAATGAACAGAGATCACTCTGTCATTTTTGACATTTCATTCGAGTACTGCATCTCAGACTCTTTCATTGACTAGGATGGCTACTCCATTTTTTCTAAGGGATTCTTGCCTTAGAAAATGGTCATCTGAGTTAAATTCAGCCCTTCCAGTCCATTTTAGTTCACTGGTTCCTAAACGGTTCGATGTTTACCCTTGCCATCTGTTTGACCACTCCAATTTGCCTTGATTATTGGACCTAACATTCCAGGTTCCTATGCAATATTGCTCTTTACAGCATCAAAGGGTTCAGTTCTGGCTTTTCTGTGGTTTCTGTGGGCTATCTCATATTTCAGACAAGTAATTTTTCTACTTAACTTATCTGGAAGATTCTCCACTACAGGAAACTGACAATTAGCCTGACTGACTGATGCACTAGATAAGCATATGAGCAACAGATAAGGGTAGAAGGCTGCAGATTTACTGGAGGGCAAGCTCCTTGTTGTCCAGTGTCAGAAATATCAGTCCACTTTGTTTTCAAGAGGACTGAAAAGACTAAATGAACTAGTAAGTTTAATTATTTGAATTCATGTCCAAGGTTGACCTGAAGAGCTAAGAGGACATACTTTGGTACATGTATAGGCAGACTTGGTCAATGACAGGAGAAATTATCAGATTAAAATTCAAAGTGATAGCTCTTTTCTGTTTAGTATGCTTTTAAATAACTATAAATTATATAGCAAAAAACTTATATCCCAGAGTTCTTTTCTGAAAGACTTAGTCAGCATAATAGCCACAGAATTTATACATTTTGATGATAACAAGTGCAAAATAAATAATCATAATAGAAATATGCTAATTATCACATTTAATGTTATTAACTTATAATGGATAAATATTACTGAAATTTTTTCTCACTTCTTTTCTTTCTTTCCTTTTTTTTTCTTTGTTGAAGGTGGTTTGTTCTGGTAAAGTGCAAAAATGTTCAATAATTAAATTAATAAGGATCTACTTTAAGACTTTCTTTCAATTAAAGACTGTGGCAAGTATATTACTTGTACTTGATAAATCAATTTTGTTATTTTTTTGATATAATTTGTCATCTATTATTTTACTACAAAATTTTTCTCCATCATGCACACTAATACTGAATTATACCTAAGTTCGGAGGGAATGAGGTTCGTGACATTGTACAGGAGACAGGGATCAAGACCATTCCCATAGAAAAGAAATGCAAAAAAGCAAAATGGCTGTCTGGAGAGGCCTTACAAATAGCTGTGAAAAGAAGAGAAGTGAAAAGCAAAGGAGAAAAGGAAAGATATAAACATGTGAATGCAGAGTTCCAAAGAATAGCAAGAAGAGATAAGAAGCCTTCTTCAGCGATCAATGCAAAGAAATAGAGGAGAACAACAGAATGGGAAAGACTAGGGATCTCTTCAAGAAAATCAGAGATACCAAAGGAACATTTCATGCAAAGATGGGCTCAATAAAGGACAGAAATGGTATGGACCTAACAGAAGCAGAAGATATTAAGAAGAGATGGCAAGAATACACAGAAGAACTGTACAAAAACGATCTTCACGACCCAGATAATCACAACGGTGTGATCACTGACCTAGAGCCAGACATCCTGGAATGTGAAGTCAAGTGGGCCTTAGAAAGCATCACTATGAACAAAGCTAGTGGAGGTGATGGAATTCCAGTGGAGCTATTCCAAATCCTGAAAGATGATGCTATGAAAGTGCTGCACTCAATATGCCAGCAAATTTGGAAAACTCAGCAGTGGCCACAGGACTGGAAACGGTCAGTTTTCATTCCAATCCCAAAGAAAGGCAATGCCAAAGAATGCTCAAACTACCACACAATTGCACTCATCTCACACGCTCGTAAAGTAATGCTCAAAATTCTCCAAGCCAGGCTTCAGCAATATGTGAACCGTGAAATTCCTGATGTTCAAGCTGGTTTTAGAAAAGGCAGAGGAACCAGAAATCAAATTGCCAACATCTGCTGGATCATAGAAAAAGCAAGAGAGTTCCAGAAAAACATCTATTTCTGCTTTATTGACTATGCCAAAGCCTTTGACTGTGTGGATCACAATAAAGTGTGGAAAATTCTGAAAGAGATGGGAATACCAGACCACCTGACCTGCCTCTTGAGAAACCTATATGCAGGTCAGAAAGCAACAGTTCAAACTGGGCATGGAACAACAGACTGGTTCCAAATAGGAAAAGGAGTACGTCAAAGCTGTATATTGTCACCCTGCTTATTTAACTTATATGCAGAGTACATCATGAGAAACGCTGGACTGGAAGAAACACAAACTGGAATCAAGACTGCCGGGGGAAATATCAATAACCTCAGATATGCAGATGACACCACCCTTATGGCAGAAAGGGAAGAGGAACTAAAAAGCCTCTTGATGAAATGAAAGTGGAGAGTGAAAAAGTTGGCTTAAAGCTCAACATTCAGAAAACGAAGATCATGGCATCTGGTCCCACCACTTCATGGGAAATAGATGGGGAAACAGTGGAAACAATGTCAGACTTTATTTTTCTGGGCTCCAAAATCACTACAAATGGTGACTGCAGCCATGAAATTAAAAGACGCTTACTCCTTGGAAGGAAAGTTATGACCAACCTAGATAGCATATTCAAAAGCAGAGACATTACTTTGCCAACAAAGGTTCATCTAGTCAAGGGTATGGTTTTTCCTGTGGTCATGTATGGATGTGAGAGTTGGACTGTGAAGACAGCTGAGGGCTGAAGAATTGATGCCTTTGCACTGTGGTGTTGGAGAGGACTCTTGAGAGTCCCTTGGACTGCAAGGAGATCCAACCAGTCCATTCTGAAGGAGATCAACCCTGGGATTTCTTTGGAAGGACTGATGCTAAAGCTGAAACTCCAGTATTTTGGCCACCTCATGCGAAGAGTTGACTCATTGGAAAAGACTCTGATACTGGGAGGGATTGGGGGCAGGAGGAGAAGGGGACGACAGAGGATGAGATGGCTGGATGGCATCGCTGACTCGATGGACGTGAGTCTGGGTGAACCCCGGGAGATGGTTGTAGACAGGGAGGCCTGGTGTGCTGCGATTCATGGGGTCGCAAAGAGTCGGACACGACTGAGCGACTGATCTGATCTGATCTGAGAAGGAAGTGAATTAGAATTCAACATTAGTCAAAACCTAATCCCAAGTTCTTCAGGCAAAAAGTTTTTTATTTCACCTATCCAGAATTGGCAAAATTTCCAAATATTTAACACTTTTAAAGACATTAACCTCTATAGGGAAAAAAAAAAAAAAAAAGAACTTTAAGGTTAATTTCACATCAGTTAAGCTTAAAGTAGCATGGGATCTACAGGAAATTAACTTACTGTGGTGGGTCTCCACTAGATCTATGTGATCCCAATTTCTAGTAATACACTTCTGTACCAGTAACAATTTAATTAATATTAAAAGAAAATCTATGTAATGCATATAAGTTTCCATTAGGATTTTGTTTGTGCAGGCCTTAAATCAGCTTCCTCTATTGATGCTATTTTTCTAACTCAGGCATGTAACCATAACTACTTTTTGTTTTTAAACTATTTTCATCTTGAAAATGAATAGGATTTCTTGCTTAATTTTTCAGAAAGTGATAGGGATGGCAAAACATCAAGTATTCCTCATTGTACGTTTTTTCCACATTGGAGAATACTAACTTCCAAACACAGCATGAAGGGCATTTGTTTTGCTGTCTATTGTTTAGTTTTTGCTATTCACCACTTTGACCATAGTTATAAATTGCTTATTTTAACAGCAATAGTGAAAACAATAAATCATACTACCTTCAGGTAATATGAACTCTTAGTTTATAACTTTACACACACACAGAATAATGAAAGCACAATACATGTGCTACCCCCCAGTGGCTACTGACAGGAACTACTCAACTGAAAAAT